>NC_044247.1:11296399-12680848 GCF_003957555.1 Calypte anna | reverse complement strand
GTTGGGCTGAGCTGGTACCGTTGCCCTGGGTCAGAGGAGGGTCTGGCCTCTGTCTCCAGCAATCAGGGCAGTCAGCACTCGTGTTTGTTTGTATTTTCCTCAGGTATTCTGTTTCACAAAAAAATACAGGTATATATCCCACAAAACTCTCTGACAGTTTTGATTTTATTTTTGTTGTTGTTAAGCAAGTTAAAATAATTTGATGATTTACTTCTTCCTGTCCTGTACTGCTCCCCAAACCAGTCGGTACCAGTCAATGATTTCTAGATTATCTGCTGAAATACATTTAATACATTTACTGTGGCTTTTCCTTACCATACTGCAGGTCACTGGCTGCTCTTCCCCACCATTTGCCTTACTAGAATGTTACTTAAGGTTTCACAGTCTTTTTTAAGACTTTAAAGAAAAAAAGGCTTTTACTGGAGTGATTTCTTGGGAGTACTTGGGATATCACAAGGAGGCTCTGTCTCTGTCAGCTGTTTTCATGTTGCATCTCTTTTTTCCTGCTTTTTGAATGTCCTTCTCTTTTTTGCTAACCTTCTGTTTTTTTCTCTTTTTTTTTCCCCTTTTCTCTCTCTGTAGCTTTTTTTTAATCTGTCTTCGCCAGCTGCACTGGGTCTGAGGGAGAAGACTGCCACTTCTAGAAGAGTTGCAGGGTCTCAGGGGAGGGGGGGGGGACAAATCTTCAGTGTTAGTGTTTTGGGAAGAAGCTTTTACTGACTTGCATGGTATCTAAACCTGAAGTGTCTTGTGATCTGTGTGACAAGACAGGGGGACACAGGGAGGGAGCCGACTGTTCACCTGGAAGTTTGAGGAGCCACAGGGATGCTGTTTGGACTAACGATGTAGCGAATACATTTCCCAACATTGTTATGGGTATATTTTATTTTATTTTAATTTTTTTTTCTAATTTTGTCTTTAATAACATGTCGTTGGCTCCCCCGGGGCGTGGAGCCTAAGGAATTATTTTCAATAAGCTGTTGTTGGATTGGTTTTGGAAACTGTGCAGAATCAAAGGAAATACCAGCCTGGTGCAATGTGCTTTGTTGGCAGCCACGAAATATTTAATTTTAACAAAGGAATAAAGTACAAACTGTGTGTTTTCACTCGTGTCCTGTGTCTCACCGCCCCAGCCCCGGGTGGGTGTGGGTCGGGCGGTTCTTTCCCCACCGCACCTGAACTTCGGGTTCTGCCTGACAGTGGCGGGAGGGAGCGGTGAATTTCTGCCTTTAATGTACATTTTAAACAAATGCCTCCGAACCCCGCGGGGTGGAGGCTGAAGGCGCGGGGCTGCCCCAGCGCTCTGCCCGCCGGGGAAGGCAGAACCGAACCGGACCGGACCGGACCTTCCGCGGGCGGCACCCCTATGGCTCCCGGCGGTGCCTTTGGGCCGCTCTGTCCCGGGGCTTTCGCGGGTTCCGGACCGGGACCCGGCAGGGGGCGCGCGGGAGCCGGGCCGGAGGTTCCGGAGGTTCCGCCGGTGCCGGTGTCGCGCCGTCTCGCGCCGTCTCGCGCGCTCGTGACGCGGGGGTCACGTGAGGCGGCGCCGGCCGGGCCGCTCCGCTCGAGCCAAGGGAGCGAACGGCGCCGGGGGGGGGGGGGGAGGGGGGGGGGGTGGCGCGAGGGCCGGTACCAGCGGCACGCGCGGGGCCGGCACCGCCAACCGGACCGGCAGAGGTTCGGGCCGGACCGGCGCTCCCCGGCGGCCCCCAGCGGCCCGCGGCCTGGTCTGCACGTGGGGCCTGGTCCCTTCCCGGCAGGCCCGGGGCCCCTTCCGCCGCCCCTGTGCCGGGCGGGTCGGGACGGCCCAGCCGCTGCTCGCCATGCCGCCGCCCGAACCGGAGGCCGTGCCCGAGTCGGTGCTGGAGCAGTGGCGGCAGTACAACGAGACCGAGCGGCAATGGGAGCTGCGCCGACGCTTCATCCTCCGCCACCTCCACGGCTACCCCGGTGCCGCCATCGATCAGCTCCTCTCGCTCTCCGTCCTCTGGACCAACCACCTCTTCATGGGATGCAGGTGAGAGGACGGGATGGGGGGGGGTGCCGCTACCCGTCGGTTCCGGTTGCACCGGCCCGATCCGCTGGCAGGAGTCGGGGTGGAAGTGAGAAGGCGGCGCCCGGAGCGGGACGGGGCTGCTCGGGCTTCCTCCGACTCCATAAACGTGTGGGGAGGTACTTTGTATTTAAGTGTATTTAAGTATCCTTCTAAAGATAAAGCAGCCCGTACGGTACCTTCAGAGTTCTTCTCTTCCTAAAAGAAACGGGGGGAGTGAATAGGAAGAGTTTTTCTGTCCTCAGGATTTCTGTTCAGGTGCAGAAACCACCACACAGGCACCAGCAAAGCTCTGGAGATCTGCAGGAACGTCACCCCCTCCCTGACCAACACTTTTGATGTTGTGATTATTTTTAAACTGGAGACCAGGCTTTAAAGACAGAAGCAACTGCTTAACAGCTTCAGCAAGTTGTGCAGGGACAGGCGAGCGTGCAAACACTGAAGGGCATGTGGCCTGGCTTGAATAATATCCCATATATATCATATAATGTTAACATCACAAAGCCTCCTTGGGGAATATTTTGTGTTGTATCTACAGAGCCAAGTCAACATCTTTAAATGTAGATCTGTGTGTTTTCTTAGTCTTTTTTGGTCCAGGAATCAAACTAATCTGCTCTGCAAGCCCCAAAAGTGAACATTGTTTTTCAGACAGCTTCAGAGTCTGAATCTGGTGTCATGTATTGAATCTGAGCCTCCCTTTTGGTCTCTTTGGTCCCTTAGCTCATCTTAATGTGTTTATGTGGAGAGCCTTCTTTGTGAGGCTGCTTTTGGGACTCTTACATAGGGTGCTGACAACAAGTGAAGGGTGATGTGACAAGATCTCAAATCCTAAATATTAATGCAGCTTAAGCCTCTAAGTGCACATCCTTCTCCCAGTGACCATCTCTACTTGTAGCTCTCAGAGGAGATGAGAGCAGTAGGCTGGGGTGTGATGCAGTGCAGAGCCAGCAGCAGCAGCAGGGATGTTTCCCCAGAGCTTGTGCTGTGCAGGGGCACAGTGAACACTCCACACTCTTGAAGAGCAATTATAAGTTTTAGTTAAAATTGTCTGAGCAAGGGGGGGAACCCACAGCTTTCTCTGCAATTGCCTTTTGCTGCTTGGGAAGAGTTGGTGTTGCTCCATCAAGTGAATAACTGGAAAGCTTGGGGTTTTTTTGTTGTGTTCTCTCAAGTTGGTTGGTTGGTGTTTGGGTGTTGCTTTTTTTTGTTGTTGTTGTTTTGTTTTAACAATTGCTTGCTAGCTGAAGACAGCATCTTGGTCAGAATAAATACAAATCAGAGTCTTGGCTGTTGAAACCTGAGGGAGTGTTCTGTGGAGGAATTATGTGGACAACATCCAGAAGGTTTAGAAAATGTGGTCTGTAAGGAAGAAGTAACAGGATTCATTTAGTTTAGGGGTGGATTAGAGAAGCTTCCTGTGTTCTCAGACATGGTGAAAGTGGCTGCAGAGTAGGCAAGGGGAGCATCATGCTGTAGAGCTGCTGGGGTGGGGATTTCAGTCACACCAGGGAGGCTTTATTTCAGTGTTGGAGGCCTGGAGCTCCTCTGCCTCCATGTGCAGCCTCCACAAGCTGAGATTTCCAAGGGCAAGTGAGAGGAACATGTTGTGACAGAGTGATTTGCCCTCAGGCAGAAGTCTGAGCTCCAAACATCTCCATCCTTTGGGAATAAGACTGACACACTCATGTCACATCCAGGCTGTTTGTGTGCCCTGCTGGAATAGGGCATCTCCCTGGTGTTGCCATCACATGTAACTTCTAGGAATAGAGATTCCCACCCCTTTCCCTTCTGGCTGCAGGAGGATGAGGGTATCACCACTGTCTGCCTCCCTTTGATGCCTTTTTTAATCCTCTTCCCAAGCAGAGCTCCACTGCCCCCCTGCCAAGGGCTGAGCTCTGCTGAGCACCTGCAGGTGGGGCAGGGGCTGCAGTGTCTGTTGAGAGTTCTTGCCCAGCTAATTTAAATGGATTTAATTTCTGCCTGGCCCTCTGAATCAGGAGGAAGTTTCTTGAGTGAAAAGTGAGTAGATCTCCAGAGCCCTTGAACTGTCATATTTAAAAGCTGGTGCAAGTTATTTTAGCACTAGCTGTTGGGACAGTTGTGGTCTCCTGTCCGTGGGCAGTGACCTGATGCTTTTTGACTTTGTAAGGGTGGGTGCACCATAGCACGGCTGCAAGATTGCTTTTTCTCCTTCCTGAACCACAGCATGAAGCTGTCAGACACTGGTTTCAGGCCATGTTTGTAGGTTCTCCTTGCTCAGAAAGCTGTGGGTTTTTCTCAGTTTTGCAAATGGCCTGGAAACACATGACAGGTCCCCAGAGCAATGGAAAGTTTGGATGGTCAGGGATGTAATGCCAAGAGGAATGAGTCTGTGCAGTGTGTGTCCTGGGAGCATTCTGCAGCAGGAGCAGGGTTTGCATGGTGGTGGTTACAGCCACCTCACCTCTCGTGGGTCAGGGATTGAAAGTGTTTCAGTTACAGCCACCAAGCTCAGACTCAGTTTGGCTTTGTAAAGAGTGGCTGATGAAGACTGAGCCTTTGTCATCTGACATTGGTGACCCAGACAGGACTTCAGTGCCAGGCAGTCCCTCCCTGAAGCTGCCCATGGAGGAGACTCCTTCCACACCTCTGTGTTCCTTTGTGTTCCTAGCTGCTCTGCCAGATGTTACAGAAATTTAAAACACCATCAGTTTGGTGGCTGCACAGTTTGTTCCTCACCAATAGATCCACTTGGAGCCAGGTAGCTTGTTCCCTGCTCTGAGCTGGCTGTGGGGTCAGCACTCCAGCACAGCCAGGGGGAGCATCTCCCTTGCACCAGGAGCTGTGTCTCGGGCAGCTTTAGTTCTTGTTCTGCAGAATAAAAGGTTGTGTGTGCATGTGTGCCCCTGTGGGACCAGTCCTAACCTGTTTTGCTTTTGAATCCACACAGATATGGTGGGCAGGTCATGGAGAAGGTTCTCAAGATGGCTGAAGGCATCGATGTCGGGGAGATGAGGTCGTATGAGCTGGTCCCTGGCAGGAACCAAAAAAGACACCGCTCTCCATCTGACAGTGAGTATTTATCTGCCTGAGTGCCAGGGGAAACCCTGGCCTGCTCTGGTGGGTGGGCATTAGTGGGAGCATGGGGAGGGCAAAACACGAGGGGCTGCCTGCAGAGCCAGCAGGGCAAACTGGAGAGAGGCAACTGTGATGTCCTCTGGGAGACCACAGCCATTTACCCTCCTCTGCCTTCCTGTGAGGTGTATGTAATTCATGCAGAATTCTCTTTTTGCTTAAGAAAGTATAGTTTTTCATTGAAATTACCAGGGAATTGATTTTCCTTAGTGATACTGTTAGGGAGTTGAATCTGTGTCACTAAGTATCTCTCTGCCTTTCTTGTCTGTGGTGAAGGGTGATGTTCTGACCTGAGATGAGATGGTACCTGTTCATGGAGACGTGTAGTTCATCTGATTGATTTTGACTTACAGCCTGGCTGGAGCATTGGTGGGGGTAGTAGAGGGAGGGTTATTTATCTTTTTGGTTTTTCCCTCTCTGCTGGGGCTGAAGGAGTCCTGCATACATCAGCCCAGTCCCATGGGCTCAGGGGTCAATTTTCCAGCTGTAGCTTTTCCAGTGGAGGAAAAGCAGCAGGCAGAGAGTGCTGGCAGTTGGGTGGCTCCATCTGCAGCACCTCTGGAGCTGCCTGGCCTCTCGTGGGAGGGAGGAGTGGGGCAGTGGAGGAGCAGGGCAGTTCATGCATGCAGGTGGAGGCAGTGTCAGGCAGCAGTTCTACTTAAAGCACAAATGGTCAGACAGCACTGGACTCCTCTAGCCTTGGATGTAATCCCTGCCTCTGCCAGTGTGTCTTCCTGTACCTTGACATCCAGAAATCTTGAGCTTTCATGGGCCAGGTACAAAACTGGTAAAAGTACTGCTTTTCTCCCATGATTTTTCTGTCTCAGGCAGCAGGTGAAGGGTTCTCTGTTGCATGTTACACAGACAGCCTGAAGAGCTGTGCTGCTGCTGGGAGCCTTTAGATGCTGCTGCAGTGCAATCATTGAAATACCTAACTGAACTAGAGACATAAGCCTTGCCATAATCCATCAAAACTGAGGACTGAAGGATTTAATACTCATGTGGGAGCTTTGTCACTTGGTTTAAATACAGAGGATCCTTCATGCTTTATGTGAGGTGTTTTTTTTCATCTGTAACAAAGTAGGCTATGATAAATATGCTCTGGGAGTGTGATGTCCAGACAGATGTGTCCCCTGACCTATACTACAGGTGCACACATTGGCACTGGATCAGGCAGCTCATTCCAAGGTGCTGAGGTGGCCTCTTGCTCCTCTGATGAACATGAACCACCTGAGTGATGGGGACTGACTCTGTCACAGGAGCCTTGTGTAACGATCTCTGAGGTGTAACATATTTGCTTATCAGATATTTTGCTTCTCATTTTCTCCAGTAGTCATGGATATCACAATATTCTGCCTCATTTGAATTTCTTCTGGTCAAGAAGAGAGAGGTCTGCCTGCAACCTGCAGCAGAGTCAGAGCTGAGCTTCTGGTCCTGCTCTGCTGTCCTGTATTACTAGCTGTAGTTTGTATTTATTTTAGTAGCTTTGAATGGATTAACTTCAGAAATAACTTGGGCAATCTTGGGGGTCAGAGCAAGTGATTGAGGCCTAAAAATCCATGTATGTAGAGTGTTTTGTGTGGTGGTTGTGGACCTGGAAATGCTTCTGTATGACCTGCACAAGAACAAATGGCCTTGTCAATCCCGAGTGACTTTGGAAGGAAGCTTTTTGATTTGTGGCTGAGAAGTCTGAATGCTGTGTTCAGAGCCTGCAGGCTCCTCCTGGAGATCACTCTATGAAAATGTTGTCTCCCTGTCATTGCACATATGGGTAATCTTGTAATTTTTTTCCACTCTGTAGGTCCAGAGCCAGAAGGGGTTCCTCAGCCACCCAAAAAGATGGTCCCCATGTTCCGGGTCCGACCACGTTTTGAACCCATACACTTTGTCACCAGTGCTGAGAAGGATAACAGGAAGGACAATTCTCTGGATAACCAAGTGCAAGAGGTGAACCAGGAGGCAAAGACAAACAGCATAACACAGCCAGCTGAAAACTGTACAAATTCTTTTGTGAATGCACACGAAGCGGATCCCCAGCTCTCCAGCTCAGCTGGGTTTGGCTTTGTAGGCCAGGCAGCAGCAGCCAAGAAGGCTGTGAATAGTATGGACTCTACCACAAGCAGTGCCATGCAGGTTTCTGTTTCTTCTTCAACTGCCCAGTCAGAGACTTTCCCTCCATCAGCCATAATGCTGAAGCAGAGTTTTATCGAGAAACTGTCAGCAGCTGTCTGGAAAAATCTTTCTAACCCAGATGCAAACATGGGGACTGATAAAATCAACTTTACCTATCTCCTGACACGTTCCATTCAGGCCTGCAAGACAAATCCTGAATATATTTATGTTCCTCTGAAAGAGATTGCCCCTGCTGACCTCCCCAAAAGCAAGAGGCTCCTGACAGACGGCTTCGCCTGCGAGGTGCGGTGCCAGAACATCTACCTGGCCACCGGGTACGCCGGCAGCAAGAACGGATCCCGGGACCGGGCGGCGGAGCAGGCGGTGAAGCTGCTGAAGAAGTCTGTGGAAGTCAGAGTTGTTCAGAGGAAGTTCAAGCACACCTACCACGAGGACCTGGTGGTGTGCGAGGCGGGGCTGAGTCGCCAGGACTTCCCTCCTGCTCTCAAACCCCACGAGGAGTTCGTGGTCGCCAACAGGGACTGTGTCCCCCTGCAGCCCGGTTCTGAAGCTGGGAAAGGTCCCGGCAACACCAACAAACACTGGACGAATTTTGTTCTCACAGAGAACGCCAGCGACGCGATAGGAATTCTGAACAATTCTGCCTCCTACAACAAAATGTCTGTTGAGTATAAATACGAATTCATGCCCAACCGCTTGTGGCGCTGTCAGGTCTACCTGCAGGATCACTGCCTGGCTGAGGGGTTTGGCACTAAAAAGACCAGCAAGCACGCGGCGGCTGAGGAGGCGCTGAAGATCCTGCAGAAGATGCAGACGAATCTGGCAGCCATCAAAGTCACCCAGGTTCAGAAAGTGGGCTGCTCCTCACGGGGCTCCGGAAGGAAAAAGGACCTGAAGGACCTGGTGATCTATGAGAACTCCAGCAACCCCGTGTGCACGCTGAACGACACCGCCCAGTTCAACAAGATGACAGTAGAGTACGTCTTCGAAAGGATGACTGGCACACGGTGGAAATGCAAGGTGCTGCTGGAGGATGAATTCATCGCAGAAGCAGTTGGAGTGAAGAAATCTGTCAAGCATGAGGCAGCAGAGGAAGCCGTGAAAATCCTCAAAAAGACTCAGCCAACTGTAGTTAATAACCTGAAGAAAGGCACCGTTGAAGACGTCATCTCCAGAAATGAGATCCGGGGCCGGTCGGCAGAGGAGGCTTTCAAACAGAAGATCAAAGAAGACAACATTGGGAATCAAATTTTACGGAAGATGGGCTGGACGGGAGGTGGCCTGGGGAAAGCTGGCGAGGGAATCAGAGAGCCCATTTCAGTGAAGGAGCAGTTTAAAAGGGAAGGACTCGGGCTGGATGTAGAGAGGGTGAACAAAATCGCCAAAAGAGATATCGAAGAGATCATTCGAAACTACGCGCGCTCGGATAGCCACATTGACTTGACTTTCTCTAGAGAACTGACCATGGATGAGCGGAAGCAGATCCATCAGATTGCCCAAAAATATGGTCTTAAAAGTAAATCTCACGGGCAGGGGCACAACAGATACTTGGTGGTAAGTAGGAAGCGGCGCAAGGAGGATCTGTTGGACCAGCTGAAGCAAGAAGGCCAGGTTGGGCATTACGAGCTCATCATGCCTCAAGCAAACTGAGGTTTGCCCATTTTACCCAAGACTGAGCTTCCTAGGTATTCAATTAAGGAAAGAGATGCTGCATTTTTCTTTTTGTGGATTATATTAACGTTAAAAGGTCTTCTACTTTGTTAATATAATTTCTAAAATGATGCTAGACATGTAGAACTGACTGAGTTCTATTCAAGTATATTAGCACAGCCCAAAAAGCAGTAGTGCTGTTACTGTATGTGTCTTTGATATTACTTCTTCCTTCACATTTTAATAGTTTTGTAATAGCAAAAACACATGTCCAAGGAGAATGGATTTGACATCATTTAAAATTTCAATACCCTTATTCTTGATTAAGGAAGGAAAAAAAAAAAAAAGCCTTTTTTTTTTTTAAATTAAAATCATAAAAAGCAAAGAAAATGCAGTCTGGAGGAATACAACTGTATGTAAAGTTGGTATCAATGACAATAAAAATAAAGTTTTATTTCTGGAACAAAATGGGATTTGTCACACTTTGTATTAAAAAATGTTTGTAAACTGCATTTATTCTTGAGAAATATATATATATAAGTATATATATATATATATATAGTGAGGTCTTGTCTCTGCTGTGTGTCTGTTTAGAGAGTTGTCTTTAACCAGTCCAACAGGATGGTTTTATTCATAGATTTCTACCTCGAGATTCCTGAGAATTACTGACTGTACCTGACTGACTCCTCACTGTTCAGACCAGGACCCTTCTGGTGCATTTTCACCTTGGAGCACTGCTCACCATGTTGCAAATACCACGAGGAGGTGTGAAATCCAAAAAAATAAAATAAAATATGGAGGTAAGGGCCGAGCCCACGCGTGAAGATGCTCCTGCAGCTTTTGGGGGCTGTTATGTAACTTTATTTTTGTACTTGGAACATAAGCTCTATGCAGAATCAAATCTGTGCCTAATGATCTCTGAGTGCCACGGGGGACTCACCAGCACCGGGCCCTGGTGTGAGCCCCGTGTCCCCCTGCCTGTCACAGCAGCTCTGCCGTCGCCCTGCCCGTCCTGTCCCAGGGGACACGGCGCTGTGTGAGCCTCGTGGGAAGGCTGCTTCGTGCTTGGAAAACAGGGATTGACCTTGGAGAGCTGAGGGTGCCTGGAGGTGTGGGGTGTTTGCTGTCAGCAATGGTTCTTTAGCACAGAGCCAGGCCAAAGGAATCAGTTCTCTGTTCTCCTGTTGGTGTCTCAGGCATAGTTTTGTTTTTCTGCTGCCTGTATTTGTTTGCTTCTCCATCATTTTACATCACCCCTTATTTTTTTTTCCAGCCTCCTGTTCCGTTTTCTTTCCAATACTCTGGGTGCTGAGGAGAGGTGACGGGCAGCTCCTGATGAAGTGGGCTGTGCTGGTGGTGCAATTAGAGGGATTTCTCATCCCCCAGGTGTGACAAGGAAGAGGCTGCTCTGGCAGGTAGGATGGGGCTTGGGTAGAAGAGAGGGAGCAGCTCCTCCTCTGTGACTGGGTGGCTGCAGCTTCTGCCAGCTTGGGCTTCAAAAGCAGCCATGCTGCTGCTGCTGGCTTTGTGGGAAGATGATCTGGCAGTAAATTATCAAAGTCTGTTAGGTTCTGTTGGTTTTGTTGTTTGGGTTTTGTGGAGGGCTTTTTTTTTTTTTTTTTTTTTTTTGGTTTGTTATTTCTGTGCATGCAGTATTCCCTCTCCTGAGTTCTGTGCTCAAGACTGCTGGGCTGGAGCAGATGGTGCTGTAGGAGTGAAGCCTGCAAGCAGGAGCCCAGCTCCCCCTCCCTCACAGGGATGCAGCAGGGCTTCAAAGCCTGAAGGTGCCAAGAAAGGCCCCAAGAGCACCTGTGCATTATTTGGGATGAGAAATGCTGCTTTTGGGGTGAGGGTTTTGGGCTAAATGTACTGGTAGCAGACCAGGGGTGTTCAGCCTGTGCTGGATGCTGATTTTTGGGGTTGGATGGCTGGGTGTGTGTGTTTTGTGTGTGTCCCTGCCAGCCTCTCCCCAGCTCCTGGTTATGGAGCTGAGCTTTCAGGATACCCCCTATCTGGTTTGCTGCTGGTTTCTGGCTGCCTTGAGAAGCTGCTCCAGTGTTTTGTTTTGTTAGTGACTAGAAACATAAACGCAGTGATACAAGTGACATGAGCCTGACCTGGCCCCTGCAGAAAGCTCACCACAGCTTGCATGGGATGAAGTTCCTGTAACTAACTTGTTACCACGGGCTCCTTTTTTTGTCAGCAGGACACAGGGTCACCACATGGTGCTGCACTTCCTGCAGGTGTTCTTCCCTTTCTGCCACCCTGGAGGTTGTTGATCCTGGCCTGGCTTTCCTGCCCTGCACCT
This sequence comes from Calypte anna, assembly GCF_003957555.1. NCBI lineage: Eukaryota > Metazoa > Chordata > Aves > Apodiformes > Trochilidae > Calypte > Calypte anna. The sequence goes on along the minus strand of NC_044247.1, from coordinate 12,669,590 downwards.
CCCTCTTCTGGCTGGAAGTGCGAGTTGGTGATCCCAGCAATCCAGCGGGTCAGGATTTCTGTCCTGCTGCAAACCTACCCCAGCTTGGCACCCCCACAGCCTCCTGCCCTCCCCGTTCAAATAACCACAGCTCTACACCTCTTGCCTATTTATACAATAAGCACTAAGGTTACACTTTATTTACAACTTTTGAAAAATGTACAGTTTCTTACATGGGTTACTTGTGCAAAGTTAAACTTCTCAACTAACAGACCAATGTGCACACAGAAGACACCGGAACAGTGGACAACACGATTGTAGGTTTCATCCCACACTGCTGCTGAAGGTACTGTATCCAAACATACAAACTTTGCCTTAGAAAAAAGTCAGTCTGGACTTACAAATGTTTTTTTTCCAGAGTTGAAAAAAATACTCTCATAAAACTGAAGGGAAACTCAAGCATGCAGCAGTAGCTCACACAAACCACACAGTAATCTACAAAGAGCAGAAACTGCAGAGACTCGAGTGCCTGACCCCTACTTTATTCATTTTTGCCACGAGGCAAAGTTGGATCCCAAGAACTTCTCTTTCTTGGCTAAAGGGGTGGGAGAAAGACACTGAAAGAGTTTAATTCCACCATGGGAACACTTCAGGTTTTACCTCTTCCTTAATGTGGAAGGTCTGATGCTCTACCTGGTTTTGCCTCAGTGACAGGACTACAGGAACTCAGTGATAGAGTCTCTGGAGGCATGTCCTTTAAAATAAAAGAAAAAAACAAAAGAGGGGGTTGTCTCTCACCCTAAGCAAAGGTCTAAGTACCACAACTAGAATGATTTATGTATATCTGTACATAAATCCTGCAAGTGAAGTGCAGAGGTAACTTAGTGTTCCATGGTCTTCTCTATGTTTTAATTGGAATCAATTTAAGAGTTGTTTTGGGTTTTTTCCATGATAAACCAATACAAAAGGGAAAGGAGGTTATTTCTTCACTCAGTACTTACAAACGCAGTGGGGCTAAACCAAAATGACCAGCCTGGACAGATCAGCACTTAGTTAATATCAGTTAAAAAATGTGTATGTATATAAACATCCCTTTTATCAAGCTACACATAAGCATCACTGTGTATAACACAATTACAATTAAAAGCTTAGTGTACACTACAGAAATGCACAATACTGCCCTAAGACTGGAGAGGGACCACAGAAAATGAACTCAGCATCAGTAACTCTTTTGCAAGTAACCCAAGTACAGAACATCTGACTTCAAAGTGGGTGCTTTCTGATGTCCAAGGAGAAGAAGCTTCAGCAAGGGAGGGTGGCAACAGCACAACAGCTATTCTGCTTTCAAAGTAAATGCTAGGAGGAAAAAGATGACTCAGACACTTTTGTTTATTTTCCTCATCAACAGAGTGTTCATTTGCATCATCCTGGGTCAACAGTCACGCCAGCTCTGTTCTACTATTGCAGAAACCCGTTTCTCATATTCCCGCTTATTCTCTTGGTATAGCTGAGCTGCCTGGCTGTTTGCTGGGCTGTTGGGGTTTGGCTCATCCAATAGAGACTGCACAAAGAGAAAAACATTCTTAGGCACTCCAAAGCACGTGGCAGTTTCCAACATACTCCTTCAGCTACCCACACTACTGAGAGTGAAGTTCAGCCAAGCACTGCAACCCCTGGACAGGCCCCTCCTGTCACCAGCTGCTGTCACTCCCCACTTCATTTACAGCTGGGAAATAAACTTCAGCTGTTAACAAGGTACAGCTGCTACACTGGTCATTGGGAGACAAAAAAAAAAGTGTTTCCTGAACGTTTTTTTATCAAAGCATCCTTATGAAATCTGCATTTTCAGGCAGAGCTGCTTTTACCTGTATGGATGTTAGGATGGAGGAGACATCGTAGGTGGGACTCCAGCGATTCTGAAGAATATCCAGACATATACTGCCATCTGCATAGACTAGAAAAGGTTCAAGAACAAAGCCTTAAAACACAACTTGGACAGATACTGTTTTTTTCACAGTATTGCCTGATGCACAAACCTAAAAAAAGTCAATGTCTGACAGAGTTAAATCCAGCACACAAGGCTCTGGGTAGGACTCAGTCCCTGCTTCTTTCACATCAAGCTTCTCTGTGACATTGCAGCTACCACTATGGAAAAACCATGAACAGAGTTTAAGGCAGAAGAATTTAAAATACCCACAAGTGAGCCAAATAAAAAACACAAGCAAAAAGCTGTTTACACACCAGGTTTCTCCAGAAAGTATCTACAACAGTGTGTAGTCACATTTCTCACAGCAGCTTTCCAATAACCCTCCCCTCAGTACACTTCACCCACAAGTGCTCACTTCTCTGCACTTCAAACTTTCCAGTACTGCTGCATAAAGCTAAGACTGGTTTGGAGGTAAGGAATATATCTCCAACCTTTAATTACCAAGGGAAGCAATTAATGAAACAATCCTACTATCATTGGCTATAGTTGGAAAATAGAACCAACTTGAGGTATAGTTGGAACCTATACCACTTGAGGTATATTATTCTCACAGGCATTTTTGTGAATAAAGTGATAAAAGCCAAGTGGATTCAGCAGTGTCACTGTGCTGGGTGTGCACTGTACAGAGACAGCAAGTGCAGAATACTCTTCTGTAAGGTGCAACAGGCAGTTGTGAGAGAAGAATGCCATTAACACCTGAAAGCTAAGAGGCTCCTTTTATTACTCTTTTCATTCCAAGCCTGGGCACTACTCACCCGTTAATCCTTACCAAAACCACAGGGGAATTTTGCTAGCTTATTAAATAGTAGTAAATTTTAAAATAAACAGACCTGTTCCTGTAGCATTATGAAAAGCACCGACTACAAAAACTATGGAAAAAAAAAAAGCAGATTGTGTAAGCACTTACCATTTGGATGAAACATTTTAGAGACAAATCTAACAGTAGGTGGCTTATTTGGATATTCTTCCGTGAATTCTATTGTAAGTTTGAAAGTTCCTGGAGTTGAAAGAGAGAAGTAACCTTTATTCAGAATGAATTTACATAAGGGATGAATAAGTAGCATCCCTCCACGAGCACAAACTGACACTCCAGTGCTCATACACACATGCTGGGTATGGAATAGATTACTCACTCCTACAGAGATTTTTCATATTAAAGAGAGTACTTTGGAGTTAATCATTAAGTCTGAAGTCCTTGACAGTACTGGCACCAGAGTATCTCCTGTGACTGATTTAAACTACCCAAGCCAGAAAGTTTGGTGTAAGGAAATCTTCAAGTTTTCTTTCACAAAGCCTCATCCCAGTGCACTGTAAAGACAGCACAAGTGGGTGTATAACCATCTGTGTAACATGACTTAGTAAGTCCTAGAGACTGAAATAGGCTATCATTACAAGGATCTTACTTATTTCCTGTTTAAAGTGCAAGAAAAAGCATTTTTATCAACAACTGCAAGGTAAGGAGCCCTTATTACAGAAGAGTAGTATTGAAAGCAGCATCCAAATCAGACACTTTAAATAAAAATCTGATCACCTACTTCATACTAACCTGTCATCCTTTAAGAAAGTGTGATTAAGAAGAAACAGAAAACACTGTATTTAAGTCCCACTTAACACCTGCACCAAGAGAAGTTACTTCAGCCCTTCTCAGGCTGTGACAGCCTGGGAAATCTGTCAACCATGCTGCACAAACAGGGGTCCAAGGGACAAAGCACCACTACCAATTCCCATTGGTAACTAAGGAACTCTTCCTCACATTCCACTTCAAAACACAGGAGCTTCTCTTAATCATGTTTGCTTCAGACCAACCAACCTGAGAGGCAGCTTATGAAGTTCCTGAGAATGCCCAGACAGAAATATCTGAAGCATTTTTATATAAATATATTGCTCTCCTGTAAAAAGAATCCAGCTGACAGAAACAGCTGTAACACAGTGCCAGGGCAGACAAGGCATCCTGACACATCAGGGACAGCTTCACCCACCACCACCAACACTCAGTGCCCAAATTAAAACTCAGGGGCTTAGATGGAAAGCTCATCCTTCCTTCCTACTGTGAGGGAGTTTTCCAGCACTAATATAATTAATGTATTCCTTCAGTAAATGTGGCAACAACTGGCAGTCAAAGAACAGATTTTTTCAATCTCTCTTTTTAATTTAAATCAGCAAGGACCAGCAGTATTTCCCAGGGCCTCCTTCCTTTATAAGGAGAAAAACTGTAACTTTGAGTTACAAGTTGCAAGAATTAAAGGTCATTGCTCGGACGTTCCAGTTTGCATATGAAGACAGAGTACAGATGCTTCAGAGCTTTCTGTACAAGACTGGGAAGTCTCAACATCCTAAAAATAAGTTTCTAGATGTTTGTTTTTCATTAGCAGCATAACAACATAAGAGCAGAGAGCCAACAGTCTGCTATCTTTCTGTAAAACAAAAGGAACAAGAGTAATATGTTAAGACTGTTCAAATTAGAGGAAGTCTGCAGTGGGGCTTTCAAGTTTTACTCCAGCTAATCCAAAGGCACAGAGCCAGACCAGAGTTAGTTGGAAAGCCAGCACTGGAAAGTTACTAACAACTTCTGCAAGCTGCAAACATCAGCTCAGGACTACCTTTCCTTCCCTACACACTGACAATCCCAAGCAACCCTTTTGAACTGAATGTGTGGATATTTGACTGTAAATCTTAAGAGATTCTGAGCTCTCCCTGCCCCAGTTCTGGTTCTCAGCAGCCTCCTTATGAGGCTGGGAGGCAGGCACTTTCCTCTGTGGAACAGTGACTAAGCAAGCAATAGGCTGAAAACTGAGGACAAACCATCAAATTGTAGAATTCAACAAGCACATCTGAGAAAATGAATGCTGTTCTAGAACACTGACTGAAGTGGGAGCAGAGGGCACAGGTAACAAGCAGTGGTGAGACAGCTTCCAGCTGGAGTATCTCCCTCCTCCAATTCTGAAGTGGCAACAGCTCTTTGAAAGCAACATCTCCTTAATGAGCCTGATTAAAGGACAAATCCAGAGATCTGATGAACCAAACTCACTCTGAAAGCCCACATTATAAACAGGTATCACAACACACAGTACTGGGGATGAGGCCTTCAGCATCCTGTCCCTCCCATCACTAATTTTAAAGCTTTCAACTGATAATCCATGCAAAACCTGCCCTAGAGAGATGATTTTAAACCATAAACTACCATAGTCACTACTATTGATAGTAGCACCATCACTGATCTTTAGAGAACATTCTCTTTTCTCTCTTGTACTTAATTTACCTTGTTAATCTCTTTCTCCTGTGAGCCTCCCACAGCTACCAAAGAGGCTCCTCCATCATCTGTGGAGTAACCCGTGCCTGAGCAACACCCATGTCCCTGCTGGGCCCTTCTCACCAGTGAGCAAGGGCTAAGAGCAGCCCCCTCAAAGCCACTGCCCATACAGTAGGGATGATCTCTTCCTCTCACACGTGAGGATATAGAGTCCATATTCCATAAGGATATAGAATCCATATTCCATAAGCAAGGAAAAAACCACACAGAAGGCAGCTGCCTCCTGCACAACACAGCAGAGCAGGACACTGTGTTACTTAACTCTCTCCAAGCCAGGAATCCTGCACTAACCACAGTATCACCATCCAGTTCCAGAGAAACAGGTCTGAAGGAGGAGGAGAGGCTGGGTTTCCAGCACTGTGACAGCACTACCACTTTAGATGCCATGCACATTTAGGTTCTCAAAAATACAGTCAAGGGCAGGATAAATATCCCCGGGGTCCTCCTGCAGACACGTGCAATCAAGTGCTCTTAAACCAGAAGATGGAAATTATGCTGCTCATCTAAATTAGCAGTTGCTCCTAGGCCGAGTCAGTCTGTGCAGTGGGTTGTGAAAACACCCTATAAGGTCTGGGGGTGGAGGGGAGGAGGGTTGTTAGCTGCATTATGCTGCACAGCAAGTAAACAAATGTGATTGCACTTAAGGTCTGGAGGTCAGACAAAGCTGAGAAACCTTGGGAGCTGAAACTGGAGAAGGGTCTCACCAGAACGAGGATAAAGAACTGTAATTCTCCTGATGTTCAAGTTACTACACCTCTAGTTCAACAACAAAAATTAATTCACAGGCTGCTTTCCCAATAACTTAAGTTATCTGAAGTCTTACAGCATCACCAGGAAGTGACAGAGCCTAAAAATGAAAATACAAAGGCACTTCTGAAGAGCACTGCCCTGCAAAGGCTTTCCAAGGACTATAGAGCTCCACTCTACCTTTGATTTACAAGGGCCTGCAAAACAAGCCCAAACTAACAGCTCAGTACTGTTAAATTAATTTTACCTACACTAAGCAAAACTGGATCAGAACACCACTGCCATTATCTGAACTGTGCTACTCTGGAAAAGGAAGAATGGAAAAGCAAAGCCCAGACACTTACACATCTGTATCTCTAGGCACCACTTAGTATTTTGTTATCTAGCACGATGCAAGATATGTCTCAGAGAAAAGCAGATAAGCATATCCTGCAACACTTATCTGTTTTCTTGAGTGCATACTGTGAAAACACACACTTGCTATGAAAAGAGCAATCCATCACACACCCAGATTATACTATGGGATCAACCAAAGCAGCAGGGCAGCAGCAGCAGCAGCCTCAAGCATCTGCCTTGACTTCAAACTGCTGTGAGTGCAGCATGTCCTGAGTATCTAAGATAAAGACACTGCTGCCAGAGTGGAAAGCACAAAAATCAATATGCCAGGGCTCTTGAAAGCAGCCTCCCACCTTCTGCAACTGAATAGAAACACAAACTGAATAGAAAAAGCCCTTTTGATATCTCTTAATCCCACACTGACCTGGAAGAGTCTGAACATGGAATCAACCTGTATTTTAGCACACTGCAAGGACATGGCCTTCTGCTCCACACAGTGAATCCCTCAGAGCACCAAGAACCTAAACAGCTCAGTCAACCCACACAGATGTTTAAGGGAGCCCTTCTTTAGGGTTTACAAGAAGAGAGAACAGAATACATTCAGTCTACCTGTTCTATCATGTGATGTTAGAGTTCTGAAGCAGCTACTATAGCAAGTTTCTTAACTGAGCAAATACACTAAAAAAAGTAACTGGAGTCTTCAGAGTTTTCTTAGGTCTGAAATTCTTAAAATCTTCACAGTAAAAAAAAAAAAAAGAATCTGCAATTTTACAGGCATGCCCACAGGTGCTAACTCTGAGGATAGAGAGAGAATAAGCAGTCTGCCAAGTACACAAGAGTTAAGGAATTCTTCATATGCTTTTGACCTGAGTCATGAAGATCTATGATTAATTATAGACTGCACAGCAAGTATCTTTAAAAAATTAAAAATAAATGCTTCACTGGTTTCAGTTAGACAACATTTCACATCTAACAAGTTTTCACAAAATATTCTTTAAGTAAAGCTACAAAAGACAGTAAGACCAGACAGAAACTAAGACACAGGTATGTTACGAGGACCTATTTAGCCAGCTTTTAAAGCTAACAAGTTCTTTTAATCTTTAACCCTGAATGACACCAAGAGTTGCAGAGTGAGGTGCCAAGAAAAAAAAAAACCAACAAAGAATCTCTTCTGAAGTTCCTCACTCAGCCCAGTTCCGACATCAGCTGACTCACTTTAGGACTCCAATCGTAAAATGCTTCCAGCATCAGAAAAAACAGAACTCAAAACAAATTACAATGGTTCTGGCAGGTTTCTGACAGATCTCCAGAATGCAAATGTCTCTAAAAACATGAGCCAGGGTACAACAGAAAAGCCTGGGGACACTTAAAATGGTGCAATAAATTAGGCATAGGGCAGTCAGATTTAGTGATTACAAGCAAGCCCCCATAATTTAATTTTTATGTTTCTGTAATCAACACAACGACTTAAATTTACACCCCTTTCTTGGAGCAGGGTAAGAAGAAAAAAAGAAAATAATTGACATAAGTCCTGGGGGCAGCAGACAGCCGTGTGGTCAGGTAAACACGCACCCGTGCCCCTTCTCCATCCCCAGCCCCACACCTGTTGCAAAGTCCACGGCAGGGGCACACCAAGGCCGGGTCAAACCGCAGCAGCTCACCCCGAGAAACCCAACCACCAGGCCCGCGCACTTACCGTCCTCGAAAGGGGTCCCCTCGGGCCTAGAGGAGGGAAGAAGCAGAGCAGAGCGTTACCCCGAGGCCACCTCAGCACCCCCCAAACCCCCTCCCCAGAGGCTGAGGGGCTGCGGCCCACGCCGCCCCCCGACTCACCCGAAGATGACGGCGTTCCACACCATGATGTTGTTCTCGGAGGGGGCCCCGCTCACCCCGGCCGGGGGATCCTCCTGCAGCCTGGGGAGCACAGGGGGGGCTGAGGCGCCGCCACCTCCGTCCCCCCCCTTCCCCCGGTGCCCCCCGCCCGCCCTTACGCACTTCGCGTAACCCAGGCAGGTAGCTACACGCCCCTGCGCAAACAGCGTAACCCGTAGGCAGCCAGCGAGAACTAGCCCTACGCAATCAGCGGAGCGCGCCCTACCCCGCCGCCATGTTGTGCTGCCCCCCCTCCCCCCCCACCTCCTCCCCCGGTAGAGCCGGGCCCGTCGTCCTCCTCCCGCCCGCTTTCCCCTTCCCCCTCAGCCTGCGGCCTCGGTACCTCTTGAAGTCCCGCATGAGGCGCCTACGGGCCGGAGTGGACATGGCGGGCTCAGGGTTATAGATCACTCATACACTATTAGAGGAAACACGGGGCGCCCAGAGACAGCAGCAGCAGCAGCGAGATCCAACTGAGGCAACGGCGGCGCCGAGGATCGAGAGCGATCGCGGCCTCTACCACTGAGGCGGCTGCGGGGGGGACGCCCTGGGCTGCGCCGACTCCTGCGCCCGCTGCCCGGCGCCCCGGATCGTACCAACGGCCGCGGGGAGAGGGGGCGGAGCCGGATGCCGCGGAGCCCTCAGCCTCTACCACCGGGCGGCGGGGGCGAGAGGCGGCGCCTAAAGCGGGCGGGGGAGCGAGGGCGGTACCAACGTCTGTACCGGGCGGGGGTGTACGGTGGAGGTATTACGTCATCGGTGGGCGGAGCTTGAGCGCAGGCGGGCGGGGTCACACCGGGAGCGGACCGGAGGCGGACGGTCCTGGGGGGGTTCTTGCTGCTTCCCCAGCTACGGCGAGATTTAAGCAGCTGATCCCCACACAGCCCCACAGAGTTGGGTGGGGCAGGGGCAGAACGGTAAAAGTGAGGAATTAGTGGGTTGGTGTGAAGAGAGTTCACACGGGAAAAGCAAAAAAAAAAACGCGAGCGACGCAAAACAAGGAGTTCAGGGGGTGCCCATCAGCAGGCAGGTGTTGAGCCATTCCCAGGAAAGCAGAGCTGCGTCACACCTCAGGGTGACTTGGGGAGACAGACACCATCCCACCGACCTCCCCAGCTTTGTATTGCTGAGCATGGCATCTCATGGGCTGGGATGTCCCTTGGGTCACTTGGGCTCAGCTGTCCCTGATCTGTCCCCTCCCACCTTCTTGTGCACCCCTGGTCACTGGCTGGGGGGTTGTGAGGAGCAGGAAAGGCCTGGGCTCTGGGTCAGCACTGCTCAGCAGTGACAGAACCAGCCCCGTGTTACCAACACTGTCCTCAGCACAAATCCACGGCCCCAGAGCAGCTACCGTGAAGGAGATTAATTCTACTCAGCCTGATACGCCGTACTTTATGCTTCCAAAGAGCTTTTTCCAAGGGAAAACAATATATTTTCTACCTTTTAAAAACTGTCTTTGGGGGTGAATAGTTCTCTGCTGCTGCCCAGAGCAGGCTGGACTGGGTCAGTTTCTCCAGCTGAACCTCACTTAGACCTCCATGTCCTGTAGCCGTGTGGGGAGGTGGCTTCCAAAACAGACACGGGGAGCAGATCCGCTGCCTTCACAAAAGCAGAAAAATAATAGTAAAAACATTGCGTTCACGGCTACACTGAAAATCTTCCGTGTCTGACCTCTCCTGCTCTTACCCAGCCCACCCAGGAAGAAGCGGCTTCAGCTCCTGGTGTTTTTCAGGGAGAAGCTTCGCGCAGTGCCTCGCCACCACCCCCCATCACCGAGCGGTCCCGGTTCTGCAGCCCGGAGCCGCCCGGGACCGCGTGTGGCGGGGAACGGGGCCACCACCTCCCCACTCCCCGTCACGGGAACGGAGGGGGGGCTCCGCCACGGATGTTTTTTTTCGTCAGGAGAAATGACGTCAGACCCACAATTTGCTGACGGAACCTGCATTTAAAGCAAGATCGCCCCACGCTGGGGAGCTGCATTGCCTTCTATGTGTGTGTATCCCCCGCCCCTCTCCCTCACTTCCCTTTTCGGGACAAACCGCCGCCTCTTCTGAACGCGTCAAAAAACAACACCCGGGCGGAACCGACACCGCCCCTGATCCGGGCAGGCGGAGCCGCTGGGCTGCGGGGGCCGGGCCGGCGGGGGGGCAGGACCGGCGGGCGCCATGCCGAAGGTGGTCTCTCGCTCGGTCGTCTGCTCCGATACCCGTGACCGAGAGGAGTACGACGATGGCGAGAAACCGCTCCACGTCTACTACTGCCTGTGCGGGCAGATGGTGCTGGTGCTGGGTGAGCGGTGGGCCGGGGGCAGGAGGGGGTCGGAGGGGTGAGGAGGGCTGAGGGCTGACGGGCTCTGCCTCCCCAGACTGCCAGCTGGAGAAGCTGCCGATGCGGCCCAGGGACCGTGCCCGGGTGATGGACGCTGCCAAGCACGCCCATAAGTTCTGCAACGCGGAAGAGGAGGAATGTGTCTTCCTGCGAAGGTGGGAAGCGGTCGGGCCCCGGCCTCACCCCCCTTCCCTTCCTCTTCCGTTTCCCTTTCCTTTTCCCCTTCCCTTCCCTTCCCTTCCCTTCCCTTCCCTTCCCTTCCCTTCCCCAGTCCCTCCACTGCCCAGGGAAGGAGCTGTCCCGGCCCAGCCTCCTCTCCCGGGTTGTGTCCCAGGGCCGGGCAGCAGCACTCTCATGCTCTCCCTCTCTCTCCAGACCAGAAGGCATCGAGCGGCAGTTCAGGAAGAAATGTGGCAAGTGAGTGAGAGCAGCAGCTTTTCTGTGACTTGTAGAGTCTGTTCCTGAGATAACCCTAAGGATCCAGAGACTGTGTTTCCTTACAGATATCTCTGTTTCTGTTCCCAGGTGTGGGCTGCTGCTCTTTTATCAGCACCAACAGAAAAATGCTCCCGTGACCTTCATTGTTGACGGTGCCGTGGTCAAATTTGGCCAGGGTTTTGGGAAGACAAACATCTATACCCAGAAACAAGAACCTCCCAAAAAGGTAATCAGCTTTGGAAAAGTAAAAAGGTTATCTCTGCTTTTCAAAAAGGTGTTGTAAGATCATTGAATGGCAGGGACAGAGGGGAGAAAAGAGAAAGAAAAGGACCTCTAATCAGCAAATCAGTTTGGTGTTTCCTCCTTGCCTGCCCTAAGTTCTCCTTTGTGGAGGTAATTGCATCTTAGAGTCCTAGCACTGAAGAAAAGCAAAATAAACTTGGAAATCTAGACTGATGTTTAGGATCAGTTACCAGAAAGTTTCCCTTTGTAAGTAGGTCAAATTGGTAGTCTGCAGAGATTCTGGCATATCTGGGTTTGTTTCTCATAAATGACAGCTCTAAGCTCAGAAATCAGCGAGGAGAAATTCTCCTTTGCCACCTGTGGAGTTCAGGTAATCTTGATGACTCACATGAGAATCTGTAAAAGCTTTGGAGGGGGAAGCAATCCCTGGTGTCACAACTGTTGCCAGAGTTTAACAAAATACTCTGTTTCTCCCCCAGGTGATGATGACCAAGCGCACTAAGGACATGGGCAAGTTCAGTTCTGTCACAGTCTCCACCATTGATGAAGAGGAGGAGGAGATTGAAGCGGTGAGTTTAGTCTGCCTGTAGTGTCAGTCACATCTGAACAACAGACACTGATCAGATTGTCCTCCTGTTTGAATGAGGGAATGTCACTTTGGGATTTGCTGTTGCAAAATGCCACTGTGTGTGTTTCAGAGGGAGATTGCAGATTCCTATGCACAGAATGCAAAAGTGATTGAGAAACAGCTGGAACGCAAAGGCATGAGCAAAAGAAGGCTACAGGAACTGGTGAGTGTCTGAGTGGTGCTGAACATGAATTCCTGAGATTTTATGGCTTTGTACACAAAAATTATCTTGCAGATCAGACTACGAGTATACAGAGGTACTGGTATAGTTTTAGGTAACTTGTAGCTCTGTGGGGATGGCTTTTCCTTTACAGGTTTTATAGAGATGTTCTTCTAGTCCTGCTGAACTTAAAATCATGTGCAGTTACCTATAGAGCTACCTGAAGAGCTGCCAGCAGAGCTTTTGCAGAGACTCTCCATGAGCTGTTGGATGAGGAACAAGGGAAAGGGAAACCAGGGCTTTGCCAACCAGAACACCTCAGATGCTGTGCCATCAAGCCTGCTTGGCAGAGCAGATCTTTTGCAGGAGGCATCAGAACAAGCTAAGGCCCTTGTGGAGGACCTGCAAGCTCTGTTGTTAGCTCAGCTGCTACCAGGGAAGGGTCACTTGAATTAATGGAAGCAACATCACAGCTGATGCTGCCTGCTGTGATATAGTAGTAGTGGGGGGGGAGTCAGGGAATGTGCAGCTCTTCCCCAACTATAGAAAGTATGAAATTGTGTCCTGTTAGCTTTGGCTTCTTTATGGTGGTCCTTGTTTTGTACCTCATGGGAGGAGGAAGTCATCAAAAAAACTTGAGCTGCTCTTGCTACTGGTGTGAAAAGCTTTGCAGTGGTCAGACAAGAAGACCAAACCTCATTGAAGGGAAACGTATCCAGACATTATTTAATTCTGTCTTAATTTTCTTAATCAGGCTGAATTGGAAGCCAAGAAAGCCAAGATGAAAGGAACCCTGATTGATAATCAGTTCAAATGAAATGCTGCACATCTGCTAGGCATTTGCAGACAGAAGAAAGCTACAAGGAGCTACTGCGGATCTGTCAAAGCAGAAGTTACAGACAACCTTCCAGGGCAATATGCTGCAACCAGCTTGGAGAATGAGTACCTCTCTATCATAAGTGATACTCTGACACTGATTTTAATAACTCCCGTGGCCCGAGAGACTTCACTGAAACTGCAGTTCTCTACAGACTCAGTGTTAGGAGCAACCTATTCCACACAGAATATTTACTTTTGGGAAAATCTTTGCTGAGTTCCTTGCTGAGATCAGTGTACCTTTAGATACCTGTCTCTTTATTTTGGTAGTTTTCAAATGTGTAAGATTTCATAAGTGTATTGGGACAACAGGTCAGCTGTACAACAAAGAAATTGTTACAAAAGTAAGATCTCTGCCTGTTGTTCATTTTGTTACTTTAAATGTGTCCAAAACAAACAGCAGTCTGAAAGACATGCCATTCCAACAGTCTGGAACAACCTGGATGTGTTCCCTGGTTCAGGGACTGCTGCTTACCCTGCCCAGCAGCCAGGCTGCTAAAGGCATCCCCTGCTGGCTTGGCTGCAGCTCTTACTGAGCACTGGAAGAGCAACAGTTGTACAGAATTACAGTCCCAACAGATACTGCTTCATACAAGAACATGAAGTCCAGCCCTGTTTTAAACTACTGAAAACAAAAACTCCCTGCACATGATACCACTGATGAGTACAAATAGATATTTGGAAGCTGCTGATACGATTGGTGATCATATAAAGGAAATAGCAGCATGTCTGAACTAACCTGTTCTGTGAAACAGTCTCAGTATTTGGAGCTGTAAAATGTGAAGGAGAAGGAAAAATTGTTTTGAGTGCATTGACCACTGAGGACTTGGATAAAGACAGCATTTAAGAATTGGTGTGTAAAGTACCTTTTTGGGGAAGTAATGTTTTATAGTTACAGTGCACTGTAACCCATGTCTGTGTTGCTTGTTTGGGATTAAATACCCTGTTATGAATTTTAATTAAAATCCTATGCTCTTTTTTACACCATAAAATAATAATTATGGAGACTTATAATCAATAAAAATTTTCCATCTGGCTTTATAACCCTGACTGGGAAGACCCAGGTCTTCTTAGCCTAAGGATGTATCCTTCCTTTCTTTGGGAAAATAAGGTGTAAGGGAGGGAGCAAATTCTGCCCCAGAACTGGCAGGCTGGGGTGCATCTGTCTGTGCTGATTAAATGCCAGGATGCCTCAGCACGTGTTCAGGTTAACTCCAGCAGTGCTGATTTTGTTCACTGCTGGTCATCTGCTAATCTGGAGCCTATTTCCTGAAGCCTGTGTCCAGAGGCTCTTCAGTTAAGCAGTTCCAAGGGGGTGTGTAACACTTGGGAAGGGCAGGAACCAGAGAACAACACAAACCCCTTTTCAGAGTGTTGCAGCACAGTCCAGCCAGGGGAGAGCCTTGGGGACCCAAGCTCCAGAGATCTGGAGCTCTAAAAATCAGGAAGTGCCTTCCAAGCAGGAGTCAAAGACCAACATTTGAACACAGGTTTGGAGCCATGTGAGGTCTGCTGGGATGAAGACTTCTTAATCTTCTGTTTTCATAAAGGACAAAGTCTGGTCCTGCCTCAGGTGACACCCAGAACAAGGGTAGTGCCATTTACAGTCAGAGTTAAGGTCAGGAGTGACAAGATGCAGGGCTTCAGCTGATGTGAGGCTGTGAAGGGGCTGCCAGCTGGGACTGGGACCAACTTTGCAGGTTGGTGAGGCACAAAGAAAATATGGTGAGTGCACAGCTCAACACAAGTTGCCCAAAGCAGCAGTTACCCAGTGCCATCAGCTCCCTCAGCTGCACACCCCCAGCCTCGAGGCTGTGTTCAGAGCACAAAACACTCTTGTAACAGCTTTCAGGACACTGTTCCATGCTCAGTCATTGCCTTTCCACTCTTGTCATTAGAGATCTGCCTGGTTTGGCTCAGGACTTGCTCACAGACACATTTGAAAGGGGAGGACCTAAGTTTTTACACCAGCAGTCCCTGAGATACTTGTAGTACACTTAGTGATGCAGTCAATGGCAAACAACTCCCAACACAGCAAATCTGATTCAATTCATTATTAACTGTGTATTTCTTAGCCTAACTAGTTTCAGTTCACAAAAATTTAAATCAAGTTGGGTTATTAATTTCTAGATCTGAAATAGGAACAGGAATCAGAGGCACCTATTTCAAATACTTGATTAAATATCTTATTAGAATAGGTGGCACTAGACATTCTGCAGTTTCCCACACTCTGGTAGCAACTGGGTAATCTGCAGCAGTGTTTGGGGCAAAGAAAAGTCAGATTTTGTGTTACCATAAAAGCCAATATTAGATTCTATAAATCTATAAAATGTGGAGGTAATGCAAAGTAACAAAGTGTGTGAAATAAAAGTGGAGGAGAGGATCTATACAAAAAATGCTACACATGTCCAGACTTACCTCAGTTTGTTTCTTTAGTGTGGTTTGCTGATGTTACCGTGAGTCCCAAAGGTCCACAGGGTGCTGCAACATCAAGGTATTTACAATTATAAAACAAAAATTATGGCCTTTTTTAAAGACTGCAGGACTGGGCTTCGAGGGATGGGGAAGGAAGCCTTGCAGCTCTCTGCTGAGGAGCTCTTATGAACCTGGGTGGCCACAGCATGCTGGGGTTTTTTAGGGGAATTCAAGGCAAGCTTTCCTGGCTTGACAGTCAGAAAAACACTGCTCAGAACCAGACAGTGACAACCAGCAAACATCTGGTGGGATGTCACCTCCCAGGACCTCCTTCATGCTGTGGGTCTTGGCAGCTCCTAAGGGCTGTGTGCCCAAAACTGCTCTTCCCTCCCAGCCTCAAGCAGCTCAGGATAGCACCAGGGTGTGCAGAAATGGGGATGTATCCCTAGGGGCTGTGTCCCCAAGGGCTTTAGCTCTTGCTCTGGCTTTAGCCTGACCCCTCTGCTTTGGACATCCAGTGGGGAAAATTAGTATGAACAGACACCAGTAGATTCAGTCCCACAGGTGGGTTGGGTTCAACACACCCTGCTGGGAACAACTGATTTTACCCTGCATCACCCATAGCATCATTTCTTGCCCTTCTAGAGCATGGAGGATGCTGGGGCCATGTCTGGCCCACAGTGACAAGGACATGGGAGTAAGGGCTCCATCCAAGGCCCAGAGACACAGCTTGGGGTGGCCCAACAACTGCTGAAGGGGAAGGTGGAAGGGATGAGCTGGCACCACACTGACCTTTCAGGATTCAGGTCCTTGACATGGCCTGGTGAGATACAGGCAGTGTGTACTGGAGAAAGCTTCCAGCCAAGCCCATTTCCTCAGTAGCAGGTTTACTCCATGAAACATAACTGGTTTCTGCTGCTTTTCCCCCAGCTGAGGCATCCTGAGCTTTCCTTTCCCATGCTCAGCCCCTGCACTGAGCTGACCCAGAGCTGGGCATAGCTTGGAGGAGGTTTGGCTCCAGTGGCACTCTGGAGGCAGAGATGTTAAAGGAGAAACATGAGGTGGAAATGTGGCCTCACGCAGGCAGAGTGAGCCTGGGGCTGCCTGCCTGCCTACCAAGGTCCACTCTGAGCTTCAGCTCCCTGCCCACACCAGGTGGATGAAGGTTCCCTCCTGCCTGCGTTTGCCTGCTCATCCGTTTCCCTGCCACCCCTGGGACACCCCAGCCACCATGCTCCAGTGTCATTCCCACAGCACAGCCTGGACATGGAGTGAGATGGGAGCTGTCCCCCCGAGTCACTGCCTGGCCCTGCACCCCTCTCCAGCAGAAGGGGCACCTCAGCCATCACACCTCCCTCCCACCACCCAGACCAAGCCCCCGAGCCCCGCACCCATCTCTACTGCTATTAGAACCCCCAGCCCCCCTGGGAAGGGGACATTTGCCCCTGCCAGGCACCCAAACCTCCTGGCCACGGGTGGTCCCTGCAGTCCCTGGCCCGGCCCCGCAGAGCTGGGGGGAGCGAAGGCAGCTCCATCCTGCAGCTCCATCCTGCAACCCCATCCCGCAGCCTCACCCCACAGCCCCATCCCGCAGCACCGCTGCCTACAGGGAGCCAGTACAAACCTCCAGCAGCAGTCATCACCTGCCCTGGCCATGTTCCAAGGCTTTCACGGGATCCCCTGTGCAGCCGGGCTGCGTCAACACCTTCTAATCCCGGGATTTGCGGCCGCCGGGAGAGGGGCCAAGACGAAAGCGGCGTCAGAGGCGCTCGCTCGCCCACCCCTCCCCGCCAGCAAAGGGACGGGATGCACCGGGACGGGGACAGCTCCCGAGGAGAAAACCGTGCTGTACGGTATGCCCAGTACTGCCCCCAAGAGAATCGTGTTTAAAAGGAAAATTTATCCCTGCCCCTGTTGCCCTTGGGGCACTGTGGTCTGGCGGACAAAACACTTGTTCTGGAGGGGCAGCACTCAGCTCGCTGCCTTGTCCCAGTCACCTTCCGGTGCCTTCGTTTCCCCGCAAAAACAAAGCCCTTAATCCCTCTGCAGAGTGCTTCTCTGGCAGGAAAAAGCAGCAGCCGAACCCCCAGACTGGCTTCCCTGGATAAAGCTGCTCCCAGGGGGGGGCAGGAGAAGCCCCGCCTGTTCTCCCTAGCAGCAGAGAGCAGGGAAAACCCTCTGAGGGCTCTGCCCCACGTCCTGTGCACAGGAGCTAAATAAAACAAGCTGTGAAACACATGCTTGTTTCCCAAGTCCCAAAAGCAGCAGACTGTGGGTAGCTACCACCCATTTCCCTTGTTGCCAGCCCTGCACGCTACATCAGGGCAAAATGTTGTAGGTCTAAGAACTTACAAGTCTTGTAAGTTCTTGGGCTTGACCAGCCCAGCTCAGAGCTTTGGTCACCACCACCATATGGAGAATGAAACAATGCACCTACCTCCTTGTGCCAACAGCCTGGCCATGCATCCCCTGCAGAGGAAAGGATGCCCCATCCTCAGCACCAGCAGCATTTCAGAATAGCCCTTGAAATCCAGGAGAGCTTAGCAGCAGGAAGCAGCAAGATCCAAGAGCCTGTCATTAATTAACTGGCATTTGTGCAGCAGGAGAGGGCTCCTGGTTAGGCTGCCCTGTGGTGCAGTCCCCTGCCTGTAACCCCCAGCAGGCTGCCCACAGCTTGGGTGGCACTGCTCCAATTCCCACAGGGAAACTTGGAGCTCCTTTTGATTCCACTGCATCTCAGACTGCAGGATACTGGGGCAGCTGAAAACCATCAGTAACAGCTCTCAGTTCCAACAGCGTGGCATGAGACCACATCCCCCCCCACACACACACACATACACACACACATACATACATACACACACACATACATACATACACACACACATACATACACACACACATACATACATACACACATACATACACACACACATACATACATACACACACACATACATACACACATACATACACACACACACACACACATACACACAGGGACCCACATGTGCCAATGCCAGTCGTGGCAGGACTGTGCTGTACTCTCATGCTTGGCTGCCCCACTTAAATTTCACCAAAAACAACTACTACCCCTTGCAACACTGGGAATAGTTTATGCTTAGGACAGGGGTTGAGATTGCTTCCAGTGATTGAGATCAACCACTTTGAGCAGGCCTGGACAGCCAGAAAAGACCAAAGCCTTGAGGGTAGTGAGGAAAGACACAACGATCTCAAAGGCAGAGAACAAGGAGAGCATCCAATCACCACCTCAGCTCCTCAGACAGCTTCTCTTGAGCAGCTCATAGATCTAGGGAGATGTCTGCATAAAAGCCAAGCCACACAGGTTGCCCCACCTTGCAGTGTTTTCCCCAAATCGCACAAGCAGCATGAAGGAATTTCCCTCTTCCCTCTGAATTTGGAGCTGGGACAAGCATAACACTTCCAGGGGTAAAGGATGAGCCCAGGGATGTGGCTCCCTGCCTGGAAAGCACAGCCCTAGCACAGGAGCTACTACATCCCCACTGCACATCTGCAAGGCAAGGCTAGCCAGGGGCTCTACAGAAAAACAGCAATTACCTGCACTCAGGTTCTCTGGCTGGGTTCTAACATGCCTAAATTCTAAGCCAGAGTACATAATGCCAGCTCTGCTCCCCCAGAGAGCAGCAAATACTCCTTAGATGTTTCTCCAGCCCCCCAGGTGCTCAGTATTGTGGGGAGAAATGTGTTTTGCAGAAGGTTTTTGCCCTTGGCACTTTCAAAACAAAGTTTCATCAACCCTGGGTAGCAGACAGGGCCAGAGGCAGGACTGGTGGCACACAACCTGTGCCTCATCTCTGGTTATCAGGTCTCAGGGAGGCCAGCTGGGTGAGATCTTCTTGCTGCCAGTGCCCATTCCAGCCTCAAGTACTGGCTTCCACTGGGGATTAAACACAACACAGCTTCCCTGGCAGCCTGTTTACCTGCCAAAGGCCACAGGTAGTTAGCAGGTAACAAGATGTGCAGGATGGAGGGGGTTTGTCTTCCTTCCTCTCTACAGCCAATGCAGAGACCCCCCCACTCCCCTCATGCTGCAGCTGCTGCAAGAAGAAATGTGAGACAAGGAAAGAAAGTTGGTTTCAAATTTTTATTTCTTTGTACCCTTTAAGCAGGAATGACCCAAATAGAAACCCTGGTGGTCCCATCAGGAGAATTAATTTGATAAAGACAGGGCAGGCAGTCACCCCTGCCCCATGCCAACCTGTATGAACATCAGCCCTCACAGTTTAGTAACTACAGGTGGTTTCCAACGAGTCCGTTAACGGTCACAGGCTACATATAACAACATGCCAGGTGACAAGAAACAGCTTATGTGTACTTCTTGATTTCATCATACAGGACTAAGACAAAAGCACCACCCATTCCTCGGAGTACATTCGACCATGCACCTTTGAAAAACGCCTTGGAGCCCTCGTCCCTGGCAATCTTCCGCCAGCAGTCAATAGTGCCACTGTACATTATGTCAGCTGCAGGAGACAGACAGCATTAGGAATGGGATGCCCATGACCCCCAACATCCAGGTCAGGAATGGCCTAATGTATCTGCCAGCTTTATAACCTCAAGTACGTCCCATTTCTTGACTTTTTTCCATAATACTTTCTCAAGCATTAGCACATCAGAGGACAAGGCAGCCCTGGATATACCTTGCTGCTGCATTACCCCCAGGAGACACTGGAAAGACCCGTTTGAGAAGGCAGCTACTGTCACTTTGACACCAACATTTCCAGACCCAAAAGCTATTGCAGTCAGTCAGGATATGCCTGCTACCAAGGACGTCTCTTCTAGGCCTAGACACACTAGTTTGCAACATCTTTGCTCAAGTTCTGCCATTCCTGCTTACTGACAGGTCTCTGAGTTGTGCATGTGACATTACAGGCATGCTGCAAAGACTGATCTGTCCATGCCCCCCACCTGACATCTGCTTCTTGCAGACCACTGTTCATAAGAGCTGATGATTTCTACATGGTTTGCTGAAAGCCAACCCACTCTACCTTCATCTCAGCTCCACCACCAACTGTTGGTTCAGGGATGCCTGCCAATCCCTACAGAAGGATGTAGAAACTTACCTCCTTTACGGCCAGACTGCATCATCATGCGACGACGAACCGTGTCAAAAGGGTAGGAGACCAAACCAGCAACAGCAGTGACGCTCTGAGCGATCATCCAGCTGACAATGATGTGGGTGTTCTTTGGGTCTGGAAGCATTCCTGTGGGACAGAGGTTTTTGGTAAGGACTGCAGGTGAGTACCAGCATCTGCCAAAACACACTACAGGCCGGCTGCAGCCCAGGATCTCTCTTTTAGCACTATTTTGGTCAACCTACCCTTTGCGGTGTCATAGATGCCAAAGTAGGCAGCTCTGTAGATGATGATGCCCTGGACGGAGACACTGAAGCCCTGGTACAGACCCTTGAGCCCATCCGAACGGAAGATTTTGACCAGGCAGTCACCGAGCCCGCTGAACTCCCGGTCAGCCCCGGCTTTACCCACGTCTGCTGCCAGGCGGGTTCGGGCAAAGTCAAGGGGGTAGACGAAGCAGAGGGAGGTAGCGCCAGCGGCACCCCCGGACGCCAGGTTACCGGCGAAGTACCGCCAGAACTGGGTTCGCTTGTCCACGCCGCCCAGGAAGACCTGCTTGTACTTATCCTTGAAGGCGAAGTTGAGGGCCTGGGTCGGGAAGTACCGGATCACATTGGCCAGGTTGCCGCGCCAGAAGGAGAGGACGCCCTGCTCCCGGGGGATGCGCACCACGCAGTCGATGATGCCCTTGTACTGCTTATCGGCGGAGATCTGCTTGCTGGCGTGCTGCACCTGCGAGGGGCCGAGAGGCCGCCGTCAGAGCCGATCCCCCGCGACCCCCGGGCCCGCCGCCGGCCCCCCCCCACCTCTCTCCCTGCGGCGACCTTGGGGCGGCCCCGGCCCTGCCGCTCACCTGCAGCAGCAGCTTGACCCTCTCGATGGGGGCGACGGCGGTCTTGGAGATGGCGGCCGCCACCCCGCCGGCGAGGAAATCCTTGAGGAAGGACACGGCCGCATCGGTCATGGCGGGAGGAGGCAGCGGACGAGGCGAACCCAGACGAGGCGGGGGGAAGCGGCGCGGCGGGCGGCTGAAATGGCCGCCTTATATAAGGGCGGCGGGGGGCACGTGGCCGGGGGCGGTCCGCGCCGCCGCGTCCCGCTCGCCCATTGGTTGCGGCAGGAGGGAGGCGTGGCCGCCGCAGCGGATCGGGGACGCCGCGGGAGGCGTCGGGGGGAGCGGGGGGCGATGGGGTCCCGGGGTGGCACACGGAGCCACATTCCCGGTGTCCGGACAGCACCCCCGGGATGGGGTCCCCTCTCCAGGCCCCGCCGCCAGGGTCGGAGCTGTCCGGCTCGGCACCGGGCAGCAGTGGTGGCAGTGATGGGGCCTTCCGATCCCGCATCCTCTCCACGCCACCCGCTGGCATCGCAGGGACAGCCCGCAGGGACAGCCCGCAGGGACAGCGGGGCAGAGCACGGAGGTGGTTTGGGGCGGGACGGGGGAGGCGAAGAGTCTGACGGCTCAGCCTCACCGAACCGCAGCCCCTCCTCCGGTACTCCCGCGGTGCGGTGCGAGTCACGGAGCTCCAAGGACCATCGGGGTTCCCTCCGCCAGCCCCGGCGCTGAACTCAGCTGTGACGGGATGCTCAGCCAGACGCAGTCCCCACCACGGACCCCCCACGGCTGCACCCTCCGTCCAATGTCACCAACCCCATAGCTCTTGCTCTGAACCGGTTCCTCAGGACCACACACCCCTGGATGTGTTCCTGATCCACGTCCGAGGAACTTCGCTGCAGTGCTGTCTCAAAACATTTTAGTGTTGCCTTTTGGGGGCTTTCTCATGCGGAGATGTGATTAGGCAAAGCAGAGGTTTGGTTGATAAAGGCTGGTGATTTATATAGGTTGTAGGAAGACATTACAATACAAAGGTGTTACAAACTTTTGACACTTGACTCTTAGCAGGTGTGAAAAGATGCTCAGACATTCGTATGCACCTATCACTCAATCTTTAAAATCTACTTAGAAATACAACATTAGTAAAAAAAAAAAACAAAAACAGATATACTTGGACAAGGGCACTCTTCAGAAATCTGTTCCTTCCTGACACACTCACAAGTCACATCTCCTTATTCATACAACTCAGATGTCTCAGTATTAATACCTGCATTGTGCAGATAGGGAAACTGAGGCAAAACAGAAACATGTTCACTGGACAGGTTGATTCGAGAGCCAAAAGCACTTACAGCATCAGTGTGATGCACATGCCACCACATCTGGTCTCCACCATTTTTGGTCTCAATGCTTGCATTTCTTCTCTGAGAAGAAACCCAACATGAAGCCCCCCTGCAGCAGACCCGAGCAATCCCATCCAGAGAAATACTGCAAGCTGCAGGGTACACCAACATTGAGTTCTAGGTGCAAGGCTGGCCTTAAAATTACCCCAAATCTTTTTGCAAAGCTCTCTTCACAGTCACAGACTGTTCCTGCAACCTGTCACTGCCTCATCCCACTGTGACCTGGCCAAATCAAGCAGTTTCCAAGATTTCCTTATTTCCACTAAGCAGGGACATAAATGGTACAAAAACACACACAAAACCTCTGTAAACCAACAGGCAAACCCTGTGTGGAGCCCAGGCTGCTGCAGCTGGGGCAGGAGCATGGCTGGCATGCACAGACACTTTTCCCAGGTGCTGGGTCACACACACCATGGCTGGTGGGACATGTCCTGTAGGGCAGAGCCACCTCCCCACATGCACACGGGGTGTAAGGTGTTCTATCAGATGACACCAGGATGGAGCTGCTCCATAGCTGGACCTCTACAAGAAAACCAGAGTACTAAAACAGGTCCTGAAGTATAACAGCAGGATGATCTTTTAGTGCACATTGCTATTCTGATGGTGAGTTCTGAGCAGCACAGTAGGCCTGGGCTGTGCACAGGAATTAAAAAGTAGTTTAATATAAAAATAGAGCTTTAAGAATAACAAAACGTGACAAGGCTCATGGCTCTGAATTATCTAACACATATCAGAACTGTGTTTTTCAGGAAATATTTCAGTTGGAGAACTTTAGGAAAACTGTTTTTCAAAGCCTGAAATAATTCATTCACATGCAGTTACAACATAGGAGAAAGGGGACAATGTTTTCTAGTATGCACGTAAGTTTGCAAGATTGTCATTCCAGTGTATCACAGTTATTTTGCACATTACAGTTCTCTGCTAGCAAAAGCACAGTTGCAGCAGCATATTTTCATCTTTACATCCAAGATTCATACAAAATATTATTCTCAAGTAAGCCTCAAAAACTCAAGAGTGGATTTTGGAGTGTGACTGAACAGAGACTAATTCTTCATCTGCATAATGCCACCTCCACAAAGCATTACTAAAAATAATAATATTTAGCAGAAATTTTTGCATGTTTTATGTATTCTAGTCTGTTTATAATTTTTGGCTGACTCGGTATCTCAGATTATTTTAAAAAATACATTTGAATGTTCTTAACACTTCTGGAGGTACCATTTATACCCTTATCTCAGTTTTCTTGCCTTTCTGCAAGTGGTTTTATCTCAAAATGGCTATTCAGTATTCAAAAGCACCTAGAATAAAGCATTTTCAAGTTCTAGTAACACAGCATTTTCAAACTAGTTGCATCTCTCCTCTTCAAGTAAATGTTTGGTATTCATATTGCTTTATCCACTCAGCAAATGAGAGGCAAATTTATGCATTTCTGGCACTGTATGAAACCCACACGATCTGCTGGTACCTGTAGTTCAGTGTGTCCTTCTTGTGAAGTTCCTAAAGAAAGGCAGTGTGTGTGTCTGCAACAGACACTCTGATGTCAGTTTTCAAGAGTTGATTTCCTTGGCTGAAACTTTTCCCTTGGGAAGCGCCTTAATTCTCTGAGTTCTTGTGGCTGTAAACTCTGATCCACACCAGGAGTTAGCTTGTAATTTAAAGGAGATTCAATATATCCATTTCTGTAGAGACAGACCCTCTTGCAGAACTCAAAGGTGCTAAACATCACGCCAAAGTAGGGAACAATCTGATAAAATAATTTTTAAAAAGCAACATAAGATTAAAAAGCAGTATGACACTCACTAGTAGCATTCTTAGTTTAGATGTTTTAGATAAGGGCACGTTCAGGGCTTCAAATCTGATCTGATCAACTAATTGAGCTGTGCTCACTTATACAGGATCAGTCTCACCCCAAACTATGCACCTGCTGCATGCTAAAAGTAGGGAGTTTATTATTGGTACCTAATTATAACAATATTGTGGGGTACAAGCTCTATGTTAGCCTACAGATCATCATAACTTGTCAAATCCTAAGGAACCTCAGCAAATCCCAGTATGAAATCTGGGCTTTACAGACAGCACAATGACCAAAGAATTTTCTTCCTTCCCCCCTGTAGAATCAGCAGCTCTGGTGCCACGTGCCTTCAAACCAGCCAAGGCAGGGCCAGGCACAGGCAGTGGCAGTCAAATCTCATTGTCAATCATTAGCTGACCTGTAGCACTCCATGTAGGTAATCCTCATTGCAGCACAACAAAATGTATTTATGTAAACTAAATTACCTTCTGTTTAAGCTACCAGACTTTACTACATGTTTTCAGCTCAGCACAGGCTGTTGTAACCAACACACATGGATTAAAGAGCTGGTCGAAAGTACTACCTTTGACTCTGGAGGAAGTGGCTTCTACAAGCACAGATTTCTCTACAAGTTGGTACAAACTACTGGAGCTCAGCTGAGAAGCAGAACTTATTTACCTGTTGGAATCCAATCACCTGCAGCTCCCCATCCATACCCCAGGCTCGTGTGTTAGCAGCACTCCCTTCTCTAAGGACATTCAGATGAACTTGAAAGGAGTGATATGCAGAAGCCACACTTATATTTGGGGAAATCTGACCAAACCAAGGTCTGAAGCTGTATTAGAACATGCCTGAGGTTATACCCATTCTGTCACAGACTCTGTCACCTATAAACTGCCAGTATGTATAGAGGCGTGGCATAAGCTTTATAACCTCAACTGTCTAAAAGTGTCTCTTGATTACTTCAGGGTATTCTTTGGGTTGAAAACCAAACCTCACCTTGAGCAGACTGGGGGTGAGGCCACTCCAAAGCCCAAGCACACCTTTGTTCTTCACAGTTTGTCGGAAGCAGTCAGCCATGCCAGTGAAGTGGACATCAACTGCTCCATAGTGGGGAAGCCAAGGACTCTGGGCCTGTTCAAGAGACATCCAAAGGGATTAAGAACAAGCAATGGAAAACCAAAATAATTTATCTTTAGATAATTATTTTCTCCACTCTGGTACATAAGAAACACTTATTTCCAGGTTTCAACAGACTGATCTGGCTTTTTCCATCAACCCAAGAGGATTGGCTGTTTTGCCTTGAAACACAAACTGAAAAGGGGGGAAATTCTGAAAGGCATGAAAGAAAAAGAAAGTAGTAATCCCACCCTTGTGAAAGCAAACCACCCAAACCAGAGTCACATAACACATCAGCCTCAAACTGAGTAGGAGCAGCACAGCATAACTGAGGAACAGAGACTGACCCAGCCCACCCAGGGCTGTAGAGAAGCAGCTGGTGCCCATGGTCCTAAATCTTTGCTACAAGGTCTCTTGATCCAGACTGGTTGGGAGCATCCTACTGGATTGCAGCTACATTTCCAACTGCTGCATGGACAGTGTCTGTTCACATGGAAGAAGTGTAGTGGGTCATTTTTAACAGCAAAATCCTTCCTTCATTAATCTCCTACTGTGTTAGCACAGACAGGATAATGTGACCTTCAATAATCCCATCCTCACCCATCCTCACACATGCAGCCATGGGTTCATCTTGCAGTGGTGAATCTGGGTTTCACTCAGACACCAGGCAAGTGATGCTTCTCAGTCTGGCATGTGCAGGGACCCCTTGCACAGGCTGATGACTTGCACATGCAAGCTGATCACCACGGGGCAGAAATTTGATAAAAATGGGATTTGTACAGTTAATTGATTGATGACTATGGATATCATTAGCCCCTCATTGACCTGAAACACCATGTACTGTATCATTTTTCCCTCCTTGGCCAGACTGGCTTACAGCTTCTCAGAGCTGCTAAGACTGTGACAAGCTTCTCCTAGACTCATAAGCAGTGATGACATTTTCTGGATGCCTCAGGTATAGCATTTCAAATACTTGGCAAATTAGATGCTGGAAATGGGAACTGATCAAAACTCATTCTCCAGGTGTATCAGACAAGTTGCTAATCAAATAGTTTTAATATTGTTACATGTTCTTGCATTACTGGCAATATTGCTGCCAAAATTCAGAAGCTAACACAAAGTCACCTCACGAACTAACTGCATAGTTTTGTCATCTACAAAAAAATCACTTATCTGTTTTTTCCCTCCTCTCACCTTTTTTTGTGCTTGACTGAAATGCATGTGGAATACTTCTGATGGCAGGTAATGGATAAAAATCACAGTTGCATTTTGACAGGGCTTTTGGGGGGCAACAGCTTCCACCACAGCCTGAATTGTTATATTCTGGATCTCCTTTATCATGTCCTGACTCCTTCACCCCAGGCAAGAGTAGAGCTGATGATTTAATCCATGGTTTACTACAGTTTAAGAAGGGCAGTACAGAAGCATTTGCTTCTCTATGAAGTTTCTCAATAGAGTATTTAATTTGAAAGAGAGGGAGAAAGTGTTTCAACTGTTCTAATTGTTCATCCCCCTTGTGTCTACACTGGCCTTGCTAACACAGAGGGGCTATAGCTGTTTCCATAATTTCTAACCCTGGTGCAAGCTCCCACAGCTTCCTGGCTTAGGACTCAGAGAGGCAGGTGTTGTGGGATTTAACTGCTGTGATTTTACAGTATTACCAGCCCTGCCTCTGCAGGTAGCTCAAGGTAACAGAGTTAGTCTGGTAGCCAAGGGTCAGGCACGTGTTCACTCAGGCTCATTTGCTACAAGGAAATTCAGTGCTCTGCTTGGCTCCTTTACTAAAGGGCATAAAGGTTTAAAAAGCAATAGCTTAGTCCAAAGGTGAGAGAGAAAGAAATAAATTTTCAAGCCTTAATCTGCAGTACTTGAGCAAGTCCTGCACAAAGACTGCCATGCCTGTACTGGAGAAGATGCTGAGTGCTACAACTGAGACTCCAGGGACCAGACTCCAGGATATTAGCACCAGAGATGCTTAGAAGAGCACCCCAGTGACAGAAGTATCATTAAAAATGCAACAGCCATGATAGGTGATCTGGATTCTAAACTCTATTCTGCTTTCTGGACTCTCAGCCAGTTTCCACATGCTTTTTTTGGTACTGGAAGTTATAGGCAGTCAAGCAGTAAAGAGAGAGGTTTCTAAAACACTTCAGGAAAAGGACAGTGCTGTTAACGTGGTGATTCCCTTCCTTTTTAAGTCTCTCTGTGGTAGGCAGGGCATGACCTGCCAGAATTAAAGGCATGAGTTTGACTTAATCCCCTTGCTGTATATATTGCAAAGGCAGATACAGCAAAGGGGTTTGCTTACAGTACCCATTCCTACAACTCCCAGACAGGCCACTGCAGGTTTCAGTAGGATTCTGCACACACCAAATATATCCAGAAAACAGTTAAAAAAGAACAAGTCAGTCAAACACCCAGATTTCTAATTGCCCACAGACAGTGACCTCTTAAGAGATTTACTGGAACATTATTTGCAGTAACATCAGTAACAGCCTTTTTCAAGAATTCAGTCTATGGGGTGAAGTGTGCTTTGCCACAGCCTCTCTGCTTTACAGGAGCAGTATGTGTCTAAGGCCCTACACACAGTATTTAAATAAGAATTGTCCACAGAATCTCAGAATCACCTACTGCCAAAGAAAACCCCAAAACTGTATCAGTGTGTAGTTAAAGCAGTATTTTGAAACACAGCTAAACAAAGCCAAAAGTATTAATAAAAGAAAAAATTAGGAAGATGGTTCATTTAGCACTGTTTTTGAATAAAAAATATCTGTAGGTTTTGGGTGGTTCTGCATCATCCAAGAGCAAGAGTGCAATCACTGTAACTGCCCTGTGGCACTAGAGCCAGAAGTAACCAAACAGATCAAACTGGTTTCTCTACCTTTTTTTTTGCAGAAACCTATTATGACATACAAATCAAACAGCAAAGGGCATACCAAACCCAGACTGGATTTATGAAACAGATGTTTCACATCACACACCTCAAAGCAGCGCTGTGACTTCCTTTCTTTTGACACCCCTCAGCACTGTGGGCTGCTGCATGGAAAATGGAAAACTGTTTATTATGAACATTTTTAAAGGCTTCCTTCTCCCCAGTTACAGCTGTCTCATTCTGCAGAAGGCTGGTGAGGCAGTGCAGCTCCCTGTGCTGGTGGGAGAGCAGTGCCAAGCTGTTAGCCATGGTAGTACTGGGGCTGAATGGCAAATCTTTTTCCCTGGGTTCTCTAAATGATTCAACAACATCAGAGGTAGAATTGGCTCCATTTTCTCTCTCACAAACACAGTCTTTTAGTACCCAAAGGCCACCAAGGTTACTAAAACACTGTGATACATCCCTGAAGCTAGCACTCTGCTCTATTTCAATAGACCCAGGTGAGAGGTATAAACAAACTCCCAACTACCTGCACTCACTTTTTTTTTAAAGTAAACAAAATATTTAAATAAGAGTGAATCACCATTACAAAATTCAAGTTAATTGTTAAAGTGAATTGTTGCCTGAAGACTCTTCAGACACCATTCTCTCCCATTGTCTGCATCATGAGGGAACTGCCAGAACAGCACAGTCACATTTTGGCAACTAAACTCACAGGTCCTCATAAAGATTTCCCCTTTCACAACCTCACCCAGCCCCTCTCCTCCTCCTCCTCCTCTCTTCCTCTTAGGATTGAAGGATGGATGTAGTTCACCACAGCTGCAGTGGGAACCATGCCCACCAAAAGATGGACCATTTGTACCTTCCCACCCACGTGGGGACCAAGCAGAGACCACCAGGTCAGGAGAAGGCAGATGTGGAGGTTAAGCCACCTGAGACTCTGCAGATAAAAAATTCTCACTTAGGCACTTTAGGACATTTTGGTTTGCAACTATCTGAATTTACATGGATCAGAGAATCTGTAGAAATACTTCCCTCTCAACTCATGTAGTTTTTCTCCTTCCCTGTTCATAAAGTATGATGGCACAATGGTCTGCTATTTTTTTTAACAGGCAGAACTTGTTGGCACAGAGTATGAAAGATCAACTAGCAGCAAATAGCTGCCATAGGTGGTATGCTACCTTGATGAGAAATACAGTAAAATTGCTTGTTATTTATATATTTTCAGCAGATTTAGGTCTCCTCCACTTCTGATCAATATACCTATACATAAATAAGCACAGGAAGGCACATTACAGCACGGCTCAAGAGTTCACACGCTTAATCTGGAGGCTAAAATTAGAAGTCTTTGCAGTCTGGGTTAATAAGGACACATGCAACAGGCAGGCGTAACCATAGTTCAAATGAAAATGAAGGATAAAGAGTGCCAGTTTAGTTCAAGACAACATGACCACTGTGGTCAACAGAAATTTCACTCAAGGGAAAGCTGAGTGCTTGAAAGAGCATTTCATTCCATTCATATAAGGTAAGAACTACAACATAAATAAGTGTTAATACTGGGGGAAAGGCATGCCTTCTCCTGGGCTAATCACTCCCTTTTCCTCAAGGACAGCCTTGTTATTGTCTTCCCTGTGTCAGTGGTGTGGTAATGCTGATCTGCCCCTGGGTAAAGTCCACTAAAGGTGTTCAGGCATGTGGGAAGGTAAAAGATGACAAGTTATCAGGAGAGCAATCAGTTCCAGAGCAGCACAGCAGAGCAGCTGACCTCCAGCTACCTGCACTCTAGGAACAAGTTGTCCTTTCCTCTGTAACCTGAACTGGGGCCAAATCATCTGTCTTCCTGAGATCAATGGCACTGAGTGAAAAAAAGGGTTTACTGCTTGCTTAAAAGTTTGACCCTTAGCTTTAAAAACATTATACCCAGGCCTATTGCTCCCTGAGGCTTGATGATTTGCTGCAGAATCCTTCCTTTGCTACTTAGCCTAAGCTTTCCTGCTTTTAACACCTGCAGGATGATGAAATCTTTGATATGGAATACAGAGGTCTTCTTCCTCAAGGCAGTGCAAGCCCCTTACATGGGCATCTCTGGGTGGTTCCAAATACCTCATGGTGGTTCAGCTCAGTACAAAAATGGGAGCACTATTTCCATGCACATAAGCACTAAAAGGACTGCACTTCACATGGTGAACAGCAACACCAGTTCCCACATCTCCTGCTGCCTGAGGAGAAAATAACATTTTACAGGATTAGGGCTTTACACAAGACATACTTCCATTTGCCTTAGGTGGAAAATAAATCGGATAAAAAAGAAGAGAGTGTCCATAGAGTTTAGCTCTCATTTATGGAACATTTTGCATAACTAATCACCTTTTATGTCATGGGCACATCTTTCTAAGCACAGACACATGGATACAAGGCTCTCCTGAATAAGAATACTTATGTTAAGGGGTAACAGTGACAGCTGTCACTCTGAAGACATCACTGTCTCCCTGCTGGGAATGGTGGCTGTAATAAATGTGTGTGCACAGCAGTGTCAGGCCCTGTCAGCTTGTGAGCTTACTGAGTTCAAAGAGGTGGGCTGAGTTAACCCCCCTGACTTGCCCCAAAGCAGATTACAAGAGCTCTGGATCCTACCACACTGATCACAGCTGTGCAGGCTGCTAAGAGGCTGCTGGCCAGGCTCAGGTGGCACTACCAAATCAAGGACTGGGAGTGTGGTGGCCACTTCACATCTGGGAAAATTATTCAGAGAGAACTTTATTCTGCTCTCCCTCAGACTTCCTGCATTTCAAAGGGTACAGTGTGTTTTCCTGCCTTTTTTTTTTTTCTTTTCTTTTCTTTTTTTTTTTAGCAGACCCCTGTGCTGCAGCACTAAGCTACTGCTGAAATCCCCATCAAGTGAGTGTTACACACTTAACACATCACAGCTCCTTGGATGAACAGGGCTAAAGACCACTAGACATAGCACGAGCTGTCACAAGCAGACCTGACTATTAGATCAGACCAGTCCTTCTTCTGACTCACAAGTTATGATTTTTCCCTCTTATACAGTTTTTCCACTGGCACTGCTCAGTGTTTCAGCTTGACAGGCAGTGACTCTTCATGATTCTCTCTTATGGCAGTCTGTGGATATAAGAGAAATGCTGAGGTCTGCTCACATGCACAAAACCTGATCCAGGCCGTTAGAGAAAGCAAAGCCCATGTTACACTCAATAGCTTTTCAGGCATTTATGCCCCCAGAAAAGTGGTATAAATTATCTTGATAGCAACACCAGTGAAATAATAAAAAATGCTGGTTGCTGGAAGCACTTAGGGAAAAAAAAAAAAAAGAAAAAAAAGAAAAAAGAAAGAAAAGAAGGAAGGGATTTTGCCAAAACCCTAATCTGAGGTCTATTACCTATCTGTTAATAATCAGAGGAGTCAGACTGGTCCCAAGTTCAAATACCACCCTGGGGTTGGGGTCCTGGCTGATGCTTGAACCCCAAGCAGAAAGGAGACAGGGAGCCTGAGATCACAGGGAGAAGCAGCAGGAAAAGTAAGAATTCACACTGCAGCCTCCCCCTCAGGAGAAATATTTTTGGAGTTTCATCTCTATCTGTGCACTTGTTTTCATCAAATTTGAAGTTAATCTCTCTGAAACCTCCACTCTATCAAGTTTAGCTGAAGCTGGACAGCAGGATCAAAAAGTACTGGGGTGAAGGACAGACAGCTAGCAAGCATGTAAGCCTTGCTTCCACAAGAAATCAGACTAGAAGTAGTAATATTGCTTCTTATTTGCTTCCCCACTACAGAATTCACCACTCTGTGTGGTCAGATGGCTCCATCTCTGAAAATTTCCAAGGCTCCCATGGTGCTCACTATTAAAGGGTCTCAAAGCACATATACTTTTGAGATGTCGTGTGAACCACATGACCCAAAAAGGATTTCATATTTTTAAACTGGGTCATGACTCCAATAACTTTCATATTCCCAGCTGACCAGAACACAGATTTCACAAACATCAGGGACATCACAGACTGGGACCTCCCAGAGGCTGCCATAACAGCACCAGTGACCATCCAGTGACAGAGCACTGTTTGCAAGTTATTAGTTTTTAAGCAGAGTGAGAGCACTGTCTCCTCATTTCATCAGGGAAATGCCAATTTTCTAACAAACATTTGTAATTTTCTTTTCCAAAGCTTTGTTTATAACTCAGACACTGGGTTCTTGCTTGACTGACTTCTACCATGCAAGGGCCACAGTTAGGGGACTATTTAAAAAAAACAAAAACAACTTAAAGAGCAGTACTACTTTTAAAGAGAGACTTCAGTATGTCCTTTAACTGACTTCAGACTAGAAATCTGCCAACAGTGCACAAGACTGCATTTGCTGTACCTCACAAAGGGAATGACTGCAAAGTTTTCTCCAGGTTTCTATGAACTCATAGCATCTACATCATCTACAACATATTTCACATTTGCAGAGCATCTTGTGTTCCAAAGAACCTGAACAAAACCAAAACAACAACAATAAAAAAACAACCCAAAACCCACTGCAAACTGTCAGGCCTAACTGCCTGACATCTGTCACTGAAAAAGAGGCCACTTCTTGAGTGATGGGTGGCAACAATCTACACTATCCAAGAACAGTGAGCCTGTTTGTTTATGGCAGTGGCAGGAATTCAAAGTCTGGATTTTAAAACAGAAAGATCCCTACTGAACAATGCTCTCCCCAGAGAGAAATCCTTACAACTTGGGGATGCTCTACAGCCAGCACCAAAAATGTGCTGAATCCTGTGGTATGCTAAAAGTATGCTTGTTCTACATCACCAGGTGTTGATGGTAAAGCTATCCCTGAATAGCATTTACTGGCAAAAGGGAGTTTCAGACAAGTTTTAGTGACAGAAATTAAGAGAAATTTTTCCAGAAAAAGGTGGGGCTGGGAGTGAGCTTCTATAACTATGCAAAGTTTGTCCACATAAGCAGGTGAGGAGAAAGTGTAGAGTCAGTGGTGTATCTGTGAAACTACAGGGTCAGCTTTGTGCATTCTGCCTGACAAGACTGAGTCACAGATCAGTCTGGCATGAATGAAGACTCCCAAGTGTCAGCCAGGGGTATCTGAGCCTACCTCAGTGTCATGTGCACACAGGGAAGTGCCAAAACTTGGGTATTAGGTTTGCACTGACCATTTGCATGTTTATAGATCTTCAGTTCTACACAAGATCTGGGATGGGTGCCATTCTAATTATAAACTTCTGTGTGGCACATAGCAGCTCTAAATTCATCCTTCTGAACTGAAATGCCAGAGCTCTGTCCAATAGGCACTTATGAAGGTCATCATAGGAAAGGAGATGATGTGGGGAAGTACAAACATATTACCAGTGCTTCCCTTGAACCAGACTCATTCACAGGCAGGTATTTTCCTGCTTAAAGAAAAAGAAAAAAAATAATAATAATAATAAAAAAAGTAGTATTCTTGGTATTCTTGCACTTGTCTGTAGGCTGAAAGTGCTGTACTTGAATATCACTGAGAAACTGGATCTAACAAAGAGAGATGGTATGGTGGGATAAAGAAAGAAAGCCAAAAATAAAAACTATCAGAAGGATATAAAAATCATTAATTTTTTTGTACAGAAGCTGATATAGTATAAGAGTGAGTCAGGAAAACATTTGAAACAAAACATCTCTTTGAACAACCCTCTGCTTCATTAATCCCCTTCTACAGATGCACAACAAAAGCCATATTTCCACGCTGAAACATGCATACAGTACCTCTTCATTCTCTAACATGCCAATCAGGAGCAAAGTGAAAAAAGGAAGACAAAAAAGTAAAATTAGGACAAGCACAACAAAGAGGACTCACATTTTCAGTAAGACTCACTCATTAATTAACACTTCCTTTACAATAACCATTCAACTATATTTAGTGAACATAGCATCTTTGTAAAAGAAAAAAAAAAAAGGTAAACATGATAATTATAATAGCAGAGGGGGAAGAAACCATGGCTACAGAGCACATCTGACATCATAAATCGTCCCTAGAACACAGAGGAAGAATTGTTCACTGACAGTTGGCTCCTACTCCCCCAGATGTCAGTGACAGAAGCTGATGACATCAGAAGTGTAGGATTCAAATGTGTAATATGAGAAAGGATGAAAGAAAATTATTACAGCAGAGGTTAAAAATAACACTTTATCCTTTTCTAGTCTGTGCAAACAATTCAAGCTTTGCCTAGATGAGGAAAGGGATGGAGCTAATTCTTCTGACTGCCTGGCATGCCAGATGAAGACCTGAACTGGATGCTCTGGTCTCAGGCTTGTACTCCATTTCAGAACCAGAGAAGACAGCCTTGTGTCCTCATTTCTCAGTTTGCAAAGCTCCTGAGACTGCCTTATAACTCCCTAGTTCCTCATCACTAATAGGTTGGATGGAAAACTTCTCTGGCAACACGCTGCCTCCAACTCTCAGATCTGTGGGACAGAAGGAAAGGAAGAGGAATCTGAAACTGAGCTCTGCCATGTGCTGGGTCCCTGTTCATACACCCCACTACCACTCCTGGCTTCCAAACAAGGGCAGCATTGCCCTTCATCTGCTGCAGAACCCACACAGGGCTGGGGGTAGCTGAAGGCTTTGCTGCACCCCTCTTATCTTTTTATCAGCTAGAAAAGTGAGTCACTGAATGGAGGTTGAACAAAATATAACGTTTGAGGGAAGCTGTGGTCAGAAGTATTTGCTCTCCTGTTT
Organism: Calypte anna; assembly: GCF_003957555.1. Lineage (NCBI taxonomy): Eukaryota > Metazoa > Chordata > Aves > Apodiformes > Trochilidae > Calypte > Calypte anna. The sequence goes on along the minus strand of NC_044247.1, from coordinate 12,634,413 downwards.
TCTGTAAAACATTGAAGTGCCAGGAAGCTTTGTTTTCCTTGTCTTAATTCTCCCTCTTTTAGGTCCCTTTGCATGATACCTTTTCTGGTCCTAGACATTTCTCTCTTCTGACCAGCACCCTGCAAACTGAACAGGCCAGCAAACAAGCACAGAGCAGACCTGATCCCTGCAAGGCTGGACCACACCCTGGTGATAACTGCAAAAACCAAACTTCTTGGTTGATCTTACATGAGTTCCAGTGAGCTACCAGTACCAGCTTGGGTGTGATTTCCAACAGGTCCCTTTTCTGGATAAGCCTCCCAGCTTATGTCATTTCCTGTACCAAAAAAATCACAAGCCTTCACACCTAGGCAGCTCCTTCTTCTGAAACACCTTTGCCTTCAGAATAGATCACTGAACAGTAGGTACTTCTCTAAGCTTGGAAAATCACTATTCAGTTGTTGTAATGCATCAAGGAGGAACAAAACTTCTCTGTGGTTGAGTCTTTTTTCCACCCAAAGTATTTTTAGCATTCCCACTTCCTACATACTTAATCAATAAATCCATTTCCCTTTGTATTTCTAGAAGTGGCCATCAGATGCTTTAAGCATCCCCTTGGTGAGAGAGTACAGCCTAGTGGCAGGAAAATGAAAGCTGGGCCTGTCCCACTTTTCTACTTGCCTGTCAAGACAAAGCTGGACATAGAACTTAACATCACACCAGTGACAGCTGAGAGTTACCTTTGAACTGATTACAGAAACTGAATATTCAAGTAACAGATGTATTAGCAGAAAATATTAAAAGGGAAACAGCACAGCAAATGCTTTAATTTTCTTTATTCTTTAGGGTAACAGTATTGCTGCCAGCCTAAAAATATGAAGAAGAAGACTTGTATGGAGAAATTTTCTTAGACCCACTGATACAACTGGAAAAAACAATCAAGTTCTCATGCTCAAAATCTCTTTCTGAGACATTTTATGAAATACTTGATGAAAGGGCTCAGCTTAAAGCCTGACTTCTGGACACATCAGCTACACAAGATCATAAAAGACTTTACTTGTCTTGCTGAGGTCCTCTGTCACAAGATAGAGAGAGGCCAACAAAGGCTTCTGTGCCACTGGCTCTGAGCCCTGTCTGAAAAAGGGAACCTGGGGAGCAGGGAAATCCACATTTCCACTGACCTTTTGCTAGCCTGTGATCTATCAACCAGATTATCACTCGGGGAGGAGAAGGAAGGGGATCTACATAATGCTGCCACACCAAATGGCTACTTTTTTTATAAGATGACAAAAGCCCTCCATAAATCTGCAGCCTTATGAAAGAACAAACTCGTATGCCACAGCCAGAGGCCCACCAAATGATGACAGCTATTCACTGTTACTCTGTTGATGAAGTTCCAAAGAAAAATCAACATCAACTGAATTTTGTTTGTAAGATGGAAACCATGAGGAGATGATTGTTTTGTTTGTTGTTTTGTTGTGTTTGCTTTTTTTGTTTTGTTTTAATTATTATTACTATACTTTCAGAAAAAAGGATCAGCAAGACAATATAAAATTATATAGAAACTTGATATATTAAGTTTTAGGTTGCTGATGCTGCAGGAAAGCAGCAGCACCAGCAACTGGGAAGTCACTTGTTAACCAGAGGAGTAAGAATGAGGATAGTCCTGACTCTTCAGACTTAATATCTGCTGAGAAAGTTTCTTGTGGTAGTCAGTATGTAGGTCAAGCACAAATGGCAGACACATAGGCTCTGAATATAACATGGATCTCATTGATCCTGCCTGCCACCCAGGGGACTGAATGCCTGTATTTTACAGAAGGTTTGCCAATTCTGAAGTGTGAGAATTTGATGGAATTGCTATGAAAAAGTAAAGAAATAAAGTCAAAGCCTCTGACCCAACCAACCTCAAACAAAGCCTCTGTAGCTTACTGGTAAAAGAAACAGTGACACTGATGATCATCTCGCTAATCTTGTCCCAAACTCTTGAAACAAGCACCTGTAACAAAGAACTAGTAACATGATTGCTCTGTACCTGCATCTTCCTCTTGACAGTCTCAAAGGGAAAAGAAAGTGTCTGTGCCACAGCAGCTGTGACACAGCCATTTATGAAGTTCTGAAGGGGAGTGAAATGAACTATGGGTTCTTGCCAGATTTTGTCCAGATTGATGTAAACCAAGAATGAGCCTGCAGAAAATGGAACAGCACCTAGAAAGCAAACCAGAGAGAAAGTTTATGCCAACACACTGTACACTAAGAAAACAAAACTGCTGATCACATTCCCCAGAAAGATGGGATAAGCTGCTGCCACTTTACACCTCACATTGTTCAAACCAGATCAATATTTTATATTTTGAAGAACTTGACTTTTTAGTCACTGGCTTACCACCAAACACCCAATATTATAGCATCTAGATGTCATGGTCAGAGAACATATTTACATATTGAAATATGCATGTTGGTAACTGCTCCAGTCTCATGACAGGTCAGCTCTTCCTCCAGGTTCTCTCTGCTGACAAGCTCCTCTCTTCAGTCCAACCCAACCACAGCAGCTGTACAGGTAAACAGAGCTGCTTCTTCAGTCAAGCTCATAAGGGCTACTTTTGTCTTTGCTTGTTTTATGCTCTCAGCAATTTTACAGTGGGATTATATATTATTATTTACTATTATGATGTATTTTTAATAATGTCATATTGTGAAGAGGTGACCTCAAAGTTAAATGGCATTTTAAAAATCTACAGAGAGTAAAAAAAATTTTTAAAAAGTCCTTTCCTGCAAGGAATATCTGATCTTCACTTTCCACATCAGTTAGACATTACTGCTCACACTGTTTCTACTGAAAAGCTAGGGAGACACTCTGACACCTAGACAGGACATAGGAACACTGTATGTATATTTACATATATAGATTTTTAGGAATGGTGGAAATCTTGCATCTGATCACAACTGGAGCATCTATAAAAGACAGGAAAGATTATTTAGTGGAAAACCTAACCATACATTAAATGCTATGCACTTGGTTGTAATTTAAAGCACTAACTGGCAGCAGAGGTAACCAATATTGTTGTGCCTTGTATATCCACATGCATTCTACAGAACAAGATTTGCTCTTGTAATCAAGTAAGCAAACGAACACACTACAGAGCTGCAGTGCACAATGTGCAGTTCTGTGATTTAAGCCATTATTATTTTACCTAATATAGCTGGTGAAACGCCACGGTAGAGTGCACGGAGTCCTTCTTGATGATAAATTTTGTAAAAAGCATGAAGAATTCCTCTGTAAGATGGTTCCAGTCGGTTCTGCACTATGAGCCGTGTCTTAATAACATCAGTGGGATAAGTCATGATGGTTGCAACCATCCCAGCCAGACTTCCTGCCAGGATGGCTCTCCAGTGGGAAATATGGCCCAACTCATCAGTGAAAAGTATAACAAGCCTACATTAAACACACAAAAGGGTACTATCAATGACAGTATGAACAAAACACATGAAAAAACAAGGCAGATTATCCCTGATGTAATTGTTCTTCTGCCCATAAGTCCCTTCAGCAGCAGGAGTTGAAATTTTTACATGTATTTCATCCAAGGCCTTACAAGCAGCACAAGAAACTCTGTGAAACAGAACATGTGAATGGGGAAATATAAGAAGAGTCAAAAAAACATGCCTAAGAGCTTAAAGAGCACAGAAATTCCAACGTTATCAGTAACAACTAAACCAGGGATTGGAATATATAAATCTGCAAATATAATTTGCTTTGATTTTGGTGCTACTGAGATAAAGCACTCATTGCTCAGATTATATATTTGTTTGCTTTGCCAGAGACTTTTAAAGTAATTTTTTACTACAGAACCCGCATTTCTATTTCCACCTACAGGATGAAAGGTGCCATGTATGAAAAAAATTCAATTAGAGACATTGGTCAAACCTCCCCAGTCAAAGTTATCATGCAAGAAAAAATACATAGATAACATCATCACAAGTCTTCTGAGAACAACTGAACTTTCCCCTATGCTTATGTTGGGACAGAAAGGTCCACACAGATAATCCTTTTATGTTCAGGCACTATCACACTGAGGAGGTTAAGTCTAACTTTCAAATGTTGAGGTTGAAGCACAGAGCTTCAAAGGGTAACCTACATTTCATGGATTTGTGATGCACAGAAGGACTTTTCTATGTGCACAGGGCACTCACATTAGGGAGAAGTGCCATGGAAGCAACAAGAAACAAGAAGACCTGAAGGGAGAATCTTAGCTGGAGATAAATAATGTTTTACTTTGGAAGTATTAGCTAAACTGCCTAAACAGACAATTCACATTTAAACTATACTGTACTACCATGTCCAGAGGAACATATTTTTCAAATTTTTACAAGTCACTGCTTGCTCAGTTGATGTTTTTTCAAATGAGTGCTCATACTCTACTGCTGACAGAGCCTTGCTTCATGCCCTGCAGCAAGCCCAGAGCAGAGGCCAGCCAAGCATAAGTGAAAGGGCATAAATTTAGCTCTCTCTGTGTCTCAGAGTCTCTAAAGCAACACAGCCTGATTTTCTTGTGTGTGCACAAACGTGTGGGAAGGGTGGTGGGGTGGCTCTAGGCACTACCCAGATAACATTTCAAGCTGCTATGGAAAGACAGGGTCCATGCACAGTGACTGCAGATGCAATCAGCTGAACCCCCCCTTCCTCAGCCAGCTCCCCCCACACTGCCCTGCCAGGGACTGTGCTCAGCTCAGCTCCTTCTGCAGCTGCCATTACTGTTTACTTAAAGTTACCATGCTACATTTCTCTTCTAACGTTTCTTGATTTATACACCATTCTTTCACTTGACAATACATTTAAAAATCCCCAAATAACAGATCAAGAAATACTTGTGTTTCGTTTCCTGATAGCCTACTTCCCCTTGTAATCCAAAAAGAACCCCCTGTGCAAGCCAGAGACAAACTACAGCCTCGCAAAGGGAATACACTGTTTCAAGCTGCCTGAACAATGAAGTTATTTTGCTCAAAATCAACCTCCTTACATTGCTGCAACACACTGGCTCTTCTGAGAACTTTAAATTACATCCAAATCGTCGTTTCTGCTTTCCCACTACCATTATCTCTCCCCTTGTTCGACCACCGTGTGCATTACAAGCAGAAGGACACAACAAGTGTCCAGTTCCCAGTGTCCAGAAGTACCCAGTTCCAGGGTCACTCCAGCTATCCCTTTTTAAAGGGCAGAGCTGGGAGGATGACTCTCAGCTGATAACACCAAACCCCGGGAGGCTGCGCAGCATCAGCCCAGGCTGCCGGACTGGCCGGCACAGGCTGAGCCCATGGGTTCCTCCCCACCCAGTAAGGCTCACGAACTGGGATAACCCAGCGCCCAGCTGGGCGGAAATGTCAAGTGCATAGCGCACACACAGCTGACGAGAAAAAAAAAAAAAAAAAAAAAAAAAAGATGAAAGAAACCCAACCCTCAAGCTGGCAAAACAGGCTGGTGCGTGAGAAGAGTCAGGCCCCCGCTCAAAGGCTGAAAGATGCTGGCAGCTAAAGGGGATCTGAGGTCAGCAGAGCTCAGTCAGCACTGCTCCATGTTGATCCTGCTGCAGTTCTACCTGGATTTCATGACTGTGTTATTAAAATCAAGATCTTAAGCAAATCATGTCCCATGTCGACTTCAAACCCGATCAAATTTGCATAACTGCTGCATGACAGGGTAAAAGATTTGAAGCGTTACTTTCTTATACAGCCAATATAAGTACTTGAAAGCGTATACATTAATAAAATAAATTGGTTGAAAATAAAAACCAAAACCAACAGTAACAAAACAACCCAGATGTCAAGAGTCCCACTCGAAGCTAGCACGGCAACTTCATCTCTGCAGTTGAAGAGATTTAATAACCCTTCATCATCTGAAGAACGCCAATGACTTTACAAGCAGTTGCTGGCACATCGCCGGGCCCTGACAGCAGCTACACGCCGAGCAAACTAAATAAACGAAGTTAATTTACCATCCCGGGGGACATGTCTGAGGGGAGAGGGGACACGCAACCATCCAGCCAGGCTCCCCACTTCCCTCACCTCCTCTCTCCTAACCACAGGAGGGGTCGGAGCCAGAGCCCACCCTCCCCGCCGAACCCCCCCCGGGGCCGGGCTGGCTCTTACCGGCGGGAGGCTGCGAGCTGCAGGGCGCTGTATGGGAAGAGGCGCAGGCAGGCGGTGAGGTTCCCCTTCCAGAGGGCCCGCAGACCCTCGGCTCGGCAGAGGCTGATCCCGGCTCGGCGCAGCCCCCGCCGGCAGTGCCAGGTGCCCACCTGGGCCAGCACCGTCAGCAGCTCCAGCGGGGCCGTCAGGCTGAGGCTCAGCGCTCCCGCCAGTCCGGCGCAGCCCAACTGCTGTAGCGCCGTCACCCGCCCGTCCCGCCGCCAGGTGGCCATGGCCCGGCCAGCCAACCGAACCGGACCGGGCCGGGCCGGACCGGCACGGTTCGGCGGCCCTGCCGCAGCTGGCAGCCGCAGGGCCCAGCCCGGGCCGGCGGGGCGCGGTCAGCACGGGGGGCGGTGCGGGGGAAGGGCCGTGAGGCGGAGCCCGGCAGCGCGGCCCTGTGAGGCGGGACCCGACCCGACCCGACCCGGCCCGGGCCTGTGCGGGCGGGATTTGCATGAAAACACCCCAAACCCGTTAGGTGCGTTCAGGCTGTAACACTGAACCTGTTTGTGACACCGCTGACTCACAGGCAAAAATAAACATGTCCCATATAGTGAATTCTGGTTCCGAGGAGCTGTGTGTGGATGCTGAAAGTGAGGGACGGAGTCAATACCGTTAATGAGATTCAGGAGGTTAATTAGCTCAGGGTTTACTGAGGTGCTACCCGAGACACGGGGAAAATGGTTTGTGGAGGGGAGAGACCTGGGAGTGACCAGGACCTACGGAGTGAGGACACAACAAGAGGGCAGGAGTGGTGATTTGCTCCAAACAGGACTCCTGCTCTGTTTCTTGAAATATAACAAAACAATGACACACAAAACCCAAGAAATAAACAAAACCTCCAAGCTGAAACCTTCCTGTACAGTGCATCCAACAAAACCATACGCAAAGATGCCTGCTGATGCAGGATTCCCAAATTGATAACAGAGGAAAGGACAAAGCTGCCAGGAATTCAGCTATTGCTGGCATTGTATTTCCTTGGTGGAAGGAAAGTTTATCACCAGCAAGGAGAAAAAAACTCAGCTATTTAAAGGAAACATTCAAAACAAGAATAAATAGGTATAAACTTGCTATACGTTAGTACTGCTTGAAAAGGGAAGACTTAAACATAAAAGAGTGATGTTTCTTCTATGAGTTTGCCTTTCTTGCTCGTCTGCACAAGACAAACCTCAACTTAGAATTATTCCAAAGCACCAGATTTTTCCATCCAGTCTTTCCATTTCCATTACTCATTTTTGGTTGAGTTTTTGCATACTTTTTCTGGCTGATAACATTAATCAGCAGATGACCTCAGCCTTCCCTCACACAATCTAATCCATGGGAAAGGGGGTGGTGGGTGGGTGTTTTTATGCTATTTTTTTGTCCTGTAGAAATGGACCTGCCAAAAAAAAAAAAAAAAAGTGATTAATCAGTAAATACATAAATAAATGGATGTCACTAGCAGTATCTAAGATATTAATATTAAGTATTAATATTAAGTATTAATAAAAATTAATACTTGAACCTGCAGTTTCTTTTCACCATTTGCTGCTAGCCCTATCAAGTTTTTGTTTTTGTTTTTTTCCTATTTGGTTTCCTGTATCCAGAAACTATCATTGCAAAAACAACTGGAACAAATGAATCCTCTGAGGGCACTGATTTTCTTTCCTCTCTTTTGTTATACATACAAAAAATGTTTTTATTACACTTGGAGATGCAATTTCACTGAACTGACTTTTTATGCAGCTGAGTCCTTTGTAAGGAGTGAACATGATTTTTATTTCCTGGAAGATTTCTGTATTTCTTTACACTTTGTTTTGCATGGCTGTAGTTAATAAAGAACAGTGTATACCGTGTATACAGCTCTGAATTTTGTCACACACTGGTTTTATCAGTAGAGGTGGTCTAGGAGCTTGCTGTCATTTCCTAAATTAAATTCCATTCTATTCGGGCATGTCAGTACCTAACAATAATATGCTGAAAGTGTCATGGGAAAGTTCTGAGAACAGGGAAGGAGAATGAATGAAGCTGTCAGAGAACCCATTTATGGCCTGTGCCACCCCCATTTTAGAAAAGCTTTAGATTTAGTGCTGCTCTGAGGTGTTCAGTTGTCACTGCAATCCAGAACATTTGCTGGAGACTCCCAGATCAATTTATTCCTTGGTGGTGGAAGGAGAAGCCACTCCAGCAAGCAGCTGGGTTGTAAGCAATGACAGACACTGAAAATTGGGAGATTTGCCTATGATAACCTGCGATGGCTGTGACTGAGCCAGAAATAAAACCTCATACTCCCACTCCTGTGGTTTAATCACAAGCCTGCCTGTCTGTTCTGAGGGATTCACACTGCCAGCTGGCTCTGTGGGTTGTACAGCAGGCTTCAGAAAAAGGAAGCAACCAAGTCTTCTTCAACCTCTGTGTCTGTAACAAAAAGCTCACGGTAGAATTAATGCCTTGGATACACATTCTAATCATAGCTCAGAAATGTTGTAAAGTAGAATTATATTGAGGAGTGTATATTCTGGACTTTCTGTACAAATCATTGTATTTTCTCTGGTCAGACAGCTTGTATTTTGAAAAACTTACAGATAAAATTTATCTGTTGGACTAAGAACTTTTTCTTTTTTTTTTTTTTTTTTAATGGTCTCTAAACAAAACCACCTGAGGTAACAACCCTGCTGGAGATCAAAACTATCATTATACAGGCTGCTTAGAAAGTCCTGACAGGAAAGTTAAAAAAAACCCAAACCAAAACATCACCAGGTACTTTTTAATATTACCTTAAAGAAACTTAAGTTCAACAAGTTTCCTGTGCAGCCAGCCAGAGGATGGCAGTGTTCAAATCCATTACTTAGCTGCTCCTGGCTAGAATGTGGTTGTATAGGTGACGTGCCTCTCAGTAACTGATCACATCAGTATTCAAGGAAAGAAAGTTTCAGCAGTCCACAAATTAGTTTCATGAGTCAAACCTACAAAAGCAGCCATCTGCAATAAACAAGGTTGTATTGCTGCTATTTCTGAAACAAAACTATGAAAGTTTCCAACCTTCCCTAGGAACAGCTCTCTCTGTTCTATCTCAAAATTAAATACAAGATGGAGGTTAGCTTCTCACAGAATCACTTCGGGTGGAAAAGACCTCCAAGATCATCGAGTCCAAGCATAACCTAACACTGATGAGACTTTAAATAAGCCATACCCCTAATTATTATGTCTATACCACTCTTAAATATCCCCAGGGATGGTGATTCCACCACTGCCCTGGGGAGCCTGTTCCAATGTCTGATAACCATTTCAGTGAAGAGAGTCTTCCTACCATCCAATCTAAACCTCCCTTGGTGCACCTTGAGCCCATTACCTCTTGCTCTATCACTTGTAACTTCACTGGACAGATGGATGCCCACCTCTTCACAACCTCCTTTCATGTATTTGTAGAGAGTGGTGAGGTCTCCCTTCAGCCTCCTCTTCTCCAGACTGAACACCCCCAGCTCCCTCAGCTGCTCCTCCTAAGACTTAAAACTCCAAACCCTTCATCAGCTTTCTTGCTCTTCTTTGGACACACTCTAGGAGCTCAATGTCCTTTCTGCAGTGAGGGGCCCAAACCCTCACAGAATACTCGAGGTGTGGCCCCACCAGTGATCAGTACAGGGGTAAAATCACCTCCGTGCTCCTGCTGGCCACGCTGTTCCTGACCCAGGCCAGGATGCCACTGGCCCTCTGGGTCACCTGGGCACACTGCTGGCTCATGTTCAGCCAGATGTCAATCAACACCTCCAGGTCCCTTTTTGCTGGGCAGTCCTTGGATGTGGGAGCGGGGAGCTACCGGCTGAGGGCGCCCGGCTTTGCTGGAGGTGCTGCGGTGCGGTGCGGGTGGATGGGCTCGGTGTCCCGCTCCTTCAGGGACAGCCCGAGCCGCTGGCGCCGCGGCTTCGGCGATGTGGAGCGGCCCGGGCCGTGCCTGCCGGGGTACCGAGGGTTGTGGAGAGGTTCCCGGCAGCTCCGATGGGGCTGTCCGGAGCCCGCAGCCCGGCCTGGCGGGTGTCGGGCGGGTGTCGGTCTCGACTCCCCAGAGTCACCTCCTCGTCCCCTCCCCTGTCCTGCGCGGGGTGGCACCGAGGGTCGCTGGGCTCGGAGGTTTCCTGGCCCGTCGGGTGTACGGTTCAGAGGCGATCCAGCAGCCCAGAGCAGGGCCCGGGGGTGCAGGGGTGGTCGCCCGGTCTCTCACCGGGGCTGGGGCAGCAGAGCGGGTCGTGCCTTACCAATGCCTCCCTTCCTCAGCTCCGGCTGAAGCCGCCCCCCGGGGCTCTCTCCGGCCGGCGGTGCGGTGACCCGGGTGCGGTGACCCAGCTGCGGTGCCCGCTGGTCCCGTCGGGGCTCGGGTGCCTTCCTGCTGGGCAGAGGGACTGCGACCTTGTGGCAGCCGCGTCCCTGGAGGTGATGAGGTCTGCTTGTGGTTTCTTTTATCCCCACCTGAGGACAGGCAGCACCGAAGCGGTGGCGTTGGGAGCGTTTGCTTCAAAATGTCCCCGTTCCTGAGGTATTTGGATGAGCAGCAGCACTTCTGACCACCTCTGCTCTTCAGAGAACAAACTAGTCCCGTCGAAAATCTCTTTAAACCTCATGTTAAAACTTCTCCAAGCGACTTGTTCTGGTAAATGCTTTTCCCTGCATGTGATAACTCTTCCTGCTTCTCTGTGTCAATACACACTCTCGCTGTGTGCTGCTGGGTGCTCTTGCAGACCCATCTCTGCGGGATGAGGATATTTCCTCTGCTTTGAGCTCTCCTCCAGCTCTGCCGGGGCTGCACTGTGCACCAGAGCAGGGAAACCAACTGCCTGAAAAGTAACCTGACAAAATACGGTTTTATTTTTATTTTTCTCCAAGCTAGAGCTCTTCCCTGCCCCAGCTGATGGTGTTGGAGACAGTTGCAATGTTCAGTGAGTGACCAGCTGGGAAACTGGGGATGGTAAGAACTGTTTGAGCAAACGTGAGGGGCATCTTTGGATCAACTTATCCTTGCCACTTGCATTTTGTTCATATAGTCTCTGTGAGTGTTTCAGATTGAGTATTGTCAGGCTGTTAGTCTTTTCCTAAAGTCTAAGTTTGTTTAAGTGCTGATAGAAAGCAGGCTTAAAGGACTTGATGGCTCTGTATGGCACTGACCAAATTAATACTCTGTAAGGGATTGGGATTCATCTGTTTTACACTGGACAGTGTTAGAATACTGCAATAAACATTACTTGGGGGCTGGAGGAAGTGCCTAGCAATGAGTGACCATGAGAAAGATCACAAAAAGCTCAAGCTATATATTTTATTTAAAAAAATGACTGAGAGTCACCTGAATTATAAGTGAGCAAGAAAAAACCCCCTGAGCCCCACAAAGCCACCTAGATGCTAAAAGAATGGGAATCTACTAGAGGAATGCTTACAGAAATATCAGTATCTGGCACTGACTTCCCTTTCAGACAGTAACTGAGTGAGGAATGGAGCAAATGGGAATGCAAAATGGAACAAAATGGAAGCAAAAATATGGGAAGTGGCAGGATTTTGTATCATGGTGTTTTCAAACCAGATCCAGGTGTCTTCCTGGAAGAGATGCTGCAGCCACATACAGTTAGCACAGGCCAAAGCAGGTGATCTGATGGCCTGTTGTGGTCCTGAGCAGCTTGAATCTGTTCTAAATTACTGTATTATTTTACACCCCTGAGACATAGGAAGTTGGTAGGTTTCACAGGAATTCCTCAGCAGAACTGGGATGTGATCACGGAGCTGTAGAGTCCCAGGTCAGTATCTTGGTTCATGTGTGGGGTTTTTTTGCTTGTTTGTTTTTTGGGTTTTTAATTTTTTGTATGTGTGTATGTCAGGGTTATCAGAACACATGATCACAGAATAAAGGCCTACAGGTAGCAAAGGACACCTCAGCCTGCAGTTATCACAGGAAACCCTAGTGCAAGGGCAAACGTGTTCCTGATGTTATAACTCTGGCAGAAGGTCTTAAAGGAAAATTAAACTTTGGTAAAGGGGTTGAATGTCAGATCCCTTGTGATTTATCAGTTGGAACATATAAAACCTAAAGCTAAGATAACAGGGTCGATTCCTGCTGAGCAGCAAGGCAGTGGATCAGCTAGTGAATAATACTGGGCTTTGTATACACTTACATGATGAGAAACACATTTCTGATGCTTGAAGAGCTCCTGGCTATGAGCAAGAGTGGGGAAAAGCAAGGGCAGTAGTTTGCACTGGCAAGTCACTGTAGCTTACTCAGCTCCATGAAGTGACTTTGGGGCTTCCTTTTAGGTGACTTATTGCAATAGCAGGAATAAGGTTGCAGGCACGGTGGTGTCAGGATGTTAGTGAAGAAAGATTTGCAAGAGCAGGATAATATGGGCTGGTTTATCAGTCTGTAAGCCTTGCCTGACAAAGTTGTGGTTGATTCTGAGTGCATTTGGCAGCAGTTCCTTAACAGGAGTGAATCAGTGCTGCAGTCTGTGCTGTAGCTGCTGCTCCAAGAAATTCCTTGTGGTTTTGGTTTGGTTTTTTTTTTTTGGTTGGTTTGTTGTGGGGTTTTTTACTTATTTTTATGAGACTAGCTTTGTCTCAAGTACACACATATTTCTTTGTCAGTCTGAATAAAATGTCATCTCCCTATTTTATCAGTCAGCTTCTTGCACTGACCTTGTCTTTGCCTGTGTATTCCTGTATTGAAGGCAAACTGGCATTTTTCTAGTAACAGCAGTATAATTTTTAACCAGTGACAACATCTGACAGACTTTTTTTCATGTTGCTTCAGTGGAAGTTTTATTTGGCACTTCTGCAGTCCTCTATGTATATCTTTCTTTCCCCCTCTTTGGTTTAGTCTGTATTTATATTAAAATAGTGGCAGAAAGAAAGGACAGCATTAAATGCACTAACCTTTATTTGTTACTAGCTGATGAGATTATGTGAAAGGAACTGGTGCAAATTATAGTTTATCAACTTCTGTTCTTTTTTTTCCTTGAAGTTAGGCCTGATAAGTCTGTGGTAACCAGTGAAAGCCTCTCTAAACTTTTTGGACACTTAAGCATGTATGGGGAAAAACTTTGATTATTCTGTTTGTCCTGGGTATAGAGATTATTACAGTGTTCCAGTACCTAAGGGACAGCTACAGAAGATGGAGACTCCCTGTTTACAAGGAGTCCCATGGACTAGACAAGGGGCAATGGGCACAAGTTGCTCCTGGGGAGATTCCCAGAGGAACAAATTTCACTCTGAGGACAATCAGACATTGGAATGGTCTCCCAGGGTAAGTGGTCAATTCCTCCACTTTGGAAAGCTTTAAGGCTCAGCTTGATGGGGTACTGGGACATGTCATATAAACAATAATATTAAAGGGTTGGACCAGATGATCCTTGAGGTCCCTTCCAACCTGACATTCTGTGATTCTATGAAATGAAGTTCGATTATGTGAATTTAAGTCCTTAAGTAAAAAAATAGCATTTTACTGTTTTGATTTCCTGAAAAACTGTTGTGGGTAAGGTAAAAGTTACAAATATTTCCAGCGTGGTTCACACTGAAGTTGGGAGATCATCTCAGGAGCTGGTGAGACTCTTTGAAAACTTGGATTCATATTGTTAGGCATGAAGTATCTGCAGCAGCTGCCCTGATTTAGGTGATTCTTGGCTAAGGGTCCAAAGCATCCCTTCCCTTCTCTGTACCTTTTTGCTGAAGTATGTTGAGGAATGAATCCAGTGAAGTGCTATGGTTAGTGTGGCACTATAAAAGAAAACTTGCAATCTGTAAGCTTTATTTCAGCAGCCTATATAACTTGTCTCTGTAAGTACTTACCAGAGTGTAGCCCATTTTGTTACCTTTTCCCAGCAGGGAATTTCTAAACTGTGACCCTAAAAAGGTGCCTTTGTGCTGGAAATAACACTTCATACTACTCTTTTTTTTTTTTTTTTTTTTTTTTTTTCAGTGTGAATAGACCTTGATGCAATTTATTTGAGTGTTTTCTTTTAATGTGCACACATCTGAGCATTTGATTTAAGGAAATGCAGCACATCAACAGACTCCATCAATTTGTAAGCAAGGAAGCATTTAATCCAAAAGCTGTTTCTCCAGGAGTTAACAACCTCTGTTTTGGGCAGAACTGCACGAATCCTGCAGCTAGGAATGCTCTGCTAAACATACTGAACTTTGAGTACCCCCAAAGAGCATACCAGGAACAGGTTTGGCCAAAGAGGTTGAGTCATGTTGTGAGTCCTTGGTGTCAGAGCAAGAGGAGGTGTTTGGGTGTGGGGTGTTTGAACTTGATTGACAACCCAGTGTGAATTTCAGAGAGGTGTTAAAAGTTTGCCAGAGTAAAGAGAGACATTCTTTTGAGTGCAGTAGTATCTGGTAGTCACCTGTGGTCTCTCAGTTGCTCAGCAGGTTGTGTTTGTAAAAATACATGATAAACTGGACTGTTAAGTCTGCTTCTGTGACAGGTGGCTTTTGATACAACCAGGTATTTTAGTGAAGGAGCTGTAAGAAAGAGAAGCCTGGAAGGACTAAAGCTGCAAGAACAAGAGCACACTTGAAAAAGGGGGGAAAAGAAAGAGGGGGTTGAAGGGTGTGAGTGTATTTTTAGAGAATGTCCTATTTTCTTGAGATCTGTCACAATACCTCATAACAAGTAACGCCCAGAAAGAGTCTACTGTAAAAATCCAGGTTTTGAGGAAGTTACCCAGAGAACTTGGTCTTATGTAGCTTTTAATTTATGTGCTAACCTTAGAAAGAAAAGCATCCTAATTCTGTGGGTAAGGCATCAGATGAAGGGCTATGAGTTATGAGAAAGATTAATCTGACCTGAAAGGGATCTCAGGATGTTTCTAGGTCAACCTAAGATTTTGTGGCCCTACAATGAAATCAGAGGTGTTGCTCTCAGGTTGCTCTGAGGCTGGATTGCTTAAGATTCTGCATGTGGACTTTTTGTATTGTTCTATGCTGCAACATCACAAAGTAATGTCTTTATACCCTGAAGTAAAATGCGTGTACATTTCTAGGTTCTTCCCATTTGACTGGAAGGTCCAAAGTTAGAGATGAACACTTTTCTGTCTCTCTCTCTATTCCTTTTTATGTGCTATTTTTAATTTGTAGTTATCTTTGTGGGCAGTGCTCTTAAATTTTGTATGTGTAATAGTAGTATAGTGAAGTTTTAAATCTGTAGATAAGGTATTTGGATGGCATCCTAAACTGTCACTAGTAATGAACCATGTAATGAACACCTTCATATCTTGGAGGAAAGCCAACACTTGGAATGCAGAGCAAAGCAACTCTAGTGTTAAGTCTCTGAGAACATTGCTATGCTTCCATAGTTGAGACCTTCTTATTCAAATTTTAAACTAATAATTTTTAAACACTTATTTGTGTGAACACTTTGTTTCATAAATTTTCTGGAGTTCTCTGTGATGTGTCATGTTAGTAGTTTAGTTAATCTGCTTTCTACAGGACAAAGTTTCCAAAAACTGTGTTTTATTCTGTCTGATTCTCCCCCCATCCCACTGTGAGGCAAGGCAGTGAGTGGCTGTGTGGGGCTTTTTTGCCATCTGAGGTTAAATCATTAAAAGCTGGTTTCCAAAAACTGTTCCACTTCCAAAACCTGGCACTGTGTCACGGTTTAATGGAACAGTTTTTGGAAACCAGCTTTTAATGGTTTAACCTCAGATGGCAAAAAAGCCCCACACAGCCACTCACTGCCTTGCCTCACAGTGGGATGGGGGGAGAATCAGACAGATAAAAGTGAGAAGGCTTGTGGGCTGAAATAAAAGAGAGTTTAGGGTCAGTCAGCAGGCAGGTGTTGAGCCATTCCCAGGAAAGCAGAGCTGCGTCACACCTCAGGGTGACTTGGGGAGACAGACACCATCCCACCAACCTCCCCAGCTTTGTATTGCTGAGCATGGCATCTCATGGGCTGGGATGTCCCTTGGGTCACTTGGGCTCGGCTGTCCCTGCTCTGTCCCCTCCTACCTTCTTGTGCACCCCTGGTCACTGGCTGGGGGGGTGTGAGGAGCAGGGAAGGCCTGGGCTCTGGGTCAGCACTGCTCAGCAGTGATACAAACACCTCTGTATTAAATGCTTGTCACCATACTGACACTCCCCATATGTTTGAGGGTTCAAAACTAGCTCACAAGATTTTGAAGTCACATACAGCGAGACAGCTATTTACTGTGAGTTTGCTTACAAACAATTTCCAGAGAAACTGTGAAATGCCAGACTTGTGCTGCATGTAGGTAAAAATCTGAAAACACAGTCTAGGAGCTTGATTTATATCCGTATTTATTCAGCTGCCTGTATTTAGAAGACAGCCACAATTACTTTTGGACAAAGTCCCTTGGCAAGATAGAGAGGATCAGTTCTAAGTTCAATGCACTGAGTATTTCAGCTTTCGTTTTACTCTGCTTTGTTTATTACATGTCAATGTATTAAGTTAATGTGATAATGTTGCCTTCATTACATAAACCTTACCCATGTTTGTAACTTCTGCTCTAATAAACAGTAATAAAAAAGTTCAAAAAATTGTATTTGTAGAAACCTATGTAGATATGTTTTCCCCCTGTGTTCAGTACTGGTGATTTCTCCAGGCTTCTAAGCCAAGTTTTACTCAAAGTACTTTTAATCTATTACTTTTAACTAAAAAGATCTTATTTTTTTGACGGAAATATTTTCTGACCATTTTAGAGAACATCAGTGCCCCTCTTACATTTCCTTTTTAGTATTTTGTACAGTTATAATGAAAATCAACTCTTGTATTTGGTGAGCATGTAAAATGTTTCAGTTGCACTGATATGCTGCACCAAGGGTGATTTGTGGTTTTTTTTGCTTTTTCTATGCAATTTTAGCAGATTAAAGATGACAAATTTTCCCTTCTGTCAATCTGTAGGCAGTGCTGTGTCCCATGAGACAGATCTTTAGATTACAGGTGAGGAAGTAAATCTTTCTTTTTATTGATCTGGGGCAGCAGGAGGTAAAGATTTCCTTTGGTGCAAATTTCCAGTGTTTTAGCAACATGTTGTTACACTATTAAATAACAAATACATGTACAAGTTCTGTAATTGCAGCCTGTGTTCACCTCTGTGATTGAAACTGAGACAGCAAATCCTGTCTCCAGACCCTCATTCTGTGTAACACATTGTTAGTAATTAACATAGACATGCACCTTAAAACACTCCCATGTAATCTTTGTACTATAAACAATTCCTGTTTCTGATCTGTTTACAGGTGACATTATTCAGAACTTGTTTTCAGGTGTGTTAATATTAATTCCTTACTTTTCCTATCAACACATTGAATTTGAGCCCCATTCTTTTATGTGCTGTACTGTTTAGTATAATTCCTGTTTATTGTCCAGAAGGGCAATCTTCAGATACATAAAACAGTTTATACATTTTAAAGAGTTTTAAATCATCTTTGTAGATGAACTCTCAGTAGTTAAAGGGAAAAAATGACATCTAAGGTATGTAGGTTATAAGATGTTTAGACAATTAGAATACTTAATAGTTGAAAAGATATATCAGGGCAGTGTTTATGTAGTTCAGAGTCAGAAATTTATAACATTGCTCCTTTCAGGTGGAGCCTGGTGTGTGCTGTTGTACTCAGGGGTGTTTTTTAACAGAAAGGGGTGTTTTTTAACAGAAACCCTATTTACTCTGATGTGTATGAAGTAGGATCCTGAGACTGCAGATCTTGCAATCAAACCTGAGTTTCTGTGCAGAAGTGATGCAAACACCTCCTAACAAAGCTCCTGAGGACAGAATTCTTCCCTGGGGAGCTGTCTGAACTAAGCTTTGTTGTTGGTACAACCAGGTGCTGGTGTCTCATGTTGAAATTGGAATACTCCAGGCTGCATTTAAAGCAAAAATACACAATGCCCATTATTACATCATCCGCTTGAAATACAAGAATACAGCAATTATGATATAAAGCCTTTCCTTCTTAATCCAGATTTCAGGAAATTCATAGGAACACCTCAGTTGTTGTAAAACCCCTTACATAATGTGATCCAAGCAGTCCTTGCTGAAGTTCTTTTTGTTTAAGTGAAACTGCATATAGTAATAACTAATAAAGATGACTAGAGCAGGCAGAGTCCAGAGAAAAAAGAGTATCTGAATTTTATAAAGCAGCTGACAATATGCCACAACTGGTTAGAAATGGGATGCTGCTCTAATGTTTTCATTTCCCCTGGAGCTCCTCACGTATGTCACAGTGACACACAAGGAATGGGTGTCTGGGTGCTTAGGTGATGGAGATTGCTGACAGTCTCTGCTCTTGGTTGGTCCTTGTGTCCTACTTGGTTAAAGTACAGCCTGATCAGCCACCTGCCACAGCTCTTCCTGCTTTGTCATTGCAGTCATTGCTGAGGGAAGGCATCAAGTTGCAAGTAACTGTGAAAAAGAAGCTGAAACCCATCCATTTTCTCTAGCACTTCAGAAAACAAAATCTGTGTCTGCTGCTTCAAGAAACCACTGCTCTTGGGACTCACTTCTTCTTCCTTTCACAAGAAATTACCTTTTCTCTGAAAAGTCTCACCAAAGCACACTACTTCCTTCCCAAGAGGCATGGCGAGTGCTTAACATTAAGCATTTTATTTTGTTAGTGCCTGTTTTCTGTGTGGTTTAATTAATTATTATTACATGTGATGCATCATGTTGTAACATACAGATTAATAGTTAAAACAGTGTTGAGTTTCTCAGGATATGTTATAGACTAACTTAAGATCCAGGTGGCTGGGTCCACTGAAAGGTAGGTTACAGCTTAGTTCCACTCTATCACAGCCTCCCAGAGCTCCAACTTTTGCTCAGTGCTAACAATAACTTGGGCCTTTTTATGCCTCTCTCTCTTTGTGCAACAACAAAGCATATTTAACATGAACACATTCCATTGACATTATACTACAGAACTGCATTTAAAGGCATTCAGCTAGAACATATTTCACTCTGTGCTTTGGATAATGTAAGACACTGGAGAAAGATAATATGAAACTTGAAACACTGGGGGAGGATTAAGTACCAGTTGCACTAAATATACAAACACCACCATTATGCAAGAGTATTTTATTTTCTGCCTTAAACAAATAAAAACCCCCACATTTCCAATTTGAGGTAAACCATTAGTAGTAGTTTGCAGAGTATAAATGTCTCTAAAAATACAATAGCAACACAAAGGTCATAACAAGATTTACATTTGTCTCTAGACCTTCACTAGGTAGTTCACACAGTACCACTTGATGTGAGCTGGGGGCTCAACCCACTGAACTCTTCATCTGAAGGCCCAGTGTAGCCAAAAGTAAATGCCCTGACAGTGTTAGGACTGAGGGAATGTCATTTGTTCTCAGCACAGATGGTCTCAGGCACTTCTAACATGTTGCACCACTTGTTTATTAAAGCTGCTGTTGTGCAATGCACTTAACTCCCAAAGAGTTTTGCCCAGTTTACACCTTCCTGCTCAGGACTCACTTCATCATTTTGATTGTGTTGCCAAACTGGAACAACTTGGCTGAGCAGCTGAATGGGAGAAACTAAACCCAGGGAACTACACCAGACAAGCACCCAAGCAGAACCACCTGGACAAGATACATGTTTATGAGTGACCAGCAAATCATTGGGTATCTCCCTGGAATTTCTGATGGAGTTCTGCAGAAGTATTTGGATGATGAAGGAGCACATGCACACTTTTCCCTGCCCTCTCTGCTAGAAGACTGGGTTACATAGTCAGGACAAACCTAATTATCTATAGATGTGAGTTAAGAGAGCAAATAAGTACAAAGCAATTCAAAGGGCAGATCCCCCAGGGGTAGCAGTGCTGGCTGTGCATGAGGTTGGGATGTTTCTTTTAGTGGCAACAGTCCAGAGCAACAAAGGTGTCAACACAGAGAGGGCTTATGCCTTTTATTTTGTACAGGAAAGTTGTATAACTTACACTGATTGGTAATATTCTGCTAGTTAGTGCTGTGTGTACAAGAGCACTTGTTCATCATGCCATACCAGCAAATCTTTTTTAAGTCTAAGAATCAATAGCAGCTGATGGTATCTGTTGAATATAATTTCATTAAAATTCCCAGAAGAGTTTTACTAAGAGTTAATGAACACAAGTCCACACTTGGTGCTGTACCTGGTTTTGAGGGATGCTTACTTACACTCCAAAGCTTTTTAAAACTTCAGTTGTGCTTTAAAAGTAAACAAAAAATATCAATCCATGCATAATTATGCATGACTGAATATATCAACTATTCATCAGTCTTTCCTAATTTTCTAAGTATCTAAAAGTGATTTAATCCTCTCAAAAATTCATCTTTTCTTAAAAAGCAGTTAGTGTTTAATCTGTAAGCTGCTCTGTAACTCCTTAAAAGCCAAATCATCTTACATAACATTGAATTACACTGCACCAGAAGTGAGAATGATGCTTCATGGACAAATAAAATATAGTCCCTTTTCTAAAGGAATTACAACCCAAGGCCCAGATCCTGCAGAAGCCAAGAGAAAATGAGATTTAGTGGAATTTATGTTGCATATATGAAGTTACTCTTGTGCCTGTGTCTACAGTGCTAGGCTGTTAATGAAAAACTGTATTTTAACCTACTCTGCACTAAATGGTGGTAGAAGAAAAACAGCTCTAGTCCTTTATTGCCAAAATTGCAGTTTTCTTTTGCACAACTATTTTTATGCAGATTTAAAGGAAGGCAGATCATAGACCTTTAGTGGTTTACTATTAAATTTGAAAAAGGAAGCCTTTTAAACAATTCCTTGTAACTCTGGCACTTTTGCTGTTGCAACTTACAAAAGGGAAGTGGAATGTTACAAACGATCCTTTAAGATGCAAAAATAGATTGTTTCTCAGTGCATTCTCTAGTCTTTCTTTGCATCCTGGGCACCTTTTTCTTCTTCATCAGAGTATACTGTGGGTTCCTCCCCTTCCTTCAGCAGCTTACCAACATGATGATACTTAACTGGGAAAAATAAAAGAATCCAAGTCATTATTCTGCCCTGAAATGTACCTTTTTAAGCTCCTATGTGTTTCCTGAATTAACAAGATGCATGTATTATAATAAAACAGCTCTCAATGACTTGTTCCAAACACATTGGTAAAAGGAGAAAAGCTGAAATCAAATACTTGAACTACTACTAATGTTGTAGTAAGTGTAAGAAACATGCAAAGTGAATGGAATTATAATTCTCCTTCTGCCTAAGCCAAAAGATGAATGAAAGATACAAGTAAACTGAGGGACTCATCCACCTAAAGAAACAGAATCCCAGAATATATTATTTCTCTTCACTGAAGCAGAAGATGCCTCTGACTACAGGTATTTAGGACAAGCCTTGCTGTTATAATAAATAAGAATTTAAAGCAACTAATTTATTAGAAAGATTGTAATAAAAAAGCACAGTTCACTGTGTGTGCTGATGCCTGAAAAGGCAGATCTGAACACTGGTTTAGGTCAGGTATTTTGGTAGGGTACTTCTGGTTTCTGCAACACACTTGTTGCCATTCAGTGTGGCATGATCAACAATCTTGATTAAGACAGGAATGAGTGCCAAAATAGTAGGGACACATTAGATCAGAACTGAGATGTTCTAATGATATTATGTGAAGGAAAGGTCCATTCTAGCTAGTGCTAATAAATCTTTAATACTATACACTCTATTTAAAAACAGAACATAATTTCCATCATACTGCAGTTTCCATCAATTATATGTAAAAGTCACCAAGACAATCTACTGATACAAGGGGGTTTTTTTGGTGGTTTTTTTTTTTTTGTCTTATCTGGCAGTAGAAATAATCCCTTTGGTGTTCATTTGTCTAAAAGGCATCATGAGATATGGAGGAATAATTTTTCATTGCCAAGATACATGCTAGGAGAAAAAAAAATGTCCTGGTACAAGCTCAACATAGCAACTTCCATAAAACTGTGGTTCAAAGTTCACTTTTTTGAGCAGTAAGTTGAGGCACACAACACAAAACAGTTGGAATTGCCTTTTTTAAACTTCTAATACTAAGCACTGGAAAACAAGGTAACTATGAAAGTGACTTCATTCTGTTAATTTTATACAATCTTAAGTGTGCAAAATGTCTTTTTCCCTCTGCCACTCTGGCCATCACTGTGAGAGTAATGATCAGGCTGCTCCCAAGCACAGAGGTGGCATTTGCTCACTCCTGATCACTTTCTGGGGGAGAAAGTCAGCTGGATACAGTTATCCATGAATCTTACAAAGCCACCAGCAAGGCCATGCAGAGCAATTTATTTAGAGTAAAAAAAAAAAGCTGTATCAAGAGCTCCCAGGGGAAAAGGCATATAGACAGACTTCAAAACTCAGAAACCTCAAGAAGTAATAATTCAAATGTTACTCTTTTTTCCAAGAAACTGAATGCGACACGAGCTTCATTTTTTTCAGAGCAGAAAAATACAATCATTTCTAGATGGGATACTAACTGTATCAAAAACATGTTCTTAATTTCCAGTTGCTGTCTACTTTTTTGGGTGGTCTTGTAGATCATAACCTATGCTTCAATCTCTCCTACAGTTTTGTAAGGAGCAGAGGAAGAAAGAATGCAGCAGGAAAACCTGACATTTCTCTTAATCCTTTTGAGTAACAGTAATTCTAGCAATAATTATTAACTGAAGTATTAAGGTAATTTCCAGACTGATGCCTCCAGCTGATTACAGCCTTTTAACCACTGCTTCCCTTATTACACACTAGTTACTATCTACTTCTTTGTAAATAGGTTTAAAATTGCTTACAAGTGAATTGTGACTCCCAGTCCCTCAAGGTCTCTTGCTGTGAAGCATTGAGATCAGAGAGGTCATCATACTCATCCCTCAGAGCCTCCTTATCCAGGCAGAACGTGGCAAGGCCTCGGGATGCATCTCTTCCAGCAAAAATTCCATAGGGGCCATCTTTAAAACAAAACCATAAGCAGAACTGTTACAGGGGTAATGGATGCTGAATGACCTTCATGGATCAGAGTCCCCAGAAGAAAACAGATGATGAGCTCTTACCCTGACCTATGGGTCAGATGTGCCTCAACCTTCTGAAATGTTTTTAAGTTTTATTCAAGTTGGTATTAAAGGAAAACAGAGGAAGAGAACAAGAAACAAAACCACGGAATGAGATCCTGAGTTTCCTGAAACACTAAGACAATGAATCACAAACTGTGCATGGAACATAGAAACGAGGTAAGAATAAGCATAGAAAATTGGGAAGCACATCCTCAGGAAGAGGATTTGTATGTCTGAGGTGACAGAAACTTTCTCAGAGATGCTTCTGACACAAAAAGCTGAAAAGATGGCATAAGAGAAAATGCGGTGAGATACTAGAAACTACCAACTTGGAAGAAGTTTTAGAACTTCTAAAATGTAAGATGAACTCAAATGATCAAAACATGCAACTCATAGTAGATCAGAGATACCTTATCAAGACAGACCCCTGTTAAACTTCATTAATGATTAACTTGCTTGTATGACAAACTGAAAATGGGGATATCACATGCTGCAACTAGACACTGAAAGTTCTTCTTCAGGGAGCTCAAAGAAGTTAGATGTGAACTCTGGTTACTGTAGAAAGCATGCCACCTTCCACACATTCCAGAGTGAGCTTTTCCTAAATTCATGAAAAGAAATTTACTTTTCCATTAAAGTGAAAATCAAACTAGCCAGACACTGAGAGGATCCATTCAGCAATTATCAAATTAGATGCAACAGGCAACTTTTACTGCATTCAAGGAAGGCAGCACCCAAAGCACGGTCCTTAAATGGTTGTAGTTTGCACAAACACAAAACAGTCCCTCTAACTCAGCTGTACATATAATCTTGACTGCTGCAGAATTCAGAATTACACTCCAGAATCATTCAGCAACAGTTTCCAGTCTATGTTTGGACGCAAAGTACTAAAGCTCATCATGCTTCCAAATATGTGGTGTCTCCTGCACTTTTCTCCTTAGCTCTGAGGAGAGCTGGCAGCTCACTACGGCTGCTCAAGAGTGGTTCTGCCAGGCAGATCCTGGTACACGCTGGGAACTCAGTGAGTCTTTTTAACCAGAGGCCTCTGTTCGTCAAACCCTTACACCTGGGTGCACATCCCCAGCTGCTCTGTCACCAGCGCTTATTCCATCATCTCTGCACACTTGAACAGCCTGCACTCCTGCTAGGAAGCTGTTTTAATCTAAATCGCTTGGTATTTAGTACAAATATTAGGCAATCGAGTGATGCCCGCTAAAAGCTGGGAAAGGAATGTGAACACTGAGAACACTTCGCTTCGGCCTCCTGGCACCGGGCAGAGGCACCGAAGCCGCCGAAGCCGCCCAACCCCACCGCGGCACAACCCCTCACGGTCCCCGCGGAATGTGTGACCTTCCCTGGGACAACAAAGAGAACAATGAGGCAACCTGCGCGGACAAAACCGCAGTTTTCACAACACCGGGGTCCGACCCCGGCGCCCAGGAAGCGGGGTTGGTACCGCCCCGAGCCTCACCCGGGAGGCAGCCCCGGCGATCGCGTCCCAGGCGGATCCAGAGCCGGGGAGGCTTCGGGGAATGCTCCGGGGGGCACGGGCAGCTCAGCCGAGCGCTTATCCCGCAGGCCAGGAGGCGGCTTGGTCAATAACGCGGCGGCCGCTGATCCCCACGCCGCAGGGAACAACAAACTCCTCCGCCAGCACCGGCCCCGACACCACCCAGCCGGGCCCCACCGACACCCCCGTGGTCCCCCCCGGCCAGCGGCCCCGGGCACAAAGGGCCGCGGGCTCCCGGGCTGGGCCCGCCCCTCACCGGGCCCGTAGAACTTCTTGGCGCGGGTCACGTCGAAGACTTTGCCGTTGACGGCCATGAGGATGCGGGGGTCGTTCACCCCGTCGTAGGGCCGCAGCTGCGACAGCGTGAAGTCGCGACGCTTCATCTTGGGCAGCGATGGCGGGTCCGCCTCTCCCGCCGGCGCCGCGGGCCGCTCGCCCCGCAGGATCTGGTAGAGCAGGAAGAGGCAGAGGGCCAGGAGGCTGAGGTTGAGCGGGGAGCCCACGATCTCCAGCAGCAAGCCGCCCCCCTCGCCTGCCGCCGACTCCTCGCCGCCCACCGCCACCTCCTCACGGGCCATCGGGCTGAGCTGCGCTCGGACGCGGCGGTTTCTGAAGAGCGGGGCGGCAGTACCGGCGGGAAGGAGGAGCCCCGCACCGCCCCGGCGCCCTGAAGGGGCGTCCCGGCCGTATGAGGCGGGGCTGAGCGGCGGGAAGGGCGGAAGGTGGGAGAAGGATGAGGCGCGGCTGCCACCCTCAGTCGGTGCGGGCTCGGTGCCTGCCGGTTCCCAAGCCGCTTCCGACGGTAGATGGTGGTGTGAGCCCGGCCATGGCGAGGGCTGCCTGGGGACCGGCGAAGCTGAGGCGAAGGAGGCTGCAGGGAGGGCGGCAGCGGCCGCCATTCACCGCCGAGGAGGCATCAGGTCAGGTCAGGGCGCTGCAGCGGGGGGTCCCGGGCACACGTTCTCACAGAAATTTTGTTAGAAATTACCTCAGAATTGCGTAAGAGCCGTGGCACAGCTGCGGCATTGGACTGCCGGGAGCCGGCCCGGCCGTGCCCCGTGGTCGCTCCTCCTCATCGCCTTCCTGAGGAGCAGCGTCCTTTCCGAGTGCCAAACTCAGAGAAAAGGGAGGAAATTACCAGGCCTTGGCATTTTCTCTATGGAGTTAATACTTTCCGGCCCCCAAATACCAAAGAGGCAGAAATGACAAGGTACTATCATGAAAGAGTCCAGTCATGGACATCTTTATTCTTTTCAATGGAAATTTTTGTGAAGTAAAACTAAAGATGAAGGAAGTGCTGAGTTGATGTGTCTGCTGGAAGCAGCGTTCACATGGAGCAGCTGAGCCCTGACTGTTCTGCTGGGCTGTTCAGTACTACTGGTGTTGCCTGCTCCTTGGTATCAGGTGTGAGAGAGCAGAGGTGATGTTTGGGTCGTAATAATTGTCTCTGTGAAACCGTCCTCACCATCCTTCAAAAAGAACACAAACTGTTCCTCTGACAGAATATCATCATCCCCTCTGCACAAGTGAATAATGTCACTCAGGGGGCAGATGGAGAAGAAATGCAGTGTGCCAGCCTTGGCCTTGCACTGCCACTTGGCAGGTGGTTCATGTCACTGCTTCAGTGGATGAAGCCACTTTTACTGAACCAGTCATTGGGAAATTTAGTTATATAAAATTGAAAGCAGCACATGTAATTTACTTAATAATTCTCAGTGTTAGGGAAAATTTAACTCTGTGGGCTAGTGGGGCTACTGATAGAAGAGTTCTGCTTTTGGGATACACTCATGACCTCTCAGTAGTAAAGTGTTTAAACACGTTGGCTCTTCAAAGGCAGGATATTTTGTTCTACCTGCTGCCTGCTTGGGGAAGCTCCTTGTTTTATTCATCAGCACTTGGACCTTGATCTGTACTTTCATGGTGTATGCTGACCATGCAACTTGAAAATCTCATTGTTTCATGGGTCTGATGGCTAAGATTTGCATTTGGTAATAAAGTAGGTCTGGTATTTGACCCTATTTAGGACAGTAGATAAATCTCTGAAACTTGAGAATTATTGAAAGTGGGAGCTAGAGTACCTATATGATAGTTAATTCTGCTCAGTGTAGGCATGACACAATTACATTTTATCATGTTGATCTTACAAGAAATTTGAAGAAAGAATTTTATTTCATTTTTTACAACACACTTTGTACAAGAGAGGAAAAAAAAACAGGCTCTGAAACAATGCCAGATTTTGACCATGAACCAGACCCTGGAGGGAGGGGAAAAGAAGCTCTGTTTATGCCTAGTATCCTAGAGAAACCAGCCAAGAACAGTTCATTCTTAGATAAAAAAGGGTCCGTAAACATTGCCAAGATTGATAGAATCTGAAGTTATCTGCCACATGAGCACTGGTACTGCAAGTTACAGTTGCCCAACTTCAAGCTGTTTTTTCACCTTGCAGCATATAAAAAATACTCAAATGCAGCAGAATGCATCTTAAGAAAAACAAAACAAAAACCCCCAGATATTTATAGATAAATGGATGTAAATAAAATTATGATACGTCAGAATTATCTAAATTCATGAGCTCTTTGTTGTCTGTTTCTTGCTAGCAAACTTTACTTGGCAGTTCCTTTAAATGGAATGGAGGTTCTAGTTGGAATGGAGTTGATCCCAGCTCCAGTTAAATACCATGGGCATTAGCTCTGCTCCCACATGTTTTCCTCTCAGTTCTATAGACAGCAATATATTAATTCCTGGAACCCTTCTGTTAATAACATCTATGAGATGAGTTGATAAAGCAGTTTTAATATAATGCTCTCCTTATTAACTAAAAAACCACAGTGAAACGCAGACAACTTTTCATATCCTTGCCACACAGTAGTTCAAACATGGGAATTTTTACCAAGTTTAAGAAAATGTGTCAGAGAAGAGGGTTGTAAAGGCAGAAACTGCTCATGCTGGTGAATTGCTTTTCTCTAAAACACACTGATGTGAGTTTGCAACTAAAATATTCACACCTCACCTTTCCTCCCCCTTTCTTGCTTGTCTCTTAGGCTGCCAGGACTATGGTCTTAGATTCAGTCAGGCTGAGTAGGACTGTGACAGTCACTGTGACAAGAAAATGGTTTTGGTCAGTATGTACCACAGCTATACTATGAAGTTTTGGAGATGTGTTGTCCTTTGGACTATATGGAAATCCAGGTGTGGCATCTCAGCATGGGCTCCTTTTTTGAAAAGTGTCAGGTGTCAAAAACAACCTGGTAAAGCTGTAGATACTTCTGGAAGAAGCAAAGAAAAAAGCAAATATAAGTCTTCATGTGATCCTTGCAAAGTAACAGTATCCCCAGAACCTCAGTATCCTGAGCAAGGGATAAAAGTTAGGGATAAAAATCCCTAACTTTCTGACAATAACTCATAGTTTTGCTTACAGGTCTGATAAGCCAGGAGGGTTTTATATATAAAAAATAACTGGATGACATGGAGGGATCTTGGTGCATTGACAGAATCAAGCTCATGGCACTGTTGGAGTAGGACATGTTCTCTCTGCCCCGTTAGTGTTGGGTAGGAAAATGGTGTCCATTGCCTGTACCTGTATCCTTCAGAAGGACTGATTTTTCCTTCTGCTGGAGACACTGGAGACACTCATTTTGCACTTTGGAATGCAGAAGCTTCCTTCACTTGTGTCACTGTATCCCTGAAGCAGGGCCTGTTGTTACTCTGCTGCAAGGATGGAGGGCTGGTTCTGCTCCAGAGCAGAATAGTCTGCTTCAAGGGGAAGTGAAAACCAACTTCAACATTAAGAGATTTAAAGGTTAGAAGAAGGGAGTTTTCAATAACCTAGGATCACAGAATTTCCTAGGTGTAACACTGCAGTGTTTTAGCTGCAGAAATGCAAGAAGATATGGATTCTCATCTCAGTTTATGTAGCTGAAATCTGCTTCTGATACCCCTACTTCATTGCAAAGTGCTTTTGCTGCCTTTCTTTGGTCTGCTTTATGGTCAAATCTAACGCAACACAAACAAGATGGGGCTGAGTTAAAAGAAGAACACAGCAGCAGGCAGGCAGAGTTGTGGAAGGAATATCACTTGCTTTTTTCCCCAGCATCATTGAGGTGTCTGGTTAGATCAGCTACTCCTCCAGGTGCAAGACAAATTTGTCTGTTCTCCAAAAGGTTCCTTTTATCTTTGGTTTTCTGTTTTTTTTAAACAGTTGAAGGTGTTTCAGTCGTGCTTGGTTTGACATGAAGTTTGATTGCTAAGTAGTGATCCAGTGGGATGTAGTTTCCAACAGGTTCAGGGAGCATTCTGTTATCCCAGCCTGATGCCTTCCCAGCTCTTCCAGCTCTGCAGCCTCCACAATGGGAGGAATCATTCAGCCCCTCAAAGTCACCCCACAGCCTGAGCGATGCTGTAACACTGACACCTGCCCGGACCTGTGCCCCGGGCCCTCTCGGCAATGTGCAGACACCCGAGGTCACAGAATCACAGACAGGTTTGGGTTGGAAGCAACCTTAAAGACCCATCCAGTTCCAACCCCCTCGCATGGGCAGGGCCTCCTCCCACCAGTCCAGGCTGCTCCAGGCCCTGCCGAGAGGAGCAAGACCCGTAGCCCCCGCGGTATGAAACACTCGCGGTTACCGCAGCTGTCGGAGCGGGGCCCGGCCCGACAGGCAGATCCAAGATAACCCCCCCCACCCCGGCCCGGTCCGGTCCGGCCCGGTCCGCTCCTCTCTTCCCGCTGACGGCGCGAGACCCGGCGGGGCGCGTGCCGGGGCGGGGCCGTCCCGTGGGCGGCGGGAGCGGAGCGAGGGTGGCGGGAGGTGAGTGGCGACGGGACGGGACGGGACGGGATGGGATGGGATGGGATGGGACGGGACGGGACGGGAAGGGAGGCGCTAAGGGGAGGGGGCACGGCCCCAGACTCAGCTCCGTCCCCGGCGGGGGAGCGCTCCTGGCTGCTGCTCCCGCCCTCGCTGCCTCTCGGCGGGGCCGTGCCGGTGGGAGCTCCTCGGAGAAACCCCGTCCCCGGTGCCGGCAGCACCGGGATAACGCCGGGGGGTGTCGTGTGGCGCACGCCGGCGGCCTGAGCTTGCCGGGCCGTGCTCCTCTCTCCCGGTGCCGGTTCGTGTCTCCGCGGTGCTGCGGCCCCCCGGGGTCCGGCGGGCTGGGCCGGCATCCTCCGCCCTGCCCTTGGTCCGCGTCAGACCGCTGCGTCTTGTGCCTCTCGGCGATTTTTTAATCTCTGTTCGATAGCCGGAGTAGTCACGGTTCTTATTGTGAGCTGGACTTTATTTTAGTCCCGTGAGTGGTTAGTGGGGTGTCTGGCTGTCACCCGTGGCTGAAGTCCTGACACTGGTGTTGGGATCGGGAGAACCCATGTGCTCTCAGAGCGACAATGCAGCGAGAAAAGGAATAGGGTCTTGTAAAGGAGTCGGGTCCGAAACTGTTGTGGAATGAAAAGATGCCCACTGTGTCGTTTCTTTCATGATCGTTTTGCAGATCGCACTCCATAGCTTAAGAGCTTGATCTTAAAAGCAGCTGTATGCAGGAGAAAAGCCTTAATCACGAAATGACTTTGATGGGTTCCCTATAATAACCATCTTGCAAGTAGGAGTGGCTCACGTAAGGGCAAGTGCTTTCATCAAGGTAACAAGTTGCAGACAGGGTATGAGCACAGAGTACCCAAGAACCTCAGCAAACCACCTCCAGTCTTTTCCGTAGTTCTGCTTTTTTGGAAATGCCATTCACAATGTCCCTTTCCCTTTCCAGCCATTGTGCTGTGTCCTTCCACCACATCCTAAGGAGAGCTCTGTGTGTGACTCCTCTGTCTACGCCTGTGCAATCAGCAGCAGTTGCCTGATGAAGGTTTCAGTGGGGTTTTATATAACTTAAGACCTGGTGTAGCAGAGTGGGGAGCTGGAAAGAGGTAGCATAGTTCTGAACTGCTTGGGTTGAGACTAACTGTGTATCTTTTACACTTTGTGTTGTTCTGATGCTTGGTGGAAACTGAAGGAGGCTACAGGAGGCTTGAAGTATCCTGTTAGGAACCTTTAAAACAGAAAGGCAAGTTTGGTGGCATTATCTTTTGTTAACAGCTTCATGAATATGAGTTTTCTATTTCTTCTTCTGTCACTCAATATAATAACTGGTAATTAGGACTCCAGTACCTATTTGCAGATACATTATGAGAAATACAAATAGCAAATACATATTTGTCTTGCTGTTATAAAACAAACACAATTAAAAATCCAGTGATTTCATGGGCATGGAACAATTTTTTGCAATGTTAGGTTGATCAGTGTTGTTGTACTCTGGACTATATCATGTATAGTTTGGTCTATATAATAAACCAGTAAATTGTTAGTGCTTCAGGCCAATTCCTGAAGAATATTGACTTAGTGAAATTGCTCATCAGCTTCTAAAGAATGTCAGTAGATGACTTATCACAAGATCAACACAATTACTTCTCCAGACTGAACTCCTGCATAGCCATAAAAAAATGCATCCCTTTTACATAACTGGGGTGTGAGGTTTGCAAGAATCCCAGAACTATCCAGCCCAACAGAGAATCAGGATCTACATCTGCAAAATTAAAAGCTGACTCAGTTCTTACTCACTGTAGTATAAGAAAGTTACCTTGGACTTTATGGCTGACTTAAGTTCGGTATATATCTACATTTATGTGTTTATGCATATATAAAAATGCTTTTTCTGCTATGCAAAACCAAGTTACCTGGATGTTAGATG
The DNA here is from genome assembly GCF_003957555.1 of Calypte anna. Lineage (NCBI taxonomy): Eukaryota > Metazoa > Chordata > Aves > Apodiformes > Trochilidae > Calypte > Calypte anna. The sequence goes on along the minus strand of NC_044247.1, from coordinate 12,603,019 downwards.
AACCGAGGTGTTTGCAGGTCTTTCTGTCTAAGGTGTGGTGGAAGTTTTCTAAAAATGAAGTGTTACAGATTCCTGTGACCACAAAGATGGAGATATGCCTGGTGCAGATTTGATTGCTCAAAAATCTATGTCCTTTGGAACCCACAGCACAGGTTTTTGTATGTATTCAGACATTTAGGAAGTAGATCACCTTTTAGACTTCTTTCTAGTCTTCTCGTGAACCATTAGTGCAGTTTTAATCACCAAAAGTTGTTTAACAACTTAAGAAGTTTCACTGGCTTGTGTTTCAAAGTTAGTATTTGTCTCCACTTGAAATGTCTTAATTTACCAGTCAGAGAATTTGCTGCAGACAGTCAAGGGAGAAATGAGAAATTGTGCTTGATCCAACGACCTGCATAATACAGGCCCTTTTATTTAGATTCTAAATGGCTATGTAGCATCTTTCAGAAGAAAGCACTGGCTACAAGTGCAGATACTGGGATCATGCATAAGTATTAAGAGAAGGGCTAAGAAGATACTCAATTTTGAACAGCTGTGAAAAAGAGCCCATGGTGACCAGTGCTTTGTGTACGGGGGAGAGAGTCTAAGTTGTTTAATACCAACAAACACATCTTCAATCATTACTGCTTAATCTCTGCTAAAGTCCATTACAACTTTGACCAGAATGCTGGCAGTATCTGATACTGCTGAAACGTGTTAAGAGATTCATCCAAATTTATTTATTTGCTGGGATTCTATAGAAACAGAGAGAAAGCATGTGCCAATTCGGTGAACTGGGGAGTTGATTTTACTTTATTTTATATTTTTTTTTCCCGAGGATTTTCAGTAATCCTCATGTTTGTGCTGTGGGCAGTGGCCGTGGCGTGGCTGGGCTCAATATCTTTAGTTATGTAACATAAAGATCAAGCTGTGCAGTCAGTCAAGCAGGGGACAAAGCAGTGTGACTGGAGTCCCTGTTGTACATCAGGCTGCAAGCCCGGGCTGTGACAGGAGGAGCTGAACTCAGTGGAAAGGCTGTCATTGATTTTAATGAGCTCTGGATACGGCCCAAACTCAAGAATCAGTGGCTTGACTTTATTGGAATGCCACCAGCATCATGTTGAGTCATGCGTGCACAGATACATGTATGTCCTCTTCAAGTTTAAAATAGCTTTCAAAAGCAATGCCAATGCCACAAGCACGGATGCCACAAGAATTTCATCAGTTTCTCCTAAATGGGTTCAAACACAATTCATGAGACTTTGCTACTTGACATAGGTTTTAGCAGATATGCATTCCCTCAGATGAGTGTCTGTGCCAGTTTTTCTGTCTGTTTAAGTTCAATCTGTTGTGTAGTTTAAGCATAAAACTAAAGAGATTTTTTCTCCACTTGGAGAGGTTTATCTCCACATCTTTGGTTGACAGCTTATATGTGCAATGGAAGGAGTGCTACGGGTTAGAACTTGAAACCACCTCTGGCGAGCAGCAGACACTGAGATTTGCAGCTGATGTTATTAACAAGCATTGTTTTAACTACTGTTCCTCCCTTGCTCTTGCTGACTGTTGCAGTCCTACCCCTAAATACCACGAGATCTCTCAGGTCATAGCTCGCACAACCAAGGGCTTGTGTTAGGCTCTTAGCATTCTTCTGACCAACCAAGACCAGGCAGAACAGCCAAATTACATACTCAGCCACCAAGCTTGAAAGCAGGATCTTTAATGATTCAGAAACTGAAAATGAAGGGAGCATCAAATATTATTTCCAATGTACCCACTCGTTTCAGCCATCACAGAGTTTTGCTGATTCAGGAATGCTGAGTATAGGGTGGCTGCACTACTCTAAGCTCTTAAAACTGTAGGAAGTCATACGGATCTTATTTCACAGCTTATTTTTAAATTGCTGCTAAAAAGCCTGGGGGGAGGGAAATGGAGGTTAGTGCACATACTTATTTTGCTTACAACTTAAACGCCCTCTCCAGAGCTAACCTCAGCAAAACGGTATGTCAAGGGCTTCTACAGCCTCTCCTGCTTCCAGAGTCATTCTCTGGCTTTTCATCTGCTGTTCCAGCCCTTTCTTCTTTCTGCTGAACCTGCATTTCTTAGCTTTAATTGATATTTACTTGTAAGATGAGGCTGCCATCATTCTTAGAAGTTTGTGAAGCATTATAGCTATAATTTGCCAGAAAATGTTACAGTAGCATGCAGTCAAGTGTGTCGCTTGATGTTTTTGTATTCTACTAGGTTAAGTGGAAAGGACACATGCCAACACACAAGGGGTTAATGCTGCTGTAGTTTGGCTGCTTTTTTTCTCTTTTGAGTGCCAAAGCTTGTTTGTTTTTCGTATTATTCCCAGTTAATGGTAGTTGGAGCTGGAGCCTTGCTGTGCCCTTTGGGGATGTAACTCTCACTACATCATGGTACCTGGCAAATCAGCATCTCCCAGGCCTGTTGCTGACTTGCTTAACATGACTAGAGCCAGATAACAGGGATTTAAGGTTCTTCCTTGCAATGGCAGTATGAATCTTCTCCCTGTAATTCAAGAAACTGTTCATATATCTGTAAGCACTAGTAATGACAAGAGGGGAAAGGTTTAGAGAAGACATGTTCCCCTCATGCTATTTTCTTTCAAAGTAGTGTCAGGATTTCTTTCTCCTCTTGAATTCACCCACTGTTTTTTCATATGCTATATTTCATTATCTCTGCAGGATGAAGAGAGAGGGTGGGGGAAAGAAAGTAGGGGATGGTAGGCTTTGTGGTTTACTTGGCATTTGAGAAGTGGTGCAAGAGTTTCTCTATAAATTTAAACTATAGACCCATAGTATAATTACCTAGGAAGATGCTGCAAGCAGGGAGTGTGTATGAACAGTGCTTGCTTGATTTTGTTGCTTTTTCAGTCTGTACGTTGTATTTGAGTTTGCCAGCAAATGATTTAACACCTCGTAGGGAGCTTGTGGATTTACATAATTGACTCTTTAAATTTTAGTTGAAAAAAGAGGGAGATGTGAGCACAGCACTACAGAGAATGGGGCATAGAAAACCTCCTGTGTATTAGGAAAGTAAACGCAGCTGGAGTTGCCATTTCAGAATTGCCTTGTGTACAACACTAATGGAAAGTCTTTCCAAAATCCTTCATTCTTTCTTTGTAAATATATTAAGACAGACCTCCTTTACAAATGCATAGAGCTTAAATTTTTAAAGATTTTGGTCCTTTGAACAAGGCATAGCATGCAGCTCTTTCACAGCAGAGGAAAGTTCAAAACCACAAGGCAAGAAGTTTGTGTGCTCTTAAGAGTCGAAGAGCAATGCAGTGCACAGGACATTAGACTGTTTATATACCTGTTGTCAGCTACCAGCATGCATTTCTTTAAGCTTTTGTTTTTATGATCTAGCATGCATTATCACTTCATTGCTACAGTGATGACTAAAGAGTGGCTTTAATGAGAGTTAAACTTCTAAAGCTGTGGGTTCTGCAATAATTAAAAATGCTATCTTACTGTATAAGGAAATACATTAATGTTAAGGTTCTTACAATAAATCAGCTTAAAGCAAGAAATCTTATTCAGGAAAAGACTATCGCTTATCTTAGAAGTTATTGCTCAAGTTTCTGGGCTATGAAAATGGTTTTATATTATCTTTTTAATGTGAAGCAGTGTAAAATTATGTTAAATAGAGCAGAGAGGAAAAAAAGGAGCAAGCCAGCCATTATTATTGTGATGAGTCTGAAGTAACTGTGTTATAATCACATTTCTCCTGCTCTGCTGGCCCTTAACCTGTGGCCATGGCCACTGTGCTTCATTCTGCAGTTGCAACAGGAATAAAAACAGTTATAGGGGGTGACTACAAAACTAGAGTTTTATTCTATTACACATTACACAGTATCAGCACAATCATGTGTCCTCATTCCTCCAAAGGAAAAATATGTCAGATTTTGAACAGGTTTTCCTTTTGGTGAAAGGGGTGTTACATTCATGGGGCTTTTGGGACTCTTCAGAGATAATGTATATGCTGGTTTTGTAACTGATGTTGATCAAAACAAAAGCTTGATCATATCATTGCTAATAAAATTTTTACTGATGACCTGTGATTGGTCTGCAACACTCAGTGGAATTTCCTTTGGGTATTTTTTACTAATATCCCACTATATTTAGCAATTAGATATGAATTTCTGGTGAGAAAACATTGCAAAATGTAGGAAAAAAATCCAGAAGCCTTATTAGCATTTAGCATTTGTCCTTGATTGCAGTCAGCTTCAGAAATACTACATCACCTTTGCAGTGAGAAGATATTGCAGTGAGAAAATACTATAACATATTGTAGTCAAGAAAGCAGTGTAAATCCATCCTGTAACTTGGTTCATCATCCTTTACTTGCTTTTAAATACTACCAAGCCTTACACACATTACATACAACTGGTCCTCAACAGATGGAGGGCTTGCTTAGTATTTTCGTGACCAAAGGGAACTCTCAGAGTGCAGAGCCAGCACAGCTCATCTTCAGACTTCCCATTACCTTATCTCCAGGCAAGATACTGAGTCCTTTGAGGACTCAATTAGTACCATGCCAGACACTATTAGTTACTTTAGCTTCTATGTTCCAGCCAAAGTAGTGGTTTTATGAGGGGATCTGAGCTTGTGTTCTTGCCCAGGTGCTGATAAAACCCATGGATGGGGTGGGTGACTTTAGCACATGGTGACAACTGCTCCTCTTCCTTCTTGGACTTGTGGTGGCAGCTGGGATTTCACTGTGTGGAAACTACCTGGATGGAAGGAACCTCTTAGGAGGGAGGATTTGATACCTGAAGGTGATACCAGTGGATCCCAAGTGTGTTCCGTTTAAAGGCTCCCAACAGGGGACAGAGAGGTGTGGGTGAGTGGCACCCTAGGAAAGCTCTAGATATCCCCTGATCCCCATAAAGCAGGAAGATACTAAAGGAGTGGACTTTTAAGTTTGTCATGATTCTTAGTTGTAGCTTTTTCAGATACCTCTGGTCTTGGGTGACACTCAGAGCATGGCCATGCTCAGCTCTGTGGTTGCACTGTTAGAAATGGAAAGGACCAAGCATGTGATTCTGTGACTTAGTGACACAGAACTGTAGTTTTTTTCGACAGTTATAGGTAAAATTCTTCTCCAATTAGCTTATTTCCTGCCTCTGGATATTTATTAGACATTTTGCCTTCCCATTTTGATGGGAATGGCTCCAGCATATTTAAGAGACAATTAAAAACAAACTGGGATATTTAAGGATTCCCAGAACTCGGGTCTGAGTAATCCATTGGGCTGCTGTGTAAGCACTCTGCTGTGCTATGGGTCTGTTCTGGTGAAATGGGCTCAGTATGAGGTATTTTTTATTGCATGATAATTTTAAAACTCTGGGCAGTCTCGGCCAAATAATTTAATGAAGTCATTGATTTCTAATTAAACTCAGAATTTGGATGCCAGTGATCCTGTTAAGAGTTCCCACGGTTTAAGGCTGGCTAGTGAACTTAAAAGTTATCTTGGATATTTATAGGGTGTCTATTCTTGAAGGATTTTTCTGGCTGTCCTTATTGAGTGAGGGAGGACAGGGAAAAACTGTAAAATGCAGTTCCAGGCACCAGGAACTTTAGGTTCAGTTGCAGTTTCTGGTTTCTGGAATAAGTCACTGAATTACTTTGCCCCAGTTCTCCCAGCTCTGTCTGCAGGATGGAGGAATCTGTTCTGTGCAGAGGGACACAAGCCTGGTGCTTGTGACTCATGTGGCAGATATCTAGTGGTAGAAGTTTATTATTAAGCAATGCTTTCTACTTATTTTGTAATCTGGGGAATGAACCAGGTACAGTATTCATACCTTGGTACAGAGGAAGGCTGACAAAGAAAGTGAGATGTTCCCACTGCCTCCTGATTCGAGTGAAATGCCAAGAGTTTGCAGGTTTGACTTGGTTTGCTGTTCCTTTTCCCTTGGAGCAGTAAAGCCTGCAGGCAGGACATTCTGAGACCTCAGTGCCCTTCTCTGAAGGTTAATGGTCACTTTATCTTTAGCCTTGTGTTTGCAGGCACCAGAAGCAGACAGCCCTTTCCCCAGAGGTTCCCTGATTTCCCGTATTATTACTTCAGCTGACAGCCAGGGAGATGGAATCAGAGATGACCTTCTCTTTTGAAACTTTCATTTCAGTCCCTGTTGAAATTCAGCATGTTGATGCTTCTAGGAATATTTTTTCCAGATGTGTGAGTCCCTGGTTCTCCACTTACTTTTACCTGTACAAACAAATTGGGAGTAATTCTGTGGAAGATGGGGGCCCACATCAGTGCAAAAATAATGTACATGGGAAGTCATTAAACTTGATAGCTGGTCACAGCACAAACATTAGTGGCAATGTCAGTCTGATCTGTTTGCAAGGGAACTTGGTGAGTGTGTTGCAGGGACATTGACTGGATCTGTCCCTTGAGGGGAATTTGGGAAGAATGGGGTGTAGAAAACTCAGTTCCTTATTCACATCGTTTCAGGATATTTGTTTAGACTCAGAAACTGTTACCTCTGATGCTGGACATCCAGACTAGGCACTGGTCCATGTGCCTGCAGCTACACACTGTGTTCTCACATTTCTTTCCAGATGATCTTGTATATCGGTGCCTGCCTGGACACCAAGAAGGAAAAGTTGTGTTGTTGGAACTTGGTATTTTTTAACATGGTATTTTCTTAAGTCAGAACATGTAGAAATAGAGCTCCTTTGTTCAGCTTCTGCACCACCTCCCCTTAGACAAAAGAACCACAGTTTCCTAGTATATAAAATATTGACCGTGCTAGTATTTTCACAGGAAATACCAATCTCTTCCACTGTGTCAAAAATAATCTGCTTTTCATTCAGACTCATTAAAATCTTGGATTTTAGATTTATGATCTTGGATAAAAAAAGCAGATACATGGGAGGCAGCACATCTTGGCTGTACTGTCTCCGTATACTTTCTCTGTAAATGCCATATTTGTATGCATATCAATCCTTGTAGAATTGTAAAATGCTGAACAAACACTCCTATCTCTTGATCTGTGTTATTTGTTTGACAATTGTTATTTTCTGACACTGAAGTCTGAGGTTATATCTGTGATCCTGTTGCAAATCCAGGGGAAATTACGTTTGGAATGACACATGGCCTGACCTTCATCTCCAGATAATCCAGGAAGAGTTCACATTTTACAGTGGGGACACAAAGGACAGATTTAGCATACCAGTATATTTTTGACCATATTTTTGAATTCAGTAATGCCCTTGATACCCCACACTGAGGTTTATTTTCACTCAGAGGTGACGACTGTGTTTATGGTGAACTGCAAGAAACAATTCAGACTCAATTACCAAACACTGGAATCAAAGAGATTATTTGTATTGCTGCTTTCTCTGAAATATTCTTTTTATTGAAGATGCTTGCAGGAAGTCCTCTGACAGGGAATAGCAACAACTAAAATCCTTCAAATCCCACACATTGTACACAAAGTGTAAAACCAGACATAATTAAGGCAAATGCAGTAATTGCAGATACTGCATAAATAAAATGCAGATACTCCAGAGCAAGTATCATGGCAAATTCTTCAGGCTTATAAGCATGAATTAAAAGTGGATGGAGTGTACAGCTCAAGACCCTGGGTTACACTACCTACTTTCAGTTTCAGAGATAGGCTTTCACCCTCATTTTCCTCCTAATATTAATCACAGATGGATGTATAAACTCTGCAAGGCAGAAATCCTCTTATCTCCACTTCTTTGTTTTCTGCAGAGTCCTGTGTTTGATTCCAGCCCTGTTTGTTTAAAGCTCTGGTACTGCAGCTTTTAGCAGCGAGGCATCTGAAGTTGTTTTTTTAAGTACTGAAGGGTTTCTGCTGAAGGTTTCCAAACCAGGCCCATTTGTCAGTCTGGGAATCCCAGTTGTTAGAAAGATGATTCAATTTCTGCCTTCAGGAAGGAGTTTTCTGAGAGTCAGGTTCAAGTTAGCACAGTGAACAATCTGCATGCCAGAAGAAAGGAAGAGTGACTTGCCATATTATAGTTAGATTTCTGTGCAGGGTTTATTCCAGGTTATAATGGATGAGGTGCTTTATATGCAGTTCAGCTGAAAGGCCACATTTTCATAAATACTTGGGCAAGATAAGTGCAGCACAGAAATTAGTCTGGAAGTTCTCAGTTAACCTGGGCTTCATTGCTCAAAGGTAAAAAGACCTGAGAACTGGAAGCTAGACTGGGATTCTGCTGGATGTGCCCCAGATGCCTCATTTGGAGTACAGACATTGAGAAAAGGGGTACTTTTTCAGAGTTAAACAAATGAGTAGAAATTTGGTTGAGGATATTCAGCTCTGCCCTAGGAGGAGGATCTGGTCTGTGCAGCTTTGTAGCTTCAGCTGTGTTGTGGGGTTCAGGAGGGCACGTGGGGGGTCAGGCTGACAGGAGCTGGGAAAAGCGCAAAGAGGCAAAATAAGTGAAAAGTGCAAAGGGGTACAAATGCAGCACATGTGTAAGAAATATACAGAATCTCCATCATATAAAATCCAGGTGGATGTAGATACACGACAGCTCAGCCCATCACAGTGGTGACTGCAGAGCTCCTCTTGTGAGTTCTGACCTGATAGAGATGAGAGGAATGCACAGCCCAAATGTGACCTTGTTGGAGTGACTAGTAGAGAAGGAAGAAGCTAAAGGCTAAAGGCTTAAAATGAAGAGACCAAAATCTGTCTTGTTAACAAGATACATCTGTTCAGAGACACTAAAATTTGCAGGAATTTGAAATGCTACAGACTGTCAGTTTGCTGCAGGATTCCTACTCTTACCCTTGCATTTCTTTGGTGAAAAATCCACATGAAACTTTGATCTCTTTATGAAAAGAAAATAAACTAAACATCCATGCTTAACCACAGGTGGTGAATCATGGGATTTCCTAACTGTGTGAGCTCTGGTCCATCCCTGGTGCTTTGCACTGTGTAAGTGTCCTGACTGCATGCAAGCCAGCTTGGGATGGACAATTTGAGAAGTGTGAGGTGTTCACTGCCTGAGAGCTGGGGAGGTAAGGACATGGTTAGTCCTTAGAGATCAGCTGAAAAGCAGTAGATCTGTCAGACACAAAACATATTTTGAATTTCAGGTTGGTGTGTGTAGCTCCTGACTCTGCTGCTGCCAGGCTGCTGGCATGTGCTTTGTGTCCATGTGCAGGAAGTGACAAAGGTGCCAATGGTTTTTAGCTCTCTTTTGAGTTTCTCCCATTGGATTACCACTTGCTGTTGGTTACATATGGTGAAGAGACCTTTTTTTTTGCAATGACACAGGTGCCTTTGAAACAAATGACTGACTGATACCAGGACCTACATCCTGATGCAAGCGTTTCTCAGTGATTGGGTTGCTGGGCCTTGCTTGGACTTGCCTCCCTCATTCCCTTTGGAGAAATTCAGAAACTTGTTGGGAAGTTTAGCAAGCACTGGAAGCTCTTCCTCACTGCAGGCACAGCTTGTTACTGCTTGCTCTGCCTGCAGACTTAGGGGGTGAAGCTGGGGTTTTTTAAGACTCAGGGGGTTTGGATGTGTCGTGGTCTCAGGAGGTTGGTGCAGTTTTGGGCTGGGGAGGGAAACCAGTGACACTGGGTTTGGAGTCAGTGGGCATGGTGGTGATTTGGGTCTAGACTGGGCCATTTCAGTCAAGGCAAGCCACAAACTGCAGAGGAAATCCAGTTCTGATTCCATTTCCAGGTGTCTAAACTTGCTTTCTTCCCTATCTTTGAAGTCCCATCTTTGCCAAAGTCTGTATTCTGTGGTTGTTTGGTGTTTACCTGCTTCCTTAGCTGAAAACAGCTTTAATTAACCAGCTGGCAGGAGAGCAGCCCATTCTCCTTAGCACTCAACAAGTGAAGAGCTCACGTCAGCCCAGCCACTGTTTGGCTGCCAGGGCAGGGGTGCAGCACACAATTGCCTCCTTGTACTGATGGACACAGAGCCACCGTGTTTATCAACATCTAAGATGTGAGCTCTGTACCCAAAAAGCTCACTGTTTAGCAATTTGAAGCTGTGCTGGTGATAATGAGGCAGAGCAGTGAATAATAAATGCTACCATTAGGTGGCCTGGAGAGTGATGTGGAGATAAGGAATCAAAAAGGACTGAATCCTGAGGTGAGGTAATTATCTTTAATGACTATTTACCAGTCTTGCTTCTTGGAAAGCAAGGGGGTTTTCTAGATGGTGCAATGTTTGTTGCTAAACTGCCAGTTCATGGGAACAGGACTCTGTTTGACCTAAATGGAACCAAACATATGACAATTTGCATGTTCAAGTAAGTAATGCCAAGACAACCATAGATGACAGAAAAAAGAATAATGGAAGGAAACATATTCTGAAGGCAAAGATTCTGAAGAGGTCAGGAAACAGGGATTCTATTTCAATGTTAACAAAAAAATCTAATCCTTTGAAATTTATGGACTGTATTCTATATCAATTAAAGTGATGAAATTCCTCCAAAGCCATCAGGATTACACCTTTCCAGTGGCTTTAGGGATTGGGCCTTCCCACTAGAAAGCCATTTGGCCTTGCTTGATTTTAAACACAAGCATGAATTTATTATGAGATCTCCTTAATTTCTTACTATAAATGTTTCCATTGGCAACATTTTTAAAACTAAATGCCAGGCAGATTTCAGATTCAGTCCCATTGCTAAAGTTTTTTATATCAAGCCAGTCAGGAGGTTTCTCCAGTAACTTCCAGGAATTCCTCCTAGGTGGTTGGTTGTTACTCAATAACTGGAGCCTTAATTTTGACTTCTTTCTCTGTGGGCTTTCTCTGTTGGGTGGAGACTGGTGCTCTCTGGCTGGCCTTTTTCTGTTAGAATTAAGAGTTCAGCACCAAGCCTTTGTAACAAATACAGCAATTCAGGACAACAGTGAAACCCATTTGGGTAAAACTTCAACTGGTTACTGTATTTTTGCTTTTTTGTCTTTTCCCAAGAGAGAGAAAGTGTATCTGCCCGGGCTCAGGTTTGATGTGCAGTTCTGTGGGTGGCATTGAAGTTGGCTGCTTGTAGAGGCTTAAGTGGGAAACCAGACTGGAATCTGACTTGGCTCCTGTTTATGATGGCTCGTCCACTTGCTGTCATTCATTTTCTGTGCCATGGCTTTCCTTTGTGTAGGAGGCTTTATTGAAAATAGAGAAATGGAGTTGTCTGTTCATAGATTTCAAAGTCTAGCATTAGGAAGCTGCTGTAGCTGAGCCAGCTGTGGCACTGCACACCAGAGCTGCATTTCTCAGACTTCACAACTCTCTTATAGGAAAGGTGTTACAATATTTTTTTCCTAGTAACCCAGAAGAACTTCTTCACCTTAGATCTGGTCTGGTTACTCAACACCCTTATGAGGAACTTGTATAAAAATATCCATCTAATACTCACTCTAACTTCCTTGCCGGACCCAAGTATTCAAATATTATGTATGAGCTGAGAAGTACAAATAAATGTGGCTTTCTTCTGATCTTTTGGTGTAACTCTCTCCTTTGCAATTATGAGAGTTCAAGGACTTACAACATGTAAGCATTCATGCATTTGTTAAAAGCAATAGCTGGGATTCTTACCAAAGGAACAGGCTGGGGCTTTGTTCCTGGCTGCTGATCCTCCCTGGCTGGCTGCAGGCAGCACCAGCACTTCCTTGCCTCACCTCTCTGCTTTTACCTCTACAGAGGTCATTACCAGCCCTGATGAGGATTCAATTTCCACATGAATTTAATGCCATGCAATGTCAGAAATGTGTCAGCTCTGTTGCCCCCAGGGCTTGTGTCTCCCCTATGTATGAAGCTGCTTGAGGTTTCTGTTCCCCAGCACTAATCCATAGCTGTTTCCCCTCCTTCCACAGCCACTGAGCACCTCCTTAGTTGTGGTAGTGAGTAACATCTGCTAGTGGATTGTCAGAGGGCATCACCAGGCAGTACTTTTCTCACGTGGGTGTGTTCTGGCTGAAACTCCAGAGCTTTTTGCCTAATCTTGCAATATTTCAGGGATGTTTTTTGGTTCCCCCTCACCCCACTTGCAGAATTTTTATTAATAAATAGAATATTAATAGTTAATTCCATTAACTATTCTATTTATTATTTATTATGATATAACTTTAATATTCTATTAGAATAGATGGTGATTTACAGTGAGATGGGATAATGCCTGTGCTGGAATGTCCTGTGCACTCTTTGCATACTGGAGAACGACTGCAGTTTTTAGTGGTTATTTCCAAGATGTTGCAAGTATTTTCTGTAGCTTTTGTCTGAAAAAAATAACAATAACAATTAATCCCTCCAGGGCTTCCTCACATCCTAATTACAACCAAGCCTCTCATTAGTTCCCCAGGGAGCCAGAATCAAATGCCATATGGTATTTTACACTTAGGATGCTGTGCTTACCAAGAGCTGGAAGGAGGCAGGAAAAGGGGGAGTTAACAATTCATAACCATTTATGGAACAGGCACAACCCTCCTTGGACCCGGTTCAGCAGAGTCTGAGGGCCTCAGATCAGGAACTTTATCTGGCTGGTAATTGCATCGGCATGCTGGCTTCCCTCTGAGCAGGGGAGGGCATTTGGTGAGCAGGAGTCCAGGCTGCAGAATCTTTGTGCTGGCATCCACACACAGGGATGAATTAAATGCACACATGCCTCCCAGGAAGGACCATGGCTGGATTCTACAGTTGCCTGAAAAGTAAAAAGTAAGTGGCATGCTGAGCCCTCCCCTTTCCAAAGTGAGGTGAGTCCAGTGGGTACTTTGAAATTCAGCCTTTGTTGTGTTTCAGCAGCAGCACTGAACAAAATGCTTTTGCCTTCAGCCTGAAGTACTGCTCTGAGTACATAAGTGCAAAAAGTCCATCCTGGCTGAAGTACCAAAATGGGGAGAATTGGCTGTGTATTTTTCTTTCAGAGGTATAAACATGAAATATTGAAAAAGGAATTAAGAAACCTCTTCCTGTCTAATTATAGGAGAAATGCCCTCTTCCTTACTGATTAGCTATATTGTTTATAGATGAACAAATAAAAATGAGACATACAGAAATGCACACTGACTTTTAAAAAACATTCAGCTAGAAATCTGGCAGTAAATACTCTTTGAGAGCCTGGTGTGCTCAGTTCTAGTATGAGCCTCCGAGGTTTGTTTCTGTAATTACTCCATGTCGAGATATTTGGTTGTGTTTAAATATTTTTATTGCTTCATTGACATATTCTGTGTGAGCAGACTATAAAGGAAGAAGAGAATGAGACAACAGATGTTGGTATTTGTGCTCTAAACCACCAGGAAGATACATTTTGTTATTCCTTTGACTTTCTCCCTGCTAAGGCATGGAACAAAATTTTCTGCTGCAAAGCCTGAGGTGGATTTTGATAATGTTTTGTATCATCAGACTGTAGAGGGCTCTATTCTTGCACACAGTATGGGATTGCAGAAAGTGAAAATGCACAGGGAAAGGCAAGCAAAGTTGAATCTTGAGGCTTAGGATGTGAATGCAGAGAGTTAAATGTGTGGGTAAGTCCTGTTTAGCAGAGAGGAAAAAAAATAGTTCAGCAGTGAAGCTGGCAATTCACTCCTTGTCCTTTTCCTTCTCCTGAAGGTTGTTTTCCTTCATACCAACAGTTTGTTTGACACTGGTCAGAATGTGCATTTTCAAAGGCACACAATTCTGATTGGATTTCAGTTTGCATTTCCATCAACTGTTGACTCTTTTCCTCCTTTGAAACAGTGTCTGTGAAAGGGAATCAATATTTGGAAAGTAAGCCTGCCTTAGATAAAGGGGGACAATGCAATCAGAATGAGAAAAAAGGGGAAAGAGGGAGTCCTGATGAAGGGAGGAGGGTTGGCACTCAAATTGAAAAAAAAAATATCAGTTTACAATAATGCTGAGTTGTTTTTCTCCCAAATTCTCCATCATCTCGTGGAGTTAAGACAAACTTGGAGGTCTGAGAGAGGCTCTAAATGATGGGCAGGTGAAGCCTCTTTCATGTAGTGTACCCTCTCTTCTTTTCTGGTGGATCTTCACCTTATTTATAAGGAATAGGTTTTATTTTCTACAAATTCTTATTTCTCATTACTCTTCAGTTAGGTCCCTACTCCTGATATAAACATAGATTATCTTCCTCAGCCTCTTACTTCCCTGTGATGTGTTCCCAAGTGGATCAGTGCAGTCTTTACTATTCTATGTGCTGCTTTGGCCGTGATTATTGGGAGTTAAACTGAGTCTAAGATGCCTATTGCAGCAACAGGGATGTTTTCAGGCTGAAGTTAATCTTGGATGAAATGTGTTTCAAGTTTGGCACAAGCTGTTTCTTTTTCCATAGAAATGTGTCAATGGGGCAGCTTCTCCCAGTCCTCATGTGGTCACTCAACCTGGAGGAGTTACTTTGTTTTTAATCAGTGAAAGCTATTTTGGAATGGAGTTAATTTTATGTTCTAAATAATTGGCTTGGGTACCAGTAGGGTTTTAACCAAAGTGTTACAGAGCTCAGTGCAGGTTGTAAAACCTGCCACTTGCAGTGGGAAGGGCCCAGCCAGGGCTTTGAGCTGTTGGCTCCAGATAAAGCACCTGAGATGTTTTCAAAGCTGCTTTGGGTCCTGCTCTTCTGTGCTGCTGTCACATTCACCTTCACTCCCCCGCGTTTTGCAAAGGCAAAGGCTTTTCCTTAGTACACTGTGATAATGTGTGGCTGAATCTGATCTTTCTGCCCAGTCCCTGTGCTTTGTCAATGTTCTTTTATGAGATATCACTTTAAAAAAAAAATAAAAAAAGCCCAAAGGCCTAATCCAGGTAATGCTTTCTTACAGCCCCAGTCTTGGCTGATACTCTTCTGAAATGAAAGTTGTAGATTATCTTCATATTTCTCTTTGACCAACATCTGTGGCCCTAAATAATCTCAAATTGTTCCTTCAATAAGTTTACATGTAGATCATCATCCTTGTTGCAGATTTTCATTGTGCTTAGTCCTAGTATGGTGCAGAAAAAATATTAGATCTGGACAGACATGATGAAGTTTTCTAAAGATTCTGGAGGAAGCTCAGTTTTTGGTACTATCCAAATACATAGTTGCAAGCTGAAAATGTGGTTGTTGGGATAGGTTCATTGATGGTCAGTGCAAAGTGCCAGTTTCCAAAGACAAATATAGTGTCTTAGAAGCTATATAAAATATTTGGCTGAAGGCATTGTGTGCCAGCTCAGAGCTGGTTTGTATAACAGACTATGAGGAAATATATTTAACTGATCTGTACTTAATGTGGTCACTCAGGATTTCATGGTGCCTTTCACAAGCAATCCCAGAATTATGGACATATTTCAGTCTGAATGTCTTCTGCTTTGCCAAGGTCTGCACACTGTGGGACATTGTATTCTTTTCTTACAGTCTAAAATTGCTAAAAAATGCTGTTGTGCATTCTTATCCTGCAAACAAGTTCAGCATTTGGATAAAGCAAGTTGATCAAGGGGTGCACCAGTATAATTTCCAATTTATGTTACATTGTTTGAGATGAGAGTAATTTGCAAATGTAAAATGATGTTATGCCCTTGAAATGGAGAAAAATGGGTTTTCTGAATTAGGTGATGGTATCTTGTGTTGTTGCCCCTTTGGATGAATGCCAGGAAGATACTTTGGTGTTTCCTGGGATTATTGCAAGGATGGTTTAGTGGTGTCCACCTGATGGGTCACAGGGAAGCTGAGATGTCTCCTCTCCTGCACCCTCACTCCAATCCCTCTTGTTGGAGAGGCTCACAGAGGGCAGTGGGAGGGATGCCAGAAGTCCCTTAGTGGTGTGATTTACTTTTTACAGCTTCCATCCACAGCAAGCATCTGCTGCTTCAGCTGGGACATGGGGAGGTGAACTGGAAGTGGTTGAAAGCTCCAGCAACAGCCACTGCAGCAACCTGGGGGCACTTGGGGGAATGGGACAGGTCATAGCTGTTGGGTGCTCTCTGTCAGCAGATCCTTCTCCTCCTCTGGCCCCTCTCAGCCACATCACCACCATGGGGTCTCAGTAGCTGTGCTTGTTTGCTGGCTGTCCACAGGACATGGGGCTTTGCTTTTCTGGCACGATTTGAGATGTGGAGCATCTCTCCAAGACTCAGAGACTGTTTAAAGCAAGACACTGAGTTCCCTGGCTATCTCTGCCTGTGGCATCCCCTGACAGACCTGGGCTGGGCTCAGCAGTGGGCATTGGGCTTGGTGGGGCTTTGGAGCCTGTTTGGGAGCTGTGGGAGAGCCTCTGTCCTGTGGGGATCCAGGGATCTGTCTGTGTGGCTGATGAGTTCTGGTGAGGTGAAATGCTTCCCAGGAACACTCTGATAGCCTGGAATACATTTGTTTGTCTGTCTTTAATGTATACCTCTTCCACACAATATTTCTCAACAAGAACAAGAATCACTCAGTAACAGTTTTTCAGAGCTTGTTTTTTCTTGAGATGAAAACATCTGAGGATGAAAGGTGGTTCCTGGCCAGGAAAGCAAATTCACCAGTGCAGAGGGAATCCCTGGAGTGACAATATTGGGTTTCAGGAAACAGCTTATGGTGGGTGCAAGAGACAAAGCAGTGAACAAGGCAAAGGGATGTGGTTTTGTGAAAAATGGAGAGCTCTCCCAGCTGGATCCAATTCAGGGAGGGTTATGCTGAGGTGAAAGGACTCCCCCAGGCATCCTGAGTCTCTCAGGGGAATCTTCCAATACTCACCCTATGAGCCTGACCATGGCACTCACACAGAGCATTTGGACAACTGTGAGCATTTTGTCTTCAGCCCACAGGGATCGCTCAGTGCTTTGCCTGCTATTAAATGTGTGGAGGCTTCAGTCCTGTTTTCTTACTCAAGAATAGCAGAGAGGGTGAACAAAGGCAGTCAGGAGGTGGCAGAGCCATGGCACTGCAGGCACTTCAGCACAGTTAGCACAATGGTGCTGTATTATTAACTACTTCTCTTTGTTGATTCATTCCATTTGACTCATCTCTGTGCAAGAAGTTCAGTTCTGGCTTAATGCTCCAGTGAGTCACTCCAGGGCTCCCAGTCCTCCTTGGTGTCTTGGTACTTCTCTCTGGATGGTGTTTGTTTTAGCAGCCACAATGATGCAGTGCATCTGCTGGCTGCAGGCAGAGGAATCCCACACAGCCATGCCTGTATGTTTGATTTCAGCAGAGCAGCCCTGTCCCATCACCAGGGTACTGAGTATTTGCAAGTCGTGCACCTCTACTGCTGCCTCTCCTCCTCCTCCTCTTGCCCTGAAGCAGAAGCTTCTTGGTTTGGGACAAAAAGCTGAATGTGGTTCTCACTCTTCTGCACCATTTGGTTGTCAAGTTTTTTTTCTCTACGTTGCTTTGCCAGACTGAACCATGAAAACATCTTGTCATAATTTTGTCTTGTCCTCTCTTCTTATACAGGAACTTCTGCTGCTTTGTACTCCTACAGCCAACTGGGGAAATTAATTTGTAATTTCTTCCTTGTACAGAGGTCGAGAGGTCTAGAAAGTTTCATAGCTGTGATGTGAAGGCCTAGAACTGGCTATAGAAGCTGAAATCTGACTGGATATGTGGCACAAAAATGTAGTAGGTCTGAGCTGTACTTTTGAGTAGATAACCTACCTGGGCTGCTGCAGGGCAGCTACAGTGATTACCAGCTAAACCTGGGAAAATCTGAGATAAATCCATCTGAGGGAAACAGGAAAAAAGCCCCAGGGTAATTCCAAGGAGGATATTTTCTTTCTTTTTTCTTTTTTATTGATTTTGTCTTTTCCAGATATCTCCTAAGGGTTGCTGCTGTAAGAAAACAGCTTAACAAATGGTGCTTTACTCCAGCATGATCCAAGTTTATAGTTCTGCATTAAATCTTTTGTAGTTTCAAGGTTGGTAAAACTACTGTGGATCGAGGAGTTTTAAGCAGCATTTTGAACTCAGCAAATAGTGACTGCAGACTTTTTTTTTGTGTGTGTGTGTATCTTGTTGTTGTATTATTCATCATTATTTGTGTCAAGATAGCAGGTAGCCCTCCAAGGCTCCATAGTGACAGTCACTGTTTAAACAAAACCAAAACTCAGTCAGTTAATATCCTGTCTGAATTGGCTTGCAGATGCTGAGCTGCCACTCTTCATCTTAACATCTGTGTTAAGTCAGGGCTGTGCTAACAGCTGAGCATTCCCAAAATGATGCACCTGGAAAAGCTGAGACCTGCACCACACACATCATGATCCCTTTTTTAACTGTATCATTACACCCATACCTGCTGCTGTGTTTGTACAGGTGAACAGGAACCAAGGGAGTCTGTGGTGTGTTGTATCCTGTGTCCTACAGCTGTTGGTATCTTTGAGACTGTTAGAGGGGACTGTAGCCCTCTCAGTCAGGACAGGGTGACTTGGCTGTGCAGACAGATTTTGATCTTGCTTTTTAACAAGCTTCAGATTTTTGTGGTGGTTGGTTTTTGATAGGTTTTTTTTTTTTGGCCTTCAAGTTTCAAGGATCTGGTGCTAATTAGTGAACCCAACATTTTGACTTTTATTTACGATGAATTCATTTGTGCTTATTCATTCTGAGAAATATGTAAATGGGTGCTTATGCCAGCAATGTAAGAATCACTCATCTAACAACACAGTTCTGATCCACACAGTAGTTGGGGTGCAAATGGGATGTATTGGAACACTCCAGCTCAGAATTGCAGTGCAGACATCAAGTTATCTGCAGATGGGAAAACACAGATCTGACAGAGGTGCAGAGGAATTGTTTGCTGATTCATTCCAGCAGTCAGACTGCTTTCCATCATGTCAGATTAGTGAAAAGAATGTACCAGAAATTGAAATTTAATTGCTTTCCTTCAAAAAAATGCAAACTGTCTTGTTGCTTCCTTTCTTGCAGCCTTGCCCTGTGAAGACCTTACAGAATGTCTGTCACCATCTGATTTCCTCCCTACCCTTCTCTGCCTGTTTTTCAGTACCCCATCGTGAAGTCCTTGTTGTCTTTGGTGTCATCTTCCTGGTGACATCTCTTTCCTATGGTTACACACTGCCTCTGCTCCCTGGTGCTGACTTCTTCAAAACACAGCTTGATATTCCCTTGGTGCAAACCAGCATTAGCTCAAATGATCTCATTGTAGATGACCCTATTTTAGGGAAGTAATTTGGGCTGGAATCCCAGTGAAGTAGGATCCCTTTTTAGCAGTTGCTTGTATTAAAGAGAATGCCCTTGGGACAGAAATGACTCAGGGACTGCTTTAAGCACATTCCTGGTCTCCCTGGGCTCTGACATGAGCTCCATGTGCTTCAAGACCGAGCGTACTTCAGGAGTTGTCTGACTTCAGGCTCCAGAGAGAGCATCCAGGAGAGGAGAGCAGAGACAGCAGGAGGTGTCTTTAAAGCACAAGGAAGGAGACCCTCAAACCCCAGGCACATCTTCCAGACCAGCTCCCTCTGCAAGTGTGGAAGCCACCCCTGCCTTCCTTCAGCAGCAGCCCAAATGGGGGCTGAATTCCAGAAATACCCACAGGACAGGCAGTGGGAACTCAGGAGGTTTAGCCAGGCAGCCACAGTGTGTTTCAACCTAGCAGGGAGCTTGTTTTTATTTCTGTGTGTGCACAGGCAGTAGATGTTGCCCCAAATACGGTTTTGGGACTTCACATGGAAAGAGATTTCCTGAGCTTCCTGCCAAAGGCAGCCTCTGAGACCACAAAGCCTGTGTTTCATTTACTCTTATAGCCAAAAGATGTCTGGCAGTTTGATCTTCAGAATGAAAATTCATAACACTGTTTGCCTTAGAAATTGCTATTAGCCTCTCCTTTTATTCAGTGCACTTTGAATTCTTGTGCATTAAACATCTCTATTATCTTTTCTTGGAAGATGTGTCCTGGGATGTTTGATCTGAATGAATCATAGAATCATAGAATCATAGAATTGGCTGGGTTGGAAGGGACCTCAGAGATCATCGAGTCCAACCCTTTTACCACCGTTGCGGTTGCTAGACTATGGCACTGAGATTTCACACTATCCTGGACCAACCTGAGACAACTAACCTGAAATCTGTCCCCTGATACTCTGAAAATCTGTTTGACTATTAATTTCTTTTTTCTCATCCTTAAACTGCTCTTTAACCCACAAATTGAGGGATAGGTGACTGTTTTGGAAAAAACTTACAAAAAAGAAAGCTTTAGCCATAGCTTGAAGTCCCATGTTTCAGTTCTGGTGTTCAGTATGCTGTTATGTCAGCCTCGTTTCCTCTGCAACATTCAGACAGCTTAATTTGGTAAAAAGATCTCCAGATTCTTTCTGTCAGGCCCAGGCTATAATGATTCTTCACATTCTGTGAGAGTAAGGTCTTGGAAATCGTGAGATTCAAATACAGGGGCACAGCAGATATGCAGGCTCCTATTGCAAAGTTTTACTTTTTTTGTTATTTAACTTTTGTATAGAGGTAGCACTTGACAGCAGTGTCCATGGGCATGATTCCAGCCTGTTAGTCTTCCATAGCAGAGGTTGTACTTAGCTCCTGGTCAGCTTTCCAGGTCTTCAGTGTGACCATCCCAGTTCCACAGGTAAAGCCAGCAGGGTGCTAAATAACTCAGCAATCCAGTAATTTGCCCTGTGATCCAGTGACAGAGCCAGGAAAATCAGCCATTTCCCCCAAATCCCAGCCCAGTAGTCTCTGTCTGCTAGGGTATGTTTAAAAGATGAGTTTTGTCTCAAAGATTTTACTGTCTAAACTAATAGTTGTCACCTTCACAGTTTGCAGATATTGGCAATTTCCAGGGAGTTTTCCCCAACAAGCCCCTGCAGAGCATGTTGGAGCCAGCTGATGGTAAACTCCTTTCCTCAAACACCTTTTGCTGATCCCTGTGGAGCATCCTGCAGACTCCCAGGGCTCTGCACACCACAGGTCAGGTAGCAGACACCTAACTTGATGCTGGGAGGCCACAGGTGGAACAAAATTAATCAGGAGTTTGGAGAGGGGGTAAAAAGCACACACAGAAGCTAGGAGACAGTGGCCAAAAGTGTCCTCCAGCTGAGTGTGGGATGGACTGTTACACATGCTTGTTGAATTTGCCACATGAAGAAGCAGAGACAGTAAACTTTGCTGTTATTCTCATATTTGACACACTGACATCTTAACTCTGCTGGCATGAGGCATGTCTGCTATTTAGTGATAGTGGCTTGACATTTCCTGTTGCTTTGCTCTGGAAACTGTTTCCAAAGGCAGTAATGCTGACTGGGTGCAGCTCCTCAACAGCCAAAGGCAGCCTTTGCTTACAGCCTTGCTGGTTTTTAAATGTATTTTCTCTCTCCTTCCCCACCACTGCAAATGTACCCATGTGCAGTCGATCTGAGAGTCTCTTGCTGCTGCCGGTGTGACTCCTCAGCACCACTGCTGGATGACTTTGCTGCTGCTTTTACTTCTTTCTAGGAAGAGTGGAAGAAAATCCACATTCCAGCTGCCTCCTGAAATTTCCCCAGTAGGGCAGTGTAAAGAAAAATAGTATTACTATATGGGAAAAGCACTGGCTTATTCCTGTGCTAATGCCAAGTAGTGCAATTCAGCTGGGTCATTTAATGTACATTCCTTTAAAATGCAGGCAGTCTGGGCCTAAAATATTGGCTGAGCTCTTGTGTGTGCTTAGAGCATGACAGTGTTAATTTGAACTTTGAGCAAAGTTCTGTCACATTCCCCCTGATTGATGCAGGCCAGAAAATGCACTGGGAAAAACTGATGTGATAAATTATTATCAGGGATGAGTTGTTCAGAAACTTCTCACTTAACTTTTGGCAAACAGGTAGATATTTGCTTTATTATCTGAACAAATAAGAACTTGCAGGGGAGATCCTCACAGTGACAGCAGCTACACAAGGTCCTGCTGGTAAGCACTGTAGAATAATTGGGTGTCCAAGGGCACCCTGAAGTGACACATCCAAACCAGGTTCATCTGTCTGATCTGGGTGCCAAGTGTTGCAAAGCTCTGGTAGCTTGGGCTTCAGTTTGGCCTCAAGCTGAGTATAAATCAGCAGCTGCTCTGCTCCTGGTACCTGCCTCAGGTTTAAGTTACACAGATCTGGGCTTGGGTGCTGCAGCCATGTCCCCAGGTGCTGCTCTGCAAATGGCACCAGTGCTGAGAGGGACTGGGTCTGTGGGGCCAGGGGAAGATGCAGGGGACAGGGGTGTTTTCTCCCTCAGTTCTTGGATGGTTCCAGAGTGTGTTTCCACTGCTTTCTGTAGTAGCTTATGAATGTTTCTCTCTCATTTGCCCTTCCCCCTTCTTATCCTTTTGGCTTCTCACACAATTACAGACTGAGCCTGGGTGACTCTATGAAAAGCATTTCCTTCTGTTACTTTTTTTTTTTTTTTTTTTTTTTTAAAGTCAGTTTCAGCCTTTCAGCCCACCAGCTGCTTTCCATTAGTGCTAACACACTGACTTGGAGGGCAGCACAGAATCCTGCAGGCACTGCTGAGGAGCAGGAATCCTTCAGAACCAGTGTCAAAGCAGACTGTAGGTGGAAAGAGTTCAGCACATTGGAACCTGTCTTCTGGGAAGCCTCAGAGAAGCCAAGGTGTGGGGACAGAGGCTGGTGAGCAGATGTCTTCTGGATGGAAAGTGTGAAAGCTGTGAATAGATCTCTTCATGTGAATGGTTGTTTGCTCTGGATACCTCTCCAGGGGTAGGAGCTGAATATTGCCTGTTGCTATGGGGAATTAGGACCCCTTACTTGATCCTGGGAGGGTACTTTATTGACATTAAATATCTAGCTGCTTATCCAGACTTCCTGGTGGCTACTGCTGCTGTATTATTTGTGATGTTTGGAAAAGGACCTTAAACTTTTTTAAAGTCTCCCTGCTTCCATAAAAATTACAAAAGCAATATTCATTAACTTTGTCCTCCCTGCACTGTAATCAATGGAGGCAGTAGCAGGTGTCCTAATGTCAAATGTTATTCATGCTGTTGTCTTATGCCTAAAACAGTCACCCTCTGGCAAACAAACCTGGGAATTTCATCCTAGAAACACTGCACTTCTCTAGAGCCCAGCGGGATCAGCTGTGTGAGGTCAGATCCCAGTTCCTGCTGTCCTGGTGGGTTATACCCTGTGTTTCAGCACAGTTGTTTGTGGGATCTCAGACTATTCATTTCCCTGAAGGTGGACCTGGAAGTGCAGTCCACTTGGCTCATTGCGTGGAGAGCAAAGGGACCTTTGTTGAGTTTCTGATATGCTTGGGAGATGTGAAAATTGAATAGAAGCCTTGATGGCTCTGCTATTGCTTTGTGATGGACTCTGCAGTTGTGTTCTGGGGTGTTGCAGAGGGTAAACCTGAGTTCATTTACTGTCCTTGGATAAACAGGTTCACTGATAAACAGGTTCAGTTATAGGGTTCCCAGAGAAGAGAACAATCAACCACATTTTGTCTGAACAAAGTCCTCTAACGTGCTTTAATAAGACAGGGTGAAAATTTAACCTAGCAGCCACCTTTTGCTGCAGAATGTAATTGAATACTAAACCATCCTGCATGCTGTGGTGGTTTTTTTTTGAAAGTTGGTGCTTCTGAAAGTAGAGAGGCTTTCTCTGAGGTCCTGCTGTAGCTGTGTTCTGGAGGGAGGTTGGCTGCAGGGTGGTGGAACAGAGAACCAGATAAAGGGCATGGATTTCCCTCTGCTGATCCATCTTGCTGTGCAAAGTGTGTGTCCTGAAACCTGGAGCATAAGCTTGATTTCAAATAATGTGTGTAGCATGAAGGAAATCGGTCTTTAAAAGCTCTAGCCAAAAAAATTTCACCTCTTTTTCTTGGCTGCTTGCCATTGTCTGTCTTCTATAGGCTCTGCAGATGCTAACTGAATGCAGTGCTTCGTATCCTTGAGTCTTTATTTCCTCAGGCATTTATTTGATAGGAAAAAGGCTGTTCAGGGTTCAGCATCTCCTTTGATCTCTCTGTCACAAGCCCTTCCGGAGTGCTTGTGCAGAAGCATGAGACTGAAGCTGAAGAAAGACTAAAGGTGAGGTGTTGCTTGCTTGCTGTGCAGTCTCCAAATCCTCTGCTCCCTTGGAGAGACAGCAAGGAGGCTGTGTTCATTTTCTGAGGCTGAGCAGAAAGCATTTCTGTTTGTCTTGGGCCTTTGTTAAATGCAGGAAACTTGAGTCCTGTACAATGGTAACTTCCCATGAGTCCTTAAATACACAAACCAACCAGTGAAAGGGAATTGTCTTTTTTCTTTTAGTATTCTGCCCCCCTTATGATGTATAAAGTCAGTAATGGACTCGGCTGGAAAAAGGGAATGGTTGGAACACCACCCTGGTACTTTATGTCTTCTGCCCTACCACCGCCCTCCCAAGAACCTTTCTGGTTGCCCCTTTTGTAAAAGGGAGACAGAGATATCTCTCCTGTTCCTGAAGATTTCTTTTGTCTTAAAAGATTCATTAGTTCCTTTGATGAGTTGAAGAGCCCCAAGTGAATGCAACACATAAGGTTATTAATGGAAGTTTTGGCTTGGATGGGAGCCTAGAGCTAAACCATCAAACCAGGTGAGGGTACTGATGGTTGCTAATTAGGTCCCGTTGCCCACTTTGAAATTAAAGCAAGCCCTGAGAGTTTGTAGGAGTTTTAGTGCTTTAAAATACACCCTGGCAATGCACATAGGATCTAATAATGTCAGTTCTATTGTTGTGATTGCATCTGTATCAGAGGCCACTTCACTGTTTGCAAATAATTCATTATTTCATAGGTGTAATAATCCACCCATCACCTGATTAAGGAGAGGTGAACACCACATAGTCAATCCTTGCTGCTCTCAATAAGCTTTCAGTCTTTCCCATGGCCTTACACAGGAATTATTGATGTGGAGTTACCAGGCAGGGCCAAGTCCAGCAGAGACTCAGCAGCTTGTCTGTACTGTACCACTGCATCAGGAGGCCTGTGCAGGGATTACAAATACTCTTTGAGAGGGTTAAGAACATGGTTAGAAAGTTGTAGACTGGGGAAATGTGACCCATTCTTCCACTTCTAGTGGGAAGCAAACAGTAGCTGGGACGTGACACCTCTGCTGCCTTGTCTGGCTGTAGCTGTCAGTCTGCTGCTGCTCTGCCTTGGCTGCTTCTCCACTGAGGACAGGCATCCTTCATCAGGTTGGATATCAGGAGAAACTTCTTTACGGAAAGGGTTGGTAAGCACTGCAAAAGGCTCCCCAGGGAGGTGGTTGAGTCTCCATCCCTGAATATGTTTAAAAATAGCCTGGATGTGGTGCCTGGGGACATGACTGTGGTCATTGGGAATAGGGTAATAGTGCTAGGACAAGGCTGGACTCAATGATCTTGAAGGTCTTTTCCAGCCTGAGCAATTCTGTGATTCTATGATCCCCCTGCCAGTTCCTTCTCCCAGCTGTCCTCTGGCATCTCCTTTTCTGGAGAGTACCAGAAATAATGTTCCAAAAGGCCACTTCTTTAACTTGATATTCTTATCACTAACAATCAGCCTGCACACAGTATTTTTTTAAGCTTTGTCTTTAATGGCAGAGTGCTCTGGGAAAGCTCACGTGGGCAGTCCAGCTGATTGAACATGGCTTTGAGACATCCTGACACCCTGTCTGCCAGCTGTCATTAAGGGCTGAAGTGGTGGATGTCTGAAGGTTCGATCAGTTAATGCCTCTGCACTCACATGCATTTGTATTGATGGGCTTTTGTCCTCTCTTTCTCCATGACATTGATCCCCAGGCTAGGGTTTGGTGCTCAGAACATTTGCTGGCTGTTCTCTGTAAAGTACAACTCACTGCCACCAGAATTTGAGTCTAAGTGTCATCTAATTGCTGGCTTTCCTTTGGGTATGTCATCAGGCTTTTAATGATGGAACTTACTCTTTGCTATAAAAAATTTTCTTTTCTTTGTCAGTTAAGTACTTTAATAACTTTAAAGCTTGGAAAAATCTGCAATGGTTTCCCTCAGCTCAAATCACTGCTCAGTTCAGTGGAAAAGGATGATAAGGCACCAAACCATTAGGTCCTAAATAGAGCACATTTACAAACAACTGGTGCACCCTTGCAACAGACACTTGGCCTCCATATGCCCCAGAGAACTCAGTTATAAAATTGAATTAATGCAGGAGGTGATTTGACTGAGACTGCCCCAGAGCTGAAGTGCATTGCAATTATAGTGCTACTTGTATAAAAGAAATACCAATTGGAAATAAATGCTTGCAGTTGTAACAAACACAGCAGTCAAAATATCTCCAAAGGCTGGAAGGATTCTGACTGAGCAGCTGAGATGAATGAGTAATTTAAATAAATGTAGAGATGCTTATAACAAAGCTGGATTTGAAAGCAGCAGTTTTTCTTGCTTTGATTTTACTGAGGGAGGGAAAAGCAGAAGTTAGAAGTCTAAATGAGCCAAATGTCAGGCCCACTCACATTCTGTGAAAAGCTCAAGTCTGGAGCCTTGCCAGTTTATCTTTGCAAGTTTGTTAAGTGCTTTCTTGAATATTTTATTTCAAATGCATTTCCTTTTCCCTCAAGAAAAATCTAACATAATCGATATGCATGGTGTATAAAGTTGAGGGGGAAAATTGGAACTGAGATACTGAGAAGCATCTATGAGAAGGTCAGCTAATGACCACTTTAACCAAAATATGCAGGAAATGCAGACATTTTCATGGATAATTGATGAGGTGTGGGAGAAAAATGGAGATGGGTTGAATGGTTATGATCATCCAAAAGGGGCAATGTCAAAAGTCTTTTTTTTTTGTTGCTTCTCAGTATCATCTAACAATTGTGCATCTCATTTAGAAAAGGTATAATCACTCCTGGTTGCTCCAATGACTTTTTCATAGATTTCTGGGAAGCTGAGCAGAGGTAGTTTGGAACTACAGTGTATTAATGCACTCCTGTGATTGATGATGTTATCAAAAAGAAGAAAAGTGCAGTCCATCTCCTTCATTTCCACCTCAAGTTCAGCAGCATGGCAGTTTGCTTATCTGTGAGCCCAGTACAATGAAAGCTTACTCCAGGGTCTGGTTTTTTGCAGGAGGTTTGCCTGTTTTCCCATCTCCCCAAGTCCCATTGCCTCTCTCTCTGATTTTGTGCACCTTATCTTTTAGGGTTGTCTAGGGACATCATGGGTTTATAGGAAGGTCCCAGTGCTTTTGGGCATGACAGATTATAGTCTGTGTGGGTGATACAGGAGAAATAGTTTACTGATTGGTGGAATTAGTGTAGAATCATAATCTTGCTTGCTGTAGAGATACTTAACATGAGTAATGTTATGCCACTTTGAGGTGGAAAGCTGTTAGGTGAGGTCTGTGCAGAAAAGGGAACAGGATTTGATTCTGAGTATTTTCACATGTTTGTAAAGATTTTGTACTCTTCAAGTCCTGACATGGCATGTGTGAACTGCTAACAGTGTAAATGTATCACCTAGGTATCTTCTGTAACAAAGAGCAGGATTTATGAGCTACCCTGCTAAGCTGTCACATTCCCATTGTTGCTTGACATTTGTACTGTGACTCTTGTGGTCTCCTGCTTAATTCCTTTGTGTCTGACAGACACCCATTTAGTAGTCTTGGAAAATACAAAGTGGAGCCAGTTAACATTGAATGATCTTAAAGCTAGGCTGAACTTTTGTTTTCATCAGGGAGGAAGATGATGCCATCAGCTAATTTGGTTGATCAATAGCCCTGCCTGCGATAAGGTTTCAAAGCTTGTGGCTAAAAGCTGATTGCACTGGGTCCAAAATGAATTTGATCTATTGGTTTCCACAAAGTAACAGAGGCTAGGATGATGCTTCAGTGCTGATGCTTAACTAATTTTAGTAATGCCAACAGATCAGCCTGGTGCCTGCTGTGGGGACAGGGAATGCTCAGCAGAGCAGAGCACTCACTTACTTAAGGTGTTTTTTAGGGTATCATGGGCCTGTCACTCTCTAGCAAAGAGCAATCAAAAAGGTTGATTGTCCTGAGACTGGGAAGCATTGCAGTCTTTACTGAGCAAGTTTAATGACATCTTTCATTATGCAAGCTTTGATCCTGGTTTCCTAAAAAGAGAGAGGTACTGGCAACAAATTAGGCTGGTTTTTTTAGTTTTGGCTGGCAAATAAGGGTTACTGAAAAATGGGGGAAAGTTCTGTGGCTGAAGTGCAAAACAGTGTGCAGGCTGTGTTTGTGATGAGTGTTCTGGGATGCAGCTTCAGAAAGGAACCAGTGGTGTCCTTCCCACATGCTGGGTGGGACTGTATTCTGCTGGAAAGGTGCACTAAAATTAACCTGATGCTTTCATCTCTGTTTCAGTGACTATATCATGGCTACTGGGCCAACAGCAGTCACAATGTCACCTGGAACAGGAGGGACAGCTGAAGAGTGCACAGGTAAGCAGTAGTTCTCTGAATGTAGAGTGGGTTTTTTTCATATTTTTTGGCCAGTGTCTTGCAGCTATCTTAAATGCTTGGGTTTCAAAGGTCATCTTACTTTGTCCTTCAGAAAGATATTTGCCACCATCAGAATATTGGTAAAAGAGAGATGCAAATGGCAAAGTGACTGTTAGTTGAACTCCAGATAATAGGACTGAAGAAAGCATAATATGTGGCTTTTTTCTTAAATTCACACTCTAGTTTATCACATAATCCAGGGCTAATTGGGGCCACACTGATGAACTGGTGTGAAGCCCACACATCCATGCAAATTTTATACTCAGGGTCACAGCAAGATTCAGAAAATGGAGCCAATTCTGACCAGGTGCCAGGGAAGGCAGGAGATGGTTTGGTGTCTGAAGTGTTGGCTCTAAAACCACCAGATATATTTCTGTCCCTTGCTGAACCAAATTTTTAAGAAGTTAAAGGCAGCTGCACTATTGCTGAAGTACTCAGGAGACATTTGACTGGACCTGGAGAAAGCTGTTTTAGGAACTTTTGTTTACTTCCCATGTAACAGGATTGCCTCACCTCTTCCTCTTCGTAGCTTTAATTGGCTTCTGATGTAAAGGCTCTAAGAGCCTTAAATTCCCAGCTTACACAACCTAGACAACTAGCTTAATTTCTTGATGTTTTCCTTATAATCTGAGTAGTATCAGAACATACCCAGTGCACAGTGCTACTTCTGGGTGGCAGTAACCAGCTCGCTGCCCAAAAACTGTCAGCACCCAATGTTGGCCTTACTGAATTCCATGATTTAGTTGCCTTTTTGGCAGTACCAGGTATTTTAATGAATATTAATCATGGTATTTTCTGAGAATCTTGACTGTGGGTTTTTGTTTTTGTTTTGTTTGGTTTTAAATCATGTATGTTTATTGGGGTAGGTATCTAGTCCTTGGATTTGAGGAAGAAATGGAAAATGTGTCCTGAAGGCACCTTAAGATGTCAGAAAGCGTAGAAGAAATGTTTAATTTAAATATGATAAAGATGATTAAAATATGATAGTTGAGCTCCCAAATCAGATGTTCCCTATGCTTTTTACAGTCTCAGTTTGGCACTGGAAAAAGCATTTTTTTCTCATCTCTCTTATTATAGGGAAGAACCATGCAATGAGCAGAAAGATGTGCATTAATTCTCTGTGCAGAGGAGGAACAATGAAACAGGCAGTACACAAATGGTATCGAATACAGAATAGACAAACTTTACAGAGAAAACAAAATAACTACTCCTGCTCCTTTTCCATTACAGTGAGCTAAATTGTAGTTAGCATAAGCAACTAATTTTTGGGAAGGCTTTTGCTTTTTAGGGCAATAGACTTTAATTTAGTCTTTTCTTTTTAATGCCGTAAAATTGAAGTTTGGTAACCATTAGAATTAAAAAAAATCATGGTTCATTATTCATCACTGGGTGAAGGGGAAACAGGAATAGCTCTCTGAGCTTGGATTGTCTTCTTTGCTTTGACTGGATTTTTTTTTTTATGCGATGGATTTTTTCTGTTTTAGGTACTCAGATCCTTTTGTATATTACCAGCTCAGGTATAACAAATCACTCCACCCATTTAGCCAGATGTTTGGCTACTTCAGAGTGCACTGAAATGCAAGCACCTTTAAATGAAATGCAGCATCCTTTTTACTGGTGTGTGAAAGGAGGATGAGCATCCTCTTTCCGAACTCTCTCTTTATGGCCTCTCCCATAGAGCAGACCCACAGCTTTCATCTGCATGCAGCACTGTGTCTTGTAGTGATTTTTTCTTTTTTTGTGTGTGTAATAATATGGCAAGTGCCCATCTTCTGGTACTGCAGGGAAACCAACTGTTTGCTCATTCATCTCTAAGAGCCGAGGGCGTGCGGCTGGGCAGAGCGGGGCTGAAGAGGGCTGAGTGCTGGAGGGGAAAAAATCAGGACTAAATCAGCACATCAGGAATAAATCAGAGGCTGGCAAAGGCTCTGAAGTCACTGATGTGTCTGCATCAGAGGGTTCTGTGTTGCACAACCTTACCCAAGTCTTGCCCCATGCCAGCTGAAGTTTGCTCCTTGGTTGCAAATCCTTTCCATGGGCTTCATTCTAACCTTAGCACTACTTCTCCCATAAATAAGTATTTGGAGTAGTATTGTGGCTGTGTTATCCTTCCTGATAGGGCTTTGTCTCTCTTAGATGCCCTTAGGATGACTTATTTTTTTGTTGTTATTATGTTGTGGCTTGGTTTTTTTGTGGGTTGTTGTTTTTTTGGTTTTGTTTTTTTTAAACATTCCCCTGGTTCTCTGGAAAAGCCAGCATCTAATTAAGCTCATCAGTAATACTTGCATAAGAATTGAACTTGCTTTCTGGCCACTGTACATGAAAATGTCCTTGTTTTTCACTTAGGCTGCCTTTAAGTTGCAGAGTTCTCTGCATGTGGCTAAATCTGCCATTTTGTTCTTTGAATCATTGGGCTGAGATAGCAGCTGGGACATTGGAATCATTGGGCTGAGACATTGCAATTGAGAATTTTGGGGCACTACTTTCATGAAACTTTTTAATCTGTTGTTTTACTCATCTGAAGTGACCCATCTCAGCTTTGACAAGTTTCCTGGGACAATGCTACATACATTGTCCAATTGCTGATCTGAGTGGCAGGAATGGTAGGGAGGTATTTCTAAATCTCTCTGAAGGACCCACAGCTTATTTTACCTGAGAGGTAATGTGGTCTTCTGGGTGCTCTGTGACCTCTTTTCTCTTACCAGT
The DNA here is from genome assembly GCF_003957555.1 of Calypte anna. NCBI lineage: Eukaryota > Metazoa > Chordata > Aves > Apodiformes > Trochilidae > Calypte > Calypte anna. Next base: position 12,571,983 of record NC_044247.1, on the reverse strand, counting down.
TCTTGCCTGAAACTCATTAAACCCTGTGAGAGTCTTAGCAAATCCAAGTCTTTGGGTCAGCACTACAACCTGTATATTTTCTGTGCCAATCTCATTCACTTACTGCCTGATAAGCAGCAGTGGAAGATAAAAAACTCTTCCACTGATAAACCCTCTGCACGAGCACCACATCCCACTATTATTCAGATGAGGAGGGCTCCACTGATAGTTTTGCTCTACCTGGTTTGCAAGATTATTTGGTTTCAGTGACAGCCCAAATCACTTGCAAAGCAATGTGCAGGTCCTCAGGGAGGCAGCCAGTTCCATCAGTTCCTGCTGGGCAGTGTGGCAGCATCCTTGTGTGTCCTGACACCTGGTACTGGCACTGGTCTTGAGAGCAAGGAGGAGACAGGGTGAGTAGATCTCAGTATCATTGTTTATTTCTCAAAGTGGCTACTGTCTGGTGCAGCTGTGTGGTGGCCCCGTGTCAGCCCAGATAAGGACCCCTGGCAGTGATCCCTACATGTACAGGGCACACGTTGAGACAGGGCATTGCCAACTAAACCATTGCTGGCAGAGGACAATAATTGTGTAGAAATAATGCCTTGCTTGTGAAGGAGACCTCCAGCTGTGGGCATTTATTATGCCAACTGCTGCAAAGTATTAATTGAATAATGATTTTGGCTCAGATATGCAGTGATGCTATTGCTCTGCATATGTATTTAAGTCAATCACAGGGGTCTGAGCACAACAATTTGACCCAAACCACTCCAAACTGATGCCTCAATGTGAGGCATCAAGGGCAAAGTGCTGCACTTGAGTGCTGAAAGAAAACACAAACAAGTATGTTAGAATATCTTAGGCTATTAAAAATTAAAGAAGTCGGTGATGTTTTGTATGTTTTACTTCGTTCTTTTTGTATTTCTTTTCATTTGGACAATGAAGAATCTGAAATCAGATTAACAGTTTTTAAATTGTGTTCTCAGGGCTGCTATGTTTGGGGGTTTCATGTCCTGCAGAGCAGTGTCTTAATTTAGTTTCGCTCCATTGTTCTTGGAGGAGTTCTTGATTTTATTTTGGGGCAGTGGTTTGTTATGGAAACATATTTTGGTTTTAGAGTTTATAAATTCTTTTGCCAGTTTCAGTCTTTTTGCCCAATGTTGAATTTCCTTCAGGTGTTGTCTCCTTACAGCACTGAGTAAAGAAAAAGCAGAACTAAATGAAACTGAGTAAAGAACAAGGGTTAGACATTGACATATTCTTTTTAAATTGAAAATATATCTAGTATATATTGCATTGGCATGATCACTTTCAGTTGTAGGTAGATACATTCTCTATATAAGGTGTATTTTTAATAAACTGGAAGCTAAGTAGGCACCCCAATTGTCAGTTCAATGCCAGTGTTGCTTTATCAGCAGCAAATGTAAGAACTGTGGTTTCACCTTTCACTGGACTCCAGCACTGAATTATTTACAAAGGAGCTGACTAAAACTGAATAGGCTGCTCTAGACTTGAGGCTTCCTCCAGAATTTAAGAGAGAACATTCTCCAAGCTAGGCAACACCTCCAACTTCTGTAAATTTTCTTTTTTTTTTTTTTCTCATGTTGCAGGAAAGAAAAAATCCAAATTTCAGACTTTCAAGAACTTCTTTGCCAAGAAGAAAAGGAAAGAGCCTCCACCTCCCAGGGGGGAGAGTAATTTAAAACCAAGCCAGTCCAGCAGCGATGTCAGCATCTCTGTGCTTGACACTACTGCACTTCATTCACAGAAGGAGGTTGGGTAAGGAAAATAAATAAATAAAATCAGACCTCTCACAGCAGTGGGATGAAAGCATGAGCTGGCCCCTTAGGAGCAACCTCCGTCCAAGTTTGTGCAAAACAAGCCCTAATGCTGATGAAGGAATTCCAGGAATTTCCTCTGTCTTTGCTAGTGCTTCAAAAGCCAGCCCAGAGAGGAGGGGAGGAGGGCAGCAAAGGGCAGGGGTGATCCAACCTTTCTGTCTGAAACTGCAGATAGCCCAGATTGCTTTAATTGAGCTGAGTGTTTGAAATTTGTCCTGGAAGGTCTGAGCAGCAGCAGCAGCTTCACAGGATGATGATTGAGTAGTACTAGTACAGACAATATGCCTGATGTTGAGTTGCTATTTTTTAGCATAAATGGTGCCCTTCATCATAGCTGGGGTGCAGAGAAAAAGGTATTTTTGGTGTAGCACCAGTATGAGATTGCTGCCTTAACTTTCTTACAGAGCCATTTAGGGATAGGTAATTACTGAAGGCTTCTAGTTTTGTGCCAATTTCCCCTGAAGGGCTGTGAGTGAGGTTTGCAAGTCCTTAAGGTGTGTCCAGAGCGATTCTCAGATTGCTGAATGATGTTTTTTCAAAACCTTCTCCTTTTTTTCATTTAGTGTAATACAAGCTTTTGGCTTGCACTGCTCATCCTGCTTCACTGGTAGCCTTAGGCCATGAAGCTGCACAACATTTCCATTGCATGTCTGACTGAATCTGAGCTGGGACAACCCTCTGGACATCATTGTGTCTCTCATCAGGTCTGCCATGGGTCAGGATCTGGCAACCTGTAATTCAGCTGTTTTCCAAGTCCTCACTCTCCTCATGCCCCTGTTTGCTGCTCAGCCAAGGCCTCTCTGTGGATCAGGTTGTGAGCTGCAGACTAAAAGTGTCACAGGGCATGAATCAGTGACTGGAGTGGGACAGGCTGAAGTCAGGATTGCTGCCAAATGCTTTCTATCACCAGGATATCACCAGTTCTTCTGGAAGAAGAACTATAGATGTTTCTTTCTCTTGAGTGCCTGTTCCTCCTTGTCCCACCTTTCCCCACTCTCTGCTGTGTTTATGAACCACATCATGGAAATGATCTGGGAATGAAACAACGATCTCTTTATTTTGTTTGTTAGCATAATAGCAGCAGAGTAAGTGACCACACAACCAGTCCCCTGGGGTGAAAGGAATTAGAGTGACTCAGCTCACCCTGTTCAGAACCTTGGGAAGAGCTGAGTTCACTCCATTACCCACAGGAGAGGTCTGGTTTAAAGTCAGCTCTCTGCTCCAGTGTGGGTGCAAACTCTTTCTCTTGCCCTTAACCACACACTTCAAGTCCAATTGCTGTTTACCTCAGTGCTGTCCTCCAGTGATTATGAAATGTTTTGCAAGACTGGAGATCAGGAAGTGAGTGAAACCTTTCTGTTTCTTGGCCTTAGAGATAGGATTAGATGAACTATCAAAAAAAAAATCGGAGGCTATGTTTGTGCTACTTAAACTCTATGATGTCCAGACACTGCATGGTGCAGGCATGCTTTCTAGAGCACCCAGAGAGACTGAACAACATAATCCTTTGGAAAGCCTGATCCTGAAAGCCAGTGGAAATGTAACTTGTGAGGGGTTTAAAGCAGGGCCCTGAGCTTTGCAATTTCTGGCATGCAGAATATCTAAGCCAATCCTAGAACAATGCTGCTGTTTGTTTGTTCTTGGTTCAGAAGCACTGGTTTTCTTTCCTTTTTTTTATACCCCTCCCTCCCACACCATATAATCTTTTTCAAATGTAACTTTTATGAAAACTAAGCAGAGACCAACCCCCTGGATGTGCCACACACTTCTTATGACAGCCAAAAGCATGTGCCTGGATGTCAAGGGGCTGTAGGGAATCCCTGGGCATCTGAGAAGGGAGCTTTATGTGCCACTGCCTCTTTATCTCCTGAGGCATGACTTTTGAATGAAAATGGAAAAACCTTGATGGCAAAGTTACAGCATGTGCTGTGAAGAACTTCTTGTCTGTATCATCAAAGGGATAAAAGACCTTGCATAGAGGAAAATTGGGTCCCAAATAGTCTTATTCCAGTTAAAAAGCTCTGAGCAGTAAAGACTGCTGGGTCAATAAGCAAAATGGTCCTGGTCTTTGTAATGAACAGGATCTCCTTTGGCAGGCTGCAATTGTTTTTGGGAGAGTGGCTGCCTGAAGGAATTGTGTCACCTTTCCTTTCCCAGCCTCAAGCACTAATAAAATAAAGGAGGTTGCAGCAATAAGAAGTGGAAGATATCACAGTGGCTTTTGGGCTGCTTGTAGAGTCCTGTTGTTTCCTCAGTCACAGCAGCTCAAGGGTTGCTACACATGAAGGAATTGGGCATTTGTACAGGGAAACTGGTGTGGAGATACAGCAGCTAAAACATCTGGGGGTCTGGCTAACAAATGTATCATTGCCTTCAGCACACATACAAATACACTGCCTGGAATGACAGATGAATGTGTATTTGCACACAAGAGACTCATCTGTACTAAAGCTGCTGTAAATTCTATGTTTAATCAAATGCTCTTTTTGTGACTGTCAGAAGAAAATGTGGTAATTCTCTTGCAAACACATGATACATATGCAGAGAGAAAGAAATAGTCCTTGTCCTGGCAGTTTCAAGAACAAGGAAACCTTGGCGCTCATTGCTAAAGAATTCCAAGTATAAGAAGTGAGGAAATCCCCAACTGAAAAGATTAATACATCCTGATGCATGTGTATTCTTTGTAGGACATGAAATATCCCAACCAGCAATGAATATACATTACAGTAAATAGAAGTTGCATCACACTGTCTCTCTCAATGTAGTAAAATTATGCCTTGCCCATGCAGAGTGTCTGTCATGCTGAAAAGGACTCTAAAATCACACCAAAAGATGAGATGGCTTCATTCACTCCAGTGGTAAAATAAGGCAAGTGCCTTACTGGTGTGTAGAGCTGCTCTCCTATCAACAACACAAGCATTACATGTAACGGGGGAAAATAGGAACTCTGAGCTATGAAAGAAAGAGCTCAGATTGTCTTTGACATAATGTAATCATAGAGCAAAATTCTTTTCCCCTATTGTGAATAGGGGCACCTATATATATCCAGTATATATACTATAAATATATATACAATATTCAGCACCACTGTATATTGATTGACTACACCTTTGGGCAGCAGGGGGGTTACTCAAGCAGACAAAGGAGTTGTCTCTGGAGGTGTAAAGAAAGGAGATGCAAAAGGAAAAAGAGTAATTTTTATTTTGTTTTATTTTTTTACATAGTGTATTTACTATATGAAAGTTGTGGTCTTTCAGGGCTTTCTTTAAATAAAGAGAGAATTTGGGGTAGACAGATAGCAGAGTCCTATTCTATTTGATTTCCTTGCAGAAGAGTGTTACAGCTTTCAGGGTTTTGCTTGTTTGAGTTCTGTTCCTAATTACCCTGTTAGCCAGAGTCAAACTTGCACAGCAGCTGAGCCAAGGAATCCTTGTAACTTGTGGGTCAGGATACTGGCAGCCAGCAACATGAGAGGATTCTTTGTTGGTTTCTGGTTAAGTGCTAGGATGAAGTCTTGGTAGAGACCATCCTTTTGGGCAAACAGGATGTACTGGCAGTGCCTGCCTCTGCTGGTGGAACTTGGAGCCTTCCTGTTGTGCTACCCAAGTGCAAAATTTGCCCTGTGCAACCCAATAGCCCAAGCCCAGTCAGTCCCAGTTGATTAAAATTCAGTTACCTGAGAGGATTTGCATTGAGTTTGTTAATGTAGTGGAATTACATTTTCTGCCCACCTTTGCAAGAAGGGGAAAAACAATCCACAATCTTTGGCACGTATGACACACACAAGGCTACAAGGATTGTGTCCTGAATGTCTCATGCTAGGCAAATTTTCACCAGGGCAGGGCAGGGGACTCCTGTCACCCCTCTCTGCCCTGTAGACATCTCTCAGGGTGGCAGCATCCCACTAATTCTCAGCATCTGACCTAATCACCTTGGACTCCCTTTTCACTCCACAGAGAAAGTGTGAACACACACAGTGTGTTCAGTGCAGATGCTGAGTACACCTGAGAGAGTCACCTCTATTCAATCAGCATCCCACAGAGTGTTTCTTCCTCCCTTCTGAGCATCAGAGGAGCTAGCAGCAACTTCCTTAGCCTGTTAACATGCAGAAATTGAAAGTTATGCAAGATGCATCCCACCTTGGCCTCCTTATGATCTCTCTGTCATGGCAAAGTGGTGGGGGGGAAGTTTTGGAGGGCTGTACCCAGTGCATTGACCACTCTTCTTTCCTTCCTTCCTTCCTAGGCCCAAAGGAAGCATGGGAAACAAAGCCCTGTCCCATGACAGTGTCTTCATTTTTGAGTCTGCAGCAGGGAACCTGGCAGGCAACATGTTACCTCAGGAAAACATACCTGGGAGAGTGAAAACTTTGCAGGTGGGAACATCTTCCCCTCATTCCTGGTGCTGCTTTGTATTATCTGTCTCCTAGGAAACTCTGTTCCTTGATTCCTGTGCTGTGTGCCTTAAGAATTTGTTGAGCAAGATGTCCAAAGCCAAATTTATTACTTTTGGATCTATTCTGCCACTTGGAAACTGCCTATTGATACTTTAACTCTTGCCCAGGTCTCACAGTGTGTCAATGGCATGAATCCAGTTCATGGACTGTTGGAAACTTTCCTTAATGAGCATGTCCTCTTCCAGTGGAATTTCCATTCTTTACTTCATAGCTACTGCTTTTGGGTTAAGGCCGTTTATTTATACTGTAGCGTGTCCCTTGCACTGCTTTTCTTTTTTATATTATTTATATGATATTTTTTGTGGCAGTTCTGGCTATGTTTTCACTGTACATGCTAGCACCAGCAGCTATGTAAGTGTGTGGGATGATGGATATGTCAGGGCACCCTTAGTGACAGCTTTATTTATATCATTATTCTTCTGACCTCTGCCAGCAAAGGATACTGTATTTTGCTGGGTCATTTCCTTCTTCCAAGGCACATACTGAACCCTCCTTGACAGTTCCCTTATCAACTGTTGGTTATATTAATTGCATTTAAATAACTGCCAGCTCTGAGCACTGAGATTAAGTTGAAGATTTTTCCAGAGACTGAAAACAAACTGTTGATAAGGCAGCCAAAGGCCATTGAAATTCTTCCTTTGCTCAGTGTGAGCTTCATATTGCAAAACACAATTGCATCACACGTTAAGTAATAAAAGATGCACAGAGGGACTTGTTCCTCCCTAAGACTGCAAAATAGGATAAACTTCAGTTCAGGATACTTTCTGTATAACAATGGGAGTAGCAGGAGAGATCATGTTTATATATGACAGAACTTTATTGGGGAAAAAGAGCTCTTTTCATGCTATCTGCAGTCCACTGTGCCCTCTCTTCATCCATCCATCATCCTGCATGGTAACATAACCCTGCCAGCTCTACTGCCAGCAATAAAAGACAGCCTTTTTCTGTGAGCTTGGCTCTTGTCAGAATAAAAGCCAAGCACTAATAGAAGCTGTTATTTTCTTAGCAATCTAAATTAATTTCTACCTGTAGAAGGCAGACTGTAAATTCAGTTTCCCCTACAACACTTTGCTGTCTGCATGTAATAAATTTAATAAATCAAAAAAGCAAAGTTGTGAAAGGGAAATGCAAGAGTGACTTTCTATATTTTCCTTCCCATGAAGTGCACAGGTATATTTAATGACTTGTTTTGCCCATATATTGCAATCTTTGTGCAGTTTGTCATCAGCCCTGCTTTTTTGTGACAGTTCCCTGATTGCTGTAGGTAAGTGGGCAAGAAAGCTGCTTGAGAAGAGGGACTGTCAGATTAAGGGGTGACTTTGTGCTACCCTGTGTGGCTGTTAGATCTACAGGAATTACACTCCAAGCAAATCTTTCTGAATATTTAGATCTATTTTACAGAGGTATCAATGAATACATAACTTGCAGAAGAGGACAGAACTAGGTCTAGAATTTCCCAGTCTGGTTTAATAAGCAAAGAAACAGAAAAAAGCAGTTCTGCATATTTATCTTGGGAGTACTCAGTTGAGACATTTTCAGTTGAAGGACAAAGTTTCTGCACAGACCTTGTTTCTGTTTGACATAGCTGACAGACCTAAGCCAAGAATTTTAGTAATGGTGTTTCCTGAGATCTGATCTTTTTTTTTTTTTTTTTTTTTAGTTTGAGGGAACATCTGGCTGCTTGTGAGGTTGCAGACTTTGTTTAATTTTTCTAGGGTCAGGGCCTGCCAGAGCATTCTTTTGTGCAATCTTGGAAAAGAATCACCACACTCCTTTACAAACAAAATTGTCTCTGGCTGCCACTGTCATTCTTGCTGTAGAGAGGACCAGGATGGGATGCTGGGGAAAATGAACATGCAGTTCATTAGGGGGTCTTTGCATAAAAAGTGGGGAGTTGGCTGCAGGACAGGGTGGTGACAAACTCTCAGTATTTGGAAGGGTTTTGTGAAGGAAAACTGACCACATAAACCTGGGGTTGGGAACTGCCATCTGACAATACTTTGTGTAACTATTTGGGACATCCAGATACATATCATTATTTAAAGCATACTTAAACTTAGAATTTTTAGAGTTTTAAATTTAAACTGAGCTCAACTGCTGTAAATTTTCTGGAATGGTGAATTTTCTGTCTTTGGTACCTTATTGAATAAAACTGATTTCAGTTTTGCAGTAAAGCTAGTTCTAGTGATGAGTCCTTGATGAATGTAATTAAATAAAATTTTATTAATGGCTATTTTCTGTAAATGGCATGTTTCTTCAAGTATTTCTATTAACTAGGAGATGCTATATGCCAAGTGGGAGCAACTGGGGTAAAAGTGTACAAAATGTCTCTTACAAATAATGCCACTGAAAGTCAATATTCTAAATTTCTTTTCAACCACAGCTTCAGTTGCAGCAAAACATCAGACTTGGATCACCTCCTCTTCTTATAACTGGAAAGAAACTGGAAGATGCAGGTGCTGTTTCTGAAGATGATGGTTTACCTAGAAGCCCTCCTGAAATTTCAACCCTTCATGAAGTTCTGACAGATTCACCAAGCAAGGTATCATCATTAGGTCACTGAAGTGAACATCTCTACAGAAAAGACAAAATCTGCTTGGAGAAGGGGAAGAGCTTTTTGCTTGCTTTTTATAAAATCTGGTGTTGCAGATCAGTCAGAACTAGAACAAATTATCTAGCTGGGCTGTGGACTTGTCACTGTGAGGAAGTGGCCTTAAAAATACCCCTTCTTGTACAATTTTCTATGTTTTTATGTAGACCAGTGCTAGGGCAATTGTGGCCTACATCATTAGGAGAAGAGGAGACAGATTCAGGTGATGTGACAACTCTCTGTGCCTTTGGGCAAGGAAGTCTCTGCTGGCAGATCTGTGTGGCAGAAAACATAAAAGGTGAATTATTCACAGCTGAGTGTTGTGTTACTTCTGCCTGTTTCACTTCTGGTCTGAGAACAAGCTGAGGTGCTCACACTGTACAAACAAATTTGTCCTCCAGCTTCAAAGAGCTGCAGAGATTTAGATTGGCAGTTTCCTGCACCTGTGAAAGGGGAAGAGGTTTTGGGTGTTTTAAAGCTATTGAGGAGGACAAAAATAATGAAGACTGCAAGAAAATCTCAAATAATCACTGGTTTGGTAATGAAGTACCTCAAAACCAGGACAGGATTAGCTGAATTGACAGGGAAGTGAGCGTAACAGATCTTGATGGGACCCAGAGGATTTTTGGGCTGTCTTCCTTCTTGGGAATTGCCTTCTCACAACAGATGCATGATTTGGGACTTGAGTGAGCATGTGAGTGTTTGTAAATTGAAAGATCTTAAAACAGGCACCCAAAATAACTGTATGAAATGCATTGCCTCATGTGCTCAACCTCCATGGCACATGTCATAGCAGGTAAAGCTCCCCTGCTTGTGTTTGACCCTCAGCGAGCACATGAAACCCACCCTGGGAAGCAGGGACTCAGTGACCCTTCCTTTATCTTTCCTCTTGTGTTTTCTCATGATTAGCACTGGATATCCAATCCCAGATGATTCAATGTGGTTTTTCCCCTGACTTACCCTCTGCCTTGTTTTATCCCACAGTCTTCCAACCCTGTTCAGCGTCATAGCTCTTTGAGTTTAGGCGGGACAGACAGTGAAGATGAACAGGTAAATTGTCACTTTTCCTGCTCATAAACTTTCCCAGGACAGCATGTGGAGTGTCTGTATGGAGCCAATACAATAATCTTTTTTTTAAATATCTATTTTGGGTACAATGTATCCTAGCAAACTCTTCAGAACAGTCCAGAGTGATACAGATGGTATAGCAAATGTACTTCTCACAGTTTTGAATAAGAACAAGATAAAGAGAGGCAGAATCTACTGGTAAGTGCTTTGTGTGATCAGCATAATCAGCTCTGTGACACAGTATGAATCTGCAAGGTTACACAACTGAAAATTGGACAAACCAAAGCATTTCAATTCCACTTCCATGTTCCAGAGCCTTAGTACCCAGCAGCAGTAATAGCTTAATAACAGCTGCCTGCCAGCAGTGGCTTGGGAGCAATGCCCTCCACCTCTCTTATAATGGGAAATAATTGCAGGAGCAGCCATTTCTGACACCAGGTAACCCACAGGAAAAGCTCTGTGTTCATTTGCAGTTCTCTTTGGTTGATAAGCAACCATCTGCATCTTGACTGTCCCTGCTGCTTGAAGCTGGGTTGAGTTCCTGCCCATCTTTCAGGGCAGACCTGCAAGGTTTGCTTATAGTACCTTTGTCCAGCATTAATATTGTGTCTGGAAGACCAGTCAGACAACAGATATGCCAATGGGGTCTTCAAATATCAGTGAGAAAGGCAACCACCACTCCCACAGGGGTGATTCAGTTCATGGGGTAGCCCTTGCAGTTATGTAAGCAAGGTAATTTGTCATTTAGATGAGAAGGGGAAAATGTACAGGTTTGGAAGAGCTGAGGGCCTTTTCTGCCCAAGCTTTGTAGCCTTCCACACACAATCCCAGTTTGAGAAGCTCACCAGAGAGAAGAGAGTTTAACCCTTTGGAAAACTGAGACTAGGCTACAAGTAAAGGGGAGGTAACAGGGTACCCAGAGGATTCCATCCTGATGAAAAGGGCCTTATCAGCCAGGACAACCTCTTGAGGGTCAAACCATCAATGCCCCTGCTAAGGAAGTTTTCCTTTTTACACTCTCCTGGACCAACCTTCTCAAAGGGAGAGAGCAACATTTGGGCAAGATCAGATCAACTTTCCTGTCTGTGGATGGGATCAGGCACTTTCCTGCTCAGTCATTTCTAGATCTTTTTGTTTAGGGATAGGAAGATAAAGCAATGTCTTACCCTTGTGGCAGATTACTACTCACACAGCTCTAGAGGCCCAAGTGATCTAGGTAGCTTGGATTGTCTTTATTTTTAATAACTTCTTGTATATATGTATTTTCATTACTTCAATGTACAATTTATTAACTCATCTCTCATTTTGTATTTTAGCTCAAGTGCTCCATTTATATGCCTGCAAACTTGTTTTTGTTTGCAATACAAAAAGCACTTTTCTATCCAGTTTTTCAGTCCTTGAGCTCTTTCAGTATTACAACCTCATCTCTGATAAGAATTAAATACCAGGACAGGAGGAATTATTTTCTATCTTCTATAAAGCACAGATTTCTCCACTTCAAGGCTTTTTCTTCTTAGCTGACTAGGACTATGGCTGGCTTCTCTGCAGTACTGTGTATGTTCCTTTACCCAAATATTTTTCTACAGTCAGCAGTTTGGCTTAGCAGGAATCTTGTCAATATCTTTGTCTAAAATAAAAAAAACTTATCCTAAATAATTGAATTTTTTTTCAGGAGCTTTTGAAACCATTTGTGTAACACCAGGATTTTGAGCTAGCAGAATACAAATTGTTGAACTGAAAGAAGTCTACATGAGTTATTTCTTTTAACAACGTTGTATATTTCATAAAGTTTTTGATCCTGGGCAGTCTGAAATCATCCTCAGTGTAGTGGTTTACATTTTACTTTGGTATTGATCTTGCTGAGTTGGTAGTGACTTCATTTCTTGCTGCTTCACTGGGTTTTCTTAGAGCTTCCCTCTGCTGTCACCTTGGTGTGAAGCCCTGACCCACAGCTGTAAATACCCACTTGTTAAGTAATCTAAAGCTAAATGTGAGGCTGTCTCTCAAAGCAAGCAGCAAGTGGTTCACAGAGACATTAACCAGCATTACCCTGCCTCTGCCACAGAGCTTTGATGGAAATCTGTTTTTTTTTCTTGGCATCTTCAGCCCAGACTGATTAAACACAAGAGAGAGTCTGGGCTGGGGACTCTGCTTTGGCACAAACACTCTTTAGGAAATGGGCTCTTAGCTCCAGTGTTCCCCTCGTGCAGGCTCCTGTCACTGCAGGAACCAGCAAACACCAGCTTTATCTTACACTTCAACACTGGTGGGGAAATCCTGTGTCTGCTCCAGTGTCTTTGAGAGCAGATGCCAAATGTCAGTGCTCAGGGAGAAAAATATCCTGGAATCCTCAGTGGAGTAGTGAACTGGCCATTTATGTACAGCAGTAGCTCAGATACTGCTAACTTTGGTTGTTTTTATATTAAATAAGCACACCTCTAATTTTGTATTTGAAAGGCAGAAGAACTTGTATGGGAAGCTGAATTACTAAAATTGTTACTGTTTTTCTAAGTTCTAGTGATGCTTACAGTTTAATTAATCTTGTAGGATCATAACAATAGTTACCTCATTTACTGTGCTCTACTTTCTGTCTTTCACAGTGTGTAAGTTCCTCATGAGAAGGGTCCCTATCTGCCATAATACATTCTGTTGTGGTTAATTTCAGATCCAGGAGCTGAAAAAATTGAGTAGAGCAAAAGGAAATTGATTTTAGCTACCTTAAACACAAAGCAAAGTACCTGAGCAATTTTTTGGAGTTGAGATGAGAAGATGCTTTAATTATCTTTAAAACTTCTTCAGCACACGTTTTAAATGCTTTGCTGTATCCTAAGCTTAAACAAAACTAAATCTGAAAGCCCAATGGTTGTGCTTCACCTGGCTGGATGGCCAAAGCCCAAAGAGCAGGCACCTTACACTGAAGGAAGTTTGTTTGCCATGGATGTGAAATTCTGCAAATGTTCCACACAGTCTGGTCTGCATGTCAAAACAGTAACAAAACCAGTCAAACTGCATGACTGGGTGTTTCTCTACAACCAGTTCTGTAAAGCCTCTGGGGTTTTTTGATAGGATAATCTAAGGTTACTGGTGAGAAGTTGCCCAGGGCAGCAGTGCTCGAGGGTGAGATCCACATCACTGTCCAGAAGATAGTTCTGGGTTACTTGCTGGAGAGAAGCATTTCATTTTTCTAGGAGAGTGGCTATGAAAAGAGCAAAGTGGCTGTGGTAACTTTATTAGAAATAGAGCTAATGAGCAGCAATTATCCATGCTACTTTTGTGGCTTTTTAATAACATTCCTGCAGAGTCACCTTATTGGGATGGAAAGGCAGCTATGAAAACTGCACCAGTGTCTCCTGCTGGTGCATACGTATATTGCAAATGGCTTTGCAGATAAGAGGACAGCTGTGGGTCTTCCTCTTGGAAAGGGAGAGGCAGGTTTTCTCACTTTTGTGTAACATGTAGCTGAACACAGAACGTAGTAATTGCTATGCAGACACAACATCGGGCATGCATTTTAAGGTGGGGATTTATTTCCAAACTTACAACCGTGGTGAGCTTCTGAAACTGAAAGAGTTAGCAAAGGAATTGTTTCAGAAATGTCTGGAAGCCAAGCAAAACGTATAGTGACATGTTTGTGTTTTACAGATTCCTTCTGGAGCTTCCTCCAGGCTCATCAGTCCTGCATCCCCTGCCACCCTGGCAGCCCCCAGCTCACGAGGCAGCAGCTTCCTTCCCATTGACTTCACCATCCCTGCCAGTCCCCTGGGCTGCCTGGACACCTCAGCAGCCAGGCACAGGATTGCTGTAAACCCCAGGAAGCAGAAAGGCTTTACCAACAAAAATCAGCAAACCCCCCAGGTAAGTGTTTTCTGGAAAAGAATCACTGTGTGGAAGGAAATGGACGTGAGTTTTTAATTGTTGTTTTCCATATTTGCTTCCATTTTGTCTTCCCTGTTCACATTACTTTTCTTTTTCCCTGTTCTTTCACTGGAAGAAGAGAAAGCACATATTTTTCCACCAACCAACCCCCCCCCAAAAAAAAAATATTTAGAAAACTTGAAACTTGTAGGAGCTGAAGAAAAGCACAACTTTATTTTTCCATTATTTAGTTTAAAAAATTGCACTCCATTTGTAAAAACATTCCTCTTGTTTGAAAGCTGGTTTTCAGTTTTAAAGAAGCCTGAGTGTATTTCTACAATTTCACATTGGCTTTAACTTAATTCTTTGTATGTCACAAGTTAAAACTGAAGGACTCTGGGAAGGAATGTAGCCCTGCACATGGTAAACTAGGGATAGATGCTTCAACAGAGGCCAGTGGGCTACCTGTGTCATTTTAAACATTAATGTTTTCCAGGTTCCTAATTAAAATAGTAGATCACCCACAGTGTTGTTTAAATTGCAGGATAGGGGGGCTGCATCTATGTTTTCACTATTCATAAAAATGAGTGTGCATAAAATATAGGTTTTGTGCCTTAATCTTTAATCAAAAGATCTTACTGCACCTCATTAGGTGGAGCAGCTGGAAAATGAAGCATGCCTTCCTGCAACTCCAGAAAAGAAGGGAAATTCAATAGAATTACTTGAGAGTGACCAACATAAAAGTGATTGGGAAGGTAATGCAGATTTACATGTTGCTACTTTGGATGCTTGAACTTTTCTGCATAAGGCTCACAGGACCTGTTTGAATTATAAGTCCTGTCAAATTAGTCATCTTTTGGTTTTATATCTTAAAACAAATCCTGGCTGCAAAGTGTTATGATGGAAGAAGTCACACACCTCACTCCTCACAGTGGTGCTCAAATGGTGAGTTTTGAGCACATCATTGAAGAAAGTCCATGAGGTGAAAGTACCATGTTCAGAAGCACCTGTGCTACACAGTGGACTGGATCTCATTGGCTGGGGATCTGAGTTCCTTGAAACTCAGAAAAAAACTTAACCTCAGCATTATATTTGTTACATGTGTAAGGTGCCTTTAACTGAAGGTTTGCTACACCTTCCTTTGCCACCTTCCCCCTTATAATTTCAATGACAGCTAATTGCCCGTGGTAACACAATTGTAACTGTAAGTTGTAAAAATAAATTCTATTTCTCCAAAGCAGCACCAAAGACTTTTCTCTTTATCCCTGCATCACAAAGGCACTGCCTGATGGTAGTGCTCTAGTGCAGAGGGAATGTTGGCACTTGGTTGTCAGGGCAGACTCAGGACCTGAAGCTGTCACACAGCCAGCTCTCAGCTATCTGGATGTTCAGCAGCCCTGCTGGAGCTGCAGGAGGCAGAGCTACCTGCTGCTGAGATGTTCTGCTTAAATAGAGAAAATCCTCCAGATCATCCTGGATAGCCTTTCTTGGCATCCACATGAAGAAATGTGTAGGGAAATCTGGTTAACAGAAATAAACTCCAGCTGATTTGGTGCAGCTGAAGCAGACAACAGCAACTTTCAGTCATTCCCAGGATTAGTTACGTTCAAACTAAAAACTATCAGTCTCTACTTGGACAGCCCATTTCTAAATGCACTTCAAACAGCCTTATTTATCATACAATGGTGGCCAGACCTGGGGAATTTGTGTTAAATTATTATCTGGAATTATTTACTGATACAGATAGTGCTTGAATTATAACCTTTAAGTGCACACTCTCCTCTGTTTCATACAGGATTGTCAGCCCAGGCAGGACATTGTGCAAAGGGAGGCAGTTCTAAGGAGTCACCAGGTATAAAAAGTCCCACTGCTGCTGCCTGTGATCCTTGTGATTCCACGCTTGTGGCAGAAGATCCTTGTGCTTTGCTACAAGAGCATTCAGGCCCTCCAGACAGGGACCACCACCATAAAGCATCTGCATCCCTTCTGATTCCTGAGCCTTCCTCAGTGAACCTGGAGGAGCACCACAGTGCAGAAGTGTCATCCTTTTCAGATGAGTCTGCTAATGAATTGAGATTACGTCAGCAAAATGCCTACAGTGAAATATCTGCACTTCCAAAATTGCAAAAAATTGAAGGAGAAGCAGTTGTGTTTCCAGACATTCCAGAAGCTGACCTGTTTAGCAGTGGTGTGGAAAAAGAAGGTGTGGATACTCTGGCAGATGTTACACAAAGGTCCTCAGTAAATTCTGTGGATTCAAACATCAAAGACCAGGAAAAGAGGGATCCACTGTTTGTTGGCAGAGTAGAGGCCTGCTTGGGTATTACTGAGAATCATTCCAACCACACTGTCTCAGGTACTGGATCAAGCACTTCACAGGTTGCAATAGCCAATTCAGAGTCATCTTCTGACATCAAGAAAGTGACTGTTTTGAAGGCTGAAAACAGATCACTAACAAGAAATGACAAAGAAACTTGTGGAAGAATGGAATTTCAGTCAGCAAAAGACAATGCAGAAAAAAAAATAGAGAGTGCTGCATCTTTCTCAGAAGCAGGTTGCATGTTGCCTCCCAGTGAGATGGAAGCATGTTTGAAAGCAGAAAATGTTTCTGTTTCAAAGGGTAACCAAGGCAGTCAGCAGGCCAGCACATCACGCATCTCTGAAAAACTTCCCACTGGATGTCTTGCCTCTTCAGATTTGGGTGCCTTGAAAAGTAGCACCTCTTCTGATGGTGACAGTAAGGCGTACCAGCTGAGCAGTGCAGCTTCTCACAGAAAAGCCCTGGAAGGCAGTCGACCTTCAGATGAAAGTGTAAGAAATCCACTGAAAACTGCTGCTGCCAAACCAGTCAGGTTTACAATTGCACCTGCATGGCAAAGGTCTCTCTCAGGGGGTTCAAATTCCAAGGAAGATTTGTATATCAGAAGCTCCCCAACGTCCCCTATAAGACCAGAGCTGTTTGAAGGAACCACAAAAGAACACACAGGTCTTGATGCAGTTGTCCAGGAATCAGGGAAAACCATCTCAGTTGGGTTTGATCGAGATTGCAAGGACACTGATTTGCATTTGAATTCTTCTGTGGAGTGGACTGACCATGAAGCACAAAATGTTGAAAACCCATTTGGGATCAGACTAAGGAGAACATCATCTTTACTAAAATACCAGACTGAGAGCCGTGCTGAGTCTCCAAAGCTGATCCCCTCAGCTGTTCCCACTGCTTCCTCTGCTTCAGTCAAGGAGGAGCAGAAACTGGTGGGCACTGGAAAACCCACTCCAGGCCTTCCTGTCAGCATAAAATCATTTGTTAAAAAACCAGACCTCTCAGGAGACAAAAATCCTCCCAAGACAAGAGCAGAAGAAGTGGTAAAGAAGCCAAATGGTCATAAACCTTCAGGTATTTATGCTATATTTTTACCCAAACACTCTGGAAAACAATGGTCATGTAAGAACCTTGACAGAGTGGCAAACAAAAGATAAAAATCTTGATGATGACCAAATGCAGCCTTGAGTTCGTCAGCACCAGAGTTTAATTGGCTTGATGATTTGGCCACTGAAGAGAATTCTTGGCTTATCTTAATGAGGGGTGTGTTCCAGCAAAAATAACAACAGAATAATAGCTTAAGGGCTTTTGAAATATTTCTGGTAGGACCTACTTGTGAATATAGTTTTTAAAACTTAAAAGTTTCACAGCTTTTTAAAACTTGCTGCTATTTTGTAAGTAATTTTCCAGATTGCAGCAGCTTAAACTTTAACTAGGAGTTGCATTAGGTGTGATTTATGTTTTTTTAATCTACAGTCACTTAATTTAAAATATTTCAAAGTGAAAGGGCAGACCATATTTCACTGCCTACATGAAAAAATAAATGTTATCACACTTATTTAATCTGCAATGTAAGGATGTTGTTTGAAATGCAAAATACACTTCACAGTGATCTCAGTGGGCCATTGACTTAAATGGAAGCAGGGTCAGGTCAGAAAACTCCAGAATAAACAGAAAACCAGTTTTGCCAAGGACAAAATCATCAGGGAAGGTAATTTTATCTTTGCAGTGTTCAAAGGGTATTACAGATGCTGAAGGAGTTAAGATACAAAACAGTAGCTTTAGACTGTCTTGACCTAAATCCCTTCTTTACTTCAAAAATGCTTCTTTTGTAGAAAATATCTCTTCTCCACATTTGGGCACTGCTTCATCTGAACCAGCGTGGGTCTCCATGGCAAAACTAAAACAAAAGGGTTTCCAGGTCCACCCTCTTGCCAAAGAACATAAAGCTGAAGATAAAACTTTGACCAAAGTGACTCAAGAGGAGGTAGAGTACCAAGTAATGTTGCATGGGTGTGAATCCTGCACAAGGTTGCCTTTTGCACCCTGTTCAGTATCATCTTCATGGGAAATGTGGCAGATTTTCAGGACTTGGCCTCTAAAGTGTATTGAGACAGACAGCTGATGCAAGTCAGCAAACACATGGGTGACTGACTATATGGTCACAGTTTCAGAGCTGGATCCTCCTATATGTTCCTTAACTCAAACCTGAACCTTTTCAGAGCTTGCTTGTTGCCCAGAATGTATTTATGCAGCCCCAGAGCTGCTTTGGGCTCCACTTGGGTTCCTCACTGTCAGTGACTGACAGATTGCTCTGGGGACTGGAAGTTTGGCTTTTCCAGCAACCCTGGCACAGGTTTCTTGTGCAGCTTCATCAAGTTCTTCAAATCCTCATGCATAAGAGAGAGAGAGGATAAACATGCCTGCATGTGAAATAGCCCTTTATTTGTGGCAGTTGTCTTCCTTCTTGCCTTCTCCCTCCCTCCCTCCCACAGGAGATCCCCAGCCATCCTTGTCTGGCTTTTCCTGCATTTCTACAGTTAGGTTTAGAGATGTTGCCAGGGCAAGATTTATAAGTGCCAGTGACCAGCAGGTTCCTCAATTGCATTTTATTCTTCTGTCTTCCTTTTGTAGCCAGGCATCTGTGCTAGTGAAAGCATCCTGAAGAAAAATATGCCTTCCAGCTTGAGCTCTCAGGACAAGAAAATGCAAATGAAGATCAGTGTGTCTGTTGAAACAGGTATTCTCTCTCTCTCTCTTTGCATCTTTACACACTGGCTACAGTTCACCCCAGTGAGTGGTGTGGGTGGCAGGTAATGGGGGGAGACTGCTGCCTTTTTGTTGATCAGCAGACTTTAAATAAGGCCTTTTCAGACTACAGTTTGCATGTAAGTCAATGTATTGGCTTGCTCACTCAGCAGAGAAAGCAAGTGAGAACCTTATCTCCCCTGCCAGTTCATGGAATGGCACATAAACAGTGTGGTGATTTATTACTAGCAAAGGTCAGTGCTAAAGAATAGCAGTTGGAGTTGGAGAGTGTCCAGAAGAGAACAACAAAAAAGGTCAGGTTTTCTAGACCTCTGTTTGGCCAGAAAATACTGATGGGAGTGGTGCTGTTTAGTCTAGAGAAGAAACTTGCCTTGCTGCAGAGGACAAGACTTGTCTTTATGCCCTGTATGAGCTTAAAATGCATCAGGGGAGAGTTAGCTTAGAAATTAGGAAAGAGATTCTAACAACAAGAGTGGTGAAGTGTGGAATCACACAGCTTGCTCATAGACTGGGCAGTTTCCATTGCTGGATGTGATTAACAGATAAAGATGTATTAAGAATACTTTAGGTGAACACAGGTGCTGGAGGGCCTCTCTCCTGGCTGTGACTCTGATTGATGATGCTGGGGCAGAGTGACTCAGACATCCTGACTCAGATACCTCTTCCCAGGCTACTGCTGGGCTGCAGATTCTCTCTCCCTGCTTCCTCACTGTGGTGCCAAACCTCAGAGACATGCTCCAGCTAGACAGAGAGAAGCCAGTTCTTCAGCTGAAAAGGCACATTGTGCTACCTGAAAGCTATTGATTTCAGATACTGCCTGGGAAGATAAGAAATGCTCCCCTGTGTCAGGGCAGTGGCCTTTCCATTTCAGGTTCTTGTTGCTGATGCTGTCAGTAAGCAATGCTGCTTTTTCCTTATCACCCAACAGCATCCAGAATTGTTGTGTTAGTGATGTTAGGGGTACCTCTGTGCCTGCTCTCTGTAGTAGTTGTTCATAGAGCTGTTATCTGTTTTCAGATCTGCAGGTGCTACAAAATAAGCCTTCTCCCTTAGTACAGGCAGCTGACTGGCTGAGGATGTGCACCAGCACAGAGACTCTGATGCAATTTGCCAGCCTAACTGTAGCTGTGTGGTTAAAATACAATAGTTTTGGAAGAAGATTCTGCTTTATCTTACGGTTTTAGATAAAAAATGAGAGATGAAATGTGAACAGACTGAGATTTCCATTCAGATTTAGAAGGTATTCCTTTGAAAGACTGGTACAAACAAACTGAATCATCTAAACCTTGGAAGCCCAGCAGCTTTCAGTCAAAATTCAGAAGTCCACAACATACTCTGCTACTTGTTCACTAGAACTTACACCCTTTGTGATCCTTGCAGCAGCTTTTCCTGCATCACCTCCTCCCAAGAGTTGTCCTGGACTCCTGACATCCAATGCCTCTTTTGTCCCCTCCAGAGGCAGAATTTAGAGGCATAATCTATTCCTCCACTTCTTGCATATCACAGAGAGCTCTGACCCACGCTAATGTGTAAGGAAAACACTACTCCTGCACCAGTCAGAAAACCACATCCTATTGTTTAGAAAATGTTCAGCACAGGAGTAGGAAATTGGGAATCAGAAATGTAAACTTCCTTCTCCTCTGATTTGGTTCCCATTAGCACAGCCAGCAATTGGTCTAGTTGAAGATGCTAGTGGTGGAAAGGATGTAGGTTTAATACCTGGAGGAGTTATTAATTTGGATCATGCTTTTTTGGCTTGTGTTAACTGTTAGCAGACTTCTTGATGCATGGTTGAGGTTTTCTGTGCAGTGCAAACATCCTGCACACAACAGCAAGAGCCAGCACAGCTCAAGGTCAGCTAAGTTTGGAAAAGAATTCCAAGAAATCAGACCCTTACTTTACTGAGAGTGAATGTTTTGTTACTGCTGTGTGGCAGCCCATTATAACCAAGGTAAGATTCCTTAACTTGCTTCCCACTTCACCACAAAACCTCACATGGTGAGGTTTGTCTCAGAGCCTCTTTTCCCTCAAACAGGCCTGAGCCACCCTACAGTTTGGGTTTTTTTCACCTCATGCTGTTGAGAGCATGGAAAGGACTTTTAATTTGCTTTTGCTTATTACAAAGAAGGAAATCTCCCAAAATGTGAAAATTAATTTCCAAAATTAAAATGTCAGTAACACTTGAATTCCTCCATCACCTCAGATACATCTGAAATGTATTGCTGTGGATGTGGAGCTGCAGCCTGTTTGCAATGGATAATATTCTTCCTCAGCATTCCTAAGTACATTCTTGCCTCCTGCAACAACTACCAATGAGCCAGGATTTTTAAAAGACCAGAGACCTGATGAGTAGAGCAGAGAACTTCTTTGGCTTTGCTGAGGAGTGTGACTGATGGAGCTGTTGGACACTTTCTATTGACTTCAGCAAGATCAAGCTTCTTGTGGCTGACATAACTGAAGTCCTCCTGTAGCCACTGTTCTTGTGCTGGAGCATGTGCCTGCCACGTGCCATGCTCAGACTAATAAATTAGGAGAAAATGTTTGAGTTTTCTCAGTTTGACTTACACACAGAAATGAAGCACTGCCTGGGTTGAAATGAATGGAGGGAGCACCATGGTGAGAGACCTGGGAAACATGTCTGGAGAAAAGGGAACTGTGTTCTGTGGAGCCCCATTCCAGGCTGTCTGCCTAAAGACTTTTAGTCTTTTAGTCTTGAAAAATTTCAAACAAGAGAGATGGTGGAGGCCTTTTCTAAATAGTTATTCAAAGCCAGACAAGGAGTGTCACCCATATTCCTCCATCCTTGGTGAGGAGGATAGGCTTGTGTTAGGCTGGATGAAGAGGAACACCTCAACTTTTAAAGACTTCTCAGTGTTGATAAAGATACACCCGCTTCTTTTAACCCCACAGCACACCTGGGGTGATTGTTGCCCTGCAGATATTTTGTTTCCATTTTCCTTTTTATTCAGGACACTTATTCCTAGATTTTCTCACATTCCCAGAGCAGAATAATCCTGGGCAACTCCTTGCTGTACACTGTTGTGGAAATTAAAGGTTGGAAAAGATTAAGAAATTCCTTAAGAACATGAGTTATAAAAATTTCTGAGGCTATAGTCTCCACATGCTTGAAGAATTTTGAAGAACTTCTTCATTTATCAGGGCTTAGATGCTTGCTGTTGGAACTGAGAAGATTCTTTTTTAAGCAGATTATTCCCTAGCAGTTTAGTATCAATTTTTCCATTGCAGTAGCTGGTCCTCACCCCTGTTATAGCTGGACCAGACAGTGATACCCACTTTAACAATTCCTCTGACTTTTTTTTGAGTCACAGACATTCTGGGCTGTAAGATAATTGCTTTAGGGAGAAGGAAATATTACTGACAGAAACAGAGTTTTTAACTCTCTTGCCTTCTGATGAGTGATGGATATCTTGTTGTTGGCAGGCAAAGTTGGACCTTTTGCTCAGGAAGCATCTGTGATTCCTGCTGCTGAAAAGGAAGCAAGACACTCCTGTAATCTGCCAATGACTCCATGCAGCCCTTCTGAACCCCCGTGGCTGTCCCTGGCCAAGAAGAAAGCCAAAGCATGGAGTGAAATGCCCCAGATTGTACAATAACAAATGACACGAGCATCCCTCCTTGTATTGCCAATAGCTGTGTTAACTCCCTTTAATCACTTCTTTACTGTGGTGATTTTTTTTTTTTTTTTGTTGAGAACTAAGAGTCTTAAGACTTTTGATCAGACTGTTGTGTGTAAATACACAATGAAGAAATGCCACCCCAGGCTGAATTTGAAGTATTTGGATGTTGAGCATTTCCTACTACCAAATGGAAGGAAGACTTGACCACTTGGTTACATCCTCACACATTTTACAGTGATGTTCTAAGAAGACATGCTTCAGGCTTTTGAAACCTTTCCCTTCCAAAAAATGTTTTTAAAGTTTCCAATGACTGTACAGTATTTTCTGCAGTGTGGCTTTGGCTCAGAAATGAGTGTATGCTACAAAATAGATGTACTGCTGGATGCTGACACATCGTGACTCATGGGCATTGATGTCATCAAACCTCTTTCCCTAATGCTCTGGGATGAGCAGTCTGACTTTGCTTCTGATTGTTAATGGATCTGTTTTGTGATAGTTGTAAGATCTGAACAGCATTGTGAGTTGGAGGAATTCTGGCTTCTGGGTGGTTTGAAGTCACAATGCTGTGGGTCTTGTGCTTTCTCATTGATGGCTGCTGGAATGGCCCAGGGACACAGACAGAACACAGACTGTTCTGTCCCATGCATCAGGAAACTGTCACACTGCCTTTTCATACATATACATTATACATACATATACATTTACTCTGCTTTTGGTTACACCTTTGGAAATCTGGTATAATTTGGACATTCTACCGAAAAAGAAAAGTCCTTTCTTTCACTGTGGCAAGTGATGCTTTCCTCTTTTGTGAGATTCCTCAGCCAATTGTCTCTTCTAAAGAGTATGTTTGGGATGGGAACTATTTCCTATCTAAAAGGAATAACAACAAATGCCACTCCATGTTTGTGTGGATATGTGTTTAGTCAGGTGTATTTAATATTTGTCATAAAAGGGGCATCTGTTTTCTTCCTTGCCTCATCAGTCTTTAACCTGTAACTCAACATCAGTCCAAGAATGTGCAGCTGGGAAAGGATTGTTCTCTCAGACCTGGCCTTGCAGTCACTTTAACAGAAAGAAGTTTTGTTATTGACTTTGAAGAAAGCAGACATTTGAAAAAGAAACTGTAAAATGATGCTAGTGGCTCAAATGGCAGTGGCACTTACTGGCCCTTTTCAGTTTTTGCAGCATTGCACATTGATGTAGTTTTTGTCTACAGTCATTGCAAAATTTGAAGGCTGACTGGAAAGTTTGTAGCTGGAAAGTTGGTTGGTGTTTTTAAGGCAAATATTATCTACTAGATAGGATTAATGGCAAAACAAAAAATTTGGCTTCAGATCAACTCAAGCAAGACTTTAATTTTCCAGTCTTCACCTTAATTTAATAAGTAGCTCTTGCTATTTGAAAACAGTTTTCATTAGAAGCTAGACTGGGATTATTTTTTTTTAATATAGGTGAAATTTTACTCAGCCAAGTAGGCTCACTGAACCTATAGATACTCTTTATTTTGTACTAACACCAGAAAGTGTAAGTTTCACACTGGCATGGTAGTCCATGCCTATTTTACGACTTGCTTTTCTCTATATTAAAAAGCATATCTTCTCTTACAAAGAACTGAAACCTTTGTATTTCTCTGGAACTTTTTGTGTAATATAAATGAGCATACTCAGCTCTGATTCCTGAAGTTTTGTACAGCTGCTGTCCCATCACAGGCTTACTGACCCTGTGTAAAACACGTGCATTTCTATATTCAGCAAACTCTCTTCTCTTTTTATTAGTGTGGATTGTAATCCTTCACCCAAAGTTCTGCAAATGATGCTACACTCTCTCTGTGTTCACTTTTCATCTTATTATTATTTCTGTCTTATCTGTTTGGTATGTATATATGTTTTGGTAATCCTTGCCTTGAAGGAACCCCTTTTGTATTCCACACCCCTATTTGGTTTATTATTAAATGCTTTTGCCAGTGATGATGATTTAATTCCTGGGAAAAGAAGAGTGATAGATGGTCCTCATTCATTAAGGCAAAATAAAGAGGGGCCTTTGGTCAATACATCCTCTATATATTGACTCTATATACACGTATCTTGTTTTGGACCTGGGACTGATCAACACAGCTGATCAGACTGAAGAACTTTTCTAAATGCAGTTATTTAAAAGTTTAAAACATCACCAAAGAGCTGATGGCTCTCCTTTTGTTCTGGAGTTATTACTCCTTCAGTACAGGGTTGTCTTGAAGACTGACATTTGTGGTTGCATGAAGCCTTGTGAATACTCATTTGGATGTGTTTTGGTATTGCTAGCCAGGGGCTGGAAAACATTGTGGAGTCTCTTTAAAAAAGAAGAAAACCACAGGAGAATCATGTGATGTTACATTTGAATTTTTCTTGCCTTCTGGATTCCTGCAATTCATGGTCTCAATTTTTTCTCTGCAAACCAAGGTTACAAAAGAGCCTGTCGAGAAAAAGTCAAAACTGAGTCTCATGTTATTACAAGAGTTTAGAAGATGGGGTTTTGAGATAAATGTTGAAATATCAGTGATTTGTTGGTACATTTTTTGGTAGTCGATAGCTCTGTAGCATGGTTTTGATTTCCTGTCATCACAGTGTAGTTTTTAGTTGTTCAGTCAGTGCAAATTACTGATATAATCTCATTTTGGATTGTTATTTCTTGACACAGTCACTTATTTTTGCAAATAAGCTGTCTTGAAGTGCAGTTCATGGCAGAATGCCAGTGTGAGATTTTATGGCTCAGAATCTTGAGCAGAGGCTCTAGAAATCTCTCCTTGAAATTCCCTGTCCCCTGTACAGCACCAGTGGTTTCAGCTGATTCTGGTGGTGCTGTGTGACAGCAGAGGGTGCTGGTGCCATCCCTGAGGAGCTCAGGAGGGTTCTCAGTGTTACAGAAAGCAGATTTCAGCCTTTATACATACACTGTTACAGTAAAGAGACTGGAGGCTTTTAATACTGCAGAGAATTAAGCATTATGCATAATGCAGAGAGGTCTGAAAGAGAGGTCTGTTCCTCTTTCTGATTTGATGGAGTGCTTGGAGCTGGGAAGTATGGAAAAAATACTTTACTTTGTTACAAGAAGCCCCTGGGAACTGATGATGCTGATTGATGGGAAAAGGCAGGATACAGGTGAATTCAGTGGGGCCATGGGGGAAGATCCATGAATGTGTCCAAAAAGAAAATTGCAGTTTGGCATTTTAACTCTGCTGCTGCCTGGCTGGAGGCTGAGCTTTGTCCCAGCCAGATGTAGGATCTGATGATTTTACAGAAGAGGTTAAAGAGGCAAGCTGTAGATTACTGAGATTCCTTTTCCTGTAACAGTGAGCTGTAAAACCTTGGGTTAGAAGAGAATCTGTTCTGTTATCATCCAGCTGGGAATCTACTTATAATTAAGTGGCTTTGGGGACAAGAGGGAATGAGTCAGTTTAAGTGAGGGGAAAAGACTCCAAAATTTCCAGAGCTCTGACAACACTTCTATGATGAGAATCTGTGTACACATCTCCTTAAATAGACCCAAAGAATAAATTCTGCAATTCAGAGATAACTGAGGATCCATATTACCATACTTAGAAGGAAAGCCTTGGAATAGTGAGGAAAGGGCAACCATATGAACAGCATTAACCATATGAACAACCAGCCCTTTTCATGTTAGAAAGAGGGAGGGAGAGCCCCTCTAATGAGTATCACATTATGTCTTTTTAAGTGCTGCAGTCTACGTATTAAATGCACTTTGTTTTGAAGTATGAGTCGAAGTAGAAGTCAGCTCAGAGAAACTGTAATTCCTGACTTTGTGCCATCTGCTGTGTTAAGTGCTTTTGAGATCAGGCCAGGAAAGGTACCAGGTTATCCTGTGAAGACACTTTAAGAGCTGCTACTGAAAGGTGATCCAGCTGAAGGATGCTGGTAATGAGAGATGTGATTAGCAGCTTAATAAATAAGGTAAACATCTCTCTGTCTTTTCCAGTAGTGTGTGTTAGCCTACCTATGTTTTTGTTAAGATGTTTATCATGGTTATAATAGTGACAAACTTGTCTTATCAACCTTCACTAAAATGTTGGCAGTGATGATGTGAAACCTCTCATATTTGAGGAATCTGAGCATCTCCTTAGGATTCTGATCTTGATTTCTTGCTTGCTGTAGTCCTTGCATTCGACTTGCAAAGCCACAGCATTTGATACAGGCTGTTGGTACAGCCCACAGCTTCACAGCTTGCTTTTCTTCTTTCTCTTTTTCTCTTTTTCTTTTTTTTTTCTTTTCCTTTTCTTTACTTTTACATTTTGGTTTTTTCCTTTTAATTTTTCCTTTTCTTTTCCTTTTTCTTTTCTCTTTTATTTCCTTTTCCTTTCTCTTTTCCTTTCTCTTTTCCTTTCTCTTTTCCTTTCTCTTTTCCTTTTTCTTTCTTCTTTTTCTTTTCCATTTCCATTTCCTTTTCCTTTTCGATTTCCTTTTTCTTTTCCTCTTTCTTTGTCTGTTTCTTCTTTTCCTTTTCCTTTGCATTTTCCTTTTCCTTTTCATTTTCCTTTTCCTCTTTTCTTTCCTATCTGTGCATGTTCAGTTTATTGAGTCCAGGACAGGTGACACTTTGTTCCCAGACCCCATAACTTACTCTGAAACTCATTAAGCAGGTGAGCACCTTGAGTGCTCTGCAGACCAAAGCCTTTGGGATGTGCTGGTCCAGCCCACAGCAGAGCAGCACTTTCACTGGGAGTGCTGAGGGATCTGGGTGTTAAAATGCAGCTTCTCAGAAGTGAGCTAAGACAAAATTC
This sequence comes from Calypte anna, assembly GCF_003957555.1. NCBI lineage: Eukaryota > Metazoa > Chordata > Aves > Apodiformes > Trochilidae > Calypte > Calypte anna. The sequence goes on along the minus strand of NC_044247.1, from coordinate 12,544,693 downwards.
AGCAGCTTCCCTTGACTTGAGGGTCAGATTATTGACTATGAAAAAATGTGAGATGCTATTATTACTCCTATTGTGCTAGAAGTGATTAAAAACCAGCTATTCTAATAGCTGTTTATTTTTTATAGGCAGCTAAAAGGAAAAAATCTAGAGGCAGACAATCTAAATGAGATTAGCAATCAGTTCTCAGGCTGATCTATAAACCAATTTAGTCACTAATCAAGAAGGAGATATGAAAATGGCTGAGGTGGGGAAACCCAGTTTCTAAGCATTCATGCTTTTTGTTTGTGGGACCAAGCCCACTTTTTACTTAGACTCTTTTGTAGTCAGCTTTATTTTACAGAAACCCAGTGAAAAACTGACAAGTCCAAGATCACATTCCTGTCAATACTGGCAGCACTGCCTTGTTCAAAGTTCACCCCAGTCTGCTTTATTAAGATAACATTTGGTGAGTTTTCCCTGTTACAGCATTCTGCTTCCACATTTGTTTTGATTTACAGGTATTCTTCCAACAAGGAAGGGTAAGGTTGACTCCTTTAAATTTAGATGCTTTCCACATTGCTCAGGAATACGTTTCTGTGGCATTGAGGTAACATTTTCCAGATTACACAATAAGTTCATCCTAGCAACTGCAGCAATGTATGGGAAAGGGTTGAAGTCCTGGGGCTGTGTTGTGTTTCCATAGAGTTTAAATTACAGGCAGCAGCTTTTCCTAATGATGTCATTGGCACTGTTGGGAGCTAACAAAGCAGGAGGAGATGTTGCTGGCTGGCTCCTAGCAAGGCTGTTGTTCCTGATGTGCTAAATCCCTCCGTCACTGGTGACGTGGGCAAATGGAGGAAAGCAGCAGGAATTAAGGAGCTGTGGAGGGGTAATGTGCCCCAAAGGTGCAGCATTTTGCCAGTTCTGCATGTGGGATGAAATAACCTCAGTGGGCTTGGTGAGCTGTGGAAGTATGTTTTATTCATGGCAGGAGTGAATAAAGTGACTTTTCTGTCACAGCTGGATGTACAAATTGGGCTATAGCTGCATTAAACCAGAGCTGTGCTTTAAACACAAGAGGTGTTTATTCCTTTTGGATCCTGAATCATGCATGTTTCAAAGGGGAGGGATATGTATCCATTCCAGCAGAGTATTTCATTGGGAAGGGGAGTTCTGCCCAAAGATGAGAGGCTTGATCTCTACTTGCAAAACAGAACAGAGCCTCATTTTATGGTTTGGGTTGTTTTGTTTTTTTCCATTTTGACAGAACAATTCATTACATAAGCATTCTTAACATTATGATCTCTTATAAAAATAACTCTCTCCTTACTTTACATTGTTTATAAAATATGAGCTTTGGCTGTGAGAAGTAGTACATATTGTGGCTGAGTAATGAGCAGGAATACCTACGTAGATTGCATATAAAGTGCTAGAAGAATTAACATCACTCTTTGCTTGCTGCTGTTTAATAGTGTCAGCACAGGACCTGCTTCTAAAGCCCGAATTCTGCCAAGTTCTCCAGTATGGACCAGTATGGACTGGGACTTGGACTGACCACTTGTGAAAACCACATGTGACTGACCACTGTGTGAAGGCAGACTATGGGTCTAGCCCTGTTCTTGACTGTCCACAACAAAAATTACATTTGGCCCCTTTTAAGAGGTTTTCAAGCAGAATCATAGAATTGGCTGGGTTGGAAGGGACCTCTGAGATCATCAAGTCCAACCCTTGCTCCACTACCGCTGCAGTTACCAGACCATGGCACTGAGTGCCACATCCAGTCTCTTTTTAAATATCTCCAGGGACAGAGAATCCACTACTTCCCTGGGCAGCCCATTCCAATGGCTGATCACCCTCTCCGTAAAGAAATTCTTTCTAATATCCAACCTAAACCTCCCCTGGCACAACTTGAGACCCTGCCCTCGTGCAGCAGAATGTGTAGAGGAATGGCCTGACCACGCATACACAGCCCCATGTTTGAGGCACTCAGGTGTTGCTAATTACAAGGTGAGAGGTGTGAGCTTGTGTTAAGCCCACCTGTGCCCAATTAGGGTTTACCTCAGCTGCACATGAGCAAGATGGGGGCCCAGTAAAGGGGGAGCTTCTGAACACCCACTCAGCTCACTCTCGAGCAGCCAAAGGAGGAGGTCAGCTGGGTCTGGAGCAGAAGCACTGAATGAGGCTATCTGAGTCTGAAGGCAGCAAGATGGGAGCCCTGACTGTGCACCTTGGTGAGAACACCTCTCTGTCTTCGGAGCGCCGTACCCCAAGAAAGGTTTGTCTGCTTACACACTCTTGTCTTGCTGGTAGTTGCCAGGGAGCAGAGCCCGACCCCCCTCTGGATCGAGCCTTCTTTCAGGGAGTTGTAGAGAGTAATGAGGTCTCCTCTGAGCCTCCTCTTCTCCAGGCTGAACAGCCCCAGCTCCCTCAGCCCCTCCTCACAGGACTTGTGCTGGATCCCTTCACAGCCTCCTTGCCCTTCTCTGGACCCGCTCCAGCACCTCAATCTCCTTCCTGAACTGAGGGGCCCAGAACTGGACACAGAACTCAAGCTGTGGCCTCACCAGGGCTGAGTACAGGGGCAGAATCCCTTCCCTGGACCTGCTGGCCACGCTGTTCCTGATCCAGGCCAGGATGCCATTGGCCTTCTTGGCCACCTGGGCACACTGCTGGCTCATGTTCAGCTTCCTGTCAATCCAGACTCCCAGGTCCCTTTCTGCCACTCTGTGCCCAGCCTGGAGCTCCCCATGGGGTTGTCGTGGCCAAAGTGCAGGACCCGGCACTTGGCCGTGTTGAACCTCATCCCATTGGAATCATCCCAACTCTCCAGTCTGTCCAGGTCCCTCTGCAGAGCCCTCCTGCCTTCCAGCTGATCCACACTCACCCCCAGCCTAGTGTCATCTGCAAATTTACTGATGATGGACTCGATCCCCTCATCTAAATAATCAATAAAGATATTAAACAGAACTGGGCCCAACACTGATCCCTGAGGGACACCACAGCCGCCATTTTGATGCAGCCCCGTTCAGAACCACTCTCTGGGCCCGGCCCTCCAGCCAGTTCCTAACCCAGCACAGGGTGCTCCTGTCCAAGCTGCGGGCTGACAGTTTTTCAGGAGAATGCTGTGGGAGACGGTGTCAAAGGCCTTGCTGCAGTCCAAGTAGACTCCATCCACAGCCTTCCCCTCATCCACCAGTCGGGTCACCCAATCATAAAAGGAGATCAGGTTGGTCAGACAGGACCTGCCCTTCCTAACCCTGTGCTGGCTGGGTCTGATCCCTTGTCCATCCTGTAGGTGCTGTGTGATTGCCCCCAGGATGATCTGCTCCATAACCCTGCCAGGCACTGAGGTCAGGCTGATGGGCCTGGAGTTTCCTGGGTCCTCCTTTTGTCCCTTTTTGTGGATTGGCGTGACATTCCCCAACTTCCAATCATCTGGGATGTCCCCAGTGAGCCAGGACTGTTGGTAGATGATGGAGAGAGGCTTGGGAAGCTCTTCTGCCAGCTCCCTCATCATCCTTGGGTGGATCCCATCTGGTCCCATAGATTGGGGATCCAAGCAGCTCAGTAGGTCACCAACTGTTTCCTTCTATATTACAGTGGGGCTGTTCAGATTCTTGTTTCTTCTCCTAGGAAAGTGCATTTTAAAAATTTTCATAGTCAATCATGTCATGCAAATTCAAGCACTATAACCTGGAGGTTAAAATGGCACATGGTGTTGGGATAAAGCCTGGTGTTGCAATCTGGAGTCCAAACACCTCAGACGTTCAGACTTTATTGTTTTCTTTGAGTTCCTTGATGTCACTGCAGGCATGTCTTTCTCAAAGCTTGGGAATATTTGGAGGATTGTGTTTGGTTTTAAAACCCATGCAGTTTTCTATGAACTGTGATCATTCATTTTGGACTCGGTCTGCTAACACAGAGCCTCACAGAAGAATCAGCTATCAACACGTTATCAAGATTTCTACTAATAGCCCAAGCATGACACTCTGACTTTATTTAATATGATTATTTTTAATAATAAATTGTAGTAATGTTTTGGATGATATTTTTAGGTAGTGAGGCTGCTAATCAGTTTTGCAAAACTGGCATTCAGTGGGCTAGGGATTTACCTTGCTTGGAGGCAATATTAATCCCTGTCTAAAAAGATGACAGACTACCTTTATATTTCTGGGACCATCAAACTGATCTTTTTTCCTTTTTTCTTTATTTTTTCCCTTTCCTTTGTATGTGCTGTGAAGCAGACCATTACTGGTTTGGAAGAAATTGATTTATTGGAAATGGTTCATCTAAAGCATGAAAAATAGTTCTGAGGTAGGTCTTAATTTTGGCTTTCTGATGTCTTTGAATTGTTCAGTTAACAGCTGTATGCTTAGAGCACAGAAATGATCATTAAACTGATGAACCTGTGATTATTTCTTATAGCAGAAGTAGCAAAGTGCTTGTGTCTGAGGCTGGCAGGACAATTTTCTCCAGCTAGGAAGGGATGACAATAAGCACCTGGTTTCTGTTCTGGTTTCCCTGAGGAGCATGTGTGTGTGCTTCTGGTCCAAAGTCGGAGCTTTGCCTTGTTTTCAGGAGATGGCCCACTTTGCTTTTACCTGGTACCTTGTTAAACTTGCCCAAGGATATTTCTGGCTTTCACTGGCCCTCTGTAGCAGCTTCAGCATCTCTCCTGCTCTTGTGGGACCTGTAGCTCCCTGCAGGACTTGGGGATGTTGGACTTTGAGCTCTGTGAAATGGTGATGCCACACCCAGTGCCTTTGAACCAGCACTGGTGCTGACCCATCCTAGGAGCAGCCCAACCCAAACACTTCCTAAGGGACTGTGGAAAAAGTCCCTGGCAATGAAATGCTGGTTTTATTTTAGGCATTGAGATGTGTGAGTGAGGAAATTAACCTGATTAGCACATTTGGTAGAGAAATGAGCCAACGGGAAGGTTAAAATATTGATAAAAGGTAGAGCTGGTTTTTACTCAAACTGGCCTTTTAGATATGCTGTAAGAACATGCTTATATAACCTCTATATCTATTCATAAAGGTTTATGTGGGTCTATATTGAATTATGCATTTAAAATTAATCCACTGAGGCAGCCCACTGAGATGCCACTTCTCATTTAGTAACTGCATTAAGGACTGTTCCTCATTTAGGAACTGTGAGAAGCTTGCTTTGTGTTGGGGAGAGGAACTGGCCTGCCAGGTTCACACAGGGGGTTTAAAACAACCATTCCTCTGTTTCCCTCTTCCTGAGTTACCAGTAAAACTCTGTTCTTGACTTGTGTGACCCAACTCATGCAGCTTGGCTGAACCTGACAAACCCAACTGACTTGTGTCAGGTTCTTGGAAGAAATTAATAGAGATTGTCCTCAGTGTTAGGGAGCAGCTGATTCTGCTTTTGCAAGGCTGGACCCAGAGTGAAGGGAGGCACACATTAGGGTTTTATACCAGTAATTGAAGTTTATTAAGTGTCTTGTTTGTATAGTTTTCCAGTTCCACAAAAGAGTCAAGAGCCCTTCCAGATGTTTACAGAGATGTTGTTTTAAGAAATCTGAGGTGAGGCTCTTAGCTTCTCTTACCTCTGTTCTCCAAAGTGCAATTCTGCTCCTAAAATGGCTGCAAAATGGTATTGTGAGGCCCTGTGTTGTGTCTGAATTAAACTTCTTTAGCTTAAAAACAAAAGTTTACCAGTTCTGCATATTCACACTGAGATGTAAAGCACAAATTGAGATACCTACACAGCCTGTGACATTCATCACCAAAAATGATTTGGTTTGGGAATGACTGCCTTTGCTGACTCTGGGCAAACTGTCTGCTTTTGGTTATTATTCTTCTTTTATTAACATAGTGCTTTGTGGCCTTGGTCTTAAAAAAAAATATCCAAAATATCTAGCAGGCCTATCAGTTTGTGTATCTTGTCCTGTGAACTGGGCTGGTACTGCCAAAGTCTGAGGTGTCTCATTATTTAAGAAGTTGATTTTGTGAATGCTGAAATGGAGGAATTTTGCCCTCATACTGTGCCTTCTCTTCCCTACCTCCCACCACATCTGTCCCCCTGTCCACTCCACTTTTCAGACAGTCCAGAGCCACCTGGATGCTCTCCATCTCCTTGGAGTTTGTGTCTGGGGGCCTGGCTGACAGTTTGAGATTTGTAAGGAGGTGGTAGAAATCTCAAAATCATTGTTTAGGAATCAGACACCTGCTTCAAAACTTACCAGAGATGATGGACAGGCTGTATCATCTTGCAAGGGAAGCTTCTGTAGAAAGCAAGGTGAAGTAAAAATAGTTGTCAGAAGAACATTCTCTTGGTTTTGCATTCTGTCTCCATTTGCAGTCAGAAAACAGAACAACTTGTTTGCTTTGCTTCTTTATTTTTGTGTGAGAGAATTAATATTTGTGATTTACTAGGGGGAAGCTAAGTTGAAGAAAAGGATTTTTATGTAAGTGAGAAAGTGCTTAGTCCCCTGATCATTTCTATCTGCTAAGGGATTAAACTCCATAGTCTAGATACAGCTGCTATAAAAAATTTGTCCCTTGCATGTCTGACTGCTGTACTAGATGAGAGTTTCACTGCTGCAGGGTGTCATGCAGCCAGTCCCAGAGAGGACTTTGACTACCAGGGTAGACACTTTAAATGAGATTCAGTAGGTAAGGTAAATAAGATTCATATATAATGACTGTATTTTAAAATAGAACCTTGCCTTCACCAGATCTGTGACAGAAATAAGGATGATGCCCTCAGAGTTATTTAGACTTCCCTTTAATGCAACAGAGAACTGGATGTCTGATTATTTGGGGATCTGGAGTTAAATTAGAAACCAGTGAACATCTTGAGGAAAACATTATCAGTTACCAAAATAGATCAGAAACATCTTGCTTTATGTTTCATCCTTTTAAGGACCCCTTGTTGCTTTATTTGTGTTTAGATTAAAGGTAAATAACACCACAAAATTAAATGTTCGTTTTAATATGTGAAAAGCAACTGGTTGCATAACTGTCGAGTTATGAAACCTATATTTTTGTCCTCTGCATCCTGAACATCTGTGGCCTATATTTAATTGCAGTTTTCATCTTCAATTTGAAGAAACAATGTTTAGCCTGAAGACAAAAGCGATCTGGGGAGTGAAATCAGCTAAATAGTGTGCTTGAATCTCAGTTGCTAACAGAAGAAGCACTTTATATATGTTCTAATTGAGAAATTGCATTCATTTGAAAGTTTAAATACAGTGCAGAATACTCTGGTGTTCTGAGCAGAGTGAAGAATGGAAATATTAAGACATAGAGGGCTTGGAACTCAAGAGGAACAGGTGCAGAAGGACAGAAATGTGGCAGCCTGTTGTGGTATCAATTTTTAAGCAGGAATCCATGCTCGTTCCAGTAGGGAGTCCTTCTGATGAAATATTGATGAAATGGTATGATATGGCCCATGGGCAGGGAATAAGGAAATGTGGAAAGTAAAGCAAGTCAGTGCAAGCAGGGAAAAGAATATGAATTGCAGAACCAAAGGGAACAAGCTATCTCAGAAGGAATATTCCTGAAAAATCTGGAGAATGATGTAGAAGGAAGGTTATAGGTAGAGTGGTAATGTGATAAATCTCCTCACCTTTCACAGACCAGTGCTGACTATTAGACAGCTTCAGCCCAGATTTGCAGCTGCTATCTCTATTTTGCAGTTGGTCCATATAAAGGACCAGATGAGATTTCTCTTTCAGGAAACCTCTGTCTTTTTTTTTTTTTTTTCACTTGTAATTCAAATCCAAATGCTAATCTGCATTTGTGAGTCAGAAATTTCTAAGTGGAATCCTTATCATAGAGGAAGAAGTTGAAGCTTTCATGGAGAAATAAAAAGATGATGTTTGAAGGATATTCATCACAGACTTAAAATGCTGGTAGTCAAAAACTTCTGTAAAACTTCTTTGCAGTCAGTTTGCTTCCACTTGTAGCTGTTAAATTCAAGGTCTCAGAAGGCTTCCTAGCCCATGTCTGAGTTAGAAAACAAGATGTCTGCAAATGTACACTGATGAAAGCAAGACAAGTTGCACAGTTTTAGTTTTAAAACAAATTTTGTTGTTGAAGTAAATCTTAGGGTTCCCAGGTACAAGCTTGATGAGATATCTTGTGGTAAAGCTACAGTTTGCTCCAAATACAGTGAGATTTATTTCCACAGAGGTAAGGAACTCAAATCTTGAGTTTCTGCCTGCACATCTCATGAAATAGATAGGTGGCCTGTGTCTTAGGATGGGCTGCTCAGTAATGGGGGCTTGTTCAGAGCTGTGGCATTAAAGATTTACTGAACTGAAGTTAACTGAACTGAAGGTGGAAGTATTTCCATCTACTATTAAAACATAGCTTCTATTAGTTTTCTGCCTGAGACACATTAAGTATTTTATTTTGGGAGTCTTCTATCAAACCTCCACTCATTTGCCCACATTGGGTGTGTAGTTTAAAAAAGAACACAAAGAAGAAAGCCTGAAACCATCCACCACCAATACATAATGTTTGTGCAGCCAGCAGCTCCCTTCTTTAAAGGGAATGCTCGACAAATTAAATTTCATACTTTTCTGAAATAGCAAGGACATTTAAAGAACATCTGTGGATTAGTCTGAGGAAGTTTGTTCTCTAAATTGCTTGAAAAGAAAACAGACTCTTCCTAGGTATTGCAACAAATTGTTCTCAGCACTTCAGCTTAATACAGTAAATGAAAATGCAGAGGAAGCAACACAATATTGGATGAACCTGTTTCAGAACATTGGCTCAGGCCACAAAGCAAGTAATTAACAAGCTGAATGAAGCATTTAAGCCCACGCCTTATCATTTATGTAACTAACCTTTGAGTTTTGGACGCACTGGTATGCTGCAGTCAAGCCTACACAGTGTTTCTTTTATGTGTGTGTATTGAGCAAATGGGAAATGCATACCCTGCCATTTGTTTTTCACATTTTCAGCACTTATCAGAGTTCTCTGGCTGAGTGATCTTATATTGCAAAAATGTACGCCTCTCCGTCCCTTTTTCTGTAGTGCAGAATAAATCTAGATGAGTCTCAGCCTTGTAATGCGTGTGTGTGGGGGGACATATTCTACTTTTAAGGGTGCTTTTGAGCTTGTTTAAAGCATCATTAGTAGAACTAGAAAGGAATTAATTGAATGCCCCTATTTACCGAAGAAATGAGCAACAAAAAGAATGGCAGGGGATTCTGCAAACTCCTGGTTTATGGGGGCAGCTTTCACAAACAGCTTTGATTAAAAAAAAAACACCAAAAAAAACCAACCAGGAACGCTGTGAACCGATGAGGTCTGAAAAGATGTAGTTTCCATCCTTGTAACACATCTGTTTTTCCCATCCTGAAAAATATTGAGCATGTGAGGAATACTGAGACTGCTGGTGACAACATTAGCTTGCTGTAGAGCAACTGAGATTCAAGTGGAGTGCAGCATCACCTGTGCACTTGGGAAATGAGTCATTTTGCTTATTAATTCTCTCACATTCGGCTCTCCCTCCTGTTCTTTCCCCCATCACTTTATAACCAGACTTATTTGGCACTCTTGTAAGACAAACACCATTTCTCCTTGGTGGGAGGGAAATAAAATAGCATACTTACCATGGTTATATAACCCACGGCTACGCATGCCTAAAATGAGGTCATTTTGATTAATATATTTATCTGGTGTGCAGCTGCAACAGGAGATGTGATTAAAAGCTCCATTTAGTCACTTTGCAATAGTGTTCTGGTTTTGTAACCAATACCCCAAACTTGATGGGAGCAACTTGTTAGTTACTGTGATAACCTCTGCCTGTGGGCTGTGGTCCTGGCCCTCCAAACCTTGGGAAGGCTTTCCAGTGTGGAAACACAACTCCCACAGCTTCCTTTCTGTCTTCTTTCTTCTGTCCAAGGTTAGGGAAGAATTCTGCAATCTATTTATTAGAAGGAAACATTGAAGGAAAGACAACAGAGGCAAACTGTAGAATTGCTTAAAGTCGAAGTTGATGGAGAAAGGAAAAAGCCAAGAGATGTGTGATAAAGCCAGTTACAGGGCTGAGAGAGAGAGCTGAGCAGCATGCTGCAAATGGCTCCAGTATCATCTATTGGAATGAGAGAACTGGTAGGAGCTGCTTTTGGAATACAAGCAGATGTATTTTTCTTTTGAGATGTTGAATTGCCATTCTTCAAAGTTCTGACGCATCCGGTTCTATTTCGGTTTGATGACTCCTAACCAGACACGTTAGGCTGCTGCTCAGAAGCCAGCATTTAAAAACACTGTGTTTTTCTGTTCTACTCTTTCTGGCAAAAAGCTCGTTATTCAAGTGCTTGCTCTAACCTTTAGTTACCCTGGTTGCATAACTGGCAAGCAGCATCCCACCATGCACTTCTGTGACCCAGTTGTGCCTCTCCAACAGTGACTTTATGAGTTATGAAAGGTGTGTCTGACAAATTGCTACAGAAACATTTACTCTACTGACCCTGATTTCCTAAATATTATATAGTCATCATTCACTAAGGAGTGAAAAACAGTGTAAAAACATTTGGAACCTTCCTAATTCTGCTACTTGTGTTTGCTTTTTAGTCTTGGAAGTGCTTGGGCTTCTCATTGATAGAAAATACTTGTAGAAACCATTTTTATATCATTAATGCTTCAGTAATCTTTCAAAATGAGTTTTAGATGGTACATTCAGTACTAATAGTCACAGTACAAATCATTGACTCATCCAAGGAAAAGCTTGAATAACAATTGCTTTGTTGAACTAACTTACAGTCTAAATTGCAATGTGCAGGATTCACATTTTCTAGACTGTCTGCAGACTTCCTAAACCCCTTCCAGGTTATTGTGTCATCTGTTACCGTGTATTTTACTCATGATAAAACCTCCGTGTGGATGAGACTAAATTTCTAATGTATCACATAGAGAAAACTATTTATTACTACCCTAACTTTTACAAACTCTTCCTACAGCTCTTAGAAAACAGAAAAAGGCATAGGCTTGGTTTTCTTTTCCATCACATAACACAGCATAAGCCAGTTATATAAATAAAGTCACTTACATAAATAGCTTAATTCGCCTTTCATTTATGGCATTATAAATCAAGAGCAGATCTACTGAGACAAAAGATATTACACTGGCATAAAAGCAGGACAGCCAACATATGCAGACTTTCATTATATAGATTCTTTCAGCCAGTAATTTTTCTGCTTTAACAACTTGAAAGCCATCCTGTCCTAAGATGTAACCTGTGACAGCTGAAAGGCTTCATAGCAAAGCTTTTTCTTTTCTGTCAGTGCTCTGTTTTTCAGGTAGCCCCTGGATGTTAATTGTTGGTATCAAGATACAGTTTATCTGGTTAGTTAAAAACATTTCTGATAAAAGAAGGCCTGGTGACATCACTCCTCATTAGCAAGTGTGACTTAATCTGCTCTTCTACTGTGTAGTTTTTGGAGAACTTTTTGGAGGTATTAGTGACATGAAAATGAGAAATGCATGTAAAAAACCCTAAGCCCAGCCCTGCAATAGGTCAGTAAGGCAATTTCTGTTCTTCCTTAATCTGAACACCTGAGAACACACCTGATGTTCCTGATTGTGAGCACCATCCAGTCCAGCCCAGTCCAGCCCTGGGCTGCTGTAGCAGAGGCCACGTAACTTACATCATCTGCAGGTTTTGAAGGTAAAAACGTTGCCATCCCTTTCTCCTAGTTACAAAGAACCACAGCACCTTAAGGGATGTTCCAGGACCTTGTGGCATCTCATTCACAGAACAAACAGCATATTACAGGCGAAAGGCAGAATTCTGAAAGCTGTGGCAGGTGACAGCCAGGAGCTACGGTGTGGCACGTCCTTCCCTTTGCTGAGCAGGGCACACACCATGTCTGTGTCCCAGTGAGGTCCATGCAGGTTCTTGGGGCAGGGAACTCTGCTGGGAAGCAAAGGCTGACTGGAATAAGTAGTTTTCCTTGAACTGCTTTCTATGATAGAGCTCATTAGCAGTTTTGGATTATCATTTGAATATGAAGCATTATGTAAGTGTAGATGACTTTAGAATATTTCAAATATCATTTGAATAAATCTGTGTAGGTACAGTGTTATAAAACCAGAACACAGTGAGCAAGTAGTTGGGAAATAATTTGCTATTCTATATTTGGGTTACATTTTCTCTGCTTTATACTGCAGTTAAATCCCACTTTTTCATAACCATTCTTAAATTTTTCAAAACTAAAATCGTGACTTAAAAAGTAATAGTTGAAATCACCATGTTCCTAAGCAAAGCTTCAGTTTTGACTGTTTACTATTTTCAGACAGAAAAGCACCTGAACCAAAACTCTTCCTCTGCTCAGAGGCAAATGTTACAGAAAACAGTAGTCTTGACATAATTAGCTGTTGGCTTCCCATTAGTTTTAGCTGTGCCCTGGATTCTAAAATAAATACAGGGCCTGAGCAAACTTACATAAGAGAGCAGCAAGCCAGCCTCCAGTACCAGAGGTGGTTGGGATTTGGGCAGCAGCTCCCAAGCATGTCACATCTTGATTAAATGACAAGGCAAAACGAGCAGCCCAAACATATGTAGCCTTTAAAACTTTTGGCAACACAAATGTATATGTATTAACACAAATTAAGTAAACCAAGATATGGAATCACTCCTCTCACTGCTAGGTTTACAAATAAAACTATTCCCTGGATTTTTCTGGAAAATTAAGAACTTTGAAAATCCTATCAAACTTCTTGTCAAAGGATCTTCACTGAAAATTGTCCTTTCATCACTTCACAGATGCAGCTTAATTGCAGATAGGGTTCCTTCTAGCCTGAGATTGTAAATGAAAAGGTATCCTGGTTTAGTTTTAAATCACAGAAACCTGTAAAGCAAGCAGGAATGCAGGAGAGGTACCAGAGAAGTGCAGGGCAGTGCTGTGAGCCAGGCTCTCTGCCCATTATTCTTCCTGTGCTACTGCAAAGAGGGCAGAAAGCAGTGGATGCCCTTTAGAAATGATGATCTTGGGACAACTCCATTGCTGGGATTTAGTTCCTTGTTGTGTGACTGCAGCATCTAGGATTTGTTCTTTATTCCTTCATATAAAGCACCTAAAAAAAGCAACTCAGGTGTAATGTCTGTTCACCACTGTGGTTCTTCCTTATGCAAGCCAATGAGTAAAGAACACAAAAATTTTAATTAGCAAACAACTCTCCACACAGACTTTGTTGGTACAACATAGTTATAAGTACATCTACAAACACATACAGGTTCTTTGGACTATGATTTTTTAAAATATATTTTATATGACAACATGAACAAATCTGGAAAAAAACCAAATTACTTCAACCTTATGTAGAGGTAGCTGAACAGTACTCTGTTCAGTGATATGAGAGTATAACTTAAGATTCATTTCAAGTTCATTACAGTGCACAAAAGGATGTTTTACAAACAAATGGAATATACAAGTCCACAAAACTTTTTTTTTTTTATTTAAAATGGCTTGATAGATATATTTCTGGCACTCTTGTAACCACACATCTTGATGGAATAGACAAGTATATGGTGCCAAATTAAGACATCTTACACAGATAGTCTTTTGCTCCTCCTTTGTGTATTTCTCCCATTCCACACCAGGGAATTCTAGAAGCTATTACATTGGTTTTGCTACACTTCTGCTCTGTAAACCTTTGTTCTGCAAATTGAATGTAAAGATTTAAAGGTGCATATGTTTATATTTATAAAATATATGGCTATGACTATTAAAAAGCTCAAGAATGGCAACAGAATACAGGCACTTCTATGTGAAAGTTACTTTAGACCTTATGAAACTCCAACATTAGTAAGCACTTCACATGATACCTGGATGAGGAACTCAATGTAATAGTTCAGGTTTTTTATTATTCACCATTTTAATCCTGTCTAAGCAGATTAGGTTTTTTTGTACCCAGACAATATTTATTTCGCAAAGTGTTTCAGTATAGAGACTTTGCTGAAGCTACCATTTTTCTGTAGCTATAAGACTTTCAGTGATTTACTGGGCTTTGGAATAAACCCCAGATCCTAAACTATGTCTGTGCCAGTTACAAGTTAGATTGGGAAGCTGGCATTAAATGAGAACTAAGCTGGGGCTGAGAGCAGGGATTGAGTTTATCTGATGTAGGACTGGGGGAATGGGGAGCACTGCCCTAAGCACGTATAGTTCCATTGGGGCTTTATGCACAAAAACCTGTAGTTAATGTACATTTGTTTTTTAAATAAGAGTTTGTGAACATGTTCTCCATTCCTAAACACTGCATTTAAATACAACTCCTGTCTGTCATTAACTTAAACACCAGAAAAACTTCAGCACCAAGTAGAAATCGTTAAAAGACCATCTACAACAAAATTTTACAAAGCTCTTTCTCTACAGCACAGATTAAGCCAGACCTGCTACATCTAAATCCACATTAATACTTTTTAAAGATTAAAATAATCTTTGGATTAAGAAATCCATGGTTCAGGTATTGTTAGTAAGTAGTCATACAGAGAGAAAGATAGGCCAAGCAATAGGTCAGCTATCAGCATGGCAGCTGCTGCCTCTTATTGCTAAAAGGTAATGGAAGGTATCAGCACTTTAAAAAAAAAAAAAAAGTAATCCAAGGACTTTCACATCTAACACTTTGCATGATAATAGCCTATCACAGCATTTTATCATGTCATTTATAAAACTACTGAACTGCTTTCTACAACTGTGTCAGGTTGCATTATTTTTCCTGCTCAGTGAAGTCCTGCCTCAGGTTTACTTTCAGTCAAGTCATGCTAGCCAAGCTATCAGCTATTTCCATGGAAACATTAACCCCCTGAAGTTACTGAGGGACACAAGGAGCATATAAGAGAAGGCAAAGTTATTTTCAGTTTCTTAACTCTGTCTATATTTGGGAATGAAAAATTAGGATTACTTCCTAAAGAAAATTTCTGACTGCTTTAATTAGAAACTCTATGGTGTACATGTACAGGGACCTGGAAAGGTGATCCAGCCAGCATTTGTTATTTTATTGTATTTTGTTGAACAGTTCTTTTAGAGAAAAGTGACTTCAAATTATCAAAACTGTATCTTACAAATGCAAATCTAAACCTTTAAATAAGTGTCTGGAAATGTTTAGGATACTGGGCAGGAGATTGCTTCCTCAGGTTTTAGTTTGATCTATTCTTGGTTCCTTCTTTGTTCCCATCATCTCCCCTCCCTGTTTTGTTTGGTTTTTTGGGTTGTTTTTTAAAGGTGCACTGGTCATATTTGGAAATAAAATTTCTACTGCTTTTAGTAATCCTAACTCAGTGATGTAGGCTCAATAGATATGGACTTATTTGGGGGACTAGTAAGAAGGCAATGCTGTACTTACACCCTCACATCAAAGATTGATCAATATTTCTGGCCACAAAGGAAAGGCAAGTTTGATTCACAATTTTCCTTTGTAACAGATGAGCAAGACTGGTTTATTGGACTGGGTTACATGTCTAGAAAAATGTGAGAAGCTGAATTAAAACACTCCCCCAATTACTGCTTTATCTGATTGATGCTGTTTCTATAATTAAAGTGGAGGTATTTTAAAATCTGTTCAGCTGTTTATTCATGCCCATAATAAATGCTGCCTTAACACCCTTGTTCTGATTAATAGAACTGAAAAAGGAAGCAATACTGTGGCATAACTGAGGATATTTTTTTGTTGCTTTTAAACCTCATTCCTGTAGTTTTAACCTCTCAGCTCACTGCAGGTAAAGACTACTCCTTGCCCAGCTTATACTGGACAGGTTTGTATTCCCCAGCAAACCCATTTTATCAGTATTCTTTTTTTTTTTCCTCATCCTTATGGAATTTGCAGACTTCAACCATTATACTAGGATGTGAGGGCATAGAGCAGTCCCAGACAAAGCTACTGTACTGGTATAGATGAACTCTTTTGATGTGTTTGAGTTGTTGTGCATATGCAGATCAACTGTATCATTACAGGCAGTAGGTCCAGGGTCCCCCAGGCTGCAACTGATGCTCTGGGCATTCATGATTTAGGGCATGTACACAAGTTTCTGCTTAGAAAATTCTGGCAGCTTTACTCAAGGCTGGTAGAAAAGACAATATCCACTTTTAAAATTAAAGATTCCTTCCATGCCAGTTCAACAAAATAGGCATAATATGAGTATGTAGCATGCAGGGAAAAAAAACAATGAGGTCACTGAGAAAACAGTTTAAAATAGCTATTTCAGTTCCTTTTCTCACAGATTAGTGTAACAAAGTGACAGCTTTTTCCTGTGGGAGCACTATGGGCCCCCTATGTTATATGCAATAATACATAATGGTTTAAGGAAGAATTGCATTTAAATTGGCTTCACTTCCAAGAAGCAGAAATCACTTAATTAATGACCTAAAGAGATTCCATAGCAGGTTTCAGCCACCACACACTTGTCACTGCTCAGGACAGGTTTATATTTCTATGCATTGGTTACAGAGAAGCACATGAAGTACCCCCTTATGGAAGAAGTGCAGCACTCCAGCAGCATGGGAATCAGCTGTAGCATTTCCAGAATAGCCCAATGCAAACACAGGATGCACATTCCATTTGCACCACATGCTTGGAACGTGTTTGTCTTCCATTCATTTCTTTGGTAACCTGATGGAAAAGTTCTAATGAATTTAACTTGAGGGGGAACAAAGGGAGTTTCATGGAAACTGAGCTGTGTGAAAATTACTTTTAACTAATAAATGTTTCTGATTAAATGATTATGGAATAGCACATGGAAAACTGACATTCAATTCCACTGCATTTTTTCCATAAAGGCATGGAATGCAAAGAGTGCTATTCTGGATAACAGTAATAAAGAAATTTGTAGTATTTCATAACATTCTCAATTTGATCTATTTTTTTGCCACTGAAAAGGAAAACAGTAGCTTAGAATAAAAGGCCCAGTTCTGCCCACACTGAAATCTGTGAAAGTTCAAGTCAGATGGAAGCAAGATCAGTCCCAGAAAGTGATACAATTGAGAGCAATAAGAACAGCAAAACAAGTATATGATTAAAAAAAATAAAAATCAAACCCCAGGTACCTCCTATTCTCATTTGTGCCCTATTTTTACTAGCTAGCTAGAAGTAATCATGCTAAAATCCACTTGTTTTCCTTGAGTTAACTATTATTAGCAACACTACCCAATCTCTTGAGAGATGGAGTGGCTGGGTAGAGACTTGAAGCTAACAGAAACCTGAACGCTGGGGTGAAATAAATAGAATTTATTACAACATATTCCTTCTCATGTGACACAAACCCTCCTCATGTGATGCCCTCAGCATCCTCTAGTTCAAAATGACTCCCTTCTCCCCCCCATGCACACACACCAAAGCCAATTCCCACCAAACAATTAAAGAAAACTGATCTTTAACAGCAACAAAAACTGATGTAAATAAAACACACACCTCTGTAGTAACCTACAATGAAATGATACCAGTACTTCCAGTTTTCTTTAGAAGACACTTTTTATATATTATGGCTCTTTCTTCACAGTTCTTTGCAGCCATTATCCATTTTTGCAAAAAAAAAAAAAAGTTCATATCTAAATTCAATTCCAAGTTACTCTCTGTTCTGTGAAAAATGAGGGGATAGATCCTTCTGTCACCACTGTGGCCAATTCCCAATTCCATCAACCAATCAAGACTTCATTTTACCCAAGCACCTGAACACTCATGGTTGAAGTTAAGCATATGCTTGGCTGCTTTGGGATACCAGGAACCGAGCTGCAAGCATAGGATCAAGCTCCAATAACTGTGCTTGAATTAGCTCAGACATAATCTGAGCATTCAAAGACTTCATGGCAGGCTGTTTCAGAGGGAAAAAAATCCTTCTTAGGCTACAGTAGAACTGGGGATAAGTAGAAAAACATTCAAAGTATTTGAACACAAATATCTGAAAAATTATCAAAGCAGTTGCCTGTGCACTGCTAGAATTATCATTTTGTCCCGAGTCATAAATACAGGGTAAAAACACTATAAATAAATATAGCAGTTCACTTTCCTTTAGAGAATAAACACATAAATAATATACATTTTGAAACAAAAAAATCATAGTGCAAAAATAAATTATCAAACGGAAGTCGTGAACATTATTTTACACAATGCTATATAAAACCTGAACCATTTTGAATAAAAGACTGCAGTTCACTGAAATAATGCATTAACATTATTTCTGCTTCACATTAAACTGCACAGTTTATCCTTTATCCACTAAAAAATAAAAACAAAATAAATTAAAAAACCTCTTAAGTGTTTTAAAAGGTTTATGGCAAACAAGATCACTTTTTGTTCTATCACATTTGTTATTAATTTAGCAGTGCAGTGATTGAATAATCATCTCCGAGTTCCAAATGGAAACTATTGAAGTATCCATAAACATCCCTTGCTCTTTATAACTCATTTTTTTTGAAATTCAGGCTTGAAACATCCCGACACTCCAATCTGTAAGACATTATTGCAGTTAAATGAAGTTACAAGAGACAGTCTACAGTCAAGTACTGTGGGAGACTTCACAGCTCCTCTCCTTCTCACCATCACCGTGATCTCGTACGTGACATGAAGGTAAGGACACGTCTGATGCCATTCAAGCGGTCTCTGAGGGATTTCATGGCAAGGAAAGGGAGCTGAGCTCTGTTCTCAAGTGGAAGGACAGCCAGGACCCACCAGCACCAGGCTGGCCCATTAGGGTTCGACTGCAGCAAGAGGGAAAAAATACAAGTTAGAATCCACGTGGATGGTAAGGTCTTGTTTTTGAAGATTTCACTTGGAAATGGTGATTTGATAGCAAGCTAGCCAGCAGGATGCTTCACTGGTTTGTAACTACAGGTCAGATTGAAACAAAACAACCAAGTTGCACCCTTCCTGAAAAAAGGATGTCAAAGGTATAAGAAATGCATTTCTGTTTCTAGCTACAGTTTACAGGTTGGGTCTTCTAGATATTTTAAGTGTATTTTTTTTCTAAGTTATTATTGAACCAATTCTTTGGGATTCCTGCCCCCCTTCTTCAGACTTCATGACACTACTTATTTTCTGCTGCTATACTTTGTTGCTTTACCAACCCTACCATTTGCAGTCCTTGAACAAGAGAACCAAGTTTCCTCTTGTCTACTTTGTCTCAGTTATTTAACTGGGGGGAGTAGGCAAAAAGGCATTTAGTCTCCTGGGATTAATAAAGTCAGTTAAGCAGTCTCAGGAAGTTACCAACATTAAACCCAAGCTTTTTGTTCACAACTCTGCTACTACAGTTATGAACAACATAATTATGCTGCTAAGTTATGGCAACATAACTAAAGATACTTGGCCTTTGCAGGATAAATGACAAGTATTCACATTTTCATCTTCAGACACGATGCCTCCTAGTTTATCAGCTACTCTTGCTATTTCTGTCTCTAAAAGTTACATAAGCCACTGATTCTGTGTACCTGTGGGTCAGGATCCTTGGCTGGCATTGGACCAAAATGACTGAGAATTCGACTCTTGAGTGCTTGCTTGAGGGAGTTAAACCACATGTATGCCTGATCATAGACAGAATCATGGAGAACAAGTAATGCAGCATATTCTTGTCCTTGCACCTGAAATGAGTCAAAAGAAGGGGAAGGTCACTGCTAATTCAGTCTGCACGTTGGGGAAGGGACAATGTTAATTTTTAGAAGAGTGAAGAAAAGGAAAAAGAAAGAAGCATGCCAAGAGAGTTCTGGGAGAAGTTCTAAAAGTTAGTTTGGGTGCCCTCCCCTATTCTGCTCTCTGCCCTCCACCCCAATCTATCAAATCCTTCACTTTATTACCTTAAACTCTAAGCCAAAGGCACCCATTTGCTGAACAAGCTCTTTCCAGATTGCTATGTGAAAAAACCTTTACATTAGCATCCTACAACACAGAAGACTGTGCAAAACTTTTTAACAAACTGATAGCAGGTCCTCATAGTAGACAATTTATCTCTCCATTGTATATCAAAAGCTTATACATCACCCAGAATACTCTGACTACATATATACTTTTAAAATAAGAATTAACATAAAGAATTGATAATGTAGTGGACCCAATCCTGCTCCTTCTTACCTGAATAAGAGCTTTCTAATTGGGTGTCATGCAAAATGAGGCAACTTGTTCCTCACCCCATTTGAAACGGCAGTTACTTCATCTGTAAGAGTGTTAAGATACTGTCCTGATTTCTCTTAGTTTTGTCTTCAGCTACAAACCCCTTGGTAAAATCTTCTCCAGTGTATGGACAGTGTATCTGTATCTTTAGTTTCTATCATGTTTCTCATCTTTAATCAGAAGCAGTTAGTAAAATTTGTTTTACTAGAAACTATTCTACAAAAAAAGATCTCACTGCAACTGCATGTGCTTAGAGTTTCACATGTAATACATGTTTAAATGAATTACTAAATTTACCTTCTGATCCTCAATGTATTCAATATCTGCTGTATTATAGCCATCCCTCTGGCTGTGCTCTATCACCTTAAATCTCCTCTTGCCAATGCTGTCTACAACAGAGCGACCATCAGCAAAGAATTCCACATTTCTTATCTCCAGAATGCAGCCATAATCTGCAAACCTATTGAAATCAGAACAAAAGCAAGTAAACAAGTCTTATTCTCTCCACCCTTAGTTCCACAGAACTGCCATACAGCCAGGCCCTACCACAAAGGTATTTACCAGTGTCAGCTCATTTCTATTGTTCACAGTACTGACCTGCTGCAGTTCTAATTATTCCACAATTGTTTTCAAAACTATCAGGAAGATTCAGGCTGTCTAATCTGATTAACATTAACTGCATGTTTTGGAATACAGGGAACATCTTATGAAATTGAAAATTGCCAATCTTGGCAACACACCTTCTCCATAATCCTCCTGTGTTCAGTCAACTCATACAGAACAACAAGTGCAAATCAGAATATCAGATTTATGGAAGGGCTAAGAAGTCTATAATGAAAAAAGCTTCCCATAACTTCAGCAGATGTTATTTTGGCCCTGTGTATTTTATGTACATTGTATTCTTATGGTGTATTCATCCCCCGTAGGTATCATACCATAAAAAGAAGGGAGGGATACTAAATACACAGATGTCAAGGTCCAATTGCAGTCTGACTCTAAATGGTTCCATGTAAATGCTCAGCCTGTCTGACCTTAGGAAGGACCTGTTGTGACTGTACTGGATGCCAGAGAGATACAATAGCGAGGCTATAATTATATCCCAATAGCTTAGCTATTCTTTTCATAATAAAAACCCTAAACCCACCATACAGCACACCTTACCACCGTTTCAATTTGAATTCTTGTGCCAAAGCATTCACATTCCAACCAGTGGAAAAGGCACTTTTTTCATATATGACAAGAGGTCTGGAGCTCAACATCATACAGCACACACTAGCTACACGTGTTTCAGAAAAATGGGCAGAACTTATTACTCAGAATCTAACTGCTCAAGAGACAAACTTCAGTCTTCCCACTTTCTTTAAGTGGCATGATTAGGAAGAAACTTTCTCTACTGGAAAAGTGTGACAGATCCCACAGCCATGAACCTTACTGCTCCCCTCCAGACTGAGTGGGCCACATCCAAGCATGCTGCTCACTCACCCCTTTACAGGGTCACTGATGCACATCCCAAACTGCTTGGTGCCAGTCTCCATGCACCTCCGAATCATCAGGCGGTAACACGGCTCAAAGATGTGCAAAGGACATGGGACTGTAGGATAAGCCATTGTGCAGACAAATATGGGAACATTCTTATTTAGGCTGTAAGAAAGAAAGGGAAAAGCAGATAGGACATTTGGCAAGGTACAAAATAATTTTAAAGAAAGGGTTATTGCATAAAATGTAAGATATCTTTAAATAGAAATCACAACATCTTCAACAAAGTTCTTAATGAAGTAAAAGCTGAAATTACTTTCCCCTTAATTGACTAGATGTTGTTGGAAGTGATGTCCCACTTACTAGCCCAAGAATTTTTGCTATGCTTTTTGGTTTTGCTAGTGAGAGCATTAATCCCTCTCTTTTACTGCTTTTATTTATTTTCCTTAATCCCATTTCTTCCCTACCCAGTACATTCCAACCCCCAGCCTGTGAGACTACTTCCACCTATTGTCTTACTCTGTGGCTTTCATGGATATTTGTTTATACAGCAGCCTTCTGGATTTCTTCTACATCTGTTTGCTGTTTAGTTCAGTGCCCAGTTTTGATGCTAACTGAAAGCACAGTTTCACCTGTACCCTGTTCTCTTTGGAGTCACACAATACCAACAAAGAAACTGCTTTGTCAGCATCTCAGCTTGTGCTCCACAGTGGCAGGAGCCACTCACCAGCCAACAGCAGTGAGATTAAAGACTGAATTTTCCATAAAAGGATTACATACTTGGAAAGCTCTGCTATTTCCTCTTCATAAATCTTTCTTCTTTCAGTGAGTTCCTCTGGAAGATATCTAGCTATTAACTCCTCCATTAGGACTGTTTTACAGTATTTCCTCATGGCCAAGCACTGCAGTAAAAACACACACAAGCAGTTACAGATCACATCTAGCATTTCCAAGTGTACGGTGCACAAGGAGGTCAGCTCAATTTTCATCTATAGCAAATCAAAATGCTCTTTTAAGCTAGCACTGCCACCAAAGAGTGGCAGAGAGAACTGTTCTCTATGTTATGGGCATTATCTTGGAAAATCTGGGGAGTAAAAACAGCTACAGATTTTTTTAAGAACAGGTCTGGCCCTAAGGTATGAACAGAGGAGACTATCCATGCTTTGTAAGCCACACAAACCTTTAAAAGTCACATTCCTCTCAAGTTATGTAGTATTTCTTATGAGTTGGGAAATACCAAAGATTTCAGACAGTGATACTTGAATCTATCTTGTGCCTTTGAGTTTATGATGAGAAAATCCAAATATTATTACCTCTGAGAGTCCTTCCTTGCACAGGGGACATTTTGGGTTGTGATCCAGGCATCTCTCAAGACATTTGAGACAGAAGGTGTGTCCACAAGGTGTAGTGACAGGTTCATAGAAGAGCCTGAATTGCAAAATCAAAAAAATCCAAAAAGACAACAATATCATCTACCAAAGTAAGAGAAAAAGCCATTGCCAGAAAAAGCTGTATTCATTCTCTATTTAACTACTGACTACTTCAGCAGTAAAGCTGTCCCTTGCTTTTCATTTCTTCAATCAACTTCTGTGTTCATTCAGCTTACAGACTGTTTTATTGCCACCTAACATGAAATGCAGCCCATGAACACTGACTTCAGTGAACCTGAGAGGGGCATTGCCATTAACTTCCAACAAGCCAGGATTTAATTGTCCTCTGTGTGAGTGATAAATAGAAGCTGAATTGGATCATCTGACTTTTTCTAATGAAATCGAGCAATACTTACACAACTATTGCTGTGGAAATCATGTGATTACTTGAGTACAGCTAAGCACAAAATAGCTATTTGCAGTCATAGCCCACATAAGTGGTTGCAATAAACTCTTATTGCCAACTCTATGTGGTCTTGGAAAGCAGTTTTGTTGAAACTTACAGGTTTTAACTTTCAAATGACTGCTTTTCTAGAAGAAGAGTGGCATTACCTTCATATTTCATCTAGAAAAATATGTAAAGATAAGGCCAGATCTCCAAAGTACCATGGTAACTGATCTTTACTCATTTCAAGTACCTCTGTGCCCCTTATTTTCATGTAAGGATTTTTTGTTTCTTACGATTACAAGATACTGCAAAGCAATGCCTCCTTGCCAGGAAGTACTGTAAGGTGATATGAATAATATGGAAAGCTTGGGTTTTTTAATAGAAAACATTCACAACTAGAAATGAAGATGTTTGGCATACACTGTATTTTAGAACATAAAATTTAAATTGTGCCGGGGGAAGTTCAGATTGGATATTAGAAAGAATTTTTTCACGGAAAGGGTGATCAGACATTGGAACGGGCTGCCTGGGGAGGTGGTGGACTCTTCGTCCCTGGAGACATTTAAAAAGCGACTCGATATGGCACTCAGTGCCATAGTCTAGTGACTGTGGTGGTAGTTGATCAAGGGTTGGACTCGATGATCTCTGAGGTCCCTTCCAACCCAGCCTATTCTATGATTCTATGATACTGTCTAAACATTTCAAGGTCTGAAATATTAATCTAATTATAATTTGAGTGCATTAAGTTTACTTTAAAATGCTAGTCCATCAAAACAGTACACTAAGTTCTATTATACATGTGGAAATTATAAATCTAAACACATTTATTAGCATCTTTAACAAGATGAGTTTATTGAAGAACATAATTGGCTCTTAACAAGTTTGCTATAGCCAATTATATGTCATTTGTTATTAAATTTATTGACATTTAAGCAAGGGAACATATTGCAAGTATAAAAAATACCACACCTTAGTGCAATTTGACTGTGTAATTAAAAACCCTTGTTAATTGTTTCACCAAGAGAACCCTCACTGCACTAAGGCTTTGAACTATGTAAAACACTGAATTCTACCACATGTGTCAGTAAGCACTGGTTTATTCATGTAATTACTTAGCAGTGACTTACTTAATCTGCAATGTTAGCACAAAGACAAGGAACTCCTGTTAAAATGCATGATTTTGCTCTAGTTCTCATGAAAGCCAGCAGCAGCCTTTTCCTTTTGACTCTAAGGGGACCTGGACCAAGCCTTGTGAGCCACTATACAGCAAGATTTCTCATGACATCATTTTGAGCTACTGTAACAGCAGGAACTACATAATCACTTCTGCTGAGTAATGCTCCTTGATTTCTCAGCACTGTGTTGCTTTGACTATTACTTTTTATTTTGTGCTTGCTGGAGTGAATGTAGATCAATGACAGCTTGGCCTCTCCATCAGACAACCAGGCTAATAACAGCTCCTGCAGTTAATTGTCAACAGGTCAGTGGGTTACTAGGTAATTAGTCCAAAGTATCTCAGGATCCTAATCCCCAAAATACTTCTGAGGAACATGGCAGGAAATAATTATAATCAATCTGCATGAATAGCAAGAACAAGACCTTGTGACAGCTTCCTTTAGCACAAGCCTTCATTGTTGCAGTGATGTTAACAAAGCCAACATCCTTCTGGATTACAAGGCCTGTCTTTGGGATTGCAATTACCAGGTCAGCATCACCATCATCTGTACTGTAAGGGCATCAGCAAGCCTTGAAGCCTTGAGCCAATTCCTTCACAAGTGTATTGGAGTCTGGCTGTTTCGATTTAACAGAGGATGAGGAAGTGGGGCTAATTAATTTTATTAAAAACATCTGAAAAATGCTTTGTGGACACAATGATCCCAAACATGCAGACTCATTAAAACCAGCTAAGACTGTGTGGCTTCCTGTTAGAGGAAAGTTTTGCTCTTAGGAGTATCAAGTGCTTTAACAGCTGTATAAACTTTTGGAGCTGTAGGCAGATAGAGGGAGAGGGGAGCAGATCTGATTTATTCCAAGCAGAAGTGAATCAAACAACACAGCAGTTTTTATCCCTAAGGTTTTCAGTTTGTCTGAAATACACTGAAGCCCCCTTCCCACCTCCCTGCAGACAAACAACACATCCAGATTTCTCAAAGCCCAGGCCTTCAGGAATAAATCCACAAAAAGGCTGCTATTTTATGAATTTTAAATGTAGTGCAAAAGTAATGCAAATATGCATTATTGATAAACCTGGGTAATTAAAGGTTAAACCTGAGCAACACTCACTGCAGAGGTCAAGACCCCTGTAAAACACCTTTCCAGTAATTGCTTCTAAGTCAGTAGCAAAACCCCACATGGATATATTTGCAGATTTAAAATGTTTTTTACAAAGCAAGTAGTAAAGCAGGTGTAGTTCACAAATCCTACTGCTTTTATCAAGTCATTGCCAACCTCAAGAATAACTGTTGTTTAACTGGAAGAGATCATGGAGTGATGATGCCCTTAGTTTACTCAGGAACACATGTCATGACACAGGAGAATCATGCTCTTGTGTGCTTTGCATGGTCCTCCAGTTGCAAAAGCAGCATGGTGTTTTTACTTACAAACTTGGAATATTTATAGGATGTGCTTTGGCTCTTCAGCTATTTTGTGCTTATGCAACATCATAGATGGCTCTACAAATTCCAAAGGACAAATTGATGTTTTTTGTGCTGTGTGTCAGTGGGTGGGCGTGAGTAAGTGCAGAGAGGAAATCTTTCAGTCACCTCCACTAACATGCTCAACCCTCATGGGACCTTATGTGCCCTTTACCAATCAGCCATTAACTTAAGACCAAAACATTGCCCTTCATCATCAGTGTTCAGAACCAAAGATCTAGAAATGCATCACTGAAGTAACAATTGTAATAAAAAACACATTTCAAGTCAGAGGGAAAAATAACTAACAAGTAAGCTAGAAAATCTCTAGGTCCTAAATGGGAAGAGTTACAGCTTAAATCCTAAAGATATTAATAAGAAAAAAATGGATACCTCATACATAGAGAGCAGTCCAAATCTGATGGATCCACAAATTCAAATGGAGTATGTTGTCCAGTACTACTTCCCTTAGTATCAACTGTATCTACCAATAACAAAAAAACATTATAATGTAATTGAACAGAACTATGTAAACACAATTGTATTCCCCTGTGTCTACAAGCAGCACCTGATATTTAAATGTGTATTGTGGATACTTCCAAGTTATTGAACCATTAGGCATCAGTGCAGTAATTGCTGTGCAAAGCATCAAATTCTGCCTTCCTCAGCTTCCCTCCCCTGCATTTTGGTGGCTTTATCCCCATTTACAGAGTGCTGAATTTAGCCTTGCATTAGCAAGTAATGTCAAAATGTTTTTTTAGTGTTGGAAGTCTAAGAAGCAGCAAATTATTCTGTCAGACCATTGTAAATACATCCCACAGCATCAAAACAAGACCAGATATAACAAAAATCATTTGAGAATTTGTGCTCTTAAACTTTTTAACTGATCCACAAAGTGCCAAGACCATACACAGCATTGATCTCCTTTAAAAGATTTGGAGCTCTGCCTTCTTAGCCCCATTTTTAGATTCAAGAGTAATTTGGACCCTCTTCCTCTGAATTTTACAAAAGCAAAATTTTACATTGGTTGCATGCCATGGAACTTATCCCATGTGTAACTGCACATACCTCTTTTCATCAGTTTGCAGGGGACCTCAGCATTTCGCATCTCCTCCGAGCAGCACTTCCTTTTCAGGAGGCTGCACTTCTCAGAAATGAGAAAGGCAGACTCTGGCATGGAGGTGAGCTTGTTCTCCTCCTCTGAGCAGTCCTTTTTGCTCTCTGTGATTTGTATGGATTTCTTCAAACTACCAGAAGAAGCTACATTTGGTTCCTCTTGAATGGGAAAACCCTTTTTCTGTTCCACATTTACCTGTGCAGAGAGAGGACTGACATTAGACCAATCTTCTGACAGCTGGGTAAAGAAAAAAACCCAAACTGGTCACAAGTCTTTAATACCACAGATCACCAGGAAGGACTTTTTTAGTCAGCAAGCAACAGTTTGAGAATTGCTCTATCAAGACCCAGCTTTAATGAAACAAAAAAAATGCAAACAAACTGTTCCCCCCTGCCCTGCCATGGCACTGAATATTTTCAACCCTTATATGTGGCTTTATAGCTTGGTAGTGAAACTTGATTCAGGCAAAAATCTGGCTAGATCTCAAGTTAAATATATTGTCATTTAACCTATGGAAAATTGCATATAGTTGTATCATGGCATCAACTATCAAAACAATGATTTTATTTTAAGCAATATAAACATACAAAATTTATAACAGAGGGATGCACAGAGCTTCCTTCAGTATGACAGATTTCTTTTGTAAAGTAAAAAACAATCAGTCTTTATCCCATTATGGCTACAGAGCAACCTGTGAGTAGCTATCACACAGGACATCACCAATCAACTTGTCACACCAACTTCCCAGATTAACCTGAAAGCAGAAACTGGATTGTGATCAGGAACGGTGCTGAGATGTAACATGCAGAAAGATGAACGAACTGTCCCTCAAATGATTTCATGAAATGTTCACACAAAAGGATTTCTTTTCAGAATATCCTAATAACCTTTCCAGAAGGCAATGTCACTGTTCTTATCACTGCTTAAAACCCACCATCTTTGTTTGTAAGGACTAGTGAAGATTTCTTCTACATAATCAGTACATGCAAAACCTATCCTCAAGCTTAGGTTTCACTGAAGCAGCAGTGGTCTTTAGAAACCCTGTCCTGGAAACCTCTACAGTCATTTACTAAACTATGGCTGTGAAACAAACTTAAAGAGTAGCCAATATATCTTACCTGGCTCTACAGTCACCTCTAAGCAGTGAACAGAACCTGAATGCAGGATGACTTTGTCACTGACATCATCAGTTACAGTTCAAGCTGAAAACCTAAATTTTAGCATTTCACAGCTTTTGAGGGTATCTGTCCAATCAGAGGCCCTTTCCCACTACCAATTGCTTGGAAGAGCTAAAGACAATTAGAGGAATAGTACCCACTCAATTCTGGCTTAAAACTTATCAGAACACCACCACAAGACTTTTTAATAGAAGTTAGATAAAGAGACTTCAGTAAGTCAACTTGGCTTTGTATAGTTTGAAACTCAGTAAAAAAAATCTGAGAAAAAACTCCATGCTCCTGTCTCCCAGAGGTGAAAAGGAGAGAAGGCTTCAGAACATGAACATCAAACACACAACAAATTAAGAACCACACATCAGACTTGATCTTTACCTTGAGCAACCTTTGTAGGTTATGGCTGGTGCCTCCAGATCCCACTGAATTTAGGAGATTCCCCTTTAATCTAGAGTGATGTGACAACAGCTGCAGGATATCGGGTAAGTGTTCCTGAGCATTTCCCGGGATGAGTGAAAACAAACTAAGTAGAAGCTGTGATATAAAACAGAACACTTCACTGCTTAGTTCCTTCCTTGCAAATGAAAAAGCAAGTAAGGCAATAGCTGGATAACATCCCTGATTTTGCTAAAACCATTTAAAGAGCCCTTTAGACTAAGGTAAGAACAAAAAGAAGTGCAAGAGCTAATGCAGTATCAGCCAAACAGACAGCAAGAGACATTTTCAGTTACATAACCCCATGAAGTTATTAACCCTTCTCTGTGATGTGACACACACATGCCTTCATCCTCTTGCCCTGCAGTTCAGAGCCCACCAAAAATTACTCACTCCTTTCTTAAATGTTTTTGCTGCACATCAGCAGCTTTTGCTGGAGTTTACTAGTACAGAAAGCACTCATCTCACAGGCTTAATACTACTTCAGTTAAGAAAATGTCTCTGATATTGTAAACTGTAGCTATTTTTAATTCACTTATGTGACAATACAAAAAAGAAAAATGTAGGCAGCAGAAAAATGTTATTAGAAAAGAAGTGAACCTGTATCAAGTAACAGCTTGTAGCCACTTGTATGGCACTGCTTATTGGATGAGTATTTAAGGAAAGAACAAGAGCCCAATCAAAGATTCACACCCCAAAACCTGATTTCCACATACAACTGAAGTGATCCCTCTGATGCCTGAGGAAGCCACATAACAGCTCAGATTTCTTTTTAAAGGCAAGGATTCCACAGGATCACACTATACCAAAGCTAACAGGGAGAGTTAGCACAAGCAGATCATCACAGCTACACCTGAAGAATTTGGTAAAATGTAGTATGTCATTGTTATGCAAACAGCTTTCCTTGGAAATGACCCAGTAGAGTATTACATCATGGAGGAACTCTGTCTGACGAGTGCATGAGTAATTCTTTGTCACCAGAAGCCTACTTTTTCTCAGAACCCTACTGTTCAGAAATTAGGTGTCTTGGATAAGGCCATTTGGAGTCTGAATTTGGAAATGAATCCGTTCCTGTTCTTCTTGCTCTAGTGCACAGGAAAGCTTCCAGCAGGACTATGAGAACAAATCATGATACAATGACTGTGAAAGACTGCATGGAACCCAGTGGGGAAAAAACCAAACAAAAGCTCCTAATATTGGTGAAAGAACACTCAAAGAAGATAGAAATCTCATGAGGAGATAGAAATTTGGCTGCACTACAGCCACCCAGACTACAGTCTCTGTTATCCCCATGAACAGTGCTAGACTAAGAATTCTACTGTGCTTTTAGAAAGCCTTGTGCATTACAGCACACAGAAACCTGAAAGTTTCCATCCTGCCAGGAGAAAAATGTGGATGCACTGCCATAAAAGAAAATTCAGCACAAGGAAAATAGAACTATTAGATTTTATTACCATAAGCTATCACTGCAATGCTGAGCCTTTTAGCTATGACAACAACAAAAAATGGTCAAATGCCAAAACATTGATCACATAAGAAATCAAGAGATCTGGGGAGGTGTGCTGAAAAGAGCAGTCTTCACCAAAGCCATTTAGGAATCCACATTTAGGCTGCTACTGAAAAAGCCTCACTATAGATCGATTTTGTTGCTTATTTAGCATTAATTATTAGCAACCCTTACAGCTATTTTAAGACAGCTCTTCCTCTGCTGGCTGCTTCCCTTCACACACTGATACTCAGCAGCAGAACCAGCACTAGGAGGAGAGCTGCTGCTCCCAAGTGGAGTTTGAGGGGTGCTGCGTGTTGCCTTCTGCTGTCAATGCCCTGATACAACATCCAACAGCAACTCCCCCTCTTCCTCACTCTTCCACTGCTAATACATATCCAAGATAGGAAACAGATTAGAAATCTGGCTATAAGGAACCAAAACTGTCTATGGGTGGCAATTGTTAAAAATTCAGTTTTGCTTCAGATCTGCCAGCACAAATGTGTAACAGCTTCCACATATTGCCTGCCAAGTTCATTTTCTTGCTACCTCCCTATCTTCAAGTTAGCAAGGCACATAACTCAAGTTTGAACAACAGGCTAGATACATCTGTCTATCCAGCTCTTTGTGTTAATAAAAGAGGGGATCAGAGGAAAAAGAATTATCCTCTATGAATGGTCACTGAAAACAATGATTTAGAGAACTCACCTTTTGTGCTTCAGACTTGGCTGTCTTGTTCCCAGTATCTAGAGCAAGGCAGAATAAAAACTCTCTTAAAGCTTCTTCTGTTTTCCCCAGATTAGCTAATGCTTGTCCTTTCCTTAGGTGACCCTGCAATGAAACACATCCATAGTTGCAGGTTTTACTCTTTTGCCATAACAATATGCAATGAAATCATGATGAAACTACAACAGACCTTTCTGGAGAAGACAAAGTTAGGCAGGAAGAATCACGGTAACTATGTCTTATGGTTAGACACCACCACACTCTGGGTTTTCAACCACAATGAAAAAAAAACCACCTCTTGCTGGCAGAACTGGGATATTCTCTAATTCAAGCTGATTCTGAGAGCACCTGACCCAAACTGATCTTGGAGAAATCTACCTCCCCTACACTGACCGCCTAAAACAGTCATTACAGCCTTGCAGATTTATGTAAGTACAGCATTCAGTTTTTACAGAGTTCATGAACTTGTTATTCATCCAGGTC
This sequence comes from Calypte anna, assembly GCF_003957555.1. Lineage (NCBI taxonomy): Eukaryota > Metazoa > Chordata > Aves > Apodiformes > Trochilidae > Calypte > Calypte anna. The sequence goes on along the minus strand of NC_044247.1, from coordinate 12,513,284 downwards.
AAAGACAACAGCATTAGCTCATTCTCTAGGATTATCACTCTCTTCCTTCTCCCCAGGAAGCCCAAGAATATTGTTGTTAAAAGTCTGTAATCCACAAGAGTCCAAGAAGCTACCCTCAGATTCAGCTGTCTGACCATTCTAACTATTTTCTATCCAGGGAAACATCAAGGCTTTAAAACAGTACAGGTGGAGTCAGAACTTACTTTCAACCAGTATGGCTGCAGTCTGCATGCTGTTTCAGCATCATGCAATGCATCTTCACAAGCTTTCAGAGTAGAGTTTATCTGGGACCGGTTGCTGTAGAGTAAGTGGTCATTTGGAGCTGTAGGAAACAGAAAAATTGTTTGATTGGAGTAGATGAAAACTCGGTTACATAAGCTTTATTCCTTGATTTTATTTTTTTTTTTTTTAAACCACACATCGGTGCTTCCAAGTTGCACAAACCCACAAAGTGCCCAGTCTTTAAATAACTATGTACTAACTGAAATCTGGAAACCTCTTTGGGCAACTCCAGACAAAATGTCAGCTACGCATTATATAACTGCAGGGAACATTGCATAAATAAACGCTGAGACTCTCGCACAACAAATTACCAGCTCCCACCGAGGCTGGAAGAAACGTGCAGGAGCCATTCAAGGTGGCAAGCAGCCGTAGTGTAGGGAGGAGTTTCAGAGTCTTTCTGTATCAAAAGTTTATGAATGGTACATAAGGACCTTTCCGTGCTCAAAGCAGGGAAACCAGCGGCAGCTACAGGAACGGGTAACTCGACAGCAGCGCGGAAAAGTCATCCCGCACCGCGTACGGTAGCGCCGGGACCCGCCGTGCGCGGAACGGGGGCTGCGTGGGTTTGTTTGGAGCAGCCCCGCGTTTCAAACACAACTCTTCCCGCTGACACTTTCTCTCTTGCCCCTCGACTGCCCGCAGCGCCGGCTGCTGCCTCTCACCCTCGCTTACAACGATCGCATCCGAACTTTCTCCGCACGCCGCCGCGGGCGCTCACAGGGCGCGGGTGGGACCTGCCCGGCCCCGCCGCTGCCCCACGCCGGTAGCCAGGGTGGCTCCGCCGCCCGCCGGGAATCGTCCCACCCCCCCGGGAGCGGCGCGGTGCCCCCGGGCAGTCCCGCCGGTTACACAACGGCGCCGGCGGGGGGGCGGAGGGGAGGCCGGGCCGCAGGCTCCGGCTTACGCAACCGCTGCTCTCCTGACCCAGTTTCACCGCCGGCCCAAGAGCCCCCACCCCCCCCCCCAGGGCTCCCCTCGGGCTCCTCCGCGGGGAGCCGGCGGCTGCGCTGCCCCGAGGGCTGCTCCCGGCCCGTCCCGGCGAGCCTCGGCCGGTGGAAACTTCCCTGCCTCCCTCCCTCCGCGGCGGCCGGAAAGGGGGAGCCGTTACCTAGGCTGACCGCTTCGTTGTACTTCTGCAGGGCGGCTTGAAGCTTCTTCTCCTTGTACAAGAGGTTCCCTTCGTGCCTGAGCTGCGAAGCCTTCACTTGGCCCGGGAACCACTTGGCCAGCAGGTTGCTGAGGATGACATTGACCCGCAGGAGCTGCCCGCCCGCCGCACCGCCCTCCTCCTTGCACAGGACGCAGCGGGACCCGGCCGCCCGGTCCCTCTCCAGGCACTTTTTGCAGAACGTGTGTCCGCAAGGCAAGGAAACGGGCTCGAAGAGGAAGCCCTGGCATTTGCGGCACCTGAAGACGTCCCACTCGCGGGGCTGCTGGGGGGGGCCGCTCCCGGCGGCGGGCAGCCCCTCTTTCATCCGGACGCTCTGAGCCAGGCACTCCACCAGCTTCTCCAGCTGCTCGGCCCGCAGCTGCTGGTGGCGGGACGCCAGCTGGTAGAGCGGCAGCGCTTCGTGCAGCCGCCCGCCGTAGGCCAGCGCGTCGGCCCGCCGGAGCAGCACCTGCCACTCGGGCCCCAGGCCGCCGCCCGACAGCTCCAAGTTCTGCGCCTGCAGAGCCCCGGCCGCCAGCTGCAGCACCAGCTGGGACTCCGGGCGCTGCTGCTGCTGTTGCTGCTGCTGCGGGGGGGGGCAGGTGGGAGCCCATGGCGGCGGGCGGGCGGGCAGCCCCTCTCTAGCAGGGCGGGCGGAGCGGAACGCCGGGGCGCGGCGGCAGCTGAGGGGGCGCGGGTGCGGCACGGCCCCACCGGCCCATGCTGCTGCCGCCCCGCGCCACCAGCGCCCCGCGCCGCCGCCGCTTATATAAAGGCGGGCACGTGACGCCAGGCGGCGGCGCCGATTGGTCAGCGCTTGGAGGTTGTTACAAAACCAGGCGGTTTTGTAACGCGCCGGCAGCCGCCCCGGCCCGCTGAGGGGGGGACAGCCCCGCCGGACCCCTTCCACCCCGACCCGCCGAGGAACCCCGCCGACCCAGGTGGGATCCCAACGCAGATTTGTTGGGGAAGCCGCGGTGGGTTGTCCGAGCCCGGCCCGGGGCGAAGGGGCAGTGTGAGCGGCGGGCAGGCCGCGCCCGGCCGGTGTGAGAGTCCCGTCGGGCGGGGAAACGGCTCCGCCTCAGCACCGCCCGCAGCCGCTGTCCGCCTGGGTAGGGCTGACCGGTACTCGCCTCCTCCTGACAGACCGAACCGGGCCGGGCTTTGCCGCGGGGATGGGATGAGCCGGGCACCCGGTTACACGGGACTTGAAGTGAAGTTTGGCGGGTCCGGAGTGAGACCGCGGTGAGAAACTGAACGGTGTCCTGGGTCTGGTGTTCTGGCACCTCCCGTAATAGAAAAGAAACGGCAGTTCAAAGGGATTTGGGAACACCAGGATGCCCTTTCTTGCTAGAACCGGAGTTTTAAAGGCAGTAGTTACACAGTCAATCACTCTCTTTAAGGCAGTTCACGCAGTAGTGAAGCTATTTTAGTGTTGGGTAATGATGCTTTTAGGACAAGCAAGCAGAACATTAGAAGGAAAATGTCATGTTTTGTTTTGTCATGCGGTGTGGCTTATTGCATAGATCCACCTGTCTGTGCCAGGTTCTAGATAAAACCCCATATATATGCCTTATGATCTATTTCTGTTTTAAGACCAGCAGTACTGACCACTTCTACTTGGGTATTGCCACCAATTTTTGTTACATGAAAGGATTGCACGAGTTGTGTAACTGTGGGTGCTAAAAGTAGCCTATGGAGAAGACAACCTGTGCTACCTTAGAATAGGAGCAGTCGTTTTAAAAGACGTGTGGGGTTTTTTTGTGTGCAGTTTTACAGAGATGTGCAGTTACAGTTTCTAGAAATGTCGATGATATATATACACACATTGCCAAACACTCACCCCCCCCCCCCCAAAACCCAAAAAAACCCACGGTACTTTTCATACTGGCTTAGAATCCACTGCAAAAACTGAAATTTCTGAGGATATCCCATTGCTGATACTGTTGGCCCCCACATGAAGCTCAAGAGAGGGACTGAAGGAATTAAGTTCCCATTTCTTACACAAGTGGACTGGACTTCCCAGCTTAGACTGTGTAAGCTAAGCAGGTATTAAGGGACAAGCCCTGACTAGGGGGTTTGAATGGACAGGACAAAAGATGGAAGAAAGGAGAAGTAATCTGTCTTCTGTGAGATCCTGTTTAGAGAGGATACTTGAGAAAGTTCAGATGAACTTAGATTTAAAGTGAAAAAACTTAAGTTAAAGCCACTTAAATTCTGGATCTTAACTCTTAATGATACACACTTGAAATTCATAACAAGGTCTGATTTTGTGGTTTTTATGTGTCCATGGGTAGGGAATCCAGAAGTTTATACAGAAAGTCAGGTGTCTACTTGGAAACAGAAGACAGCCATCAGACTCTTCAATTGTCTTTGACTGCTGTGATGCTGAGCCCTGCCTCTAGGGCTCCTGAATCTATAAAAATAAATAAATAAACAGAAAAAAAGAGAAAAGGGCAACATCTAACTATTGTTCCCAGGGAAGTCCTTTCATTAGAAAAAGATTAATTGAGTAAACTGTTGGTTTCAGTAATTCTTTCTGCCATCATTTGAGCCAGATAATAATCTCATGTATAGCACAACCTTCCATCAGATAATTCAAAGAAAGGTAGGACAAGTGAAGCACTTAAAATTTCAGTTAAGCAATCCTTCAGAACAGTTAAAATAGTGTTTGCTAACAGTGACTTCTTGTTTTTCAAAGCTGCAGGCAAGAAAGTCATACTATAAAAGTACAAGAGAAACAAAAAGAAAAAAGAAAAATGCTTTCTTGTCTTTTTGAGGTCGACAGTTGTCTCTATTGCAAAACTATAGTCTCAGCAACCTCTCAGTGTGTTATTTTATAACCATTGTCCTGAAAACCACTATGAGTCAAAGCCTATTCAAGCGAGGGAAAGTGACATAACCACTGGTTACGAGTAGCAATGCAGTGACAAGCTCTCTATCAGGGATACGCCACCTGTATTTACATAGTTACATAGCAGGCACTTAAAGAGATAAGGCAGGGTCTACAGGGAGGGTTTCTAGCAGCACATGAATTCAAGATACAGGGAATGGAAATGGATTATCATAGAAAATGCAATCAGCATTTGTGCCCTGAAGGGAATTTCCAGTTTCTGTTTACAATGTATGAAAGCATCTGCAGGGGTAGCTGACAGTCTGAGTGCTTGGGACACAAATGAGTCTCTAAAAAGCATTGTGAAATGTCCTTCTGGGAATTCTCTTACACCAGCAGGGATGCTGCTGAAGCATTTCAAGAGAAAAGGGCAGCTGTGCTTATGTGCTGCTCCCATGGTGGAAGCTGTACCCTTATGAGGGTTCAGAACAGAAGCTGTGCTCTTCGGAGTCCTGGAATTGTCCAAAGACAGAAAACAGTTAAGAACTTATCACGGATGGCCTATGAGCAACAGCTCTGTGACTTCTTAGGAGAGAAACCAGATGGCTCTGGCTCTGCTAGTTCCTGGTATGTGTGGTGTTTGGTAAATGTTAGTACTTTGTGGGGTGTGACAAGTGCAGAGGGAGCAGTACAGTCACTAATGGCAAAATATTTAAAAGCCAGGAAACTTATTTACTGTTCACTAGAAGTCAAACAACTACAATATATTTGATTCTGACAGGAAGCCTGGCTGTGCAAAGACAGTTTTAGAAAAAAACAGTAGATTGTATGTGTGTACTCAGTCTAGATATGCTGGGGCTTTTTTATATATAACATCCTGAAATCATGGCATTTTCATACATTTGTACATATATCCATGGATTGGGAGCAACAGTGGATAATGAGGTATAATTGATTAGAAAGGAAAAGAAAAAAGAAAAAACGAGAAAAACAAGGAAAAAAGCAACCCTCTACCTACCTGCATTGCTCATGAGCTCAAGAACTGCTTTATGCTTCACTTAAACAGATGAAAGTAGAGCTAGGAGGTGAGTCACTGCAAAAAGCACATCTCCCTTGTATGATTTTTCTACAAAGGGAGATTTGATTTCTTCCTTTTAATGACAATGAGCACAATACTGATCTTCTTCCAGCAGTTAATGGCTGGCATAACAGACAGTCTGAGAGCATGACTGCATTCTTCAACCTTCTTCCAGAGCTGTAATCTGCATTGCACTTTGAGGTGACAAAAACAACCAACAAACAAACCTGTTTCTTTCTCTCAGACACAACTAACCCAAGTGTGAAATTCCAACCTACTGGTCATGCTGACAAAGCTCCTTCTCTACTGGAAGCAGGGATGTGAAAAGTCACTGAACAAATACAGCCACAGATGGCTTTTTATTTTCAAGTGCTCTGCACACACTGTGATAGTCCATGGGCAAGAACGGATTTGGACTGGTGGCTTATGGAGTTGAGCCAATTTAAAAAAAAAACCAAAAAACCAAGAGGGAGGTCTGACCATTACATCAGGAAGCTGCAGTGACTTAGAGATCAGAACATGAAGACCTCTGAGTTCTTCTGTGTGATTTTTCTAATGAATCTCTGGATGATTTCTGGCAACTATCTTGGACTCTCCCTTTGCATCCTGTCTACTGTGACTAAGCCTGCATGCAGTGGGCATTTCTGCACTATAAACATGAGTTATATTGGAAAATAACTTGAAGTTCTATTTTAAATGTTTTGACCCATTAATCTTGGAAGAAAAGGCATAATGTTCTATATTATTTCAGGAAGTGAATTAAAAGACAGAATGGAAAAATTGATGTTCATATGCCATGGTTAGGAACTCTCTAGAATGAAGACATTCACAAATACATTAGCCATTTTAAATAAAGACATGGCACCATCAAACAGAGAAAGCAGCTGTGTCACTGCAGTTTGTTTTTCAGGGAAAACTACCAATAGACCTGTGAAAGGTCCTTATTACCTATTGATCTATGAACAGTGTGTAACCAGGAAAAAAACCAGTGCCTTTCCCATGCAAACCTCCCAAATTCCTAATTGATGACTGATGAGTGCCCAGCCTGACAAGACCTGGGGACAGATCTTTCTCCATATGATACTGAAAGAGAGATTCAGTTTGTCCTTGAAGAGTAATCAAATGTAGACCAAGGAGGATAAAACAATTTCTGGTCAGACTTAGATTCTTAGGTTACTTTTGTTCTGTATTGGAATGAGAGGGCTACAAGTCAGAAACTAAATGGAATTCAAAATATAGAGTATTTTTATTGTGAAGTAGGAAGACATTTCCATGCTGAACAAATACTTAACTAATTCACCATGGAGTTCTGAGGAAACTAAGATCAATTTGAAGGTTCACATTTTATCAAAACTGAGGAACTATCCACTAGCCACCCCTAACTAGCTGTTTTGGTGGCAATAGCTAAGCTGTCAGAAGGAAAGCCCAAATTACTTCTTTTAAGTACAGAAGAACAAAAGTCCCATGTTTAAGTGCTCCTCAGTGTGCATGGTAAACCTCCAGTGACAGTAAACTCCTGCTTTATGTGTGGCAAGACAAAGTTAAGTCTAAGAGGTCCATCAGTCCTTGCAGAGAAAGGAAGCCTTTCCATTTCTGGAGAAGATGGGCAGCTACTGTTACAGAACAACTGAATGAATATACTGTCTAGAAGGTAAATATAATTATGGATTCTTCTGCTCTGACCAGTAGAAAATTACTTCTCAGATGTCTCCAGCAATAGGTCATTTTACATCCAGGCAGTGCTCTGTTCTGAAAAACTTCACTTATGGTCTCAGTTTAGATAACTTTCTAGTTCAAAACCATGTAAACCTCAGTGTTCAGAAAGGAAAGGTTATAGCAAGAAATAGAAGAATGCATGCTTTGTTTCACAGCTTGTGATAATGCAATCCCAGGAAGAAGATGATCAAGCTTTACAAAGTGAAACCAGAAAGAAAACACCACATGAATGCAATCTACAGTCCACCTGAAGTTACAGGAGCTATTTCCTCTTCATATGCTTTGGTGTGACCTGAACACCAAAGCAGTTAGGAAGCAGTGTGGATCAAATCTGGAAATTATAGATGAGCAGCCTACAAAGCAAATGAAACATGCCTGGGCTTTAAAAGCTTTCTGGACCACATTTGTTTAGCTGTCTTTACGTTGGTAGGGACTGCTGTCAAAGAGGTCTCCTTGTCTCTGAAGCATATCTTTTTATGCATGTTGTGATTCTTAAAATCCAAGAGCTAAGTCATCCTTTCCTTTCCTACACAGACATCTGTGGGAGTGCAAAAGGCCTCCTGAATCAACAATTTATTTTCAGATTTCTGCAGGGAGTGAGGGAGATAAGGGCAAGTTCTACAACCACAAAAATTAAAGAAGTACAGGTGGTACTACTGAGGTGGAAACTCTGAAAGCACCTACAGACAGCCAATGCTTAACAATGGCAGTGGCAGATGGTTTCTGAACTACCTCTGACAGCCAGATAAATCCTGTAGTTCTAGGGTCCACAGCCTGTGCTGGGTTTGGGCCATTGCTCACAGCTTCCTGGTCTTTGCTGTTGGGGGGAAACTCAGTCAGGCAATGACAAGAATGTGGCCCTTCTTGGCAAAACTCTTGCAAAATACTTGTGGTCCCATGGCATTTAAATGAGACTTAAAACACATGCTTCAATTTAAGGGAGTTCTTCCAAGGTTTACTCATGAACCAAAGGAGTAACTTAGAACATAACATTTCAGTTGGAAAGAACCTACAATGATCATCCAAGTCCAGCTGCCTGACCAGTTCAGAGAACCTCAGCCTGTGCTTAGCTGTTTCCTTGACACCCTTGGACACCTTCATACCTGTGACTTTCACCCCAGAGGCTGTATGCTGCCTCTTCATCCTGGGAGCTGACTTGCACTACTACTGAGCATGCAGCCAGAGGACTCTACAAGCTTACTCTCTCCTACTCTTTGCTCCCATCACTGTGCTAGAGGGTTCTGCCCAGTTACAAGTCAGAGGATTTGGTTCACTTGAAACATACAGGAAACACGTGAAAGAAGAGCCAGGTATTTCCTGTTAGACATCTGTGAGGTTACAGATAAAGACTTAGATTGCACCTTTCCATTTCTGAAATTCCATGGAATTAATTCTGGAAGCTCTGTGAATACAGACAGACTTCCAGTTTTCTTCAAAATCAGATGTTAAGTACCTGTAGCTACAGCTCACTCACTTTGTGAGAAGCCAGACAGCAATTTTACTTATGCAAAACTTAATGTCACATTTGTCACACTAGAGCAAAGGAGTGTTTTTTAAATTTTATTTTTCATTTGAGATACTGCAGAGCTTTCTTATGATACACATTCATGGGGCTTCCAGTAACAGGCTTTCAAAACTAATTAGAGCGATGAATCATAATCAGAAATAAATGAGTCTTACACTTATTAAGACAGTTATTTAAAAATGTTTTGATGAATCACACAAAAATGCTTGCAAAAAGCATTACACTTTTTCATAGATACATTTGTTGTTTTTCCTTCTCTTATGAAATGAGCTTGTGCTTTTAACACTCGAATAAAAAAAGTATTTACAGCAGACGTCATAAATGCTACACTGCAAGTAAGACAGGCAAATTGGTGATGGTCCCCTGCTTTGCCATTTATGAAACATGCTGGGGGTTTCAGATCTGTTCTATAAACTCCCATCTTAAAAAGTGTTCAGTCTTGGATCTTCAGTATGCTCCTTTTCTCCAAATCATTCATTTCCTTCAGTATAAGGGCAATATTGTATCTCAGTTCTTGAAACTTCGCAAGGGGCACCTGAAACAGAACATTCAGGTTAGGAAACATGAAATGGTAGGAACTTTGACTAGGGCATGTCTATGGATTGGGAGAGAGACTGAGAATCTCACAGTGCCAGCCCAGTCTCTCTTAAAATATTGTTTTGTGTTGGTTTTTAGACTTAACACAAAAGACTTGAGGTTAATAAGATTCAGTTAATCGATTAAATCATCTGAGCCTCATCAGCTCTGCTTTTTTGACTACTCTGAAGTCACATAGAGTCCCTTGTCATCCTTCCACCTCCTGTAGCACAGATATCCATTATATGAGAGGAATCCAGCATCTGACTTGCATTTTCTGTATGCATCAGAAATGCATAAAAAGGCATCATGTCCTTTTCACTTTTGACATATATACAACCAGACTTGAAATTCTGCAGTTCCCGTTGCTTTTTAATAAAATCTTCATTGTCAGAGATTGAACTGTGATTAAAAAAAACAAACCAGATCCAGGAGATCAAAGAGCATAACTTCTTGCTGGGACATACACCTTTAAAAATGTTCATAATGGAATTATTTTCTGAACTTAGCATCTTACATAGTTAGCAGGACACTTTGAATGTGTCTGAATGAAAGGTGAGGACTATATTTGCTTGTATATGGTACCTGGAACCAAAACACAAGTTTGTCCTGAAGAGCTACTAAAGACCATTCATCAGGTACAGAAATTGAGTTTATAGCCAGATCTTTAGCGTTTCAGATCTAAGAAGCAGCAAAGAGGTGATTCTAAGAGAAGAACACTGTTTGCTATCAGGTGTCTGCACTTCTGTGCATACTGGGCTGGACAACACAGCACCACTGCAGAACACAGACTTCCACAGATTTGCTACAAAATAAACCCTACAACCAAACCAAAACAACCAGGAGAGCAAGACTTGACATTATATACCAGGAAATAAACCTCCCTAATCTAACAATAAAGACTACAGATAAGTTTTTGTAAGTGAAACCTAGCCAATTGTAAAGGGTTAACCTAAAGTCCATGGCACCATTTAAGTTCCATGGAAGAACTCAGAGCATACAGGATACTCTGGGCTGGACTTTCCAGAAAGGGGGGAATCTGATCTGTGAAGTGACACCCTCAACACATTGCAATGTAGCACAGAATTTATGCCTTCCTTAGCAGCTGCCTTCTTGTGAAGCATTGTAACACCAGTCCCCCATTTTAACCCACACTGCTTTCTTTGGTGCTTCTCCACACTGCTACCAACACATGAATTGAAGCCAAACTCCTTACAAAGTTCAAATGTAACAATGCCTGCTGTGCACTGAATTCCTGTATGCACCACCATGTTATTTATAGAACAAATAGCATTCCCTTTCAAAGGTTAAAAATATGGAAGAGTTTATGCAATCTTCTGGCAAGTCTTTACATACAATGTCAGAAACACTTCCACTGACTAATCCTGAAGTAAAAAGCAAAGAGATTTTTTTTCTTTTTCTCTAGCAGCAAGAACTGTGCTGAAGAAAGGGAACAAAACCACCTCTGCCACAGAAGAGCTGTTACCATCCTCTACCAAGTGTAGGGGGTTTAAAGGGTATCATAAATTATATAAACTATCTCAGTAATTCGCTTGCCCCCTCAAGAGCAACCATCAGGTCTAAAGGTTACAGCTGATAATCAAACCAGTTATTATGCACAAGGCACTTTCAGTAATTAATATTCTAACAAGTGAGGTTTCAGCAAAATGTGTGTAGGAACAAGGTATGAAATTATGTTGGTTGGCGTTTCATTATATATATTGTGTGCAGCTACACTGAATATGAAGTATTCCAAAGCAAAGCAACCAATGATAATGCACCACTTACAAAAGCTTTAATATTTTAAACAGCAGTTCAACTTTCTAAACAAAAACTTCAAGTGATTTCTTTTTATTTATTATGGCAATCAGACTTACTTCAAAGCGATGAGCTGTCCCATCTGAAAGCTTCATCATCATTAAAATGGATGGCTGAAGTGCACGGGCCAGTGAGCTGAAATTATTTACATTATTAGTGTTATACCAGTAGTCATCAGCAGCGTGGTGTAATCTCAATCACAGAGTCCTATATCTGGCTAGCTGGAAACTCAGGAACACAGGAACCCTGTCCAGTTTTCCTCAGTATTGAGACTAATAATTTTATTATAGTTTAGTAGCTGCAAGTTTAGGAGCATTTTCTTTTTACATAATAATCAGTTTAGTGAACTATGATAGGGATAGAAGCTGAGCAAGCCAGTAATAATGCACAGTTTTCTTAAGCAGTTTACCACGTTGCATTAATCCTTTCCATTCCTTCATATATACTTTTAACTGCCATCTCATTTGGGGAATCAAACTCTTTCAGTCTTCAGCCTAAATTTGTGGGTTATTTTATTTGATGATCCAGAGAGGGGAAATGAGTCATTCTTGTGCAGCTTCCATCAACTGATGTTGCCAAAGCCTGCTCAGGTACTGACAGGCACTACAGCCAGGAGCCATGCCTCTTTGCAGAGGCTGTTGCTGGATGATAAACAAGAATTCCCAGGGGGGGGGGAGGTTGACTGGAGAGTAAAATAAGGAGGAAAACAGAAAAGGATAACATATTGCTCCTGTGTTATTTGGCTGCAGCTTGCAAGCATTGTGGCTGAGGAGATTCATCTGTACATTTTGCTGTCTTATAGGTACAGATTTTTTCTGCATAGTGATACCTGTGTGGTACTTACAGCTCTGGTCACCTGAGCTAGCAGCTTGTGGCCATCACAGTTTTCACTTAGGAGCTTTTTTTCCTGATTTCAGGAAGACTATCCCAGATGTGATGGGCCTCTCAGCTACAGCCACAATGAGACTGCACTCTCCCTCAGATGCAGGTGGTCATGAATGCAGTATGAAGTCACTCGTGCTAACTGACAAATACTGAATCATCTTCCAAATTCTATCACCCTGGTCCATCTTGGTTAGAACTACAAAGACCAAGAAGAGCAGACCACATGTCTCTGTTCCCTTCTGGCTCTAGCCAAAGATCCACCCCCCAGCTGCCTCTGCTGTGGCAGATGGCAAGCAGCTATTCACTGCAGGCACAGGCAGGATGATCACAATGGCTTTCACTCCTGTTTTTCTCAAATAAACCAGGAGCTGGCTCAGTGACCAGTGGTACAACCATGGCAGTGTGGAGGTGCTGTTCTGAAGCCTCTCTTTGTAGAAGCTACAGCAGACTCTACAGGTCATAAAAAGTAATTTAACATGTGCAACATACAAATGGTACTGTATTTGAGAAGCTGAATAGATGATTGCTCTCTTCTGCCCCAGTGGAACTGAGAGGTTGGCTGGCAGCATAAGGCTCAATCCATCTAATTTACTCCATCACCTCTGAGGACCTCTGGAGTCATATCAACTCCATTAAGTTGTAAAATATTGAAAGAGAGACTTAAAGTGAAACATTTGTAGTACACAGGTTTTAGAGATAAAAAGAAATGGGAGCCTAAGAAGTATCATTAGTAGAAGAGGAAGGCAGCAGCCTTTTGGCAGGTCCATGTTAGCAGCAGCAATCTGTATATAAACTGACTTCTCCACTGTTCAGAAAATCCCTTTCACAGCTTACCATGTAATGCCACATGCCAGTCCCTAACAGCAAGATACATTTTAACACTTCACATTTTGAAGCAACATTACACTTCTTTCTTGGGGAAATTAATTTCTAGGGTCATGCAGAACTCTCTTTTATACCTTGTGGATATAGCTACATCCACTCTCCACCTGAAGTCCTGGACACCTGGCAGTCTACATCCTTGTATCAGAGCTGTGCCTTCAGGAGCAGGGCGCCTACAGAGTAAATCAGAAATGGGAGATTAAAATGCAGATTCATAAAAGGAACAAAAATCCAAAGAGAAAATAAGATACCTGAGAACAAACCCATCTGGAATTGTTTGCCAATATATAAATGTTCTCATTTAGAGAGGTCTGAAAGAGTGGAGGTTTTGCATACTTTAGACAGCTGTGGTCAGATTATCCACCTTTTTCTATGCTTAACTACAGTCCATCAAAAAAAAAAAAAAAAAAAGAGACCAAGTGAGTCTGTGTAATTCCAGTAAACTGGAATTTATTTATAACTGGATGTCATTATAAAGTTTAGCAGGAGTCACTGTGGTGGCTGGCATATCTATTTTTCAATTATATACAACTGTGAGGCATAGAATATATCTGCATATATATCTTTACCTTTATGCAGATCCAACAGGAACAAGTGAGCAGGAAAAAGACATAGGACTTGAATAAAAAGGTTACAGTAAGGTCACTGTGCTCCTTCAGCAGAAAACATCTAGTCCTAGTGAGCAGCAAGGTTTTAAAATGCTATAATATTAGGGTGTACCAAATTATAATATTAGGATGTACTTAGAAGCATGCTAAAAAGAAAAAAAAACCCTGCACAGTGTTTCTTGCTAATCGAACATAATTTACAAACTAAGTTTCTTACATAATTTTTGCTTCCAACCCCAGCACAATCTTTGTGATTTTTGTCTAGCCTAATATGTAAGAAGCCAAGGACTTAATTTATTATTCATATTGCACTGAGAATCAGTTTATTTCTGTGAGGAAATATAGTTGACAGTGATTAAACTTCAGATGGCTGACAATCTTTAAAATTTTAAAAGCATCTTAAGCTCTGGGTAAGTAAACAAGGCAAATCTGATACAAAGACATAACAACCATCCATTTTTAGGTATAAATGCAGAAATACCTTCAGAATGAGGTCATTGAGCTGGTCCATTCAGGAACCAGCCTGGGCTTCATGTTACTTGCCATTTTGTTATTTTTTTCATTGCTAAGCATCCCATGTATCTGGAAGTTATTTACAGTACATTTCAAAGCTACTCCAGTACTCCTGCTCAGGGCAGGATAAGAAACGTTACAACTTTTATCCATGGTGCCAGACATAATCTAATTACAGACTTTACATCAGAAAGGAATCCTCTCTGCACACATCAAGAACTGTAGGAATGATAGTCTAACATCCTGACTCAGATGCTTGTGTGCAAGTTATCTGCTGCCTTTAGGAACTGCCCAGAAGGATTATTAAATTGATAAGGTAATGCAGGACTGACAGGCTGAGATCTTACTCTTGCATTTAGCAAAGTCAAAGAAAAGAATTTATCCTATTTGGTTTTTGGTTGTTTTTTTTCTTTTAAGGGGGGGTGGATGGTGTAAGAAGTGACACACATTCCTAATAGTATGGTAAAGGAATGAGCAGAAAAAATAGATCAGCTGGTTCTTACTCATTGTCAACTACTGGATAGGAAGTAGGTCAACACAGCTGGGTGCAACCATGAGGAGCTGGAGTCTAGGATGGTCATTAGCAGGATTAAACAGTAAGAACAGACCTTTGCCTCAGTGGTGAGCTGCTGCCAGGGGATTGCCTAATTTGGGGAATGCCTGAAAATAGCCCCACTGCTACCACTTCCTGAAGACACACTAACTCCTATCAATGGAAGCTGCTCCATTCAGGACAGCAACAGAGTTTCTGGGGCAAGAAAGAGTAAACAGGAGGATGCTTTAGTTAGCTGTGGTGGGAAGGGTCAGCAATGCCAAAGCATTGAAGCTTCTGATGATTGTTTAGTTAGGGCATTTCTGTGGCCAAACCACAAAGCTTTAGTTCTGGTCAGGACTGCACTTGAGCACCATTCCCTCAGAAAGCAACGTGGCTTTTATAGCTTAGCTTAAGCTTCTGTCAGCACCTTCTCATCCTGGACAAGACTGCAACTGAAACTACAACAATCTTGTGAGGATGACAGAATGTGCACAGTGGCCAACATACACACAGAAATTACACAGGCCATTAATCAAGCCATTGATTTGTAAGAGGAATAGCAAAATGGAGCAGAAAAAGACTCCATGGATCTTATACCCCAAACCTGCAGAGTATGATCACATTTTGTAAGCACTCTGTGCCAACAGCTGCAAAATACTGTCAGCACATGGTGTAGAGGCAAAAGTTACAACAAGTAAAGCACCACAGATCATCCAACTTAGACATGGAAAAGATGATACACCTGGTGGCAAGAACATCATCTGCCGAAGAATACAACAGAAGATGTTCTTGGAAATGAAAGATTAATTAATGTAGAGCAGCAGCTGACCTAACTATCAAAACCAGAGACAAATTCTGGATGGTTCTCTATACACATAACAAGACATGCCTAGCAGGCCACTGACCAGGGAGAATGAATAAATTGGTTTGTGTGAAATGCTGACAAATGGCATACAGAAAACACTCTCCTAGTAGAAACTAAAGCTGCACTATTTTAAAAAACCAAGCAGCACATTAATTATTATTATTCTAAACATTCAGGAAGCAGGGTATCTTTTCCCTTAAAAAGAAAGTTTTCATTCATTAAGATATTTTATGTTATCAACATGGCAAGTATATAGCTTGATAGAACTGTGGGGACACAGCAATACAAATGTCAAATTTCAAGTACTTCAGAGCTGTTGTTTAATGAACAAAATTACAAAAATAAGATAAGATGCCAGGGAAAGCATTAAAAAAGCATTTTTCTGGGTTATCTAGCTCATACCGAATTTTTTATTATATGCTAATACTTCTCTTACCATCACAATCACAGATATTTACAACTCAATAAGCATTTGCATGACTCAGTGTTACATTTAAGATTATTAAAACAGATCTGTCTAGAAATCAAATCTGAGGTGCTCTTCTCTGGTCTCAAAACAGCGAGCAGATTACACTGGATAATCACAGCTTTTGAAATAAGAAAAAGCTAAATTTTCCAGCATCGTGATTTCACAGTAGAAAACAGGCAATCATGCATCCTTGAAATGACATCTAAATTTATCTCCTTTCTCCACTGCAAACAGTATTTCCACTTTCAAACCATGAATTTTGCATTCCTAACACCTATAATTCAAACAGAAGAGCAAAGAAAAGATGAGAAGGCTGAATTTATTTTTACTCTAAGAACCTTTAGCTTTAAGCCAAGATCTTAACCAAGGAAATGAAAAGTAATTTTAACTTTGGGAGTAGCATTCAGACCCTTTTGAGGGTAACTGAAACACCATACTATGATTATATAGATTCCATGCAGAATATCTGGAGCAGTGTAGGATTAGTGATGCTATGTGCTGAGTGACCTCAAATTTCAAGGAGGAAAGTTTTGCATATGTAAAAAGTTCAAGCAATTTCTATAATAGAATAAGCTAAGACTGAGCAAAGAACCATACAGAAATTAGGAATCCTTAGAACAGACAAAAGAAATCAGTTGTTCAGAAAGTACTTTAGTATTTCCTCTGGAGCTGCTGTGATACACTGCTTAGAAAATGAATAAAAGCAAGCAGAGCACTTGGTAACTCACACGTCATTGAGTCACCCCATGTGAATTCCCAACTCAACTATATATTAAGATTTGACTAAATGCTATCTGAGAAAGCTTCCAGGAACCACAGCACAAAGAAGGTCTATTAACTTGCCTCTCAACCAAATGAGTCTTTTACTTTCGCTCTAGCTTGCAATAATGAAAATAAAAATGCTTAATTCTGTAGTGCATTTATCTGTAGGTGTAGAGGTACCTTACAGAGGATACAGAACTTTATAAAAACTTATATGCAGTAATCACAGAAAAAACGAAAACTGGCATTAAAACTACTTACTGCCTATATAGCCATGGATGATGGACATGCTTTGTTGAATCAGAATAACAGAACCAATCTTGTTCTGAGATAATTGTGCTGTGCCTTCAGTAGGCCTGTGACTTTTGTCAGCAGAGCTCAGTGCAACCCTGCTGGGTGCACAGTGCATGGTACACAAAGATACTAACCTGTTACCAAAGACTATACTGGAAAAGTCCAGGATGAAATCTTCTGGTATCCTTGAAAAGAAGAGCAATAGAAAATAATTAAGTGTTTTGTAACCACAAATATATGGTCCTAGTTACCAAACAAAAAAATTATCTGTTACAGAACACAAAAAATGTGTCAACATTTTCCATCTTCCATTGCTTAAAACTGCCACCAGCTCTTAGGTAAGCACTTCAGTAGTGATTCAGCCAAGGCTCTCAAAAGGACAGCCTATGTTTTGATATCAAGAACCCTAAAAACTGCATCACATGTTCCTGTCCTACCTACTACGGCAACAGTGAGTTTCAAAAGAACCCAATATTTGCCTAAGTTCTCTCAGTGAAGTCTGTCCTGATGGCTCTGACATGTGCAGAAGGCAGACCAGCAATGCACACTTTGAAAAACCCCAAACCTAGACATTTCCTTTCACTTTCACCTGAAATATAATGAAAAGAAGACAGAATTAATTGCTCCCTCAAAATTTAAATTGAGACCCTTGCAGCTAAGATTACTTACAGAGGTAACATACCTAACAGGAGGAGGAGAAGCATAAGTTTGATGGGGACCATCAGCTGGTGGAACAGACTCACACTCCACTTCCTCTCCACTACTTCACCATTCCTATAACACCCTTGTTGCCCTACAAAGAAGCTGCTGCTGGTTTTTAGTTCAATATGTCAGGCTGTGAACTGCAAAGACTGCAGAGCAAACACTATCCATTGAGCTGCTTTTGCCATAGGGACAGTAATCTCCAACAGAGAGGCAGGTTAGACAAGTGGGAGAATAACTACTGCTGCCACAGTTTAATCCAGCACTCAGCAAGAATCAGTGCTCAGAGACATTACTCACCAGTGGCAGAGAGGCACAGCAGTACATCAAAGAAAAATCAAAGCAAACAAGGAAGTTACCTGTCCTAAAGGCCTTACAGTGTCTAATGATGGGAGAAAAAACAAGTCACCAGCTCACACAGTGGGAAGATGAAAAAGCAGTTATTAGAGCTTGAATTTTTAATAGGAGAAGTGGGGTTAAAACACATTTTTAAATGGTTTCTGTATAAAACTGAATTCATAATAGCAAGGTGGTTACGTGAGGCAAACTGGGAAGTGAAGAGGGACTGGACAGTACTTCTTTGGCTGCACTCATCTTCTTTCAGAAGAGACACAACTCTATTTCTGCAAACAGTGCTTACATTTTATTGTGCTAGTGCATCATTTAACCCATCCTGGGAGACAGGGGGCTGTAATATGATTATTGTGAAACCTATCACAATACTTGCTGGACTGTGAGAACAAGTGTTAGTAAAACAAAAGCATTAATGCTACCTTTGAGCTTGCATTGTTTTTGCTGTGCAGTTAATGATTTTGCAGGAAATTCTGTTCCTGGCTGAAGCAGCTTACACAAGGCCAGCCACACACTAAGCAGATCAGACAGAAAACATGGCACAACTCAGGCCTGAGCTACAGATGGCAATCAGTTTTCAAAAGAACATTCTGGGGAAGGGACTTAAAGGGCAGGAAAAAGGTGTGAGAATGTCTCAATCCCCTGTTATTGGCCTGAGCCATAAAGTTAATAAAAAACCTGAGAGGAGAGGGAAAAAAATAGCACTCATAATTTAGAGAGAATTTATTCTCACTGTCTCAGTCAGTCAGGCCAAGAGACAGGCTATGTGGTATAGCAACCCTGTGAAATCAAGAGTTTTGATCTAATTAATCAAAACTTTATTTGGTGGAATTCACTGGAGGAAACAAAATAGAATGCAAGAGAGGTAAAAGAAAAGGTAACCTGGCTCAGAACTCAAACCTTTTAAAGACACACAAAAAATAAAATAAAATAAAATAAAATAAAATAAAATAAAACATCACATGATCACAAGATGACCCATAGGAGTCACTGCAGACAGACCAGTGTCTGAAAGTAATTAGTAGGTTTCTTAAAGATGAGCAGCTATTTCATAACCAAATCCAAGTGCACTGGGAAACATAGGAAAAGACACAGGAATTACCATAAGAATCAAAGATGCTACAGTGCTACCAAATTTACTAAGTAGAGTAGAATAAGCTATTTCACATTCCAACAGAAGTTTAGCCACAAGGTGAAGAGAGCTACTCACAGGAAGTAAGACTGTCACAGATGGAGTTAGAAAGAATCACAACAATATGAAAATCACGGAAGCCCAGAAGCAATGAGCAGCACGTAAGACTTAAAAGTCTGCAAGCAACACAAATGCAGTTACCTGAACTACTGCTGCTGTATCAGTCATGTTAACCAGAACAAGAAATAAAAAAGATTTTTCAGGATACAAAAGAGGTCATGCAGACTGAGAAGTGTCTTTGTAGGTCCATGAGTAATCCATGCAGTAAGAAAAAAAACATGGCAAAAATCAGCTACAAGAGTCTATCTAAGGCATGAAAATGTGGTCAAACAACAAGGAGAGTGGCCTGGAATCTGTGTCTGTGATACAGGCAGGGTGCACAGCCAGCCCAGCACTGACTCCTGGTGCTCCTGCACACCAACTTCCTCCACTCCTCAGCAGTTGAATACTCACCCACCCCAACAAACTTGGCATGGAGCTTTTAGTGCTCTTCACTATTCTTTAATCACACTGAACACAGTCTGTGTGCATCTCAAAAATCACCAACTCCCACTGGGTCAAAAGCAACTCATCAGTTTCTTACTGACCTACTTTACCCTGGGTGTGAACTCTGTGACATGTCAGAGGAAAGAGCTCATGTTTTAGCTCACAACAGGCAGGCCAAGCTCCAGCACTGAGCTGCAGACAAAATTGTATCAACCAGCAAGGCACCTTTCATCATGGCCTCAATTAGACCTGTCACCAATTACATCCTCATTACACGTCTGAACTTGCACCTTGAAGTTGCTCGTAAAGTAAGTTATGCTTATGGCTGCAGAACAGAGTCTGAGAAAGCCAGTTTTGCCCAGGTAGATGGACAAATAAGGATGTAAAAAGGCAGGATTAGAAATATATCTATTTCTCCAGATACACTAGGAATTCTGGGCAATCAGAATGCTAAGAATTGTGGGAAATTAGCATTTTAAAATGACTGGGCCTTGATGCAGAGATTGCTCTATAGATGAAGATAACATCAGCTGCTGGTATTCTCTCATTGCTACTGAATATGGAAATAAGGAAAACCCTATAAAGATTATCAGCATCTGATGTCTAGCTTTTATGATATAAACTTCTGCTCAGACTTTGACTACTTCTCTAACAAACATTATGCTTTCTTGGGAAATGGGCAGGAGAGATCATAACTGAACAAGATGGCAGGATTTCATGAGGGCTGTACCATTGGTCTTTTAAAGAAGAAAAAAGTAGGGCAGTTTCCTGACTTCAGAAATGTTACTACTGTCTTACCAAACATGTTATAAAATACTGCAGGGCAAGGTGGGGATGGCAGAGGGAAGGTCACTCACATTTGCATAACCTACATTACAGACTAAATTACACCAATCTCCACAGCATGTGAAATTTACTGCTTATGCTCAGTGTTAACCAAGCCTTACACAACACCTCTTTTTTCCTTCTGGCAACAGATATAATATGTGTTATTTACAGGTAATTTTTATACTAATTTTTTTTGTGAAAAAAGTTGATTTGGGGAGGCAGCTACATGAAAGTTATGAAAAAAACCAAACAGATCTAAGAAAACCAAGCTTAACCATCATACCTGAGCTCTCTTAGGTCTTCCTTAAAAACCTAGAAAGACAAGGAAGGTGAAATTTTACAGGGTAAAGTCTTGAAAGATCATTATAAATTAATAGTGGTTACTTGCTGGTATCTCTTTTAGTTTCAAGTGACAGTAGTTTTGAAATGACACGTTATATATTGAGAAAAATTTCCAGAAGTGTTTAATCAACTAATTTTTAAAGACCTAAATCTTTTGAAAGCCTTTATTTTTGAAAAAAAACATCCCTGTCCTTCCTTGTCTCTGGCTATCCATAATATATTCTTTTAGAGTAACTCTGCACCCTTATTCTGAAATATGTTTTGCAGTAACTTGTTGAGACTGTGACAACAGAGAGGAAGTGGCAAAAGATAAGCTCTGAATATAAAGAAATGCTTTCACTAGGTTTCCTGCAATATATGAGCTTTCCCAGTATGCCTGGGTAAATATGACAACAGTGTCTTAAACAAGACAGAGGTGCCAGAAGCCCAGAGGTGGTTCATTCACATAAAAATCAAACGAGAAAAGAAGAAATGTAAGGTAAAGTAACACAAAAAAGGAAAGAAAAAACAGCCATGAAGAAGTACCATGGGTTGGGATCATAGCAGCTGTATACATATTCACACAGAACATCCACAGAACATCACACAGAACATTTCTGTATAAACAGAACATTCTCCCAATTTCCCCCATACTGTTCTGGTGGCAAGACTCTCATTGCTTTATGACAGAAGTATGAGGAAAGGCAGACAAATAAATAACAGAAATTTTAAGTGAGGACAAAACGAATGCTTTGTGTGAACATAGAGTTAGGGTGGGAGAGTCAATGGCCATGCAGTAACACTTTACAATGGTTTCTTCTGGAGTTTTAGTTTAACAGTGAAAGCAAAAATGCACAGTAAACAAGATGTTGAAGCAGAAAAAGAGACAGGAATCTCCTCAAAGCTTAAATGGTCTCTCAAAAAGTTCACTTTAAATCTACCCAACAAGTAAAATAATAAGCTCTAGATATGTAACTGTTCATTCCAAACACTTAAACTTGGACCAGCATTTTTGTGTGCAGCTCCCCACCCTGGGAAATGGAGTTGAGATGGTAACTCATGTCTGACACAGGTTTTAACTTATTAGGACTCCCAGAACTTACTTCTTGTTTGAAAGTTGATAAGGGGAGCCTCAGTGCTTCTCGGAGAAGGGTATACATGCCAGAAATGAGGAAAGCAAGCTGCTCTCCTGAGAGGTTAGTGCTTTCTGCAATCAGCTGGACAGATTCCCTGCAGTCCTTTCCTTCCAGTGCATTAACAGTGACTGTGAACAAGAAAGCAAAGAGACTGTGAATATTAACATGAAAATATTTATGATTTTACTTGACTTATCTTACTGACATTTTTCCTTATGTGAAACTGTCATTTCAGGTCTGTGCCAATACATCTGATCATCCACCACCACGGTCAGTCTCACAGCACTTTACCAAGAGAACTTCAAGCTTTTGCATTGTAAAATTGAAGATGCCTTTACTGTTGAAATTTGATCCAGTGGGATAATGCAAAAAAGATAAAATATCCATTGCTCACAAGTACAAATCTTAACCTGAGCTTCTATCAATAACTTTGTCCACATTACAAGTCTGGTTACAGTTCAATTACACTTCTGATACGCAGGATAAGAGAGGGCTGAGAAAGCAAACAATTCAACACTGTTCTCCAAAGCTTCACATAATTATTTGATCTTGCAATGTCAGCATAGGCTAAGGATTAAGTGATCAAGGAGAGAAAACTAAACCTCCAAGTCTTGTCGTTTGCACAACTGCTAATAATACAAATTTCAAAGGAAATTACTGTTAACCCATGTGGTAGTATTATGCACTAATAACTGGTGTGGGTTTATCTCCCTCAGTTGCTCATCCTTTCTCCATATATGCACTGGCTTA
Organism: Calypte anna; assembly: GCF_003957555.1. Classification (NCBI taxonomy): domain Eukaryota; kingdom Metazoa; phylum Chordata; class Aves; order Apodiformes; family Trochilidae; genus Calypte; species Calypte anna. The sequence continues at coordinate 12,490,727 of NC_044247.1, read as the reverse complement.
TATATGTTTCTGTTCTTATGTCAGCCTCTGTCATGGACTCTGATCAGTCTGGATGGGCTGCTGGAGCCACAGGAAGCCCCATTGGGGATAACAAAAAGGTTACTGACACAATCCCATTAGTGAAGACATTAGTTATTTATACTGCACCATATTTAGTGCTGTGAATAAACCATAAAAAGCTAAAAATGTCCACCAAGTGTTACTGAAAGCCAACACTAAGAGATTAGCTTAATACTTTAGATAAACTGAGTTGAAATCCATCATGTCTTCAAAGACTCCTAAACCTTTAAAGGAAAAAAACTGCTGCCTTCCAAGCTGTTAATCACAGACCAGCAAGAGCAGAAGACGACTGGAGATTCCTGACAGCTCTGTGTGATCTGGAGGCTGTGATCTCCATCCCCTCTGGGGCACTGACTGCAGTAGGTTACCTGCTCTGGCTTCAGATGGTTTTGAAGACCGACTGTTCCCCCTACAGTAGGAAGCATTTACTGCACACCTAAACGTCGGCAATAATTTACACCGAAACTAAAGCCAGATGAGGCTTAGTGGAGCTAGTCAGGCTTTCTGGCACTGCTGTAACCTGTCAGTCTCCATTGCCCCTGCACTAGACAGCAAATTTGCACTGACTTTTGTCCCAAATGCCTCTGTTTATACAGAGCTTTACAGCTTTCAGTCCTTCCAAGGAAACCCTGGATATATTGCTCCATTTCTGACACTGTGCTGCAACACTGTTAAAGCCACATCAGCTGCCAGATGCTTCGGGTCCTCGCTGACAGGAAAAAACCCCCAAAAGCCTGAAAGGGAACTCTGCTGAGAAAACGTGCAGGTAAAGGGGGCAGCACCCTGCCATGGTGTGCAGCACTTGATCTGGCCCAAACCAAGCCAAAACCTTTTGCTCTGACCGACTCTCCGATTATTCAACAGTGTATTCAGCTGAGTGACTTTGATTCTGGTGGGCAAAAGGTACCTCGAGAAAAAACTCAAGTGTCCCGCAGACACCTCACAGACCAGCAGCAAACAGGCAGATTTTCCATCCCAGAGCCCCAGCTCCTGACAGACACCTCACCTGGGGGTCCCTTTATTATCCCCGGGGGGGGTCCCTGGCTCCCACTCCCCGCACGATCCCTGCGTGATTCCACCACAGCCTCTGGTTCCCGGGGGATGATGTCAACAGCGCTCGGTGCCACACCGGCGGCAGCTGCAGAACTCCGTGTCTCGTTCTCCGGGATTTTATACAGAATTTGACACCAAGAGCCCCCGGGTTCGTGTTTCAGCCTCGGCTTTCGCTTCCCCCGGGGAAAAGCAAAGGGAAGGGTCCCAGGAGAGCTGCAGCCCTGCCCAGGCAAGGCAGGGGACAGCAGAACCTTCGAATACCCTCTCTTCCCGAAGAGGATCCACCGCTTCCTCCAGGAACGCGGCTCCTACCCACCGGGTCCGTCTCCCGAACCCCCCCCGGTTCCGCCGCGGAGGGAGGGAGCGGGGAGCAGCGGGCAGGGCAGAGCCCAGGGGAGGCCGCGCTCGGGCCCTACCTTTGAGGAGCCGCCGGAAGGTCTCCTTGCCCACATCCTGCACAACCCGGGCCATGGCTTCCACCTCAGCCGGTACCCGGGGCCCCAGGAAGCCGCCTCCGCCGCGTCCCCCGCCGCTCTCCCCCTGCCCGTGTCCCAGCGCAGCCGCCATGGCTCCTCAGCCAACGCCGCACGCAACGGGCGGGGAGTTCCATTCCCCCTCCGGAGAGCCAGGGGGCGCTGTGCCGTCCCGGCCCCGGAAGCAGAGCCCGGTGCCAGAGCGCGGCGCATCCTGGGCCGGCCGCTGAGGGATGGCGGTGCCGGCGCTGCCTGCCTGAGGCGCTGGGCTCCTCCCCGCCACCGGGAGCCGTTCCCGCTCTCGCCGCCATGACCGAGGAACCGTACGAGAAGTTCTTGGCCCCCGAAGAGCCGTGCCCGCCGCGGGGCGGCAGCTTGAGCCTGAGCGAGGAAGGCTGCTTGGACGTCAGCGACTTTGGCTGCCAGCTCTCCTCCTGCCACCGCACCGACCCGCTGCACCGCTTCCACTCCAACAGGTCCGCCCGCACATCCCTCCGAACCCCGCGGCCGGACCGAGCCTCTGGGTGATGACCCCCCTGGGGCCGAGGGCCGGGGCGGGGGGCTGAGGAGGCCGGGGGCGGCCTCGCCGGGGCCCCTTCTCCCCGGGACCTTCCCCCCCCAGGGGCTCCCCGGAGACACCTCAGGACCCTTCCCCTCGGGACCCTCCTCCCGGGGACAACCCCCCGGGACCCTTCCCCTCGGGACCCTCCTCCCGGGCCGCTCCGGAGGCGTTGGTGGGCCCGGAGGTGCCGGTGAAGCTGGGCCGTGCGCTCTTGCCCGCTGCCCGGGCTGTGCCTGGGCCCCGCTGGGGTCACGCTGCCCTCCGGCGGGGGAGCCGGGGAGCTTGGGATGGTTCTGTGTGATCTCGGTTGTGTTTCAAGATGCTTTTATGCCTTCTCGAAGCTCTTTAAAACCTGGTTTGGAGCGCTGTAAGGGGGGGCAGGTGGAAGGCGGCGTGTTGGTCACATTGAAAGGCCTGGACTGGACACAGCAAGCCCGGGGAGGTTCGGGATGAGTCAGGTGGCTCGGTGACTGCAGAGATTCCTGCGAAAACGTTTCCATCCCATGCTACTAATTAAGGGTAAATTAGTCGGTCTGTAATCTGTAGGAAAGGTCTGCTCTAAAAATGCAGATGCAGCTCTACAAAGAAATTCCAGCTGTGCTCACCTTCCAGCTTACCTAAGAACCCAGTCGTGTTACTGCTTATGTTTATTGTTAAGCATGAATATAGCAAAAGGGTGGGCTTTTTGAGAACAGTTTGTGAGATTTTAGTCTTGAACATGCATGTGAAATAGTTTCAGTTCCATCTCCAGATCTGCGAGATGCTTTTGCTGGTTATGATGGTATTTTTATTACACCATAATAAACAGTGAATAATCAGCTATTTTTTCAATTTAATTTGTATGAAATAATGGAACTTACACATCAAAAGTGTCATTTATGGCATCAAACTTTTAATTATGGATTCTGAAATGATTCAGCATGAGCAGCCTCAACCAAATGTCCTACACTTCAATGACCTAATTCTTGCACTGTAAGACCCAATGGTGACATCAAGTTAGATGTATCCATAACATATCTGTATGACAAATATGTGATATTCACTAAAGTATTGTATTTAATTATTTCTGTATAGTTTTGTTTACATTGCCTTTCATTTTCTCAGTCTGTTATCCAGGCTTGCTCATTTTACAAACCCAGTTTTGTAACCCAGGTGTCTTGAGGGGACATTTCGCTTCTTTGGGCAAGGACATGCCCTGTCTTGGGCTGGCTGAGCCATGGCAGATGCCAGGCTCAATCTCTGGTGTTTGCAGAAAGGTTTCTGTTTGTTTTTCAGGCTCTGAGGAATTATAATATAGTTCCCCTTCTCATTAATCCAGTTCACCCCAGCAAGTGCAGCAGCCCCTGAGGTACTGGAAGGCAAGGGCTGTACCTGCCTGGAGGATCTGTGTGTAGCTGGTGTTAGAGCCCCTGCACCTCATCCCATGTTTTGATGGGTTAGGAAACTTTGCCCACTCTCTTACCTTTCCTTTCATTGCTGTTTCATGAGGAATGAAGCTGTGGTAATGTTCAAAAGCATCCAGTGGCAGTGTGCTCCTGTTCTCCTCTGTACCCATGGGTTGCTCTGCCCACAGAAGACATCACACATGTGCACAGGGAGGGGAGGGAGGACAAGATCTCCTGGATCTGCTAAAGCAGAAGTTTTAAAAATGTGTTTGACATGGGAGAGTTTCACTGATGGCCCAATAGATGTGGGAGTGAGTCCATCACAAACATATTTAGTCTATTTATAGCTTAAATAGAATCATAGAATCATACTGACAGTGAGGAGCAGCCTCTGAGGGTCAGGGTGTTGCTCAGTTTTGCAGCTGGATAGAGGGATACTTTTGTAGTTAGCCAGGCTGATGGAACAGGAGCTGATTGCATAGATTTGTGTGGTGAATTTTAGAAGCCCTTTTTAGACTGTTTTGGCCAGATTGCCACACTCTGCTGACTAAAAACTGTCTTGACCTACTTTTCACCAGTATATAAAATAAATCCAGAGGTGGGGACTGATTTAATGAGCTTGCTAAATTCTGGCTTGCTCTCATTGGAGCCAAACCCCCCTGTTCTTCAAAATTTGAATCCTCAATTGCTTTCCTTTAGCCACAGGATTAGCTACTTTTTTATATGGAATTGTGAAGGGAAAAAACTATTGAGTTTTGGCATAGTAGCATTTTCACACAGATCATTTTACCATCTTGCACTGACTCATTCCAACAGAATGTCCAATGTTTTTGGCAGTCAGAGTTGAAAATAGTGAATAATGGAACCTTGACTACGTCCATAATGTGTTTCTTTATTCAGCCATAGTTCTGTGTGGGATTTATCAACCTAGAATTTCTTTTGACATCTGTTTCTCCTGAAGCCCAATTGATTTACTCCTTAGATTTGCTTACTTCAATTTACATTGTATTTTAAATATTTCAACATATAAAGAATTATATTTTTAGATCAGTATATCTAGAAAGCCCACAAACAACCAACAACAAAAAAAAGACAATTTAAGCCCTGCACAAATCGTGGCTCTGGATGGAAACTGTTTAATATAATTATATTAGTAGTTGTCCAAATACTACATATGGATTTTCACCTTGCCATTTTTAATATTTAATTCCCTTTGGTGTTGCTTATGGACCTTTAAAAAAATTTTAAAATAGAATGCTCCAGTTTACATAATTTACAACCCTTTTCCATAAAACAGGTCCACAATATTGCTGACAGGTGAAGCAGAAATGGGTTTATGGGGATTGAAAGAGCTGAGTGTTTTTCAGGACATGATACAAATACATTTGCTGATGTCTGTTTGCTTCGTCCTGTTTTGCAGGTGGAACCTGACATCTTGTGGGACCAGCGTGGCCAGCTCAGAGTGCAGTGAGGAGCTGTTCTCCTCAGTGTCAGTGGGTGATCAGGATGATTGTTACTCTCTGCTGGATGACCAGGAGTTCACCTCTTTTGATTTGTTCCCTGAGGGCAGCGTCTGCAGTGATGTCTCTTCTTCTATCAGCACATACTGGGACTGGTCAGACAGTGAGTTTGAATGGCAGGTAAACCAGTGCCACTCCAAATATCACATTCTGTACAGACCATTAAGTTCTGGGTTTAGTTTTAACTAAAAAGCCCTCGGTGTTTGTTCTTCACAACTATTGAATGTGAGAGCAAATAAATGAATCTTCAGTGATACAGAAAATGTTTTGTTCCATTTTATTCCAGCCTTCCCAATCTGGAGGAGAGACTGAAGGTCAGCCCTTCAAAGAGGGTTGCTGAATTATCATGGTAGTTTGGTTTTGGTGACCAACATGTCATGTAGCCATGAGCTTAGATTATTTGTACTCAGGATGTATCCTGCTAATTACATCTGTTTATAGATGTCTGCTTCCAGTGATTTGTCTGTATGATATCTTCCTTTGCAGTGGAGCTGGCATCAAGGTAAAGTGTAGAAGCTCTTGCCACAGCCTTTTCCATAATTTTTTTTTTTCTGTGCCAGTAAGAGTACAGAGCTCACTTTGTCTCACCAGGATGGGAAAAGTGTGAAAGTGAATCATGTCCTCCTATTTCCTCATCTGTTTTAGATGCAGCCCTGGTCAGGTATCTCTAGTTTGTGGTAGGTGTCTTTTGTCAGCAGTTTCTCAGTTGGGGTATGCAAAACTTTTTTTAGTGTAAACTTAAATTGATATTTTTATATTAGAGACTTGAATCAACTGTTACTGTATACCTAACTTTGAAGCAGGAAACATGGGGCATCAGAATATGCCAGGGAATACTTCTGGATTTTGTCATAAAGCTTAATCAAAGTATGTTCAGAATCTTCCAAGTGCAGTACAAGGACTGAAAACACTGATTCAAGAAAGCACAAATTCTGTTCTAGAAAACACAAATGAAATTCAGATAACATGGACTGATACTAGCTGTGAATTTCTTACTGTTTTAGTCTGACTGCTGCTCTCTGTGGATATCCTATCAGAAAAGTTTGAAGTGTGTTTGTGTGCTACAGCCTGTAGGAAAGGCTCAGATTGGATCTGAAGGATTCAGAGCTTCACTGAGTTGTGAAATTTTAATTTCTTGATAAACACAGTGATTGTTTTCAAAAGAAGCAATTTCCCATGTCTTAGCTGACAGAATATTTGATTAATAACTAGCTTTTTAGAATTAGTCTTTGTTTTTTAAAACAAGCATTTCTTAAGAGGCATACGTGATTGGGCTTGTAGAATTCTGAAAAGGCTTTTTTATAGCTCTTCGTGGTGTTATCTGGCAGAATCTGAGCATGAGTAATGCAGCTGTCACACTAACTGCAAATGCATTCAGAAATTACATATCAGTTGAATACATGAAGCTAGCTAAAGTTCAGCAGTTTCTTCCAGGAAAATGACAGTGGTTTTAATTAATTGTCTTGTGTAATTATGGGGTATGGTATAAATTACAAACCTACTTTGAAATTATCTTCCTGAAACTAAAGTTATGCTTTCACATGGGAGGTTTAGATTTAGGTTTGGTTTGTGGTGGGCAATTTACGTCGTTGGAGAAGGGAGGGAGTTGAAATGCCACATCAATTCTGCTGCTTCCTTAAATGCAGCTTTTTGGGAAGAGGATTGGTAAGTGGGGATAGTGTGAGCTGAGTTTGCTTTTGTTGTTTGTTGGAAGATTTGAAGGCTTATGTGGGATAATGAGTAATTATTAAGAAGTTGTTAGAGTACATAGATAATCGATGCTTTGCTAATTTGATAGTGTGTTTTGAATTGTTAATAGTGTGAGAATGACTTTAAATCTGCCTACTGTATTCTGAGGCTTTGTTCTTTCTCTTACATATTACAAGTTGCCTGGCAGTGACATTACAAGTGGGAGTGATGTACTTTCTGATGTTATACCTAGTATTCCAAGCTCTCCTTGTCTGCTTCCTAAAAAGAAAAACAAGCACAGGAATCTTGATGAACTTCCATGGAGTGCAATGACAAATGATGAACAGGTGAAATTAATTTTTTTCCTATGTGAGAACTGTAACATACAGAAGAACTTTTAATTAGTGCCACGTCTTCAAAGACATACTGATTGCTGTAGGTGTGAATGAGACCTATGCAGTACTACTTGATCCTTGGAACTAAATCTTGTCTTTCACATCTGTATTTGGCAGGTTAGCAGGTACTCAGGTTTTAACCCTATATTTTTGAGGATGCTCAGGTTAGAATTGTAGGAAATGTGATATTCGAGCACATTTTATTATGTTGGTACTTCCTTTTTTCTGTCACTCACTTAGAATCAATAATACTTGAAAATGACCTGTTTGTCTTTGGGTCCTAGGTTGAATATATTGAATATTTGAGTCGCAAAGTGAGCACAGAGATGGGCCTTCGAGAGCAACTTGATATTATCAAAATTATTGATCCTACTGCTCAGATTTCGCCCACAGATAGTGAATTCATTATTGAATTAAACTGTCTCACAGATGAAAAACTGAAACAGGTGAGTTAAGATTTTTACATAAGATTTGAGGTTCTCAACAGCTGCTGTGTTTTGTCAGTTTCCTTACAGAGTTTTGATCAATTTTTATTCAGAATCATCAGATGTAGGGAGATACACTGGAGCACCCTGTTGTCCATCAGGGAAAACGGTGTTCAGAAGCAGCATAGTGTGTGTCTGCTTATATATGAAAGACTGGTTAAATATTCTCAGAATGTGTTAAGCTTAAGCTGGCATGTGTGTAATGAGTTATGCTGTGGGCTTGGTACTGCTTATGACAAAGCATATTCCACTTCATGACTGTCAACTGGTTGAGCCTCTTCATTTGCTTGCTGGATATAAATTAGCATTTGGAATTTGTTTGGGAAGACCATAAATTCAATGTAAAAAGGGATTTGTAGCAAAGTGTTTTAAAGATATTGCAAAATACAAATTATAATGAAGAAGGGTGGGAGATCCCACTACTGGTGTGGTAGATAAATGCTACTGTCATCTTTATCCTTGTTCTATCCTGGTATGTTGTTGGGAAAAGATGCAGTATGCAAACAAGCTGAACTCCTCAGTGTTACTCTGTATTTGTGATTATGATGAAGATAAAGATTGAAAATGGAAAATATTCACTGCTCTGAGGACCTTGGCTTATTTTGTTAATTGAAACATTTAAGTATCATCTTCTGTTTGAGTATAATTAACAAAATAAATGGGTTGGATACATTAGCTAAATAACTAAGGTCAGTTCAACTTGACTGATATTTCTCTTTAGTGTTATAATAATAAATAATTGTTACTTAGAAAACTTGGGAGACAGGAGAGGTGGGTGGAAACCCCAAACTCTGTTAATTGGTTTTCTTCCATAATGGAGTTAATATTAACTTAGTTCTCAACTAAGTTCTCTCCATGACTGCCAGATGGCTTAGGATTTAAGCATCCAGAGCAAAAAAAAAAAAAAACCAAACCAGCTGAACTGATCCAATAACTTGATCATTATGAATGGCAAATTGTGTTTTTTCCATGAAAAGAAGTATCTCAGTGTGGTATTCATAAGGCTTTAGTAATTCTGCTGCCTCTGTTCTAAAGGTGAGAAACTACATCAAGGAACATGGACCTCGTCAACGTTCTGCAAGGGAAAGCTGGAAGAGGAGCAGCTACAGCTGTGCAAGTACCAGTGGTGTGAGTGGTGCCAGTGCCAGCAGCAGCAGTGCCAGCATGGTCAGCTCAGCAAGCAGCAGTGGTTCCAGTGTTGCCAACTCTGCTTCAAACTCCAGTGCCAACATGAGTCGAGCACACAGTGACAGCAATTTGTCCACGAGTGCTGCAGAAAGAATCCGGGATTCAAAAGTAAAGTTTCTAATGATGTACACGTGTGTTAAGCTGTCTAACTTTTTAAGGTTGCTTATGTGATCTGAGCTGGGGGGTTTGTATTGAAGGAGCAAGGTTAGTAACTGAGGGTGTGCTGAAGTTATCCTAGCTAGACCAGGGCTGACTTGCTGACATGACCATAAGGAATATAACTCGTGCTCTTCCCATCACTTCCAAGTGATGTTTGTGTGTAGTAGATCCTGTCATGACTTTTGCTTAATGAGTGGGGGTTGAATCAGGGCTTATTCATCTAACAGTTCTTTGAATGAATACAGTTAAAAATTATTCAAGATCGATCAACCTAATCTGGGCATAATTTCTGGATAGTAGAGTCTGTCTTGGTTGCCTGGTTTTTTTCCCTACTGGAAGTTCCATCAGGCTTCTTGAATCTTCTCCATTCTGTTCTTCTAATATCTCATGAGACAACTTATAAGGCTTCTTACCACAAGGTGAGGAGCATCCTACTGAAGCACCTTTCAGCTCATGTCCTTGTCCCTCACTCCATAATTTCAGTTTCAGGTGTGGAGGAGAGGAGCAGTTCTTGCTTGCTTGTCAACAGCTCAGGTTGTTACTGTAAGACTGTAACATTTCCATGCAGTAGAGATTCTCCTGATCAAAGACTCATGACTCAGATGTGGTAAACAGTCTGGATATTTTACTGTTAGATATGATTTTGAATGAATGTTTGCACCAACTCCGAGAATTAATTTTTGTTACTTTTTGGAGCGGGCGTTATTTTGGAGTTTAACTTTTAAGTTATTTAGAAGTTATTTATTTTAAAGGTGATTTCTAATCTACAGAACAAAAGCTTATTTTTTACCTTTTCTGTATTTTGACAGAAACGTTCCAAGCAGAGGAAGCTCCAGCAGAAGGCTCTGCGCAAGCGGCAGCTGAAAGAGCAGAGACAAGCTCGTAAGGAAAGACTGAGTGGATTATTTCTTAATGAAGAAGTGCTGTCTTTAAAAGTGACTGAGGAGGACCATGAAGGAGATGTAGATGTTTTAATGTGACAGGGGTGAATTTATCAGTGTTCTTTCTAAGCCTTAAATGTATTATCCTTATTGTTTACATATATTTCTTGACCAAATTTTGGTTAGTGTTAACAGGATAAACCAGATCTTATCTCAAGTGTAATTTGGGTAGGAGGGTCTAAGTACTGAATAACTTCAGCTTTTTGAGACTAATTTTGCAACAAAGGCTTCAAAAACTTAACTGACTTCTGAAAAGAGGCTGAATGGATACAATTATAAGGATATTTGAACTTGCAAACATGCTAACTTACTTGTAAGACATTCTAGGGATGCTTTTGAATGACACTAAGCATGCATAACTGCTTCAGCTTTTTTGTTTTTTTCCAACAGCATTAATATTACACTTGGCTTGTTCTGTCTTTCCCATTATTAGGTAGATTTTTTAGCATGAGGAAAAAACCATAGTTCTATATTGCTTTCTTCAGTCTTGCTCTTGGAAACATCTTAAAAAATCAAAGTAGTGTGATAAAACCTTTTCTTAAAGCTGTGATTGAACTTGAACTACACAGAAAAGAAGGACATCTAATACAGCGAATCTGTAACACACAGAATGCCTCATAATCTGGTTCTCTAGGAGGCAATTAGAATTCAAAATAACAGCTTCTAACCTTAGTCTTCAGAAAGCTATTTTGCTGCTCAATATCTGATAGCAGGATTGACCACTACATCCCTAGTATTGATGTGAAAAGATTAAGATATAAAGATCTTAGTGCATTGAAAGCACACTAATCTATGATTAAGTTGTCTAGTACACTACTTAAAATAGTAAAAAAGCTACTGGAAGCAGAAGTGCAAAGAAACAGCACACAGCTTTGGTGGCTTTTTTTCCCCAGGAGCAAATCTAAATAGACTGGTGCTGTTGGCAAGAGAACTTAATGCAGCTGTGCTTTTCTTAATTGTGTGTTTGGCTGAGGATGGGTCTTCTGTGTGGGTTGTTACACCATGGCACGTTTCAGAATTCTCCTTGTTTTGTTATGTGCTTTTGGAAGTTTCACTTGCTAAGAAAACAAGTTAAAATTGTGGCTTTCAGGTAGGGAAGTAAAAGTAGTTCTAACCTCTTTTCTAATTCTGACAATCTATAAGGTGACTTCTGTCTTTATCTTGTTAGAGAATTCCTTTCTTGCACAGCTGAGATAAAATGGATACTTCTAAACTCCAGTGTGAAACTTAAAAGATTATAGAAGTTTTTTCTAGTTCTGAGTTAAGAAATAATTTTTCATTATAGTGATGCTTCTCAGCTTTCATTTTTGCTCTTGTGAGTTAAGGAGTTTGGCAGTTTAGTGTGGCCACGGGTGTCTGTAATTTCAGGACATGGCCCTGTCCTGCAGAATTGCATGATCAACTTTATATAAATTTGCTCACATTCATTTTGGGTGTCCTGCACAACTGAAGTAGTTTTATTTCAGAAGTGGCATTCCTTGTAGCCTTAAAATAAACTGACCAGTAAAATATCTAGTCAAACTAGTATATGTGAACTTACTCACTCCTACTGCTGCTAGGCAACAGGTACCCAGACTTGGCCAATGGCTGATTAAAAGATACATAAGATAGTTTTAAATTTAGTTGTTAGCTATCCCATGTGGCCAGTTATTTGGCCACTAACCAGAAGTGACTGTTACCTGTCAGTATTTGCTTGCTCTGCACTGTAGCTGCTTGATGGCTCCCTCCAGTAGAAACAGTACCAAAAACTTCTTAACAGTATGTAAGTTACAAGAATTTAGACTGACTGAAAAATGGAGCTTCTTTCAAGTACCTTGTTTGGAGGAAAAAATTGAATTGCTGTCAGTTCAGCTGATTTCAGGGTGCAGCTGTTGAACTCTTGCAGCTTATCATGGCTGTAATGGATGAATTAATTATGAAACGTGTACACTGTCACCATGGAGTGCAACTTTTATTTTCTGCTGTGACTTTGAATAGTGAACTATATTTTTTTTCTGAAGAAAATGTGCACTTAATACTTCAGAGAACTGAGATTCCAAAATGAATAGTAAGAAAAGTGCAATATCTCAGCGTGGTGGAGCATGAAAGTATTATCACTTTTTATTCTGTTTCAGCAGCTCTTCAGAGTTTAAAATCCCTCAGGCTTTGTTGAGAGAAGACCCCTCATTATTTTGATGAGGTACATTTCTTGGTCAGCTTCTAGAGATCATGACATGAGAGAGGATAGGAGTCCCATTGGGATCTTGGTGTGAGCATGTAAGTATAAAGATAGTGGATTTCCAGGGGTCCATGGTTTATAGCTCTGTAGTTTCATAGTCCCAGGTTGCTTGCAGCCTAAGAATACAGGACTCTGAATGTTCTCAGAGAATCAGGCCTGAAGTAGCTGTGGGATTCAAGAGTTCTCATATACTTCTACATATTTGGCTTTTTTTTTTCCTTTCCCCATCCTTCATAGAACTAATGACCCCCATTTTCTGGAGGAGGGAGGTGTCATGGACAGATTTTATCTCTCCCTGCAATATGCTGAGCCACCATTCATGGAGATACTGTGTACATGTGGCACTTGGGGACATGGTTTAGTGGTGGACTTGGCAGTGTTAGAGTTGTGGTTGGACTCAATGATCTTAAAGGTCTTTTCCAACCAAATTGATTCTATGATTCTGTGAATTTGTTTTGGATACTCATGGCATTAGTCAAACAGTTGGAATTTTAGTTAAACATGGTCTTGCTGATTTGAGTGGTTGGCCATTGTGGTTACTGCTTTGTTTCACAGGAGGTTATCTGTAGATTGCTGAGTTCAGATAGATACATAAGAGTAACACTGCTAAAATCATGCCTTCTTATTAGTGCTTTTTCAAGAAAAGAATAAAGTTTCTGCTTTTTATTTAGAGATAAAAAATGTCAAGCTAAAAGCAAAACAGAGACAGACAGAAAAAAGCTCATAGTTGTATGGTTCCAGATGAGGCTGTGCATCCAGGTGCTTTGTACCCACTGTAATAGGAATGTAATTGATTTGCACTCTAACATTAATGGTTTGCTTCCATGGTAACTTTTTCTGTAAAAAGGCTTAGAAGGAGCACTGAAAGTCTGGTTGCAATTGGACTGTAAATAATAGAGAACATTCTTTTCTAATATGATTTTAAATATGAGGAGGAAAGCTAACTGCCTGATAAACCTGTCTAATTTTTGTGTGTGTATCTAATGTCATCCTTTATTGCTTTTAAGATATCTATTTTTCTTTATCTGGAGTACTGATTAAAAGATGGTTATAGTATATTCAGTATGGGGTACTTACTAAGAAGAGCAAGTCAAGTATTTGCAAGATTTTCCTGGGCTTTATTTTTAGTTCTCATTGTGGTTTGAAACCTGTGAAGATCATTCTCTGGAGAAAAACAAACCAACCTGCCAACCTGCTTGAACTTATTCATATGCATTTACCTCAGTGCATATTACAATACAGAAACATATAAAAATGGCAATATTTACTGTTCATCTACGCTGCATGGCCTGAAGCCATTTCTTTTCTCCTAACACTTTCAACTTTGAAAGCAGTTGATACTTTGGTCTATAAATATTAATAAGCTTGGCTGTTTTGAGGGGCTCTTGAAGTTTATTCTTGCAAGCCAGATTTTCATGGCAAATATTGTTAGATTTGTCAGTTTAATGTTCCTTAGGTGACTCATCTTCCAGTTCTTGGGCACAGAAAAGACAGGTCAACGTGCCATTTTCCATTCAAGGTCTGCAAAGAAGGTTTATAAATCTACCAAGGGAAAAACCTGGTAATACTCAAAACTTGTCTGTTTGGCTATGAACTCTGATTAATCATATTTTCATTCTCTCTCATCTGGCTAACTTTAAAACATTTCAAAATTGCAAATACATTCTTCAAAATAAAAAATGCTAATGTTGAAGCCTTGATTATAATTCATAACCAAAGCAAGGGGAAAGTGGGGTTTTGTGAGGGTGTGGGGTTTTGTTGTTTGGTTTTTTTTTTCCTCTTTTGGAGGCGAGATGAGGTATGGATCAGGGTATATGGTACTGCTTGAATTGAGGTGTTTTCTGGGGCGGTTTTGTTTTGTTGTGTTTTTTCCTTCTTTTTTTTTTTTTTTTTTTTTTTCCCCCCCAGGTTCTGTGCTAATTGTATTGCTAAAATGCACTTTTGTATAAAAACCTGTCCTCTGTACATTCTGTATCTACTTTCCACAATGTTTATAGAGATTTTTCTGAAGTCTTGAAGGATTTACTGAAAGCTGCAATGCCAGTGACTGATACTGTTGACTTCAAGTTTTCATTGTATTTGAAAATAGTTATGTGCATATTGAAGTACAGGTTGGAATTAAAATTGATGACATAGCAAAGATATTCTCATGAAATGATGTGGTATCCTCTTCAGAGCAGAATGATTCCTATGTAGGGCTTGGCATACTTGCTGTTCAGGCAGGAAGTACAAATAAAGTGGCCTCTGTTCTTTGTGATAGAAAGCAAATCAGTCCCTCCTGAACCCAGTGCCTTTTGTTAGTCACAAAATCTGATTGGAATTGTTTCATAGGAAAACAATCAGTTGTTTTCCCAAGATCTTGTACTGAAAGCTGCCTGTCCTTAGTTTTGATTTCTGTGCCAGGGGATTTTTCCATCTCTATGCTATATAGTCCATAGCTGTGGGAAGTCTAATCACTAATCACTTCCATAGGGAGTCCAATCACTTTTATTGCCAGCAAGAACTCTGAATCTTCTCCTGCTGCCACCCTCAGTACCTACAACCATCAAACCACCACCCATCCGGTGATGGTTGAAATCTAAGAAGACTTAAAAGCTGTCAGCCTATCATGCTCTTGCAGTTCACCATGCAGGCACCTGTCTGTCTGTAAATTGAGATCTCATTTGTTACAGCAGAAGCAGGGATGCTCAGGAATACCAGAAGTTGAAGTGTTTCACCCCAAGACATGCAGGACCAGCAGGGATCCAGCAGTGGCAATGACTTGGCACTCACCAGTGTTTGTGTAGGCTACAGTGAGGCCACTTGCCAGCTTGTATATTCTGTTTGTATATTCTGTTTTCCTTGCAAATTTCTCTTCTGCAGTCCTGAAGGTTCAGGTGTAATTTACAAAAGTTCCTTTTCCCTTTGGAATCCAGCAGGAAAATCCTGAGACCCTGAGGAGAGAATAGCTGGTGTAAGGATGTGTTCCTCAGTGCTCAGAAAGTCTCCTGCAGCATCTCAGGGGCTGCCTTGTTCATCCCAGCCAAGGCTCATTGAACACTTATGGAAGTTGATTCTTGTCACTTAGGGAAGTTAAAATGGACCAAATGTTACCATCCTGGCCTGTTTTTGTAGATAGTGGGGGGGTGGAGAGGGAGGGGTGAGAGCAGAAGCACTGCAGGTTGCAGCAAGTCTTGTCAGTCTGTCTGAGTCCTTCAGTTATGGAGCCTGGAACTGGGAGGCTGCAGGTTATAACTACAGAACCAATGGCTCTTGTGATGCTTTCCCTGCACTTCAGCGACCTGCATGGGTTTTTGGTTTGTTTGGTGGTTTTTTTGGTTGTTTTTTTCTTTCTGTTTTCACCCAAAGGGGAGTGACAGTGCAGCATGTTTTGCAGCAAAACAAACGGAAATGTCAGCAAGGACCTTGACCCACTGTGGTGGTCTCATGTAGCAGGGACTTCCTGCTCCTTGGATAGCACGTGGAAGCTGCAGGAATGTCGATGATTTCTGATCCCAGGATCTCAGTGAGCTGGACTGTGGTGCTTTGGACTTTTCAGCTTTCCCAGTTAGTCCTGGTGCAGAGACTCTTTACTGAGGCTAAAGTATGAATGAGCCACCACATGGTATGGATCCCTTCTTATCCCTCCTCAAACAATTGTCCTTTTGTATATTAAGTTTCACTGCAATGAGAAAGTCCCATTTGATGGCCAAATATCACATGGGCAGATGTTGAACCAAAATTTCCACAAGGGCAAAACAAATTGATTAATTCCCATTACTAAATAGATAGAGGAAGACAGCGTTGGCTATGATCTTACTGATCTTACTGTCTTCAGCCCTCTCTTACTACTAGCCTGAGGTGGACACTTCATCCAGACACTTCCCAGTACACCAATAGTTACAGTTTGGCTTCCTGAGATCCTTTGCATCCTGTGTCCTACTCAACAGCATTTTTTTCACCTTCTTCCAGCACATTCATCTCTTGTAAATGGTTTATCTGGTGCTGAGATTGGATTTAAATTCAAACCCACGTTTCTGATCTGGGATTTCATTCCATGGGTTTTTCTGCCTTCTGCAGTGTCTTGCACTTGGCAGCATCACTGGTGTAAAGTTTTGTTTCTCATAATCCAGACCTCAGTCCTCAGGCTGAAGTGTGATAATTCATTTTACCTGCAGTCTTTCTCATGCTGCTCCAGTGGAAGTACCTGCTGTGCTGCTACAAAGTTTCTCGAAGAAAGAAGGTGTTGCTGAAGCTGAAAGGTAGAGTTTGCCAACCAGTTCCTGTGGTTAAGGTCAGTAACTCCATGGATGTTGCCACTGGAGGGAGCCCTGGAGTCATCCTAGGGGCCTTTCAGCTGCCAACGTTGCTTTGCTACAAACCCTGTCCTTTTATTCTTTATGTCCTAATAAAAAAATACTAGGGAGATTTGCTTCTCCTCTTAGGCTGCTTTTGAAGGAGGGAAATGTCTGTTAAGAGTTATTTTTCCAATAATGCTCCCAGTGAGTAGGAAAAGATTTTTGCTTTCACTTTTCATGATGATTGCTGAGACTGGCCTGATACTGCTTATTGCAAGTAAAAGATGGAAGTAGATTTCTGGTTTTTGTTAACCATTGTATGTTGCATGGCTGCTTTAACTTTCCTGGTCTCTCTTTCAAATTCAGCCTCCCTTATGTGGACTGAGAATTTCAGAGTTGACAATGCTGGGTGATGATAGGAAACAAGTAGAGAGCTTTTAATGCACTAAGTCTTCCTTTTTTCATTTTTTTCCCTTCCTTTTTTTTTCATTCTTCCCTCTTTTCCCTTTTTCCTTTTCCCCCCTTTTTTCCTTTTCCTTTTTTCTTTTTTTCTTTTTTCCTTTTTTCCCTTCTCCAGTTTAAATGGCTTGTAAATGGGGAAAATATAGAGCAAATTGTCTGAAAGCTGCAGTGCCAATTTTGAAACAGCACTTGAGCATGTCTGTAGGTGCCTGTCTGTGGCATGGGTGCTGTGAAGGTACATGTCCTACTCAAGCTTTCAGTAGCACATCATTAAGTTACCAGTTCTAGGATACCTTCCCTACAGAAAGTGTGTGCCCAAATGACCTTGGAAGGAGGCAGTAAAGTTTTAAATTCTGATTCCAGAGTAAAGAGCTTGAAAATGTGACACAGAGCTGTTAAGTTCCACCTTACTCTCTCAGCTGTTCTTGCCACATAGTTCCTCTCTACTTCCTCTACCCCATAGCTGTTCATCACAGGGGTTGTTGAAAAGATATTTTTATTTCAGTGTAGACCCTCCTAGTTATTTAGGTAATTCTTGTTTCCTGGCATTCATTCCCATTCTTAGGTAAAAGGCAGATGATTTAGTCATGGCTTTCTTTGTTCAGTGTAGGTAAATCACAGGGTTTTGTTTCACCTTCTGCTGTGCATAGTAGGAGTAAAGGAAGAGCTGAGACAACCTCATTTTAATAGTTGGACAATTTTCAGGTATGGACACCTTTTTTCGGATGTAGTTTAGATCCTTTTGTAGGTTTGCATTCCTGCAATCAAGAGGTATACAAAGGTGTAATTCATAGTTTTCTATCTTGAGAAGCAGTGAAAGTAAGAACTGTTGGTGACAGATGTGTTTGAGCTATAAGTGCTCCACATGAAGGGCAGTTTTCTGCATGTCCAAAGATCTTGTACTTGACCTTCCTAAGCCAGAGGACACTGGTGTGTCCACAGCCTGGCTGTACTTTCTGCAAAGAGTGGTGGGAGCTGCTTAGCATTTGCTAGAGTTTGTTTTTGCTTAGGACCTCAAGACTCTTGTGCTTGGCAAATCTCTGCTCCACCAGAACACAGAGCAGTTTGGGGACCTCACCACCAAATTCCTTCATTAATAATTCTTCATTGTGTAGAATCAACCTGCAGTCCCAGTGTAAACCTTATGTTTTCCAGATGGAAATTTCCAGATGGGATTCCAATATTACAGACACTGCTAATTAGAGGAAAAACATTGTGTGTTAGGAATGTCTAAAAACTTGTGAATTATGGTGCTGACTACAAAACTTTCATTCACCCTACAGTCGTGAGTATGATTGGTACATTCAACTAATAGCTTCCCTCTGAAAGCAAATTTAACACTAAAGCTGATCAAATTGCCCTGTATTTATTTAATGTTCTGTAAACCATGTTCAATATTCAGCCAGCTCTGCTTTGAAATAGCCCCTATCTTGTAATACAGGGATCCAGGGATCTGTGTCTAGGATTGGTACAGTCTTTTACCCTGGAAAACTGCCCTTTGCAGGTTGGAAATGATCACTCCAGAAACAAATTATATTACAGATTAGGTGGGCAGGTAAAGATACATCCACGAGTCTATGTCAGTATTTAATTTCATAAATTCAAGGTGAGGAAAAAAAACTTTTATAAAGTTTGAAATTATTCTTTTCCCTGCCTAGTGTTTATATAAAGTGAATTTATTTACCAAACAGTAAGTGTTCACAGTGTGTGTATGACGTACAAACATGTTGCTCAGCAAATCCATGCACTTCCTCCTGAAACAATTTAGATCATAAAACTGTTTGTAGAAGTTACAAATGTTAGTCAAGTGAAACAAAGCAGTCTAAAAATCTTAGTACAAACCCATTTGTGGACTGATAAACCCATCTGCATACTGATAAAATGAGTATTATTTATGGCCTAGATGCCTTATTGGCATATGTATTAAAATTCTGGTATATGTCTGTTTTTCTTAGTATTGCATTAGCTGTAATTTCTCTGTAATGCTTCAATTCATTTGTATATTTGCACAATACACTATCAGATAAGAAAGTGCCAAAATGTGTATAAGGAGGTCATCACTTTAGCTTAATTGTGCACAAATTTCCTGCAGACTCTGATGCTTAAGACCAATAATGAGACTGCTACAGGTAGAATAAACGCATTAGTCTATAAATTTAGAGCTTCTACCTGCTTTGCAAAGGGAGAATCATCTCTAGATGAGCCTGGTAACATTGATTTGTGATTAATCATTTTACTTAGTGACTCATCTATGATCACGGTACAACAAAAATGTCATGTTTGCTTAGTGGCATTAACTCCATTTATCTTCCCTGCCTTTGGAGAATTGCCTTGTTGTCAATGTGGGACTGGGAATACAGCTGAACACTGCTGTTATTAAAGGATTTATGATGTCAGTTTACCTAAAGCAGAGTATAGGCAAAAAAAGAATTGTTCTTTTCTTTTGGTAACCATTCCTTTCCTTGAAACTCAATTATTCTGCGTGGTCAACAAAATCATTTGCAGTGATGATCTGATGGTCTTAATGATCTGCAAAACACAGCCCTGCAAGTGAACAAGTACCCTTCACTCTACTTCTGAGAATATTTTTTTACATTTTGCAGAGTTAAATGTAAAGCATGTTAGCACTGCATTTCTAGTTGGATGCCATCAGATGGGTTCTCTAAAAAGGCACTGCTAAGGAGTGCTTATAGAAAGCAATAGTCATTGTCTCTAAGAAAAATTTTCTTAAAACTTTAAGAACCAGTAAACCCTTACAGCACCACTCCCATGGCCCCCAAGAGGAGAAGAATAAAAGTCTAAAAGGAGCTTGAGTATTCTTCACTAGGACTTGTATTGCTTGAGAACAGGAATCCACATTTTAGGATTTTCTTTTTTAATGAATTTTCTTCAGTAGCATCCCTTATTTGCCTCCCTGGACTAGCAAGCAGACCTTTAGGTCTGGAAAGGAGATGTCTTGTACTTTTACTCTCTTGGCAGTGGGTTTTGTTGCTATTCCTCTTTTCTGTTCAGGTGTTGTGCTGGAAGTGAAGCTTCTTTCTCCAGACATATGTACTGCACTCAGCATTGCACCACTGCACACCTAACCAGGGCCTCTGCTTGTTACCAAAACTAAAGACCAAAGGGAAGGTGAAACATTCTTGTACCATGCTTCAGAAAGGTAGAAATGCCTCCTGTGAACATGCCTGGAGAAGAATGTGGGTTTTAAGAGCACAGAGCACTGTAAAAAATGAAACAAAACTTTGAGTTGGATCAATGCTGCTGTAATTGGATATCATGTTTCATAGCAGAATTCTAAAAGGGCTTTGATAGAGTGAAGGGATCCTACAAGCTGGGGAGGGACTTCTTGTAAGAGGATGTAGTGATATGACAAGGGGGGATGGTTGTAACTCGGAAGAGGGTGGGTTTAGGTTAGACATTAGGAAGAAATTCTGTAGTGTAAGGAGGGTGAGACAGTGGCACGGGTTGCTCAGGGAGGTTGTGGCTGCTCCCTCCTTGGAAATGTTCAAGGCCAGGCTGGATGGAGCTTGGAGCAACCTGGGCTGGTGGAAGGTGTCCCTGCCCATGCAAGGGGGTTGGAACTTGAGGATCTTTAAGGTCCTTTCTAACCCAAACCATTCTGTGATTCTATGATTCCAGTATTGGGAAATACTTATATTTGTTCCATTTAGTAGAGCAGGCAGAAGCCCAGTGTAATTCATGTTTTCTACCATGTAGGAAATACCAAAATGAAACAGCAGGCTGCATAACATAGGGCAGTACTGAAAAGGAAATAAAAAAGTAATTACTCTCTAGACAAAGATTGTTGATTTTGTTCAGGACTCTAGAGAGGCATTCTCAGCAAAACAAACCTGATATAAGGAAAACACTTCACCTCTGTAACTGGCAGTTGAAAAAGGTTAAGTTACAAACACTGATGTAGGTAGATGCTATCTTACCCAAAATGATGGTTTGGATGATATGTGCATGTTGCTAAAGTGATAAGAGGATTCATGTTGTGTATCAGCTCTGAGAAAGAAAAAACCTCAGTCCTCAGAGGAAACTGGTTTAAAGAGCAGTGTGTACTACCAGGAGGTTTAGTGGGGATGGAGAATTCATCCATGCCCTGTGTTGCCTACTCAGTGTCAAAAAGTCTGAGTTGGATCTCTGCACTAGAAAATTGCTTTTTAAAAAATCATCAAAACCTGCATGCATGTGTAAATATAGCTGGCCCCTGCTCATGGGTTTCAAGCATATATATTGAGGTTTTCTTGTGACTGTGGGAGCTGCAAGTTATCTTTAAAGGCAGAGGCAGTCCTGCAATTTCATAATGGTGTCAGTGAAGCTTTAAGAAAAACACTACCTGTAGTGAGTGCTTGCAGCCTTGGATAACACATTTGGAGAAGGGCATGTGAGGGTGATAAAACTTGAATTTCAAAAAGAGCCAAGGACCTGTTGTTGCTCCTGTCATAGTGCTGGGTTTTTAACTTTACAACTGAGACAGTTGCCTCTCTGGTTCAGTGATGATCAATGTGAACATGCTGGAACTGTTTACCTGAAGTAAGCTGAATCATTCAACCTTATATTCATTTGTTTGATTAAAGCCTCTTTAGAGCCACTTGTGATCTGATGACTAACGTGACACAAAGATGCTAATGTTCAGTGTATACATAAATCATTAACTATTTGCTTTGGATTTGGAAACCTGAGGCAACAGAATGCTCCATGGAGAAGCAACTATATTTATCTCTCTTCATCCTGAACCCCCTGTCTCCAGGGACCTGGAATGCATTAGAAAAATGAATGTAATGACTGAACTAAATCCTAGGTCCTCTGTTCCAGAAGAAAACAAGAGTTTTTACAAGCAGAAAAACATGGAAATGTAGGATCTGCCCTGCTGAGACAAAAAAATGTAACTTAAGCAGGAAGATCAGGTAATCTGGACAGATTATTTATTTTTTTGCTTATGCTAGAAAAAGAAGCAGAAGTTAAGAAGAATCTCAGGCCAGTTATCATTTCTTTAAAAAACATTTTTTGAGTTGGTCTAGGTAAGGATGGTTGTGGAAGAGAAAAAGGAGTTTTGGTCCCCCTTTAATTTGATAGAGTAGGATTTGATGCTTTAAAGTCAGACCTGAAATCCCACTTCAGTAATATTTCAGCTCTTTCTTTAAGACATATTTAACTACATTTGTAAGTGAGGTGTATGGACACTGATGAGGACAGTCTGTCCTCCAAACTGGTAATCTCACCTAGCTAGATGCCCATAACGTGAACAGCTTCCTGCCATTTAGAGCCAACTTTTCCTCTTGTTGCTGTTATCTTGTTCCTTACCCATGAATATTTAAGGGCCATGTTCCACTGCCTAAAATACTGTTAAAAATATTAGTGATTTTGGATCCAATTGCTGTTTCTGTTGTCCCAGGAATTCATCCCTTGAAGTAGCATCCTGCCTTCCTGGCTCTTGCTTGTTCCCTGCTAAACTGAGCAACACAACAAAAGAAAGTAAAGATCTCTTTTGAAAGAGAAACAAGTTGCTTAAGAAACAGCTCTTCCAGACTGGTGGCTTCTCTACCAATGGTGCAGTGCCCTGTGACTTAATTTTGAGAGGTGTGTTTACACACTGGCTCTAAGGGATGACAAAATGGCTTTGCAGAATCAGTGTGATCATTTTAATCACCCTTGGGATGTTGCTTGGCTGGGATGTGCTCAGAAGTGTCTTCTCATGCCCTTTTAGTATAGCTAAGCAAATCTGAACTTAGCTGAGACTATCATTCTATGCCCTGGTGAAGTTTCTGGCAGCTTTACAAGGGGAAAAGTATGGTTAGGATTTTGTAAGATATATGTATTTTCTGCTATAATTAGGGAGAATATGGACGTAGCATTCTAGGTTCAATTAAAAGCATGTCAATAAAAGGCAGTTGTGTGCTACATAAAAGATTCTTTTGTTGAAAACTGGCCTGAGTTATTACTGTTTTATACACATTAATTTGCTTTGTACATACAGAATGGAGCTGATTGAACAGCATGATTGTCTGACGAGAGCTGAAAAGCAGCACTTGCTGTAGGTAATTTAAATTGAGCCCTATTATCATGTACAGATTTATTCTGCTTAGAATCAATAAGATGAAAAAGGGTCTGAGAGCTTTACGCTAATGCTAATCACTTCTGGGTCAGTAACTCCTTGTGTTTAAGTTATGTATTTCTTCCCTGTATTCACAGAGTTACTTGGAAAGTGAAATATTTAAAATATCTTCTACTGAAGAGAATCTCCTCAGCTCTTCTACTTCACAGAGAATTCAGCATTGATAAATGTTTTGTTGTACTGAAAAAGTTCACTGAGAGGGAAGTGACACCAACCAAAAGGACAAAAGAGATGCTCTGGAAAGGAACTCAGCAAAGAGTGCCTTGAAAATGTTATAAAGCAGCATTCTTGGTGGCTGGAGATTTAACTTGACCCTGAAGATGCAGAGCTAAGCTGGTTTTGGTAGCTGCATTTGTTTCACTTTTACTAAAGCAATGATTTTGTTCCTGTGTAATTTATTTTTCCAGGTTAGAGAGGTATCACCAGGCCCAGAAGAAAATGGACAAAAGAGAGGCCAGAACCAAGATGGTTTTGGTATAGTAGGAAGAGAATGAAAAGAATTTATATGTTTGAAACAGAGGGAAAAAAGAAAAAGGTGAATTAACCCCAAAAAATCAGCTTGACAAATCCAGTAAAACCTTGGTTGTTGTATTTGGGGCTGCAGGCAATGGGCAGAGATCTGCTGTGTCAGGGGTTGTGTTTGGCAAACTGGAGGAGAGCTGCCAAGTTCTTGAAAGAGAGAAACCTAAACACAACATCATTCTGAGCAAGGGGCCAGGGTGGGTTTCCACATACTCCAGACTTGGTTTATTCCTTTTGAAGTACAAGAACTGATGCTAAAGGCGTGGCTTAAAAGAGAAGATTGGGGGTGGAAGGAGAAAAAGACCCCTGATACAGCAAGGATGTCCAGTGCAATAATGCCTGATGGTGTCACCTGTTGGCTATGCAGTAGTGGAGGGGCTGCACCTCCTGCAGAGAAGGCAGGAAGGGGAATAAAAGAAGTGAGATGAACTTGTAACTCTTTAGGGTTTGGATTTGCAATGTCACAACAGAGCTTACTGCTGTCTGACATCCCTGATTTTTCACACAGAGCAGCAGAGATGAGAGCAGAGAAGCAACAGTACTGTGAAGGAGGGTTCCTTGAAAGGTTCTGCCCTTTCTGCTGATTCAGCCACTCCCAGCTTTGCCAGGAGAAGTCAGTTCTGCAAGCTGAGGGGCAGCCCAGGCCATCACCTCTGAAATGCCTGAGCTTGGGGGCTGTGCTGAGGGCCAGGAACCTGGTGGCACTGGGGAGCAGCAGGGTGAGCAGTGCTGCCCTCCCTGAGGCTTTGCCAGCAGGACAGAGCATGGCAAAGGATGAAAGATGTCTCACCTAAGGAGTGTGAAGCTGCAGGGAGAGAGTCAGAAATAGAATTTGTCTTTCAAGTCTCAGGTGAGTGTTGGAGCCTCTCCAGCTTGCTGCTCTTCAGGCACAGGAAGGTTGGTTCTGGACAATTAAACCATCAGGATTGTTACAGCCCAAGTCCATTGTGTGCACCGTGTTGGAGCCCATTGCCAAATCTGCATTATTCCAGCAATAAAATGGCTTTCCCTCCTCATACTCAGTTTCCCCAGATACCTGAGGGTACTACTCCAGAGGTTTAACTTTTGTTTTAAATGTTTTCTTTTTTTTTTAAAAAAAGCCACATTAAACTTTTCTTGTATTAAAATGGGGTTGAGGAGCTAATACAATCTCTTGCAGTAAATAGCTATAAAAACATCAAAGGTTTTGATAACTGTTAGCTGTATATTTTGTAATGCCTATTGTATTTCCATTTTGTTAGTTCTATTTAAAGAGCAGTATTATCATGCCCCATTTCCTGTTAGATAGTTCTATTTGTCTGCTCTCCAGGAGGCAGAAGATTTTAGGTCCAAAAGAAATTATCTCTCAGTAAATTACTCCTAACTCCATTATGGAATACTAAGCACTCTCCCCTTACTGTGTGAGCAGCTTGAAGAGATAACTGCAATTTATTTATTTGTTTTATCCCAGGTGTATAGGTGACACATGGACCCATCTGAGCAGAGGCAGTGATAACTGACAGGTACATTAGATCAGTCACATACAGCAAAGTTTATCATGATTATGTAGTAAGTGTCAAGATGTACAGTAGCTGATGTCAGTTTGATCTCTCTTATGGCATATAATGGCTTCTGGTTTTCATGGTTGAATGGACACTAATTTTTGTCTAATAAGTAAGCTATCAGTTGAGTGTTTTAGAGAGTAGCCAGAGTTTTTTGTTCTACTGAAAGGGAAACCATTCGTGAAATTATTTTAAAATTTGTTTGGATTGCTTGTTGTGTTCATTTTTCTCCTTCTGAAGTCCTCTGTTTACTCAAAGGTACTAAAGGTACAATAGTTTCTAAGGACCTGCTGTGAATCTATTGCATTGTGTATGAGACCTTTCCATATTGAAATAGCAGCAGAGGAGATAATATTTTCTATCTGTTTTAATGTATAGCTGGCAAACTGCAAACTCTGTATGTAACCTGTTTTAAACTGTAAAGGGAGAGAAGAAACAATGTTATTAGAACACCTCCATTCTTCCCCCTTCTAGGCAAGGTAGGAATAGTTTATGACTGGGACTTTCTAGGTTTGTTTTATTATTATTATGCAGACATTAAGTTGTGTTTATGAAAATATCTTATAAAAAGCATAACCTAACTGACTAATAATGGACTTAAAAACAAAAAAACCCCAAACAACCAGAACCCCAAAATAACGCTTGCAAGCTGCAGAAGTGAAGGGTGCTGTTCCAGGCTGCCTGGTATTGCTTAGCCTCCTGGGCCAAGGGCAGTTCCAGGGGAAACAGATATTTACAGTCAAAGGTAATTTTTAAAATTTGGGGAATATGTCAATTAAACCCCCTCAACTTTCTGGCCTCTACAATAGAGTCATAATTATCAACGTATCTGAACCATGTCCTGGTAACAATCTGCAGCAGTGTGACCAGGAAACACTCAGTTCCCTGTGGTTAGATCTTCTCTTGTGCTTCTCACTGACAGATTGAGCCAGTTTAGCTCTAATTAAAGTGATCCATGGCTCTTATTCAGCAGGGTGCTGAGGGCTTTGATGCTTGGTATGCATGGAGCTAGGTGTTTTCTTGTTTTTCTTGTTCTTTCATTTGTTTCTTCTCCAGTCTATAAATATGTCTCCTTTTTAGATCATGACAAGTGTATAGGAACTTCCCATAAAAAGCACTGTTCACTGGAGATGCCAGGAAGATTTTAAAGTGAGTAGAAAGCACTGAGTCAAATACAGGGTGTGAATAATCAGTTTTTAATTAGTAACAGTGGGGATTTTGATGGTACTTTTTAGATTTACTACAATAATCAAAACTTCCTCTCATTGTTAGGTGTGTTGTCCTTAGATATACATGTCTAAGTCACACAGGACTGGGATTTGAACAGACATCTGAATGTCCTGCACTGTTTTTTATTTCTTCCATCAAAGTGTTCTTCCACCAGCAAAATTGCTGAATGCTTTGGTGCTGAAGCTGTGAATAATTAGCTCTATTTGACTGCAGCATAGACAAACAATTTTGTCCTAAATGTTTTCAAGAATAACTGTTTCTGAAATGACAGCTCTTAAAGGTACAATTCTGGAAGTCATTAGTAATGGCCATGACTGTGCTGGAAACAATATATGAGGTTCCCTCCCACCATCCCTTCATTTTGGGATGAGAAACTGAGATGCAAATTGACTTCTGTATAAAACTGAGAATTTTCTGTGTGTGCTCTCATAATGCCTGGAGCTGCTCTTACCCTGTCTTCAAGGCTGAGTCTTGGCTGTCCTTAGCCCTTACCATCCACTCTACTTTGGGAGGGTTATTTGGTTTACATCCAGAGCTAGGCTCAGAGCAGAGCACTCACCAGAGTTTCAAAGCAGGAACCCTGCTGCAGGGCTGGGCACTGAGGATGAATCTCTTCCATCTGTTCCTCCATCCTCCAGGAGTCAGCACTCTCTCTGCTTAGCTCTCCCTCTGCTTACTTCTGTAGAAAGGAGGTGAACCCTTAGAGCATCACTGCCAAAACATCAGCTGAAAACTTTGTTGCTGCAGTCAGCAACTTCTCTACTAGTTCAATTTGAGAGCACTGATAGAGATAAGAGTGAGATGTTCTGATAACTTGCTGAAGAGAGTGTCTCCAAGCTGTCCTCATACATTAACATTGCAGCCTGCTTCACTTCTCTTCCTGTATTCACTTTGGGATATATAGAAAATAAGGCTATAATAATGCTGTCCTTTCTTGTCTTCTTTCACAAACATTAATCCCCTGATTTTTTATCACTACAAAATAACCCTGGAGATAGGGCAGTCTGTGGATCAGCTTCTATGAAACTAGAAAACTGAAATTATTTTGTTCAATTGTGTGTGAAAGTCAACTTTTGTCAAAATCTCTAGCTGTGACTGGGTACTTACAAAATGCAATGTGTTCTTTTCTTTAGCAGATCACCTAAATACATTTTACTAGCAACCCTTTTGAACCAGATGAAACTGTAATTCAAGCTGTCTTGTCTGCTTCTGCTTTAGTTCACAATAATGTCACTGGGCTGCTCACACCAAAGACTTAAGTTTTCATCTGTAACAGCTACATCAGGTATTTTGTCCCACTTTTTCTGCAGATCATTTCTGATAAGTTAGGTTTTTCTAAAATAATAAAAAACCCTAACAAACAACAATCCCCCATTCAGTCTCGATATTTTAGTGTAAAAGTTTTGTTACTTCCACCAGTGTGACTTCAAAAGCTCATCCCCATCTTGCAGTGACTTCCTGCTGGTCATCACAGAGCAATGTTCTCCAGCTGGAATACAGGAAGAGTTGCTGCAGCCAACAAATGAAGTTAATTGGGAATGTTATGTTCCTTCTGGGAATTGTGCTCTGGCTGAACATCTTCAATCCTTGAAGGTTAACCTCACATTTTTGTAGTAAACTGAATACATTAGGGGGTGTGGGACAGCATGGCCAGGGGGTTCAGAGAGCAGCAGGGATTACTGGGTGCTGATGTTCTGCCCTTCACCCACAGTGGGGACATCCTTAGACCCCCCCAGGGACAGGGTCTAGACCTGGAAGCAGCAAATAGGCAGTGAAAGGACAGGTTCTGTGTGGACAGAAGGAGCAACATCAGCTGGGTTGGGTATTTCTTAAGCCATGGAGAAGCTCGAAGTGCAAAGATGAGCTTGGGCAAGACAGCCCCAGCCACCCCAGCACAGGGCACAGCTGAGCCCCTCGGACACAAGGTGTTCAGGAAAGGGCAAAATGCTGCTGGGCAATGAGGAGAAAAGAGTGAGAAACAGCCCCGGGGTGAGGCAGGAGGATTGGGATGTGCTCCAGGCTCTGAGGTGAGGTGAGAGTCCCCTGGAGGGACCCTGGGAGATGTTCTGGCAGGAGCTGCAGCCATGGTGGGCCCAGGCTGGAGCAGGGGATGGTAGATGTAACACAAGCCACTAGCTTATTTTCTTTATAAATCATACTTAGAGCTGCTTGAATAGAAGGTGTATAGAAATGTCCTGTTACTAACTGCATTTGATGTGATTTGGGTGCTTGTTTAACTCAAGTGCAGTACATCCTCACATGTTTTTTCCTATGTGTATGTTGTTCATACAGTTTCCTGGGAAGCCTGAACTCAGAAACTCTCTGGTAATTATAATTACATCGCCAGGGATACACCATGCACAGTCTCTTTCCTTTCTTATTTTCTTTCAGCAGCCTAGGCTTTATGTAGTTATGCATTGCATTTAATGACAGGGCTGAAAATGAACAAGTTGCTAAAAATCTCAGTAACAGAAAGAAAAAAAAATTCTGCTTTGGGAAAAAACTTCTGAAGTTTGGGGAATCTTTTTCCCTTCTTTTGATTTCAGGCATCTTTCGCAGGACGAACAAGTGGAGCAAAATGATTAACTGGGGGGAGGAGAGAAGAATTTTTACAAGGAAATTCTTTACCTGGTTTAGATCAGATCAGCAGATCTCTATTTTCATGTGGCACAGTGCATTTGGACTGCTCAAACCAGGACAGTTGTTCAGAATAAGGAAAAAAGTAGCATTACCACCCTGTGGTTGACAACTTTTGCAGTGAGATCCCCATTGCAAGCTGGTGGTTTACATCTTGTGTAGCTTGAAATAAAGGAGTCACTCACACATTCATAATCAATACAATTACTTCTACTTTACATGAATTAAGTAATTTGTATGGCATTACTGATTGGGTCATTTATATCCCTATTCAGAGCACTTCTTCAGCATTTCAACCCCAGTAATGGTAAAGGCAGGTGCATGCCTGTTACCCACAAAACCAAGGCAAAGCTCTATGGGGAAACTCTTTTATGTCCATCTAGATTTGAATTTGTAGTCCCTTTCCAATTACTGTGCTAATTGTTTAAGAGATTGCTAGACTAAAAAAGTTTTTAATCACTAATCTGATTTTGAAAGGAACTTATGGGCTCAAAACCTGAACTTTCATACTTCTTAAATTAATTTTCTTCATGAATACTTCTTCCTCAATACAGATTTGTGAGTCAGAACACCCTACTGTGCTTGTTTCTTTGTCTTTTCTTCAAACACCTGGCCTATTATTCTCCTCCCTCCCCCCCCCCAACAAAATTGCTCTTTCTTTGTAGGCAAGGTTCTGATGATGTCATTGGAAGTATGGAAATTTACCCAACATCCTCTGTTATCAGAACTGAACTTGGGGCAGAGAACAAACTGAAAAAATCCTGACAATTTAGCCAAATGTGAACACACCATTAGCAATATTTGTGACCTTGTATTGAAGAGACACCAGAATCTTCCAGAAACAAACCCCACCACCCTAAAAGCTGGGACATGGAGGGTAATGTCATGAGGTTTATTTGGAGATTGACTTTTTTTTCACAGTAGGCTGGTGGGTGTAGGAGGTCAATGGGGGTGGTGGGGAAATATTCAGATCTTCTGTGCTGCTTTGAAAATCCTCCCCAACATTTTTTCTTTCAGGAAAACCAAACCCAATAAAGCAACCAGGCACCCAGGCCTGCTTCAGTTGAAACCTATGCCAGGAAACCAACTATGGTGTTGCCCAGAGAAGAATTAGGCTGCAACCCTTTTTTATTCAGAATAGAGGCATAAGGTCGAATCCTGCAGTCTTAATCCAGGTCAGTACAGGCTTTGCCTAAATTAGGACTGAAGAATTTAGTGCATAAGGCAAGATAAAGTTCTGGGAAATGTTTGAAACGTTCAGTGTGAGAAACTCTCTGTAAAATAGCTGGCCTATTTAGAATGTGGGATGCTGCTCTCCTCATTGCCCTCAGAAAAGCAAGGAAAGTAAATTTCCCTGCTTGGTTCATGGTAAGAGCAATGACCCATGTGTAGTTATGAAACTGGGCTGAAGGATTTTTGGTTAAATGCACCCTGAAATTTTTTAAAATGTAATTTTGATGCTATGTCCTTAACAGCTTGTAATTAACCCTCTTTATTTAAATTTAAAATAGAGGAATGTTTCTGAATAAGTAAATCTCCTCTCTTGGTGTGATATTTTGTTAAAAGATATCAATAATTAACATTAAAAGTATTGGTTACAGATACACTTTGGTTCCTAAGTTGATTCCAGGTGTTGTCCTGCATATTTATTTTCTTAATATCATTAGCATTCACAGCTGGCTTTTCAATTCCTATGAAAGAATGGATATTTCTCAGAAGGATTCATTAAAGGAGAAAAAGTGAAATCAGCTTATAGAAAACCTCTGCATTTCAAACTAAAACCAGATGAAACATCAATAACCTGTGTTCTCTAGCTGTGCCCATTGGGAAATGATCGCAGCCACCACCTTGTGCCCAGATGGCAGAGGAACAGTGGCTCCTGTTTGATCAGTAATGTAACAAAATAGGTTGTGTATGTACTTTTGCAGTTCTGTCATGGATCAGTTAGGACACAGCACCTTGAAGCTACAGGGACTTGCATTAAATATGCAGCAAAGTTGAGAGTGTCCCTGCCCCAGTGTGACAGTGTCAGGGGGAGCAGAGACCTCAGCCCGCGGTGGCAGGGAAGTGGTGCCCAGCAGCTCCTTGGCTATGGCTGCATTAAGAGAGGGAGGATTGTCCTGGAGGAAGGGTGTCCTCTTCTAAGAATCAGGAAAAAGCAACACCAATCAATTTGGCAAGGGTTTAGGAGCTGTTGTCCAACCCTGCAGTTCCCAGGGTGCTGTGAAGTGGCTGTGTGCTGGGTGGAGGCTCCCAGCTCTGGTGGTACAGTGCAAATGTGTGAAGTTACTCAAGTCTTTGTGTTGGCTGCTGTCCCTGAAATGATTGATGTCCATAGCTATTGGAAAAACTTTGCTGAGAGATGGAAGCTATCTTTGATGTAACTGGGGGAATCAAAAAAATTTTAGCTTGTGAATCTGGCTTCCCCACCCCTTGAGTGAGATCTCTGCAGCCCTGCAGTCAATGAAGATTTTGATGATTACATAGGACCTATTATTTCATGCAAGGTGTTAAAGCAGCCTTCAGCAGTTATTTTTCACAGGCTGGTGAATTTGTCTAGGAATATAATTTGGCAGAAATTCCTAGGTTTTACTTCTATTGCAAATTCTTTTCTGAATGGCTCATGGAAAATGCACAACAGTTTCTGCTACTTTAAATGAAATGGTGTCAGAGTCTCCATTCCTGCAGAACCTCCTTGCATTGCAAAGAGACACAGTGATGGCAAAGAAAGATGCCACAGCAGCTTATCCAGAATAGACCACGAGTTGTGTAATGGCAGTTTTCAAGCCATTAACCTACTTAAAAGGTTAATTTGGAACACTCAGCGCCTGAGTGGCTACTGTGTTGTGCTGCCAGTTGGCAGTCTGGGCCTTTAGAGTGGATGGGTGGAAGTGAATAGCTGTTGTGGAAGAAACACACTCAAACTTTGTGTGAGAGGTCCTGGTTACATCACTTCCAAAGTCTCCTCCTGCTTGACCCACACTGCAGGCCTAGCAGTAACTTCGGGTTCCTGGCTTCTCCCAACAGAAGAAAACCCCCTTCTCTTACCTGTGCTGACAGTGAGGTCTATGAACCCAGAAATACTCAAGAACTGTCAAAGCTGTTGGTATTTCAGGGGAAATGGGAAACAGATCTGATGCAGCAAACTGCCTTCTCTGCCATGTTGCTAACTACCAGCTTAGAGGTGTCCCCAGAAGCACCTCTGGGGCTCTGCCCTCAAAATTCTATCCTTGAAAACATTCATTTGGTCTTAAGAGTAGTACCACAGGTGCTTTAAGAAATTAATTCTAAAACATGTGAAATCTCTTCAGTGTCAATGTAAGTGTCTGAGGAACCAGGTAGTATCAGTAGAACAGTTCCATGTTGTCCCTTCAACCCAAGGAACAGAGCTTGCTTGGACCTCTCTTAGAGGTGTGGGAAAGGTCATCTTCATGTGTAGACTGCTGTTGGCCTTTCTTTTGTAATTGCTAACCAACAATTAGCACTTGTATAACTCTGCCACTTGGATGGTGTCATGGTTGTTTAATCAGCCCTCACAACAGCCCTGTGAGGTAGGCAAGTAAGCGGCAAGAGGAGGATAGGACTTACCCTCGCTTTACAGTAAAGCATTAGATCTATAGATGAAATACTTGTTCTCAGTCCCATGTCCCAGTTCATCAAAAACTTTAAAATGACCTGTGTGAGGCCAGAAAGGGAGCCCAGGATTATGACCTGTAGACAAGGCTTCTGTTTCCCAATATCAGTCCAAGGAAGGATGTTACACTTCACATTTAGTTTTCCCTTAAATTCTGAATCTATTCAGGGCATGAAATGTCTGGAAATGCAACTTACTGGTCTGGTAAGATGGGGCAGTAATCATGATATTCATGATATTCAGTGACCTCATATTTACAGCTATGATCTACTTATTGATATGTATATACATAGAGAATTACACACAATTTACTGCACATTGGGAACCTACTTCCACAGGATACAGTTTTCATAGGTAAAGGTTAAACTTCTTATTTATTAAAACACTGTCACCCTGAACATAAAGAAAACTTTTTCTTTTTTAGTTTGAACCAAAGTACTCCATACAAACCTAGTTTAGAATCAAAAGCCTCTAATGAAAATAGTCCCCATCTTGTTTCTGCCAGTCTAAAATGGGAGATTTCACTGGCATCTGCACTTCAACATGAAGCATGGTCTCAAAGTTACTAACTGTACTGATTCTTATGTCTCAAGTACTGCATGTAAGAGTTCCTCCTGAGAAGAGAGTTAAAAATTGCTTAGAAAACATAAGTTATTCCTACAAAGAATTTCAAACCTTTGGGCTAGCATCTGGTGACTTTGGGGATTTCAAAGCTTCAGATTCGAGTTAGCCTGAATTACAAGGATAATTCCAGCTTCTATTTCTGTAGTGTCAGAAATTAGACAAGCCAATTCACTACCTGATTTTATGTTGCAATGAAGGAAACCAATTTTTAACAGGGTTGTTTCCTTGCAGTCTGTTACTGGAGACAGAGGAACTACAGCTGTGTGTGTGTGTGTGTGTGTGTGTGTGTGTGTGTGTGTTCTTTCTTTTTTTAAAATGTGTCTCTAACAGGAGCTACTTATTGGAGAAGGCATTCACTTCCCTCTCTGTGGCTGCAGTCTGTGGGAGAGCTCCTAACAAAGTTCTTTGTTAGTGTTTGCAAGACTGGAGATGAGGTTTAATTGAGGGATTTGTGCTGAATGTTCTTTGGCTTTGAGTCTCAGTGCTGCAATGCTTGAGGTTTTCCTTTCAGCTGCTGCTGGATCAGTGAAGGCAGTAAGAGCAGGGTCTGACGGGGGTCCAGGAGCTTTCACTACTACTGAAGCTGTTGTCATGAGAGGATTTAAAGCATTGAGAAACCTGTATTTGAAAAAAGTCAATATTATCCAAATTAAGAATTGTTTCGGAGAGCAAGTACGTACTGAGTTGCAACTCCCCCCACCCAAAGATTAGGAGAAAATGTGCCAAAATTTCCAATTTCATCCAAATTGACATTTTGCTCTGCAGAATGTGTATTGGTTCTGCCAATTGCCCTTAAAAAACCCACAAAAACAAAACAAAAAAACCCCAAGAAATCCCACTCCGAAGAAATCCAAACACTTTTAACTAAAAATGAGAGGAGCAGACATGGCATGCAGAAACCTAGAATGGCAACCACTTGCTTAACGTTTAATGCTAAATCCTTTCTAAACAAACCTTGGATGCTGTAGATCAGCCTGTTCTGTGAAAGCAATAAACCACCTCATAAAATTTATGTGGCTGTTTATGCAGCCAATTTGTTCAGACAAGTTATGTCACGTGGAAAGCTGCGTTTGTCTGTCAGTTAACATGGCATTATGATACAGGCTGTAATTTCAGCAAAAGAGTGTGTTTTTTGGTTTTTTTATTTCTTTTTTTTATTTCTTTATTTCTTTTTTTCTTTATTTCTTTTTTTTTTATTTCTTTATATACCTTTAAATAGGTATCTTCATACTTATTCTATGTATACACACACACTACACACACGATTTTCTCCTGCCTTATGGGGTGCACTAGTGTGGCAGCAGCATTTTGAAGGCAATTCAGGCTGCCAGGCATGAAAGCCCAGACAGCAGGTTCAGCTGGATGAATTTCTGGAGTTTGAGGTGTCTGACTATGGAGAAAGGAAAGCAGGCTTAGCTGTGGGCTTGCTCCAAGTGTTGAGAGGGCATCACCTGCTGAGGGAAAAGGTCTGGCTATTAGCAGGACATGTAAAGCTCATTAATATCTCTCTGTCTCTCTCCTGCAATGCAGATAGCCAGGCCCCTGGTCTCCTGAGAAGAGGTGTCTTTATTCTGTCACATCACCTACAAGCCATGGCTGTCTGCAGTTACATATTTATGGTATATAATCTGTGTCAGTCTCTGAGATAAGGATGGAGCTGGAGCCAGCATGATTACAGCAGTCTGTGAAGTCTAAAGTTCTACAAGACCAACATTTCTGTAAGTATGCATAATTCTTCTATAAACAGCAATTGCATGTTGAGTTTTTACTAGCATGACTTAAAATAAATCTTGCTATCCCTGATCAAGTGATCCCATGCAGGAACCAACCCCATTTTAATGAGTTTACTATCTATGGGAACACTTTTTATTGAGACCATGCGAGTATCAGGCTCATAATAAAAATGCAGCATTTTAAAACAGTTTTGAAATTTAGGAAAAAAAAATTGAATTCTATACCTTCCAAAATGTGGATTTAAAATGGGATTTCTGAAGAGAGAAGTCCAAGTAAGGCTGCTGAGGCCAAATGGCCCTAAGGTTGAAGGATTAAAGGCTGGAGACATGGATGGCACAGCCAGTGTTGAGAGAGGCATTGACCTCCAGGTGTGATCTAGGAGGGGAGAATGATTCAGTGGAACATCCAAAAATAGACCAAGTGGGTGCGTTAAGGAGATTCCTGGAACAGTCCCCAGAATTTCATTTTTTTCACGTTTCCTCCACTTTGCCCTTCTGTTTTGGAACCAGACCTTCAATAAGAAATTATACAGGCATTAGCTGAACTTACTCTGCAGTTTGTT
Source organism: Calypte anna (assembly GCF_003957555.1). Lineage (NCBI taxonomy): Eukaryota > Metazoa > Chordata > Aves > Apodiformes > Trochilidae > Calypte > Calypte anna. The sequence goes on along the minus strand of NC_044247.1, from coordinate 12,455,255 downwards.
TTACCAGCTTCTACTGCATGCAGTGACACAGGTGGCAAAATAGATACTGTTCAAACAAAAAACACTTATTCAGCATTAAAGATCCATTCATAAATGCCTTTGTGGGTTTATGAAGAAATAAATCACTTATAAATATTGTTAATTTGACTACTCTCAGCTCTGACTTAGCAGGCCCATATGTTTTAAAGCCATTATAATATATAAACCTGTAAGATGAGAACTCATGATTGGTTATTAAAAACCATCATTCTTTCTTTCATAAGCTATTGTGATTGTAAATTAAATTTCAAGTTTCTACAGAGCCATTCAAGAGGTGGCTATTTCTCTACAGATACCTCAGGATGCAACTTAATCATGATTGTAAGAGTAACCAGGCCAACTCCATGGAGTGTGTTTTATAACTTGATAGCTGGACCATACATTTTTATACAGAGGATTTGCAAGTAAAATGAGAAGCTGTTGTTATCTACCATGATGCAAATAGAATGTAGTTACATGAAAGTGGTTAACTAAATTGCAATGAAAAATTATACTAAAATCTAGTAAGTGATGTTAGAACAAGGTATCAAGCTGTTCCTAAAGGGGCTTCAGCTAGTATTGGGTTTGTGTGGTAAGCTGTTCAGTGTATGGGCTCTTCAGGCCTGACACTAGTCATTATTTTAGCCCACTATGTAAATTTTGAAGACTTTAGTCACTCAGATTTATAGGTCAGCAAACTGACTCTTCACAGGCATTCACTTCAGCATCCACTGAGCAGAACCTTTCAGCCCCAGGATGGTAGCAGAGAGTGGCCTGAACAGCATCAGCTCTAAAACAAGGGAGAGAAAACCTAAAGCATGGATTTCAAAATGGGTGTTGCCTAGGTTGAACACTCCACATCTAAATGTACTCAGCTGCTCAGCTCTTGTAGCTGCAGAGGATTTGGAAAAAAATTATTATCTGTGGCCCACAGTCTCATTCAGCAGTCCTGTATATAACCACTGCTGAAATTCAGTGAGCTGCCTGTAAGCCCATTCTAGGTATAAAACCTGAGTGTTCTAATCAGGATTCAATATTTAGTAGAGGAACACAAGGGACAAGAGTTGTTAGAAAGACCAACATCTGCCCTGTACAGAATTATGGCTTTCTGAAATTTACTTCTGACTTAGGACAAAGGTAAACCTTAATAATGAAGGTATTTTGCCAGACAATGTACGTAACTTCATAATAAGAATCTATCAAAGTCACCAAAACAAAGAAAAATCATAAAATGAAATTGCAAAAAATTCAGATCTCAAAAAGAATTACTAGAGATGCTAAAAATAGTTATTCCTTTTGTATTAGTATTTCTGAAATGCTAAAACTCTACAGAAAACTGTATTATGAAAAAATGTTAGATGCACAAATTTTAATGGAATTTTTTAAATAGTTACTTTTATAGTTGGAATGATATTTCTGTCAAAAATATTCTCAATGAGTTTTACATTTCTAACATCTAAAAATCAGGTTTTGGGTGTTTCCAGCTTCACTGCTTGCTTTAACCTCAGACATAGAACCATTTCCAGGGATGTGACTTACCTTTAGGTGCTTAAGGGATAATAAACATGTTTGGAAGCAAAGCTTTCTGCACACCAGAGTGCTGGCAGCCAACCCAAGAGGCTGTAGTGCCACAGCCTTGCTGTCCCCAGTTGGATCTCATTCCCTATGTGTCAGGAACAATTTAATCTTCCAAAGAGTATATGGGGTTCTCAGAAGCCAGCTGAGGAATGGCTATAGTCCTCTCATTGCATATATTACCTTTACACCCAGAGGAGGGTTTCATACCCCTCAGGTTATGCATGTACACATATTGAAATTCAAAAATTCAGATTGTCTCACTGTGCAGGCAGTCAGAGGGATGTGCCCTTAGGAAAGTCAGAACATCAGAACTTTAATTTTTATTTAAGAAAAATTTCATTTTGGTGATTTCTCTAGCAACCACAGGCTTAAAATGATCAGATGATCTACAAAGGAATATCTGAACCAGTGATGCCTGCATGACAGTGAGGACTAGACCCTTGGTCTGTGTTAGTCCAAGACAGGGGTCTGGTTAGAAAAATTAACTCAATTACTGGGATCAGGTGTCTTTAAATCACTGTTAACCAGTAGTCCCAAATATTTGTAAGTGGAGCTTAGCTGAGCTCTCACAGAAGACCACCCACTCAAAGGTGTTTTCTGTGAAAATAACATCCAATTAAAAAGGCACTGAACTGTCTTACACTGCACATAAAGCCTTTCCTAAAGAGGATACAAGTAATGCTGCACAGGTATTGATTTCCTTACTAAATCTCAGCATTGTTTTTCCAGCTGTTCTTCATAAAGAAGCCTAGGATGAGACACAAAATGAGATGCCTGCTTTTTCTGTCCTAAAATGAATCCGTTTGGTCATTCAGATGTGCACTTTGACTACAAAATAACATTTTTAATGTTACAGGTGACTTGAGGTTTACAACCAAATTTACTTAGTCACCCCTCAAATTTTGTATTTATCAAACCAGAAGGAAATACCAGCACAGATAGCTAAATTATTATATTTAGAGAAGAAAAGCTGGCTTTCAGTTCCTTGCTGGTATAAACTCATCAATGCAAGTGATAAAAGGGGCAAAGGCAGCTCTTATACCTGACACTGACATGACAAACAGCTATCAAAATTTAGTAGGTACATTACAGTCATTAACATTCAGATTAGTCATCCTGAACCTTTTGTTAAGCAGTTTTCCTTTGCTTCCAATAAAAGGCATAACTCGCTTTTAATCTATTTTCAGACACATCTGAAGTGCCAAACTAAACATAAGAGAAACTGCTATACCAGTCTTAAATTTTTTATAGTGTGACTGTAATATCAGTGATAAAATACTTTAGAAAAAAATAATTGTTACTTAATACTCAAATATGAGATTTAAACTATCAAGTTTGAATTGTATGCTAAGTATTATCCAGATTATTTTTGTAATTATTAGAACCACACGTATCTGACCAAAGACATTTAGGTCTTTTTAAAAGAAAAAGGTATGCATGTAAAATTCAAGAGCTTGCTTTCTGCAGTTTTCTGTACAAATGTGTCCTAATACCTAACTGTGATAAAAAGACACATGGATGTGGCTGTGTTGTGTTTCTGCTGCAGGATCATGATCAACACGTGACAAGGATGTTTAGATGAGTTATATTTGTAAGTAATGTTTTAACACTGATGCATTTTGTGGTACTGAAATACCCAAGTATTGTTTCACTCCTCACAATAAGAAAATAAAATATTCCTTTAACTTTTTCTTATTTTACTTCCAGCCTAACAACATGAATTATGAGAAGTGGAATGGCAACAAAAGATGCAAATGCTACTTAAGAGCACTCCAGAGTGGCTTCAGATAGGGAAAGGGCTTTGCAGACTCTCAGACTACTCCCTCCCCAAGGTAAGGAAGAAAAATTTTTGCTGCCATCTCCCCTCCTCTACACAAGCAAACAATGAAGGTTGATTGGGTGGGTGTGGGATCTCTTTGAAGTGATGCTGAAATGAGAATACATTCACAGCCAATTTTTTTTTTCTAATGCAAGGATGAAGGATGATGTGGTTACCTGTTCCTTTCCAGCTGGTTGATGGAGGGTTCTCCCCACAGAAAACCTCAATTTGACAACACACCAAGGTGAAGAAATGGTCTGATTGCATTTGGTGAGGTTAGTTTCCTAGGTTTACACTTGAGTGAATAAAATTATAACACTTTTTATGTCAGCTGGTTTAGACAGGTACCATAGGAGAGGCATGGAAATCTTCATTGTACACAGGACACCGATCAGAGGAAGAATCAGCATGGGAGTATGGGACAAGTATTTGGGAATTCTGATAGCTGGTTAAGTACAGTGCATCACCATCTACACAGCAGCTGTTCCTATGCATCCCCTGCCCTCCAGGCTAAGTTGTTTGTCATCTGTCACAGGACAAGAGCCCACACACAGACAGGCACTGTGGTTCTAAGCAAACTGTGCTGACTTTGCTCGTGCCCAGGAGATTGTGTTAGGATTTGATAAGGAGATGCAAGGAACAGCATTCTGCTGTTCCTTAAATCCACTGTGGATGCATCAACTCTGCTATTCTGCTTATTCATTTCTTTTTGACTCCATGAAACCTAAACATTTCAGTTTATTTTAGATGAGTTATTAGGAGAAGACTTCCTCTCAATCACCCACAGTTACAGGATGTCTTCATAGGTCAAATGGACTGCAGAGCAAGTGCTCTACCAAGAGAATGTGACAGTATCAGGTAAGTTAACAGCTTTTCACTCATGTCCTTTTCCCCTGCAGATGTCATGTGTGTTATTGACAGATACTGGAGTATTTCAGTGACCAAAAACTTTAGGGATTGTTGGTGCTAGGAAGAGACGAGGGCACAGAATTTCCTCCAAGTCCACAAAAGAGAGATGAAAAGTCCATCAGGGTATTCTCAAGATGAGCCAGTTATGAGGTACCATTAATTTCTACTTTTCTGAAGATGGTGCATGCTAAGAAAAGCTAAAAACCTTATAGCTTCACAGATGTTAGCTAGCAAACCATTGCATATTCAGTGACTGAAGTAATGACATCTATGAGAAAGGATCTGGCCTCAAGTGGTAACAAAGCTTTGCAAGAGTGGGTAGGGCTGTCCCCTTGAGCAGCTGCATCAGTTCTCAGTCTTTCACAGATATGCTCACACCCAGAGCTGTGCTGGAGCAGTAGTTCTGTCAATGTCTCATGTACAGCACAAGCCAAATTTGGTACAATTGGCATTCTGAGCTTAAAAATACTCTGAAAGTCTTCACACCTTTTGAAACAATTTTAAAAAAAAAATCTACTGTTTTTTGATTAAAAAGGATTTCTAGTTTAGATAAGATATAAACTGCTTCCTAAGAGAAGTTCTTAGGTATGAGTGCTTAAAGTCAGGAAAAGCTGCTAGGCTCTTTTTTGGACTAAGAAACCTGCAGGTTACAAGGCAGTGTCTGTTTCCATATGCCGAAATTCTATGGGTGGTGTTGCTATTATTACAGCCCACCCAACCCCTAAAATTTTCCTGGACAGTTCCTGACTGTCTTACAAATATCAAATTAATCTTTTCTTTATTTTAACCAGTCATTTAGAAGCACGACTTGCACCGAGCTAAGATAGAGCAAGAAAGGAGTGTAAGCTGCTCTGAAGCCTGGGTGAATAACTGAGGCTGCCCCGCAGAATCTCTCACTTGCTGTAAACCTACTGATTTTTTAAATAACATCGAAACTCAAGCGACAGTTCCTGCCTTGAGACCCAAGAAAACGGCAGCAGACGAGAGTGTGAAGTGCACCCTGTGAAGGCAGAGACGCTCTTTGCTTTGCCGTCGCTGACCTCCCAGTTTCTGCGTCCTTTAAGACCTCAGGAAGGCTGAGGGGGGTGCAGAGGACACCCCCCAACTCCTGCGTGTCCCCCCTCCGCCACCCCCTTCTCCATCAGCGCTGCTCGCAGGAGTTGCTGCGGGCCCGCCTGGAACCGGCCCCATCCCCGGGGGAGACGGCGGCGGGAGGCAGGAGGATCTCCCGCAACTCAGAGGCTCGACGGGCGCGGCGGCCCCGCTCACTCACCTGCACTCGGGCTTCGGTCAGGTCCAGGCGCAGGGCCAGCTCCTCTCTGCGGGGCAGCACACCGTTAGCCGCCGCGCTGCCTCACCGCCGCCCCGGCCCGGCCCCTCCGCCCGCCCTCTCCCGCCGCTACCTGGTGAACACGTCGGGGTAGTGGGACTTGCGGAAGGCGCGTTCCAGCTCTTCCAGCTGGAAGGTGCTGAACGTGGTGCGGTACCGCCGCTGCTTCCTCTTCAGCGGTCCCGCCGCTTCTCCGCCCGCCGCCGGAGCCTCCGCGGGGGCTCGCACCCGGCCGGGCCGTGGCGGCGGCACCGGGCGCTCCTCGCCTGAAGGGAGAGAAGCGGGGAGTTACCGGGGCCAGCGGGGAGCGTCCCGCCGCCGGCCCCGCCGTCCCTCACCGTGCCGCCCCGCCGCCGGGCCCCGGCTCAGGATGCTGTCGATGAAGTAGGAGGTGAGGAGGTGCAGAGCCGGCGGGGCGGCGGGGGCCGCGCTCTGCATGGCGGCGGGCAGGGTCCCCGCACCGCGCTGCCACGGGTTTTATTGGCGCGGGCAGCGCCCGGTTCCGCGCCCCGGCATTAGCATTTCATTAGCGCGCTGGCGTCAGGCCGGGGGTGGGACGCGCAGGGGCCGGGCCCGCGGAGGCTCCCCCCGGGCCGGCGGGCGGGCGGGCAGGGAACCGCCCGGTCGGGGCTGCCCCACGGCCCGGCCCTGCCCTGCCCTTGGGCCGAGCCGCCCCTCTCAGCACTCCTCCCCGCAGACGGCCCGGCCGGCGGTAACTTCGAAAAGTCCGACGGCGAGAGTGCGGGTTTAGAGCGGCTTTCGCTGAAGTTGTGCTGGTGCCCTCCGGGATGCGGGAGAGCCTCGCCCGGCCCGTCCAGAGCTTTTGCGGGGTCGGGGCTCGTCTGCGCTGCCACGGAGAAGGAAGCATGGGGCGGAAACTCGCTTGCTGGCCCAGAAGGGTCACCAAGCTTTGGCTCTCCATTGCTCCGTTAAACTTCTTGGATTCAGCTCTTGAAGAATGACATTGCAAAGTGCTGTGTGCTGACGAAAGTGCACAAAACCACAGAAGACTGAGCCTTTTTTTCCCGGAGATCTTTAGTGCTTCTGCTGGAATTATGTTATTGCTGCTCTCACAGCAATGATTCCTCAAAAGGAGGTCTGCAAACCATGTCCTACACAGATTCCCAGCAATTATGTGACCTTGCTAACTGTATTGCTAGAGACTGGTATAAATTAGACAACTGAATTACTTGATCCTGAGGTCTAGGTCCAGTTTCTAGAGTCTTACAGAGCATGCAGCACGAAAATGTTTTTAAAAAATAAAATCTCCAAGCCAAAGTGTTTAAAAGCTGAAGTCAGAGAACTTTAGATTAGAAATGAGATACAGATGTAAAAATATGTGTCTTTATAACCTTTGAGATAACATAGCTAGGGAAGGTCTGAGTCTCTGTCTTTCCATCAAGGCTGCATGGTTTCTGTTTTAGCTGGAGGTATAAAGGCTGTCATTGAGTAGATGCTTCCTGAATCTGTGACCTGTCATACCAGAAGTCTGATTGAATCATCTTTTGTTTCCTTCTGGCATGTAGTTCTCAAACAAACGATTTTTTTTCTTTTGTCCTTCTCTCTTACCTCGCAGGGGTGACTGAGTACTTCAGTGCCTCTGTCTTTGGTTATTGATAGACATTCTTGCTGTGCCACAAGGCTCTTCATTGAGTCAGCCCTCAACTTTACTTCTTTTGCTAGAGAAATTATATTTGGCCTGAGGCAATACCTCTGTGAACCCATTCCTGCAGCACAGTCCATGAGAAGCTTTGGGAAAGCACTTACTGATGCTAACTCTTGAAAAAGTAGGTTGCCTTTATGACTATATTTTAGGGTAAGATTCACATAAAGTGGTTTTTTTACATTGTTTTATTTACTTTTCCCACATTCTTTTCCTGTCCAGATCTTGACCCTCAGATTCAAACATCAGACTCCTTTTTCTCCCTTTGGGTTTGTGAAGTCCTACTGATGTTTGTAGAAGCGTCTCATCAAAGGAGTTCTGAAGTCACAGAGCCATTTAATATAGGGTAGGTGCAAAGGTAAGGAATAAGAGCAAAGGAAGGGGAAGAGAAGTTGTGTAACTGAACTCCTGCATCCCCACACATCTCTAGTTTTCAGCTGGGGCCATTTTAGAGGAGTGGGTTTTAGAAGTAATCTTCCCTTTTCAGGGTGTATGTAGAAAAACGTGAGGTCCTTTTGTGAGGGGCAGGGGGCTGGGTATGTGTACCCCTTAAACTCAGAATGGAGGGCAAAAACCTTTAGTTTCTCCATCTGCCACAAGTTTGCCTGGACAAAGGCTTCCTGCTGCATCAATTCCCTGGGTGGTGTGTGCCTTTTTCTGATGGAACCCAACACTGTTTGTCAGAGAAGAGCTTATGTTAAATATGTGGGATTTTTTTTCCAAACAGATTGAACAAAATAAAATACTTTCTCCACGTTTCACATACAATCAGGTGGGTCTTTCCTATGGTTTTAAGTGACTACCATAAATTTACTTATAGTAATAGATAACCAGGATTTGTATGCTGTAGGCAGTGAAATATTGTACAGGTATTGCCTTTGCCTTTTGTGAGTGACTTTAAGATGATCTGGTCCACAGAGTGGCTGAAAAATCTTCTGTTTGAATCACATCCCTAATGCTTTTCCAAGGTGCAAAATATTTTGAATTTGGATCCCAGTTTCTCTGTTTGCTTTAGAGCTGTTTATTCCAAACTGCTCTGAATCACTGGCAAAAGTAGGTGTGTTTTGTGCTTCAAAAGTGTTAGCTTTTACTGTAAGAAATGAGCATTTGGGAATTATAAAAAATGAAAATAAACTTAGCATTTTTAAGTTATGTGTTTTTCAGGGTATGCTCAGCGACCTGCATTAGTGAAGGGATGGAATTCAGTTATAGGGGATAGTGGGAAAAATTTCTGTGTATCATAGTAAGTGGACTGAGAGTAGTGCAGAGGTCATAGGCCAGTTCTGCACAAGTCTAGGTTCAATGACTAAAATTTATTAACTAATAATAAATACTTATGCTCAGTGCTCCTTTTTGAAGAATGCCAGGGTATATGTGTGTGTGATTGTTTGTGCTGTGCTCCTTAACCAGATGGGTCTCTTTTCCCTCCTGCCTGCTTTTCCTTATGTGCATCCACAAATTCTCTAGACACTTTTTTTCTAACAAACTCCCTGTTAGTTGAAGATCTTAGGGCACTGCTGATGTTTTCTCTTCTTGCAATTGTATTGTTAGTAGCTTTTGGCTTCATTTATGGAAGTCCTTACCTGTGGTCAAAGGCTTAGGGGCTTAATTGTGGTGGAAAGAACAGTGGTTCTGTGCATACCATGGACCAAATGTCTGTAATACAGTTTCTTTCAATTCTAGGAAACAGGATTCAAGCCATCTGATTTCCTCTGGCCACAAGAAGCTTTTTCAGAACCTTAATCAGGAACTGTTTGGTTGTGGAATACCCTGTGATGTGTTTCCTTCCCAGGTTATAGTTGCACACGTGTATTGGCATGAAGAGAAGCCCCTGAATCTTGGAGAGCAGGGCCAGGAGCTCCAAGAAGATCTCCCAGACCCAAAAGTGACTAAGTTTTATTACTTTTGTGTTTCAAACAAACCAAGTCCATGGACAACCCCAAAAGCAGGTAAAGCACCATAATCTCTTTTCTAGTGTTCAGCAACAGCCATCTGATGCAGACTGGTATTTGCAGAAAGTATTTTCCTGCATTTCCCTCCCAGATCTCTTTATTAGGAAACTTTTTCTTTCTACAGTTGTTTTACCAGTGTTTCCTCTTTTGAAACTGAGATAAAAATAGGATTTTTAAATCACGAAATGGCTGGATGAGAAGATAAGTCCTATTTTATGCTTTTGTGCATCACTCCAAGATCCTTTGTTCTATTAGTTGACAAACTGAGAATAATATTACCTGGATTTTTTCACAGGATTTCTAGGATACAGGAGAGTCTTCCTTTTATCTTGTATTGGGTTTGCATGGCCAGTTTTGGGAATGGGGGCCTCCTGTGAGAACATGCCAGAAGCTTCCCCCACATACAATAGAGGCAATACCAGCTGGTTCCAGGATGGATCCACTGCTGGCCAAGGTTGAATCCATCAGTGAGTGTGGTCGTGTCTCTGAGATAACATATGTGTAAAAAGGAAAACCAAAACAAAAACCAGCAGTGGGACAGCTTGGAGAGAGGAGTTGAGAGGATGTGAGAGAAACAACTCTGTAGACACTGAGATCAGTGGAGAAAGAGTGGGAGGAGATGCTCCAGGTCTTGGATCCAGTTCCCTCTAGCCCATGGAGGACCCCATGCAGGAGCAGGTGGATGCTCAAAGGAGGTTGTGATCCCATGGAAAGCCCATGCTGCACCAGAGTCCTGGCAGGATCTGTGGACCAGTGGAGTGACAGAGCAGCACGATGGGCACCTGGCATCCAGCCAGGGTCAGCTCATCATACATCTGAGTTTTTTGGATGTCCTCAGGCAAGTCTTGCTTACACAGCTGACTGGATTTTGACACAGTATTTTGCAGGTATCTTGTCATGGGCTGAACAATCTGCAATTGTTTCTTAATGCAATTGAAAAATTTCCTAGAAGAGTGTGATTTAAGTGACATTTTTGTAATGTCATACTTAACCAACCTTGTTGCTAGTGTTGGTTTTCTTTGTCTCTCATGCAAAGTAAGAGGTGGCAGATGAATCATAAAGCTCACCTTGCCCAAGAAGTGTTTGCAAGATGAAAGGCAGCATATGTGTATGTTTGTGAATGACAGCAGAGTGGCAGTGGCAGTGAGGAGGACTGCTGTTTGCTGTGCTTCCAATGTTTCTTGTTTGTTTTTTTAAGAGCACGTTAGTTATGTGTATCAGCATTCTTTATAGTGTTTTAAATACTTAATTGCATTTTACTGAAGTTTAATATTTAGGTTTAGAAAACAAAGCCGGTCTATATTTACATTGGAAGAAAATTCTGAGATAAAATGTGTGATGTGGTTAACAGGAAAAACTTACTGAAGAAAGTTCAAGGAGTTTGACAGCTCAGCGTGGATCTTTATTGGCTTGAAGAAAGTAGCTGACTGTTTACTGGGGACTTAAGTGCAGAACTTTGAGAGAGTGGAAGTGATTCTGATGAGTCCTCTGAGTCAATTTTGGGAGATATTGTGGGAACCAGATGCTGAAAGGTGCTGAATATCTTGATTGCCAGTATATCTCTCCTGTTGGTTTCATGTTCTTATTAATACAATTGGTGTCTCATTGTGTTTCTGTTTTACACAGCTGTCTGAAGATCTGGCTGAACTTGAAGAACAGCCCCTCTTTCTTTTTATAGGTTTAAGTCTAGGTTATGTGTGGCAATCCTGTAAATACCAGGGAACTGCAAGACAGAATGTTGTGGGACAGAGCCTTAGTTGGCACTGTTAGGGTCTTTCAAACTGATTCATACTTATAATACCAGCAGCACTTGAGGGCAGTAACTCTTTTGTAATGGAATCACAGTGCTGCTTTCCCATTTCAGTTAATAACTTCTGGAAATAATGTAAGAGCTTTTTGCTGATGAGGCATACCTGACTGAAAAAAATGTCTGTGCAGTACATGGCAAATCAGCTTCCCTTTCTGTGCTCCATATTCAGCAGCACAATAAAATGCTAGTTGGCAGACAGATGAGGTAAGAATTGGGCTGTTGCTGGCTAACTCTGGAGAAGCCATCACGTTGAGATGGCAGACACTGCTGTCACTGTGTGCATTCTCACCACCCAGCCTGAAGCCATCCTGTTGTGTCCCCATCCAAATCTGCAGTATTCATTTCAGATCTGTTCTTTTTCTCCCTCTACAGGCCTTTTGTTTTATGCAGGCAAATAAAGTGAGAGCCTTAGTCTTTATTTGTGCATTTGGTTCTTGAAGGGGATTGTTTGTGAAGGGCAGGCAGGTAAGAGGTTGTAAGAGTTTCCTGTTGAAATTATATGATGAAGTATTGTGAGAGATGTCGAAGGAGGTAAATGTACAGCAGTAAGTGTTCTTTCAGCAGCTGCTGTAATGCATGATTTCTTAAAACCTCCAAGTAAAAGTAAGCAGCTGTTTGCTGCTTGGGTTCCTCTGGCAGTGCTGTTATATTCTGATATTTTCTGGGTCTGCTAAAGCCTCCCCTCATATAATTGGGGTCACGATTATACAAGGCTCTCATCTCTTCTGGAAGGTAAAGAGTGTTTTAACTTCGAAGTTTCTAGACTTTGCATTTATGGAGAAAAAGTTAAAAGCTCAGTAGAGCCTAGGGGTACACAGGTGCAAGGATAAGTAAAAACAAGTCAATGTTAATTTATTTTTTCTTGGCATTCTTAAGACAAAATGCCAGATAATAGATTAACAAGCCAGTTTGCATCTCTTTAAAGGTTCCTTTTTGATACTTCCTGAGGGCTATCAGTCCTCTGTTATGGTCTCACATTACTAGACTGAAAATTACTCTTTTTTTCCCAAATTGCTTTGTATAGGGGCTACCCTGACAGAATGTTTGACTAGACTGAGAAGACCATGTTCCTGCTTCTTCTGCTGGCCTGCAAGGACAATTCACCAGATCTTTGTGCCTCATTTATTCATACCTAAGATTGGAATAGCCATACTCTCTTTGCTAAGTATTGTATTTTGTGAATAAATTACCTCTAGGAAAGCTGAGTGTGGTAAAAAGATTTCATAATTGATATTTATCCATTTATGATTGTAAAATGTGTAGTACCTGTGAAATATAGTCGTAGCATTTTACCTTTTTAACCCTTAAATATAAGCTTGGGTTTGCATCAAAATGAGCACTGACAAATCTCTGTGGTTTTTCTTTTTTTTCCTGTGTGTGTGTGTGTGTATGAGTTAATTATCAAGGCTGCTTTAGAAATGAGTCTTTACTAGGTATGTTCTTCAGTACTGTCTGAGGTCCTCTGGGGTTCCTTTATACAGATAACCAGGTATTACAAAGTGAGTGACCAACTCACTTTAGTGTCAATGGGTAGGGAATGAAGTCACAAAACTTTGAAGAGTGTGAACTGTCTAGTAATGTGCAAGGAAGGCTCTACTACAGTCTGTTATCTCTGTCTTACTTCCACAGCTGGAATAAGTGGTTGCTGCTTCATTCTATTTCTTTATAACACTTTTTGCTGCTGCCATCACTCTACATGGGCCACATGGAGAGATGGAATAGTGTAGGGAGGATGATGGGGCTGTTCTGTGTGTGCTAAGTCATTGGCCATATTCAGCCTTATTGACTGAACTATCAGACTACAATAACTTTAGTGTGCCCCCTTTAATACATTTAAAAACTTTATAGTAGGTGTAACTGTAGGAATCAGTGCAAAGAGAGTCAGGCCTGGTTTGCATTTAACTGGAAATGGGTCACTCTGAACTGGAGCCCCCTTGGGCACAGCAGACCCCTGGAATCTGCCACTGATGGTGTTTGTGGCAGCTGCTGACAGTATCAGAGTAGCTGTGGTCTGCAAGCCCAGATGACTTCTCAGGACCCCACAGGGATATTAGAAACAAAAGGGCACCTCTGTGTTGGTTTAATTGTGAAGAGCTGGTGACCTGGTTCCACAGACTGAAAGTGTGGAAGAGATGATGCTGGCATTTATTAGTTGCTTGGCTGCTTTATTTTATGAACCAGTACTGAACAGCAAAGGCTGTATAAAATTACTCTGCAATTAGCTTTTTAGACTTAAAATGGACTGAATTATCAAAGGGGAAAAAATGAAGATCTGAGCTGAGCAAACCCCTCATCTGCATGTTGGAAACGTTGTGACTGAAGGCACAAATGCAGCCTGGATCTGAGCAGAACTGAGTAACTACAGCCAACTAACCTTATCCAAGAGGAAGGGAAATGTGAGGCAGAGGACTCTATTCAGTTCCCCTCCTCCTAGAAAATCTGCACCTGGATTTAGTCCATATTTATCCAGCAATGTGTAACAACAGTATTTAACTTGCTGTTTGACACCAGTGGTGACACTGGTGTAGTTAAAACTGCTATAGGATGGAAGACAAGAGGTTTAAGCACCTGCTTGATTACTCTGATGGAATGGGATTTTAGCTGCCTGGATTTAAGATTAATTATAGCTATTCAGTTTTGTAAGAGGAGAATTTAAAAAGAGTTTTGATGATTGAGGGGAGGTTGGTAGTGGTGGGGGAAGAGAGGAAAGGAAGGGATGACTGGGGAGACCTTCCAAGAGAAAGAGCTTGTTCCCTCTTTGTGGTCATGTGTGCTTCAGAAGAAGAGGTTTAGGGGGATTTTTTATTTGGGGAGCTATTTTCTGATAATGGTTTAATGAGAAATCACAGTACACTGCAATTAAAAGCAGTTCTTGTAGTTAGAAGGGTGTAGTGTTCCTCATCTATCCCCTGCCCTCATACATTTATCTGATATGGTTGGAAATCCTTATCAGTTTGTTGAAAACACTCTATTCACACTGCTGTGATGAAGCTGAAGATTTCTTTCCATCAGGATTTGTCTTGATTTTGCCAACCTGTGTGTCTGTTCCTCAGGTGAGCTCTGCAGCATCTGCTGGTTTTGGAGAGAACTCTGCAGGGTGTGGATGTGAGGCAAAGCACAAGCAGTGGCCCTTTCATCGCCTGAGGACCTGTGTGCTCTATAAAAGAACTGTAAACCTCTAGCCTGAGTTTGGCCATATGTAAGGACGGTATCGAGCCTCATCTGGATGGAGAATTTAAGGAAAGTGAGCTCTTTGCTCCCTCTTGTGGTAGATGTAGAAATATGAAAAAAAGTTTGGGGAAAAGCTGCCAGTGCTGGAAGCTGCGTCCCGGTTTTTTTAACATCTTGTGACAGAATTAAATGAGAGTTTTAACATTACCCTAAGTGGCATGAAAGTAAAAGGTTTTCCGAGATTAGAACGCAGCCTTGAGGCAAAGAGCTTTTTAAAAATAAAGCTAAATGCTGTACTGTCAAACAGCCAGGAAACGCAGAATAGTCCAATACAGGTAAATATATGCTCCGTTGATTGAGTTTTATGTATGCTCATCACAGAACAGTTTAGGGCTATTTGCCCAATTGTAGTTGACGTTTTTATGCCACCTTCTGCAGATCTTTATGTCACTTGGTGAATTTTTTCCTCTCTAAGTTTCTGAGTCCTCTGTAGGTTTGTAATCCAGTAGTAGAAAGTACATTGATTTTGTGCCCTGTTAGCTTTTGTGACTCCAGAGTATACAGAACATCTAAACAGAAGTTCAAAAATCCTTATCCCATAGGTGGAAATTATATGCATTATAAATGAGAAAAAGAATAGCAATAGAGTGCAAGACCCCAGATTACTGCAGGTGACTGTATACCTGCAGCAAAGGTGCTGTGTTTTTTTGGAATTCATAATACAGTTTTTGTGAATTTTTTTCAGGAATTTTTAATGAATTTATAGAAGAATTTACTTGGGTTTTTTTTGGCCTTTCTAGTGGAGCAGTGTCATCTGTGGGGCCAGGAACCTGGTGTGAAGGAGACTTCACTGGCAGTGCATAGTAAGCTTCACATCTTCGCAGGGGGCTGCAGATGTTATTGCATTCATTGATACACATGGGGGTGTCCAGACCCTCCAGGACCCCCAGAAACTCAGCAGTAATGAACTTGTACAAAGCCTGATCTTGAAGATACTGAGAGGTAAGTGAAGAGCATTGGACAGATGAGCACTTATGTAGTTGTTACAGCTGATGACTGACAGGTTACCAGCTACAATGAGAGAGACAGGTCTAGCTCATTTATACAGAACCTCATACAGTGAATCACTGCCATTTTGGCTCAATAATAGTTTAAGTGTTCAGCAAGGATGGTATCACAGCCTAATTGTTTCACCCAATTAAAAAAAAATCTGCAGCCATCTTTGGTAGGGGAAGACCTTCTATGAGTTGCCTTATGTCAGCTCCTTGGCAGTGTTCAAAGATGTGGTCCTGGGAGTGAAAAGGTGTTTTGAGCAGAACAGTTGTCTGCTAGGGAAATGTTTTGGCCAGATGGACCTTCTTGGCAACAACAGTCTCTTTTCCTTGACCCTTCTGAGATCTGAACTCCCTATGGAGTATTTTGAGGGAGACTTCTTGTTTTGCCTGATGTTAGAACAGAGAAACCACATTTTGGCACTGCTTCAACTGTGGTGTCCCAGGCTAATGACCTTATGCAGTTTATATCATGACCTGCCCTCTCTGTTGGCCAGAGTGATATCCATTTACTGTCTGCAACCTCCAGTGTCACCAATAGTCTTATGGCAAATAGGAAGCACTGGTGCTGGATAGATGTATCACGATTTTGAGGAGGTTGTGAAAAGATTTTAACATTAATTAAATGCTCTGATTTTGATGTGGTTCTCTTGGCAGATCCAGTGAAAACTCCTTTGTTTTTCCTTTTGCTGTGGCTTCAAGAATATGAGTTTGCTGCAGAATGAGCATGTAGGTATCTGTAGTTTTACTGTTTTCATAGAAAAAAAATTCTGAGGAAATCAATAGTTGCTTTATCTGGATTAGAAGCTGGGCTTTAGGTCTAAAGTGCTCTAAGCAATGCAAGCATCAAGTGAGCCACCAGGGAGTGGTGTATGTTCAGGTGGTGTTCAGGGAGTACAAGCTGCTGTAAATGTGGAACATCCTCAACTGAAATATCTTCATGTTACATTTCAGTCAAACATGTTATCCAGGGTGCAGTTAAGTGGGTAGTTGTCTCCTCATATTTTTCCAGGGTGTTGCTATCATGATGATGGAGAACTGCAGAGATATTAAAAAAAATAGATTTCAGTGATATAGTTTTGCTTAATGATGGGACATGTCTGAAAACATACATAAGATCTACTGTACTATTGATTGCTCAAGTAGCCTCCTGAGGCTCTTTCATTGCATGAGAATAGAGGATGGATGCTTCTGTTGAGAGGTAGACTCCATGCAGAAGAGGTGAGTGAAAGATTTAATAGGAAATTGGAGCAACAAAACACAATGAAAAATGTTCTACTTTATGATAATAGTAATAAAAAAGCCAGATTAAATAAATAGTTTTCTGTGAAAAACCTGTCCCTGGGGTGCAAGGGTGGGAGTTACTGTTTGCCATTGTGGTGCAGTTGTTCCAGAAATGTTCAGTGTTAGAATGTGCTAAGTGGAAGTTGAAGCCTATGGAACAAATCTGTTTCTTTATCTTTAAATGGTCTCAATGCTGCTAGCTCCAGGCATTTATACCTGAGGAGAAGGGTGCCAAATGGTTACACGAGTGGTCCTGAAAACCCTGAGATGACAAATAACTGATAGCAGGAGTTCCTTTTTGTGTGTGCTTTGTGGCTTGGAGCTATTCAGGATACACACGTGCACTGCTCTTGATACACATCCCTTGGCAGTTTATCTTTTTCCTCTTTAAAATGAAAACCTGAGGTCCTGATGGGATCATGTGAGTCTAGTAATTGGGTCTTTAAAACAGACTTGTGAAATAGTGCAGCACTTGTGGTGAGTTATGGGAGGGCTGACAATGCTTTGAAAAATAGCCCCAGCTTGACTCTTGCTTCCCATTTCCTCATAAGCCTTTATGTGTACTGCTCTCCTTCCTAGTATGGACAATAACATGATTTTTGTCCTCGAGCAGCACTGTAAAAGGAAAGGGTGTTGTAATTATAGAAATGAAGCAGAGATTTATCTTTACATTAACCTGCAACATAACTATCTGTTATCCTGTTAGGCTGTTTCACGGTCTTCATTAATGGACTGAATTTGCTAGTTTGTCTCTTTATCACATTGATAGACCTGTTAAATGAAACCCTGAGAGATCAGACAATTTAGTCCCGTGGCCAGTGGCAGCTTTTCACAGCAGTGATTTCTAGCTGGGTTGTATGTGCCAAATGCCCAGGCAGCTTGTGCTTATCAGCATTCGTTATACTTTTTGTTGACTCGAACCATTAATAACCTGTCAGATTAGGTAATTAGGCTGTCTCTAGTAGCCAGGGGAAATTGTTTTTCCCTAACTGATGGTATGGGTTGTGCAGATAAGCACTTGGTCAAATGGCAGTTCAGGAGATTTTTAACTGGCCTTGCTGATGAATGCAGAAGTAGTGCTGAGACATGAGGGGTGGTTAACAACAGGGGCAGACTCGAAGGAAAATAATCTGCCCCTTCCACGACTCTCCAACTAAGACACTGATTGTGGTTTTGATTCTACAAATCTGCTGCATGTAGGGGCAACCCTGTTAATTTCAGTACTGTGGTGGTTTGGTAAACATTGCACCATTCTTCTGAATTAAAACTTATCCCCAGTGTGAGGGAATTAAAGGGATTGTTTCTACAAGATGTCATTTTACCTCCATGAGTAAAGCTGAATGCTGCTAGTAACCACTGCTGCTCTGAGATTCTGTTTGTACAGTGACCTTTCTGTGGCACTGATGGAGTCTGTTGTGCTCAGGAAATGGTTCAGCAGTTAGTAGATGCAGAAAAGGTCTGTTTATTCTGTTGAAACTGGGATCCGTGTTCTTAGGTAAATGACATTTACTGATTTCTAGCAGCAATTAATCTTCAGTGTGAAAAGGCTGAGTGTTGTGGCAGCATCCATCACACAGATGTGTTACTTCAGTTCTGTGAAGACTTTCTGTCAAAATAGACAAGAAAATGAATTTTCCTGAAAAGCCATTTAGGTTCAGCATGATTAAGGGCTTAGGCTCTCAAAGCCTACTTTCTTTATTTGAGCCAAGTGATAAGATGGGCCCAACAGTTACAGAGGCTATTTCATTCTGCAGGACTGGTAAGGTGAATGAATTCCTGAAGAGAAAAGCATTTTAAGGAAGAATCCAAATAAACCTCCCATCAAAAACATTCCCACTCCACTAAATTAGAACGTTGTTTGGGAGGGAAGGAAGCCAGCACATGAATAGTAATTCCTGATTGTGCTGATGCTGACAGATGCCCACAAAGGACTGTGAGATGGCAGCAGCAGTCAGTGCCCAGATGCCCAGTCCTACTGACACTGAGCTGTGCTGGGGAGCAAGGGAGGTCCAGGTGGTGGAGGGATGGAACAACCTCTGCATGCCTAAATGTCACAGTGACTGTCTAGAGAGCAATTACTTGCTTCTGTCTGAAACCCACCCTGCACATGCCCTTCTTGCAGCCCAGGTAACAAGCCAGCTGCCTCACTGTGACTTGGGTCAGACCCATTACAGAGATTTGCAGCCAGTGGTCTGCAGTCCTTTACCAACTGAGTGACCACTGAGATATATATGGCAGAAACCCAACAACTCCAAAGTCAAAATGGTTCCTGACAGGCCAGCTCTGCCTGGGATATATAGTACAGGAGAAGGAGAGCTCACTCCTCCAGTAAAAAGCCCCTGAAAATGAGATGTGTCTCACCAGTGGGTTTCCTCCCTGAGAGGTGTAAACAGAGCCAAGGGTAAGGCTGATCATACAGACCCTAAGGGGAGCCAGGAATTTCCTGAACAAGGTGCTGGCATGTGTCTCTGTGCCCAGGGAATTCTTTTGCACTTTTCTGCAGCCCCAAATGGGATTACAAAGATCTTACTTTTAAATGTCACTGGAGAAATTTTGCTGAACTTCTGGATGATAAAAATAGAAGATGTCTTTAAACTTTCTCCTTTTGATTTACTGTCTGAACTTCCTTGGTTGTGGCCTCCAATGCAGCATTAAGCATTTACTGTGGGTTCAAGGATTGGAGACAGCCCATCTCTGGACAATGATCCATTAGCAGCCAGCTTTATCCGTCACTCTGAGATGGGTTCAGCCTCTGCTTGGTTTATGGAAGTGGCTGGATTGACCCTATTGAACTTTGCACTAAAACCAAGATGGAAATCCCCTGGCTTTGAAGTTTAGCAATTGGAGTTAGACTGCGGCAGCTCTTACATTTTATTTTAGGGATGCTGTTGAATTTTCAGTGTGGCTTTTCCTTAACATAATTACAGGCTTTGAACTAACCCAATTCAGAGACAGCCTGCATTACAGCTTCCTTTCTCTTCTCTCCCCTTGTCATAATTAGCCATGTATGTTATGGGTAGTACCAGTGCCTCCATCTGTGCAGAATGAGCACAGCCACACCCTCGGAAAGCTTCTTTGCCTCCTGGGTCTGACAATGGATGAGCACTGTTCTGTGGAGTGAATTTGGATGCCTTGCACCTTCTGAGAGCTCCATGTGGCCTCAAGCAGGGTTTCTCTCATTTCTCAGAAATTTCTCCCATTCCCTGGCCCCATAGCCCCTCTCCCTCTTGGTTGGGCAGCTGCCCACAGTTGCCCAAAGCTGCTCTTGGCCTTTGTCCCACTCTGACCCATTTTGTTTCACTGGGATTCTCCTGGGTTTGCAGTAGTTCTCCTGGTCTGAAGAATGTGAATGAGTTGGTCTGGGGCAAGATTGCTGTTTCAGGGAAGCCTGAAGAAGTTTACTAGGGACACAGCAGATCTCTGATGTATTATCTGCTGTCAGTGGCTTTTTGAGACCCACATTGTTTCAGAGACAGTGAAATTGTGTAGAAAGGGGAGTTGAGCTTAAAAATTCCATTGCATTTAATGAAAATGTTCAATATGGGGCTGGTTTTGTTCATCAGCAACGGGAGAGATCAGCTGGATTCAGCTGATGGAATTTAACAGCATGAATAAAACTTGTTGCAGGGTAAAGCTTAGGGCTGCACAAGGTCAGGAACTGTCTTGCAAACTCGTGCTTCCCAGGTAATGCTCCCAGATGAGCTCCCTACAGCTGTCAAACAGTCAGAAACCTGCTCAGCTCTCTCCAGGTCTCCTGTAATGGGAGAAGGGGAAGGGAAGAAAGAAATATTGTTAAATATTGTTCACCTGGATAGGTGCTTGTTGTATTGGGTGGGTCGTTTGTTGACCTGGCAGAGAATGGGTTCTGATAAATCAGCATCCACTTTTTTTTTGGTATGGAGAAGATGAAGTTCTAATTGTTACCAGTTCCGGGCGGGCACCTTTTCCTCTCATGAGCAGTGCTCGGAGAAACTACGAGTGGGAGGGAAACGAAGAGACACCGTGAGGAGGGACAGCCAGGGCAAGGGGTGCGGCATTAGCGGTGTTAGGGAGGTGTAAGAGAACCGGGGCTGTGGTGGGTGATGGAAGCTGCGTTTTGGGTTTATTTCCCCGTGAATTAACCCAGCTCTGTCCTCGGTGACGGTGACAGAGGCGAGGGACACCCAGGCTCCAGCCCTTGCTTTTTGACGAGGCGCCTCACCAGCCGTGGGAAGCGCAGAGCCCGGGCTCTCCTCTCCTCTCCTGCCGGGTCCGGACCGGACCGGGCCGGGTTGGGTCAGTGCTGCCTCTCCCGCCTCGCGCCGCGGGGTGGCGCCCTCCGGCCGCGAGCAGCCCGGAGCTCCGCGCGCAGCCGCCTCAGTTGGTTGTGGGACTGCGGCCGGTACCGATACCGATACCGATACCGGTGCTGCTGGTGCTGCCCCCCCGCTTTTGGGGCTTTGTTTTGGAGCTTTATTCGTCTGCAAAAAAACCCCTTTTCTGCCGTTTCCTTGCAGCACCCCGGGAAGCAGCTGACACTGACAGGTATCGGTGGTGGGTGACAAAGGGGACAAAGAGCAAGAAGGGAACTTCTGCTCCCTTCCGACCTGAACAACTTGTTACTTACTCTGTATGAACACTGTGTTGTACCTGTTTCCTACAGACAGGCCGAGGAGGAGAAAGGCCAGGATAACTGGTGTAGTGGGATCCAGGTGTGGCTCTTACACAGAGTTCAACAGGTCCATAGGAAGGGTAGGAAATAACTTCTGAATCCCAGAAGCATTTGGCTGGAGGTAGCACAAGAGGCTTTGTATGTGTACAAAGTAATTTTTCATCAATCTCAGTGCATTTCAGGACACTACTTATTTTCAAAGGTGACTGAGCAGCCAAGGTCTCTGCATCCTTTTGACTTGCAGGGATCCAGCTTGCTGAGGACGTGTGACCAGCAATTTGTGCTGCTTGGTGGGAGGTTGTACTTCCAGCCAGCCCTGGCTCCTCTGCAGAGGTTGCATCCCTTGCAGCAGAGCATGCAATGGTGCCGTTCTTGAGCCCTCACAGTTCACAGCTCTGTTTTGTAACTTATGCCACCACTGAATCCACACTGTGAAGATGCTGCTTGGAGCTACAGTGGCCAAAGCCTCCAGTTGTGTTGAACTGACCTCAACAGCTAAAGAAGTGACCTTTCTTACTGCTTTGTCCCTTCAGCTGCTGCAACTCAGCCTCAAAGTGCTTGTGAATCAGAGACCTGAATTCATAGCAGAAAGAAACCTGAGGTTTCAACTTGGTACCTGCTAACTAATAGTTAGAACAAAAGGAAAATCTGATTTATTCCTTGTTTGCTCCACAGAGCAGCAGCTGCTATTGCCTGGAAAGCAGCTTCTCTGAAAGATTTCTGTAGCTGAACTTGCCATTAAAGATACTTCTTCCTTCCCATGGGGAAGCCAGCAAGGTATTCCTGGAGAACAAGGTGGCAGAAGAGTTGCTGTGCCCTGGCAGTGTTAAAGTATTGCAAACTAGCGAATTGTTTCCTTTGGTTTTGAACACTTGGGATGCATTTGGAGACCCCAGCAAAAGTTGGCTGATTCTGTTCTAGTTATCAGGCTTGTTTTCCTTCTGTCACATGAAATTTGGACCCTCTAGCCTCAGGAACTCTTCTAAGAGAGTATGATCAAGGTATAATAGGATGAGATCCAATGGTCTATTGCAATTCTCTTAACTTGCAATTTGCCACTCTTGGCTGTGAGTTGGCTGTCTGCAAAATGTCTGCAGAAGGTAATCTGATTACCTGTGCATGACGTGCTTTTGAAACAAGAGTTCATGCTGGGAACTGCCTTTTGTTGCCTGACAAAACAACTCTTGCAGTCTCACTCAAGTGCATGCAGGTAGATGCTTTATCTTCACTCTCAGGTGAAAGTTCTAGACAGAGATCTGGACTGATGTAGAGCCTGGAATTAGAAACTCCTCCTTCCTTCCTGCCAGGGCTCAGGCCCACTGCCACAGCAGGTCATGAGATCTGTTTGCAGCAAGACTTTAGGTAGTGTCCTGGTGTGCAAACATTTCTGCTTACTGAAAGTGAAGTGGATTTGACAAGCAAGGAGGAGTGGAAAGGACAGAAATAATGAAGCTGGAGAAGTTTGATGCTCCAGTTGTGTTTCAGCACACAGCTCAGGGAAACTGATGTTGTACTAATTGGGAAGTAGTGCTGTGGGACAGGATGCTGAGTAGTGTGGCTTTTCTTTGTGCGTGGTTTCACTCTGGCTCTTCCATTGCCCTCCATAGTTTAGCAGTGCTTTACCAACCAGTGCTTGTCTACTGGTTCCCTTGGTGGACCTGTTGGAGCAGGTCTAGAGAAGGGCCCCAAAAAATGATCAGAGGGATGGAACAACTCTCCTGTGTGGACAGGCTGAGAGGGCTGGGGTTGTTCAGCCTGGAAAAGAGAAGGCTCCAAGGAGACCTGATAGCACCTTTCAGTACTTACAGGGGGCTTATAAGAAAGATGGGGACAAGATATGACAGGACAAGGTGTAATGGTTTTAAACTAAAAGAGGGGAGATGTAGGAGGGAATTTTTTTACACTGGAACAGGTTACCCAGAGAGGTAGTGGAAGCCCCATCCCTAGAAACACTCAAGGTCAGGTTGAATGGAGCTCTGAGCAACCTGGACTTGTTGAAGGTGTTCCTGCTCACTGGAGGGAGGTTGGACTAGATGATATTTAAAGGTCTTTTTCAACCCAAACCATTCTATGATTCCTTCCACTGCCTTATCAGCAAGCTGAAGCTGAAAATCTTATCAACACACTAGGAGCAGAATTTGTCACAGGGCATTTTAAGGGAGTTGATTTGCCACAAAGCAACTGTTAGCACAGCTGAAACTGCACAACAGGGTTTGGAGAAGGCATCAGAGACAAAAATAATTGACAGACCCATAGGTCTTGGTTTCATTTTGACTTTTTACTGGGAGATTTGTGTTGTAGCATAAAGCACCACACTCCTATGCGGGCAGTGAGGAGCATCCTGCAGCATCCAATATTGAGTGCCAGAATAAAACAAAGCATTGATCAACTCTTCTCTCCAGCACAACGTGCCCTTGCATACTGCCATCCTGAAATTATTGATTGGCCTGGGGTCCCGTTGATCTTGTGCTAAGAGCTATTTTTGTGCACAGACATCAATTGAGAGAGTCTTCTTGCTCTCTGTAACAAGTGTTGCCTCACTTCCTTGGACATTGCTTTGGTTTTTATTTTTGATTTTTGTACCATTTTGCAGTATCCAGAATCTTTGCTGATCTTGTAGGGTACCTGGGGTTGTTGGACCCTAGGATTGCCAGGCATCACTTTAGAGTAGAATTTTAGCTTCTTAGCTCCTAAAACCTTTTAAAACAATAGCATCTTCAGTGTTCCTGTATTATGCCTCAGCTGTCTCATGTGCTTTTTTCATCCCTGAATGATCATTTTACAATGGAATGATTTACACTGTACACAGTGCAGTTAAAGTGTGGCCTTTTTGCTTCCTTAGCTTTCCCCAGAGTAACCTCTTTTTAGAGACTGAGAAACCTGCAAACTTCTCATGCATGTTGGAGTCAGCTTCACTTGCTTCTGGTGTAAGCACTGATTTGAAATGTAGTATGTATAGAAACATTCTTGTTGTGACTTCAGAATTTGAAACTTCTAGCTACTGAAGATACACTTTGTTTCCTTTTTCCCATTCCTTTTGTTTATTCCTGACCAGAACTTGAATAGAGACCATGCCCACAAAACATTATTTGTGTTGGGTGTGCTGGGACAGGAATTAGAAATTGTATCAATGCTCAGAAGCTGTGACTCAATAAGAGCACTCCAGAGAAGATAACAAGCTGCAAACTAAGCCAGAGTATGTGATTATTTACATGCTGACACCAGTGCTTTGATCTAGGTTGTTTCCAGTCACTTGGAATTACAACAATGTCCTTGTCTCATACCAGTTTGCTATAGATGCCTCAAAATGCATAATTTTTAGATATCACAGATTCAGGTATGTTGGCTACTTGGTGAAGCTTGTAGTCCAGTTCAGTTCCTGTAAAGCCAAAAGAAAGAAAATGCCAACAGGAAAATTTTCTCCTGGTCTTCAGGGGGCTGTTGCTTAGAGCATTTCAGATGTAATTCTGTGCACAGCTCTCTGTAGCTTAGTTTTGCACTTTTGGTATCTCATCAGAGACTGACACACATGCTGCTTTAGAAGCATAGAACGAAACATAATGGGGGAGGACTTATCTCTTAGTTTAGAGAGAGATTTATTATCCTAGTCTATTTATATTAAATTATATTGCTTTATTACTCTCTCTTGTCTATTGATTACCTTCTCGAGCGTGTCTGAAGTGAGCAATTACTGTGATCTTCTGACTCACTGACATCTGAAAAAAAAGGAATTGAAAGAGCCTCATTTCAGGCTCTTTTGCTTAAATATATTTATGGAATTTTGTAGCTTATCTTCTATTTCCTCCTACCCTCAAGTTCATCTGTCTGTGTGTAACTGTGCCTGCTTGCATTGTGTATGATAACAATACTGTGCAATGGGGTTTTCTTCACAGTAGGCAGAAAATGTGCAGCTGAGAAATGAAGTGATCAAACCTGTGCAAGAAGAACAGACAATTGTAAGATTATTGAAGTTTCCAAGAGCTCCACTGCCAGCATCTTACCACCACTTCAAGATTTTTCTTCCTATGCAGTTAAACAGATAAGGTCTGTCTATAATTCTACTTCTTAGTGGCTCTAAGTAACATTAGACCTTACAGTCTCATTATCTACGTTCCATGGTATCCAAAAGTTTTTCTATGCTTATGGAAAGTTAAACAACAGTAATGACAAGTGTATATGCAGTTCTTATTAAATATGTTTTTTATCTCAAGCTTTGAACTTTAATATAATTCTTAAAATATGGAAAAACATGGCAAAGAATTTTTTATTCTGCTTTTTGGTAGGTTGATATTCCCCTGTTTGTTAATTGAAATGTGTTTATTTCCCCCAGTTTTAACTCTGGTAAGTTGTTTATACTTAAATAAATCCTCTAATATCATGTAGAATGTGCAATTTCCTGCAATGGGAATATTGCTGTTAACTTGGTTGGAAGCTGAGGGATGGAGTGAGGCCCTTGGAGGCAATCTGCTGGCGTTTGTGTGGTTATAACACATTGCACAGGATGTGTGCATGGGTGCCCTCAGTCACCAAGGGGAGCTGTTTTGAAATGGAAGTGAGTTCTGAAAAGGAAAAAAAAAGGAGCTAACATTTCTGCTGAGACAAAAACTGACTATGATCTCAATTCCATTTTTGTGGATTTCTACCTACATTGAGGTTCTTTTGGTTATCAGGAAGCCATCAAGCCCTTCCCCCTGCAACAAGGCAACACGAAGTCACTGGGACTACACTTAGCTTGATGGAGGTCAGGTTGATGAAGGTCAGGTCTCCCCAAGGTGCATTTCACATGACTTTGGAAAAGACTTTTGATCTATTTCCCTCACGAATAGCAACATGAGTTCATGCTTGATTTTTTTCTTTGCACCTTGTCTAAACATTTATACCTGTGAACAGGGAGTGTTGAGCTGCCACCAGGAAAAAAGGAGATTTCTTATTTGGAAGAATTTCATAGCCTCTTAGCACAGGCAGAAATGAAGATGTGAAGGCTGTGGCAAGGGAGATTGTCTGAGATTCTTGAAATTGCTTGGGCAAAACCCTTCCCCATCTCAGAGCACTGCTGGCACCTCATTGGTGTGCTGGCTGTATTCATCAACTAAAGGGTTTGTCCTAGGCAGCCAACTAGTGCAAGAGAGATATATAGACCTCAACCCTTGCATCTCTGCTAGTTCTGCTCCTTGTAATCCTGAAAATTATATGGCATGTCATTTTCTGTCAGCTTCTTTTCTCCTTCAGAAGTGCTGAGGCAAATAATTAATTTATCTTGTTTTAGAAAATGTCATTTTGCTAGCTCGATAAATTAGCTTGGCTGCTATATCCCTCTGAGCTATATCCTCCTCACTCATAGCACCTTACGTGCCTTCTGGACTTTAATTTTTTATTATTATTATTTGTCTGAACACTTGCATTATCTTTTATTTATTTTACTCCTTTGCTTTTCTTCTCATTTGTTCACAGCTGATAGCTTCCATCTTGCCTGTCATCAGTGCCTGATGTTTTAGTGTCCCCATGTCTCTAGAGCTCTAGGCCTGGAAAACTGTTTCCAGCTTAGCAGTGTGAAGAACCTGAATCTCATAAGACCTCATGTTCAAAGCAGCCCACTGACCCCTGAGCCCTGCAAAAATACAATGCAAAGCAAAAATACAAAAGCCTTTACATTACTCTGAAAAAGATCTAAGTTTTCACATGAAGATTCATGCAGATTTGTGCATTTTGTGTGTTTGCTGCTCTCCCACAGCTTTGCTCAATGACTTGGAAAGCAGCTTAGGAGGTGATACCACTGAAACAGGAGCCTCTGCTGATGGGAAGTGAGACATGGGAGTTAAGGAAGAGGATGGAAATGAGCAGGCTGAGGAAGAGAAAGCCAGAGTTTATCTATTGATAGCTTTTAATATCAGCACTCATTTTAGTAACATCATTGCAAGGCTGGGAAGATGGATGGGCTAGGTGGATGTGCTGGTCTGAGGTTGAGAGAAATAGGAGGCTTAGGTCTCGTGAATTTAAGGCATGGGAACTTTGGTAAATGTCTGTCTGGTAAATCTGTTCCCTGTGCCTATGGAATCATATCCAATGGCTTTAGTGATGCTCTCAATTTGGGTTGGATTTTGGCTCTGCTCATCCTGTGGACAAGGTGTGAGAAAAGTGGTATTTCTATTCTGCAGAAAGCCTTTAAAATGCACGTTTCATCCTGCAATATCTTTTAAGAAAGGTGGGGTAGCAGCCAAACTCTTGAGGTGGCAGGAACTTTAACCAATTGGTTTTCTTCCCCCCACTCTCTTCATGAACTGAACGTGTGTGATTAGAGTCACTCAGAGACCGTAAGCATGAAATTTTATCAAAAACTTCAGGAGCCACATTTCAAAGTAGATCTGTATCTTACCTAGCCTGGAAAAGACCAAAGTGTCAGTATAGGATTGAGAAGGTGGAGTGAAGGTAACTATATTCAGGGAGGTGATGGCAGGTGGGGCTATGTGGGTGGAAGAGAATGAATTCATACTCAAGGATATCTGTGACAGTTCATGGCCTGATCTGTAGTGGGTCTAAGTTTAGAGAATGAAGTTAAGATCCGAGGAGAAGGGAAGCAGATAAGAGGAAGCATAGTGCACAGAGAATGTGCTGCCCTGAAGGATTTAGCTCAGTAGTTGGGAGTTATGGTGCTGCCAGCAGCTGCCAGCTGAAAACAAGCCAGCTAGAGGAATGTGAGTGAACTATACCTAGAGAAGGAACTCTTTAGTGTCACCAGAAAGACAGAACTATGTAAGTCTTTCAGGTGAAAGAGAAGTTATCTTCCAGTAATGAACAATTGAGCTGATGAAGGATTTCTGTTTTAAAGCTATGCTACTGACTAAAATGAGCTGCTCTTCAGACTTGGCAATCATGAGCATCTTCTGGGGGCTTGACTATTGATACAGGTAAGGTAGCCTGTGAGAGTAGGGCCAGAGTCAGCCTGATTCTCCTGGTAACCCAAAGTGACTTAGTGAGGTCTCGTTTGTCCCATTTACATGCAGACAATTGTGGACTCTGTTCTCTGGGGGCAGCAGAGACTGTTCTGTACCTGGGCAGCAGGGATGCAGAAAGCTGTAAAAAGCAGAGGGAGGGCTGGATCTCTGGTCAGGCATCCTGGTGTAACAAGAAGGTGCTTGGCTAAGAGATACTCACAAAAGAAAGCAGGGTCACTCCCCTCTAGTGTTGCTTCCTCAGCCATGGTTGTGGTAATTTTGATTCCATGTCTTAGGGTTTAAGTTTTGTAGTTCTCCCTTTCTCAGCATTTTTCTCCCTGAGGAATCACTGTGGACAGCTTAGATGAAAGTACCTTTCCTATCAGCCTTCTGTTTTTTAAGGAGAACTGGGATGTTTTATACTCTTAACCCAAGGCAAAACTCTAACAAAACTTAAGGTGTTGCAGTTTTAATGTGAACTGGTGGTCTGGATGCAACCTTAGCTCTGCCACATTCTTAAACCTGACTGCCCTAGCCCATGGACTCATCCTACATCAGCAGTCCTGAACGAAGAACTTACTGGTGTTTTAAGTAGCTAAAGCTTTTGGCCTGAGATATGACAAAGGCAGCCACCCCTCTCAGCTCTCTTTTGCATTCCTCTGTTTTCCTACATTGTCTCCTGAGTCCCTCCAGGTGCAGTTACAGTGCTTGCATGCTCACGGCCAAGGCAATATCCCTCCATCTGCTACCCAAAGATATGCTCTTACACAGGATGATGCTCAGCTCCTCTCAGGAGTGAGCGTGTAACATTTTCCAACCATTTTCTGGCACTGTATTTGGGTATGATTTGGGTGGGATGTAGAATGGGCTGAAAATCAGATACAAAATTTAGTGGCATCTTCCTTTCTCATATATCTTTCATTAAACCTTGCAATTTTGAAGGAAAAGTTGTGAGAACAGTGAAAACTCTGTGTAGTCCACATCACAAGTCAAGTACAGACTGATAAGAAAGAGCCAATACAAAAGATTTCTGCTCATCTGAAATCTGAGTCAGCTTTAGTCAAATAGGCTGCAGTATCCAGCATAGTAAACTTTCTCTTCCAGTTTCTGGTGGGCAAATAAAGGCTTTGTTTGAGCAGAGTGAAATCTAGTGCCTGACCATGACTGTGACCAGGTGAATAACCTAAATTCACAAGCTTATTCCTGAGCTGTTTCTCACCAGCTAAATCCATAGTGTCATATGCTTGGGATGTGTGTGAGTATCTCAGCTTTCAGCATGCTGAGAATTAGGCTAATATCTGCTTGTTCTTCTGTGTATAAGCACTTGGCACTGAATACATTGCAGTACTCCAAGCTATCCAATGTAATGGGATTTCCATATTTTTTTTTAAGGCAGACTTCAGAAGTACAATATTTAGCTACTACATCAAATGGGTCTGACTGTTTCCCCAAGTCAGGGGCCTGAGGGTGAGCAAACAGATCATTCTTAGATGCTGTAGCACCACACAGGGACAATGTGTCTCCAGGAGCCGTAAGAGATATACACAAGTGGTCCTGAAATGAGGTGTGAAGGAACTGGAAAATAAAATAAAAGCCCAATGTGCAAATTCAGACCATTTGCCTCTGATCTTTTGTGAGAAGTGTTTATACTGGAGCTGTTTTTGATGCTTAGTGATGAGGCACAGGATGACAGGAGAATTAGAAGCTGAGAGAAGATTGGATGCAGAGCCACTTGTGCCTCTGGCTGCTCCCTCTGAGTTACTGCTGGTGCTGTCTGAATTTCTCCATCCTGCTTCCTGACACCTCTGCATGGAGAGGGGGGGGGTTTGCCCAGGACAGATTGGCAGCTTGAACTGGACAAGTTTGTCAGTGGGGGGAAAGTGACACATTTGCTAATCAAACAAAATTGATTAAAATGTTTGAAGGGCTCCCAAGCTTTCTGACAAGGTTCAGCCATTTGTTGTCATGGCAGCTTTCCCTGACCAGCCTTGCTGCAATGTCTTGCTTAACTGGGCAATTGTAAAAAATATTCCATGGAGATGGGATGTTATGACTCCTTCTGGATGAGTTGAGGTTTCAAAGATGATCTTTTGTTCCATTTGCAAACATTCCAGTGCAAGAACACACACATAGAGCTTTCTCTTCTGATGGCTCATTTTGGAATTACATGGCTTGCTTTGTGTTAATGACAGCTTTCTAATCTCATACGAACAGTCTTATTTATGGACAAGCTGTGCTCCATGGATCTTCATCTTTCTTCAATGAGTAGAAGCAATGAGTGGAATTAAGAGTAAATTACTTGCTACAGCATCTTTTCCTGCTTGTTTAATAATGGTCTATCAATCATTGCTAAACAAAAGCTTATGAGGTAGCTGGCTACCTTAATGTGAATGCAAAGTTTGCCAGCTCTTTATTACCTGTGTTATGTACATCACAGCTATTTGTTCACTTATTCAGCTGGAGAGAACAATTTTGTGGTAAACATCAGGGTAGAAATATTAGAGCCAGGGTGTGTAATAGCAGGATACACATTAAGTGTTTTGCCAGCATACAAATAATTAATTTAGGGTTACTTAACAAAAAAAAAAAAAAACCAACCCAAACAACCTAACTTAAATTTTATGTCTGAGAGAGTTGTTTGGTGTTTTGGTTTTTTGAGATTTTTTGTTTGTTTGTTTTTTGAGGGAGAAAGGTGTTTTATTGGAAAGTCATAATTTATTGACAAACATTCAAGGTACCTTTGAGGAGGCAAATAGAGCCTGTTCTCTGATTAAGCTCTCAGGTGGGAGAGTTTTCTGAATACAGAATGTATTGAAATGAGCTACAGCTCATAGCAGAAGCAGAGGGACTAGATGCAAACTGGACTCATTTCTGCTCTGTTGAAATAACAAAGTAGTTCCAGGAAATAAGGACTGTCCTTAAAGAAGGACCAAAGGACGAGTAGTCAGAAGCACATTTGTGTCTTCCCACTGGGTTAATTAAATTAGAGCTCCTTGAATGGAGGACTGAACTACTGAGGACTTGAAGGCACATCCATAGCTTTAGGTCTCACTTGGATTTTCTGGCAGTTCTTGTTGCTCAGCATTTAGCTGAGGAAGGAACAATAAGATCCATAGTTGAAATCAAAGAATGGTGCAAGGCCTCTCCCAGCAATGTCTTCTTTCTTGTCCATGCCTGTCCTTGCTTGGCTGAGGACAGACTAACCTTACATGACACCACTGTGTCCATCTTGACTATGATTGTGATATTCTGACTGTAAGTCCTCACTGAGTAGTGAAGGATGTCTGAAGTTTTTATTTGACTGAGCTCTTGGACTTCTTTTTTACTTATCTAGTGAGTTTTCTGAATTTTCTTCCTGGAAGACAACTTCTAAGAATATTTAGAGTTTCTTAATCCTGGAAGTTCAAGAAAGTCACTCAAATATGGGTGGTCTTGCTACAAAGAGGGAAGAAGTGGAAGCCATAATCTTGTTTCCCTTATGCTGGAGACTGTTCTTTGAATTCCAGAACCTCTGGATTTTGAGGGCATTTTAGCCACAAGCACTAAATTGTTGGCCACCTCTGCCAGGATGTACATCTCTTGAAGAGGGTAAGCATTTATGTTTGGTTATTATTTATTTTTGATGCTCAATTTAAGGAGCTAAAATTGTGATCTAAACATGAAATTAAACCCTTGGCATCAGTCGGATCATGTATGTCTCTGAGTGATTGCTTTGATGTTAAATGGTTTGCATGAATGCTGGTATTTATCTTGAAAGCAGGTTGATGTCTGTATTAATGAGACCAGGTGTTGACTTCATGCTGTTTCTTTCCAACTAAGAAAAATCTTTATATAAACTTAGTGGGTTTGACAAATATTTTTTCTACTAATTATACCATGACACTTTGTGCATCATAATGTTCCAACATCACAAACCTTATAATTTTATTCTTTCCCTTCTCCTGAATCTATTGCTTAGTTGCAATGGCTGAATGGCAATGGCAATGGCAATGAGGAGCAATAGCAGGGACAGTTCAACAGAAGCTGAATACAATGATCTTCTGGAGCCTACCAAAATATCATTAAACCAAATAAAGCACCAAGAGCTGAATCCTAATAGAGTAGGTGCTCTTTAGCCCCAAAAGACAATCTTAGTGTATTCCTGGCCATCCTTGGCAACCCAGTGTCATAGTTCTCTGTGGCTCCTCAGTCACTAACATGACTTTCCTTATTTTCCCCAGTGCCAAAATATGGTACCAGCTCACGTGGTGTTGAAAAATGTTGCTTTCAGGTTTATAGCTTGTAGCATGGATAGCTGTTATTTGTGACCTTTTATTTTAAAGACAGTTAACAGTGATTTAGGTCTGGTCTTGGGCTTTGAGCAGGCTAAGTAATTCATAATCCTAGGAATGCAAAAATGCTATCAGGGTGCAGTACAGCAAGGCAGCTGTGACTCTTGGAACGCTGATTTCATCCTTTGCTTGATCATGAGGTCTTTGGAGGCTTCTAAAGCTTCATTTGCCTCAGCTTCAAGGCAGAACTCATGTGTTGAATGAATTCTACAGAACTGTGCTCTGTACAGCTCTGGCTTAGGATGGTGAACAAAGGGAACAAGGAGTGACTGTGTCTCATGCCACTTATCTCTTGTCAGAGATATCTACTTGGATATGGAGGGACATAATAAACAGGAGAAATTCTCCAAAATCTGAGCCACACAAAAACTAACCTCTTAGTTACAATAAGCTTCCAATAAAGGTCTGTGTTTCTTAAATAGACCTAGCCCCTGGAAGAATTCAATCTCAATTGCTTTGTGTTCTAGTAGGAACTGTGGTTTTCCTCTGCTTGTGTTCAGTTCAATTTATTGCATATTGCCAAAGGACACTGTATATATAGCAAATGTTTGTACTCAGGTTACAAAAATAAATTGCTTTATTAGTGTTGCTAAACTGAAATGGATGTAAAACAGAAGTATTTTACCAGCAAACCAAGATATAAGTAATGAATTTTGAATTATGTCTTTAAAAACTTGTTTGTTTTACATTTATTTTGAAATTATGAGCTCAATGAGCACTTGACTTTATTTCAGATGTTTGTTACAGGTACTGATGGCTTCATTTACATTATCTTAAATCATTGAAATCTCACTCAATCAAATCTCTTTATGCAGAGTCATGAGGACTTCTTGTGTAAAAGGAAAAGAATTTACAATTTATGGGAGTTGCTAATCAAATGTTAGCCTCTCTTAATGGGTTGGGCTATCACCTGCTCCCAAGAAGACAATTTTTTATTTTTTTTTTTTACTTTGGAATGGGGTGAGTCTGTGAAAATGTTTTGATAGAGGAGAGATGGCTGTGAAGGTGCTCGAAGGAAGAATAGAAAGCAGAAGGGCTTTGTGGAAATAGTTAATGAGTTTTTTCAATGGCATGGGGGAAGTGCTTGTCTATTTTTGTTAATGTTTTGAAAAATGTCATCAGCTCTCAAGGACTGTCAGCAGGTTTGTGAAGCTGGCACACTGGAGGGTGGTAGGAAGGGAGCATTTGGCCTGTTCTTCTCACCTACAAACCCTGCTCCTGTCACCAAGCCCCCGACAGCTGAGACATCACTTCATTCCAAGGCTGTGAGAAGGGAGAAACTGAGCCAGACCTGGAAGGGGCTTGCTAAGATCTGGCCTCAGGCATGGGCACAACAGGACAGGAGGCAAGCAGAGCAGAGAGGGACACAAAGCTCCTGGTGGAGCACTGGCCCAGCCCCACAGTGGGAAGAGGACCCTGACTCTCCAGAGCCTGTGGATGTACATGTGGCATCAGGATGCAGGCATCTCCCTTGAACAGAGATCTGCAGGCACAGCAAACAAAATCTGAGGCCTGGCAGAGCTGCTGACATGCAAGAGCAGAGTGATTGGTCAGCTCATGTACCACAGGCATAGGGATCTCTGATCTGGGAATGTTCAGATGCCTGGTCACCCCAGAGGGCAATTTGGGGCTTCCCAAAGGACTGAACTTCAAGTGTGTCCTGCACACCTTGGCATGTGGCTCAGTAGCCCTGATAGGAATGTATGGGTGTGTGGCAGGTGAGCTGGAGATCTTTCTGGGGTTGAAATGCAGACATGAACTACAGGAGCTCTAACTGGAATGCTGGAATACGAGATGCCCTGGACAAAAGTGTAGTGAAATGAGACACTCAGGTGTTGCTAATTACAAGGTGGGAGGCGTGAGCTTGTGTTAAGCCCACCTGTGCCCAATTAGGTTTTACCTCAGCTGTGCATGAGCAAGATTGGGGGCCAATAAAAGGGGAGCTTCTGAACACACACTTGAGCAGGTGGTTACCTGAGTCTGGAGCAGAAGCACTGAACAAGAGTAGCCAAGTCTGAAGGCAGCAAGATGGGAGCCCTGACTGTGCACCTTGGTGAGAACACCTTTTGCCTTCGAAGCACTGTACCCCAAGAAAGGTTTGTCTGCTGCACAAAAGTGTGTTTATTGTGGAAAGACAGCTACTAATTCCATTGGCTGTTCCCCTGGATTTAAAGGGGAGCTCCATGTCATGGCTGGGATTTACTCTGTGAGTCCAGGTTTCCAGGTAGGTCTGACTGTAACCAGGGAGACTCCAGCACAACCTGGAAGAACAGAATCCTTTTGCTTGAAAGTTACTAAGCTGGTGAGAGAGACCCTGCAGGATGTCTCAGGGGCCCAGGGGGTAGAGCAGGAAGGAAGTGAGAAAGCTGATGGAGGCTGTGGGCCAGGCAAAAGGCACAAGGTAAGTTAGGTGAAAGTGCAGTTGTGCTGCCTTGGCTGTTGCAAGCTTGAAAGATGAGCAGATCAGTGAATCCCAGCTGAGGAGGATGAGGAACAAACAGACATGTGAGTGGGCTTGTGAGGTTTGGAAGCTAACAGTATTAGGTATAAAAGGAAGAGTTTATCTCTTGAATTTGTAAAGCTCTTACAGATCTGACTGAGGATTAGATTAGAATTTGAACTTTTAGAAGGATATGGGGAGAAGAGAAAGGTTTTCTGTGAATGCAGTAATCATACAAATTTTTCAGGAAGTTCTCAAGGACGTTGCTACAGAGCTGTCTGGGTCCATTACTCAGGAAATTATTTTCTTTATCCCAACTCTAGTAGAGGCTGGGATGTTGGTGGGCTCTTTGTGGGCAAGCAAACAGGATCCTAAGCAAGATATAGTCTCAGGCTCCATGGAGGTGAACTCTCACTGTGCTGGGCTTGTGATATATGAGGAAATAAAACCTTCACCACAGACATAAGTTGTCTTTTTCTGAGGGAAGTTCCTGGATAGGACTGCTCATCAGCTGAGTACAGAAAGACCCCACTGCTAACCATCAGAATGTAAACAACTGTTCAGCAGTTGTGGGGTTTTTTTTATTAGAGAGGCCACCCAAATTTATGCCTGACTCTTGATAAAGTCAGTGAAGTTCTTCTGATACCAGTAGGAACCCATGTAGCTGGCCTCAAATTAATGCTGGGCCTACTGTATATTTTATATGTCTCTCAAAAATCTGTTAAACTAAAGCATGGCATCTGCCATATTCCTTAGAAGCCCACGTTGTTCTCTGTGAGGTGTTTCTTTGCTGTAAATCTCAGCTATTGAGTTGTCTGTAGCTTACACTGCGTTTTGAAACCAGAGACAGGTTAGGCCTTTCTCTAGAAATTATTCATGACTGAGGATGAGGAGAAGAAACAAATAGCATGTATTGATTGTGAGGGAAACAGTACACAGACCAGGGATTCACTAGCTGGTGAAAGAACACTCACCCAATGTAAAATACTTGAAGATGTACTGGCAAGTTATTATTATTACTGATTTTTACTGTTGCCCACCTTTTCTCACTGTAACTCTGCTTCCAGTTACCAGTAAAATTTCCATTCTTTCAGCATTTGGTTGATGTTCTTTTACCTCCATTCCACTTTGCCAGTGCTTGATTCTTCTGGGGTGTTATGAGTCTGTGTAGTTGTCTGGATACTGAGTTAATCACCTACTCACTGTCACTCCACCGAAGTAATCAGGAGTAGTTTTTAATTATGGAGAGGGATGTGCCTTTTCAATGCTTCATTGATGACACTGAACTTGAAGGCTGTTGGGAATGTCTTACTCAGAATGCCTTGAGGAAGAGACCTGGTAATTGTTAGAAATTCCCTTCATGTCTCCTTTTGAAAGACTTCTTTTTACAAAATATCCCTTCCTGTAAAAATCCACTAAGTGGCCAAGCAACAAAAATCTCTGCCATCTGCAGCTTTTAAGAAGTGGCTGAAAGCATGGTCAGAGCATCAGTTCCCTGGGGGGTGTCACAGGGGGTGTGGTAATTGCTAACCATGGGTAAGAGGGGTTGCTTGGAGGAATAGGAGCAGGAGCCTGCTGCTTATAGCCATCCAAATTTCCTCTCCTTTGCATGTTGAGCAATTCAGACATGCAGAGCAGCTTTATTTGTTTGCCCTGATGCATTCAGTGTACCAGGGTTTGCCTTATCTCCTGCCTTCTTATGGGGGTTTGAAGTTTGCAGGTAGTTGCTGCTAGATTTTTGCTGCCTTGGAGGAACCTGTTAAATCACAGTGTGATGGCAGAAGGGCTGGAAGCAGCACAGTGAGACAGTTATGAGATCTAGGACAAGGAGACCAATTTTATGGTGTTAGTCCTTGCTGGAGGCTATAGCTTAACTTCCAGCTGTGGCCAAGGTTGCTTTTGGGATGGCAACAGAACAGGCTTGTGGTCCTGATGCTGGATCAAGATGAAGATCCCTTTGTTTGTCCTGCAGCAACTCCATGTACAGTGAGAGCAGTGGGGCCATTTCAAAAGGTTGGGATTTCTACAGAGATATTTTATGTGAAATTTAACTAAAGGGAATTTCCAAGCTGGGAAGTTCTGGTTTGAATTAGGCCCAGTTTTTCAAGCCTGGTATTTACCATAGCTGTGGTGAAACACTGTGGATGGATCTTGTATGCCATGGGTCTCTGAGCTTTAAAGAAACCATACACCTTGCCTCTAAGAGGTACATAAATGTTTCATAAAGAGAACAGCTACAGTAAGAGTTCGTGTATAATCAGGAATGCCTGATTATTGTTGAAAAATAATGTTGGGGCTTGAAGAATAATTTTCAGTGTTGATTACAAAGTGGACTGATTTAAAAAAAACTGAGTTGATAGAAAGAAGTTTTGGTGCTTAAAAAAATATCCTGATAAACAGATTGGAAACCTTCTTCTGAGCTGGGTAGAAAAAGGATTTGTACCCAGATTTTTCTTTTATCTCTAGATTTTTCTTTCCCAGATGAATTAGCAGATATGGTGTCTTGCTGGTTTTGTGATAGTGTGCAGCTGGCAAATTCTACTCTTTGTTGTTACTTGAAATACTGCAAAGTGAAACAAAATTATTTGCTGTTGAAACGAGTAATTCAAGCCAAAACATATTGTTACCATTTACTGAATATGTATCTACACATTTATATATATGTAAAAAAATATATTTAAAAACCATAATATTTTTGAGTAAGTTGCTTTAGGTCTACCTGAAGCCTTTTTTCTCTCCCAAGCTGAACTATTGATCTGAACAGATAAGTTATTCACACTTCTTTATTGGTGAGGGATGTTTGCCTTTGTCAGATCATCAGGTTTGTAATGAAGTTGTAGTACACTGTAATTGCTTCTCTCTGACAATTCCCCTTTAGGGCTCTTCTTTATGAGATGTCTTAGAAACCTGACTTTAAATTTAAGGATCCTGTGTTGTCAACTTTGACCTGGACTATTCATGACTGAATTTTTTCAGCAAAAACTTGAAATTTCAGAAATTATCTTAAGGCAGCTGCCTTGCTTCCCCTTCAGGCATGTTTGGTTTCTCCTCTGACTCAAATCTGAAGGAGTGAGGGGAAATGTCATTATTTCTTTTTCTGTTTCTTTTTAGTAACCTTTTCATCAAACACCGGAAGCTTCGTGTCTCTGCTTCAAATAGTGTTATCCTTAGGCAATGATTAAGTAGAAAAACGTGTTTCTGCCTTGAAAATCTTATCACCTTTCTTTCAGATTCTTTACTTTCCTTGTACCTACCTGTCTGTGCATCCTTTGTGACTGGGTATGTACTGGAACAATATTATTTATGTAAAGTACAGGAAAGAGCTGTACATTAAGGCTTCAAAGGCAGATTGTAATTCAATAGAGATCGAGTTACTTTGATGGCAACTGGTTAGAAAAATGAAAATGAAGTGCAAATAATTGTTTCTTCCCCTCAGTTATTTTGAAAAATAGTGTAACAGTTATGTTTTAGAGATTGACTTTTATGTTTTTAAATCTTAAATGTATACTTAACCGTGGCCATTAAGAATAAATTGTTTTTGTAAATTTTTTTTTCAAATGTGTGGCTTCCAGTCAACTATCTATTAAGTAGGCACAGGCCTGGGTGTATTGCTGCTTCTGTAGGGAAAAACAGGTTAAAAGCTCTTGGGATACCAGAGGCCTTCCATGCCCTAAGTATGGGAGGCTATGAGGATGAGGAAGACTGTGGGGAGAAAAAAGAAGGGTGGAATAAGAGAACTGCTGGGCAGTGAGCTGGGCTGCTGGAGGAGAGCAGGACCCTGCATCTCCCCTGTGCTGAGCAGGCTGGGAAAGGGGGGAAGCTGGAGGTGTTCTTGTCACTTTATTTTTTTTTTTTTTACCTGAGCCAGTGGGACATTGATGGAGCTGATTTCTGTGGGGGCCATTTAGTCTGATGGAAGAACTTTGACTTTCCAGGTGATGTTAATGGGGCCTGAGAGATGGTGGGGCATCCCAGCTGCTATATGTCTACCTACCTCTTTTAGTGAATCAGCAAACCCAGAGAGGGAAGCAGGAATTTCTTCTCTGGGGCAGAATCTGATCCCCTGGAGATCTCCTTGGCAGTTGCTGGAATAGTGGTAGATGGATCCAATCTGTGGAAGCCTCCACTGGGAGTGGCCAGAGATTGCACATCTCTTGCCATCTTCCTCTGAATTTGGCCCATGGCTGGTGTTGATGGGGTAGTTTGTTCCTCCAAAACATGAGGTAAGACTTCCCTTGGTAAGCAGGTACTGGACAGAAATCTAAAGTAGCTGGCAGTGCCTCAGTAATGTGCATCTTACAACTTCAGCATGTTCTGATACTGCTCTAACATAGTACAGAGGAGGGTGACAACTGGGTACATTCTTCACCTGGATTGTCATCACCTCTTGGCCTAAATCTAAGGACTTTGGGCCTATGAATGTCAGAGCAGTACTAAAATCAGGGATCTTTTAGCTCTGAGAACCTCCTGCTGCCTCATTTTCTCCACTCCTGCACCAAATGAGGAGTTATCTAACTGCTGTATGGTGGTCCCATGAAATATTGAATCAGGGAGGCAGTCCTCATGTTCCACCAGGTACTGTAAGCAGCACAGCAAAATGATTAATGAGACCTGTCCCTAGCTCGTGTCAAAGCCAGATCTGTTGGGCTGCACAGTTTCTTCTTTTTTGGAATATTCTGCTCAGCAGCATGTTGCCATACAGACTCATCAGCAAATGAGTAGCAGATGGAGCAGTGACACGTTTTATCTTGCAGCAGCAGGGACATTGCCTGTGCTGGGAGAATTCAGAAAAGTTGGTTTCATGCGAAGTATGTGATGAAAGGAAAGCTGCTGATCATTTTTCTTTCTCTGCAAAATTGCAGATGGACAAACAGAGAGGAAAGTGGTTGTCTCAAGCAAGGCAGGAGCAAAGAATGAAATGTTCAAGAAGTTTAGGAATTAAAATCCCTGCTATGGGAAAGACATCAATCTCTGTCTCCTGTGCCCAACTGTTGCACCGTGGTTTAGTTTTGTTTCAGTTTGTGTCCTTTCAATCTGGGCTTTACAAATTGGTAGGTAGAGCTACTGCTCCTTAAATCCCATATGCCTCTTGTCATCAGAGAGCAGATAATCCATATCCTACTCCTTGGATAAATGGATTCCTCCACCCGTTGTAATATATAGAAGATAAGATGTTGTAAAGGCTGAGTTTCAGGGTTGTTTGGCTTCTGGGCTCTATGCACAGAGGCCTTTTCCTCCTCTAAACTCCATAATGTTTACCAGGACACAGTCACTGG
This sequence comes from Calypte anna, assembly GCF_003957555.1. Taxonomy (NCBI): domain Eukaryota; kingdom Metazoa; phylum Chordata; class Aves; order Apodiformes; family Trochilidae; genus Calypte; species Calypte anna. The sequence continues at coordinate 12,415,039 of NC_044247.1, read as the reverse complement.
AAAATGCTGACTGGGAAGCCCAAGCCCAAGGCTGAATCCTGATGTTAACCAGGAGGAGTAAAGCAAACATTACAAAACAAAGTTTGTGTTTGTCCAGACATCTAACTCTTGAAGATGCAGTTCTTGTCTGAGCTGCTTGTAGGGTTTAATGTGTGATAGTTCTTGTAGTAAGCTTATTTTATATTTTAATTAACAGACATGCAGGGGGTCTTTATGCCTGGTTTATGTGGGCAGTGCTTCCCTCTCATTTGCACCCTGATATTCATGCTTCATGCAGGGATTTGGTATATTTTTTTTCCCCATGACTACATTGGTCTGTAAGGAGAGAACATATGCAGTTAGCAACATGCTGTGTGCCTTGCTGTTATTCAAGCACATCCATAGGTGTCAAGCTGCCATGTCAGTGCTATGCTGTATTGGTAGGTTTGGGCCAATGCACTAAAAAATGTCTCAGCCCTCCCAGAGTCTAACAACTCGTGAGACAGAGCATGCTCAAATGAAGAAAGAGATGAGACAAGGTACTGGTAGCAGCAGGGAACAGGTCACAATAACCCAACTGTCCTTTTATCCCAGTCCCTGCTGTCTGTTCTACAAGAATTAATATCATGTTTCAGTGCATGACATAAGACATAATTCAATAGTCTATTCTCTCTTGCTCTCTCCTGTGACATCCTTGGTGCCCAAAGGAGTGTGACTTATAACAACAGAAATCTTGGGAATCATGTTCAGGTCTGCAAGATGGATCATGCTGGGAGCCAGAGGCACGGCTGACACTCCCTGGGTTTAAAGGTGTGACTGCACTGTGTCACCAGAGTCTGCCTCAAGTCTGCAGTGTGAAACACAGTGACTCTCGGGAGAGGCTACAGAAGGTACCAGGAGTGGGACATGTAAAGGTTCCCAGACAGGAGGGTGGTAAAATGATTTCCCATCTCTAGCTCAGAGTCATAAACAGTGGCCAAACCAAATTTCCAGTCTCCTTTGAAGGCTCCACTGAGATCTCCAAATCCTTTGAGACAGATGATCTTTAACCATCTGCTGCTGATCATTCTGTTGGTTGTGGTCTAGTAAAAAATATTTGTTTGGTTTTTTTAATTTTGTGGGGTTTTTTTTAGTTGAATACATAGTTAAAGCTCTGCACACAGACAGCAAAGCAGCCAATGTGTCTCCTAGACATGAGTGAGCTTAGTGACCATAAACCTAATAGTCCTATTACAGCAAGGCTGTTTAAATAGATGTTCTACAAAGAACCTTAGGCCAGTTCTTAACAGCAAACAGCAAAGCTTTCCTGAAGAGGGCCTGATCTATATGTTACTCATGAAGTTTTGAGTGCTTTTGGAATCAGATCAGTTGTCATATAAAAAAATAGATGGGAGAGGAAAAGACAGCCCTTTTTTATCCATGTGAACAAAGTTTAGATGGACTTTGAAATATCCTACTGCTTCCAAACCCAGATCCTCTACTAACTTGTGTTCTGGGCAGAGCAGCTAAGCTTTCACAGTTGTACAAGTGCACCAGTTCAGGTGGTTACTGCTTCCCTCTCCCAGCTCCACTGGTGCTTCCCCCTCCACAGTGCCTCTCTCTGTATTTTAAAATTTAACCCTGCAAGGGCCCATTCATGAGACATGGTTGTCTGCACTGCTATGAAGCATCACTCATGCATCTTCTTCCTAACACTGGTGCAAATGCAGAGCACGTGAAGGTGTTGTACATTATAAAAATTTCCTGTGAATCCACTCAGGTCCAGTGCCTATAAACTCATTACTCTTCTAAGAAATCTCTGTGCTGCCTCCCTTTTTTTTTTTCTGCTCCCCTTTTTTTTGAGGTGTGTGTAGCTAGGGATAGAGCTCTGCACTTGTACACCAGCAAGTGATCAACATTTTGTTCAGACTTGGGAAAACTGGAAGTGATCACCTGTCAGGGTCATTACCTTGAAGTGTATGAAGGATAGATTTGAGAGATCTAGGTTAAGAATGTGTTTTTGTGTATATGTTCATTGCCTTAAAGAACAAATATTTATTTACACTTAGTTTGGGGTTTGTTTTGTGAATTTCAACTGGAGAAAATAATAGAGTCAATCAGAACTTTTTTTGGTAACATGCAGCAATGATGCTCTAATGACAAGAACGTAAGTCCAGATATTTTCTGCTCTCTTCTCTCTCCCCTGAAGATCAATGACCATGTAATGACAGCCAGAATGAATCCCCCATAGAGATTAAGCTGCAGGGTTTAGTATTTTTCCAACTGTAAACAATAAGACTTTTTACTGCAGGAGAGAAAAGGAGGCAGGGTGGGGAAAATGGCATTTTGACAAGAGTCAGCAGTTCTCCAGTGCTCAGATGAGCTACTGAAATATTGGCCCTGTCATACCTGGCTGGCTTAGGCAGAGCTGTAATAAGAGGGCTTGTTTTCCCTCTGAAATCTTTAGGGTTTTTTCTTCTCAAGAGAGAATGATGAGGCAATTGTTAACACATTGAGCTTTTACACCAGAGTAAGGCAGATAGGGGGGCAAAAGCTTTAAATTGCCTGTCAATTACCTGGTGTATTCTGAGAAGTCATTTCTGAGGCTTCATTCTGAGGCACAGTCAGTGTGGTCAAGGGAGGTCTCACTGTGCACTTCAATCACCAGCTGATCTTTTCCAGGACATTGACTCTCTGGTTGGATGATAGATGTAGACAGCCTTACAGGGCACTAGAATGGAAGCAAAAGAGGGTGCTAGAGGCATACATTGTTGCTCTTATTTATTTGACACCTATTGGCTGGAGACCTGACAGATAAGAACTCCATGGTGTTTTCTTGCCTGTGAACTGATACCTTTGCTCCTCACACCCTGCCACTGGGCTCTTCAGCACTGAGTGATGCTTCAGACTTCAGAGTGGGGGGAGCTGATCTGAGCAGTGTCAGGTTGTCACCCTGACAGACATGGTGGGAGGAGGGATTTGTATATGGATATGGGGTCTTAAAGAGGAGAGTGCAAGGACCCTGCTCTTATGGGAAAGTGGCAGCTTTGGGATGTTGTGAAGAGAGATGTGTGTGCCCTCTGAGGATGGTACCTGTCCCAAAGGAACAGGACTGGGTGTTGGTTAAAATGAGGATGATTGGACTTGAAGCAGCCAGGGCCTCAGATTCAGACTTTACTCAAAAGGCAGCCTGAGGTTCCCCTGTGTGCTGAGCAGGGTGTGGGACAGCAGTGCTGGGTGCTTAAGGCTGAGGCAGCCTGAAATCCGTCTGGGAGCTGCCAGGATGGCATTTGACTGCAACTGAAGACTCCAAGATGTTTCCTGCTGTTTTCATCAGTGCTTTGCAATGGACATCATGCCTACTTTACAGGTAGATGATTAAAATATCAAACAGCAAAGGGGTTTGCCTGGTCAACAACACAGCCAAGATTCCAGACTTGATCTCCCCAGCCCCAGGCACTTCCCCGTTGGCAGCACTGGGAAGAGGTGGATGAAGGGCATGGGATCCTCCTGTGTTATCCAGCATGCAAAATGTGAGGCTGCTGACAACAAATCACAGTTGTCAGAGCAGATGGAGGGACAGTCTCATTGCTGTCACCAGGTAGTCTTTGTGCTCTCTCACCTCTTCTGAGTTACCCGGAAAGCAAATCACCAGGAACCTTCCTCGAATCATTGTTATATGTGCAACTCCTTAATTAGGCAAAACTCTCACCAAAATACTTCCTTCCATTTCTGAGTATAGGATGTCCCACCATCTGCTGGGAAAAGACAATTTGATTTGTGAAAAATATTTACAAAAATATGAAGGGGTCTCTTCCTACTGGTCATGGCTACCTCTTTCCCACTGCTGTGGTGTCTGAAATCCTCTGCAGAGCTGACTCCTACCATTGTCACAGTATGTCTCTGGCATGGTTGGTAGGAAAGAAAGATGAGCTTTAGCTGAACATTAATATCAGATTAGTCCAGTTTAGTTAAAAAAAAAAAAAGTCAAGTGCATAATTTCTGAAAACCAAAGGGAGACAGAAACCTATTCATTTAGATGTAGATCACTTTAAAGTGCTGCTCTGGGTTGAAATTTGGTTGATGGTAAATTTGTCATCTCAGAAATGCAAAGGGGGAGATTGGAAGAGGAAGACAGGGAGAGATTGCAGGACTGCTTTCAGAACTCTTTTATAATACTATATATTTAGGACAAGTGAAATCCTACCTTGTGGTAGTGCTACAGATTTGTCTGAAGGAAAAGGAAGGAATATTTGCCTTCCAGTGCTTGCTTTGAACTTCTGAGCTTATTAGAGCCCTGAATCAATATTCAGTGCCATTTCATTACCAGTTGAGTGAATTTGGATTTTTTTATTCAGAGTGATTATTTCTCTCCCTCTAGCTGTCAGAGAGATTCTTAAATACCCTTTTGCTCCAGATTGATCAAAACATTAGTGGAGCTTTGTGAAGTTTGGACCTGCTACTCAGCACCAGATTGATTTATCTTTTGGGTTTCTGACAGAGGCTAACTAAAAGCAGATCTATGTTAAAATTTTCTTTTAGTGATCACACATAAAAGTATTAGGAATTGGGAGGAATAACACAGAATATATTATGTGCTGTGAATGTATAACTGAAACAGATAAAATAGCTAGAAAATAAAATATAAAACTGCAGCTTGACATGATTTGTTATAATATTTGACAAGTATTTAACAGTTTAATTTTCTTAATAATATGTTTGTTCTGAATATTTCTAATAGATATTCACAGGGAGCATAGAATTTAGCATTTTATTTCTAAGGCTGGAATTAATTTGTACGAAGTTCCTCCAGTAAAAAATAGATTTTGTTAATACTCCAGGCACAGATACTCCCAATTCTTTAGAAATTTCCACGGTTACCAAGAAAAATTGTATGTATTAAGAGACAAGTCCAATAGATCACAGAATTAGTCACTTAAACCTGCAGGAAACACATTTATTAGGGCTTAATCTGTATTATTAAGCACTCATGGGGAATTTGCTATTAAAGCATAAATCACTGTCACTGATGATCTCTGAAAAGCAGTGCATGCTTACTGTGATCTCTTAATCTTCACTGCACAGAGAGCAGGGAAAACAATTTCTAGAGGTGCATGGGTTTGAAATGAAGTCTCCTGGGAGCTGTCTGCATGGTCAGGCCTTGCCCCAGGCATCCAAAGTGCTCACTTTTGGGGGAATTTTTGAGTTTGCAGAAGGGCTTTGCCCTAAGGCAGCACTCGGGGCCAGGCTCTCTGCCTGTTTAGTAGGGGAAATGTTCTGTGGAACCTGCACTCATGGACTGGGGGAGAATGTGGTGTTGTGGCCATTACTAAATAGTAAAACACAACTCCTGGGGTTCAGGGACTCACACACAACACGTGCATCATGTTGGATCTGCTCATCAGCCCTACACAGCACAGCAGAGCCTCTCGTGGACTGGAGGTTTTGTGTTTCAGACTTCATTCTGCATTCTAAAGGCATCAGTGCAGTATTTGAAGGCACCATTCCTAGAAGTCTGGAGGCCCCGTTTGCCTGAGGGTTTTGACTGTAGGTGAAGAGCAATTTTTAACCTGGGAGTTAACGAAGTAATGTTTGCCTTAATAAATGTATTTGTTTGGAGGCATACTGAACTCTGGTTGCCCTGGACTTCTGTGTGTTAAGGAAGAAGTGATTTAACTTTGGAGTATGAAGAGGGCTTTACAAGAGCAAGTAACTGGACAGCACGAGGCAGTAAGTGGCAGCTTGAGCTAAGGACAAAATATTTTGACCAATGTGTCATTTTGGACAGCCTTATTGGCAGGAGGTGGCTCCTGCTTGACATCCGTCAAGGACAGCAGAACAGGGAAAAGCCTTAAAATTCTGATTGGCAACAAGAAAAATTCTTCAAGAGGAACAACATGGTAAATATTTTGCTGCTGCTCCATCCTGAAGGATGGTGATGGGAATATACATCAGGGCACTGAAACAGCACCCTGCATAATGTTTGAGTTCTGTCTCTTATGAATTTGTAAGTCATTCTTCTGATGGGGATTTGATTTCTTTTTTTTAAATGCCCTGTGAATACAAATCTCAATGGCACTTAAGTATTCCCCCCTTCTATGACACCATGTCAGAGGCTACACAGGAGCTTCATGCTAAGTGCTCTTAGTCTTGTCAGGATGCCATGGAGAGTCTCAGTTTGAGTGAGAAAAAAGGTCTTATCTTGGTGTAGCTTAGTGCTGAGAAGTCCACAGAAGGGGAGTCTGCTGAAGTAAATGTTTCTTTTCAGCAGTGTCTGGAAAATAAATACCTAGTGTGATCACCAGACTGTGGCTGTAATTCACTTCCAATTCTCCCACAAGATCCGGGGAACTGGAGACAGAGACTGAAAAGACTATTAGGTTATATGCAGCCTTTCAGCTAGAATCTTTTCATTGACTAATAGTAGCATTAGAAAGAGTCTGTTTTTCTCCTCTATATACATTTCCTACAGACTTATTAAATATTCTTTTAGATGGCTTTGAACAGAGAGGATAGAAATTATTATTTTTGAAAAAGTCTGATTCAGAATTAGAAAGTATAAAACTATGTAATGTTAAAAAATGGTTGTAAACCCTTGCATCAGTCTAGTTTCAGATGCAAAGCTGTACTTCTCCTCTTGCATCTTTCAGAAGAAACACTTGGTTCACCCTGGTAGGGATGTAATATATTGACATCAGTGGCATGAGTATAAATGAGATTAATTTGATTCCCCTCCTCACGCCACTTCTTTCTTCAATCTATATTTCACTTCAGAAACTTGATTTGGTGTCAGGCAGAGTTGCATGGGGTAAAGGATCCTGGCATTTTATTGCTTCTGCCTAGATGATATTACTAATGTTTCAAGGAGTGCTGTAAAGCATGAAAGCAAGACATAAATCTGTAAAGGTAGCCTAGCTGTTGTAAAGCTATGAAATAAATGTGAACCTTTTGTAATTTCTGCAATGGTGGTAGAAAAGAACTTGACTGATTGACTGCTAATTCTGCTGATTGAAAATGGGGGACAGATTCATATCAGTCAGATGAAATCTAACAGGCAAGCTAATTCTTTGTCCTTACAGTTGTGCAATATAATAAGGGAAAAATAGAAGGAAGTAACACGTGCCTGGTTTTCTTGAGCTGACACTGGACTATCAGAGCTGGCAAAAAAGCAGATTTTCCATGTTGTAAAACAACATTTTTAAAAAATGATATTTTGTGTCAGTTTGAATCAGACTGCTACCAAATATTTTGACACTTCCTGTGAACTGGATATCCTGGCAAAATATAATTTTGGAAATTATGAAATAATTCACAGTAAATTTACTCCCCTGGGCCCACAGCACTTTGGGGCAAAAGGCATTTCTCTTTTTCAGTCTCACCACTGCTGACAGAAGCCATGGAACACGCAGGAGCATCTTTTGGGTCTGATGAGCTGGAGCTGCTTCTCTGTGATGGACTCTGAGCTGTGGTTCCTGCAGCTCCTCGGTGTCTGTCGGGCACCTGGTCCCATGGCAGTGCCACTGGAGGCTGCCCTGCTCTGTCCCTTCCTCCCCTTGCTCTGTCCCTTCCTCTTCTTGTTTACTCAAGCTGCTGCTCTTGCTGGTTCTGGTCTTGCCCATTTGTCATTCATGACCCCTTTTTGGTGGGAAGGATTTCTGCTTTCCTGGATGCAGACCCATCCTCTGCACAGACACTTGGTGTCACCTTGGTTTCTGTGGCCCTGGCTGCACTTAGTGAGTTCCTTGTAGCTCTGCACATAATTGCAGCCCAGTTTTAATCACTGGGTCTTCGTCCAAAGTCAGTGAAACCTGAATGCACTTTGTCTTCATTGGTAGAAAGTGTTTTGGATTAAATTGTTTTCTATGGGAGGTTTCTGTTTGCCTCATTGTGTGCCATTTCTAGGATTAGTGTTAGTGTTGCTTTCAAACATCTGCTATGTTTGGGAAATTTTAATTCCTGTGTACCTTGTTCCTTGAAATCCCTTCTCATCTCAGCTTCAGGTTCATCTTCTGCGCTTTGTATTATTTGCTCAGATGTTTTTACTGGTATTTTAGACTCTTTCAAGAGTTAAGAGTTGTGGTTAAGTGCAGTTCTGCTTTCATTAAGGTAGGTGTTGCCCTGACCTGGCTGGGTGACCTGTAGAGTCTGATTTCCATGACATTATCATCTTCCCTTGTGCCCATCTGAAGTGTGCAGGCTGGCACATTTTGGATGCAGGTGGAGCTAAAGGGAAGGTCAGGAACAGTAGCCTTGCAATTGAAACTGGAATGACTGAACAGACAGGTGCTGCACTTCACCTGACTGGTTTGAAGCAGAGGCATTAATTCCTTACTTTTCTGGACATGCTTGCACAGCTTCTTTTTGAAAAGAAGGAAAAAACCAACCTGAAAACCTAAAACCCAAAAATTCCAAGAAACCAGTAAAAAAACCCACAAACAAACAAAAACCCCAAAATCAATGAAAATACCCAAAAAACATCCTAAAGAAATGCTTTAGGATGATTACTTTTGGCTGAGGCAATGCTAATTACATTGGCTGGGTGGTTCAGAATTTAAATTATGATCTTCAGTCTTTAATGTGAGAGGCCAATGCCAAGAAGCAGGGAAAGTGTTCCCAGGTTGACAGATAGTGGCAGGGTGACTTCAACTCCCAGAAGTTACTGAAGGATTCCAGTGCCAACCTCAAGTCATGCTCTCCATCCTCAACTGTCACCACACACCATGCACTGCCTGGCCTGCAGTGTGTGCCAAAGGCACTAACTGATTAAAAAAGAAAAAAAAGTCAAAAGGAAGTTATAAAATGCCATTACACAAGTTATTCTATTCTCCTTTTTAATTTTGTTATTTTTAGACAATGTTGCATGACACATTAGTAATAGTCACTGTTAATGTTTCACTAATGGTGTCAATCTCTTCCCAGGATGAGGTGCTGTAATCTTGATAAGGTGTTTCAAATTTGCAGCTGATGGTTTAAGGCATGAAATCAACACATTTAATTTACTACAGTGTGACATCTCATATTTTGGAAGATGACTTTGTGAGTACTGTAAATGATATGTAATGGGGAATTAATTTTTCCAATTGGAAAGGGAGTTTTGTCAATTTTTTTCCAATTTGCTCCAGTTGGTAGTTATGCCACAAATGAAATTGCATAAATGATTTTAATCAACATATTTTTTTCCAGCCAAAAAAGCACTTTTCCCATACTTTCAGCACTGAATATTTCTAGGAAGTTACACAGCTGCACAGAACAATTTTGAGTCGCTAAAAGATTGATGACTTCCCCTCTGTTTCCTCTTGAACCCATGCCAGAGGCCAACAGTGTGCAAGGTGTAAGAGCTTGCTGGCTGGAGCTCCATGGATGATCCTGCAGTATAGTTGGGAGGCTAGGGAAAAGGGTAGATAAGCAAGATTTCTCTTGTCCCTGCCATGAAAGATGGATATCTGCCACATGACCTGGCAATTTGCTGTGTGGAGTTGTTGTAGCACTTGCTAAGCAGGTGCTGCTCGACCTGTGGAGTTTGCAGCCATGTCCTTGGATGTGCTCCTTGGTACCATTTGTGTTTTCAGTCACTGGAGGTGCTGCTGCTGCATCCACTTCTGGCTCTGTGTCTGCAGTCAGTCAGGACACTGGAGCTGGTTCCAGTTTGGCACTGGAGCCTTAGGAGGCTCCCACACTGGGCTTTTGCCTTAAAAAACCCATCCCCTACCCAACATCACAGACACATAGAGCCCTCCCTCTCCTTTTCATTAGAAGATGTTCTGTGCTTTGTTTTTCTTATGAGTGGGGGCTCTTGAGACACTCAGTCAGTGCCTTTGGGCTTGTGCTAATGGATGCTCACACCCAGGTCATGCCTTAGCACAGTGTCCAACCTGGATCAGTACCAGTGCTGCTGGGTTGATGCAACACTAATGGCCCATGAGCTGGGTTACTTGTTTTAAGCTTGCTGAGTGGGATTTAGGGTACTGACCTTGTTCTTGTTGCTCATCTGAGAAGTTGCTCCTCTCCCTGTGCTCTGCTGCTTTAAAAGAGGACAACCCACAAGTATGGGGTTTTTGATGAACGCTGCAATTCTTTGCTCTTAATTTGGGTTGAAAATGGCTCTAGCTTTAAAGTAAGTTTCAAAGCACAAGCTTTCCATCAGGTCTCATGGTTACTTGCTTTAGGTACAGTGGGAATGAAAAAAAAATCTTCCTTTTTTATGTCTGCCTCCCAAGAATTTCCTTGGGTCTTTTCATCATCTTCCCAGTCCTGGGCCCCAGGAACACTCTGTAGGGGGTTTGTATCCTGCACAGTTAGAGCCACCTCCCATTTCCTCAGCTTTAGCAAGAAAAACACATGCAGTGCAGACAGAAGTGTTTAATAGTGAGCTGGAACAGTAGCCATGGTTTAGCAACAGAATCACAGGTGAACTTGTTAGAAGTTAAATTATTTTATACACTTATGTGCAGATACCACATAGTTTGTGATAAACTACAGATTGGAAGCACTTGTCCATGATTAATACAGCACAAAGAGAGTGCATCCATCAATAGAACTCGGATGATAGCTGTGTTTCCATAAGGAGTGAGCTGCTTCTATGGAGCAATGTGTAGAGGACATTGCAATGATGAAGATATCCAAAATGGTAAAGAAAATGAACATAAGTAGTATGAAATGATACGAAACAGAATGAGAGTATTAGGGTATAAAAGACAATTGAGGTTTACATCTGGGCAAAGAAGAAATATTGTTCCTGAACTGATGTTGTTTTTCTCTCTCCTTCTCGGCTGATCTTACCAGACCTATTGGCTAACACAGCCTGAAGTATATTCATAATTAATCAGTCTGTGGCCTGCTTTGTCTCTTGAGTTTGATGTTTGGTAAATTCCTGTAATCTGTTAAGCCTGGGACTGGTGTTCTGTAAGCCCTGAATCTGCCACAGTCTGTGAGCTCTTTTGTTCCCATCCCACTGCACTGTGCCTCACTGTGAAGGGAGCTGAACTGATGAATCTGAGGTTTAATCACTGTTGCTAATAGATTATAGCAATTGGTTAATCAACACAGGATCTGTCTGATTTACGTTAAAACTTCTGAGTTGTTTTCCAGCTCTGGGTTTTGGGTTCAGTTACCAGTTAGCCTGTCTGCTGGTTGGGATGTCAGTCCCCAGTGACTGGTCTCTGGTTTCCAGACTGGTGTCTGTATTGTAGCCCTGGTTCATGGTGGGGAAGCAGTAGTCACCTGGGCCAGCAAACAGCAGAGCCTGCTGTCCTGCTGGGTGTTGTGGCTCTCCTGGGGAAGCAGGATGAGATGGAGCAGGGTACTTGCCTTGTCATGGCTGACACAGGCACTCTGCTCAGTGGCAGCTTTTATTTCCTGGAGTTGTCAATCTGGGATATTTTGTGAGCACAAAATCCTCTTCTAATATCCCAAGCAACAAAAAATACCCTTAGAACTGAGGCAGAGAAAAAAAAGCAGAAATAAATTACCCAGTTAGACAAGTGTAAACATCTTTTTTATTAATCACACATGTTAGAGAAGGGGAAAGAGTACCTGGTTTTGGAGAAATGAGGATTTGTCTTGAGGGTCTCTGATAACAGACCTGGGCTCAGCCTAGCATGGTCCCAGGCAGCTTCATGTGGCTGATACCATATTTGCTCCCTGTCTCCAGGCTGCCTCTCATGCTGTTTAGAATGTGGTTGGGGACTTCTCATCTCTTCTTCCTCCCCTGTGATACTCGGTTTCTTGCTTTGCTAACAAAGAGAGGGCTCTTTTGTAGCTCACCACAGTCACTGCAAGCAGTCTACAGACAGCTTTCACCTTTGGGTTGGCTGAACCCCAACCAGCTGGGAGCTGGGAGTAGTCCCTTTGTGGAGAAGCTCATCCTAGGTTGGAGCAGGTTGGCAATCACTGGCTTGTAGTCCAATGGTTTCCTCTCCGGCATGCATTGCCCCTTTTGCACTGAAAGGGCCATTTAATGCAAATGGTATAGATGATGAGTTGATGTGGAAAGAGTGTGTAAGTTCTACTTTTCCATGCCACTGTATTCCCAAGGGCAATGATTTTTAACCTTTTTTTTTTTTTTTTTTTTTTTTCATTTTACACCAGCTGCTACCCATTGCTGTCTCTGACTTTGTCCTGCAGTTTTGTTTCCCTGAGAGGTTTGTCTGAACATACTATGACATAGTACAAATTGGTATCATCACAGTCTGCTAGGATATATCTGAACCTGGCTCAGGTCTGACCTGAAGGGAAGAATAGAAGGCTGCAGAGCTAAGGATGCTCTTAGTAGCAGATGGCTCTAACTTCAGACTGGTGTTTTCAACCAAGATTATTACCATTGCTAAGAAAGGAGGACACTTATGAGTGCTGGACAAAGCTGCCATTAGGTGATAGGATGCAAATGCCAACAACTGCTATTGAACTTGTGCTGTCTAATGATCTGTACTCAAAATGACACAGAGAAAAGGGGAAGCTAAATTTATTCATCCAGGATAAGACAGTCAGGCTGACTGACAGTGGCCACCACCTTCAGCACTGCATCTTGGATGTGGCAGAAAATGAGGTGGTCTGAAGAACTTCAATTGATGTAAAGGGGTAAGATGTGGGTAATGAAGGGAGAGGGGAAAAGACCTGAAGATGAGGTGTGCCTTTCCAATTAGAACAGTCAAGAGAGGAAAAGAGAGAATTTCCATGTAGAAATGTGTGAGCCAGTGACACACATAGCTTGTTATATATAGAAGTACAATTTCACACTGCTCCTTGCTAGACTGGACCTATGCTTTTTCTGTTTATTCCTCATCTTAATAATGTGCACCAGAAAGCCAACCATATCTTGGCCCACATCAAAAGTAACATGGCCATGGATTAAGGGAGGGGATTTCCCCCTCTGCTCAGCTCTTGTGAGAGGTCACCTGGAGCACTGTGCCCAGTTCTGGAGTCCCCAGCATGAGAAGTATGTGGAGGTTTTGGAGCAAGCCCAGAGGAAGGCCGCTAAGATCATCATTGGTGTTTAACCTCAGTGACTGTACACAGAGACCTGTTGAGAGAGGGCTGCCAGTGTGCTTCCTGATTAAAATTAGGGCTAGTGAGAGTGTGACTCTGTCTGTGCACACAAACACACATGTATGGATTTACACATGTGTATATTTATCCAGTGGAGAAGAAATTAAGAGAAAAACACCCTTTGGACTTGAGTACCTCAGCTGACACAGCAGTCAGCCTGGGAGATCAGTCCTTCTTGCTTAATACTTCCTAGGGATAACTTTAGTAATTTTTGCTGTGTGTAGCCTTGTAATCACAGCAAAGGAAAAGGAAAGCAATGGCAATTACATTTTACACTTTAGTTTTAACAAAAGGTCAAGGGCTGGCTTTGGGTTACTTGGAGCCTCTGTAGCTTCAGTTTGTGCTGCAAACATTGGGCTTGTTCTTATTCTAGCAATCAAGCATTTAACTTTGTGGGGCTGCATAAGTCTCAAATTCTGAGGCAAGCTGGCTGCTATGAAAGGGAAACACTGATGTTTAAATATACATTCATTCCAGCAAAAGGCTGGAGGAACTTTTTAATATTTATGGTGCAATAATTGATCTTTTACCACTGTCAAAAGCTGTTAAAGACTTATCAACTTGTTATTTCAGCACCATATGCTCCGTACAAGTTCCTCACCATGTGTCTTTCCTGCACTTTAGGGGAATAACATTTGTTAGAATATCAAAACAGAAAATTGTTTCTTCAAATGATGGTGCATGTGAAGATGTGTGAGAATTTGTCATAAGCTCTTATCTGTAGTCAGACCTCTTGAGTATAGGGAGGTCTAGGGGAGGTACAGGTGGATCTTTGTGTGGTGAAGTGTGATAATGGTATTTTGTCAGAAAAAAAAAATAAATTGACTTTGCTTTAATGTTGGCCACAATAAATTAATGAAATGCAGTTGTGAAGGTACTGAGCTGCAGCCTTGGAGTAAAGCAAATATTCTTCACCCTGGAACACTCTGCTCATGAAGCTTTTATTGCCACTGCTCTAAGTCCTGATCTTGCACCTTGTTCCCACCCTTTTTGGAGCCTTATCTTCCCCTTGCCACTGCATGAAGTGTAGGGGGATGCTAGGAGGTCACTGGGGGCCTATGAGCAGCAGAGAAGAAGCAAAGTCTTCATAAACCACTGAATACACCTGAAATGAAACCTTTACTTCTTCCCTGAGTTGCTGTATGCAGACTGACACCCAGAATGAGGTGAGGGATAAGTGAATTTTATGAAATATTATCTGCCAGGTGAAGTCTTCAGCTGCTTGCTGTTTTGTGGAGCTCAGGTGTTAGAGCTCAGCTTGACCAGTCAGAGGTCTCTTCTGAATCCAGGTAGAGCTGAGTCAGGGCAAGGAATCTCTGTGGCATTTCACATCCACAAGGGAAGGGAGGAGGGAGCTGGTACCCTGCAGCTCTCAGCCTGGGGGCAGGTGGAGCAGGTAGGTGTCTGCATTGCATTTTTACTTTCTAGAGGAGTGTAGAAGAATCTCAGAGAGCTACTCTGTTCCCTGAGCATGTTTCCATCACAGTCCCTCTCTGCCAGCTGCACCTTCATTTTCAGCATTATAAATACCTAATTAAAATAGAAGGGATTGAGAAAAACATGATAAAGAAGCATATTAGGGTGGGGAAAAGAGTGAATTAAATTGGATTATGACTTATTTTATTGTATAGTGAATTTCTAGAGAGAGAGGGAGAGGTGAAATGAGTTTCTGTAGTTCATTAAGATCCTGCTTTAGAGGATCAGTCACAGAGAAGCCAACTAAGAGAGGAAGAAACTGGGACTTTGAGTCTCATGTCTGCTCATAAAATAATGATATTTTTTTCTAAAGACCTCAAAGTACTGAAGAACTGCAGGCCTTGTCTATTTTTTGAAGGATTGTAACTTTGCAGTCCAAGCTTGCAAAATCTGGAGCAGAAGAAAATTGCATGTAGATTTCAGCACCCCCTCAGCTGTTGCCTCCATCAGGAGAATCCTTGCAGGATTCAGGCCAAGGCACAGTTGGCTGGGGCCCTCCACAGGCTGAGGTCAGATGGACATATTATGCTTGGCTAATTGGATTCCTCCCTCAAGGAAAGCTGGGAGGTGTCAGGCACTCAGTGCCAGTTGCTTTTGATCTGTGTGATTTGGGCCCTTCCCTCTTTCAAGCTCCTGTGAAAAAATCCCTGCTGTAACATCTCAGGAGGTTACTGTGGCAACCTTAACTCTTGCTGTCTTGGCTGTGCAGCAAATATTATTGTGTCTTATTATGAGACAATTTTTGAAGATTGTGGAGCTTTTAAGGATCTGGTTGCTCTCCACAGGGAAGGAGAAAAGTTCTGGTGAGTGGTAGTGTCTGCCCAAGCAGCTCCATCAAATTCAGAGCTCTTCTTGTAGGTGAAATTGCAACCCTCCTTTATTTTGCTGATCTTTCATCAGGTTTTCTTCCTCTCCTTAATCTCAGTGACCTTTTCTCTTAGAGAGCATCTAAGAGCATCTACAGACTTCCTGTAAGTCAGCAGTGCAATGTTAAACTGATCCTGATATTTTTCCTGTTAACCTTCCTCTCTGATTTTAGCCTTGTTCTCTGGGTGATGATTTCCTCTTGAGCAGAACTGGCTGGCAGTGCCAAGAGAGATTTTTTGGAAGCAGCCTGGAAGCAGAAGTTACTCAGGGTAGGCTTCCTGACGACAGAGTGCTGACTGGTTTTTCAAAGTCATGTTTTGCTGTGAGGACTGTTTTGGACTAAATTGAATTATCTGAGTGTGAAACAATCTTGCATGATCCTTGATGAATAGCCCAAGGCTGGGAATGATGGGGGAGGCACAACACCCTCTGAAACTGCTACGTGTGTGTGTTTTATATTCACTGTGATTGGATGAGGTCTCTTTACACGCAGTAAGCCAAGATGAGGCAAAAGCTCTGAGAACAGGAGTAAAACAGAAAGGTCCCAGCTCTCCAGGGTTTGTGGAGTGCTTTCTAATGAGACTGGCAAGGCCAAAAAAATTAGACAAATTTCTGAAAAGTTACTGTGACAGTTTTACTTCCTGTTAGTTGAGGTAACACCTGACATGAAGACTGAAACACTCAGAACTGCAGCATCTGTGTGCCTGTTGTGTGATACAGGGAGCCAGGACTCCTGGGATCTGTATCCAGCTTCTCTCCTGCAACCCTAAGGATATCACTGCCCCTTATGCTGTTATCTCTCCTCGTGGCTACGTTCTGCTTCATCTGCTGAGGTGGCTGACTTTCCTCTGCAGATGCTGCCTCCTTTGTTTGAGCAGCACTTGACACAATGGGGCTTTGCATCTTCTTGAAAAAAAAATTTCCTAGGTTCAGTGATGATGGAATCTCATGCTGAAGCAATTCCACCCTTGAGTTATTTTGATTTGGGGATGAGTCAAGCTCTGCAGTATTCTGAGGGGTCACAGCAAGGCAGTCAGTCCCACCCCTGCTTTCAGCTGAAAGAATTTGGGAATGTGGGATGTGGTCAGTGTCACGGTCTGGATGAATGTGTAGGTCTTAAGATGTCTTAGAGGCAGTGAGTGAGGGAGAGTATTCAGGACCAGAGATAACTCTAGAAGGCATCTGAGTCCACCTGGGAGGAGCCAGTGAAGCTGTGACACTTGGCTGGAAGATACAAAGTTCAGGTCTGAGTCCCTGCCATGATGGACTTCAGGCTGGGTGTCCAACACTTTTAACAAGCATCTTGGATGCTGATCTCTTTTCTATTTTTCCTAGCAAAAGGCAGAATGACTGCTGTGTAGGTACATCCTGTGCATGGTGGAGATGTTGCACGTGGTACACAGCTGCAATCCTTTCCCATCAGTCTTTATAAATTTGTTTCTCTTTTTCAGAGAACAGAGACTGAAGACAAAAAAAGACTTAGGAAAACAAGTAAGTGATCAGCACAAATAGCCCAGTGATGCTTTTATCACATGATGATAAGGCTGAGCACTTGGTATGGAATAATGGTTGTGAATAATGTGACCTGAGATCCTAAAGAGAAAGCCAGTGCTCCCTTGATCTTGCATTCCTTATGCAACTCCAATACCTTCTGATGTCACAGGGAGATCTAGAAATCTGCCAGAAATGCAGGACTGAGCCTTATGTCACCTCAGGTCTTTTTTAATAGTTCAAAATGTCAGGCAGCTGCATGTTTATGTGGGTGATTTATCAATATGTGTTTCAATGACATAGTGAAACATTTTTCAGCCGCATGTAAGGTGGGTAGACCTGCTCTTTGTGCCCTCTGACTTGCTTTGTTTTCTCATAAGTCTACACATTTTTTACTTTACTTGTGGATTTTTTCCCCCAGAAAAGGAGAAAACATTTACAAATCTTGTGAAAGTGTGTTGAAATTAAGAGGTGCTACACAGCAGAAAGAGATCACAAACTTAATTCATAAGTAATTAGTTTGCATTTCAGTAAAGCTCAGTTGATTCAGTGCCTCATTGTTAGGCAGAAAAGGAAGAGGTTTCTCCATTGCAGGGACTGCAGACACCTCCTGAGGCACTGAGAAAACTCAGCACCTGTGGAAATCCCCAGGATACTTCTTTACATCCTGATGGTCATTGCTGTTTGGAATTGCTGCCTGAATGCAAGGATGGCTACCACAGCACCACAAAGAGAGGCAGAAGCCATGCACAACAGATCCATGCAGTGCTAGGGACAGAAAATGGCTCCTGACCCTGTAAAAGTAAATCATTGTCCTAGATTATTAGCTTGAGAGCATGGAGCATCTCTAACCTATGTTTTCTGTATTCTTTACCAGGTGCCAAGATGGATATAGTGAAGAAATCTTTTGTGTTGAGTTGACTGAGTTCTTTTTTTGAATTAGGTTATGTAAGAGAAATCTGCACAGGACAAGAACAAGGAGGGGGTTTGGCTTCCCCAGATGTATTATCTCCTCTTATTAAGTTTGTAGTGTTTTAATTTTTCGTTTATGTGCCTTGCTATTACTTAGTTTTTTATGTGTATTTACTCTTACCAAACTTGTAGGAACTTAATATCTTTTTGAATGTCTCCCTCTTTGCTGAATTTAAGGTAAACTGGTCAACAAGTTCAGTTGTTCCTGGGCGCAGGTGGAAAAAGGGCATAAACATTGCCTACCTTAGGAGAGGAAACTAATAAAAAATTTCATATTTTGCTTCCTGCTCTCAATTAATAATGTTGCTCATAAAAGAAAACCTGCATTCTTAGAAGTATTGTTTTAGAATTTAGAGCACAGTAGCAATGTGTGACTCCCCAGGGCAATTGCTTCCTTCTTATAACTTCTTAAATATATGCTTCTAGGATGGTACTAAAACGAAGTAGAGAAGTCACTCTAGACAAGGTATTAGATGATGTGCATGACATAATTACTATGGAAATTGCATTAACCAGAACAGTTAAGTATAAAGTTTGTTTCTTGCCTTTGGTAATTTAGGATTATTTTTTTCACTAGATTTTATGATGCTGAATTAGAAGAATTAGATTCAGTTGTGGTAAAAAGAAGAAAGACAGACAATAACTGTGCAGTTCTTTTTAAAAAAAGGCAATAGAAAAATTATCCCAGTGTTCCACCATTTTTCCCTCAATGATCTCTGTTACCTTTGCTTAGTCTTGTAACATTTTTCAACAGTGCTGGCCCTGCAAACATGGCCTGAATTTTTTAAAAATGGAAGTTCTGTGCTTCTGTGCCCAGAACATCATACAAAATCAGGAAAAACTAGTGGAATTGGAAAGAAGTGGAATGCTGGCTCTATCTTACTCATCTAGTATTGAAAACATGTCTTTTGTTTTATATTTTTTCTCAAATACTTTTTGTTCTCTACCAAAATCTACCAGTTTGTTTATGTGGAAAATATGACCAAGGTTTAGCACTAGAGATGGTCACTCTTTTCCAGAGTACTGTAGTACATATGGTTTCATCCAAAGTCTCTGAAGCCCATGGTAATGGAAGTGATGTAGTGGGGTGGGAAACTGGCACTTGCACTGTATCAGTAACTCTCTGTAATGAACTTAACCTGTTATTAATTTTCTATCAATAGGAAAATCCAGTGTATTAACTTTCATCTGTTCAATATGTAGCCAGAGGCTTTTCTGGTTGTGAATTTCTTGAGACTGTTGGGTGGCCTTTGTTCTGCATCTGCATTCTCATTCTTAGAATTATTGGCTTTGTCTGCTGATTGCAGGAAGGGTTGAGTTTAAGGCTTGGGAACTGATAAAATCTGTTGTGCAGGAGAGAACAATATTCCTGTCCCTGCCTTTGGGGGATAATTTCAGCTCAAAGCTGTCTTGTTTCTGTTGGAGAGCAGCAATCAGATCTCTGGTATTTATTTTTGCTCACTGCATCTTTCAGATGTCCTAGTAAAACCCTTCTCTGTTTAGACATCTGGCTTTGTCTCATTAACCTGATGAGTCTTGATTCTCCATTCATCCGTTTCTCCCATAAATTGTATGTGTCTCATTTTTCTGCTTTCTCCTTTTCAGAGGATGCATGGTTATCTACAAATTTCTGCTCCTTCCTTGCTAAAACCTCACCTGAAAATTCATTTAAGATAGCCCATGGTAAGCAAAGTAATAACAATCTTTGTTTTAGCTTCTCAGCTGGCAGATTTTATAATGGGCTTAAATGTTTTGGAGCCCTGGGTCAGATTTGACACTGAAAAGGCAAAACTGCTGTGCTGAGATGATCTCTTTCTTACAGGCGGGCAACAGGACTTGCATAAATGAACTGGTAATTTTTAGGGATTTTAGATTACTTGAATCTTTGTTCTTGTGGATTTGAAACTTACAGCAATTAGAATTCCTTTATTTCACAAAATTAAAGTTGAATTTTCCCACTCCATAAGGGCAAGATTTTACTGTGAAGATTGTGCAGGAATCTCTCTCTCACACACATGTTGAGGTAGGTCTTTTTCTCTCATAAAATTTTATAAAAACATCATTATTATCCTTGCAATCTTCAGTGCACCCTGCACTTTCCCAGTTAGTTCGACTTCTGCTTCTCTAATCCCTTAAAAGCCTCCAAGGACAGACAGAATAGATAACTATCTATTATTGTTGTGCTACTTCACCATTCTGCATGAAATGAATGAAGCCTTGATACCTTCAAAGACCTTTCCAGGGCTCAAAATATTTTGGGGGACATTTTTCTGTTTAACTCTATTTGTGCTGTGCCATATTCCTCTTGAAGCACTGTTGCATACAGGATGTCAGCTCTGCACCAGTCCTTGGTAGCATCTGCAAAAATGCCTGTCACCCAAATGGCAATAATAGATGATATGGTAGAGCTGAGAGGTAGCAGCAGGGGTTCAGCAGCCTTCTCTGCCTTCAGTTTCCTTCTTTTTTTTGTTTCTTTGTTTGTTTCCCAAAGAGCTGAGGTCCAAACAGGATGGAAATGTTGCTAGGTGGGAGAAAGGGAATGGGGAGACATCAAAGGACACTGGGACTGCACCCAACTGAGAAGCTCCAGGTGATGGTGGCTAAGCCTACCTATGTGGAGAACAGATGATATATAGATGATATATAGATACAGGCAGAAATGTGGCCATCCACCCATCCTCCTGTCACAGCTCTGAGGCTTCAGTGTCTTTGCCTCCAGTGACACTGGATGAGGAGCTTTGTACTGGAGAGTTTGAGTTCCTGGGTGTCTTCTGGGCTGGACCTGAGGAAGCTGTTCAGCACCCACTCAGTAAATACTGTCTGCTGGGCTCTCCCCCTCCCTCAGCCCTTTAGGCTCTCAGAGCTGTCTCTGCAGTGCTCCTGTTAAGACTCTAAGGGGTGAAATGTGACTTACAGGATTTTGGAACACCAGCAGGTCTTGCTCCCTGGCTAGGACTGATGATGGATCAGAGGCTCTGCCCAAAGTCCTGACTGCACAAGTCCTGGGGAAGTGCTGACCCAAGACAAGCTCTACTCTTTTAAATGGAGTGGTAGTTGAAAAATGCAGTACCAAACCACTCATCGTGTCTTGGGCTTCTGTTGCCACTGCTTTGACCCTCTGTACCTTCTCTGAGTTCAAAGAAGTTGCTCAGAGAATGAAGCTCTGTAATATTGCATCAGTTACTCTAGAGGTGAACATTTACTATTCTATTCACCTCAGGATAGATGCTAGACATAAGGGCTGGTACTCCAAATCTATCCGTGGTCTCCAGAAGACATGATGTTTTAATGCAGGCCTCTGTGCCCAGTCAAACCTGGAAGTCTCCTCTTTTCATTTTTACGAATGTTAAGTAATGCCCAAGGGGGATTCAAATCACATCAAGAAAATCTCTGGGCTGAATTCTTCCAGTGGTCCATCACTGGGAACTGATAAATCTATTACATAAGCAGGAAAGCCATGTGGAACAGAGGATGTTCAATGTAAATTGTGTAGATAATCCATAAACATTGTCCTGCTGAGAAACAGAACAGGAAACACTGCTGCTTTGGCAACGAATGATCTGAGGAAAACACACCAAATTCTGTAATTAAATTACTTTTAGTGTTCCTAAATGTTATGTTTCATCTAGGCTTCCTAAACAGAATTAATTAGAAGCTAATTAAAAGAGCCTCCTGCTTTCTTTCAAAGTACCTTTCTTCTATTGACTATAGTGAGTTTATCTATTCACAGAGCACAATGAATCACTCCACTGTTTAAGAAAAAAATTGATTACTGTTCTACTACTTATTGAACACCTATAACAGATGTTTAAATCTCTACAAGCTTGAGATAATTAAAATAATAAATCTATACTCATTTGACAAGAGCGTTAGCAGGAATTGAAGACATAAATAATCTAGTGGAGCTGTGAGACATTATTCTGCCAAGTGTTATGATCATGTTCTTATGGAAATTTCAAGGCTTATTTAGGCAATGCTCCCATCAGATGTTGTTGTCATGAGTAAGACTGTGCTCAATGAAGATGCCAGTATCAAGGCTCAGGACTGTGTAACAGCAAGGAATCCTGGAAGAAATTCCTCAAGGAAGCCTGGCCTTCCACCACATGGCCAGTGTCTCAGCGCTTACATGTCCTTGCCTGGATCTTCTAGGAGAATGGGCACAAATCTCTTTTGTCCTTTTCTTAGCCTCTGTTTTCCTTCAGTGAATTGTTTGTAGTAGTATGTGGGCATCTACATTTGCACTTTGTGGTACTTGGTGGCCAAGGTGTTCTTCCTGGACTGGGAAATGTCAACTTATGCCTAACCTAGGAGCAGTGATGTGGTGAGAGGAGACTCAGTTCCCATCTCCCTTTCTTCCTTTGCAGCAACAGCCCTATACCTCCTGTTTCATCAGAAGGAGCCCATGTGGTGGTCTCCAGCTCTCCAGGAGGGGTCTAGCACAGCCCCAAGCTGGGGTGATGTGCAGAAGAATTCACGAGTCACTGGGTGAAAGAAAAATATTTTGCTCATCCACTGTGGATGTGGTCTACCTGGACTTCAGCAAGGCCTTTGACACCGTCTCCCACAGCATTCTCCTGAAAAAGCTGTCAGCCCACAGCTTGGACAGGAGCACCCTGTGCTGGGTTAGGAACTGGCTGGAGGGCTGGGCCCAGAGAGTGGTGCTGAATGGTGCTGATCCAGTTGGTGGCCAGTCACCAGTGGTGTCCCCCAGGGATCAATGCTGGGCCCAGTTCTGTTTAATATCTTTATAGATGATTTAGATGAGGGGATCGAGTCCATCATCAGTAAATTTGCAGATGACACTAAGCTGGGGGGGAGTGTGGATCAGCTGGAAGGCAGGAGGGCTCTGCAGAGGGACCTGGACAGACTGGAGAGTTGGGATGATCCCAACGGGATGAGGTTCAACACGGCCAAGTGCCGGTCCTGCACTTTGGCCACGACAACCCCATGGGGAGCTCCAGGCTTGTCACAGAGTGGCAGAAAGGGACCTGGGAGTCTGGATTGACAGGAAGCTGAACATGAGCCAGCAGTGTGCCCAGGTGGCCAAGAAGGCCAATGGCATCCTGGGCTGGATCAGGAACAGCGTGGCCAGCAGGTCCAGGGAAGGGATTCTGCCCCTGTACTCAGCACTGGTGAGGCCACAGCTTGAGTCCTGTGTCCAGTTCTGGGCCCCTCAGCTCAGGAAGGAGATTGAGGTGCTGGAGCAGGTCCAGAGAAGAGCAAGGAGGCTGTGAAGGGATCCAGCAGAATTCCTGTGAGGAAGGGCTGAGGGAGCTGGGGGTGTTCAGCCTGGAGAAGAGGAGGCTCAGGGGAGACCTCATCACTCTCTACAACTCCCTGAAAGGAGGTTGGAGCCAGGGGGGGGTTGGGCTCTTTTCCCAGGCAGCTCGCAGCAAGACAAGAGGGCATGGTCTAAAGTTGTGCCAGGGGAGGCTTAGGTTGGATATTAGAAAGAATTTCTTTATGGAGAGGGTGATCAGACATTGGAATGGGCTGCCCAGGGAAGTAGTGGATTCTCTGTCCCTGGAGATATTTAAAAACAGATTGGATGTGGCACTCAGTGCCACGGGCTGGTAACCGTGGCGTTAGAGGAGCAAGGGTTGGACTTGATGATCTCTGGGGTCCTTTCCATCCCAGCCAGTTCTATGATTCTATGAAAGATGCTGAAACTTCTTGACCAGGGTGAGAGTGTAGCTGTGTCTCCATGATACCCAGTGCTCTGGGAATCTCTTTCAGCTTCTGAAAGGAGCTGGATGCCAAAATCAGAAAAAAGTACCCATAGGATAGGCATGGATAAATCACGAGGTGTAACCCTGACATGGCCTTGCTTGGCTGGCTACTGGAGCAGTAGCACTGGAGCTGCACATGTTTTCCCAGTGCCAGGATCAGAGAGATATTGATCACGTCCATCATTGCAGCACTTATTGAATTATTTCTCTGGGCACTGAGAATGAAAGCACAGACAAGACAGAATATTGCATGGCCAGGAAGAATATTTAACATCTCTGTGGACATGGAGAGAAGTTGCCCTGGTGGCTTCTATACCCAGGGGTTTGAAAGTGGTTGGTTTTAATAATTTCATGTAAAGACCATTAAGACACCAGAGTGATACAAATTATTCTCCCATCGATCCAGCCCCTGATCAACAAGCACGTCCACCAGAACTGATGAAGTCCAGGAGAGTCATCCAGGGAGAAGTAGAACAAATGAAGAGTGATCTTCATAGAAGAGGAACCTCTAACACTCTGTTTATGAAAAGAAGGATGAAACCTAGAGGTTTTGATTCACAAAGTGTGACTGGTGTGACAGTAACTAGACAAGGAAACAAATTAAATCCAAAGCATTTTAAGAAACACCAGTGTTTGCTTTCATCTCACCACAGTGGTTGCCTTGTGATTAGCTGTGATGTTCTCCTGTTTTCAGACTAATGACTATGCTAAACTGTGTTTTATACATAGTATCTGGCACCATGTCAACCTGTTAAAATCACTTGAAAGGGAGATCAGTGGGAAGAATGCCACAAAAGAGCTTGGAAAATAACTTTGCAAATCTCTCTGCACTGTTTATCTTCTCCTTCAGCCTTTGTATATCCCCCCAAGAATCCTGGCTGGCAAAGGAGACACAGCACTGGTGAATGCAAGGTGGTGCCAGCCACATATTTTATGAGTGGGTCACACTTTGGGGTGTGATGTGGTCACCTCAGTGCTCCTTGTCTGGGGATGCTGAGTCCCTGATGGCATCTCTGTTGTCCCATGGCTCTTTGCTTTGCTGTGGTATTTGTGCTTTCAGGTGTTCTATTTGTGCTGTGACTTTTAGTTTTCTTTTCTTCCCCTGTAGCTCTGTTAGCAAAAGAAATCTACTAGCACTTCATTCATCACTTTTTTTTTTTTCCTCCATAAATAAACCTTTGTCAATGGAACTCTAATGGCATGTTCCTATGTGGATAATTATTAGTCCTCTGTCAGCAAAAGGTTATAAAAATTTTTCTTCTGGGAAAATGCAGTAGAGACTTTGTTTCTGGCAGGCAAATAGTGTACAGATGTTCCTCTCTGGATAATACCACTGAAGTGCTCCTTTAGGATAACCTGACATAAATGGTTCCATTAGGCTGATTTCTGTGTCACTGAAAGACTGTTGACTGCTTTCCTAGGAGACAAAAAAAAGCCTGTTGGGCTTTCTCCTCCTATTGGGAAAATATTATTCAGGCACCTGGTTCTGCCAGGAAAATACAAATAAAAAAATGCTAATTTTTTTTTTCGCTTTAAATTCATCAGAGTCTCAGTTCAGAAAAGCTGTTAAACACAGCCTTAAATCTATCTGTATTTACAGGGACAGATTCTTACCTGCTCATCTGTAGTTGAGCTGCACAGCAGGGATTGCTCAGCTAACCAGTTTCTTCAGTGCTGTGAATACAAGTTGGGAAGTGGAAGATTTCCTGGCTGAGTGGCTCAGGTTCTGCTCAAGCCATGGTTTAGCTGAGAGCAGCAGCACTTTGAGCTGGCTTGGCTGGCTGGATTTTTTCCTGGAAACAACTGTCTTGTGTTGAATCAACCCAGGCAAATTATCTGAGGGAAACATCACCTTCTGGAGTGTCTGTGGTGGGGGAAGGTAGAAAGCCAAACCTTGCCATGGTGTAAGCCATCCTATTTTCTGTCCCCAGCTGCAATGGGCTGGGTCCCAATGCTTCGGAGTGAGTGGAGGAAATGGCAGGTGCCTGTTTATTCTGTGGTGTCCCTGTGTAAAGGCTGTATTTTTGGGTGGGGGGCAATTCCCTGCTTCTAAAAACATGAACTTCAGCTGACTCAGTTGCTTTGTGTCCCCTCATCAGGGGAGCCAGGAGCAGAGGGGTCCAGAAGAGCATGGTTGGCCCAGGACAGTGTGTCTGGGCATGGGGTGGTGGCATTATCAGTGCTTGTTTTTGAGCCTTGTTTTGTCTAAACAATATACTTCAGAAGGTGATCTTTTAATTTTTTTTTTTTTTTAAATTTCTCTTGCAATCCTTTTTTACAACTGGTGGTGGAGAATAGCAAGTCTGCTTTGGGCATTTCAGATCCTTCTACCTATTAGCTATCTAATGAAAGTATCTGAGATTAAATGTCAACTTTAATTGCTGCATATGATGTGTATACAGGAGAAAGAGGGAGCTATGAAAATTATGTTTTTTCACCCCTCAATTACTGCTGCTCTGAGGTGTAGCCTGAGAACCAAGTGCTGTTTCTCAACTGCTTTGTGTCCAAGACAGAGTAAAATGGTTCTGAGAGGAAAGGAGAAATGATTAGGAGTTCAGACAGGTCTAATTTGGTCTCATTCCTTCCTGTCAGTCTATCCCCTCCTTGTGAACTACCAGTGGAATCCTGCATGCAGATGTGTGGTGGAATCTCTGGTCTCAGAATGGAGCTGAACAGCAGTGGCTGCTCTGGGGAGATTGCTGCAGAGCCAGGCTGAGCAAATTTGACATTGTTTCGTTTTTTTGTTTTTTTTTCTGTAGGACAAAGACTTGGGTGTGACTTTGTGAAAACTGCTGTCAAAGGTGCTCTGCTGCAGCCAGGTGTCCTGGGGCTCTGCAGAGGCAGTGGCTGCCCCAGAGGAAAGTTAAAACATTCTGCTTGCTCTCTTTACCAGGGAGCAGAAGCTGTGTGAGGAAATTGGACAAATGGTAAAGCTGGGGGAGCTCACCTAAGGCAAAAGTAACCCAGCCACTGGGTGAGTAGTTCCCTGGCAAAGCAGACAAAACAAAGCCCTGTTTAAAAGCAATTGGGCCCACTGCATGGTATCACAAAGGTGTTCTGTCTTCTGACATAATTATTTTTTAATTGGTTCTGAGAGGGGGAATCATAGAATTGGCTGGGTTGGAAGGGACCTCAGAGATCATCGAGTCCAACCCTTTTACCACCGTTGCGGTTGCTAGACCATGGCACTGAGTGCCACATCCAGTCTCTTTTTAAATAGCTCCAGACACGGAGAATCCACTACTTCCCTGGGCAGCCCATTCCAATGTCTGATCACCCTCTCCGTAAAGAAATTCTTTCTAATATCTAACCTAAACCTCCTCTGGCACAACTTGAGACCCTGCCCTCTTGTCTTGTTGAAAGTCGTCTGGCAAAAGAGACCAACCCCCTCTGGCTACAACCTCCTTTCAGGGAGTTGTAGAGAGTGATGAGGTCTCCCCTGAGCCGCCTCTTCTTTAGGCTGAACACCCCCAGCTCCCTCAGCCTCTCCTCATAGGGTTTGTGCTCGAGTCCCATCACCAGCCTGGTTGCCCTCCTTTGGACCGGCTCCAGCACCTCAATATCCTTCCTAAACTGAGGGGCCCAGAACTGGACACAGGACTCAAGGTGTGGCCAGGGAAGAAACACTGCAATGGAGATCTTTGAGCAAAAGCACCATCAGGGTTGAAGCACTCAGAATGAAGCAGAGGAGGTTTGAGCAGAGCAAGGTTCCTGAAGCTGCTGGGCATATGCACTGAAGACAATGAGATGCTTGAAAATGAAGGGGAATGGCTTGGCTTTAAAAAAGCAGCGTGCCAGGGCCAATGAGAGAGGTTGATGGAGTCATATATTGCTTTCATGTGAGTACAAGGAAATAAAATCTCCAGAGGCATTGGTACTGCAGGGATTAAGAGACTGTTGAAGCCAATGCTTTGTAGGGAAAATACACAGCTGCTGAAAAGCAGGGTGGGCTGAGGGTGATCGTGGCTAAGATGAAGCACAGGGACACTTGATGGGCACAGGGACTGGGAACAGTACATGGGAATTCTGGTTTCTAGACTCTTGCTCCCTCCCCAAAGCTTTGAATGAATAGAAACTTATCCAGACTTTTATGTCCTCCACTTGTAAAAGCTGTCTTCTCCTTCTGCCTTGGTCACAAGGAATACCTGCCTGCAGTATAGAGTTTATCTATGAATAATCAACAGTATAGCATCTTTACTGGATTAAACTCCCCCAAACCAGCAGTGACACATGGGAGACCGACTCGTTCCCTCCAGCTCATTTGCATTGTTATAAATTAGTAAATCTGAATCTGGAAGAGAGAGAAAAATGCCACCTAAATTTTAGGCAAGTGGGGAAATCCAAAGTAAAAGACTTCCTCAGGCTGTAAGTCATTATTCTTTTGATGAGAAGTGTCTATGTGTCAAAACCAGGAGTTATTCAGGCACTGGGGGATGTATTTAAAGTACAGCTCTGCTGCTCTTAATATTTCACTTCCTTTCCTAATGAGAAATCTTTGCTTACAGAGCAAGATGAGCACTCTGACTGTCTGTCCAGCCTGATACTCTCACCACCAAACTGCAGGGGCTCATCCCTCCTGCTTGTGTGTGATGATACCCCCTGAGAGCTGGGCTCACAGGAGAAAAACTTCCCCAAAGATAATTGCTGTTCATAACTTGGTTTTGGAAGAGCCTTTTGGTAGTCACATAATTCTTTCCAGCAGTAGATGGCAGCAATTTTCTTAGTCCTAATCTGGTAAAATCTGTATGCTCATTACTGTAAATTAATGCATTTCAAAAGGTAAAAGTTTCAGTTGCCCTTTTCAGCACTCCTTATGAACTGGGTCAACCCTGTTGTCCTCCAGTCAGCCCAGTGCTGGGCAACAGCAGAGACCAGTGCCCAGACCTGCCCATCCTGTGCTTGCCTTCTGAAAAGCCCGGCCAGCACCAGAGATGCTGCTGGGTTGGTGGGACCAAGAGACAGCTGAGATGTCCCCTGGCCTCTCAGCCCTCAGTGGTGCCACCAGGCACCAAGCAAGAGGCAGACCAGCCTCCAGCTCCTTTGGGGTTATACTTTGGGGACAACACAAGTATGGGAAAATGTGGACCCAAATCCTCAACTTCAGCTGGGAGGGAAAGAAAATAGCTTGGCAAATAGTGAAGTACAAAAAAAACCAAACCCCAAAACTATGATGAATGACTGTTTAAGCAAAGCCTAAAGAAAAAGAAAAGAGCAGAAATTATCTGGCTGAGAAATAATCAATCTGTGTGTATTACTCTAAGCTGACTTTCCACCCTTGTTCCTGCTGTACCTGTATTTCCAGAAGATGGTCATTAGGAGCCTCATTTTGAAATTAAATGTTCGTTATCACTATAAAGGTTTGCAAAAGGAGATAGAAAGTGTGAGAAATAAATTGAGCAGCACTGTATGAATCTAAGACATAATGGCTCCTGTTATGTGTGCATTGAAATAATGATGTTGGAATTAGGGAAGCTTCATCAACTTTCAATTAATAACTGACCTCCAGCGGACAGAGATAAAACTGATTTTAATGATTGTTTTAAATTAACATTTGGTGTAATAAATGTTTAATGCACAGAATTAACTTCAGTGCCTTCAGTGACAGCACTGCTTTTATTCAACAGTTTATTCTTTCTCTTTTTCAAAGTCTACAGTATGTTGGGATTTTTAAAGTTTATAATTCATTTCAGCATGTTTGATAAGTATACCCCCTACTTCTGCTTTTGATGATGTGCCTGTTTGATTTGGCTGTGTCATGGAAAATGCAAGTGCAAGGCTAATAATCAGACAAATTTATAATTGGGTAATTGTATTAAAACCACATTAAGCTCTCATAAATTCACCCTGAAAAATTGCAGGAATTATAAGATGCAGCTTTGCAGTCACCCGTGTTTCATTTCTGATTGTGTATTGGGAACCCACCTGCTATTTCATATTTAAAAATATGCCTGTGATATAATACAGGCAGGTGAAGGAGGCTGACCTGCCAAAATCAGAAAGAGAATCAGAAAGGGATGGAGATGGGGAAGAGAAGGATCCTGGGTGTTTTCACTACTGCAGTCATTGTGGATATCTGACAAATCTACCACGGGAGATAAAACCTGTTCCTTAATCATATAAGGAAATGGGGTGTAAGAGCTGAGCTGGTGGGTACAGGTAAAAACGCCCTTGCTTGCATCTTGGATAAGTGACTTGTTATAATGTTATGGAGTCAGTCAAAGAAAACCAACCAAGGGCTGCCTGCTCTCTTCTAATGCCTCAAGGAGCTCCTCCATCACTGTTTCTGCTTTTCACTCTCACTGTTTTTATGTTCTCCTAAGTGTACTCAAACAGCAAGAGAGCTTGCTTGCTGCTGAAGCTGCTTGTCTGCCTTCAAGTGCTCCTTTTGACTGTTCCCTGCTTTCCCCACTAAAAAGGTTGTGTACACCCTGAGCAGAGCTGTTGTAGAGCCACCTTTAGGCCTACGTAGCAAACATCCTGTCTTTTCTTGTGATAACAAACAGTTCCCAGCAGAGAAATTCAGGCAAACAAATCTTCCTGTCCACTCCCAGGGGCTTGGAGCAGGGAGGTGAGGAGGAGACAGCCCCTGGGCACAGGGTGAGGGGGATCCTTCAGGAGGAGGTGGCTGGGAGGATGCAGAGCAGAAAGCAGCTAACAGGTGGGAGGAGAGGGATGAGCACAATCCCTGAAATGCCTTGTGCTGGCACTCAGACATAGCTGGGGTGAGCAGAAAGCAGCAGCAGCGGTTGTGAGGACCAGGTTGTGGTGTCCAAGTTGTGCTTTGATTTTCACTTTCTAAGTGGGATTTAGATTTCTTATTTATCTGCTTGATGCTTCTGAAATGTTCTTTCCCTGAGAACATTATCAATGTGGGTGTTTGCATTTTCTAATTACTGGTGTGTTTAATACCTAGTATTAAAACTAGGGCATTTAATACCTAGTGTGTTTTCTCCTGGCCTGAGTTGGAGTGATTTTGGGCACTAAAACACTTCATGCTTTCAAGTGACTGCTCCATGTGAGCCTGAGCTCTGTGCTTGTCTTCTCCGTGGCTGCTCAGCAAGCAGGTTCCCCTCCCTGGAGCTTTTCTTCTCCTCACTAAAGCCATCTCTTGAGTTCTTTGGTATCTGGTGGCCTGGTGCTGCTTTTCAACCTTGTGCAGATGGAGATGGAGTGCCGGGTTTGTTTGTGGCTTCGTGGTAAAGGTTGTGTGGGGATCTGTGACAGCAGGGACCAGCTCCCCTGGGGGGCTCTCAGTATCAAACAGGCACCAGGCTCTCACCAAGCATAGGCTGCATCTGCTGGGAGGTTGCAAGGCAATGAGTTTGCATTAGAAAAGTAAATTTGCCACATGAATTCTCCCTCTCTGACATCCCCGTATCCCTCTTGATACAGTCCCTTGAGCAAGGGCTGTCATGTACTACATGGCTGTGTAGTTCATCACAATAGGACTCTGGATCAGCTAATGCCTCCAGATACCAGCAGGAAATAAATATTAATAGCATGGGAGCCTCCCTGTGTACTATAATACTGTCTCAGCCCTTCTTATTACTGCTGGAGAAATGGATACAAAATTATCTTCTCAAATAAGACTGGAGCTGAAAGTGAAAGGGGTCCAAAAAGGGCAGCTGAAATGTTTATAGGCATAAAGGGACTTTCATTTCAAACAGTATTAGGCAAGCTAAAAGCCATTTAATTCTAAGAACAGACTAATAAAGAAGAGTGTGACAGAAGGATGTATAATAATGAATGGCACAGAGAGGGTCAGCAGGGTTATTCCTCACTGTGTTTGCAGTGTACAAAAGGGATGCTCCATGATACTTGAAGGTAATAAGCCTGAAATAGATAAAATAATTCTTTTTATGCTGTGCAAAACTTAACCTGTGGATCTCAATTCCATGAGATCCTTTGTTATTATGAAGCATCCTTAGGTACAAAACTGGTGAGGATTTGACACACCACACTTACTAGATCTATTCAGTTAATTTAAAAGCATCTTAACTTCATATTTTAGCTTGAAAACAGAGGAGCCTGTGTTTCAGAAGCAGAAGCAGGCAACTTCAAAAAATCTTATAAAACAAAGTGGAGACTATGCCAAGAACATTTAGCTTTCAAAACAGCATTGTCTTTCCCTTCTGCTTGCTGACAGGTACTAAGCAAGGTAAAGGTTGATGAGGCTTGTAAAACCATGTGCTCTGAAATGACTGTGAAGGCTCAAAAGTTCTGAATTTGCAAGTTTTTATACTTTTCTCAGCATCACCTAGCCTAAGATATACAATTTTTTTTGCTCGTTATCAGAGAAAACTGTGCCTTACCTAATGGACAGTGTATCTGACTTGG
Organism: Calypte anna; assembly: GCF_003957555.1. NCBI lineage: Eukaryota > Metazoa > Chordata > Aves > Apodiformes > Trochilidae > Calypte > Calypte anna. The sequence goes on along the minus strand of NC_044247.1, from coordinate 12,383,165 downwards.
TATTTGGGATACAGATGCTGAAATCCTGATTCCCTAAGCAAAAAAGAACCTGCATTTCCTCTAGTTCTGCTCACTTGATGGAGCTGCCAAAACTCAACCTTTCTCCTGTTGGAAAGGGAGCTGAGTGGAAAATCTGTGCTGAATACACATAACTGTACTAGGTGTACAGTTTTTTTCCACTTTTTTTTCACTTTTATGATTGTTGCTGCACTTTTCAACGTTTTTTTTATTTTCTGGTACTTGCTAGAAGATTCTCATCACTGGAACAAAAGTGATGGAATTATTTAATGCATGACATTATTTATCTTTAGATATTAGTGAAAGTAGGATAAATGACTGCAGATTTTACTTTGTTCTAAAATTGATTACATCTCTTTTACATGCTTCGTATAATCTGGGGTATTTCAGTCACGCATCTGATTCAGTTACCTCATGGCACTGAGTTCTCCCTGTGAGTCTGGTGCCTGAGAGAACTGGAGAGGTTTATTGCTAATGGCAGAGTAAGGATGAATTCCATATTGATGGAGAAAAGTAGGTTGAGCTACTTGATGCAGTTTCACTCTCAGAAACCCAGGGGCAGATGATCATCCAGGCTACATGAGTACTGATTCCCCTCAGTAGTTACCAAGGAAATGGCCAGGCCTGCCCAGTGTATTCATTTAGACAGACAAAAAATGTTGCTTCCTTTTGGCCTATTGATTTGGATGATGATTATCAGCAATGTGGAGGCATCCTGGACAGATGGCCATTGTGAAACAGCTCTAGCCCAGGTAACTGCATTCACTGTGTCCCATGGTCACCACTGTTGGCAAAGCTGGGCTACAGGCTGCAGGTTCCAAGCCCTCTTGTAGCAGTAGCAATCCAGCAATGCCAACTGAGCTGTGAATCTGGTAATTTATAAAAGTCCCTTTGATGTTTGCTAATGTTGATGGACAATTCCTCGTTGCACCAAAAAGCAGAATCTGACTCTTTTTATACATGGAGGATCTGATTTATCCAGAGCCCAGCCAGTAGTCTGGGGGAAAGTGATTATTCTCTTCTGCTCAGCACATGTTGGATGGCATTTTGAATACTGTGTCCAGTTTTGGGATCTCCAATTCAAGAAATCATTAAACTGCAGTGAGCTGAACAGAGGGCCCACGGGCTGGCTGGGAGCTGGAGAACTTCCCTGCAAGGCAAGGCTGAGGATGCTCGGGCTCTGCTCAGCCCCAGCAGAGGTGGCTTTGGGGAGATGCAGGAGCAGCATCTCTGTGCCTGAGGAGGCATCAAGGAGCAAAAACCAGGCTCTTCACATTGCTCTGTGGTGGAAGGATGAGAGATGGTGGACATAGCTTCAAATATGGATATAAGGCAAGGTGGTTTTCTCTATGAAGGAAATGAAGCTGTGCAAGAAGGGTCCAGGGAACTCGTGTACTCCCTGCCCTTGGAGTTGTTGAGACCCAATGGGCTTTTGAATAAACTGGTCTGATCTCAAGGCTGACCCTGCTTTGAGCAAGGGGTTGAACTAGAGACCTCCTAAAAGCCACTTCTAGCCTGAGTTATCCCATGGTCCTAAGCAATTTCCATTCCAGTAGGATCTGCAAACTCTGGGGACTCTGTCACTGTGGGCCAGGGCTCTGCTCACTGGAAGGCAGAAATCTGGTCCTTTTTGGAGGATCTTGGGCATTTGAAGGTTGATGTGAGCTGATTACCTCTCTGATCTCATATTTGTGTTATCACTGAAACACTGTCTAGTGTGCAGGAAGAAAGGCTGTAAATCCTGACCATATGCTGCATTAACCTTATTCCTAAATCATCTTTCTGGGGTACATCTTACATTGGGGTTCAAAACCATTAACATATCTAGTGAAATTTTTCCCTGAAGTGTTTGGTACTAGAGTGTTTCCAGTCATGTACCACCTTTGTGGCTGAGAACGTGCAAATAATGATCCAGAGATGTTTATTGTAAGCTGGCAGTTTATTTAACTTCATCCCATTAAAACAAATCTGAACTGATGTGCATTGCTTACTGCACAGCTTCACAGGAATGCCTGGGCACTTGGTAAGGCAAAAAGTTGATTTTCTCAGACAGGGTTTGGATGGATGCAATAAACCCAAATCCTGTCAGTCTCTGGAGATTTCTGATGCAGTCACTGAAATCCATGTGTAAACCAGTAAAGAACCTGGTCCTCCAGTTTATTTTGAGAGAGGAACTCTACTGCAATACTAGTTGAGTAAAGCTGTTGTAGAGCTAAGTTTTGGTCAGTGAGACTCCTCCAGTCCCACAGGGATCTTTGATCAAAGGCTGTTGTATTTTTTTGAGCTTTTTATAAAATTCTTATTTTGTAAGGGAGAAATATTGCCACAGGATTTGGGAAAATCAAACAGGAACCAAATGAAGAAGAGGAAGATGAAATGCCCAGTGTCTCAACCAGTCCTGGTTAGTACTGAACACAGGCAAAATACAGAAGGCAACAGAAATGACTCCAGTGTTTGCTTTATGATCAGCAAGTTTGCACAGAGGCCCAGCAGGGGAATTCAGTGCACTGGCATTTTTGGCCATTTTAATTTTCAAATGCAGCTGAACACTGAATTTTGATTATCAGTCTTACTGACATTCTTACTAAATAGAAAACAAATCATTCAAAGGACTTGGCTTTTCATCTGATTATTACAATCCCCTACATGGAAACCACTTTTCACCTCCAGTTTTGAACCTTGAACTACATGTGAGTTGTGTCGTGCAAAATAGCCATCCCATGGTGTTCATCTAATCCATCTGGTAGTGCAAACAGTTGAGGGGCTCAAAATAACAAGAAAGTTGTTTACCTTTCTAAAGAGGATATGGAATGACTTTCTTGCCTCTTTACAGCAGCTCAAACATTTACATAAACTTGTTAAGCTGCTTAGAGAGAGGAGTGTTTGTCCAGGTAATGCTTCTTTCAGTTAGTTAAGCTGCAAGGAAAGCAGGTGCTTGACTTCTCCCACATTCCATGAATCTGGAGAAAGTGCCTCTGGGAGAAATTTAAATAAATTAATGGGGAGCTCCTGATCTCTTTCCTTCTCTGCCTTTATTTTAAGTGAGATATCCCCTCTCTGGACAGATGGGTTTGTGCAACACTCATAAAGAAGTCATTTAATTACATAAAGCTGCTCCAGGTAAATGTTATTTACAGATGGCTGAAAAATTTTGGAAAATACTCATTTGCCAAGAATAACCTCCCTCTTCTGATTCTTGGCAGAATTAGAATTAGTTTTTAGTCATCATCAAGGTAAGCTGCAGATTGTGTACTCCTGTCTGTGTCTTTTTATCCATTTTTGCTGCTTTTTTTCTTTGTGATTTTTAAATGATAACCCTGCAGGCGCCATGCACATAATTGAAGTAAGCAATCTGCTTGTTTATCCCTGTTTTCCATTAATTAGCTATGTGCAATCTAAATTTCCTACTGAAAAACATGAGATCCAATGCTAAGGGGGCCAAATCTTCTTTCCCTCACCAGGCTGAACCATCAGGGCTGGAGGAGCCATCTCCAGAGCAGGGGCACAGAAGCATTTGGAGCCATCTCAGCTTGGCCTCAAGGGTGAGTGGGGGACAAACAAGTGGCACTGGAAGGGACTGGAGAAGTAGCCAGAGAGGCCCCTGCCCTCAGCAGGACCTGGGGCAACCTTCATGTCCTTTGGGTTTGCTGCAGGCTGGATGCCCTGGAAGGTGAATGCACATCCATGGGACACTTTGGAGCTGCGGTGCTGTCCCAGGGAAGTGTGAAATGGTGCTCCAGGTCTCTTACCCCCAGCCTCAAAGCTGTGTGATAGGCTCAAAGCTGTGTTGATGTGGCTCCCCAGTTCTTTTTAATAGCCACATTGCTTTGTTTCTGGGTTTTTGGTGTGGTTTTGTTTTGTTTTGGGGTTTTTTTTGTTGTTTTTTTGTTTGTTTGTTTGTTTTGTTTTTTGTTCTTTTTTAATGCTGATGTAGTGGCTCAGATCTTTACTTTTATAAATAACATATATATATACACACACCTTATATATATATTTATATATATATAACTTTATATATGTATAACTCCTTTATAAAGACTCAGCCCCTTACCTGGATAGTATCTTCTGATCTATGGCAGCACTGAGGCCTGAAGGTGCTGCTGTCTGAGAAGTGGGTCTCTGCAGAGGCCACAGATTCAAAGCAGGCTTGTGATCAGCTGTCAGGTTCAGCCAAGAACTGAAGAACCTGCCAAGAGGGAATTTTCTAAGCAGAAATTGAAGTAATCTTCATGTAACAGGCAAAAGCAAACTGTTTTCAGCCTGCTCACAAGTGGGGAGGTGGGAGAGGGAATAGCCCGAGCTCTGGGTATGGTGAGTGGAGAATTTCATAAAGGAATGGGTCAGTGAAAACTGAGCTCTGATGTAAGTCCTGAGGCAATCATAAGGAATATCCTTGGAACTAGAAGAAGCCAGAGCTTTTTTTTGATGTTCTGTTGCAGCAAGGACACCAAGATGGATGAATACCCCCAAGGGATTCTGAGTCCTTTGGAAGTGACAGGAGATGTTCAGTCTCTCCTTCCCGGTTTGTGCAGGAGCAGTTGTAAGCATTGTTGTAACTCAGTAATCTGCTCTGGGTTGTTGGATGAAGAGCCTGTAGGAAGGACTCTCACCTGTGCAGGAGTCCTGGCTACCTCCCAGCAGAGCCAGCAGGCTTGGACACTTTGGTTTGGAAGTACTGACAGCACTGAGCCTGTGCCTCTGTGCTTTGTGAGCTTGAGGCTTACTGCTTTTTCCTGAAAGGGATGAATAAGTGGTACTGGGAAGCTAATGATTTTTTTGCCTGTATGTGTATGCCAATGATCCCATTGCTATCCTGCAACAACCTCCCTGATGTCAGCCTGGCCTTGGACACACACACATTCAGGAGCTCTTGCATGCCAGCTCCTTGCCCAGCCCACACCCTCATCCCTCTCCCCTTCCCTCTCTTGCTCTGAATCATTTTTCTTTTGCTTGCTTGTTGTGTGCCTGCCATGATGGGTGTCTGCCCTTTCACTCACAGGGAGTCTGGCAATAAATCACACTTTAGCTTTTTTTTTCTTTTTACATTCTGGAGCAGCTGCTCTGATTACTTTGAAGCAGAACAAAAGTCCTATAAATGGGGAGATTCTTGAAGGTAAGTGCTTTGCTGTGGACTTAATGTCAAGGTACAGTACACATAGTAGCTTTTACAGGAACCATTTAAACACTGTTATCCACTGTATATTTTAAAGACAGGACATAATTCAGACATCTGATTGACTTCCCTTGAATGTTGATTCTTGTTCTACAATTTTCATTTTTAAGAAACCTTGATCTGAGAACTTTTGAAAACATCACCTATCATGTTCATCACCCTTAATGGATTGCTTCTGCTGTCAGATTTGTGGTGGCAATAAGGCAGAGAGGAAGGAATGGCAAGCTCTATCAGAGCAGCAGTGGAAAAAAGTCACTTCTGTAAATTTGAGGACTTCTTAAGGATTGCCTTTACTTTTCACTGCAGAAAGTGTTATTTCTGATGTTTTTCCTGGTTCTGATCAGGGAGGACATGATTCAGTGATTTTAGATCCCTGCAGAGACCATGACACTGTCTGAGTCCCTCTCTCAGGAATGGGAAAATGACAGAGACCCCCAGGGTACCCTCAGGCAAAGCATTGCCATTCTGAAGCACTAAATCCAGGGATTTAACACGTGTTTAGGAAGGGAACTGGACTTGAAATGTACTTCAGAAATCTGTCCATCAATGGTCTGTAGCTTTCAAGTCAGGCTGTTGCTCTGGCATGTGTTGCTGCAGTCTTTACACTGAGTCTTCCTCACAGCATCTCTAGTAAAATTCTGGTGCTTCCTATAACCCTTTACCTGCCCCTGTTCCTGTCTGGCCACAGATGCACTGTGTTTCCCTTGGTATTCAATGTTTGACCAAGTCTTTTTTCATTCCTCCAGAGAACTGGTATTGGGCTTGCTGCATGGGGCAGGGGGTTTGAGCTGCTCCAGCAGCCTAAGGAGCTGGAGCTCTCTGGATGTGGTTATCACCAGAATCCTCCCCAAAAAGCATGATTTTCACCAAATTTTACACCTAATCTGCTTCCACTCGCCCTCTCCTGGTCATGAGAGATGCTGACTGTGGTTTTCTTCACTGGGATGCATTCTCTGGTTCACTTCTCAGTTGTTTTCATTGTGTCCCTATCACAGCTGCTTTGGCTCCTCTTCATGCTGTTACCTAGCTCAGTGAAGGGCTCCCTGTTTTCTTGAGTCTTGGGACATGTCCCCCACTTAGAAGGTTGCAGTCTGTAGGGTCTATGCTGCACAGACTGTTTCTTTGGATCTTAGGAAGGCTTGAAGTCAATGCTTGATTCTGCTGCTTGAGCCAGGGCTGTTTCTCATGTGCTCACTCCACAGCTGTGGTTATTTAAATTCCAAGCTAAATGAAAAGTCTGCTCTGCTCAGGTGACTGGTGCTGGGCATTGATCACCAAATAGTGGCTTCTTTACTTTGGAAGTACAAGAGGTGACTCTGGCCCTAAGGAGTTCAATGGAAGCTGCAAACTGGGGGTTTGATGGAGGTGGAGGCTGGAGAGCACAGGGAGTCTGTATGGAGCTGATGTACCTGTGCCCTTGTCTTCCACCTGTTTAGTGCTAGAGAATGTTAATATTTAAAAAAAGAAATTAAAAATGTATTTTCAGCATCCATGTTCTGTTTCCTTTAAGGCAGGATATAACTCTAACGTGCTGGATATTTCTGAATACTGGCTTTTTATGTAGGTAAGAAACCTTCAAGTCTGAAATACACTAAACAGCTTTTTACAGAAATTCAAGCCAATTTTAGAATATTACTGCCTTATCACAAGCCAAAAGCATTGGCAATCAAAGGTGTTTTTGAATCTGTTAGCTCCAGTTCCACTGATTTGTTTTAGTTTTTTGTCTTTGATAACATTCGCTGCTTTTGAGGAAATGAATGCACTGACAGCTTGGAGGGCAGGACTGGCTTAAGCATAGTGAAAAAAAACAAAAAAAAATTGTATTTAAAGCCACTCTTTTTTCCCCCTCTTTTTTCCCCTCTTTTTTTTTCCCCTCTTTTTCTTCCCTCTTTTTTTTCTTCCCTCTTTTTTTTCTTCCCTCTTTTTTCCCCTCTTTTTTCCCCTCTTTTTTTCCCCTCTTTTTTCCCCTCTTTTTTCCCCCTCTTTTTCCCCCTCTTTTTTCCCCCTCTTTTTTCCCCCTCTTTTTTTCCCCTCTTTTTTCCCCCTCTTTTTTCCCCCTCTTTTTTCCCCCTCTTTTTTCCCCCTCTTTTTTTCCCCTCTTTTTTTCCCCTCTTTTTTCTCCTCTTTTTTTCCGGTTTTATTTTTTTTTTCCCCAGTGTCTCATTTGTAGGATATGATTAAAGAGACCTTGAAATGTTAACATCAGAATTGACTTGCTGCTCTGATAAAGTAGAAGGACTACTTGAACAGGTCAGGCTGGAGCAGCCTGCTAGGAGCAGGGGTGGATGTGCAGGTGTGTGCAGAGCACCTTTTTCTTGCCCAGTATATTTCGTGTATGTCCAGCTCAGAAAACCAAAGGAACCTCTTTTCTGCCAGGTACTTCAGTGCATAAAATTGTTATCTTTATGCCTGTGTTTTCAGGTGAAGGGAGAGCTGGAGAAAGGAGCACTTGAGCCTCTTTGCTGTGCTTCTGTCCTATGAGGGTTGTTCTCAGGGAATCCAAGCCAAGCTCCTGCAGGTCCCCTCTCCAACCCTTCCCACCTGGAGCCTGGCATGAGCTGCTGTCCCCAGGAGCTGTCCCTGTCCCCACGGGGCCCTTCACACCCTTGGCTCTTTCTACACTTTCTGGCAGAGCCATCAGCATCCAGCAGGTGAGTGTGCAGAGCCAGGGAGGACCCTTGTGCAGACATAAAAGGGAACAGTAAAATTCTCCTTCTGCATATGTCAGGCTAGCCTGGCCCTTCTGCTTGGGTTGAAGCCCTGTTGTCATTTTGGGAAGCAAAGGAATCAGGCTCTAGGAATTTAACCTGGTACTTTGCATTTCAGTAATGGTGATGGTCAGCTTGAAAAAGACCCTTATTTACAATATGAGTTTAATACATATATGGGTTTAATACATAATTTATTTATTTGTGAACAAGCATATGAAACAACACTTGAAGCTGATTATTACTATTTTTACCACATTTCTCTCCTGCCTTGAAAATCCATTTTACCTTCATTTGAAACCTTTTTGCTTTTCATTTGCCAGATGACCTGGAAAGTCCATTAGTCAACTAAATATAAGCCAGCCCAAATATGTGTATCTTCTGTCCAGAAAAGTAACTTTGCCATCAGTCCAGAGAATTTGTTATACCTTTCCTTTCATTGTTGTGACTTGCTCTGTCCTGTAGCCTGAAACATGGTAATTTGAGCAGAAAAAAACCACAAAATAGAATTATTTTTATAACTGGATTTAAGAATTCCACTGTTTGCTAAAAATAAAAAAAAAGCTAAGAAAGTGCTGTATTGATTTCTTCTTTTCTAGAAGCACCAGCACAAAACTGTAATAGAAAAACATAGAAGATCAACATCAGTATTTGTTGATTTCAGGAGTTTATTTCCCTTCACTTTTTAAACTAGTTTTTTTTCAAACCATCCTCTTGCAGAAATTTGCATTTTATGAAGACAAAGGTAGAAAATACATTGAGATTTTTTTAGGTAACTTATATCTTTTCTCAGCTCATAGCATCTAAAACTAACCATGCTTGTCAACTTCTCAGTAATTTCTTATAACTGAAGTTAAAATATAATCTAAGTTTGCACCAAATGAGCTGTACCAAGATGAATTTGCCAAACTCTTTATTGCAATGGGGTTTCTGTGAGCATAATTAGATACTGCCAAATAAAACTGATCTGTGGGATAGAAGTGAATCCAGCATTGGCTGGTGTTTCTAAATCCCACAAGAGATTAGAAGAAGCACAACTTGCATTTGATTTTTTGTTGCTGTGTCTCTGCCAACCACAGTTTTACTGGTAGGTATAGAACAGCTGAAAGGGGATGAAGAGAGGAGAAAAGAAGGGCTGATGGAGAACTTTCCTACTATTAGTTTCAGGTCTGCTTTTGGATGTTGTTGGTGCTCACCAGAGGTGTTGGAACTGATGGGTGAATTGTGTAGCTAGATCCATCCAAAGGAGAGAAATCACCAGTATGAGAATTTTTGTGCTTGCATGTGCTAATTAATTTTAATTCCTTCCCCCCCTCCCCTTTATTGTAGCTGATTATTGGTTCTCCCACCAAAAAAGTGAAGTAAACAGTCAAAGGCAGCATTTGATTTAGTCTTGTCTGAGAAATTCCCGGTGGTAAATGGAAGCATATTTCCATTTTCTGTTACTGGATTTTACACTTTTTCTCCACAAACCATTCTGCACATGTAAAAAAAAACCTTCATTTGAGCAGTTTCCCTACACAAGCTTCATAGCTGTTTACTGCATTTAGGTAAATTAGGATCTGTGTCTGATTTCAATTAATCCAAGTCAATACTTCCATTTCTTCTGTTGGCCAATGATGAGAGACAGGTAAGTAGTCAATATATTGTGTCTTTTTATTCTTTTACAAAAATAAAACTCCTGCTGCATGAAGATGTTACTTTTGCTGTAAGCCTGTTGCATTATTCTGTGGGGAAGGGAATTCTTATTTTCCAGTCTGTATACTTATGCAGAGTACTCACTCTTCTTAAAGTCTGTACAATCAAAATGCTTAATAATTTAATCTTCAGCTTTCAAACATAAAAGCAAAAAATTTACCCTATTCCAAACCTAACTACTTCTGCATGCTGTTGGGATCAAATAAGATTACTGTCTGGAAGATGGTGCATTCATCTTTCACTTCAAATAACCCAGGAGATTGTCAGATGCAAAATAATTTTTGAAATTTGTGCATTTACTGCTTTTTACTGTCTGTGTGCAACTTCAGTCAACAGCACTGACATTACTGTGCAAGTCCCTCCAACTGAAGGGAATTGGCACAATTATTAAAGCTCCCTCTTTGCAGAACTGCACAGGAAACACGTTACTGTGCAGCTCTGTTTTTATCTCCTGATAAGTGGTGATCAGAATCACGGCTGCTCCCAGCCGAGCAGGATTCTCTCCTTGTCAGTTTATTCCTTCCTGTAGCTAATCCTTCATCCCATGTTATCCGGCCGCCAATGTCCTCCTCATCCCTTTCACAGCAGCCTCTCTTTGCTTTGGCTTTTGTCCCATGTAAACGCAGCCCTGCCAAGTCTCTCTGTGCTGAGCTCCCTTCAGTGCTCTGCTGTTGCAGCATCAGCATCTTGCATCCTTGTGGACCAGCACTGCTGCCTCTCTCAGCTCCTGCAGTGTGGGTGCTGCTGGCAGAGCAGCCTGCAGGCATCACGGGGCCCTGGGCAGCAGGGTTGGAGGTGGTGGACAAAGCATGGGAACAAGGGATGCTCAGCAGCATCTGCGGGTTTGCAGCCCTGCAGGTCTGTCACCATCACCTGCTCTTAGGGAGGCAGGATGCTGGTGTTGGGCTGCAGGGTTATCTCACATCTGTACATCCCTCTCTGCTGAAACTGCTGGGAAGGGCTGGTGGTGTTTTCAGAGAGATGGACTTAGATTTCAGCCTTATTTCCTCTTGCTTATGGTGGTTGTGGCAGAGTCTCTTCTGAGCAAGAGCATGCTCATGGATGTGCATATTTTCCACATGTGGCCATATTTCCCAGAGATCAGAGCTGAATCTGTGCTGCTGTATACCAAAGACTAGACATATAAAGTCAATAAATGGAACCTTACACAGCTATAAATTCTCTCATCCTTTCATCTTCCCATTCAGGCATGAAAGATGTCAGAATCATGCAGTTTCAGAAGCAGAGATTAATGGCAAAACTTGTGGTCTCTGGATCTCAGCCACTGACGATGGCCCCTTCTAGGAGCAGCTGTGTTAGGGGCAGTGTTTATAGGGGTAGTTTATGCCTCCCAAATTATTCCTGTTGGAGGCTGCTCATTTTGTACCCCAGCTCTGTCAAGCAAGCTGCTCAGGTGGGAGCTCTTTAATTTCTGGTGCTTAACATCAAAACAAACCTATCTTATTTGAGCAGAGCAGGACAGAGTGCAAGGCAATCAACTGGCAGATTCATTGATCCTTGGCAGGTTAGAAAAGAGCAGCTGGTAGGAAAACCTCCTCTGGTGGCAGTCAGAGGAGTGTGTTTTGCCACAGTCTAATTGTGAGGGATGCTGGTGAGTCCACTCATGGCTTGATTAAAATTGATTTTAAAAGTGTATCTGGGGACTCTCCCAAAGCTAACAGAAATGAGTGGAAAAAAGTCTTTTTCACTGAATTCTCTGGCATTGTATTAAGCACCTTGAATGTCTCAAGATGCAATTTGGTTAGCAGAAAGAACGGAGAGATTTAACAAATCAAGGATTGAAAAACTACACGTGCTTCATGGTGATGCATTAATTTCCTGGTAAGCACAGACTTTTTGCTGAAGTTCAGCAGTCTCTTGGGACATCAGTTCCTAGCATGGACAGCTTTGCCAGTGTGAATAAGTTCTCTCCTGTCTGTAGTCAACTAACTGCATTAATGTCAACTGCATTATTCTCTGTTCTTTCTCTGTGTGTTCACAACCAGGGATCATAGAATCATAGAATTGGCTGGGTTGGAAGGGACCTCAGAGATCATCGAGCCCAACCCTTGAACCACCGTTGCGGTTTCTAGACTATGGCACTGAGTGCCACATCCAGTCTCTTTTTAAATATCTCCAGGGATGGAGATGTCTCAGTTGGGGTCCTCAGGCTTCTTTACAACACCTATGAAAAAAAAAACCAAAAATGTCAGAAAAAGGTCAAAGCAGCTCTCATTACTTTTGTAGAGATAGACCAGGAACTAGTGCAAGGTTTGGTGCAGGGCAGTTGCTCTGGAGGCTGGTCTGATTCTGCACTGTGTTAATGCCACGTTCCTCTTTTCATTACTGGTTGAGCCTACCTAAAGACTGGCAGCTGTATGCCACATAACCCTTGTCTGTGAAATGGATTATTTTCCAGAATGGGCTGAGATGAGATCAGAATAAGGAACATTAAATCAGTTTTAGAAAAAGTCAGTGGTGTATTCCCCTTTTTTCTATGAGTAATGTAAACATTCATACAGTGTAGCATAACAATCAAACTTTTTTTTTTTACTTATTATAAAATGCTGAAGAATGTCTAATGATACTGCTTTATCTATTCATTAAAAGTTCAAATATAAAGCTAAAGTAGCATTAAATATGGCTTCACCTAACTGTGTATTTCAAATTGGGATGTTTTATTTCTGGGCTTTAAATCTTTTAATTCAGCATAAAAAAGTGACTTCAGTAAGTGACTAGATAAATAATTTAAAAAATAGCACTTTTTGCACTGTAAACATGCCAGGGGAAATGAAAGAGTAGCTGAAGTGTCAGAGGTTATAAATTGCAGCAAAGGTATTAGCATCTTGGTGAAGAGTTCTGTATCACACCAAGAAGCAAGGTCTCCAGCCTGGCAACATAGTGATGCTTTCTAATTAGTTAAAATATTTATACAGGCAGTAAAAATGGGCTAGTTTCTTGATTTTATTTTTTTTTTTTTTGTCACATGCCTGCTGTACAATGGTTCTGCTCATTTACTGTATGTGAGAACACCTTGTGTGCTCCTGAGCCCTCTCCACAGCTGGGATTGGGAAAAGTCATTGTGCTTTGTTGTTCTTGGCCTCACCTTGCAGAGCCAAGTGGCTGCAAGCTGTTCATCCCCAGCACCTCCTCAAGTCACAAGAGGTTTTCAAGTATGGTAACACTCAGAGAAATTACTAAAAACGCTGCTATTTTGCTGTCCCTGTATCATATCTAGTTCAGATTTGCTTTGTTTATAGGTAACAAGCCAACGTTTCTTATTGTCAGCTCTGTGTATGAGGTGAGGACCTGAAAGCAGAGCTGAGTTTTCTCAGCTTTGACATCAATAATTGTAAAGATGCTGACACTGATGTGTTGCTGAGGGGGGTTCTGTGTGCCTGTGCAGGACCTGGCTCTGCTCAGGAGGATGCTGAAGGGATGCTAACTTCTGTGGTGAGGGTGTCCTAGGGAAGTCACCTTCCTGTGACTGCCTGAATGCTGCTCATGTGTTTAGGTTATGAGCTTCTCAGTGCTGCGTTGTTTGGTGTTTGCAGGAGGGACATTCACACACTGGGTGACACAGCACGGGGCAGTCCAAGCAATGGCACTGAGAAGTCACGTTGCTTATGTGAGGGTGAAGTGCACTTGCAGAAATATGGCCCGTGATTTTTCTGCCTGTATTTCAGCTGCCTGACAGGGTCCTCCTATGAAGAGGAGCAAAATGCAGAAGTACATTATATTCTGCACGGAGCTATTCAAAGAGCTTGAAAAGCGAATAAAAAGCAGCAGAGGGAAACTAAAAATACCATTACCGAGCTGTAGAAAGCATGGATGTGCCGTGTCAGAAGCAGAAATGCAGCAGAAGAAGAGTTACTGAGCTCAGGAAAAGAAACTTGGTCCATTTCAAGGCAACTTGGTTAAATAGGTGCTCATGTTGTTAGGCAAACGTGCAGTGGGTTTGAAAGCGGCTTCGGTGGAAGTGCTGTAACCCCTGGGATGAGCTGCACCTCTCTTCACTGACACCGAACCGAGACAAGTTGTGCCGGCAGCCGGAGGCCGAGCAGCGTTCGACCTGTGAGGAGCGGCACGAAGGGCAGCGGCTCGGGGCCGGGCTCCAGAGGTGTCTCCCGTGCTCCCCGCCGGTGCCCCGTCCCCCGGTGTGGCGGGCACAATCCGCTGGTACCGTCTCGGGGCTGTTTCCATGCCGTCTTTTCAGCTCGGAGCCTTGCAAGCTCGGGTTCGGCGGTACCGGCTCCTCCTTGTACTCCGGCAGCCCTGGCCGGGCGCTCCCGCAGCTCCTCAGGACATTTCTCGGCCGTTCTTTCTGCCGAGAGAGGCTCGACGTGAGCGGCCCCGCAAGGGCGCCGCGACAGCCCCTTTGGGCTTCATGGGGCATTAGGGGATTTACGGGGCATTAGGGGCTTCGGCGGCGGCATTTTGCCACCTCAGGGCACGGTGCGGCGCGGGGCTGGGAGCTCGGAGCTCTCCGCCGCTGCGGTGCGGGGCTGTGGGGAGGTGCGGGGCTGTGGGGGGGGCTCCGCCGCGGGGCCCGGGGCGGTGGGCGGGCAGAGGCGCAGTGCGGCCGCCAGGGGGCGCTGCGTCGTCTCACTGCGCGGGGCGGGCGGGCGCACCTGCCGCGTGCGTGGCCGTCGGCGGCGGCAGCGCCGTCCCGGTCCGGTCCGCTCGGCTCCCGGCTCTCCGCAGCGGCTCCGCCAAACGAACTCCCCCCGGCTGCCCCGCCGGAACTCAACGGGGGGCAGCGCCCGCTCCTCCGCAGAGACGGCCGGACGAGCGGGCGTCCCGCGCCGCCCCCGTAGCGGCACGGGCAGTCGCAGCTTTCACAGCCTCGCGCCTGCAGCCCGCCGGCTTGGGACGGGGCAGGGTCGGTATGGAGACCTAGAGTGAAGCCGACAAGGAGGTAAGCCCTGGCGCTCTCATTTCGTTTTATTTATTTATTTGATTTAAATTTTTTTGTCTACCGCTTGCCTCAGAAAAAGAAAAGTTCGGGTGTAACGAGTATCCCCTCGGTGCTGCCCCCGCCGTGTGCGAGACGGGGCTGAGGGGCTGCCCCGCCGCTCCCTCAGCTCCTCGGAGCCGGGACGGGCGGCGGGATCCCGGCAAAATCGCTGCTGTCGGGGAGCTCCCCAGGGACCCCCGGCAGGGACCCTCCGCAGCTCCGGCTCCCCGTCCGTCCCGGGCTCCCCGCCTGTCCTCAGAGAGCGGCTGCCCGAGGTCGTTCGTGTCGGCACGGCGGCTCCGCGGTTCCCGGGATCGGGCCCTGCGGCTGAAGAGGCACCAGCACCACCAGGGTTCTGTCTGTCCACGACGGGAGGTCTCGGTTAGTGTGGAGGGGCTCTCACACAGCGCTGCGAACGCGTGTGGGGCTCCCCAGGAAAAGCCTTAGTGCCGGGGATTGAAAACAAACCCGAGCAAGGACTTGTTTTTTGGGAATGTTGCAGCTTGGTGGAGCCTGTTGGAAAGGTACCGGTTCTTTGGAGCTTGGCTGCTCTCAAGTACCGCGATGGTGTCCTGGGTGTTGGGCGACTCGGAAATCTCTAGGTGCTTCCCGAAGTTTTGTGGTAATAAGGCTTCCCTGGCTTCATTTGATGGAAACAAACTAAAGGACACAAAACCTCTCTTGAGCACTTGGTTAACTGGCTGTTTTTAGAGAGCCTCTCACTGGGCTGCTTTCTCTGCTAAGGTTCAAAGAATCTGAAGTTTTGGTGGAAAATACTATAAGCTGCAGTTTTCTCAAAGTTATGGTAATATCCATGTGCTTTGGGCAATCTCTCCTGTTGAGTTAACACCAAAATTTAGGCTTGTACTGTGAGGAAAAATCCATCCTGCCAGCAACTGGCACTTTCTTGTGCTTCTCTGCAGTATTTATACTCTTTTGGTTTTAACCTGATTGTTTAAAAAAAACCGTATTTTTAGAGTATGTGTGGGGTCTGTGCCTGCAGTTTTGAGGCTTTTCAGAGAATTGTTAAAGGTCAGTGCAAGGCAAGGCAGACTGCTGGATGTGCAGGAGCAGGAAAGGGTGGTGGTGGTGGTGGTGGGGAAGGGGTGTTTCAGGGTGCCAGGTGCTGTGTGAGTGTGGTTGCAGTCATGCCCCCAGAGAAGCAGTCACCCCAAGTGCTTGTTGTTTGTCCTTAAGAAAGGAGGTTATTTCTTAGTAGCGATAAAGCTGTGCAGCTGCCTGGGGGTCTGTGATGTCTGTCAGATATCTCAGCTGTAAGAGCTGCTGACTGCCTGCTCTGCTGCTGTGTAGGGCAGGAGAAGGGGCTTCCCTGTGGAGGTGGGAGTGGGCCAGCTTTGAGGAGGACATGGTGGCTGAAAAGCTTTCTTTGCTCATGGCAGACCCAGGGAGGGAGGTTAAGTCTGGGGAGGAAGCTGTTGGACAGCGAGTCAAGTTCTTGCTTTGCTATAGACGAGTGGTTGAGGAGGAGACAGAGAAACAGGCTGGGATTTGGGATTGAGGGCTCTGTAAGGCAGTGGGGTCTAATACATGTCCTACAAATATGAGAAATGAAGACTCTTGGCAGTTCACCAAGGCACAGGTGATGCTCATCAGGATTTGCCGACTCTGTGGTTAAGCAGGTGTTGTAATTGGTGATGTGCAGGATGGCATTCCAATAAATGACTGAGGATGTTTGTGCATTGGGGACCTCTTGCAGTGGGAGGATGGGGACACACTCTGACCTCTCTGCAGAGCACTTGTGTTGCTAGGCAGCAGCTTGCACCTCCAGCAAGGAGGAGACCTTCCTCTGCTGGACTAAAGCTTTCTGTTTGGTGGCCAAGGTTGTTGGAGAGCACATACTCTGTACGTGTGGGTGCACATGCAATTCTAGCCCTGGTACCAAGGAAGCTTGGCCAGCTGGGAACATGCAGGGGTGTTAGCTGATAGCAAGACTTCCTTATACTCACCTCTCTGCTTGAGCTGCAAGTGAGCACAGGAGGAGACAAGAATCTTTGCTTGTTCTTTTTGTAAGGCTCAGGAGTTCTTTGCAGACCACCCTTTTATTTTCACAGTACCTGGAGACTCATAGATTTCCCTTCAAATTGTTTGATTACTGATGCTTTAGCAGTAATATGGGGGGAGGGAGTTAGAAGTGAGGAAGTTTTGCTTGCACAAGAGGTAACAAAAAGGACCAGGTGTGCCACATTAATGCACTTAGCCAACTTGAGTCAATTTTAGTAGATGCCATGCAGCTGCTGGAGCCCCTGTGCACAGGTGGCATCAGCCAACTTTGTCTGAACTGCTTTGTGTCTCATGGAGCAGAGCAATGGAAAGCCTTTTAATCTCCAGGGCTGCCAGTCTAGTGGCTGCACTTGGAAGCAGTGCAGTAGCCAAAGCAATTGGGAACTGATGTGGGGGGACTGGCCACATTCCAAAGAAAAGTCGGATCACAAAAGAGCCTAAGAAGGTCAGGAGGGATTCACAGACTGGTAGGGAGAAGTCAAGCTTAGCAGAAAGACTATTCTTGTGGCACAGATCACTTCTGATCAGGCAGGGACTGGCAGTGTGGGAGAAGGAGGAGGAGGAGGTTTCCTGGTTCGTTGGAAACTGGAGACCTGTGCCTCAGAAGAAGCTGGACTTGGCAGCCTTCAACCCAGAGGAATCCAGGCTGCAAAGGAGCAAGGAAGCAGAGGCAGGTAAGAGGGCACTTGCTGGGCTCAGGATCTCATGGGTGTTGTGCCTTGCCACCCTATGGCAAGCTTGAGCCACAGAGGGTTTAGGAGTGTGTGTGTATGGAGGTATAGGGCAGCTGCTGGCTTCAGTTCCCTGTGGAAGCAATGGGCAGCTGGTGGATGGAGGCTGTGTGTGTGTGAGGAATCCAGCAGGGATGCCGGCAGGATGCTGGGGAGCAAGGGGGAGGAAATGAGGACATTCAGAGATACCGGAGCATCCAGGTGAGGCTCTCTGGCTGGGATGGTCTGTAAAGGGATTTGGTTTGCTTGCACAGGCAGAGTAATTTGTTCCCTGACTGACTGCAGCTGTTTCCTGGGGAGAGAAGGGTACATGTTATAATTACCCAGTTAAGGCTACAGAGAGCGGTGTTTTCTATGTGGCATTTGGAAGAGAGAGGCTGTTGAATCCAATTTGTTTATGTCCTAGATTGAGATGCTTTTGGGAGACTGGAGGTAAAGTTCCAAGGATATGTCTGTGCCCTGTTTAGCCAGTCATCCTTGCAGGCTGGGGCTGGCTGAGGTGGGAAGCTGCCAGGGATGGATGGGGCAGCTGGCCTTGACCTGCTTGTCTGAGACAAAGGTCTGAGAATTTGTCCTCACAATAAGAACTACAAATAAAGCATTCATAATGTATGGACTTTTCTTGCTCTACAAAACACTGGGGCTCTGAATAATCTCTCACTTCAGGCTGAGGCTCATACTGAAAATATCAAGGGATGCTAAATCATGAACATCTATTAACCAGCCTTAAAGGGCTGTGTGGGAAACCATGGCTGCTTTCCCTTTCTAAGCTTTCCTCAAACAATGTGAGTCTGAGCTATTTATCAAGTCTTCAGTGCTGGAAAGGAAAGTGAACATTTAAATGGTATCACAAAATAAAGAGGTGCTTTAAGAGGCCATTTGTTTTTCAGGGAGTCCAACAAAAAACAAATATTCCTTTAAACTACCTTCAGAAGAAGACAAAGGGAAGAGATCTTGCCCTTGCTGAAAATAATGACAATCTTTTCCCTGGCCTTGATGGTCAAGGTTTTTTCTCACATCTAGTACTTGACCTAGGTGAGCCCCTGCTGTGATCAGTGGAGGAAAGGGGGTTGTGTTGTGCACAGTAGCAAAGCTGGTGGGAGGAAACAAAGCTGCCTGTTGGAAACTTCTGCAGGGGTTCTTTGGCTAATCTTTTCCTTTCCAGCCTAAAAGAAAGGCAGTTCCTCCTCTTCCCACTGCTGTATTTAGCAGGTAAATTAACTGGGGTGTCTGTTTGGCAGAGTGATTCCGGGGCACATGAGTACATATTTTAATTTTACTGTGGCCTGCATCAGAACAAACCTCCTTGTTTAGGAGATTTCCACAAAATATCTGAAAGTAATGTTCTATAAACAGTTTCTCATTATCCTCAAATTCTGAAGGGTATGTTTGTTTGTTTGCTTGTTTAATTAAATTCTTATTTTCACCCAGAAAAATTTGGGAAAATACATATAGGTAAAGGCTAGCATCTGGTTATGTAAGGGAAAAAAAAATCTTCATCAAGGATGTATTTATCACTTTAAAGTACTATGAGATGGTGCAGAATACAGTGAAAGCAAAGTGCCCTGTCTCACTTCCCTGGAACTGTGTTTTCTAAGTGGAAAACTGGAAGAGTGTTTTATAAGAGGTCTAACAGCTGGTATGTTTTCTTCTTCTGTTAATTCTATCTTCTTTGAGCCTTATGTATTAGTTAGAGAAGCATGTGGCCATGACTGAGACCAGGGAATGAAATTCTAGCACATTGTATGCAGAGCAGTGTTGTCTTGGTGCTTGTTTCACTTCCATGCAGGAGTGAGTGGGGACCCGGTTTGCCGTGAACAGTGCAGATATTGTTACTGTGTGAGTATTGCAGAGGTGTGAATGTACACAGGGGCAGCTAGAAAGTCAGTACCACTGACACTTGTAACAACTGCAGTGCAGTTTCTGTGTGATCCCAGAAAGAGCAATGTTTTAAGACACTCTAAAAGCAGTTTTTCTGTAAAAGCAAGGAACATTTCAGCATGCAGATGGCAGCCCAGCCCAAAGTCTTGTTTTGTGTTGCAGTGAAGACCTCTATACTGATGCTTGAGGAACATGAGGGGAAAGACAGCAGCAGTATGGGGGGTAGAGGAGAGGGGTATGCTCTCGTTCTTGAGACCTCTCTTTCAGCTGTCTGTCTCTCCATTTTTAATAACTTTTTCTACAAAAGCTGCATGGGGAGCAAGGTTGGTATGAGTATGAAAGAAGCAAAGCATCTCTTGGCTTAATAATGTTTCTGAGTAGGCTGCTGCGAATTGGACAGACTTCCTTATTGATGGAAGGGCAGTGAGTGAGTTCAGAAATTGGTGTGGGTGGGAAATGACTTTTCTCATGTCTTTTAATCTGAAATGTTTTCTCCTTTTGTGGTTGAGAGTGTAGAGAGACCTGTGATCACTGGTAAGGTCATCTAAAGCACCCTGAACTGAGCAGTGGGGTTTGCTCTGGGGGTCAGGAACTGAAGAGCTGGAGTCAGGTGAAACCATGGGTTTTCTGGAATTTAGAGTTTATCAGTGACTCTGAAGCCTAGGAGTTCTCAGCAGCAGCTTGCTTTTTTACCCCTGGGGTGCTGAAAAGCAGGGTGCAGAGTCTTTTTTTTTTTTTCCTGAGTGGAGCTTCCTCATCCCAGGGTGGGCTGTCTGGACTGGGTCTGGGGGAGTAGTCTCCACTGAGTCCATTTCAGCCCAGAAGAAGCCTGCCCTCCTGGGACAGTGCCCAGTGACCTTCTCAGTGCTGGGAAGTGTCTGTGGTCACCCATGGCTGGGGCTCCTCTTTCCCCTGGGCTGGCTGTGATTACAGCTCTGGCTTACTCTGCCTTGGGAACTTTCTTGCTGTAACTGTGTCAGCTCTAGGACTTAGGCTGATTTAAGCTGATTCTTAAAATCACTTCCTTTTCCCTGGTACTGTTGTACATGTTTAGCTTTCCAAATGTAGACTGACTTCATGTTTTATTCTCTCCCACGGATGGCTTTTCTGTAATCTTTTAAGTACTTCTACAAAGTGGTAGGAGGCTAAGCCCCACTCTAAACTCTGGGTCTGACAGACTTCACATTGCCTAAAGTACTGTATTGATTAAACCACAATCTGCAGAAGTAAATATATGTAGAATATTAATAGCTCCTACTCTAGGGGAAAAAAAGACTGTAAATTAATAGATCCATTATGTTGACCTCATAAACCGTGGGGGCATGAAGTACAGCTGTAATCCTCCTCCCACAGCACGTATTTCACTTTGAATGTCTGTAAAAGGCCTGGACTGCTCAAATTTAAAAACTGTGATACTGGATGAGCATATCCATATATCCTGGGATGTGTAGTTAGAATATTGCAAAGCTGAGGCTGGAACAATAGTTCTCTGTAGAACTCAGGGTAGTGCTGAATCAGTAGATCATTGATGGTGCAGCTGGGCATGAGGCTTAAAAAAATAATAGCTAACTTTCCTGCTACTTTGTTCTTGTTTTCCCTCCCTACAATTGCTCTCTGCATTTCTGCAAGTGCAGGCATTGCTACAATAAGGGAGGAGTACTATTCAAGGCTTTAAAATCCAATTTGAAGATATAATGAACTTGAATTGTGTGTGAGTGAGTTGCTTAGGGAATGGAGGTCAGTGTGTGGCATGAGCTGATAGTACTTGATCTGCTAATCAGTGCTGAGTAGTTGTAGCTCTTTCGGTTCATGAATCTGTTAAGATGGGCTGCTCAGGTTTTTGACAGATTTCCATAGTAGCAATTTAGATGAGTGCCTGTATCTAGTTAGCGTTTTGATATTGGAATCTTCATCTTTATTTGGAATATTTCAGAGGATCTTTCCATTTCCTGCACTCAGGTGGGGTTTTTTTTTTGCCATTGATGAGCACTACTTTATGCAGCTATTGCATCAGAAAGTTCTTGCAGAAAAAGGTTTTTGTGTTAATGCTCCCACAGTATTCTCTCTATGGGGCCAGACCATCAGTTTCCTCAGTGTTGAGTCTGATTGCCACTTTAACATGACTAAAATAACTTCTGATCATTGCAGCCCGAAATATTAAATGGAAGAAGTTATTGTGTAGAGGTCATCCACAGTGTTTTTAATTTGTGCCTGCCACTGAAGCCTGTTTTTTTGTTTTGGTGTTGTACTGTAAGATGCCTTTTGAAGCTCTAAGATACTGCTCTTGGTATCTTCTCTGTCTGCTGTTTGAAAGATATTTAACTTCTTAATGGGAGCATTACAGTCTTGAGCAAAACCTCAAGTAAACACCTAGGCAGTGTGCTGTTTGTTTATTCTGAAAGAATTTATGATTCTTAGTTTACCCCTTTCACATCACAAGAGATCTGGGACTTTTATAGTTTCTTTTCTTTTGCACCCTGACATTCAGCTGTTGGAGGAATCGTTACAGATTGATGCTGTGACCTTGTCAGATGCTCTCTATATTTAGTTGTGGTTCCTTTTGCTCCCTCAGAGCAATCCTTTGGTCTTTCCTTACATTGCTGTGATGCAGCTGGTAGGCTCTTGAGTCAGTAATAATCTCAGACATTTCAGAAGCTGTCTCATTGTTCGGGGTTACTTTTAGTTCCCACAACACAGGTACCACCACGTTCTCTTCATGCTTACCTCAGTTTCAAATTCCTTGTAGAATTTCAGCTGAACAAGGCAAATTAGCTGGATGTGAATTTAGTTTAGGACCTGAGCCCAGTAGAAGCTCCGATTCAGCAAGATGAATGCTGACTGCACGCTGCCTTGTAGAATTAATGTTCATTGCATATTTAGACAACTTAAGTGGCTGGTTATGGTGGCAAAGGTGCACAGAGAATTAGGCAAAATGAAATATTCTTTGATGCTCATTGAGCAACAGAGCAAAGAATGCTGCATGACCCATATCAAATAGAGCTGAAGATAGATTATTTGAACCAGCACACATCTCTGATCTTAAATATTTTTGTTTGTGTTTAAGGTGTCAACAAAAAGGTGCTTATTGTGTATTACTTCCCTCCTGTATATTAGACTGAAAATCTTCCACTAATAAACAGCTTAAAGTGTGGTGTGCTGGGAAAAGAAGAAAAGACCTGAGAGGGAGTTTGTATTAAAATTAAAAGCCTTAAAAAGTGGAATGGGGAAATGGTTTGAAAAGAAATGAACAGGAGTCACCATGTAGCATACTGTAAAAACAACCAAAGAATTACTGTTGCCATTTCATCCTTTGTGTGTGGGGTGAAAACTGTAATTTATTTCCTTGAGATTTCTGAACAACAAAACCTGACAAATGGAAACCACTAAAGAGATGGGCTGCTGTTTTTAATGAGCACCTCCTCCATCGCAGCTTCTGTGGAGGACCCAAAACCTAGAGAGCCTCGTGGTGTGTCAGCAGATCTCAGTCTGTGCACAGATGTGAGCCTGAGTGCACACATGCACCACTTTGCTTGGTTTCTTTTAGATAAGAACACTGCATAAACAAAGCTTGTGGTAGAAATTAGAGCGAAAGTGGAAACTCGGGACTCTCAGTGCTGGGTTTGGTGCAGAATATTGATGCTCCAGTTTCCTTATAGTTTCTGCATGCTTCCTTCTAAACTTGTCACTTGGAATTCTTTTGAGTCTGGGAACTTGTGTGAGCTGAAGCGGCTGCTGGGAGGTCAGCAAGCACTAAGTGAAGAAAAAGGGATGCAATTTCCCAAGTTCTGCTCCGAGTTCTTAGAACTAAGTTTGTCAACAGAGGTGGAGGACATTGGGCAGCATGTAGGAGTCAAGGTTTCTGTTAGGCAAACATGATCTGTGCTGCATCACAGTCTGGTCCCCTTATAGTTGCTGGGTGCCTCTAGCAGACTGGGAAAGCTTCCCAAAGTCCTTGTTCTGTAGCATCAGATGGTGTGAAGAGGGAAGAGGAGAGAATAAACTGCTCACATCTTGCTTCTCCTGCATTTCTCCCTCTGATGGCAGCAACCTCTCTTTACTTCTCTCAGTACAAATAATGCAATCTGGAAGGTCACAACAAGGGCTGGATTAACTTGTTTGGGATTCTTTCAGCCTTCTCAACAAGGACTTTATTCTGTGTCTGTCTTCTCTCTCCACAGTGATCTTGGGCAAGTTAGCTGTAATTGGTGTTTCTGTACCATTAAGTAAGATGCCTTCTTCTCTCTTTTGGCAATGGTCCTAAACTTGGTCACTCTCTTGTAAGGTGTATCTAGTAGAGTACAATGTTCCTGTTAGAGCTGTGATCCCCCTGCTCACAGCTGCTTGAAGTTGGCAGCATCAAGGTAAGAAGCTCCTCAGGGAAATGCTGCTCAGTGCCTGTGAGGGGAAAGCTTGTTATGTGACAAAATCAGCCCTGCTTGGAGGAAAATGCCCCAATTATAGAATAATGGTATTAAATATTAACTCATTTATCCCATCTCATAATCTCTTCCAGCTAGCATAGCTTTGTTCATGTCCTTACTCTTATCATGGACACTCTCCTGCTCATTTATTTCCAGAAGTGCTAAGAGGTCTAGTTCAGGACTGTCTTGAGTCTCTGGTCCATCCCACTGCAAGACAGGAGGTGGTTAAATGGCCCAGGGAGGGAGTTGAGAGACTGGTCCCATTGGGAGACAAGTTCATGTTGGGAGTCTTGGCAGGGCCCCAGAAATCTGAGCAAAATGTAGAGACTTTGTCCTGGACACATAACAGCCTTCCCTCTTCTGGCTGCTTGATGTTGTTCTGAGGGAAATACACCTTACACTGTGCCTTGTGTTCTTTGTCAAACTGCATCATCTGTGACATGGCAGTCTGAACAGCCTTGGTGTCTGCAGCTCTCTCAGGCCAGGAGCCAGCTGACCTCATGGTGTGACTGATCCAACCTTGTTATGGTTGGGTGTCTGAGATGCTGAAAACCCTGGCACCTCAAACCCTGCTGTGTATTTTCCTGCCAGCTTCAGTGGGATTGTGTCAGATGTGACAAGCTGAGGCTCTGGGCTAGGCTGTCAATCACTGGGGGGTGGAGTGGTTTCTTGCCCTTTTCCTCTTGTATTTTCCTGATTATTGCAGGTACAGAGGCTGCCTTGGTGAGGCAAAAAAACCCAACAAACAAACCAAAAACCCTCTATCAATGCTGACAGAATTGAGAGTTTTCCCGTATCTCTAACATGAATGTTGGTTGGCAGAACTTGCTTTGAATTTTTGAGTGTATTTAATACAGCACAGCTTGTTTGGGGTGGGGAGGGAAGGACTCCAATGAAAAGAAATCTAGGAGTTACATACTTCAGCTGTAATAACTGAAGGGAGGAAAATGGAGAACGTAATTTGCAAAGCTACACTTGAAAATCATTCTAGTGTAACATCATTACAATTATCTGTCAAAAGAGTTAGTTCAATTACTTTTTTTTTTTAAGCACTCTTGTCAGGATGGCCTTACTTGTTTCAGGATTTTGGTACTCCAAGGAGAGGTTAAGGAAGAATGAATACTAATTCTGCTATTAACCACTGTCAGACAGCCTTCAGCACGTATTATTTCTTGAAAACTCTTTTAGCATCGTTACCGTGGGGATCAATAGGCATAAAGTGCCCATGGGAGCATAGAATTCAGGGGGAAAAAAATCCACTGCCTATTTATAGCTTGCAGTACAGTGAGATGAGAGGGGAAAACTTCAGTTTTAAGTGGTAGTTTTGAAATAATTGAATAGTAGTGTAATTGGCATCGTGTAAAAGATTATACATGGCTCTTTACTTTTTTTTCACACAGCAGTAGGCTGGTAGTAAAATTACAAGGGGAGAATATTTGATGTAATAAACTCAAATTAAACTGAATAATTTCCAGGGGACATTGCACCCTCTTGCTATTTGATCACGTTGAACAAATTGTTCAGAGAGCTGAGGTCTGGGCGGATCCTGAAGTCGAGGGTTCCTCTGGGTGGGTGGATTTGGGACAGAACTAAGGAATGTTTTTGTTTGCCTTAGTTTTGACTTCTAGTGCAAGTGGTTTGGTCCATTTCTGTCTAAAACAAATCCACTATAAAATATTTGCTGAATCTTTTGGTGCAAATAATAATTTCATGCTGACTTAGATGACTCCTCTTTATCTGAGAATGAGGGTCCTGACCTTATACAAGAATAAGGGTCTGTGTCTTACACAGAGAATAAGTCCAGGAGTTTAAATATATCAAGCCACTTCAAGGCCTGTGGCTTCAAGCTAAGAATATATTTGAGGACTCTATCTTATAATTAAGCCTCTCTCTTTTATATATATATATATATATATATATATATATATAATGAGAGAGAGAGAGATGAGCTTTGCTGAGTTCAGATTTGTTTTACCTGTTTTAAAGTGCAGATAAGGAGCCTCAGATTGCTTTTGCTGTGTTTTCTTGAATGATTGCATACTTGGAAATACAAACAGAATTAGTTTCAGTAATTATATAAAATTAAAATACAATTTGAAACTAGACTTTTAAAAAATATATGTAATGTAAAGCAGGTAGTAAATTTTAGAGGTGAGGCTATTTGTATCTTTTTAATGTGAATCCTGAGACCTGCACTCATTGATTTCTGGTTTTACTTAATTTTATAGGAGAAATCTCTGGAATAGCATTAATTTCACTTTAGGAGCTTTTCCAAGGTCACCAGTGGGAAAATGAAGTTGCTAAGAGAAACTGCATGAATAACCTACTCTTGATCTTTTCCTGAACAATGTGAAAATTTTTTGAGTATGTGGCCTGTGTGTATGAGACTAATGACCATCAGGTTTTTCCCCTCAAATAACATATTCTGCCAGATTAAATCCGTACTATTTCCAATAAACAGTTAAACCTTGTAGGTTTTTTAAAAGCAAAATATTTTCAAAGTGTCATTCAAAAAAACCTCAACCCTTTTTTGTGATAGTCAGAGATAAATTATTCATAGTGAGTTACTTTGAACCATTATGTTTTCCTACCTCTGCATAAAAATAAACCCAGAAGTCACTAGATTAAGCCATTGTCCTGTAATAGTTCTTTGAGAAATGTTTAACTGGAGCTTCTGCTTTGTTGTAGTGAAGAGCTGTGATTCAGACTTCATACTATGTTTGCATTTCAGCTGTCACAGAAAGTGAAAGATGAAGCCTCTTCTCCTCTTGGTTCTTGTGATCTGTACTGTAGTCAGCATGAATTTGAAGCTCGTGTCAAAGAGAAATTCTGGTAAGTCACAAAAACTATTTTTTCTTTTGAATATGGACCAAGTGTTCCTGTAATCAAGCATTTTAGTTGGCTGCTCTTTGTTTTGCATATATACTTCTAAAAAAAAAGTCATAACCAATATGGTTTGCTTACCAGATGCTACAGGATAAATTTTCTCACTGTAATACTCTGTTGATGTGACTTAAAGCTATTTGAAAGTGTCCTTATGTTTTCTTTTTAATAGGAAAAAAAAAATTGTTGGTCTCATTGAAGACCAAAAAGGTAATACTGACTTTGGCATTGTTTTAACATCTCATCTTGTACTCGTGCTAAGGGATTTTAACTGTGGGTGTGGTTTGTGGTGAATTTCAGTCTGAATAATTGTTTTTTATTTTGGAAGGGCATCTTCCAAGAAGTCTTGTCTGCCATATGTGGTCATATGTAGGATTAGCTGGAAAGAGCTTTCCTGTGTAGATAATCTCTGAATATTCAGTAGTGGAAGGGAGTGGGAGTTGTCTTGTATGTGCATCTGCTTTTGAAACCCACTAATAGCAGCAGGACACCTCGAGGAAGCATTAGTGCCTTTCTTTCCAGAATGAACAGTTGATCTGTAATATTTTATCTATTTAAGCCTGAAATGACTTCTAGTCCAGGCAGCTCTCCCCACTCAAAGGGGACAACTTCATGAGACTCTTTGGTGAGTTTGGAAAGATTTGGGACAAAGCAGCAGCTCAGCTGCAGTGTTGCAGAGAGTTGTTTGTCTGCTAAAGTGTTGTATGTGTGGGCAGGAGAATGATGCAGGATAAATGTTATATTTCTAAACTTGCATGTTATGTATTTTTTCCCACTGGTGTGCTATAGGTACAAATGAGAGGGCTCCCATTGATCCTACTGTTGTCAGTGTCTCCAGCCAATTTTAGCAGTGCAGGTACAAACAGAAGTTACTGACTTCAGTTGTGTGGCCAGTTTTAAGTTTAATTTCTCCTTTTCTTGAGAACAGAGGAGATTATTGGTTCATCTGCTACAAGGAACTGGATGTCCCATCCCAGGTTCAGAACTCTACCTCTGGGAATCACCAGCTCCTAGGCTGAGAGCTTTCTGCTGGACTAGAAAGTATAAACAAGTGAATGTTGCTAAATCAAACTATTGTACAACCTTTTGTTGTGGTTATTGTGCCCTAAGCCCTCTTTGCCCTGTGAGGGCAGTCATGAATATCAGGATTTGGCTACAGTGGAGCTTGATGTAGGCTCTGCTAGAGGTGTTCCTCAAAATTGCTATTGCTGGCCTGGATGGGAACCCTTATGAGATCCATAATCTCTATAATTGATCAGCTTTGGATCACTGATGCCTGGCAACACCACCTGGCTGCAAGGAAGGTCCTTTGCATTACTGTTATCAGAAGTACTCATCTGTAGAAGAAGCATGCCTGTGGTTATAGCATCATTCAGCTGGTATTTTGCCTTTAATTATATTTTAGTTGTGGTGAGTTTTTTTGTTTTTTGTTTTTTTTTAAAATAATCTACTTACTTTGACTCTGCAGAATGTCTTGTGTTATTGGCAGCAGCTGACAGTATCAATTCAGGCTGAGTACTGGTGGGAAAAATGCTTTAATACGTTGCACTGCTTACTTCTAAATATAACCCACTAGTGAATAGCTGGTTCTTTTTCTTTAATTTTATTGAATTAGTATATGTTGCGTGTAAGATGAAAGGGGAAAATGCATGTTAAGTAAAATTACAGTTTCTTGGCAAGTACATGATCATGTAGTTGGCTTTCACCTTCAGTATGCATTCTGTTGTATCCAAGCTGATATTTAGGTTTCTGTGGGGAGCAAATTTTTTTTTTTCCCCACCATGTGTGTGTGAAATACGTTTTGTTTTTCTCTGATTTCAGCACTTGGAGCAAAACTAATAATATGACTCTTTCTGAAAGGGGCCTTTAGATATGAAGGACTGTTGTTTGATTGCCTAGGGCTTCACTAAATGTTATATGTTTGAAGTGACAGATGCTCCAGAGGCTTCTGAACTTTAACTATTTGTATTGTTTGAGTGGAAGATCACAGACAGTGGACCTGGATGTAGCCAGGTAAATGCAGGAAGGAATGGATGACAGTAGCTCTACCCTGCTGGTGCTGTAGTTCAGGGTCTTCTTTTTGTTTGTTTGGTTTTTTAAACTGTTGTCTTGATAAAGGAGGGCTGAAAAGGAAAGTAATTTAATGGTTATTTGTGGGCAGCTGCAGTGCAGTGCAGGCAGCAGGATGTCTGAAAGCAGAGAGAGTGTTCTAGCTGCAGATGAGAGCTGATGGAGGGGAGTGGATGGGGTTGTTCAGATGACAGCCCGGGGGCAGGATCTCTGCAGCAGTGTTCTGGGTGGATATTGTAGTCTTGGGTCTTGCTGGCTATCAGTATGGGGATGTCTAAGCTGGTGAGCATCCTTAAAAGGGGAAGGGAAATTGTGCAGACAGTTATGTAGAGCTGTGTGAAGCACGGAAAGTGCTGACGCTGATGATAAAGACAGATTTGGGCTACTGGGGCAAATAGATAAACATAAAATGAAAACTGGGCAAAATAAACCAGCAAAATCAGGGCATTGGTGTCTTTGCTAACATATGTGGGCTGGCATTTTTCCAGGCACAAGTTCCATGATGTAGAATTATTGAATGAATGACTAGAATTGTGATTAGTGTTAAGTACAAGAGCAATTATGAAGCTGACTAGCATGTGTGTAATATCACATAATAGAATATATCATGTTGAAAGGATAGGGACAATCTAAAGAGAGCTGAGCTGAAGAGGACTGAGGGTGGAGCAATGAGAAGGTGCAGTGTTCTCTTCAGGTAAGGCAAAGGCATCACTTAAATTGAGGCAGCCCAAAGAAAGTCCAGAGGAAATTATTACTGAAACTGAAGTTGCCTTAAAGAGAAACAGGGGTTTGGCTAGGATGGCATCTTCAGAGGCTAGTAGGAAAGTATTCCATTGAAACAAAGGGATGGAAACCCAAGGGAAGAAAGTTGAGGATGAGAACTTCAGACAGCAAATGCAGGTGATACCCAGGCAGGACAACAGCAAGAGTCATCAGAGATAGGACAGGAGTGGGGGATCTAAGATGTCAAACAAAAGGTGATAAAATGGTGCCTCAGTTGCATGCATAGAATTAAAGTTTGCTGAAACAGTATCCATGGAAGGGGAGAGGAAATCGGAACTGGAAGAGATTTGTCTCATGTCCTGTATTTACCCTTTGTTTCAGGGTCAGATGTCCATATTTCCATTTGGAGAAGACAAGGAGGAATGCTTGTGATGGTTTACAGATAGGTTTTAGAGTATCTTGCAATGCTGCAAAAGTGGCACAGAAACTTGTAGCAAGACAAATTTGTTTGGCTGCTTCTCACTTGAGATGTAGTGCCAAAATAATTAAAATGAGTGAGTTAATTTAATTATGCTAGTCAGATTCTTTGTTATAGGCAGCAGCTTCCAGATGCTCCAGAAGAAATCTGTCATGTCTACAGAGTAATGATTGCTGTTTGTGGTGGGAACAGAACAGTTTGCCTCAAGCATCTGTGTGAATGTAATGTTGACTTAAGTTTCACAAGCATTTCTTAATATTAAGAGGCTTTTTTTGAAAGCTGCAGGTTGTCCTTTTTTGCCTGCTTTAAGAAGTAAAACTGAGCAAACAGCTCATGCTGGAGCTGCAGCCTTAGCAATACCTTAGAAAGGGTATTTTACAGATAGAGGTTATACAAATAAATTGAGGATGTGGGAGCTGCTGGGTTCCCAGCTGGTAGGTGATTTCCTTTTAATCTGATTAAGTGACTTCTTTTCCCAAGCCCTTTGTATATAGTGCTTTGAATAATCATTGCAGGGAATATAAAACCAATTTAAAAACCATTGCATTTTTTAAGCAAAGGATTTTTCAGATTAGAGATTCTGTTTAACTCTCTAACTGTTAATTCCATTAGTGAATAATTGATGCCACTTACTCTTGGTGTATTTATTTGCTGAGCTGAAATACCCTTTCTCAGCATGCTGGAACTCCAGAGGGCATGCCAACCTTGTGTGGAGGAGTATGGACAGACATTCCCAAGGTTTCTATGAGGCTGCTGGATGCAGAGCTTGTAGTAGCCTTTCTGCAGTTTAGCAGGGCTTAATTAGCTCAGGCCTGGCACTGGGATGTCCTCCAAGCTACAGAGCCAGAGCGTTGTGTCTTCTTCTCTGTAGATGTGCTCTGGGGTTTTGGCCTTTCTTCTCCTCCACTTTATCCTGGGAGCATCCAAAAGGCAGTCATATGCCAGAGGAGCAAGTGCCTCACTGATCCCTCACCCCCCTGTCACCCTCTGCCTGCATCTGGCTTTGTCCCCAATCCAGTGGCTTGGGAGAGAGAGGTGTCATGTGGGCACAGCCAAATTGTCTTAAATTCCCCCATTGCTGTCGTAGTGGTTGGGATGTAATACATTAACATGTTCACTGAAAACCTATTGTGATTTTTCATGCCTAAATATCATACAGTGACTTAGTGTGGTCTGCTGGAGATGTTTCAGGAGCCCTTCATTTTTCCTCCTTGTTGTCAATGCCCTAGCCTAGGATTTCCCTCTGTTCCCTTCCATGAAGCTCAGTTTTCCTGTGTAGTTGCCTGATCACTTTGGCCATGAAGCACATGATGTACATGGAAGGAGAGGTGCTTGGACTTCAGAGGTGACCTGTGGATTTGTGCCTGGATTGGGATATCCCAGGGGACCCTATCTAGGAGTTCCAGGATGGGCACTCTCTGTTGCCATTTGCTTTTCCTTTGCCATTACATCTTCCTGAAGAGCTGACTTTTGGCCCTTTTATAAAATGTGTGGCTATGAGCCCTCCCAGTTTCTGAGATAGGAGTGGTGCAAAAAAGGCTTTTAGCTCTTACTTCCTGCAAACAATGTGCAGGCATAGAGGAAACTAAAGTTTGGCAGTGCTAATCAAGGCACAGCGGTCTCTTATTTTTCCCAGAAGTTTTAAGTGATTCACAGCTCCAGCAAACACAAAGTTGGAATCACCAACTCACAGGTTCATGGCTGTTCTCCATCTGTTCCATGTGGATCAGTGGTAAGCCAGGAGCTGGGCTTGGTTGGGTCTCAGGGGGTTACCAGCAAGCAAGGTGTGAAGCACCAGTGGTCCATATCCCTCATGTCCCTCATCACTGGAGTCTCAGCCTTGGCTTCCTCTCCTCTAGCCAGAACACAGTGTTGCAGCTAGACAGACCTATCTGGCAGACAGCTGGCAGCATTTTCACATTCTGTTTGCTGGTGGGGAGGAAGGGAGATGCAGAGAACAAGAAAGGAAATAATCTTCTGGAGGTTTGGGGTTTTTTTAGTGACCTCAACCTGGCAGGGTTTAAATATTGAACTTATTTAAACACTCAGAGTTTTAGCCATTATGTTAGTTTAAAATGAGTTCATGTATAATTAAAATAATTAAAATATTGAGCTGATACTTAAATATTAAAGCTAGACTCCATTCCCAAAAGTAAAACCACAGCTGTATCTGAGTAAAACAAATGAACACAATTAAATTGTTCCAAACTGCAGTAAATCACAAAGGTAGGATCTTTAGGGGGGAAATAAGCAAAGCATGAAAGAAATGTAATTTCCTCAGTTTAAAACCTCTACTCTTCCACTTTTGCAGTGGGCATCATGTCAGCTGTTTGGATATCTGTTCTGCATATAGCTGCAGCATGTAAGACTTATTAATAATAACTGAACCTCTAGTAGCCATATCATCATTATTGAGAAATATTCCAGCTCCGTGCCTCTAACTGGATCTTTTTTTTTTTTCCCCTTCCCTCAAGTGACACCTTGTACAATGAAAAAACCCTGATATATCAAGGTGTCTTTGCTTTGTTTACCTTGAGATCCTAAATAGAAATTTTAAGAGAGATCTTAATTTCAGTATTTCTGCTGTGCTCACTTGGAGCATGCTGTGTTCTAGGTTCGTGTCCTTACACTGAAACTGACTGTCCTGAGGGACAGGGTAAGTTGTTCTGGCATGTTTCATTTTGTTCATGAAAATATTTTTGGAAGGTCTGTCTTACATAATATTCAAATGGCAGTATAAATAATACAGCTGCAGACTTAGCCAGAGCAGAGTCCTCAAGCTCAGCATGTTCACCAGTCCCAGAGCTGAGGGCTCAGATGGGGACTGCTGGGGATGCAGCAGCTCAGAGGTGACTTGGGGGGAATGGATCCCTGGCAGGGACTGGGATTCGGTGAGGTGGTGGCTTGGCTTTGGATCAACTCCTCCCCCAGAACGGTTCTGAAGTGTGCTTGGCTTCTCATGCCCTGAACACAGGTTTAAGGCAGGTTTTACAGATTACTGTATGTATTTGGAGGAACATAAATAAGGCTCCTTAGCTGAACTAGGTTTAAATGTCAGTAAACACTCTCATATCTGTGACCAGGGAATTTAAAGAACACTTTTCTACTTTCAGAATGTTGCTTTTTGTTTGAAGTGCATTTCAGTTGGAAATTGCTAGTGCCTGTGACACATTGTATCAGAAACTTCTGTGTGTTTGTTTTTGTTTTTGCCATGAATGTAGCTGTGAAAGCAGTAACCAGTAGAGCTACCATGTAGGAGATGTTGGCATAACTATGGGAAATACCAAAAGAAAGGAGAATAAGATACATTTTTTGGCTTTTTTGGCATTTCAGTTTGGAGCTGTTTGTTTTAGAAACATTAAAGGAAACATCAGAGGTTTCACTTTTCAGGAGGTGCAGAGTTAAGTATTTCAAGCTGTCCTGTGAAGAAGAAAGGAATTCTTTCTAGAGCAGTGCATGGATGTGCAAACCTGTGCATCCAGACCCGTGTGAGATTGCTGTGGCACTGTTGTAACTTGCCCAAGCAGGAACTACTGCCTGTCTAGGAGCTGAAAGTAACATTGATGGAAGCTCCAGTGTCACCTCTAGAGTGTACATTTTATTACTTTATCAATCTGTAACCCTTTCAAATCCAGTCAAGTATTTCCAACCAGCAGCATGACTGGTACTTATAACACAGACTGATATGAAAACATACAGTGCTCCACTGCTGAAGATGGAGACATAGATTGAACTTAAGCTTCTGACCTGAGAATTTTGCTCTTCTGAGACATGGTAACCAGGTTGCCCATGCCTGCCAGATTCTGCCATCAGTTCCTTCTTGCTTGCCTTCCCCATTCCAGGCAGGAATAGAGGCAGTGTGGGGGTATTTCTGTTAACTTGACTTGTTTTAAACTTCCTTTACCTTTGAAACTCACAAAACTGTGGCTCTGTTGTGCTGCGTATGACCTATGGAAACTCATTCCCAGTCACTTTTTTTTTTTTTTTTTTTTTTTTTTTTAGGAAGGTATTTTGAGGTAAGGCACAGTTGGTGTGTGTCTTTGAGGGATCAATATGCCTTAAAAAAAAAGGTATTTTCTGAGATTTCTGCATCTGTTATCCCAGATGTGAAATTAAATAGTAATCGAGTAAATAGGAGACTGCTTGATCTAGGCAGCTGGAAGCACTGTTCACTGGGTTTTAATAAAAAAGCTGGAGGCAATAGCAGTACCTGGCATGAGCTGTGTGTTTCTGGCTATCTTATTCCTGTTGCTACAATGAGGTGGGAGGAATAGGAACCTGCATCAGAACCTGACTCCTAACCTGACCAACCAGCCCTGGTGGGACAAGAGGCATCAGGCAAAGCCCCTGAGGGATTCAGGTCCCCCTTCAGGGAACAGGACTGAAACAGAGCAAAAGTCAAAGTCTTAAGTTTCCAAATTCCTTTCCAACATTTAAAGTACACCATATGTCACCTGTGCCTGGGGTACTTAGTGCTGTTTAGACATCCTGTAACCACCCATACAGTTTAAATGGGCTGTGCAGGAGAAGCTTGAAACATGATGATAGTATTACTTTTTTTGGACTTTCAGTATTCTAATTATTCTTTGTTACCTTGGCAGGGTTTTTCTTAAAGTTTCATAAGACTATTTGCTGTTTTCAGTAAGCATCTGCTACCCTGGTGCAAATGCTTTTTGTCTCAAATGTTTGCACTGGTTATTCCCATTTTACATATGGTGGAAAATCATCCAGAGATGAAGCAGTGCTAAGGCTGCCCAGCACACTGAAAGTGATGGGGGGGAATAACATATAAATAAAATGTTTCTCTCTGATCTGTTATTTCCTAATGCCTTAGGCAAGGAGGAGGAAACCAGTTCTGTTTCCTAGAGAAGTTTTCAGGCTAAATAAGCATGTGTGGAGAATGTGCTTTCATGGCCAGGAGTACATGTGGTAGGGAAAAGTGTTTGTAATTTTCTGTTGTTTTTCAGTAGAAGATAGTAAAGTGTATTTGATAGAAATGGAGGAAGAAGAAGATTCTGCTATCCTAAGTTGTGTGCACTTGTTTTACAAATCTTGTGTACAAATCTACATCCTCTCAATGTACGGTGTGGAACACAGGATTAAAAAACCCACCTAAGAGTGGGAAGTGGCAGATGGCATACCTGAGCCTTGGAGACACCAATCAAGTCTCTTGGGTAACTGAGTTTATAGCAAGCTGTGTATATGCTTCTTCCTCTGTCCTGAAGAACATTTGTTGATCATGAACTGCAGGGCCTCTGCAGGCAGCCAGCTGCATTTGAGCCACTCTGGGCTCCACCTGTGCTTGCTGAGTAGCTGCCTTAGGATTTTGAGCAATACAGGAGCTGGAGTTCTGTCATCAGATGTGTGAATAACTTAAAACAGCTCCAGCCAAGGACTCCTCAGTGTACAGTCTAACCAGATGCTCATGTTTCTTTAAAGAAATGCTGGTCCTTTCATCCCACTGTAAAAATACATATAAAAGTTGAGTGCAAATTTGTTTTCCAGATATTTTTTAGATTTATTTTTTGTTATTTGTTGAAAATAGAAATGACTTGGAGTTTGTGAAGGCTGATGTTAATATACCAGATCAGTTTTTTTCATGAGGCAGTGGGGTTTATTTGTTCTTGGATTTAAGTGTAATGTTTTTGGTTTGCTTCTGTTATCCTAAGGTTATTTGGATCAATATGCAGAGTCACTTCATACATGCATTTGCTATTTTACATGTTCAGTAAAGTATGCATTGTGGGTGGGCCTGGAAGGGGAAGAGCAATGTGAGATATAATCATTCCAGTGTCTTTGAGCTAATGGTAAAATGCTGCAGAACATGAATAGGGCTCATCAGAATTTATTTTTCAGTGACAAAAGTTCATTTGGAACCACACATTCCCTGAGATGGATATGTTTAATAAGCAATGGAAAAGTGCTGGGACATGAATCAAAAGTGGGGTAATTCCCAGGCTCTGCATCTTGGAGACATTCAAGAGTTGCAGCTAGAACTTCTCAGGTCCTCCATGGGAATGTCAGATGAAGAAGCTGGAAGGCTTGGAACACACAGTGGTCAGGACCTCACAGTGTCTGGGATTCCCTGTTGGGAAGCAATTGGCCATATCAGATCTCTCAAGTTGCTTGCAGAGATGTGAAGGCTGAAAATGAGACCACTTTAGTGGATCCAGCTTATCCTGAAGGCTTCCCCAGCTCCTAGGCTGAAGGAGGATCTGTGGCCATCAGCACTGCTCCCTGGCAGACCTTCTGGGTGAGGGGGAACCACGTGCTAGACCTGCTTCTTCCTCTGTTTTCAAGCTCCTATTGCAGAGCAGGTTTTGTTGAGAAAATAAGCTGTTTTTAAAGTATTTTGGGAACCCATTTGTTCTGGGACTTGTGGTGTAGAAAGGCAAATTTGAAACTCAAGCTGAGAAAATAATTATTGTAGATTTGAGCCCTTGAATTTATTACTTATTTTTTGATGTGACCTTGAAAATCGTGTCCCATTGTATAAAGCCGGAGAGGTGTAAATAATGGTGTGGTTTTAGGCAATCAAAAATAAGGCAAAAAATTGGGGTGTGTATCACTAATGACATTTTGGATGTAATATTTCCATTCAAAATGACATCTGTAATTTTAGGCAAACCAGGGGACGACAGCAGCAACTGCACTTAGGAGTGGAGTGGCTCAGCTTTATTGGAGCAGATTGAAAGCTGAAGCTATTTGGCTGACTTCTGATGTAGGTCAACATAATTCCTATTCACTGTGACTTTACATCATATTATTTACAACACTATGATTTTTTTCATCTGGATTGAGTGGTTAAATTCCCTCTTTACTATTCAGCGTTTGTAGCAAATGGTTTTGTTCCAAGTGCAAAACATTCCTGTAACTTAGTGCATGGAGATGAAACCTAAATCCAGCCACCTGGGATGCCTGGCTGCAACTGTTTGGGATCTTACACAGGGAAAATGTAAAACTCGACCGATGAGGAAAAGATCTTTAATAAATCCTGTTTTAGAAATGCCTACAAATGAGCTGCTCCATTTGCCATCCTTCATGAAGAGCTGTGATTGATGGCTTTCTCTGAAGAACACAGATTCCTTGTGAACAGTTGGTTGCCCATTGTGCTCATGTGTGAAGTCTCTTGCAGAATGTGTCACCAACTTGCTTCATCTTGTAGTGAGGAAGACTCTTGATGAGCTGCAGTAATCAGCTGCTGTCCTTGGAGCAATTTCCTCTCTCCCACCCCTTGACACCAGCAGTGAAATGCTGGAGTTATGTTGATCTTGAGAACTTAAAAATACAAATTCCACTGTGTGGTCGTGGATGTCAAACCAAGTTGAAATGTTAGATTAAGTCTCTTACTGGTGT
Organism: Calypte anna; assembly: GCF_003957555.1. NCBI lineage: Eukaryota > Metazoa > Chordata > Aves > Apodiformes > Trochilidae > Calypte > Calypte anna. Next base: position 12,346,046 of record NC_044247.1, on the reverse strand, counting down.
GTAAAAATGAGCATCCTCAGGGGAGGCAGGTGTTTTGCTTGCTGGGGGCTGGGTAAGAGCTCTCCTCTCTATTAGTTTCCCTGCTATGATTGGAGTTGGCATGTTCAGGTCTGTGCCAGACAAACACATCCTTCCCTGCACACAGGGATGCCCTTTTAGAATCATGATCTGTAATATACTTGTAAAAATCAGATCTCCTTTAAAGGTTTTATCGTGCACATGGAAGTTGTGCATTATCAGTGTAATTACTGAGATAATTTAATACTCATTCTGTGCTTTAATACAGCACTTTCCAACAGGGAGCTGTAAAAGGTAATTTTGATCTCCTTAAACTTTGTTTAGTTTATTGAGAAATATTTTTTAGTGGCAGAAGAGGGAATTCTATTTTTGCATAATCTAATAGCCCCTTAAGGCTCACCTTTTAAAATCACATTAGTCAGATAAGGGACGGGATGGGAGCAGTCAGTCACCCATCTGAGTGTGCAGTGATTCCTGAGCTGCTGCCCCCCCCTCTGCAGAGCTCTGAGCATTTGCTCAGGGTCAGATCTTTCCAAATGACAGGAAGGTGTGGGGGCCTAAAACCATCAAAAGTCTTGTGTAAGCATGGTACTGGCTCTTCCAGCCCATTCTTCAAGATGTCATTGAAGGTATCTCAGTGCCCCAAACAGTCTAGAGCAAAGGAGAGGGCTAAGCTGCCCCCTTTCCTGTTCCCTCTCTCAGCTGCATTGGGAAGCAGCAGGGCAGCCCCTGCTCAGGGTGGTCACAGTTTGTACCCCTCAGCATGGTTTGGGCTCTGCTCTGAGGAACTGAAGAGTGCTGTGTCATCTTTGTGGGGTTTTTTTGTTTGTTTGGTTTTGGTTGTTTTCTTCGAGAAACTTTCTTTGGAATAGGATACGCCATAATATGCCAGGAAAATTAACCAGAGGAAGCTTCTATGTAGAATGAGTGAGGAGCTCATTAATTGCTTAAAAATTAGGCAGCCTCCATCTGAGTAATCGGTGTTGGCTGGCTGGCCTTCCTCAGCCTAAGAAGTAGCTCATTAGTAGAATACACACAGATGGTACTGTGTGCTCCAAGGTATTTAAAATACACAGGCAGAGAGCTGTATTAATAAGGCAAACCTGTCCTTAGTTTCTGTGATGGAGTTTGTTACAAGCAGCAGAGGGAACAATGTCATTTGGTAAACATTACTGGGTAAATGCATTTCCATAAATTTATTTAGTTTTCACATTTTCCTGAAGATAACAGGTTATGATAAATACTTGAAGTAATTTACTGTTTGTGGTAAAATTGTATTGCAAGAATGGATTTACAGTAACTACTTTATTTGTTCAGTACCTAATTTACCCATATAATTGCCTAGAGGGAGAGATCTATTCAGAGCCAAATTTTTATTTGGAATATATATATGGGGTTTTTTTTCCTTATGTTTGTTCTTATGAAGATTTTCTGTATGCAGTTTGTTAACAGCTTTTCCAAATAAGACATTTTCTCAAAGATTTGAATTTCTTTTGCAAATGCTGGTGGATAGCAAAACAAGAAATCATCCACCCCAGGGACTGCAGGAGGTGCAGAGCCTGAGGGCAAGGCTGGTTCCTCCTTGGGAGGGAGGCTGCGTGGCCCTGGGGAGGTGCAGCCCTGGGTCTCCTGCCTTCAAAGCTGTAGGGTAAATTCAGAGGTGATGATAATCAGGGTTTCATTTTCAAATTACAGACTCACCCTCTGCTCTTCATCCCATGAGTCTCATTGAGTGGACAGCAGCTTTATCCCTCCTTTGGGCAGAGGCTTTTTTCCCTGAGCAGGGGCTGACCCCATCTTCTAATTACTGTTGCCCATTAGTGCACTTGCCTGTAAGCAGGGAGACTTCTCTCACCCCATCCCTGAATTCATAAATATATTGTCTTTCCTGTTTAAGAGTCTTTTACCATTAAAACTGGGCTTGGGAAAGAAATGGACTCCCTCAGATAATCACTTTTCCCCAGTCAGAGTTTGGTCTCCTATGTAGTAACACTTGTTTAGAGCTACTTTCCCCACCTATGTTTGCATGTCTTTGTCATTAACTGTGATAAGTTATTTCTAATGAAAGGTTTTAAAGTTTCCCTTGTTGATTCTCTGCAAACTCTGTGCTTCCTTGAGGGATCTAAGGAAGAGCTGCTGGGTACCGCCCTTCTGCTGCAGGATTTTTCACCCAGCCCTCCCCAGAGCCGTGTGTTGCATTTTCAGCAAATAATTTACATTGTTGCTTCACTGTTTCTCGTTTCTGATAGACTGGGTGTCTGTTGTTTGTATGCTTGGTTTGAGAGTGGTTCTGCTTCAGGTTGATTTGGTTTTGTACTATGTTTGTGCAACGTATAGTGTCATTTTATTTGATCTTTTAGAGTTACTGTTTGTTTTTGTGGAAGAAATTTAAATATATTTTTTAAAATACTATCCTGGACTAGATGTGGTCCACATCAGGAGCATATGTAGTCTGTGAAGAATATTTTAATAGTTACCATGTTGATACACAGGTGTTTTGACTGATGCTGATCCTCTCTGATGTAGATTACAAATCAGTGTAAATCCTGCTTTGGACTTAGGTTGAATCCTTGGTAACATCCATCATTTCCACAGTCTACCCTGGAGGGATCAGAACTATCATGCAACGAGGTTTATTTTGTGGAACTCAAATATTTGAACCTGAAAAAATGAAAAAAAAACCAACCCAAAACAAACAGTGGGATGTACTTACTGCTCTGGGGCAATGGGATTCAGTATTTCCAAGGTCATCTAAGGATGGCTGCAAGTAGAAATGCAGCTCAGTGGTGAGTCCAGAGATGAGAGGATGGGATAGATGTCATGCAGAGGGAATTGGAAAGGCTTTTTGCAAGGGTATGGGCAGAAGACAAAGGCTTTAGAAGAAAACTTTCTGAAATGTTAACTTGATTATAGATATAGCTTGAGGAGGTCGAGAGGGATTGAGATTTACAAAGTCAGGAAATCATCAAGGGACATGATTTCTGAGGAAATTCCAGCAGTTTGGTGGCAGTGGAATTCCATAAGCTGTTCAAAGGTGGCAGTGAATGCAGTCCTGAAAGAAAAGAAGGCTTTTAAGGAAAGGTGTTGGAGAAGGAACAGCAGTATTAGCAGTATTTCATTTTAGGTTTCAAATTACAAGATAATTTGATAGAATTTACTACTAACCCCGGGCTGTGTTGTTTTTTGGTTGTTGGTTTTTTGTTTTTTTTTTTTTTTCTTTTTCTTCCCCTCCTGCTGTAAAGCTATTGAAGTTGGTGGAATTAAACCAGGATTTAACAAACATTACTGTGTAGCAGTGGGACTGTTTCTCCCTTCTTTGTGCCAAGCTTCTGCTTATTTAGTGTGATTCTGCAAAAACATCCATTGATTTCAGTTATTCAGCAGCTAATTACCTTGTAACCCACAGGATCAAGCAGCAGAGCTGCTTATTTAGGCTGTAACAACACAGTTCTTATTCTGATGCCCAGTTGTGTTGGCACTTGCTGCAGGGAACCTCCCCTTGATCCTGGCTACAGGGCAGGTCCCCGGGCACCTGTCCTGCCTCCAACCTGTGCCTCTTGTGCATGCAAATGGACACCAATTATCGTGTAATTAATGAGTACTTAATGGATGTTGATACTTTGTAAATCTGAAGCATTTTGGAGTTTCCCTGCCGGTGTAATTTAATGTGTACCTCAGATTTCTGAGGTGAGAAGGGAGGAAACCAAGTTATTAGTGGCAGTGGGTTCTGACAGCTCCCTCTCCAGCTTCTGCTTCAGGCACTGGAGTTGCCAAGTGGAGAGAAGTATAAATGTATCACAGTAAATCCTCAGGAAAATTTTTTGTCTTTCCTAGGTAGTATCATGATGGGAATTGCACTGCAGTGGATTTTGTAGGGACCTGGTTCTTCATTGAAATAAAAGTCAAGCCTGTCAAAATGGTAGTTCTAGCAGCAGAAATTCCCCTAGAATAACACCTTGGTGTAGTTTGACTGAACAATCAACGAATAGTTGAGTGCAGGCTGAATTCAGACACACAGTGAAGATTCCTTCTGGGCATCTGCTTGCAAAAGTCCTTTAATGCTAATCCATCTGGATACCACACTGTTGTTGCCAAATAGAAAATCTGAATTTTAATGGAAGCTTTGCAGCCCACAAGAGAAAAGTAATACATTATTACCCTTATTTCAAGGGCAAATCCTTTGGGCAAAACTCCCAATTGCAATTGCTCAAGCATCTTGAAGATTCTCAGAAGCAAATCAATACATTTCTCAACAACGATTGGAAACCTTCTCAATTAGATATGATCTCAAGAAACAAAGATGCAGTGCTCTCCATTTTGCCTGTGAAAATTCCTTTCTACCTGGAAAGCTTAATGAAATTGTAAACCAGAAGTTGGCTGTATCAGTAATCAGCTCTCTTCTGACTAGCATGTGTGATGACCAAATTACCTCTGAGGTTGGAGTTGTTGACTCATTTAAACTGGTTTTGTCTGTCTGCTGTATTTGACTGGAGCTCTTGAATGCTTCAGCTCAATGAAAGATCAGAAACATTTTAGTAGTTCTATTTAGAGGGCCATAGCCTGTCCTGAAGTGCTCCTTTGAACTTGGGTGATAATGAGAAAATATGAATCTCTGAAAGTTAATTAATATTACTCACAGACATTGGGATCACTTTGTACAGAAGAGCAGAAATACTGCAATTCCCGGCAGGGCTGGTTTTTAAAATTCAGAAACAACTGATTTGCTAATATTATTTGTGATTAACTTTTAATGGACTGATGATGATTTGAGTGGCTAAGAACTACTGTGTGGATCAAGACTGTTTGATAATTCTGCTGTGAGCTGGGTAGCATTCTCCAGCAATTGCCTGACTGAACACACAAATTAACTTCTTTCTGCAAGAATAGACATGGGATTGCCTGACCACCTGTTTAGTGGCCATCTCAGTCCTGTCCTGTTCAATTTGAAAAAGCAAATGTATATTTAATATATACATTTAAAGGTACTTCTTTGAGACAAACAGCTTGTTGGGGTGGAAGATAGTTCTATGTAATGAGTGTTTGCATATTAATTCTTGGAGCATTGTAGTTGGATGATGCTATAATAGTCATGGCTTTTCCATTTCCATGTGTAGGACAGAAGCAGGAACAAACTGGTTTTGTTTTAAACAAATTCTTTGTGCTCAAACATGAGTGTGTGAAGGATATGGAAAGGATGTAAAAAAAAACCTCTTAGTCTGGGTTGTCAGGAGGAAAACCAACCTGAAATTTGCCTTCTATGAGTAACCAGTGAAGGCCACCAACAGCTCTTTGCCAGGTGTCTTCATCAGGACAAAGACAGATTCAAAGGCTGCAGAGCAGATTTGTAGAAGGCAAGTTCATTGCCTCATTCAAGTTGTTTTGTGTGATCTAAATGGAGTAGTCGTGGGAGCAGAATGTTTTTAATAGGATGTGGGAAATTCAGATTCATTCTTTCTGGAATTGCAGAAACATAATTTTCTGTCATTTTCTGGTATAAATTTTCTTCCTGCTTTTAGTCATCTAGTCTGCATTTGGTTACAACTTTCACAGCTTGACTCGGAGCCCATGCAGTGTGTGTTGCTAGCTGGCAAAATAAAATATGGCAGCCTCCTACAGATAGTAAAGGACCCCAAAAGCAGGAAGGTTTGGAAGAGGGTAGATTTGGGCTAGACACTGGAAAAACTCTTCAGTGTGAGGGTGGTGAGATATGGGAACAGGCTGCCCAGGGAAGCTGTGGCTCCCTCATCCCTGGCAGTGTCTCAGGTCAGGTTGGATGGGGCTTGGAGCAACCTGGGCTGGTGGGAGGTGTCCCTGCCCATGCAGGGGGGTTGGAACTGAACCCATTTCAACTCAAACCAGTCTGAGATTGTGGCTGAGACTAAATTAAGATTACTTCCTGCCAGTCTTTGATGACACCTTCACATGTAACTACTCTCAAGTGCTATTCCAAAAGCACCACTAATGTTCTCTTTTGGTCTGTTCCCTTTTTTTGTCTCTTCATACTGACAACAGTCCATCAGCTCACATTTCCAAGACAGACAAAAAAGGGCAAAACCCAGTGTGTATGTTTAATCTGCTGGTTTAAAAGTGTCAAAGTTGAATTTGATGGTGGTGATAATGGAAAACTATGAGAAAGTGTTTTCTGCAAGGGATCATGGAGTGAGGATAGCACTTGATCTCCCTGGACTTAGTGGGGCCTCTGACCTGTTACACCTCAGCAAGCATCTACTCTGCTGTGTTTACTCAGAAAGGGTTAATGATTTTCTAGAAGCTTTTGAATACTGAATACTGGAGCAGTTGTTTTCCTTGTGTAACAATAGCAGAATAACTATGCTTAATCTAATTTTTACTTAATTTAGTATTCCCCATAGATTTTAATATATGGAATAATGCCAGAAAAATTTGAAAAAGCTTTTGTCTTCCTGAAGCTTATGTTGAAACCCAGGCATCGACAGAGGAAATATGTTGACTCAAATAACTTTTTTTAAAAGCTCCCCCGTTTGCTTTTGCATTTGATGATTTAAAAATAAACTATTGTGATTAATTTGTTGTCCTTGGTAAAATCTCAAGCTCTCCTTTAATCAGATTGTGCTGATAGCTAAACTTCATATGCTGGTGTGATTGTTGGTTGTTAGTTAATAGCTATCTCATTAGAAATGTAAAAGTAATTCTTGTTGTGTAAACAAATAGATTTCAACCCCCTTAATGGATAATGCAGTTTTACTATTTAATTTCTGCAGTACTAAAAGAGAAGGGGCTTTATTGTGAAATCTCTCTAGCAGTACTAAAAAAAAAGCAGCTCTGTTTTAATTAGATTAATTCCTGAAAGAGAGGATAAATTGGGGTTTTGATATGGTGTTGTGGGTTTCCCTTTCCTGTGGGAAACAAGCAAATGAATGGACGTTCCAAAGAGACTGTGGCTATTTCCTGAGTTTGTACATTTTTCGGAGGCTCCCTGTACTATTAGTGTTCCTCTCCAAGGACATATTTTGCTGTATCTTTCTTTTATAATTGCTATAATGAAATGAGGGTCTTCAGTGTTCCTGTATCTGTTCTGAACTGGAAAGCAAAACATCAGGGAGAAAAGGAGAAAAAAATTCACAATGTGACTTTTGCAAAGTGCTGAAGGCCTTCACACCCTTCAAAGAACTGCAGCTCCCAATTCTTGTTGACTGCAATACATCTTAAAATACCTACTCTTTAAAAATTTTGGCCTTGAGTAGCTACAACTTGCACTGCAATTGATGAGAGCAGCAGAACCTGAGCACCACTGAAAATCAAATTATCAGTCATGCTCACTGACTCCCTTTGATGGAAGCAACAACACGCCTTGGGGAGTTTAAGGATCTGTTGTTAAGCTTCCAGTGCTTAAGTGAAGAGAAGTTTGTGTTCATCTCTTTGCTTCGTGTGTTGTCACCTTCTGAGAGTAGAGCTGGGGCTCTCCTGTGACAGCAGCTACTGCAAGGTCACCTGGAAGCCCCTTCACTGGAATCCCCCCCCTGGAACCCACCCTTGCTCTCTCCTCCATCCTGCCCTGGGCAGTGAGCAGTTTGTAACACACTGATAGCTCCTGCTGCCAGACACTTAGATTTGTTTACTCATTGCTGTAGCTAATTACAAGAGGATTTTTTTTTTTTCCTCTGGAGAAGAAGAAAAAGTGCTGTTTTTCTGTACAAGAAGAATTAGCCAGGATGAAAGGTCTTGTCCTCATTAAATTAGCAGGTTGTACCTTGTTTGCTGATCTGTGTTCATAAGGTGTCCAGCAGTGTAGCTGCACCACAGCCCGTAGGGCTTCATTAAACCCTTGTAGCTTCCTTAACCTGGAGGATGCTAATACTTAACAGGTTGCAGACTGGAGTAACTAATACCAAAAAAATCAACCAGTAGGATCACTTCTTTAAAGGAGACAGTGGCACCTGTGGGTTGAGAATTGGAGGTTTAAACTTCAGATGAGTTGGATTTCTTCCTTAATTGCAGTACTAACTAGAAAAAAAAAAAAGACTTAAGTATGCAGTATTGCATCCTGGTACACATGGCATGTGATGAAAGGCTGATGCTGTAACAAGTGGAATATTAGAGCTTTGCAGGACCTGTGTGCTTGCTTAGAGCTGCACCTGCCTCATTCACAGCCTGTGCCTTTCCTGGAGGCTTTCTCAGGTAATAGCATTTCCTGGCTTTCTGCACACGCTTGCTGAGCTTTGAAGTGTAGATTAACTTCACTGTGACTATTGAAAAGTTTAAGCAATGCATAGGAAAAAAAAAAGTAAAATCCTGATTCAAAGTACCTAAAAGAATGGAGCTGAGGTTATTGCAGAAGTGTGTTTTTGTGATGGATGGGGAAGAAAGGAGGAGGAGAAGAAAATGAAAAGTTTTGCAAAGCCACTCTCTTTGCCAGGACTCAGAAGGTGGATGGGAGATGGAAGAGTGCTGCTGCATTTGTGGAGAGTGGGCTGTTTGTTTGCTGTGCTGTTCCTCACAGCCTGGGTTTGGATCTTGGGCTGTGTCCTCAGGATGCCTTGAGAGAGGAGAGGAACTTGTCTCTGGGAACATGGGAGCTTTGGCTGAGCACAATGCTGAGGTAAACTAACAAGTCCCAGCCAGCCTGCTTCCTGGGCTGAGTATTTTTATATATAGGGGGTTTTTTTGTTTGTTTGTTTTTTTCAATGCAAAACTGTGGAGAACTATATAACAACAAAAATTAGTGGAAAAAGGCTTATATGGGAAAATTGTCAGGCAATGACCAAATTCCTTTGAAACTTACAGAAGTTTTGATGGCTGTGGACTCAGCTTCCCTTTATCCAGGCACAAGGAACTGAGGCTGCAACATTTGCCCTCCCACTGTCTGCAAGGCTGGTATTTACTGGGGGACTCTGGCAGCTTTTGGGGGTTATGATAGCCCAAATAACACCTGGAAACTCCTGTGAATGAGATCCCAGTTGGACTTGTAGAACTCCTGACCTTCCAAACTCTGCACTGCTGAGTGATGGAGGGAAAAGCTGGGCTTGGTGGGCCAAGGAAAGAGACTTGAGGGCTTACTCAATGAAGAGCAAAGAGGTACTGAGGAGATTAGAAGTGAAAATGTCAGGCAGTCAGACAGAGAAAGCTATTTTCTAAACACAGAAAGGGGCTGGGAAAGCTACTGAATTCCTCCTGTGTTTCCAGCCTACATTCAGACAGGGTGTTGTTTTTTTTCTTTCTTCCCCCACTCTGCAGAAGCAGGGACTCAGCTCACTGTGTTGAAGAGGAAACCACAGGTTTCTGGCTTTGTGGGACACGTGTAGGCTGCAGGGGCCATCGGGGCAGAACTCCTTCTCCATCTGATAGACACTGTAGTGCCTGCAGAGTTTAGGATGCTCCAGATTCCCCTCTTGCCTTTGTGAGCAATGCTGTGTGTCTGCTCGGACTGTCAGCAAACACAAATAAGGGGCAGATTACAATAAAAAAAATGCTCAGGGTGGTTGTATGTAGCCAAAGCAGCTCTCTGGGTCATGCTCCTGTCAGCCAGATTTGTCTCAGGGAAAAATACTGAAGCTGAGAAGCAAACTCCTTTCTGGAGTGCAACTTCTCTGGGCTTTGCTCTCTCCCTGACCTGTGCTTTACCTCCGTGCAGGGGTGAGTGCCTGGGGTTCAGTGGGCAGCTCTGGCCCTAAGTCTGCCCTTGAGAGGTTCTGCTGCCAGAAGGATGGGCAGATATGCCCAGGGATGGGCACAGTGTGCAGCCAGGGGTGTCTGATCCATCCCTTGCTGGGTGCCAGGCTGGGTCAGCAGAACTTGAGAGCCAAGGTCTCGCCGTGTGGCTCTCACGGGCGGCATCACGGAACCCGAGGGACTTGTCTCAAGGTAAAGGAGATTTGGATCAGCAAAGCAGGGATGAGTGCTGGTTCTTTGCCTCAAGCAAACTTCTCTTGTGTTTGAAGACTTTGAGCCTGATGTTGGGAGGTCATTCGACTGACTTGCACACTTTTTTTTTTTGCAATACCTGAGATGAGTGCTTGCTGAATTTCATTATATAGCTGCTATTCAAGGCAGAAATCAAAACCAGAGATAATTAATATATAAAAGCCTCTCTTCTTTGCCTGAGGCTTGCTTCTAGTTTGTTTGTTTCAGTACATCTCAATGTGTATTTCTCCTGGTTCACTGACTCCAAACCAATGGCTGGCATCAATACATAAAGCCTCACGATCACTTGTGCCTCTTTCATGTGTGACTGCCTCAGAAATAGCAGCTCAAAGCACTAGAAATGTCAGCTACAAGCAGTACTGGGGCATACAGCTCTCCTTGTTGGGGCAGAGCTGTAAAAAAGCTCTGGCAGTAGGATGAGTTTGTTCTCCTGACTGTGGTGATGGCTGCAGCTATTTTGAAATAAGGTTATCTCCTGGACTTGATCCTTTTGCTGTCTGTAACTGTGGTTTCTGAAAAAGGGGTGTAAATTCCTGTTTGGTTGGGTTTTTTTGTTTTCTTAATTTTAATTTTTTATTTGTATGAAATAAATAGAGGATTCTTCACACAGGTTTGATTACAAACCATGATGAGGTTGGCATTGCTCTAAGAACTGCTGAGCAACAGGCTTAATTAAAACTGCTGAAACTGGGGAAGGTCTCGAGTGAGGGGAGCTGCTGATGAATGGAGAGTCTCTGGGATTATCTCCCTCCTCCAAAGTAATCCCATTAATACTAATTTTGAATCATGGGGAGTGGCAGCTGCATAACCCGTTTTGGACCATGGCTTGTTTGTATGTCAGTGCAGTTAAATTAGTGTTTGATGAGAACTTCTTCCAAAATTCTGTAGCTGTCATGATAGAAATAACTGGTCTTTCTGTCTCTAAAGACCTTAAGTCTAGGATTCTGAGAGTTACCAGTAAGGATGGAAGCCCCTTTCCCTATCAGGTATTATCCTGGTTGAGACCTCATGTTTTCAGGGGTTTCCAAACCCTGCTGTCTCTTGCCTGAAATAACACCTTTGCCTAGTGGTTACTTGTTCATTATTTACCAAAAGCACAAAAATATATTCCATTTTCTTGTTTGCTGTGTGAGTCCACTTACTAGGTCAGCCAAGCAGTCTATCCTACACCTCCTTAAAGTCCTGAAATGTTGAGTTTTACAGATACTGGTAAGTGCATGTTGTGATTTATTAAGTGGACAATGGCACAACTGCACTTCCTACATTTCCCCTTTAAAAGTGCCTTTTTGTCATGTAGCACTCAGATAAATGTGGGTTAGCATCTGAGTCTGAGAGTTTGTGGTTTTCTTTTGAGATAGTTCATATGAGTTCACACATGATTTACTTAAATACATCTGCCCAGTACTGTGAGATATAAAAGGTCAATGAAGTTCACTGTGCTTTTCTTCTTGACTTGGTTAAGTACAAAACTGCAGCTTAAGGCCATCAATCTTATATAGAAACTCGGTGAAATGGGATGCCAACAAGAGCAGAAGGGGATAGTGGTGGTTTTGCTTATGGAAGCTTTTGAGATCCTAGCACGGCCAATCCAAACTCAGGATTTCTATAAGATAGGGAATTTTTCAGACTTTAAATGTTAAAACTTGTTCCAGTTCAAAACAAAGCTTTGCTTTTCCTCTTAGAACAAAAGAAAGCTTTCAAAACTTTTAACGTAGAGGAAATAAGATTCTACTTTAAAGACTGATGTGTTCCTGAAGGATTTTCAAATGAGAGATTTCCAGCTGTAGAATTTTCCATTCTGCCTCTCTTTTGTGTGTGGTGTTTTTTAAGTTGTAGTGAAAAGAGATCCAGCATGCTGCAAAATCTTTTAAGCAAGAAGGAATACCATGAAACAAAATTCTAAATTTAATGTGGAAATGAATAATTCTTTTTTTGACCTAGAGATTTCCATAAATAAGAGTCACTTGCAAGTAACTTTTTTCTGTAGGTTTCAGAAACCAATGAGGGGTTTACTCCATCAACAAGTTCAACTGAAAACCATGTAAAAAAGCTGTTTTCCTGGCCCCTGAATCAGTCTGTGCGATGCTGCCGCGTTCCGGTGGGGATTGGTGTCAATGTCAGCAAGGGCTCCTGAGTGATAGAAGAATGTGATATTAAGCATGTCAATATTTCACTTTCTAAATTGAAATTCTTGGTAGTGTTGAGATAATCCATATGTCTTAATCAACTCCTGGTGTTTGAGTGGGAGGAAGCTAACACAGTAACTAGTTGAGGAGGAGCAGTTAGTCAAAATAACTGCTTTTCTCCCTGAGGACTTTTGGGTTCTGGAAATATTTAACAGATAAAATAGCAGGAGCAGCTGTCCTGAGGGAACTCTGGGAGAGGTGTTTGACACTGTGTGTTATGTAGCTTGCTAAATGCCTCTTTTGTCTGCAGAGGGCCTGAGGTGTGATTAGGGCAGGAGTGGAGATGAGGGAATTTTCCTGGTGCTGGGATTGCAGCGCTGCAGTGGCAGCTCTGAAGTGCTCCGGAGTGGGCATCTGGGGACAGGTTGGGGCTGGGGCCTCACTGCTTACCCTGCCTTTTGAAGTTACCCCACTCTCCAGAGCTGGGGCTGAGGGATGCCCTGCCCATCACTGGGGTAGCAGAGGGGTGCACAGGGCACTCACTCCATGCATGTCTGCTGCCTGACCTCTGCTGTCCTTTAAGGGCTAGAGCTGGGTGGCAATTCCAGTGGCTTCCCAACAGTTGTGGGGGCTGGAGGTACCCCCCTCCTCAGCCCATTGCCTTCCACTAGGGAGAGAGCACCTATGGTGTCCCCAGCTCCTTGCACACAGGGTTACTGCCTGCTGCTCTCCTGGGGCACTGCTGAAGCGTTTCCCAGCCCGCCTGGGGATGGCTGTTGGCTCAGAATTAATAATTTAACTGATTATGAAGGCACGTTGGCAGATACCATGGTACCTGTCAAATCTAACTGCCTGTAAATTTAATTAGTGTGCAAAAACCAGCTTTGGAGTATACCAAAACTTAATTAGTCAGCAACTTAAGGTTGTTAGCCTACTCTCCAGGGTAATAATATCCAAAAAAGGTAAGTGAAGGCTGTGATAAAATAATTAAAAGTGTAAGATCCTCATGGCATGTTTTATTTAGTGCCCATCTCTGCTGTGCATAAATCAGGATGGAGGAGTAAGAGCAGCAGCATCTGGGAGCTGGGCTCTGACAGAGGGTGTCCTCCTTCAGTGCTGGGGGAGCAGTTAGTCAGCAAATGTGGTGGCTTAATTCTGCTCAATCCTATGTGGAGTTTGAGCCTGTCTTTGGGAGCATCCTGTGTGTTTTACATGATGTATCCACCTGCTGGTGAGGAAAACCACAGTCTTCACAAAAGCATGGATTAGTAATTAACAGTTTGGGGACTGTGGCGTGTTTGTATCTGGGCTGATGGGGTAGTCTGTAATAAATGTATGAAGTCCTTCAAATGATGTAACTGGGGAGAGGAATTAGAGTATTATAAGCAGCTTGTGTGTTGGTGACTTGTCCTGGCTTGTCCCTTTCAGAATGAAGCACTTCAGGTGCCAGGAGTGGCTCCTGGGTTACCTCAGTGGCTTTGCAGTGAAGGATGAAGGCTCCTTACCCAGAGAGGAAAGCTTGATTTAATGTTTGTCTGTGTAGTCCTGCCACACAGTGCTTACATTGAGAGAAGGATGTGTGACTCACAGCCAGTGTTACTACAGAGAGAGGTTTTTTACCCTGTATTGGGATGGCACAGTGTAAAAGTGACTCACTGCAGGTTGTTTGACAGGAAGGGAAGGGGGGATTTAGTAACACCGAGCGTGCCTCGTCTCTCACACCCCAGAGATGTACACACTTTTCTTCCTAATGTTCTGCTTCAGTCCTAAGCTGCTGCAAAATGTTTATCCCAATGGCATGTATTTCTGTGTGAATAACCTCTTCTATGAGTGAACTGGGGACTAAAATGAAAGCAACAAAAATTTCTTAGCGCAGCCCTGGGCCTGACTGCAGTTTGTTGCTGGATGTTTGCTCTCTGAGTGCTCCTTGTCTGTCATTATCCCCCGTGCATCACAGTGAAGGAAGGAAACAATGAACTTTCTCATCCCTGAAAGAATATGTAAAAGTCAACAGTGACTAATAAATATCTGGAGGCTGAAATCACATTTAAAAATGAAAGAATCAATAAAACATACTTTGGGTTCTCCAGAAGATAGTTTATAATCCCATTCCCTGTCCCATCTGTAGAAAATGATTTCAGGTCCTGCACCCTGCAATACTGATGGAGGAGGTATTTTGGAGGCATCCGACTCCTCTGCTTTCCAGAGCCAAGTAAAGATGTCACAGCTCCCTTAAACACTTGTGCCATGAATCTCACCTGGCCAGCTGGGTCCTTCCTCCCTCCCAGACAGTGCATTCTGCTCTGCTACTGGAGAGGGAAATCACATTGCCCATCAGTACTGGGCTGCCTACCTGGACTGATGTCTTCAGCATTGCCTGGACCCCTATTTCAGAGCATGGGAGTAGTGGAATTATGGCCTGGGAAGGACCTGGATGTATAGCAATGCACCTGTCTGGTGCTGGTGTTTCATGGAATGGGGCTGTGTTTCACAGCCTAATGAACAGCCAAGTGCAACCTTGTCCAGTTTTCCTCTAAATCCTCTATTATCAGTGGGCAGTGAACCCATGCAAGCTGGGGTTTGGCATTTGGGGAGTTGGTGTAGGGAGAAAACAAGGAAGGGAAGAAAGGCTTGGTGCTGTTCATGTGTGCAAATGTCTTTTCCCCTTGGATTTAATACTCATCTCTTGAGTTTTGTTTTGTTACTAAGTGAACCTGAAAGATCAAAACAGAATTTATCTGCCAAAGCTCCGTGTCACATGCATAGGGTTCACTTGCATCTCCCACTGGAAGTGCTGAAAAGACAGGAGGATCTGTTGACAATCCTCTGCAGAACTGGAGCTTGTCATGGTAGTGGACATGGAGTTGTGCTTAGCTCTGGGGCTTCACTGGGACTTTCTCATGTCACAGCATCCAGCAAAATTCCAGCTGCTTTAAAGTCTATGGAAATTTGAGATCGACTTTTGTAAAACCAGAATTTTAGGTGTTTTTTTGTCACAGGCCTGTGTCAAAATAAAGAATGACTGATGGGGTTCAGTGAACCACTGGATTGCTGAGAGCCATCCTGCATACTGCTGAGTGGGCCTAATTTAATGAACTGAGGGATGCCATGTAATCTATCTGCTTATTATGTTAAGAAGCAGCAGATAATCTAATGATCCACAGGTGGCTGTTTTGATTTTACTGCATGAACTAAAATACGTGCTTTACCAATCTGAGCAGTGTTTCAGTGCTAGAGTTGGTACAGAGCAGCAGATCTCATCTCATCTCATCTTGCTGGTCAGAGATGTTTAGCCTTTTGGCTTGACCATGGCTGATGTAGGAGGGCTTGTGGTGAGCCACCTCATGAGCTGTGAGCCCCTTCCTGGGGGAAAGCAGGACCTTGGGGTTTGGGGGTTTGCCTGTCAGCCCCTCCTCACTTGCAGAAGCAGGAGGCATCCCAGCTCTTGGACAGCTGGTGGGGAACAGGGGGTGTCTGTCAGGATGGAGCAGCCTCAGGCTTCCAGGGATCTCCATTCCTCTGACCAAGAGCTCCAGGCTTCAGCAAAAGTGGTGGTGAGGATGTGCCCAGGTTCCTTTCTGAAAAACCAGAAAATGGGATTTTTATTTTTTATTATGAACACTTGGTAGATTCCTGCCTTCATATGCATATATACTGGAGAAGTGCATGTTGTTTGTTATTTATTTTTTTTGAATGCTTATGTATATAAACAAGTACCTATTCACAGCCTTTGGTCAGGCTGTAATCATGGCCTGTAATCACAATCAATAACTTAGTAGATTAATTAATGTCAGTGAAATATGCTTCTTCTATTGCTGGTATGGCTGTTCATTGCTATCATACCCTGGAAATGCAAGCCTTATCTTTGGATGTATCTACAAAGGGGAGAGGAATTTAATGGGATTTGTGCCTAGCACTTAAAAACACTGCTCTTCTAGTGTGTGCCCTGCTCCTCTTCCTGGCAGCCTTAGTGGTATCGATATAAACTGTTTCCAATCTTTATTGTAAAGCTTGGCTTTAATTTTAATTGGTTTTGGTTCTATTTAATCGAACTGTAATAATTTAATTTTTTTGTTTAAAATTTCAATCATGCTTACCATATGGTAGGGATCATTTATACATAAAAGCTACTTGCTGTTTTACCTTTGGAAATCGTTAGGGCCTTCACAGTAAGAGCTTCCTAACCATCTGCTACCCTCTCAAACCTCGTGTTAATGTAGACATCTGCACTTGTGACTTGGGGGATATTTAGCAGTGTTGTCCAGTCGAATGCCCTTGTTCCTGGCTTTCCAAAAATCAGGGCTGCAGAAAGCGATGGCTTTAGTCACACCAAAAGCCATTTGGTTTACATGGGGGGTGGGTGGGCACCTGCCCCTCCAAACACCTTCCTACCACCCAGGCAGAACAAGTGGATTCTCAGCCATCCCAATTAGCTGTGGGTTCAGACTGATGTCCTGTAATCCTTTAATGCTGGAGAGGCTCCAGCATCAGACCCCATGCTAATCCGTTTTTAGAATGTGCATTGTGCACAAAGAAGATTATTCCATTTTAAAATGAGCTAATTGTTTGCAGTTAAAAAGAGTATCCCTCAAATTACAGGAGAAAAATACTGTAGGGTGAAATCCTGGCCTCGATTAAGTCAGCAGCAAACCTCTCCCTGGCTTTGGTGGAGTGTGGCTGGGGTGTCCCTGTCCTTTTGCTGCTCTGGCTGCCTCACACCATGATTTCTCTTCTGAGGTTTGGGGCATTTTGGTTTTATTTTGCTTTTTTTCTGTCAAAATTTGGTATGTAATGTTTGTCAGTGAAGAAGAAGAGAGAGCTCCTGAGAACTTCTGATTTTGCAGTAGCTGAAAACAATGGAGCTAATATAGAAATTTAAATGTTGAGTGTTTCCAGGGTTTAGAGACTCAATGCTCTTCATCTGGGTTCTGTGTAAACTGCAGGTGAAGACAAAACAGTAATATGAAAGCCATACCCTTAGTAAAAAAAAAAAAAGCTAATTTGATTCTGCATTTAAGAAACATCCTTTAAATGATTTTTTAAAAAACAAATATTGGTTCCTGGAGCTGTTTTTATAAACAAGGGGATGTTGTTTATATACATTTTTGGCATTGTGTTTAACAACAGCAGTGAAAATTAGACTTAATGCATTTGTGTTAATACTGCTCTGTTTTCCCTAAAGCAGGATGCTTTTAAACATGTGCAATAATTTTGCTATTGAATAGCAGTGTGATGATCAGGAAAAATGTTTTCCCTTGGTAAATGATTCAGGTAATGTGTCGATTTCAACTGATTCTTTACCCACATTAATCCTTTTAAATAGCATAGCAAGAAAACTTTTAAAATGTATTAGAAATTAATGGATTAATGTAGGAGTTAAATGCTCTGTTAAATGCTGAGATTTCTGATACAAGTTATCTGGTTTTGATGGTCCAGCAGCATGTAATAAATCTTGACAAGGTGATAGGAGTTTGTGGGAAGCTGCATCCTGGGGTGGCAGGAACAGCTGCTTGAGTGTTGTTTCCCCAGTCGGGGCACTTCCATAGGGTGTAAGTGTCTGACCCCCACAAAAATAAAGATGTTTGTACTATCTGGTAGGGCTGAGGTAGAGCCTTATTTTTTTCCTTATTCTTTCTTTATTTTAATTAAATGCCCAGTCACATGGATTTGATTTCAGAAATCAATTATTTTCAGGGATGAAAGTGAAAAATGTCCACTCTGAGGCTGGTAGATAAGCCAGCCACAATGTGCAGGTGGACAAATGACCATTTGAGGTTAATAATGTGTCCCTTCAGGTCTATGGAGAATAAAAATTAGGCTGAGAAAGTGCATGCATTCTTGGAGAAGGGATCAGTGAAAAAAAGTGTCTAAAATGCTTTCACATTTTTTTGTTCTTGACCAAATTCCTTTAATATTTTAATACAAACTACTTGGTTTTCAGTTACCTCAGTGTATGGACTTCTTAGGAACGTTGGTGGTGCTGTTTGTGTTTCTTGAGAGGATGTGGGTAGGAGAGGGGTGGCAGATGGGAAACTCAGGAGAAGGTTATGAGATGCTTTTTAAAGGAAATAGAAATGTAATAAAAAAATTAGAATGAATGGAAAAAAATTGTTTCTGGAGTTGGGTGAAGCAGGGTGGCTGTGCTGTCGAGACAAGGGTCGAGGTGCAGTGTTTTAGCTTCTTTTGCAGATGCAGAGCCCTTCCTTGATGGAGAGGAGTGAGTTTTGATTTCAGCCTGGCAGAAGCACCTTGTGAGCTATTTGTGCTTTTTTTCAGCTGGGTGTAACTCCCACAGCCTGGCTGAGCCTGAGAGCCTCGTTAGGGAGTGTAATTGACCTTGAAATGTGCTGTGAGAGAGGAGGACAAACTCTCTCCCACTTTGGGGAACTTGTTTATTGCCAGTTGCTGCTTGTTCCTGAGCCTTAATTTAATTCCTTTCAAATTCCTCTTTTCAAAATCCCTTAAATTCATGTGGTACAAGGACAAATGGCAATTAAGGAGTGGTGGGTGCTTGGCTGCAGGGAGGGATATAGAAGAAGGGAGCCCGGAGAGCAGGGATCTCCGTAGGGTTTTGCTCCTCTGGGAAGCTCTATGGACCCTGTGCTGCTGCTGGGGGACACTGGGTCTACTGGGATTCCCTTTCCCCAAAAGGAGATGCTAATAGTGGAGCTGAATAGAAGGTGCAGCTGTGTGTTAATTTGCTGTAGTTATTTTACTTAAGCATCTCTTGCTGATTTCAACTTGAACCAGGGTGCAGCCACTCTGCCTCACTGGGTGTGCCCATGATAGGAAATGAGCAGAGGGGGCTCCTGAGGTGGCAGCATGTTTGTAAAATATTTGTGATTTTGCAGATGAGATTGGTGTGCAGTGTTCTCCTACATGTGAGACACGTGAAAATGATCTGCATGTGATACAGGACCCATAGCCCTCTGAGCCTCTCTTGCTTCTGCTGCAGCTGTTCAGGTGAATGCACTATGATTCCTTTACTCCAGCCCCGTGGTAATTTGCACAGGTTTTGCAGAGCCCAATCCCTGTTTTCCTTTAGGTCCTGGGATGAGGAAAGCTCTCTGTGTGTAAAGCTGTGAGGTGATGGCTGGTGGTGGGAGGGTGAGTGGAGTCCCTTGTCCCTGCTGGGGACTCCTCAAGTGCTTTGTATTCATCTCCTTCTCCAGCTGCTGGTCTTCACTGTGTGCAGGGGTGGATTTGGAGGTGATTAAGTTTCCTGTTACAAGTTTAGGTCTGAAATCACTCCACACAGATTTTTAACTGCCTGTTTCCATTATCACTTTCTCACTATTGTCCCTGAGTATTTTGGGCTGGGGCTGTACCCCTCGGCTTCTCTGAAGTCTGTGCTGGCTGAAGGGTGAGGGCATGGACAGGAGCACCCGTGAGGGAGTAGGGGGACTGTAAATCATCTGGACGCTGTTGTGTACTTCAGAACGACATTTTCAAATGGTTGGCTTTACATTTTGCTTCAAAAAGCCTCTTTGTCTCTACCACAAGACTCTCTTTTAGACCAGATCCTGCCAGTGGTTCTAAGAAGCCAGGCCAGTTGGTGCATATTTATTTCATTGTGAAGTTTATTTAAAAATGGCTTAATACCATTTCAGCAGCGGAGGGGGTGTGCTTTGTCATGTTAATTCCAGAGTAAACTTCTTAATATTACCTACCACTGTGTGATGTGACAGCTGGCTGTTTAATTAAATGAACTGTTTTTCTGCCTGAGGTTCAGCTTCTCTTGTTGCAGCTACTTACTCTATAAGAAAAGATGTGCTGCTTGTTGCACAGCCAGAAAATCCAGGTACAGAGAAGGAAAGAGACTTTTCCATTTCCACACTGGAGGGATTTCAATCATAGTCTACCAAGTCTCAACTGACTGCCCTAAGGTTTAGCTGAGGGATTCTGTAGAAGCCCCTTCTGGGTTTTCCTACGTGGAAACCTTGATTTAATCTTTCTGCAGCAGGTGACACTGGTATTTTGGGTTTGGCAGATCCTGATCAGATTTTGCTCATGAGGCTGGAGCACCTGATGGCACTACTGAGTGGCCATTGTTCCTGATCCCAGAGATCCCTGGAGTCTGCCCGAGTGCACCTTTGTGCACAGTTGCTCGTTTTTCATTAGGCAGTGATTTGATTAGATAAAAATAAAAATTGCTTGAGCATTCACTTTTGCAGTGATGCATAACAAATTTATGCAGATTCCGAATAGGGCTAATCTGCATGCAAAGTATAAAAATGTGATTACTAACCCATATGCACCTGTACTGAGGCTTAATCGGGTACAAATATGAACAGGAAGAAGCTTAAGAAAATATCCAGCCTTAAATTTGAGTATGAATTAATGCAAAGAGATCTTTACAGTGTTAATGGTGATTCAGGTGTTTCTAGAGGAAATTAGATGGTTTGATAGTTTAAGAACACTGTTATACTTTAACTGACTTTATTGATTAAAAAAAGATTCTTACTTTCTGCAGGCTTTTCACTTTCAACTTCCTTAAACTGTCCTGTTGTGATGGCATTCAGTTTGTGTCCAGGATCACCCTGAGAACACCGGTGATTGATTCTGATCATGTGTGAATCACTTCAAATGAATGTAGTTTCCTTGACATAAAGGAAACTTTATCAACACTAACAGAGCACCGGGAGGTCAGGAGAGATTTAAAGAATGCATTATCACTGATCTGAATAATTCTGTTGTTGTTCAGTGATCTGTTGGTTTAACCCTGCAGCTTGTGTTTGATACTAGAGCATATCACCGGGCTGGGAAGGTGTTCCTGGTCCAGGGAAGCTGAATGTCAGTGGGAGTTCTTTTTACCTGATGTTTTCTTGCTTCCAGGGTGCTTTGAGAAGGCTGTAATGTTCTGTGGTGAGCAGAGGAAAGTGAATTCAGGTTGTAGAAGTGAATGAATAATGAGAAGAAAATCTGGAAGTCAATTGCCATCAGTTGCTTCTCATCCTTAGGGCACGAATCTGACAGGAGATTCTAACCCTTGTAGTACCCATCTTCACCAAAAAACCCCCATGTCATTTTTATAATGAAGCAAAAGTATTGCTGCCTGGTACCATTTCTGTACTGGCTGTACTGGAGCAAAGTATTTCTCTTGTAAAGGGTACAGTGCTGGGAAAGCAAACCCTCTGCCTGGGTGAGGAGGCTTCTCTGCTGCATGTACAGTGTGGGCAGCCCTAGTCATTGGAAATGCTTCCATGGAAAAGCCATCCTGGATGGGATTTTTGAGGACCAGGTGGCAATAACACCCTTCTAAGCATCAGAAATCCAGGAGATGCTTGAATGGACAGTCAAGACTTTCCAAATTGGCTCACTCTGAATAGCAGCTGGACTTCTAACCACAAAGTTCTTCCAAATAATTTAAAATTACAGTAAAATGAGATGGTATGAATTAAGCTTTTCTTTTTTGTTGTTGTTGGTTTTGTGGTGCATGGGTCTGTACAGTGGTTGCTCATTGCCCTCATCTCATTTGTGAGGTGGGATGAGATGGAAGTCAAATGTGTTGATCTGGTTTGGGTTTCACTCCCACTTCAGCCCCTAAGGTCAGTATCTGCTCCTACTTAACTGGTGATGGGACAAGAGAAAATGGACTCTACTTGCATGAGGAGAGGTTCAGATTGGATATTAGGAAAAATTTCTTTACTGAAAAGAGTGGTCAGGCATTGGAACAGGCTGCCACAGGAAAGCGGTGGAGTCACCATCCCTGGAGGGGTTAAAAACGTGTGGAGGGAGCACCTCAGGACATGGATTAGTCGGCATGGTGGTGTTGGGTTGATGGTTGGACTTGGCGATCTTAGAGGTCTTTTCCAACTTAAATGATTCTGTGACTAGACTATTTCCAGCAGAAATGATGCTGTGATGAGGACAGTCATTCTTGAAGAACCTGCCAAGTTAATATGGCAGGTTCTGACCACCAGCAGTTGCAGCTGGGTCCTGCTAAACCCTTTGGGTTATGAATGTTTCTTACTAAGAGATTTCTGACACATTTTGATGGAAAGCAAATGCAAGTAGAGGGGATGCTCCAAGTAAACAGAGCTGACATCAAATAATCAAAACCACTTAACACTGTGACACAAAGTGACAGCATCACAGGATTTCAAAATTAAAGTTGACACTTTGTCCTGTGCATTAGTGGATACAAGAAGGACCAGCACTGTGGCATGAGGTAATCACAAAGCATCAGGATTTCCTCTGGGTGGCTGTGACACTGTGAGGCTGACCCATGACCCTGGGGTTGCATTAAATGGAGTGGTTTGTATAGAAGTGGCCAAGCCCTTGAAAAGGTAAACTACTTAAGAAATATCTTGTGCAGAAGGCTCAAAGGGAAGTGTTGACTGGGAGGAGAGGCTGAGGTTATTTGCTGTAATGACCATTGTGCTCACTGAAAACTGCACTGGGTTTGTGATTGGAGCCTGTTTAATAGCATATCCCCAGATGACTGTAAGGGAGCCTTAGGTTTGGATTCCTGTTCAAGTTCTGCATCCAGGACCTCTCTATTTATACATATTTCCCAGAGGAAACAGTCCATATTATTTCCTTTAAGCAGTTAGACAGGATGTATGCTACTTACAACAGCTGCTGCTTGCAAGAACCTTCACTTAGTTAATGTTACCTTTGCCAGAAAATATTCAAAACTGAAAATAGAGTATCTGTAGCGTTGTGTTCAGCTCAGCAGGATGCTGCATTGGTGCCAGGATGGAAGGAGACAGAATAACAGAATTCTGTAGCAAGTAAAGTATTAATCTTTAATGTGCAAAAAAAGGGGGCATAGGTAGAAAGACTGTCCTGATTTGGCAATGCTCACAAGCTCCTGAGAAGGCTTTGTGAGTCCTGGGGCTGTACTGAGTTACCAAGAAATATCTTTATGTTCTAGATCCTAAAAATAATAGCCAGGGAGGGAACTGCCTGACCTGTTTCTACTCCAGCACACTTAGTGCTGGCTTTGCCAAGACCATGGTAAATCTTGGTGATCAACTGCTTGATCAGGCAGATGGGGAATGGTTTTATCCAGCACTGCCATCCACAAGGTCTTGGAGCTAGCAGTGAGCTGAAGACAAGGATAAGTTGTTCTGCAGGCCCTGGAAGATCTGATAATTTCTTATCAACAAATGACTAAATGACTTGAAAGCAGACAAATCAGTGCAAGTGCTGTAGGTGAATCCCCTTCTCAGAGGTCAGTGTGCTGGGAGTGTTTGGGGGGCTTTGCATTGCTCTGGCAGCACTGGCCCTATCAGAAAGCATTTGCTTGTGTCAGACTGATGTTTTAGAGAGATTAATGAACCCTTGAGGAGGATGAAGGGGTTTCTTAATGGGGGAGAAAGTATACTGGAAAAAAAAACAACAAACAAGGCAGTGAGGAAGGCTTGTCTGTCTTGTAGTTATTCTATATTTAGGTGGACTTTGTGCTCTAGTGTCTGCAAACAGCCTGTGTATAAATGTTTCAGGAGAAGGTGGCATTTCAAGACAAAATCATCTGATATTCCAGGCTCAAGTGATCTCATGGTGTATATATAGCAAAAGAGCTTTGGCTGTGTCACTGCCACTGGGTGGATGACGTGGCATCATCCGGCATTGCCCTGGAACACGTTCAGGCCATGGAGGTGTGATGTGTGGGTATCCAGAGAGCTTGTGGGTATTTAGAGCTTGACTTTACATTTGGGTATAGAAAAACTGAGTTTTCCATTTTGGTTTCCCTAGGGTTTGGGAATGCGGGGTGGTGTGGGAGTAGCCCTGAGTGTTTAGGAAAGGGAATCCAATGAGGTGCTAGAAAGTCACCATAGAAACACTAATGTGTTGAAAGTATGACAGAATTGTTTCTGTAGATACTTCCTGAGGCTTTAAAAGGTGATACTTTTTAGAAGTAGTGGAGTGCAATCAATTAATTGAAAAGAGATGCTGAGTATTGGACAGATAAATGCCTGGGTGTGTGGAAGGATTGGGATGCTTTTGGATCAAATCCTCTGTTGTAGTGGGTAAACTCCTCTTACTATTACCAAGGTGTATTGTAAAAGTTGCTGGCTTTAGGCTTCTGGTACCTCTGCTCCCTTAAAACCACTGGGCTTTGGTGACTGGAGACTTTCTTCTCATTCCATTCCAAAGGTATCCATGGGGCTGTGTAAATAATTTGTCTGTCTCCCTGTTGTCCTCCTACATTGTCCTCCAATGTACTTAGGAGTCAATTATTTTGCTACCTTTATCTTGTAAAATTGAATCTCAGTTTCTTGGTCCTCCTAGATTATAATTCTTAACATTCCTTTCAATGTGAATTTCTCAGTTATGGGTGACTGGACCTGTACAGTTCTGTGTAGCCTTCCTTCCATCAGCTTGTCATGACCCAGAGGTGCATGAAGTCTTTCAGTGGACATGTCCAAGGACCAAGAATACATTTCCATTTAACAAAAGCTTCAAGGTGATCAGTATTTGAATTTCGTGTAGCGTGGTCATAGACATGGAATTGTCCTCTACAAGAGGTCAGACAAGTCTTAATAGCCCACCTCTCCAATACTGTGAGGGAATATTAAACATTAATTAACCATTACATCTGTTTAAAATTCACATGCCAGTTCCTGCTTGCACGACAAATACTCTCTTGCTCACTGGCAGTTTCTCAAGGTAAATGATATTTTGCCTGTGTCTGGCTTCATTTTGTTTCAGAAGAGTAGAGATCTAAAAGGGAGAGTCCTTAGATTGCATATGCCAAGTGCTTTGTGAGTGCTGTTGACCCTGCTGCGTGCTTGGCTCACCAGGACTTTTGGAAGCTCTGGTGGATGCTTGGAGCACAAAGCTTCCTGAAGTTCTTTGCTGTGCTGCTGTCTGCAAGCACAAGGGGCCTTCCTCAGGCTTCTGCTTTCTCCCATCATGTGTAGAAATGAAGTAGTTCTTCAGTAACCAAAGACTGGCCTTTGTTTGATAATCTATGGAGACAAAGAAAGTTTGTACCCAATTCGGGAGCCACACTTCCTCAGTGTGTTTATTGTTTTGGGGTTTTTTTTTGTAATCTCGGACTAGATGTAGTTATAGCAGCACACTTCTGAAGTTCTTGGCAGTCATGAGTCTTCTCACTCCCACTTTTTATCCAGAATTCTTGAGCATTCAGAAAAACCTTTATAGAAACCATAGTGTAGAAAGAATGGTCCTCAGGTGAGCGGGTGAGCAAGTATTACTTGGACCAGTCGTAACACCAGGTAATCCAACTTGTTCGTAAAAAATTACAAACAAAATTCTCGGTTTTAGATAACCTGTCCTGCTTTGACATTTCTGTGTCCTTGCAGAGGGATTTCTAATATTAATGTCAGTCATGTGTGCTGCAAAATAACATTGTGCAGTGAGGATGATTGCTTCATCTTCATGCTGGCATTGCAGTACTTTGTATTCTAGAAGTATTCTGTATTCCTTTTGAGCAGGCCAGGTCTCTAAGAAATGTGCAAGTGTTTTATTGTAACAAATAAAGGACCCAAACAAGACTAAAGGTTCATAGTGTTTGTTTTTTGACATGTCTGCTGTTTTCCATCTCACACAACTTTACAGGGACATTAACAAAGAACAAGAGCTGATGGGAGAGAATGTGCATTTAACTCCTTCTTAACTCCTGCACTGGGTAGAGGAATGACCATAGGGAAATGGTGGCCAGTGTCAAATTAAGAAACTGAATCAATTGTCATGAATTTCCATCCACATCCCATACAGCATGATCCTAGTGGTGCTGTGACTCAGAACAATTCCTCAGCAAGGAACTTGACTGAGGAAACTGGGAATATCTGACTGGACAGTTATACAGAGTGATGCCTGTCAGGATTTTGACTCTGACTTCAGAGGCATTGGGATTTCATTGTTTTTTTAGGACCCTGTAGGGCCTTTGACTGAGGTCTGTAAATTGCTCATCAGTGGTCCTGTCTTTTGATGGAGCTGGTCATCCAGGAATTTGTTTTATTATTTCACAATAAAATATTTAAGACACCATTTTCATAAAATCTTTCTCTGGGAGGCTGCTACTTGTCTTGGACAATCACTAAATTATCCACCAGTCTCCCAGATATTTTCAGAATTAATGGCTTGACCCAGTTACACAATTCATTCTTCATTCATTTTTTGTAGCATGTTGAACAGTAATTTATTTCCCATCTCATTGCATGTTGTAATGACCTGTCCTATATTTTTCTAGATATTTAGTTTCTGTTGAGCAGTGGCAGTTTGTAGAGGTTTGGCTTTCAGTTCCAAGCAGGCATGTTCTCATCTTTTTTTCTAAGTTCTCACAGGAGCTGTTTGGTAATGGCTTTTGTTTTGCCCAGGGACTGACACTTCATGATGCTGCATTGTTACTGATGTGAAGCAATCTTCACCAAATGCCTCAGTTTTGAGCAATCTCTGAGCAACATTTTGAAATTTGCTTACATTGTTTTTTTCCTTCCCTTCCCTGTCCACAAATATTGCTAAAGTAATGAGGTTATAACAAAATTTTTATTTTTGGTCTTAAAAATGACACATGGAGAATTTGCAGCTGTAATATCACGTTCTGTTATTGCTGATACTCACTGTAGATTGTGGTTTTCCTCACCAGTACTTTCCCAAACAGGAGGTAGGTGGCTTTCTTTGAGCATGGTTTGAGTCGGATGAAGTGAAAGGCAGTGGGCTCCTACTCTCCATGCAATCCTGGTTGTAAATTTTGGAACAGGACACATGGTTCTAATACACATTTTGCCTGTGCTGTTATTTTAGTGCTGTTTTTTAATATAACATTTACAAAAACATTGGCAATCAAAGAACTTGTTACCATTTGTGCTAATTTCAGGAGGTGATCACAGGACTATGTAATTAGCATTGATGAAATGAGCTGAATGGAGAGAGGCTACTTAGGAGATGGGAGAGCAGGACATTTTCACTGCTAGACAAGGAACACTTAACAGGATGTTAATGAATCAAGACAGCTGGAGAATTCATAAAGGGCAAATCAGATGTGATTGCTTCTGTTACAAGGCAATAGGTAGGTCAGTGGGCATTGTAAGATACTTAGGATGGTATCCTGTTGTACTGAAGGGAAAGGAAGAGATTTATGTAATGGAAATCCTGTTTCACAGCTCTAATAACCTTGTTAATAACAATTCAGTGTGTCATGGCATTTAGTAAGGATTTCAGATTTTGTCGTGTAGAATCAGGAGAAAGATTCAAGTGGAGAAGGAAGAAGGATTTAGCAATGAGCACTTTTTGTGCAGCAGTACAAGGTAGCAGCATCCTTGGAGCAGGCTGCAGGGACAGCAGTATCAAGTCCAGCTGCACAGAGCAAAGGAAGGGTCCACTTGGGTTTTCCCTGTGCCACTTGCCTGTCTGCCTGCCTTTAAATTTGGGCTACATTAGAAGGAGGATGTTAAGCAGGGCCAGTTTGCTTTTTTCAGTGTAATAGGCCACTGCTGCACGAAATGGAATGTGCTGAAGGCTTTCTGAGCTCTGGTGTGAAACCATCCATGCAAGCAGCTCACAAAAGCTTGTGTTCTTCCTTGTCTGTTTTGCAAACAGGATGCTGTGGGTGAGAAATGATAGGTGCAGGCTGTTTTTCTCACTTTGGAATTCACCCACCTGCATGAGCTAAGGAGGTTGATGCTGCCACCTGGAAAAGGGGCAGAAATTTAGAGTGTTGAAATCTAGAAGTGAGTTCAGTGAGTTCTTTATCCCCTTGCACTGGAGTTCATGTTGTGCAATCATGTGCTTCACTCATTCTCCCAATAGGTTTGGATGTCTGGATATCACCTAGATTCACCATTTGGGTGAATCTGGCCTGGATGTAGTGATCTGGAACCCTTTGAAGAGCTCTACTTTCTTACCCAAATGGGCAGAATACCATCCTGCCATTTCCCATCCAAGCCTCTTCAGGCTTGGCTGCCCCTGCAATTCCTTGGAAGGACCATTCATCTGCCCTACTCTGCTTTTCTCCTTAGACCCAAAATCCCAATGTCAGGACAATCTCCAAAGTCTTTTTTCTCTAGTATGATTTCCATCAGAAGACTTTATCCATGAGGATAGATCTATCTCTAATGGATGTTGTTTCCAAAACTTACTATTTTTTTCTCCTACACTTGCGTGAAAAATCTTATCTCATTACTGTTTGGCATCCATATGAATCTGCACAAGACCTGGCTGCAGAAGTTGCTTTTATTTTGTCTCTTCACACAAAAACACCCATTTTGATTCATGTGCATAACCACAATTCTGTCCATTTAAATGCTGGTTCAACAGTTCAGTGGGGGTTACAGTTTTTTACTTGTTGGTCTGTCTGAGATATGATGTGACATCTGTGAAACATGCATCTCTAATAACTGGAGAGCAGCCTCAAGCAAAACCCTGCATGTCTGAAAAGCTCCACAGCTTGAGAAGAGGGGAAGGAATACATGTTTTTTGATCTAGACTTTGTGGCTGATTCTCTTCTCATGATTAACCAGCTCTTTGAATCCCAGCACAAATTTTCTTGTGTCTCAAGCCTCTTTCTGCTCTTGGCTACAGAAGCCAAGGGCTGTGTTTTCACTGAATTCAGGTTTTACACCCCAGAATATCTTTGCTCTTGCTTCCAGATGTTCTGCTCATTTGTAGACAGTGCAATGCATTGATAGCAGTGTGCACATAGAAGCTTAATTCCAGATTGCTGGTGCAGAGTTGTGCTGAGTTTTCTGCTTTGGATTCAGTTAAAGGAAGAAGGCTCAGAGCACTGGAGGTAGCACAGGTTTTTGGTCCACTGCCAGTTCCCAGAAAGTCTTTTCACTATGAAAAGTCATGCTGGTAATAGATATTGCCTGTCAGCTTCACTTCTTTTCCATCTTTGTTTATTCTTTCTTTAGTTTTTATTCTGTCCTTCTTGAAGGAGGATATCAGACTGATTTGGGCAGTTCCCTAATTGCACTAGAAGCAGGACTGGAGGTACATGAACAAAGTTAAAGCATGAACATTCAGGAATCTGCTAGATAAACATTTAATTTCTGCCTACTTACTTCACTTTTAAGTCCCAGAGGACCAACTTCCTATTATCACTGAACCTCATTAGAATTTTATCTGTGGTCTTATAATAAAATGAAAAGCATTAAGTAACTAGGGCTGTCCTGGGCTATTTGGGATCGATTCAGCTAACCACTAATTGCAGTTTGCCTCCCAAATGCTGTGGAACTTGGAGGTTTTTTGTTATATGTAAGGGTGAGATATCTTTTGAGATACTGCATGAAGAAAAGTTAACAGTGAGCAGGGTTATTTAATATCCTAAATAAGGATACAGAGGAGGAAGTGGAAAGCAATCTGGCAAGGTCTGCTGTAGCTACTGGCGTGGTTTGGTACAAATTAACTGTATCATAGTGAATTAGAAAGGGGAAAAAGAGCTGCAAACGTTCATATGATTTGGAAAGCAACCTTAGATTTGCTTGTATATGTGACTATTTTCATGTTTTCCATGGAACTAGTTCATATGGTTCCAATTATTCACTTAAGTCTCATATTATTATTTTCAGTTTCCTGAGTGCATGATTTGTGTAGCTAAGAATATTAAAGCCAAATGCACAAATTGAAATTCACTGCACATTGATTAAATTGGCTGTATGCATTACTTAAGTTAAATAAATTACATATGTTAAAAAATAAGCAGCAAATTATGACTATAATAGTTGCAATTTGCAATTTGAATGACCCATAAACCAAGAATTGCCTGCTGACAAAATGTTTGAATAATATTGAATAATGAATACATTAGAGAACTCCATGATGTGTTCATTGCAAATAATGAATAAGGAAAAAATACTCATAAAATGTTATGTAAGGATTTGTTCAGTAGAAATTTGGATTCCTTAACAGGTTATTTGGACAGTCCAGCTAAATGTAAAGGTTGAAGGAGTGGGTAAGGTGTAATGAAACTGGTAAGGGGCAGCTTCAGAAGCAGCTTCATTGTTCCACATGCTTTTGGAGAATCCTGAGAAAGGAGTATATGAGGAATTCATGGCCACCTCTGCAGCAGTCCACCAGTGGTGTGCACAAAATACCCTTATAAAAAGGCTGTTTTTCTGTCTGTATGTGTCTTCTTACTGTGAAGAAAGGAAAAAATGACCATGGTGATGCTAAATCCATGGAGGGTCATAATGGTGTGGTTGGGGTGCTCATTCTTGCTCCAGAATTTGAACATATTCTGGGCTGAATCCTGCCTTGATAGTGCTCAGCTCTTCTCTACAAGCATTTGTGTTCTTCCTGTGTTCGTCCAAGTGCTGGTGGGGCCTGGGGCTGCTTCATTCACCAGTGGGAATGTGGCTCTTCTGGGAGTGGAAAAATTCTGGGTTGAAGCTTTTTAAAAGTAAACGGTAGCTAAGGGCCTGGTGATTTTTTTTTTTCCTGAAAGCTGGCTTCTGTTGAGATGTTTCAAGGGCAGGATCTGCAGTCAAAGATTGAGCTGTTGCAGTCCTGGATTTCAGATAGGGCTGTGGGGTTGCTTATGGCAGCCTGGGCTTGCACTGCTCTTCAGGAGCAAAAGATACCACAGTTGCATTACCCCCATTCTTCTCTGCAGCCTTAACATCCTCTATTTCACCCCTACCACAGCCTCAACAAAAAGCATTGTGGCAGGGCTGAAACTCAATTGGATTCTTGGAATAGTGCTTGGAAATGCTCTTGAGTTCTGGGCTTAAAGAAGATCAAAGATGTATGTATGGAAAGCCCTAACTGCAATAGTGCAGTACATTATTGGTAACATTTTTCTTTTCCACTTATTTCCATTATTTCCCTCAAGTAACACTCTTGTGGGGGGTGTGGGTTAAGTGCTCGTTTTTCAAGTTTTCTTTAGAACTGCAGTTTTGCTGACTCTGCAATCTGGGCATTTTTAAATGCTATTGCAGTCTTCTTACAGTGAGGTGAATTGCATTCCTATCCTGTGAAGTGCCACATGCCTGGTTTTATCTCACCTTCATGAAAGTGCTTTTGAATAACAGAACCTGCAAATACAGCTTAGGAAGAAGAGAACAATATATGAATATGAAGAATTGGGAAAAAGCCCTTGTAAAATGGAAATAGGCAATACTCTTCTGACTGTAAAGAAACCAGGGGCCTGATGTTGTCTGATGTTGAGCACCCTGTACATCAGTGGCAGTCAAGTCCTTGGAATTTCAAGTCAAAAAGCCACTTGCCAGCCAGCAGCTGCTCTGGGGTGGGGCTGCCAAAGGACCTTGTTCCCCCTATTATATTCACACTCTGCTACCCCCACAGTAATGGCACATTGTGAAGTTGAAACAGGCTCAACACTTGAAATTGAAATTAATGTTATTTGTTGTATTTAATTAACGATTATAATCTATAAAATGTACTGCCTGAAACACACAAAATGAAAACAAATTACCATCTCTGGCAATTTAGCATCTTTTCTGTGATAAAAAATAAAAATTAAAGAGGCAGCTTTGTCTTGAAAAAATACCCTGCAGGTAAAAGGTAATCCTCCAAATTAGGCTGACAGATAGGAAAGTATAAATCTTCAAGTTTGTGTCCTATCCAGAGCTCTTTCTCTGACGTGGAGCTGCTTTTGCTGTTTTTATGAGAAACCTATAAATTTGATGGAACTTATTGTGTTAGAATGTCAATAAAGACTCTTAGAATCATAGAACTGGCTGGGTTGGAAGGGACCTCAGAGATCATCGAGTCCAACCCTTGAACCACCGTTGCGGTTGCTAGACCATGGCACTGAGTGCCACATCCAGTCTCTTTTGAAATATCTCCAGGGATGGAGAATCCACTACTTCCCTGGGCAGCCCATTCCAATGTCTGATCACCCTCTCCCTAAAGAAATTCTTTCTAATATCCAACCTAAACCTCCCCTGGCACAACTTGAGACCCTGCCCTCTTGTCTTGCTGAGAGTTGCCTGGGAAAAGAGACCAACCCCCCCCCTGGCTCCAACCTCCTTTCAGGGAGTTGTAGAGAGTGATGAGGTCTCCCCTGAGCCTCCTCTTCTCCAGGCTGAACAGCCGCAGCTCCCTCAGCCTCTCCTCATAGGGTCTGTGCTCGAGTCCCTTCACCAGCCTGGTTGCCCTCCTTTGGACCCGCTCCAGCACCTCAATCTCCTTCCTAAACTGAGCGGCCCAGAACTGGACACAGGACTCGAGGTATGGCCTCACCAGGGCTGAGTACAGGGGCAGAATCACTTCCTTGGACCTAGTTGCAAAGGTGATCTTTGTCAGGGCCTGTTGGGCTCAGTGGAGAAGCCTCTGTGGTGTTTTTATTTTGCTTAGACCATTTTTGGTGAAGTGTTCAAAATGGCGATGTGTCTGAGGTAGCAGAGGACAGCAGATGCCTGCTTGAGGTGACTCATTCCAGGTAGTTGTAGCACTGACTGGGATCCAGAAGGCACTCATTAGAGAGAGAACTATTGCAGTGTTATTTCTGATCATAAACCAGGTGTTGAGCTCCATCCTGGCAGAAAAAGATGGAGCTTATGGTCATGCTGCTTGGGCTAATTTCATAGCAGATATTATGCTTTATCTGACAGAGGTTCAGGTAATTGGTATTGCAGCCAGATACTGAATTGCTCACCTCCAGGAAAGAGAGAGACATTCTGGACTCTACAAGAGGTGGGTGACTTGAGGGTAAAATGTCAAGACCAACTCTCACTGCTGGCAGGGAATTGTCCTGAGGATGAGCCAGGAAGCCTTGCAAAGGTGAGTCAGGTAACCTTGTGTTGTCAGTCCCTGACAGCCTCAGGACAGAAGTGGCTGCCTGATCTGGAACCCCCTGAAATGAGCCTACAGGTGGTGGGCTGCCTCTTATGCTTTTAGATGTTTTGGAGATGTTATGATCTCTCAAGCCCTGTATCAGATTTAAGGGAAAGGATTAAAGATGTTTGTGTCTAGTAGGTTCTGTAAAATCCATTATTATTTCAATCAGTCAGCTAATGCAGGGTGCTGGAGACTGCAAAGTCTTCACATGGTTGGAAAGAGCATGTAGGTTAAATCTCTGAAAGAACAAAAACTAACTTGACATGGAAGTTACAGAATGCATTGCACTGTCCAGAAGTGGCACAGTTGTGGCAAAAAATTGCTTTGTGTGCTGATGCTTTCTAAGCACATCTGCTCTGCAAGTGTCTCTCTGTGGTGACAGATTTGAAAAAAAAAATACATTGCCTTTGGAGGATTTTTTTAGCTGGGGGAATATGTTGGGATCTGCCCCCCTGTGACCAAGTGCAGCAGTGCTGGCACCTCGGTGGGGCTGTCACATCCATTAGATAGTGTCAGCAGAGCAGCACAGGAGACTCTGGAAACCTTAGCTTGAGAAAAACATTAATGTTCGTGTCAGCAGGACCAAATCTGCCCACCTATTACTTGCCTGATGTCAGAGAAGCTGGTGCTGGAGCTGAATTTATCTTGAAGTCTGTGTGTATGTGGTTATGTGTAGGAGCAAAATGCCCTTTGCTTGGTTCTCCACATCCTTCCCTCTGGCAGGGCTGTGATGTGTGCCCAAGGGATGGGTGTCTTGTCAGGCCAGGGCAGCTTTGAATCCCATCCCTTCCTCCTTTGGGTATGTTTTCTGAAACTGGTTGCAGTTGTACATAAATTTACTTCTCTTGTTCTTGGTTCTTCATATGGTTATTTCTACATCCCCCTCCCTTTTTCAGTTCTCATAGATTTTTCTTTTGTATTTGTTCATCACAGGCAAGATCTTGTGTTTTTTCAGTTTAAAAAAATACATATGGGTTTTCAAATGATCGGAATAAATAAAAAGCAAATGGACTGCAATGCTTTTCATAAAATACAGGCTATGTCCAAAAGCAAGCTGGACACTTGATTTTCCTCAGAAAAATTAACTGTGTTTCTTGACCTGAAGAGCTGGCTGTAATAATAGCTGGCACATAAGAGATGCTTAACTCACATTATATTCATTGCAATTATTTCTCATTTTTTAGGAAGGCTAGTAAAATTCTATTTTCAGAACATCCTTAACCTTTTAAGAGAGACTGTCTTATTTTCTCTTCCACTGTGGAGGGGCACCTCCTGTTCCTCTTGAGCTGTGCTGGTTTTTACAAGTTTGCAGGACTGGGGTGTGAAAACAAGAGGAGCAAAGCAGAAGGGTGCTCAGACAACGGTGGCCCCATCAGCTGCTGCTCTGCTGCTTCCTCCTTGGTGCCAGAGCCCTGGAGAGCCAGAGCTGGGGCTGAGGGACAGGGCAAGGCACCCATGTGGTGAAGGAGATGGCTTGGTCCCAGCACCAGCTGGTGTTGTCTGTCTCTCAGCTAACCCACCCATCCCTGGGAGCCGGGACAGCAAGTCTGACTACTCATGTGTCTCCCACCAGCTGGAGCAACCCAGGCTTGAACCAAGGGCAGCAAAATTTAATTTTGCCTGCACGACTGGAGACCTGGAGCAGGGGTGATGTGGCAGCTGCTGCCCCTCCTGGTGCCGGTGTGGGCTGGAGAAGGAGATGCTCCACAAGGGCTGCTGAATTGCTGTATCTTGTGAAGCACAATCACATTCAAAAGGGACTTCACTAGAATCTGTGCAGGACTGCAATCCCTTGTCCTTGCTTTTCTCACAAAAGTATGCTGTTCCTTCTTTTGGTTTTTCTAGACACTTTCAGGAGAGGATTTGGGCTGAATAGCAGGTGGCCAAATAGAAATTAAAGTGCTGCCAGCCCCTGAAGCACGTATAAAGCTATTTCTCTCTTTTGGCTCCACTTTCATGTGATTGCTTTGGGTGTCTTGCTCTGGGAAAGCGTGCAGTCAGGCCATGACTCAGAGAAGTCCTTGAATGGGTTTGTGGTCTGCAAGGAAGGGGCGTAGCTCAGGAAGGAGACAGCTTTCTTTTTCCTCTTCTGTATCTCTTAAAAAAAAAAAAAGAAAAAAAAAAGTTTTCCTGTGCTCAGCTGCTGGGTACGCTGAACTCTGGTTGAAATGCCAGCTGTATTCACTTGTGTTTTTCCTCCTATTTTTCTATCTCTTCAAGCAAAGTTTTTTTTTCAACTGCTGATTGCACAAATACAACTGACAAACTGACGTGCTGCTGGAGCTGCTGCCTTGTGCTGATGGGTATTTTGGTGCTGTAGCCTGTTGAGTGTATGTGATAATTGGTTTCCCTTTTGGTCTTTGAGGACAGAAGATGCAATTAATGTGTCCAGCGTATTTTCTTTTATACATTCCCAAAATTGCAGTGCTTTTAGGAACGCTGAGGAGTCATTAAATTGGGACTTCGTTCTTCTATTGTAAAATACCTTTGCTTTCTGAACATCATAAGAAATTGCTTGCCCTAGCTGCTGCTCTCTTGGTATATTTGAATTCAGCTGTGCTGTCACAAATTCAAGTACAAAATCCTATTGAAGTACACCAAAACCATCAAAAGTACCTCTGCAAAGCTCTTGAGACTTGGAGCTTATACAGAAGGGCAGGTGTCAGCTCTCAGTTTGTCTTTCAGGCAAGGCTTGAGAAGCTTGTAAGTGGGTGATGGGGGATATTTACATGTTAAACTTTAGGTAGGATTTCATAGTTTACTGAAAACAACTTGTGTTGCACTTTAAAGTTTACTAACATCTGATTTCTCCCACTTTCTAAGTAACAACACAGCCAGCCTACATTCAGTCTGGCTACCTGGCTGAAGGTTGCATCAGAGGAGAAAAGAACAAAATGCCAGGGCAAGCAGCTTCAGGTTTGCTTATGGCTGTGTATCCAGTTCTACCTAAATATACTGAGACAGATTTCCCTGCTAGAGATGATTGGAGACTTCCCTGCTATGCTGGGGAGCTCGGCACTGGTAAGGTCAGAGGCTCCATGTCCCTTATCAGTTGTCTTGTCTGCTGGCTCATGCTCACATGTGAATGTATATTTATTTGTTGCTGGGACAGAAAAACCAGTGCATTTCTTTTTGTTCTAATCAGGAATGGCAGCACACACAGCAAGATTTTGCAGGCTAAGAAATATGTCTGTTGAGGAGAACTTATTCGGGTTATTCCAGTTTTGGGATAAATGACCAGAAAAGGAGAAAGGATAGAGCAGGAAACAAAAATTACTGTTCCTCTGACTTTGCTCATCTCTGAACACTGCTGAGGAAATAAGTAAGCAACAGTAAATTTCTGCAAGAAAAAATAAATATCTTCATTTGGCTTTGTAGGATTCCTTTGCAAAAAAAGCAACTGAAATGGTTAAATAATCTTTTGGCAAAATGTATCTTGCATAAACAATACGAATAAAAATCTGGCTTTGATCATGGATCAGGAAACTGATTCATATTTTTATTTCACCACTGGTTTCCTATTTCTGTTTAAAGAACAACCAACTGCAAAACAAAACAAAAAACTCACCACAAACCTTAGTGCCATGAAAAAGCCTCTGCTTACCAACAGCCACATCAGATTTACAACAATTATTGTCCTAATTACAGACTGCTGTCTGAGAGAACTGTATGGAAACTGACTGAGAGATAACTATATGGAAACTGTCAAATGCTGACATTTAATGGCAACCACGGGAGCTGGAAATCTGTTGTTTTGGAGAAGGTTCTAAAAATGCTTCATAAAAATAGGTTTAAGATCTGTGCTATATGTTTTAAAAATCTTCCCTGTCACAGAATTTAACATTTCATTAGAAAATAAATATCCAACAACCACATTAAACAAAAAAAAAAAAAAAAAAAAAAAAAAAAAAAGAGAGAGAGAGAGAAGTAAAAATCTGCAGTAGGAATAAGATATGGCATTTGTGTTCATTTGGCTGTTTCTTTAGGGTTATTACTAGCAAAGCAAATCTGGAACGATCCCTGTTAAGATTTCTACTCCTGTGTGTAGAACCCTAGGCCTGGCATGTATCCATTCATTTAGCAATTTTGAAAGGATTTTTATTTAATAAAAAGAGAGGTAAGAGCCTGCACTTCATTGCAGTCACAGAGATACAGTTCTGTCAGTGTTATCTCAGCTGTGATGCAGCTTTGATGCTGGGTGGGGAGGAGCAGGCACGCAGAGCTTTGCTCACTGAGCATCCCAAGGATGAGCCTGTGCTGCCCATTGTGCCAGGGAGGGGGAAAGGGCTGTGTGAAGGATTGAGTCCCCCCAGCAGTGTTGGCTGGAGGTTTATGTGCACAGCTGCTGGCTTAGGCTAATGAGAGGCAGTGCTCAGAGTGTCAGATGTCTTATTGAGAGGATGGGAAAGAATGAGGGGTGAAGGGGAGGGAAGCCTTTGCTTGCTGCTTGGCAATGCTTGACAGACAGATGTCAATCACAGCAGAAGGAGGTCAAAGATCTGCCAGCAGTTATCTAAACTGGGACTAAGTGGGCTCAGAGGACTGCTGATTGCCTCTGAGGGATGCCAGGGTTACTGGGAGGGTTTGCATTGCACAGGTCCAAGTGCAAATCCAAGAGAAGTGACGTGCTTGAACCCAGGATGATGATGATGATGATGATGCTCTGTACAAGCTACCTATTTGGACACCATCTCTGTTGCTTCTATTTTTGATTAGTTCAACATGGAAACAGGGTTTTTAAGCAAGACAGGGACTGAGCATCAAACTGCTACAGAGGTGGATAGTGGTAGAAGTGTGGAAGTCTGGGACTGTCTTTAGCCAAGAGGGGAGAGGATGGATCCCTTTAGATATCAGAGCCAAGGTGTGTGGTGGGGTGCAGCAAGTACTGGCTTTGAGCTGGTGGCTGGGAGAAACTTCCTCTGTTCTGGAAGATATTGATGTAGTCAGGAAGGAAAAAACTGAGATGTGGGGAATAATTTAATCCAATTTCTTCTACTTAGCGAGAGGAATGTTATGAAATGGAAGAGATCATCAGGTAAGGCAGAGCAAAGTGTGTCAGAAGAAGGGCTGGGGCTGCTGTAGTACCCCGAGATCTTGACTTGCCCTCAGTTTAGCATAGGTCAGATGCAGGGGAAGAGTTGAAGATGCAGAGCATGTTTTCTACCTGCAGCAGAGAGCAACCGTGTCCTTGCTGGGTCATTTTTAAAGAGGAACCAACATTTGTCTTGGGTGTTTTGTAAACATGTGAGGTCTGGTGGTGTCTGATAACAGCATGTGCGTGCAGGTACTTGGTGTTTGGCCACA
Organism: Calypte anna; assembly: GCF_003957555.1. NCBI lineage: Eukaryota > Metazoa > Chordata > Aves > Apodiformes > Trochilidae > Calypte > Calypte anna. The sequence continues at coordinate 12,307,980 of NC_044247.1, read as the reverse complement.
TTCAAGTGCTGATGCTTTTGAATAATCCCATCTTGTCTTGAAGGGTTGATGAACCACAGGTCATTCACATAAGAGGACTGGGTTTACTCTTTTGTAACACCAGTGTTACTGTCCTGAACTGTGCTTCTCTTCTTTGCAAGGTGGTTGTTGTGGCATATCTCAACTACAAAAATGTAGTTGGCAGACGGGGTCAGAGTTGTAGCTGAAGGGTTGGAGAGGGAAAGGTGGGTTGGGAAAACCAGCTTCATGATGAAAAAAGTCCAGTGACTATTTTATGCTTGTGCTAGTCTAGCAAATACCCGAGTTGCATAAAATAGGTTAAGGCTCAGAGGTAGTTAAGACATATTGAAACCTTCCTTCAAAAATTGTCAGCTCTTAGTATCACAGGCTTGGCATACCAGATCTTCTCTAATATAAAAGAATTGGGGCTATTTAGCTTTCATCAAGATTATGGCAATTTAGAATTTCCCCACACACACACTTTATGCCTTAAAAAAAAATATCTAGCTGTGTGGGCTGGAATAGCTCTGACATGCAGCCAACTGCCAGGCCATAAACTAACTGAAAGCAATAATTTTATAAAGCTAAAATAATAGAAATCCCAGGAAAAGCAACGTTTCGCATGCGGATCTGGAGATTCATGGTGTGTGTCTGCGTGTGCTCATGCATGTGTGGGGGGAGGTATTTGTCAGAGTACACCTGCCTGCCTTCTAAATCAGAAACTGAGGGTTTGGTTTCCAGTGAGATCCTTCTGTCCATCTGGCAGTCCCACGCTTGCCAATTCCTTCCCCCACCCCGGCAGTGCTGAGCTGCTGCCCCATCCCCACTCCTTGGGCTTTGGGGCTTTTTCGGTCACTATCGAGGCATCACAGAGCTGGGCCCCCTCCACCTGAGTCTGGGGAACCTTCTGTCTCTGCCCTGGTGTTGTGTGGCTGGTCAGCCTGCTGAGAACCTGCCCAGTCCCTTCCTCCCTGCCCACTCCCTTCCCCTTGCTGAGACCCTCAGCATTTCCCCCTTCCTCTTCAAATTGTTGAGTAGAACAGAACAGAATTTTCAGGGTTGGAAGGGACCTTTAAGATCATCAAGTTCCAACCCCCTTGCCATGGGCAGGGACACCTCCCACCTGATCAGGTTGCTCAGAGCCCTGTCCAGCCTGGCCCTAAAAACTTCCAGGCATGGGGCTTCCACCACCTCTCTGGGCAACCTGTGCCAGTCTCTCACCACCCTCATGGTAAAGAACTTCTTCCCAACTTCCAATCTAAATCTGCCCTTCTCTTGTTTGAATCTATTCCCCCATGTTCTGTCACCACCTGACATCCTAAAAAGTCCCTCCCCAGCTTTCTTGTAGACCCTGCAGATACTGGAAAGCTGCAATAAGGTCTCCTTGGAGCCTTCTCCTCTCCATGTTGTTTGCAAACATCTAACCCATTTGTGATTGAGATGCATCTGAAGATCTTGCCACCTACATATATTCCATAAATGTTCTGACAAGATTGTGACCTTTTAAGATGCAGACCATTCTTGCCTTTATTGCAAAGCATGGTTTTCTTGCTTTTCTCCAATGTTTCTGAAGTTTTCTATTTGTACTAATGACTTGACATCCAAACAGGTCAATACCTTGCTGATTTGTTCTAATATGTGTATTCAGCAGGAACCATCTTTCCCTAGAAAAGAGGTGGTGGGGGGAGGAAATCCTCCTCCTCTTCAGAGGAGTCATTGCAGGCGTAATCACAGGATTTGTGATTCATGTCCAATAAATGTGAGAAGAGCTGACATCTTAGGGCAAGTTGCAGATATTAAGGGGCTTAGTAAAACCTGCTTTTGATGTTTGAGGATTTATCTCTGCTAGATCAAAAGTGAAGTTGTTAATTCAACTGATCAAACCTTCTCTCCTTTTTTTGCACTACAGGTACAGGGTTAAATGCTGTGTTAATCAGCTCAAATCTCCTTTCCCTTCTGCAAGGCACTGCAGAAGTTAGACCTGTAACATTTGTTCTATTGAACATCAGCTAGTGATGAATAGGATTAAACTGCTAAAGGAGCTACGAAAATTGAGGTAGAAATTACATGCAGTCACATCATATTTAATGTTGAAACCTGGCTTTTTGTGTGTGTGTGCGTTTCTGGTCTGGACTGCTCGTGCTCTGTAACTTTAGCCTCTTCCTATATTGGTAAATTACATTTTCTATCAGCTTTCTTCTCTTCTGCTGATTTTTTTCTCAGCATGTCCATGCTGGGTATCCTTTGCCTGCATTTGGAAGGAGCTGGGTTTGGTTCTGTGTTACCATGCTTTGTGCTGGTGTTAGTCTCTTCATTTGTTTCCCTGACTTGTCCAAGTTTAGAAATTTTCAGTACCATAAGGAGGTAACCAAGGGAACGATTCTGGAATGGATTCTCCATTGCTGGAATTCAGATCCCCATGGGGCTCACTTCTAAGCAAGGTGAATCTTTGTCTGAATGGTAGCAGAAGTCTTGCCTGCATTTAAGATTGCAAGACCTGACCCTGAAATATCTGGGGTATTCAACTGCCTTGAAAAATTCAGGATTTGAGCAATTATTGTGTCTCCCAGCAGGAGCAGCAGCACATGGCAATTCACAGATGCAAAACCCCTCAGTGCTGGGAGCTCTTCCCTGCACATCCCAGTGCTGATGCCCAGGCAATGGCCTTGTGTGCCAGAGCAGGGCCAGACATGGGCTGAGAATGTTAATTACACATTGGAATTTCAAAATTAATTGTTTATAGTATGTGTTTAAAGAACCATCCTGTAATAAACAGCAATGGCTATACTATGTAAAGCTTAAGGTAGCTTTTGGTGTGAGCAGTTTTAATTTTATTTAGGTTTGGCTTCTTTTTTAAAAAAAAAAACTTGGATGCTGTCAGATGATGCGTCATCCATACCTAGATGCCTACTGCTCAGTCTGCAGGTTATCTTCACTGTGACAGCTCAGTATCTTCAATGTCAGATACACTTCTCTTCAGTCAGAGTAGATTTACAGATTCTATTATACTTGTATTGAACAGCTCTTAATCTGGGCAGAGGAAAACATGCTGCAAGCAGCACGTTTTATCCCTTGCCTTTAGTGTCAGAACCTTTTTTGGCAGAGTTGGACATTGTGTTACAAATAGTGCAACACCAGCTCCTTCTCTAATGATAAAAAAGCCCAGGAACCCTGTAAATGCTGGAGGTAATGGTTTCTGCTGCTCCCAAGCAAACCCAAGTCTGAATGAAAACCAGCATGGTATTAATTGAAGGTCTTTATCTGTGTAACCTGGGTATAGTACAGAGGTCACTTAATGTTACTTTCTGCTTTTTGTGCTGCATTCTTGTATTACAGCCTTTGTGTGAAAGCCTTGTGACTTTCAATATAGAAGTTGTCTTCAGACCCTCATTGTTTTGGCAGCTTTATTTTTGACATCAGAGTTTCTTTAATAATTGAAGATTATGTGTGTGAAGAAATGTAACTGCTCTGTGCATGAAAAATTACATTTGTTTTGCTTGTATGATTTTGCAGACAGGATTGCTGCATTATTTAGCCTCTTTTGAGGGGCAGAACACAGGATGCTGCCCTTGACCTGTAAGGAGTAACAGTTTCATTGCTCTGTTCATGTAGCACCTTGCTGGTTTAACAGTGTTTCTTTGTGTTTTCAGTTGTAGGCAGTATAATATAAATTAATAGTAAGTAGTTAGGAGCATACCAAATACTCAAGGGATGTTAGAAATATAATAGTCTCTGGTGGGTTTCTGTTTGGGTTTTTTTTTTTCCTCCCCTCTCAGCTTTCTCCCACCAGCTGCTTTGACCTTGTATACACCTTGAAATTCCCACTCCTTACTACCTTTCTTTGCATTTGATCCCTGCTGTTGGTGCTTTGAATGCCATTGACTCAACACCGTGGTTATTCCCAAAGCTCAGCACTTCCACCTTGTTTCAGCTGCTAAAGTCTGTCTCCCATCTTTGTCTCTCATCTTTGTCTCCCTTTTGTTTATTAAAGAGAAAATAAAGAAGATGATGAGCTGGAATCCACCACTGGAATATATACAACTTGATTTGATTCTGTTTGAGGAGCAAGAGGACTGTGGCTCTTCCTTATGTGCGGATGTAGGTCATGAAAATCTATAAACAGCTTACACTTATATCCACACGCTTCCAGGAAGTAATCCTGCTTAGCATCACTTTATGGGTTTTGGAGTCTTTCTGAACATTCTAATCCCTGGTGATATTTAAATAACACAGTGTGATCACCGTTTGGCTTAATTCACATAGAAAGGATGGATTATACACAAGTATCAGCATGGAAATATGCCTATGCCTAGACACACACACTAGAATAGTTTTCATTTGCAGACCATGGGTTAAAGCCTGGAAAATGGTGGGGCAGCTCTCTGGACAGTGTCTGAGAAAACAGTGATGCTGTGGTAGTGCTTTCCCTGCTGGTTTTTGTAAATTTGTTCTAAAACTGGAAGATCTACCATGATTGTCCCATTTCGGAGAATAAAGCTCAGAGAGCATTTGCTACTGCAACCCTCAGGATGAGACAGGTATCTGGTTGTTTCTTTTTTCCCCAGTTAGCTGGGTTGTTAGCCAAAGAGGGTCTGCCCTGCAGATTTAGGATTTTAAAATAGCTGTGAAGGCTTCTTGGTGAGGCATGTGCAGAAGGCAACAGAAAGTTTCTCAGGCTATGGCAGCCCCTACACAGCCTCCTCCTGCCTCCCATGTACAGACACTTCCTGAGAAGCACTGAACCCCAGGGAAGTCTGGAGTTTCTGCAGGCACCTCTGGCCAGGGCTGTGCTTGGCCTTTTTCTAGGAGAGAAACTCTTTGTGCAGCTTCAGCAGAGTCAAACTGAGAGTTGTAATCCAGAGTTCCTCCCCTGCTTGCCATCTTCAGTGGTGGAGCTGTGAATACAGATGTTCCTCCTTCAGCTCCTCTGTGTTTTGGGCAACAATCTGTGTTGCCTCCATCAGCTGTGGTGTGGATGTAGGGCATACCACTCTCTACCTTTGGCAAAATACTTCTTAAGGAACTCACCCTGTGTGTGTTCCAAGCACAGATCTGAAGTGGAGCCATGTGTGTGCTGAATGAAGTGATCCTGCCCTGCCCTGGCTCACACACCAGTAGAGGAAACCAGTGTCCACAGGAGGTGCCAGTATGACCCTGACACTGGGCTGGCTGGCAGTGTGTTCTACACATCCACTGCCTGCAGCCCTACATTTGTCTTTAATGTTACTCACAGAGAAATGTCTGATTTCCATGGCCAGAGAGATGGACTTTGATGTAGTGAAGTACAGAAATGAGTCAATAGATCAACCTCTAAGTGGAACAAATGAAAGTATTTAAGCAGGTGTAGTGCTGGCTCTGATGGTTGCTTTGGGAAGAAAAGTCAGGAACAGGAACAGAATCCCCAGCAGGGATTCATGAAGGGCGATTTCAGATGCACAGCACATTTTCCAGATTAGGATCAGGTCCATACAATGGTATCATTATGAATTTATATTAAAAGTCCTTTCCACTGGCATGAGAAATTGTTATTGCAATAACACCCATTCTATTGTTGAGAATAATTGAAATGCTTGAAATAAGAAAATACTAGGGATATTTAAACTGCTTATTATCAAATCAAAGTTCCTCAGATAAAAATCACTTAATTAAGCTGCATTCTGTTTGCTGACCATCTAGATAAGTATTCAATAGAGGTAAATAATGCTCCTATGCTTTCTAATGCCAGTTAGCATATTCATTTCTTGAAGTATTACTACAATAACCAGCATTTTTTGAAAGCTGTGTTGTGTAGCCAGAAACTGATCTGCTGTGCAATTGAAAAAGGATTATTAATTTAAAGCAAATATTCATTTATACACAGAAAGTCTATGAAAGCCTCTAAATACTGGTTTGTGAATCAAGGTTTCCCTTGTCTTCTGAAGTTATTATTTTTCATTGCTATGGATATTGATACTTGGAAGCTCACGTTATTTATTTGACACAGCCAAGAAGTCATTACTGTGCATTACACCTAAATATCTTTCCTTCCTTTCTTTTTTTTTCTTTTTTCTTTAAGGCTTGTCATTTTTGTCCTGTATTGCACTGAGAACTATTCTGAGAGGTAACTCATGTCCCCACAATAAGCACACTACATCCTCCTTCATTTTTCATTGCTGCCTGAAGGACATGTGGGGACAGAGATGCTGTCAACCCGGAGAAGTTTTATCCTGAGAAAGTGTGATGATTCATTGGGTCACCTTATTGAACTGTAATTCAGCCATAAATACAAACATGATTTTTAAAAGAAGTTAAATCTCTGACATACGTTGTCAAAAGAGAAGTTTGTGTTATTGACTGGGAGTTGATCCTAAGAATTCTTGATCCTCCAGGCAGAGTAGTAGATTGTAATCTGTGAGTAAATTGTTCTTTTTAACAGCCCTACAGTGTGATGTGCACAGCCTGACTTCTGCACCTGCCCAGAAATCCACTGTGGTGTTTGGAGTTGCTGAAATCTGGAGTGTATTTCAGGTTATTAACTGAGATAGGAAGGAGAAAGGAAAAAACCAGCTTTGGCACAAGTGCAAGAGGGTTGGGATGACTGCAGTGTTATTTAAGGTATCCAGATAATTTAAAAAATAATAGTTATATGAATCTTGTTTTGAAAAGAGAGTTAGGTTTGAAATACTCAAACCCCATTGATTTGCTGTGGAACACGATCTCATAAATCACCAAGGTAATTTTTGATATTTTCTCCTGTCCCCTTTTCTGTGAAGAACTCACTAATGGAATCTACCACATATGCTGCCACTAGGTTTTAACACTGATAATTAAGTCCAGCTCAAACCCAAACATTTTATTAGATGATTATGGTGTTCTAGCAAATAATTATTTAAGAAAGCAGAACACATGCAACCTTGCATTAGAAGAGCTCTGTTGACAATATAAGCACTTAGTATGAATACAGAACTGCTTATTTTAATACTTGTTGAGCACCTGTCATGAGGTAATGCTTTGTTGGCTTGTAATTTTAATTACTGTAAATTACTAATGGGATTGGTGAGTATAGGGGAAAACATATTTTACATGAAATATTCCTTGTTCTGCAGTATTTTGGGGCAATTTTTCTCTGCAAGTGAGTACACCTGTGCTTTTATAGTACTGATAAAACTGGTATATTAGAGAGTTTCTGCAGAAGGCACTCCTATTTTTTGACTTTTAAAGAAGGTGCTTAAGTGATAAGACTAAAAAATGTAATGCTGATGAATTTTTTAGCTATCTAATTAGCAAAAAAAGTGTAATTTATTGTTAGAATAATTGTTCAGCATCCTTCAACATCACCTCGTGATTTGCAGAACTGTGAAGAAGTTTAAGGGATTAAATTACAGTTTCAGTGCAAGAATTGGCAGAGTAGAACACTTCCTGGAGGAGAGGCTATTCTTCCTGATTAAAATGATTTCTGATTTATCTGGCCTCCTATGATTTTTCTGCCATTACTCCTAGACCTGGATCAGAACAGAATCCTGTGATCCAAATGCTGAAAAATTGAGAGAATTTGGACAGTGATAAATATTTTGCAGCTGCCTCACTCTGCTTATGAATGAGCTCTGCTAGAAAATCTGGCTCCCACAATTAAGTCATTTAGAGACCTAATTGCAAGGCAAAGGGGAATTATAAGCTCCTATTTTTGTGGCAACCAAGGTAATTTTAGATCCTGAATCCAAATGGTGGAACATACGGAAATTATGGATCCAGACTTGGGCTTACAATGAGCTTTGCACAACAAAAAACCCCAAATGGTGGTGAGAAGTTTATCCACAAGAACAGAGAGTGGCTGAACTGATGGTCACTGGGGTGTTAGCCCAGTGGAAGACACTGTGGGACCACAGAAAATAAACTGAAGAAATTAGAACAATCTCTTTAATTTCATGGTGTTCTTCACTGCTCTCCTAAGTAATCAGAAATTATTTATTACATCAGTAGCCAGGGACTACAGCTGAGGTCAACTCCTCTTTCCTTGAGTTTGCAAGCTCAACATGAAAAATGAAAGGGTGAAGGAGCAAGGAAGATGTTACAAAGTGAAATAATTTGTCTGAGGTCAGGCAGCACAGGGGCCATGGCCTGCAGGTTGGCAGGCAGAGGGATGGAGGAGAGGACCAGGATGGAGAGAGGCAGGGCCAGGGAGAGAACAGGAGTGCTGAGCTGATGCTCGAGGCTTAGCTCAGATACTCTGGTCATGAGGATGAGTTATTTATGTCTCGAGGAAAAGAGAGGTAGGAGAAGGCAGAGGAAGGAGGGAGATGTGTGTTGGGGTTCTTCTGCATCATGTGCTTAGGAGCAACCACCTTGCATTGGGCAGAGGTGAGAGGAGAGCAGCAGACATACCCAGCTACTCAGCCCCCCTGGTAATGCTGTTGATTTTCCTTTGCTGTGCAGTTGTGTAACACTTTTAGGAGCAGAAGGCACTGAAGGGTGTGTAGGAGCAGAATGGCTCCTGCCAGGAATACAGATGGTTGGAGAACATGCCACCCTCAGCAGCCACACTGGGGTTTGTGTGTGGTTTTTTTGTTTTGTTTTGTTTGTGTTTGTTTTGTGTTTTGTTTGCTTTGGTTTGTTGTGTGGTGTGTTGTTTTGGTTTTCTTTTTTTTTTTTTTTCTTTCAAATCACAGATTTTAACTGGGAATTTAACTTTAAAACAGAAAGAATCTGATCCCTCCCAGTCCTTCCTGGGGTCTGCATGTGCTCTCTGGCCACTCAGTGTGATAGCAGCAAACCCAAGAAGTGTTTGTCAGAGAATGGAAGCTCTGGGTTGTCCCTTTATCCAGAGAACAGGGAACAGCTCTGCCCTGAGCAATGGCAAGTCAGATCATTACTTGTGTACTTATGGACACTGTTCTTGCTGCTTTTTATTGGTGTCATAATTTATAGAATCCCTAGCAATTATAAAAGTGTGGAGTTTAATCTTTCTAGAAATGGCGTAGACCCCTTCTCTTTTCCCGTACACTTTGAGCTGTCACAGGACAGCAATAAAAATGACACAGCTCACTTTCCATTCCATGGGAAATAGGAGAGGAGGTTTGTGAGGGCAAGACCTCTGCCAGTGCATGGAAAAAAATGGGAGGGAATGAGAACCACAGTGTGTGTTGCTTTGGCAGTGAAGTGAGGAACAGGCATGGGTGTACATGTGCCTGGACATGTTCCTATCTCAAGTATGGAGCTACACAGAGTCTTTCTAGTAGAAAACTGTTCATGGAAAGTCAAGTGCAATGTGTTTGTTGCCTCCAGGGATAAAGTTTTTTTTCCTGTCCGTTGACAGATGCATTTGTGTGGGTTATTTTTCCATTAGCACTTAGGCTGATGGAGGCAGCAGTACCCTGCAGGTTTCCTTGTGGAGGTGTTGATGCAGAGCTTCTGTGTACATGAAATAACTTGGAATAAGTATGATACATCCCTGAGTTAAAATGAAGTGTGCTTATATAAAACACACAGTTAAATGTAGTGTTTTAGTCGAGTAATCGGTACGTATGTATATAAAGTTTAAAGAATTTTTTATTTTCTTGGAGGTGAATGTTTTCATATTGCATTTGTCTTACTAGACTGGGTAATTAGGATAAGGGTAAGGAGCTGAGATTCCTAATTTTGTGTTTTTCAAACCTGAATTCCTGATTTCCAGCACTCCTTTTGCCTTGCACTTGAGGACATCGGTGCGCTGAGCAACATTTTTGGAGAGCTTGGGAAAGGCTCTGCCTTTAGATGTTGTCCTGCAATAAGCTGTTTGTGGGATCATTTTTGTTTGTGAGTTTGGCTGCCTGTAGATAGCAGGATGTCCTGATGGATTCAAGTGGGCTGTGGCCACTGCCCTGTGTGGTGCCAGGGGAAGCAGAGGCTGCTGGAGGTGTTGGACCACCCTCTGGTTTATCCTTCCTGCACCCCAGGCTCCTGTGGTGCCATCAGGTGCCATTAGAGCTTCTGTGTGTGTCCTGTGTTGGGTCTGTGCCACCCTTGAGGTGAACATGAGCAGAGGACCTTAGCCTTGGTCCTCTGGGAAGGTAACCAGTGGATGCTGTAACTGCAGGGGGTGAGATCTGGAGGTGCCCCCCATGTGCTGGTGATTGTTCCTCTCTTGCTGTGGCTTTGTGATTACACTCATATTACTCGTGAGAATAATTGTGTGTTTCTGGAGGGAGAGTTGAAAGTGGAAAGGTCCTTCCGAGGGGGGCAGACAGTCCCTGTATTGATTCCAGCTATGGTGTGCTTGTATAGGATGGGAGGACACAGACCAGGGAAAAAGGGGAAGGAATTTGCCAACAAATATGCAGACAGAAAGACACAGTGGCGGGACTTAGAAATCAGTTCTGCATAGCATTCATTCCAGTGCTCTGTGACTTTATTTTAAAAAAAAGAAAGGCTCATTGACCTTGGTTGGAGGGTACCAAGTTCACATCCAGCCCCAGGGCTGGAGTTGGGCACAATGGCAACATTGCTGAACCAGGCTCCAAAAATCTTAACCATTCTTCCAATCCAGAGGAGCTATTTGCACATAAGTTTGGCATTGTATTAGCAGTTGCACCCTCTGTTCAAGTGTTCAAGGCCAGGTTGGATTGGGCTTTGAGCAACCTGATGTAGTGGCAGATGTCCCTTCCCACAGCAGGGGCATTGGAACTAGATGATCTCTAAAAGTCTGTTCCAGCCCAAACCATTCTGTGACTCTCTCCTGGCGTTATGGAATTTAACCAACACATTTTGAGGGTAGAAGAGTAGGCAGAGTCCCAGCAAATTCCCACCAAGGGAACTAGGTATGGGGAAAGGATTTATCTCTACATTCTTTCCCTAGTGTGGCAAATAGTCCCTTAGACTTTGTCACTCTGCCTGAAGTCCTTCCTGAGCTCTAGGAAGAAAAGGAGGTGCATACTGCAGTGGGAATGCTGAACTTTGGTAGAGAGGAAACATCTAAGTATAAAATGTTCCCCTGTTCCTACTCAAGATTAGGAAGTTTCCATTTCAGGAAGGAAATGTGGGTCTGTTCTGTCATACCTGGGGGTGGGAGAACCCAGTGGCTTAATAAATGCTTACACGCCCCTGCTTCACAGTTGTAGACTGTAAACAAAGCTGATCAAATGATGGTGTGGGAGAGGAATTGGTTAAAATAAATTTTAATCAATTATAAATAATGTATGAATTGCTTCTGTTTAACCAGCTCTGGTTAGCCAGGCAGTATTTCCAAGCTTATGTCAGTCATACTCATTGGAGTAACTCCACTGGCTGGTGCATGTATCTTGCCTATACTGAATTGGATGTTAGTGTACAAGAGTAGGATCTGAAGTCCCAGTTGTACACCAGGGTTTTATTGCTCTTGACACTCAATAGAGGATGGCTTGTGTGGCTGTACCAGGCATTCTACAAACTCAGAAGTCAATGGCCTTTCTGTTCTGTGGGCAGGAGGGAAGGGGAAGATTTCAAGTCCTGCTTTTGACTGCTTTGTTGGTCAGAGGTCTGGGGGAAAAAGGAAACCAGACATGGGCTCTGTTGCACTGTCTGATTTAGCTGTAGTTACAGCATCATTTGCTCTGTGCAGATTCACAAATGGACCATAAAATGAGATGAGGAGGAGTGAGGGGAGTCACAAGCTGCTCTGATGAAGGCAGCTCTGCTGGGACTCACTGGGCTCCCTCCTTTGATGATGCTGAGGAGGGCACAGAGGAGTTTGGGGCTGTGGTGGAAAGGACAGGAGTGAGTGCAGGTGGGGTTGGGTGAGATTCTGTGCTGAAGTTATGACACCACTTTGTTACTGAATTTAGGAATTCTCTTCATAGGTGCAGAGCTGTTGACAAAGGTGTAGCATAGCCTACACCAAAACATGGATGCTTTCCAAGTGTGGTCAAAGAGCACGAATAGTTTTAACATCAAGGTCTTGGGACAGCTGGATTCAGAAAAAAATGGTCTAATATTTAGCTGTTATGGAAGGGAGCTAAGTAATATGAATCAGAATCTTGCCTTTAGTGGAAGTTAAACATCTAAAAATCCTTCTATATCAGCCTTATGTCTCCATGTTTCCCTTCCTTTACTTCCCTGTCCCCAGGGTTGCTGTGGTGGGAGCCATTTAGATAAGCAGATTCATTGGTGTTTTCTTTGTTGTTTTCTCCTAACAAAATCAGTATCAGACAGCAGACAGTATAACTCACCGAAGATGGGAAAGCCAACAAATACCTTTCTCATTCCTGCAGACAACTGAATCCACAATTATTTTTCTTTAGTTTAGGAGGCAGAACAAAGCTCTGCAATCGCCTCTCAGCAAGTGACCCAAACCATTTAAGCTGAAACATATGACTTGGAGGAAGTATTTCTCAAAAACAGATGCACAGAAAGTCAATTTCCTATTCATATTTTGTTGTGGCAATTGGTACTTTAAGGAGATGGCAGACTTAAATTAGCTGGAAAAGTGACATCTTTAATTAGGAAAGCCTCTCTGCCAGCATATTGAACAGTTGCCAGTTTCTCAGCATTTAGGGACCATTGATTGCCAACAATGGCCGCTAAACTGCTTCTGGGTAGAAACTAATTGAATTTTCTCAAGTAAAAATGAGGATCTGAAGTTAAAGCAGGATGAGCTCCTTTGCTTGCTCTCATTTTACTTAACTCTGTGATGTTCTCAGCTCCTCCAAGGGCTGTGCTGCACAGCGGCAAATGGGGCTGCTTGAGCCATGGCTGTACAGATCCCTCCAGCCTCAGTCATCCTGGGACTCTGCTATTGCCATTCACAATATAGATCCATGTCTGCCCTGCTGGGCCTCCTGAAGTGTTCTGGCAGTTCTGGAGGGACACTTTTCCTGGGTGAGGTTGCTTTTATTTAGACTGGTGCTGCTGGGATGAGACCTGGTGGAGCCAACCTGAGATGCTGGGCTCTATCCCATTTCCTGAGTATTCTGGCAATGTCACCTAGTCCTGTGGGGTGGGTGAATAGGCAGTGGCTGACATGAACAAGCTGTGAAGCAGGGTTACAGATCTGCTGAGGGACTTGGCAACTTGACTTTCATAGGTGCATTGGTGGTGTTGGTCACAGGACTGCTCCCTTTCTTTCCACTGAAAGCTGAGGGCTGAGCATACCTTGAGGAGAAGCCTCATGTCACACTGGCAAAGACACAGGATCATAAGGATTGATGCCTTTGCTTGTCTGCAGCACATGCCTCTTCTCACTTGGGTTGTTTCAGAATTTCAGAGAATTTCAGCAGTTCCTGTCCCTGCAAGCCCAGGGAGATTTTTTTCCTCTCTCCAAGCAAGGTCTCCTACTGCTCATAGTAACCATCTGGACTGAAGTCTGGCCTAATGTCAGTTCTGCTTCCATCCCATCCTTTCTCTGTTGCTATTCAGTAGTCTGAGGGAGCAGTGTGATTGCCATCTAGAAATGCTGACAAAACCTTTGGCTGCATGGAGATCCTGAGGGCAGCACTACAGCCTCTTTTGTTCTTCTCCTCTCTGCCCCCCAGTGTGTTTTGTTTTGTTTTTTACCAATGCTGAATCTGAAAACTTTAGGGTTAACTCCCAAACTTGTGTGAAAGCTACAGATTCTTTGCTGAACTGTCTGACTTGGGTGTATGATTAGAAGACCAACTCAAAGACATAATTATGTATTACCCAGAGGGCAACTCAGTTTCTTATTTCCTTCTTTACCTTAATCCTGATTTATCTCCCTTTGCCACCCTCCCCCTTAACTGGTCTTTGGGAGGATGGCTTCTGCTTGCTTCCTTCAGTTTGAAATACAACTCTAGCTCAAGGTAAAATATGAGGTTGGTTTCAGACTAAGGAGTCTGCTGGAAGATGATTTTTTTTTTTCTAACCAGTGTGTGCTTATTAAAGCTATTCTGCTTTTTAGACCTATTTTACCCCCAGGTTTGTTTTCTGTTCAAACATTTGGGAAAATTTTGAGAAAGGGCAGTTCTTGCCTCACTCCTCTTTGGCAGAATACAAGCAGCAGGAGAAAGGAAAGGCTTCTCAGCAGCAGCTGCAAGGGAAAGCTTTATTCAGCATGCTCAAGAAAGGTAACTTTATGTGAGGCAGCAACTGAGTCTCTGGTGGACAATGGTTCCCAGCTGTTTAAAAGGGGTTTTCCATCAACCCAGCCCTGTCTTATGTCTCTTTATTTAAAAAAAAGTTTGTTCAGTGTGAATTGTGAATTGTCTGCCTTTGCTGTCCGTAAGACTCTTCTTATTAAATGGAAAAACAAAACTTGGGATAAGCAAAAACTTGAAACCGATTCAAAGACTGAGAAAATTCAGTTAAATCTTTTATTAGAAAAAATCTTTTTTTTTTTTTTTTTTTTTTTTTTTTTTGAGCAGCTGAAGTTAAATTATTCAGCTTCCCCCATTACCCTCTGGTGTTAATTCAGAACAGAAATATTTTGCTTATGAAATGTACATTCTGCTTTTGGGTAGTTTCCCAGTGTTTTATTACTACTATGAATGCAGTGAAAGGAAAAAAGATCCTTGCACCTCTTACAGGTTCACTGTCAAGACACCACTCCTCTGGCCTGCCTTCCTTAGTGGTAGGTGAGAAAAATAGTGAGACTTCTGAAAGGATATTGTCTCTGGAAGTCCTACAGGAGATTGCCTCATCCCTGTGTAAAATGACAGCAAACATATTTCCTGGATTGGGACGAAAAGGTTAGAAGAAGAGCAGGTGAAGTCTTCAGTACTCTCGGCCTCTTGGGAGTTGCTGCTAAGTGTAGTGCTTGGAGAGGAGTTTTGCCTTTAAGATACACCAAAACCAGATCCTGTTTGAGAGCTGGGTATAAAGGCTTGAAGTCTGAAGAACCTTTTTCCTTGGAAAACTGCTGATTTGTATTGCAAATGTATTTGTATACTTCTTTAAACTTTGGTTACCACCCAATGGTGTTTAAAGAAAAATGCAGTTGGCTCATCAATAGAAGTTTAGCAGTATAAAGTCAAAGAACTTTCAGTGAAGAATAGATTTTAATAAGGTCCCAAGATCCCCAATTAATTCTCCCTCTTTATTATTTTTTGTAATATACTCATCAATTCTGGGCCATCAATTGCAGTGAGTGTCCTTTAAAAATAATTAATGCTTCAATCCCTGAAGTACTTCCAAGGTAAATAAGTTTTGAACTTGAACCACAGTAATGGTAGAGCTAGAAACTGCTATTTTCTGTATTTGTCATCTATAACTTTAGGCCCAGACAGCTAATCAAACATTTCAAGGCAGCTCTGGATCGATTTAGAGATCACAGCTGAAGCAGGGGCTGAATTGCAGCTGGATGCTGTTGAAATTGTACAAGCTCTCTTCTTTACATTTTTCATATTCCAGCTTCCTCTTTTCCTCTTCCCTATGAAATCTTGTATTATCTGCAGGTTTTGAAGACTTTTTTTTTTCCTAATCTGGGCTGCTTTTTTTTTTGTTTTGCTCCTTAAATAGAGATTGAGAAAATCTGAGAGTGGTAATTGACAACCAAATTATCTTGGAGTGAAGTGAGTTGCCTTTGTTGTGTGGAGCTGGATCAGCTGGTCTGCTGGAGAAGTAATGCTCAAGAGGAAGGGGTATAAATGCTCATATTTAAGCTTATGAGGAAATACTGGATGTGGCCTGGTTGTTAGAGTGAAGTGATCTTTAGAAACTGGTGTTTAATAAAAACACATTCTTTCTGCCAGCCTTTTTAATTTGGATTGGGAGGGTATTTATAAGGGAATCTTGTGTGTCCCCACTTGCCAGGATTGATCTGCACCACAGGGTGGTTTCAGTGTAGAGGCTGAATTTCTGTCCAGCGAAGATAATAATGAAGATGGGTTCCCATTCCTGGCCTGATTCACACTGCTACCAAGCCTTCAGTTTGCATGGCCAGATCAGTGCTGATCTGAATGATAACACCCAGAATGCATAAAATGTTGGGGTTTGGTCCTCAGCACCAAGTCTTTCACTCTGCAGACCTGCCCTGTCTGTACTGCTTGGTCATGAAGCTGCAGATGGGTAATTTGTGCCATTGCAGTAATGGGCTTGGATTTGTCACTGGGATAAACAGAAAGCCAGTGTTTCAGTGGCTTCTGGGAACCCCATCCCAGATGTGGAGAATTCTCTGCTGTAAAAAGTCTTCTAGCCACTTGCAGCATCCTACATGGTTTCATAAATTGGAGCCTGGCTATTAAGAGCAGCTGTTATGAATGTCTAAGAGGGTGCCTTGTAAAAAAAAATGTGTGCTGGAAATGTTTAACATCTCAATTACTTGCAGAGTCAATTTGGGTCTTTTGGGGGGTTTTTTTGTTTGATTTTTTTCTGTGAAGTCCAGCTTTTCCTTTTCTGAAACTTAAGTCTGTCATGCTTCAGGAGTGTCTTGTTTCTTTATACATATGCTGTGACCTAGAAATGCTGACATTAGATATTCACCTATAGATGAACAAGACTGGATTTCTGTATACTACAGAACTAATCAAAGCTCATTTTAAGAATGTGATTTGTCTTAAATTTTCAACTAGGTCTAAATCTGTAGACATTTCAAGCTGCCTTCCAGTCATTGTAGATGTTTTGCTGTATGAATAATGCATAGTTTTGCTTTAAAATCAGTCTACACAAACCCACTTCATTTTCCCTTCTTATTGATTTCAAGCTTGGAGGCTTGTGTACATCAGAAATTTCACAACTTAGAAATGTGCCTATCTGTACAAACAAGTCATTGATCAAAAAAGGTTAATTTATCTCCCTTGGTTTTTTCATTGTCTTTCTTTTTTGTTGGTATCTAGTAAAAAATATCCATTTAGAAACTTCAGTTTTCAAAAGATTAGGGTTTCACTTTCTCTGCTGATTTAGGTGCAGATGGTGTGTTCAGTTCAAGAATCAGTTCACAGAAAATTTGAAGGCACCACAGTAATTTGTTACTGTAAGAGTGCTTAGGTTATGCTTCCTTCCCAAACACGTTCATCCATTCCTAACTGCTGATATTTTATTCATCATAAAGTTCAAGATAATTTGATGTTTTTGGAAATGGTGAGGAAAACATTTCTGACCTCTATATTTGCAATAAAATAGCCAGCAATAACATTTTTTGATCCTTTTCATCCCTTCCCCAGAGCCAATTTATTTTCCCTTGTGAATATCTGTACCACTTTTGTTCTTCACATCCAGGCACTCAGCCATTTTGCTTCTCAATTTTTTTTTTCCTTTCTGAGTTGAGGAGGGACCCAAATCCTGAGTTGGAGTTAACAGTGGGAACCCCTGTGGGCTCTGGGCAGATGTGGAGCTGGGGTCTGGCAGGCTGGGAATTCCCAGCTGCAGAACTGGGCTCTCCATCTGTCCTGTGGTGGTACAGACAGGGATGCTCCTGGGCTTTTCCTACCCTGCTGAGGTTGTTCCTGGTGGCTCTAGTGTGGACTCGAAGCAATGCTCTGGGGTTGTATGAATTAATAATTTTTAAGCAGGAAATTCTCAGCTTATTTGAAAAGATTCTCTGTTTCACATGGGCAGTGGCCACTTCAGACCAGGTTTGCCCACTCCTGTGGATGGTGACTGGCAAAATCTGCAGAGAAGTTTTGCTGGAGAGGATCCCAGATTAGGATGCAAGTTACCCTTCAGAGGTCTCATTAGGACGTAAAGGAGAATTCCTGTCATTCTTTTAGAAGAGGTGTTTTATGTAGAGTGTCTGCCCTTCAGCATGGAGTTTGAAGATCTTCCATGGAGCACACAGAGTTCCACAGAGCAGGTGCCAAACCTTGGCTGGGCAGTCGCAGCCCCTTCTGAGGGGAGGCAGCTGAGCCCCCTCGGGGCAGTGCAGGGGATGCTGTCAGGAGGTGTTGATGTTAGCAGCAGCAAAAAGCTTCCCCCCATGTTGGCATAGACACTTGGAGTACTTTTTTGACCAAATCTGAATTATTTGCTGTGTCAGAGGTTTTGCTGTAAAACACCTTTTTTTCTAAACCCAGCCACTGTGGGACCTGCATATTCTTCCCCTTTTTTGTTGTTTTTAGTGCTCCTTTTCAGACTGTTGTCATGTGAAGAGCAAAAGCCTGCGGGGAACCACATACTGCCACACCACTTTTCTGAGCTGCCAAACCTCTTAAGGTGAAGTTTATTAAAAGCAAGACTGTCAATATTAAGCTGCTAGCTGAGTGACAGAAGTGCTGTGCTGACCACTTGTTAGTTGCTTGGTTAGTTGTGAAATGCCAAGTGTTTTTTATCCTGTAACTCCTTCCAGTTGAACATGTGCATCAGGACCCTGGTTCCCACAGGGTATCTTTAATTAATATAGAGAGTCTTTCATTAACATCAGGAGACTGAACAACATCAAGGGAAGCTCAGATAGTTGAGACAGAAATGCACTGAAGTGGGACAGTGATGCTGTGCTACACAAATGTGGAAGGAAAGGTGAGCTTTCCCACATCATTCTAAACCCATCTGGGGCTTGGCTGCTAGGATTAATTCCCAGCCTGCTTGCAACCAGCAATGGTATGATAAAAACCTGTTTTCTGTGTGCCAGGTTTTATTTTCCTCATGGAGTGCTTGCTGGTTGGACACTGCTTGCATGTGGCTCCCTGGCTGACTTGTGCACATCCCCAGGGATGTGCTGATCCATGGTACGTGGGTGAGGGGCCAGGAACCTGCTGCCCTGCAGCCACCCAGCACATGCACCCCAGGGATTTCCTTTTTTGTTACTTTTCCTGGCACTTAAATACACACCATCCATCCAACCCAGGGATCTTCTAGTGCTCATGAAGGTGGTGATTTGAACAAAAATAGCAACTGTTCCTGTCCTTCCTAGAGCAGTTTCAGCCATTCTTCTGTTGGTTCTGTAGCAGGTCAGTGGGTTCTTTGGAAACCAGCACCTGAGCTAGTTCTGTGCTGAAGCCATGGGACAAGTGACCCTGTGTCCTGGGAGGTCACATCTGCTCTGAAATGCTCTCAGCTACAGGACCCTGATCTCCTGCCTGTGTCCATGGTGAGCTCCTTGCCTGGCACCCAGGCTGCTAACATCTCCTGGCAGTGCAGGTTTTTCCCTGCTTCAGAATTTTATTTCTTTCCTCTGAAGCAGAACTAGCAGTGAGGGTGAATTTATTGAAAGCACCAAGGGAAGGAAGGGGCCTTTAGCAGTCTGTCTGGCTGTGCAACATTTACCTCCTCATGTCTGTCAGGAATTTCATGGCTAATATGAGGTTTGCAGAATGTTCCTCTCAAGACCACTTCTTTAGCAGGGGCAGAAGCCATTGGGGATGCCAGATTCTAACTGTCAGCCTTCATTTGAGGTAGTGAGGCAATGTCACAGCTACTTGGGACACTTCTGTGGCTTGTCTGTCATCGTTCTCTATCACACATTTGTTGGTCTTGTGAGATTGATGAAACAATCACTTCAGCATCTGATTGCATGTCCCTTTTATTAGGATAACATTTGGCTGATAAGCTGATGTTTATATTCAGTCCCAATTAAGGTTTTAGGTTTTTTTTCCTGAACTGGGCTCCTAAGAGGTGGATGTAACTACTCAGACTTCAAAGCAGAAAGAAGTCCCATCTTTGTACCAGAGTCAATGGCTTATTTATTCTGGCGAGGTCAAAAATGAAAGTACAGGGCTGGATTTAAAACTTGTTGTAAGTGGGAAAAGACCCACTGCTTCCATGGGCTCAGTCTATTGAGAAAGCTGGACTGGAGGCTTCCTTAGGGGCCCTCCTGCCTCTCCCCATGTGTGATAGGAACACTGAGGAGTTGTGTCCCAGCTGAAGATGCTTCTGTCATTGAAGAATGAGAGATTTGGGGAGGCTCATAGGAAAGGCTGTGGTCTGAAAATGCTCCATGATGAAATCCCATGAAGGACACTGCCTTTTTGTTTAATTTGAGCTCATTGGTGATGAGCACGATGACAGTAAAAATAGATCCCAAGACAGGATGACATTTTTTGTTTTAAATGGGAGATTCCTCTGCTGTTTTCATTGTTTTTTTGTTCCTGTTCCAGTATAAATCTGCATTGTCTCACAACTTGGGACTTCAGTGCCTTGGAGATGGTATAAACAGCTGCCAGGTGTTTCATTCTCTTTCTGATTTTCCAGAGACTGAATGTGCAAGATGCTTCTTCTTTTCCTGACGTGTAGTTATAGCAGAGTTTATTTTGGTTTCTCCCCACGTATTCTCCTGAACATTGGTGAGGATGCCTGCATTGCAAAAGACCTCTTAAAAATTAATGTGGCAAAATAAGTAACAAAAACCCAAGGAATAAAGCTTAATTTGTCATTTTAATATAATTCTTTTAAAAACTTGATTATTTTACCTTAAGCAATGTCAAGTTTTCTTTTAACACAGAAGAGGGAAACACTGGTAACATTATATTAGACCCATTGTTAACTTGGCCTTTTCAGTCTAAGAGCAAAGAGTGGCTTGAGGGAGGGTGTTACAGCTTTTCTACTCCTATGACACCTTGTCCAAGTTAATGCCAAAGCCTCGTGTTGTGTGCAAAGTGAAAATAAGGTTTTGCTGGTACTTGAAAACCCTGTGCTAGGACTCAAAAATGAAAATTCTCTTTTCTTGAGCTCTGTGACCTAACCTCCTCCTGTGAGCAACTGGAGGGTGGGATGGGAGAAGAAAAAAGTAAGTGGGGAAAGAAAAAAAGAGTTCTGAGTTTTTCTGAGTTTGTGATTCATTATCCTTTAGCTCTCTGGAATGCCACCAGACTTTTTTTTAAGCATCCACTACTTGTTTCTTGGCAGAAAGAGGCTGATAGATTGAGACTTGAATTGTCATTTTATGCACAACACACTGACAGATCAGTGCAAAAACAAACCTACCAGAAATTACTTTTTAAAAATGTATAAAGACACCGAATTAGCTAACAGAGATCTTGCAGACAGTTTTCTTAATTCTGTGATAAAAGAAAGGAAAGAGGGAAGTGCTGGAATTGTGCCTCTTATATTTGCACTGGTTTTATGTCCCTGGTGTTATTGGATTCTGTGTGTCTAAATTTGAATATCAGGTTGCTTTTGGGCCTGCCAGCACATTTTCTATTCTGTTGGCTGCTCACAGTTGAAGTTCTGGTTTTTGATGGCATAAAGGTTGTGTTGGATCTCTGGACTCTATGAAATGGCTTTTGAAGTTTTCCTTTTCTAAAGGGGATCAGCTAAAGCCAAGGTCATATTAGTGCAGAAGGAGTAAAGGTTTCATCAAAACCCAGATGTCAAAGCAGACGTTGCAATGTGTGGGGAGATAAGGAAGGGTTTCACTCATCCATTTCTTTGCCCTTCACTTTTGTGAAAGTATCAAAACATTAATTTTAATTTCTTTAGCCCACCTGTGCATTTCAGTTTTGCCCACAATTATAAGGAGCAATACTTTGTTCTGTGTTTCTCCATAAAGTATCGGGAGTTCCTTTGTCATGCTTCTTCCTAATGCAGTTGTTTCCTCTGTAATTCTTGGGAGTTTCCTTACTTATCCTGAATGACTTTTGCAATGGTCTCATTGACTGCTTGGGATTTGAACTCTCCCATCCAAGTACTCAACCCCCCACATCTCAGACTGGAGCTGCACTTCAGCCAAAGTTAATTGGGAGTTTTTTCTGGTTTGCTACAGTCAGTAGGTACTATTACTGTTTTTCTTGGAGCAGCACTTAAAGGCTTCAGTTAGAGATCAGGTCCTTCCTACACTAAATGACACCGAGACATTGAAAAAGAGGGTTCTTGTTTCATAAACTTTAGAGCTAGGTTACACTTTTACAGTGAAAAAGAAATCTTGGGAAAACTAGCATGAAAACCCATTTCAGAGGAGCCAGGGAGTCATTCCAAATACTTCTGGATCATGCATTGCCTTGAATTTGAGTGGTAGGGATGGGGAGAAATCATTACCCAGCCCTGTTGTCATGAGTGAACCAAACTGAGTATTAAAATAAGGAAGGCTTTGCAATCAGGCTGTGGGTACACAGCAGTGGCCCTATCCACTAACTGGACATTGCACATCCCATGGTAGCCCTCAGAGTATATCTGCATCTATATGAGAGGACTGAACAGAGCTCTTAAATTTCAAGACAAGAAATCACTGTATCACTTGCTTTCTCTATGACCTTGAAAGGTCTTGAATTATTAAAAAGTCTCTTAAAAGTGCAACCTAGTTTCCAAGCTCTAACTTTTAAATGGCATAATCATTGTGAAATTCAGTTCTGGAATAATTTAGGCAATTTTTTTTCTACATTACTTTAATTACCAAAATTGGATGTTTCTCTTGCTTCAGAATGTTTTATCATCTTAATTAAAGATAATAATTTTATGTACACTGCAGTGCTGTGAAATCAGGATAACAGAAGTCTGAACAACTTGTAATACTCTTGGAAAAATATTGAGTAGCTGAAATACTGGGGGAGTTTCTGATAGCTGAGCAGCACCTAACTTAACTCCACATTTAACTTAACACTTAACTCCCCATTGCATGGGGATCTGGGCAGCTTTTAAATACCACTGAGGTACAAAAGTATTGTTTATGCTGCCTGTGAGCAGAGAGACTCCACTGTGAGAACTGGAGGTGTGGACCAAGCTTTGAACTGCTTAACAAAACCACATTTGGGCAGCTTGGACTATGAATAAAAAGATTTTGAAATAATAGATTACGTTCTTTTCCTTGGGTTAGAAGTTTTCATACAAGAAAATTCTCCCATGTTGATATTGGATGCAGCTGGTGATGATGTGCAGAGCAACTCTTTGCTCCAGAGTTGTCCTTGATACAGGGAGGCAGAATCAGGACTCCAGCTCTTCACATCTTATGAGTTCTATATCTCATTTATTAACATCAAAGAAGTATCATGCCTCTCTCATTCCTAGGTCTGGGTTATTTTATGTTCTCTTGTGCACAAGTGAGCTTTGTATGCTCCAGGAGAAGCTTGCAATTGAAGATTCATCCAACCCTTCCTCCTTGCAGACATAAACTTGTGTGCCACCATGTTTCAGCTGGTACCAGAAATTGGTTCTGCTGCAGAAGCTCTTGCAAGCTGTGGTTGAAGCTGAAGCCTTGGCTGTGGGACAGCTTCAGGTCTTGCAAATCACTTTGAGCTCCATCTAACAGCGAGGCCATTGAATACTGGGTTATTGTCAATGTTTACAGCACTGTGAGTAGAGCCAATTAGTGATTTGTGCTTTGTGTGTGCTGTAATAACAGAGATGCTGTTTTCCCACATTGCTAAATTGCCACAAGGCAAGCAGACTTCCTCCTGGCTCTGAGGAGGGACCCTGTAGTGAAAGGCAAAGTCCCCTCTGCATCTAAGACCAGCTTCTTGATGCTAGGCAGGAGCATCTAAAGAAAGCAGGCATGGGAACATACAAGTGTGTGCTGGGAGGAGGTTTTTTCAGCACAGATGTGTGCCAGGGTCTGTATATACATTCTGGTTTCAGTGGAATAACAGAGTGATGCAGTATTTTGGTGGCTGTTGTCAGCTGTGTGCTAATAGAGATGCACATCCTGCCCTGTAATTTGTGTCCTTGCAGAGCTGCTTCAGCAAAGGTTGGGGGAAACAGGGAGGGGTGGAGAGGAACAATTAATTTTGTCTCTTCAGAAAAGCATCATCCTGTGGATGCTGATATGGTCACATCCAGTTTTTACACTCGTGTGTTTGTCACAGATCAAGCCCCACTGCCTCTACCTTTAAATGTAATTACTTTAAAGAGATGGTCTCCAATTCCAGGATCCTGCAACATGCCAGAACTGTGCAAACATCCTGCAGGAAACTCCTCTTGCTTAGGTACAGAAATGCTGCAAATGTGTTTGACCTGGCTCTTTTGCTTCCTTCATCATAATAATATAGAGACACCTTTCAAAGTAAATTTTTGTATATTCTTTGGTGTAAGTTAGTGGCCTCAGTGGGTTGAAACCCTCTCTCCCAGACAATCAGATGCACTTTTTGATGTTTGTGATGTCATTTGCAATGCAAGAGACAGCTCCCAGACCCCTCTCTCTCTTTCTGAGTCTGTAGACTAAAGCCAGTATGGGTTTTAATTAGAAGACAAAGCTATTCAGGGCTGAAAAATAGAAAATAGAACTGCTTACAATATGCAAGTCCATTTTATTTTATTAAAGGTGTTCATGAGCACACCCCCTTCCAGAGAGCAGGATCTCTGGCTCTGGATTTCTGGGACTGGGGCTTGGTGGAGCTGTGGAGCCCCAGCAGCCAGGGCTTGGCTTAGAGGTTGCTGGAGGTGCAGGATCCTTCCACAGAAGCATCTCAGCCACTGCTGGGCACCAGAACCACCTGGCTGTTGTTGGCAGAGATGTACTGGGGGCAGGCAGCTCTGCCTCTGTGATGGAAACTGCTGTGGCACCAGTGAGCCCATCTGGTGGGGCAGGGCTGTGCCCTGGGGACTGGGGAGCTCTCCTTGTCCCAGGTGGGGAGGGGGCTGCAGCAGCCAGAGGGTGAGGATGCCCATGCTGTAGGAAATGAAAGAAAATGCCATGTGGCTCTGGACCTGTCCCTCCCAAAACTTGTACAGCGAGGGTAAAAAGTAACAGTTGGTTTCTGCTCTGCGAGAGGAATTAAGCATAATAATGTGTTAGCCTAGACTGCTACCTGCCAGAGTTAGACAGACTCAAGACTGGGATAAAAAAAGATTGTCATCTGATTTTTCCATCTGGATGAGACTGCTCAGTTTGCCTGCAGACTCTGTCTCCGGGGGCTGGAGTGGAGCGACTGCTGCCGTGCTCTCTGCCTGGCAGGAGAGGTGGGGTGGGACCCCTCTGATAAAGGGTCCTGTGGGAACAGAAATGCCCTTCTGGAGCAAACTGAGTTGTGGACCCAGACATGCTGATGGAAAGCATCCTGAAAATAGGCACATTTGACCAACTGGTGTCTCTCCCACCACTTGCTGCTCACAGAACTGGAGTAATTTCAAGTGCTGGACAGATTTTTATAACATGTTTTCATCCCGCATGTCACCACTTAAAAAATATATCAGCAAGGAAATGAAGCAACAGTTGTAAAGTATCCAGGATATTAATACTAACATGATATGACAAGCATTCAATTAAAAGAAGATTTCTATTTCATATCTAGAAATTAAACTCTGCAATTATGGTGGAACCATTTGTCCTTTGTCCAGTCTAGCTGTCCTTATGTGTTCTGTCAAACTTCCCTGAACAAATTAGTTTTATAGCAAAACCACAAATAGCAATTAGCATGGAAACAGTATTTATTCTAATTATCCTCCAGTGGCTAGACTGCTGCAAGAGTTAAGCTTCATTTGCATCTTTCTGCAAACAGATGTGGATGTAGAGAGAGCTGTTGTACCACAGATAATAAAGCTACGGTGGAGGGTGTGTGGTACATCAGCTTTCTGCTCTGGCTGCTGAGGCTTATATTTTCCTGCCAGTTTATAAAGGCTTCTGGTTATTTGATTGTAAATGGGAAAGGAAGCACTTTGGGGCTTAGGCAGCCAGGGAATTGAGTTGCTTGAATGTCCTTCATCTGGACTTGTTTTGCTAATTTTAGCTTTAACGACTACGTTGGTCTTTTATCTATCTGCTTAAGCCTATAGTATGTTTCCCTGTATACTTTATTTTTAGCTGCAAGGTTTCACATCCATGTGAATAAGTCATCCAAGGGTATCATAGCACAACAAACCTTCACTCTCCCAGTGAAATAATTGTCACAGTTTGCACAAATAGATTTGTCTTGCTTGCCACAAGTGACACAAATGTAATGGAGCATAGTCCAATGGTAGAGACAGTGTTCAAAAGAAGTTTTTAGATTTATTTTTGCTTGCCAAAGCAGGTTTTTTTTGTGTGAAATAGGCAATATAGCTATAGTTCAACTTAAAGCATAACCTACTGGGCATTATTTAAAATAATCAAATTTATAATCTCCATCTCTTCTTCATGAGTGGCTTTTTGGATGGACGGCATGTCATCTGCTAACTAAATTGAGATTTTAGGAAGGCCTTTAGTCATATAACTTAGGTTGATAAAAACCCTATTTAATAGGGAATATGCCTTTGCCATGGGCTTGATCAATAAACTAAACAGATTAATTAAGTTGAGCTGTCAGGACCAAGCACTGTCACGAAGTCGGGCCAGCAGAGTTGGCCATTTATCAAAGGCAAAAATTTGTTGAGAAAAGGCAGCCTTTAACAGGAATATTCTGAAGTGCATGCAAATGAGCAAGTACATAAAAAGTCTAGCAAGGAGTGAGTGCCTGTCATCTGATCACAACTAATATAAAAGGAGGTGTATACATCTCTGCAAAGTCATTAAATTTGCTTATCCAACTCCTTCATGTGAATTTTTGAACTTCAAGTTCTGAGAAGATGAGCTGGCTTATGATGTGGGTATATAGTCTTAGCTATTTCCTTTTTTTAATCTTCACTTGGAAATTCAGTTGGTTTTATGTTTTGAGCTACGTACACACAGACACACCCATATATATGTATATATATGGATGAAGTGACTGAAAATGCAAGATTATTTAAAAATAGGAAAGCTTTTGTTGCTTTCAGAGGAATTAAGCTCTGCAGATGGGATCCAGCACAACCCAATGTGTCCCTGCCATTTCAGTCCACACTTCTAGTGGTGTTCAGGCTTGATCCTGTTGTCTGCCCACAGGAGATCCTGTCACTGAGGGAGATTCCCACAGCTGGCCCAGACTACTGAACTGGAGTCTCCTCTCCTAGGACCTGGCACTGGAGAGGGATGGGCAGCAGGATCACTGAGGTTCGGGAGACAGAAAATCAGAGGGTCTCCATGTCTCTGATTTTGCCCTCTGTCCCTGGAGCTGCTGGAAGAAGGCAATGGTGTTTCTCTGGAAATTCTGGGTGTGATGGCTGAGGGAGCTCTGTTAAGACAGTGTCACCTGAGGAGCCCCATGAGGCTGGCATGGTGTGAACAGCAGCAGCTCTGGGCTCTCAGGCAGAGAGGGGCTCTTTGCTACCACGTGTTTCTCTGCGGATGCAGTGGGAGGGAGATGGTTTGTGCTTCCCAATGTAGAAAGTGAAGCAGTGCAGATTATTGCATGAAAGTTGCATCTCTGTTTTGGTACTTCCAGTTTAGCTATAAAGCCTTGACCATATGGATGTACTCCTACAGCCCCTCTGGAGGCAAGCTGAGAATAAAATGAGCTGTGTGCAAGTGCTGCAAGCCTGTGTAAATGAAACCTGCCTGACAAACCAGAAACATGCCTTTTTGGTGCATAATAAAAATAAAATTCTTTCCGGGTGTAAAGCTTTACGTATGTTCAATTCCTGTTGATTTAATAGTTCTGAGCTCAAAACAGCAAGGGAGTGAGCCAGGGATGCTGGTGCCAGGTTAGAGATCTGTCAGGAGAAAAGTGGAAGATGACAGTGCTAGGAAAACGTGGGAGAGGCCAGGGTGTTTGTTGTGGTTCTGAGAGCTGTGAGAAAGTGCCAGGAGCAAGGGGTTGATTTCTGTTCTCAAGGCTGTTCAGGAAGGGTGGACCTGCCCAACAGGAGGGTGCCTGACTTTGGCTCTCTGAACTGCAGCTGGGGTGCAAGAAGATGAAGATGAGAGACTGACTGCTGGTAACTTCTGAATTGCTGCCCTGCCTTGCTCAGTGAGGTGATGAGAAGTGCTGCCCCTTGCTGTAGCCCAGGGTTTTGTCTTGGACTTTTAAAAAAATTTAAAAATACTCCCAGGCAGCTGGAGGGCTTCAGTCATAGTGTGAGCTGGGCTCCTTAGGGGTTAATTTGTTTGCAGTTGTCATCTGTAAGGAGCTTGATGAACATTTTCAAAATGGCCCTAGGACTTCAGCTGTAGAAAAGCCAGGTTTTCTTTGCTTTTTTTTCTCCCCATTATACTATTATCAGCAGCTGTGAAGAGTGATGCAATCCATATGCCGTATGGAGCACCTATATATAAAAATCTGACATATGGATGTTTTGAAGTTCTCGGAAGATTCCACACTTGAGATCACCCACGTTTTAAAAACATTCTGTTTGGGAATTAGTTGGTGAGAATTTATGTTGAATTCCCTGAAGTGAAACCAGGAAAAATGCACCAGGAATGTTTATAGCATGGAATGAGGTCTGAATTACTCCTTCTGCCTCTTGATGGAGCACCACAGGCTTTGGGAGGGATGTGCTTGGGCTGAATGTTTTCAAGCTGTCTGTTAACCTAGCAGACCCGAGCTGTTTGTACCTTGTGGTTCTTCATCATCTGCTGCTTCTCACTGAGCTGGGAGCCTTTATCTCCATCAGCAGTCTGGGAGGAGAGGGTGAGGCACAACATTACTGAACACCTGGTTTCTCAATTAAGTCTTCAGGACTCTTGCTGCTCAGAAGTGTTGTTTTGCTGCATAGAAATTAAGACAGCCTACTGGCTGCTTTTTACAGGGGACTTGAAGAAGACAGGGCACTGAGATGGAACCAGAAGTTAGTGAAGCACACAGCTTGCAAGAAGTTGCTGTCTTTTTTCTAACACTGATATTGCCATGCTGCTGGAGCTCATTTTGTCAAAATGTCCACCTGGAAGTTCTCCATGTCTAACTAGCATGAGTTGGCCAGACTTTGGGGTTTTTTTGTTTTTTTGTTTTTTGTTTTTTTAAAATATATATACTTTTCTGTATCCACTGAGCTGGAATAATCTTCCTACTGCTGGTCTGGCTGATGGAACACTGCTGGCTTCCCTCACCTCCCTGGGGAATTTGCTGTTGGAGCACATGTGTGAGTGGCAAGGTGGGCATAGAGCCTGGTGGGCATGTCAGCTCCACACAGATGGAGACTGAGCCAAATCAGTGGCTGAGTGAGCAAATGGTAAGGAGGAAGGTACATATAAACTGAAAGACTTCAGTTTTACTCACTGTTTAAGAAGCACATAGCAAGTGCTATAAAAATACAGATGAATAATATGTGGTTAGTTGGTCGTCCCTTGGCCTCAACAAAGACAGATGGAAGTTGCTCCATCTTACCTGCTGATTTTTGGGCTTGTTTGGAGTTGAATGTGAATAAAAGCATTGCCTGTACAGGAAGATCATGATCTGGGGGTGGGGGCTTTGCTCCTCAGACACCAGCCTTCTCCCAGCACCTCAGATATGCCCCCAGATGTTTGTACCAGTGCCTTAAGTTTTCATTAAAAGCATCTTAAATTACTGCTGTTTTCTCTGTCAGTTTTGTTCTTGTGGGATAGTAGAGGATTGACAGTGCTTTGGATTCTGCTTTCTGAAATGTTTAGTCCAAGGCTTCAATGATGTGAAGTAGCAGCAGTGGCATGCTCTGGGGCTATGTTATTTAGGAGCTTAGGTTATAGATGTACATAAACCTCTTCCTCCCCAAAGAGCTGTCAAGGTGAAGTTAATTCCTCTACCAATAAGTGTTTGTTGTAATCTTTGAAGTAATAGCAGGAGAATGAGCCTACAGCAGGTGTCTTTACATCACTTTAATCTGTAATCAGCCTGTTACAGATTCTCGTTCATAGCTATGTCTTAATTATTTGGATATGCTGTTCTGCAAAGGATCCTACTTGATTTAAATCCTTTACAGGGAGGAAATGTTCTTCTGGCTTTAATTTGAAATGAAATGTGTTCCCTTGATCCGTGTCGGCTGTAGAAATCCAGACCCCAGCACAAGTGTCTGAATTAAAAACTGGGCTTTGGGCTCAGTTAAAACACTGACTGCACGTCACAACCAGAGAAGGCAGCACAGCAACATGGGCACATAAAAGATTGCATCCCTGCTTTGAGACTGATGGGCTTTTGAAATTTAGGGATTGCAACCAGGGGAAGAGGAACAATTATCTCTTTGCCTCTTCCAGCCCTCTTTGCCAGTCCCTGTCAGCTCTTGGCTTTAAACTTTTTTTTTTTACATGATATGCTTGTCTCTTGGTTGTCTTCCTTTGTGTTTTAATTGGGGATGGCAAGTCAGGCAGAGTCAAAGAACTGTAAATAACCTGTAAAACTAAAACTATGGAGGCAAAGAGACAGCCCTTCAGTTGAAGATGCTGATGGTAACTGCCAAATTTTGGGGAGTGTTTGCAAACTCATGATTAGATCATTCAAAATTGTTTGAAACTTCTAAGAACAGGGCTGGAGGATTCTGAGAAGAGAATGTCAGGGCTCCAGTAAGGGAGATGTGTATCATGGCAGTTACTACACACTGTGTAGGCAACGAGCCATGCTGATGATTTAATAATTTTTTATCACATTTGGAAGCAAAGTACATGCTGTCTTACTTGTTGTACAAGATGTTGCATGTGGTTATAGTGCAAGGCCTTAGAATAAATGTGCAGTGTGTATGCCATGCATTGACCCTAAGACAAGTATTGATCTCCCCTGTTCTGTGTAGGTCTTACAGACAGCTCATTGCCAGGATGGAGGAGTGCCTTTTATTTCTGTAGCAAGCACTATGGTCCATGCCCCTTTCATATTAGTCTGCTTTCCTTCAATTCCTTCTAGAGGAGGGGGTTGTTGCCGACTGTTTTGATCAACTTTGCTGCTCTATTTTGATGTGGCAGCATCAGTGCAGGCATAGCTGGTATTAAAGAAGCCTGGGTCCAAGGGAACTTTGAAATGGAAGGGGTTAAGGTTTATGGGAAGGTCACAGTTCCTGACAGAATGCATTCCTCAGAACAGCTGATGAGAAACACTGTAAATGTGTGCTTTGCTTTGAGGGATGTGAACAGTCCATATTGAACCTGGGTTAGAAGCTGAGATTGCTTTTTGACAGTGTCAAAATTAACTAAAGAGCTATAATGAACGCCAAAGAAGAGATTTGGAATGAAAAAGCACATCTGCTCATCCTACTCTTTTTGACTGTGGAGCAGAAGCAAAAAGAGAGAAGTATTCAGGTTTATTCAGATTTTTAGTGCAGAGAACTAATGTTTTGGTGAGGCGAGCAGAAACTAATAAGAGACTTTCAGAAGAGCAT
Organism: Calypte anna; assembly: GCF_003957555.1. NCBI lineage: Eukaryota > Metazoa > Chordata > Aves > Apodiformes > Trochilidae > Calypte > Calypte anna. The sequence goes on along the minus strand of NC_044247.1, from coordinate 12,277,191 downwards.
TGGGATTTACATTGATAGTTAATCCCTCCTTAGCACTGCAGAAGGTCTTCTGAGATCTGAACTTAAAACAGAAAACGTCAGAGGAGAAAGAGAGATTCCCACAGAGAAGTGGAGATTCCCACAAATGCAAAGTGCACTAATCTGGATGTTATAAGCACCTTAGGAATTCTTACTGCTGGTGTGAGATGGTGCACACTGTTCACTGTGTGCTCTTAGGCAGAATTAACAATTTTCTCAAAGATTTTCCAAGGTGTTTATCCCAGTAGCTGGAGTAATGCTGTGTCAGTGGCAATTAACTTATCATTAGCTCTTTGGCAGCCTGAGAAAACTCTGCTGCAGTTCTCCCCATCCCAATGGGGAAAGCAGAGTCTGGGAAGGTTGAATCCCAGAGCATCTGCTGGTGCTGATGGGATCACTGGAGATGGCAGAAGGGCTCAGAGGTCACAAAGTGAGCTTTGGGTTAGGAACACCCAGAAGGTGAGTGGGTGTCTGTGAAAGTCTTGGTTTAAAGATCTTAAGCAGTGGCATGAAGAAACCCAGGGGCAGAGACCAGGCTGGGAGCCAGTTCTCCCAGGCTGTGCTCAGCTGCTTGTGTTGATCAAAGGGTGAGCCTCTTGCTTGCTCTGCTTCCCTGCTTCAGCACCAGATTTTGGTTTTATTTTCTTCCAAGCCCTGTGGGAAGTGAAGTGGGGCTCCTGCAAACATCTCTTTGGTATCCAGAGCAACTGGGAGAGCAGAGAAGGTGTGGTCTTCTCAGGAAATGTCCTGAGAATAAATGGTACATGAAGGGGGCCAGCACAAGCAAATCTAGACAGCAGTCTGGATTTGAACTTTCTGAAAGGCTGCATCCCTGTCTCAGTTCAGGACACCTCATCTCCAAAAACATTAAGAATTTCCATACAGCTTTAGTCTGTCTCCAGATTCCCACCCACTCAATTTCTAATTAAATGAAAGAATTTCCACTTTATGATTAATCCTTTTCAGGGCATGCTGTAAAATAGTTGAAAAAACTAAGACTTATCTGTCTGCTGCTTTCCTTCTGCCTTTTTAGTTTGCAAATGTATGTAGGGTCATCTTACATCGTTTGTCTTCTTAGAGCTTTTGCCAGTTTTAATTCAGTAAACCACAGTATTCATTCCTCATACTTATCTGTAAATTACATTGAATCTTGTTGCAGTCATATTAGGTGGTAATGATTTATATGCATTCTAATAATTCACTTGATTATGCCAGCTATGTTCCATTTTTAAAGAATTATTGGATTAATGTAGGGGGAAAAAAGAGAAATATTTTCTGTAGTTCTTGCTTTGCCTTTCTGTAGTTTGATACAGTGCTGCATGTTTTGGTTTTTTTATAGAGTGGTATGTGAGGAGCAGGCTGACAGATTATTACAGGTATTTAGTGTTGCTAGACATGAGGTGAGTGTCCAAAGGCAGTTTAGATCTGGTGTGTGTGGCAGTGTTTAGGTGGCTCTGCAGTGTCCATGTCCCCAGCTGCTGCAGGTGTGTGATGGGAGGTACCTGTGCTGGGCACAGGAGGGGATGCTGGCTCTGTGCTGGGATGCAGAGGGAGGTCTGGATGTGAAGCATGAGTGACACTGTGTCCAAAAATAAAAACTTCAGTGGTAAAATATGTTGGTTCCTCCTCTCCTTTTTCTTGTGCCCCAACAGTTCTGTGGAGAGTGTAAGGAGCCCTCTCACCCCCCTCATGGATAAAGGGCTGAATTCAGGGGAAGTAATTCAAGGGAAGTAATTCAGCTCAGGTTTAACATTAGGATTAGAATTATTCCCGCTGACTTCTGAGGCAATTGCTCTCTCAAAAATACACATGAAATGGGGCCTGCTGAGAAAAGGCAGGGAGAGAAACACTCAGCAGGATTAAAAGGAAGTGAGTATTTTATCACATGTGTCTTGTGCATTTAAAACTTTAAGTATCTCCTTTCTTGATGGACTGTCTGCCTTATCTGTTTTCTCACCTTTTTGGAAATGTGTGCCTAACTCCTGGATAATCTGCCTCCCACACCAGGCAAAACACAAAGAAGTAGGAAGAAGCTTCAGCTTTCTAAGGGGAAAACTCTGCTCATAAAAAGTGATGTGGTTTTTAATTTCTTTTCCTTGACTTATATATTTAGAGGGGCACAGAATGGAACAAAGTTACTGCACAGGTGCATATAACCTCCAACTTTTTTTAAAATTTATTTTTAATGTTCTCTGAAAAATTATGAGTTTCTTTCTTAATATATTGGCATAAAATATAATTTTTCTGGCAGTGTTTGAATGCTGCTTTTTTTTTTTTCTTGTCATTTGAAAGTAGCACTATGCTGCTGAGATGCTGGATTTATGAACAGTATGAAGTGTGGTCTTAGGGAAATTGTGATTACTCTAGAAATAATTGTGTTGCCTTTTCTACAGTTTGTGTACAGGCTGGTGCTGTGCAAGTCTGAGAGAAGGGGTAATGCAACCCAAAGGGACAGAAACGATGGGTGGAAAAAGAGGAATATATTTTACCCAGTGTAAAAGCACTTGGAAATGTGCAGAAAACCAAATAAGAAACGACTTTCTAGCAAGAAATTAAAGCATCCAATCAATGAAATGAATAATCAAACTGACGTATGATATCCTCTCCAGGTTTTTCTTCTCCTGAAGCACTTGAATTTTTAAAGAACTTGAATCTTGACCCAGTAAACTGCCCAGCTTTGCTCTCAGGTGGCTCAGCCCTTCCCTATTGAAACTGAGGAGCCAGATCCACAGCCTGGGTCACTGCACTCACCCTCTTGGTTAAAAAAATATGTGCCATGTTCCCTCAGGTCACATCGTTGATTTTTTATTTTCTTTACCTTTTCTTATTCACTTTGCTGGTTTGGGGTTTGTTCTGCCATGGGACATGACTGTGTTTGGGAGGTGGCCTCCTTTATGTCTCTATTTGCGTGCTTTTCAACATTACTGAAGACAGCTGTGTGCTCACAGTAACATCTGGGGGCCTGCTGAACTGTAAAGCCTCCTGACATCAATATTTAATTTATATTGAGTTATTTTCACTTTTAGGTGCCACCTGTTAGCAGTCTCGAGTGTCTTCTGGCTCTTTACTGCTTTACAGATGACAAGCAGCAGAGTGCTGAAACTGAGGAATACCCTTGGCTTTCTGCAGAGCTGCAGTGTGGGAATACAGGCTGCTTCCCAAACTCTTCCTGTGGCTGCTGAGGAGTGTTGGTGTTTAAGCAGTCACTTCTTGCTGATGCTCTCTTTTCAAGAGTTGTTATTATGCAATGTTCATTTACACTTGTACAACCTCCTTGTCATGAGAGTGGTTGATAGTTTGCTAAGAGCCTGCTTTAAACCTGATCTTCTCACAGATGTGGTTGTAAGGGAATGCACAATCTTCTGCCAGATTTTCTACTGGATAAAGAAGCTGTATCAGCTCCTTGAATAAAAGTGCCTGCTTTTATAGGTGCTGGGTTTGGCATACTGAGGCCCTCTGGGTTTTTACAGTGGTATTGAAATGCAGCTGATCCTATGTGTGCTGGCTCTCTGGCAGTCTCTACTATTTTTTGGTGCAACATGAAATCACCAAGTCTCAAAAGTTTTGTTCCTTCTTTGTTCCTGGGGCAGCTCCATTATTAACACGTATAAGGCAACATGCATCCTTTAGCCTTCTCTGGACCTGTCAGATTTGTATACACAAGGGGATGGGCCTGGGGCATGGCTGGTCCCCCCAGAACATGTCTGGTCCCCCAGAGCACTGCTGACCCACTGAGGATGCTGCTTTGAGCTCTTCCAATGAGCACTTTTCCTGTTTCCCACAGCTGTCTCCTGAACCACTGGGTTCACTCGTTTAATTCTTATTTCCTTGCACCTGTAGTGACCTTTTAATGAGGTTAGGGTTTTTTATTTCCAGAGAGGTGAAATATTTGTTCCCTGCACACATTGGCCTTTTGCTTATTCTTGAAATCCTGAGGTAGAGAATTGCATCGCTGTCGGTTTCTGCTCTGTTGTTGATTAATCTGTTTTTCCACTAGGGCGCTGTTATGAGAGGAGATTAATATTACAGAGAAGATACTTGTTTGTTTCAAATATTTTGTTTCCTTTCTCTGTTGGGAATACTAGTATAAACACCATGCCTCTGAATTTAAATAGCTAAAGTATTAGTCTTGCTATTCCAATTGCTCGTCATTACACTTGAGGAGCTTGAGCTACAGCTGATTATACAAAAGTACCTGAGCCATACATTTTACATTCTCAACCAGCATATTATAGATGAACTGTGGAAATTGGAAACAGCTTTTTATGATAATTGGGAGATAGTTGTGTTGAAGTATGAAAGATTCTCGAGAGAAGTTGAATTGTGTGTCTTCGATTCTGTTATAAGCTTTACTGGTATTTATTTAACATGCAGTTTATTGCTGCTGAATATTTTTCTTATGACTGTCAAAGGCTGCATATTCAGAAGGTTACCATCAGTTTTGATATCCTTTGCAAAGCTTCTTGTTCATTAGACCAATTCTTTAGCATCCTCGACGAGCCTGACTCACACACAAGGCAGCAGTGCACTTATGTGGAGAAAATGTCAATTGTTATTGCCTGAGTGGCCTCCTCCAGCTCCCCCTTGACATGTCAGGTTAATCAGCCAGCTTGGGGCCTTAAATGTAAACTGACTCAGATTCTTCCAGCCCTTGAACTGTGCCACCCCAAACCCAGACTGCTAATTGTAGCAGAGCCTTGGTTCTTAGCTTCAGAGCTTTGAGGTCAAGAGTAGGTCCTTGAGCAGGTTATTGAGTCACTCTTTGAGGTCTGGGCTCTGCTGTCATCCAAGCCAGCAAGGCAGGTGACATGGATTAATCTGCTCTTGGCTTGAGGATCTGTATCCTCCTCCAAATGTGGTTCCTGGTAGTAGAAAACACGCAGGTCCAGCAGCTAAATGCTTCATAAGGGGGTGGGGGTATTTCACACACCAGGACTGTGCAAGCAAAGGCCAGAAGGGACATTATATTTGCCTGAGAGGCTGCTCACCCAGTACATCTCTGCTTCAGGCCCTTCAGCTGGGAAACCAGCCAAACCTGCAGCTTTTTCTAGCAACCTGGAGGCTGAGCTGTGCTGGCTGTGGGGGCTGATGCCAGCTCATGGGACAGTGAGGATGCTGCTTGGAGACCCAACTCCCATGGAGGACCTGGCCCTGGCCTCCTTCTGCAGAAGCTGAAGTTGACCAGAGAAGCTGCTGGGCTCTTGCAGTCCATTGCATGTCTACATGTTCAGTTCTTCCTTGCAATTATTGCAAATAGCAGTGAAGAGAAGCCATGCTAATTGCTTTGTTAAGATTAAGGTTAAATTCAGTTCGGAAAAAAAAAATAAGTTTTTTAATTTAAGTAAAGCTGGTATTTGTGAGGTTTGGCTACAGAGTGTTCAGTCTGTCCCTGGGTAGAGGAGGTGCAGGCTGGAATCTTAAGCTGGATCCCAACAGCTTTCTGGCCGGATTTATGGTAATACATGTAAAGTTACAACTCCTTCTTTTCTTTGTTGGCACGTGTGAACAGGGTGATTTTGTGCTTGGCTGTGCTTGCTGCTCTTGGCTGACAAGAGTGAGTTTCTCTACAGCTTTAATGTACACTCTTGGTTTCATTAGCATGGGAGACCACTGCTGCTCCCATCTCCCCCATCAGTGTTTTATTAAAGATTTTCTGTACCTGGGGCTTGGCCAGGAAAAATGTGTCTGTGAAGGAGGTATCAAAGCTGACATTGGGGCAGAGGTTATGCATGAGGATTTGGAGGTCTGAGTGCCCAACTGAGACCTGAGCACTTAACTCTTGTTTAATTGGAGTCTGTTTGGATTCAGGCCATTCAGCCATGCTATCCATTTGTTTTTGTGTTTACGGGGTCAACCTCTAGGGTATTAACTCCAGAGATTTTAGTCTGTTTACCAGAATGGAAATTGCCTGGTTCAGGATTGGGCTGCAATCCCTTCAGAAAACTCATCTTTAATATTGTAATCACAGCTTAAAAACAAACCCATGTTTCCAAAACGTTCTTCATTTTTTCAACCTGCTATTCCTTGCACAGGCATTAATCATCCACTTCTCCATTTAAGTGCAGAGCACAGAGTATTGCAGTGAAAATTTGATTTCTCATGTCTGGAGAAAAAAAAATGAGTGGTTTACAATGAAATTCTGATCACTTTGGGGAATGATGATAGTGCCAAAAAAATGTACTGTGACCTGTGTGACACAAGTGTCACGTGTGTAAAGGTTAACTCTGACAAAATCCTTGGTAGTAAGATGTGCTGTTATGCTGCAAAGGCACAGTGCTGGCTTTTGGGTTATTTAAACTTTGCAAGTATTGGTAATTATTAAATTATCAAAACTATGCTGGGTCAGGTTGTGCAGGTCATGGCACACTGCAAGTCTGGGATGTCCACTTTACTTGGCTGCTGTGGTTTGGTGAAGATGGTGAGGTTTATCCCAGCAAGCCCTTAGTTGTGGGTATATTCAGTGCAATTTAGGATTATGAAAGTGAGGCATTCCTGCAGAATTCAGTGTAGGCTTGAGATGTCTAGATCTTATTTCCTTCCTTCCCTCTGGAAGGGGTTGGGTAAGTGTCTGGATGGGGAGTTAACCTACTTCCCCAGGCCCCTTCGTCCACCACCATCTGCTTTTCTGCCCTGACCCTGGCTCCTTTCTGGGTCTCAGCTCAATGTGGGAGCCCATGAGCAGCAGCAGCAAGCTGAACCTCAGCTTTGAATTTCTGTGCTCAGGCACAAAGGCTTGGAAAGGAAAACTGGTGAGGATGCACTGTCTGGATCATCAGGCTGTGGTGGAAAGGTCAGAAATCCAGAGGAGGCTGGAGGAGGATTTCTGTACTTCCATGTGCTGCCTCAAGTAACCTTTCTGTGCCATCAAACAAGAGCTGTGCTTATTTATTTTTTTTTCCTTTTCTGATGATTTTTTGGGTTTTGGCTTTTTTTTGTTGGATTTCAAACTGCTCTGGTCAGCCCTCAGAGCAGAGGTATCAAACACCACGTGCACTCATCTTTGGTTGCTGGAGCACTAACCCTGTTCCCTGCTGTGTCTGATCCTATGGGATTCCTGTGTGTGGAAGAATTATTTGCAGGCAGATCCTACCCAGAGCAGGAGGGGGGTTTGTGATAAGAGTGAGATCTGGGGACCCAGCACAAAAACCACCCCCAGCCCCAGATTTTCCAGCCAGCAGTGGGTGTGCAGCTGGTGCTGGGGTGCAGCCTCTCTGCCTTTGCTCAGCTCCTGGCACCTGGGACATGGGTGGAGTCCAGGGCAGCCCCGTGCTCACATCCCCTGCACAACCTGAAAGCATTGAAACAGCCTCAGAAACCACCCCAGTGACTCGAAAATGTGTTTTTCTGTAATTTACTGTGCAGTCTTGTGTTGTTCTGCAGAAACCAAACCAACCAGTGCCTGCCACAGCCCCTGCTTGTAGGTGGTGACTGTTGTTCAACACAAATGTTGCCAAATAGAACTTTGAAGGTTTGTAGTGATGGGGAAAGAGGTAGAAGTGGATGCTGTGAGCTTAAATTTGCAGGAGTTTTTGACTGCAGTAAAACAGTAAGGTTAAAACAAAGTAAATTAGGATTAAAACAAAGTAGATTAGGATTTTTAATAATTTAATGTAAAAACGGCTGTCTGGCAGCCTGCAATGCTGAAGACTTTTAAAAATTAAAGTGCCACCATTTTTAATGGAGTAATGAAAAGTGATGATAAAAATGTAATTGCTTCTGATGAGACAAATATTCTATTAAGTAAAGAATATGGTGAATCTCTATTGGCTTGGGTAACCTAGGTAATTTAAAATGGGTTATATTTCTTCTAACTCAATATGCAAGTGAACTGGAGATTATATATAGTTACCATTTGCAGGATAAATAGCAAATAATTTAAGTTGATTATTAACGAATCATGAATCCAAAACCTGGGTGATCATGGCCATGCTCCCTTTTGAGTTCAGTTTAGCTCAGGTTTGACACTGAGACCTCAATTCCAAAAAGCATTTAACTGGTAGGTGACTGGGGCATCCTTGTGCCTGCAGCTTGGTTTTGGCATCTCTTCTGCAGCCTGAATACATTCCTGCTTTGATTCCACAGGCACATGATTACACTAGGAACAATTTTTTTTTCCAGGTTTAACACAATTTAATTGACACAATAGTAAAGACCATATTTTTCCACTGTTAAAATTAAGAAGACAAACATCTTTCAAAGCTACCATTTGATTCCAAACTTCAGGCAAGAATCAGCTTCTGTGAAACAGGAGTGATGCTACCAAATGACTGCCATGGTGGAAACAAAATAATGAACAGTTCTCATAATTAAGTTGGCTTAGAGCCCACAATTTCTTCAGAGCTTTCTCCTCTATATGTATGGTTTAAGAAAACACAACACTCCCCAGAAAACCCAGAAAATAAATATATGCAGTGCTTATTTTGGCAGATGTTTTTGAAAAGAACAAAGAGTATGATAGGAGGTAAAGTAAGGTCAGGCATGCTATGCCAGCTTGAATCAAGAGATGTAACTGATATTGAATTCACTGGAGCTGTCTCTGTTCATAGCAGTAATGAACTTGGCCAGATGATTACACTCCATTTTAATAGCAGATAATAAATATTGATTAATGCTGTCACAGGTGTTGCTGCAGCAGTAGCCAGAGGAACCAGAGATACCATAGGGTACAAAGCAGGTGGTTTTGCCATCTATATTGTCCAAGAAGAGCCAGTGGCTTCTGGGGCTGCTCTGTCCTGGAGTTCAAACCAGAAAAACAGGGCTTGGTGTGATGGTGGGGCTGCTTCACCCCCAGTTCAGACAGGAGTGTCTGGGTGCCAAGGCTGCAAAATGGGCACATTGGGGCTGTCTGCCTGCCAGAGGTGGAGTGTCAGTGTTAAAGGTTTGGTTCTGCTCTGGGTGGTAGAAATGGGTGGATTAGCATTTGAGCTGTGTGTATAAATAGGAAAAAATACCTTATGGTAAGACTGAAGTGCTTATAGTTTGGTAACTGCTTGGCAGCCTAACAGATGTTGGCTTTTTAATGAACTTGGGCGTTAGTAAAGAGGAACCTGCGTGTGTCTGCTGTGGGAATGCTGAGCATGGAGTATTTTGGTACTGTTGTTAGTCAAGCTATAATCAGAGCTATAGAGGGTTTAAAAATAGTATGGCCTGCTGGGAGGAAATGTAAGGTAATAGTGTGAATTAATATATTGTATTTTTACCCACAGCATGATTTTCTTTAGGCAGGTAAGTTTTAATTATAGTACAATACAGACGTGGCGTAGATCTGAGAGACACCTGCAGAGATACCTCTGGGGACAAAGGGACAGAGTGTGGCAGCTGTGGAGATGCTCAGGAAGGTGTGGGAAGGCCGGAGGTGGCTGTAGGCAGGGAAGGGGCAGTGGGTCTGTGCAAGGCAGACATCCCTTGCACTATAATGCAGCGGGTTTTAAATTTAGAACTCTTATGTGACCCGATGTCAAGTCAGAAATGTGTTGTTGAAAGTCTGCAATCAGCTCCAAGTGGCTGCCTTGTGAGTCTCAGGAGTGGAAACTGCCCTCAGGCTAGCAGCCTCTCTCCTGCATCTTTGCTCGAGTGAACTTTAATTTGACTCTTTATCAAGAAGAGCACTGAGAGAAAGAGGAGAAAAAAGGTGAACACAGAGCAAGTTGTGCAAAATAGGCTTTGTATGGGTAAAGGTGATTTTGCCAGAGACTTTGCAAAGACTTCCATGTGCCCTCCAAGGAAAGCAAAGTCCTGCTACAAAGTTTACGGGAGAGAAAGGGGCAAAGAGAAGCTCGTGTTCAGACTTAAGAAGCTCCTTGTGACTTCACTTGGATGAAAGTGCTTCCAAATATGATTTCAAATTGGGCTGTTAAATCTGGGGCAAATCTGAAAAGCAGGCCATACTTTGCACATGGCTTTGTTTCCTTAAGCTGCTGACAAAAAAGCAGCAAGCATCTCTGTGAGCATCCACGGTGGTGCTGATCAGTTTGTTGTTTGTACTTCAGTGAGGGATTCAGGGGTTTAAAATCTTGAGCAGCTCCTGACTAGGGAGTTTCTCAGTGACATTATAAAGGGAAGTCTACATTATGAAAAGAGATTATCAATGCTGTGTAACTCAGCAAACCTCATCATGTCTTCCTTTGATTATATGTATGGGTGTGTTGTAATCTGGGGAATACTCGGAGCCGGCGTTTTTTCACAAGTTTTAGACATGTAAAGTAAAGAAAATATTAGTGACAAATGGAAGTTTAATTCAGGGCACTTTATAGCCCTGGAAAAAATACATTTTGGAACACCCTGGTGTTAATTTTTCAGGAGGATACTTCATTTTGGGGGTGCTGTGCAAAAGCACTAGTTCCTAGAGTCTGTGGGACAACCAGGATCTGGTAATTAGTTTGTTCTTAAATGCGAGAAGTCACTCTTCAAAACTGTATTCTTCACATGGTAGAAGTGTTTCAGAGTCAATTCTGTTCTCCCTGAAGGAATATCAAAGTAACTGTATGAAAGAAAATTGGCTATAAAAATAATACTGTGTACAGAGTTTTCTAAATCTAGAGAACTACCAGAAAAACTGATATTTTCCTTTTCCCAGGAAAACAAGGGTGACATAATCACACTTTTGTGCACACATTCAATGTTTGTGACCGAAAAATCAATCATGGAAATAAAAAGTCAGAAATTCAAGTAGCTCAGTCTGTTCAGCTTATTAAAGAGCATGTAAGTTATCATAGCAATAGAATCAGATCAATGCTGTAATCTCCCCTTGGATTTTTTTTCTTCTGTAGCATATCATGATTTTTTACTCAAAGTGAAGGAAGCCCTTGAGAAGGCAGAATGTATTGAGACTTTCTGAAAACTAGAAATACTTTGCCTGCTTACCTTGCCTGGCTGTTTCAATTGAGTTTCAGCATGATGAAGTCTTGGAGGGCCTGCAGTGGAGAATCCTCTGTATTTCAATCTGTCAGAGTTGTAAGTTTATAAACATAGATGCATCATGTCTTTGATTCATTTGATGTCTAAGTTCAAGCCTGGGCACATTCACATTTTCACACCCTAGAACAGGAAAACAAAGTGACACAAAACCAACCATAAACTGTGAAACACCAAAATACCAGGAAGGAAGAAGCATGAGGTTTTTTTTAAGGATCTGCCACCACCTCTCTTGTTAAAGGAAAAATAGTTGTGAGCTTCTGAGAGGTGCTCTGGTAAATACTAAAGCCTGTCATAAAGCACTTTGTTCAAAAAGCAAACATTTGAAAAAATGTTCACCCATTAACTTAAAAATAGCTTTAGCTGTCTTCTGATCTCAGAGACCTTCTTTTTCCTCCAACCCTGGCTATTTGCAAATTTTTCTTGTCTTGAAACTAGGTGGAATGGTTACAAAAAACTTTTTTCCCCTTTGACATTTATATTGGAGGAGAAAATTACGTTAAATCCCCTTTAGCTTAAAGCTAATTAGAGCTAGTAATGAAGTCTTTGTTCTTGTATGTTGTTTCTCTTATAACTTTGATAATTACATGAGGTTAGTGACAGCTGGCTGGGAGATTGGCAGGCAGGGAGGCTTGAGCATAAAGCTGAGGTCTGTTTGAACCCTGGATTGATCCAGGTCTGTGTGGCTCCAGTGCCAAACTTTCCTGTGGCTCCTGTCTTAGTAAGAGGAAGGGTCCAGTGCCCATGGGAGGACACCAGCATGCTTGGTGCATCCAAAATCATCATCTGCCTCTGGGTGTTGCAGGGTGAGCCATCCGAATTTTCAGCTTGAGTGTAAAGCTTGGAAAAAGGACATTGCTGAGATAGTGAAAAGAGGTTTAAAAATTATTGCAATATGGGATATTCTGGGACTCTTCACTCACTTATTTGTGTGAAGCTACCTGAATGTAGGTTCTACTTGAGCTCCTGGTGGGACTGGGTTTAGAAAAAACAAACAAAAAAAGGAAGTAGTGGAGTGAACATGTGTAGAGCACCTATGGGCGTTGTAACAGACCACCTGGTTTTGATGTTTTCAGTCTGAGTTCAGTGTTTATGAAGGAAGGTAATGGATCTGAGAACCTTCTCCCAGATACTTCTTTTATTCAGTTAATGGGAAATGAAATGGGAAATGAAACTGCCACTTCAAGCGAGTTATTTTAAAGCTGGAAGCTTTGAAGGTCAGCCCTGCTGGAGTGACATATTAGCCAAAGGGAGCAGAGAAGAGATCATTCCATGAGTGAAGCAGAGAGTTGTGACCTTAATGGAGTCGTAAAAGCAGAACAAGACACTGTGGAAGTGAGTTCCTGAAACCAAAGAAAGGTTTTATATTAAATCAGGGACAAAGCAAGCAGTGAAAAATTAAGTTTGAATGCTCTGCTCTTTTAATCAGAATGGAAAGCACAGTTTTGCAATTGATTTCTTTTTGTAAAAAAATAATTCTTGTTTGGTGACCATTGTTAAAATAAGCTCGAATTTCATGTACATTTCATTTGTGCTCAAACTATTATCTCTCATCTTATCATATCTATTATCTCTTGGGATATTATATTCTTATCTAATTATTTTGTTTGCAGAAGTAATTCATAGAATCATAGAAACACAGAATGGTTTGGGTTGGAAGGGACCTTAAAGACCATCTTGTTTCAACCCCTCCTGCATAGACAGGGACACCTCCCACCAGCCCAGGTTGCTCCAAGCTCCATCCAACCTGGCCTTGAACACTTCCAGGGAGGGAGCAGCAACAACTTCCCTGGGCAACCTTTGGCAATGTCTCACCAACCTCATATTAAAGAATTTCTTCCTAATGTCCAATCTAAATTTCCCCTCTTCAAGTTTTAAGCCCTTTCCCCTTGTCCCCTCACTACCTGTCCCACACCTCTGTAAAAAGCCCTACCCCAGCTCTCTTGTAGCCCCCTTCAGATATTGGACAGTTGCTCTGAAGCCTCCTCTTCTCCAGGCTGAACAACCCCAACTTCCTCAGTCTGTATTCATAGGGAGGTGCTCCAGCCCTCTGGTCATTTTAGTGGCTCTCCTATGGACATTTTCCAGGAGTTCTATGTCCTTCTTATGTTGGGTACTCCAGAACTGGACACAGTACTCCAGGTGGGGTCTCAAAGGATCAGAGGAGACAGAGAGAATCACTCTGTGCTTTTTTTGAGGCAGCCCAGGACCTGGTTGGCTTTCTGAGCTACAAGCACACACTGACTGTTCCTGTTGAGCTTCTGGTCCACCCCCACTCCCAAGTCCAGGACCCATCAGAAATCTGTAAAGTTCTAGAGGGACTGACCACATACTAGAGTGTGTTCAAAGCAAGATTTTCTGAATATTAAAAAAATAATAATTTTGTTCTTATATTTCACACTCTCCAATTGGGCTCCAATGCAATTTGATGACCAGCAAAGGGCTTGAATGATGTTGGCTGCCTCAGGTGTGCTGAAGCTTCTTGGGCATAGGCAGTGGGGTAATTCAGTGCTAAGACAGTGCAACAGGAATGGTAATGCTCTGACAGCCAGACTCTCCAAACTGAGAAGTCTTATTTTAAAGATGTTTTAGATCAGCCATGGATTAACAGATGTGTTGTAGGAACTGTAGAGCAGTGCTCATGTTGAATGCTGTGTAAGTGCAGACAGCGCACAGAAGGGTCACCATCCCTGGGTGGAACTAGATGGCATGTGCTTAGAAACATCTTGGTCACTTAGGCACAGGTAGAATTCACCTTCATCCCTCCTGCTTTTCTGTATGAAATGTATTTAGTGTCTCTCCCTATGAATTTCTTTTTCCTATTAAGAAGATTGAAAAGATTTCTCAGCTCCTACCCTGTCTGATTTTTTGCTTCCATCCACAATACAAGTGGTCCAGACACATGGCGCAGTGCTTCCAAAACAGGTGTTTTTCAGGATTTTGAAAGAATCCTAAATTATGAATGTTGTTTGTTAGAGGATGTTAGAAACATGGATTATGATGAAATAATTAAACACTTTCCCTAATACAAACCAATGCAGCAGTTTTCATAACATTGCAGGAGGAAGCAGAGTGACTTCAGCAGAGTAACCAGCCCTCTTAGTTCAGCTTTACCTCTGTTCCTCCTTCCCTGCGCCACATTCTATGAAGTTACAAGTGACAGGACAAGAGGTAATGGCCTCAAGTTGCACCAGGGGAGGTTTAGACTGGATGTTAAGAATTTCTTCACTGCAAGGGTTATCAGCCATTGGAACAGGCTGCCAAGGGCAGTGGTGGAGTCACCATCCCTGGGGGTATTTAAGAGTCGTATAGACACAGTGCTTAGGGATATGTTTTAGTTAAGGACTTGTCAGCGTCAGGTTAATGTTGGACTCAGTCTTGAAGGTCTTTTCCAACCAAGGTGATTCTGTGATTAATTCTGTGATTTCTCTGACAAGCACTGCTTGCTTTCAGGGCTCTGTTTTTGAGCCTCTTACCTTTTGTATAGCATGGTTATTGAATTGTGTTTTCTCTCTGTGTAAATGGGACCTTCTAACTAGGCAAGCAAAGCCAGTGTTATTTAATATCTGTGCTGGAAAATGTGACAAACTGCCTACAAGGTAACAACCACTGCTTTAATGACTGTCTGTATTACCAATAGCCACCTTTGCTTGTGATTGCTGTGGGAGAGGACTGTATTGATTTGTTGATCTAATTATTTTAAAACAATGCAAAATCCATAATTATAACAAGAAAATGAAAGCCCATGCTGCAGAGAAGAGAGGTTAATGCTTTGTCTCTGCTCAGAAGTCCAGATATGATTTGCTGCTTAAGAGCAGAACTGATGAGCCTCAGGCAGTGAGTAAAACATCTGGGCTATGGGAGAAACTCAGGATCTGGGCAGTGGCTGGTTGCAGGGGTCTGGAGAGGAGGTCAGACATGAGAGCTTCCAAGTTCTTCACCCCAGAATTGTGGGGACATCCTTGGAGGAGGTCAAAGAAGCTTGCTGGATACTGAGGACAGCAGTGCCTCTGAATAACTGCTTGAGAGAGTCCAGTGCAGAGCAACAAAGATGATGAAGGGAGTGGAACGTCTCCCTTATGAGGAGAGGCTGAGGGAGCTGGGGCTCCCTCATTAGGATAGAGGGCAATGGTTATAAACTGAAGCACAAGTGGTTACATATAAATATAAGGAAGAATTTTTTCACTGTGAGGGTGTCAGGTCCCTGGCATGGGCTGCCCAGGGAGGGTGTGGAATCTCCCTCCATGGAGACACTCAAAGCCCACCTGGATGCGTTCCTGTGGGACCTGCTGGAGGTGACCCTGCTTTGCCAGGGGAGGTTGGGCTTGATGATCTTTTGAGGTCCCTTCCAACCCCCAACTTTCCATGATTCTCTGAATAGGTGAAGTGGTTGTATTTTCTTTAGCTGTCTCTGATTGTAGAACATGCCATATGCAGTCATATATATCTTGTTAAGTACTTCCTTGTAATTTCTTCTAAGAAAGAAATCATCTAAGAAAAAGGACCCATGTCTCTTCAGAAAATCAGGGTGTTTGAATGTGAAAAGTATACCTTCAGTAGTCTGCTAATAGCTTGTTGTGTTCTTAATAGTTCTTTCATCTTTGCTTCTTGTAGGATTAATTACTGAAATTCACTTCATGCTTCCGAATCCAGTTAATATCAGTCACTGCCTCGGTGTTTTGCACAGCCCCTGGGCAGGTCCTGGTGCTTTGGATGCATCCTGCTGTAAGGTGAAAGCAGCCTGTTCCAGGGCATGTTGGACAGGGGGAGATGGTTACACATTGTCTCCTTAGTGCTGGCTGCTGAGACTAATTGCTTTCAGGGCTCCACAAAAGCCTGATTTCACATCTTCTGCTTTGGGTGCAACTTTACATTGTCTAATAGTAAAGCAAGGACAGCACGTGAGATTGTTCTATGGTGAGAAGGAGAAAAATCAATTTTAATCGCTGGAGTAGAGGGCTGGGGGGGGTGTGGGGTGTGTAGAAGGTCACTGAAGATTTGTAATTGTGCTGCAGCACTGAACCTGGCACGGAGTTCCTGGGAAAATGGAAAACCACAAGCTGTGGAACAAAACCTATGGGTATATCAGTGCTCTGATGTATTGTTAAGGTAAAGACCACTCATGAAGAGAGCAGGACTGTGCAGTGCTTGAGTTTCAGAGGGAATTTGTTTTGGACAGCATTTACTGAGTACCTGCAAGATATGGAGAGAACAGGGATTTGAGATAAAACCAGGCAGATCCTGCCATAGGGCTGCTACAAGCACAGCAGTTTCAGTCCTTACAGACACGTCCTCACTCAGCATCCTGGTGGGAATCTCACTGGGAATGGTGTGTTTGTACACCTGTGTCCTGCGGGAACTGAGAATATTCATGTAAACCTATGTGGGAGTTTTGAAGCTATTTCCACCTCTACTCCAGCTATGTGTCTTCCAAAATTATTCTGGTTTTTTAAGGCTTCCCCTAGATTGTTCTTTGCTTCGGCTCTTTTTGCCTTTACAAGGATACGCTGATATTCAGCAAGCTTTCTCACACAGTCTGCTTTTGGTCACTCTCAGGAGTTGAAAGATCCTCATATGTGCTTTTGAAAAGAGCCAGAAACCCAATTGTTTTCTTTTTTTTTTTTTTTTGCATGTAACCTTGCACAAGAAAGGCTGGTGGGGGAAAGTCAAAGAACTTAAAGGGAAATTATATAGCGGCTTAGCTTTAGAAGCATTAGACAGCTTTCTTCTTCCTTATCAAAGAGTGATAATCAACTTTCTTCTTTGTGACAGAAGTAGCTGTAAAATAGCTCTTTCCTCTCCCACCCTGCCTTTTTTCTTCTTTCTTTAAAGTTTGTTTTCCTTGTACATACACACCTGCTCCACTATGTGAGTTGATGGAGAGTCTTTCATGAAATAACCATTAAAAAAGCCTAAAGTTTTTGTTGCCTCATGAAAATCTGCACTTGCTCACTATTTTAATATTTAGCTAAAGTTCTGTTTTCTTTTTAAAAGAGTTTGCACAAATAAGAAACATCATAACAAAACTGAGGAGCAAAAAGTATAAAGATTATTAGTTCTTAGAAACAAATTCTTGAGAGTAAATTTTTAATTGAGTGTGTTGGTAAATGATAGTAAAGGGAAAGGTAGGAGGTGTCTACTTGTCTAAAACACAGTTCATATCTTGGGACTGAGAATCAGCCTATAGATTTCTCCTCTTGAAAAAGTGTTTGGAAAAAAGAAAATGGGTTTTTTTCTTTTGGTTTGGTTTGGTTTTGGGGGGTTTGTGGGGTTTTTTTTGGAAGCAAAGGTATTGGGGAGTGCTGGAAAGAGTCCCTGTGCTTTACCTCTTGAGGCTGTCATCTAGTCTGTTTTTTGTTTAACGTAGTAACAGGACCCAAATTAAGACACACCTTGGTAAATGATTTTAATTGAAGTCCAAACTGCCTTAAGGAATTTATATTTTTCCAATGGAAATGGATTCTGCTGTTAGGAAGTGACTGCATCAAGCTAATTGCACTGAGAATGAAAATATTTCATCTCAAGCCTGTGCTTCAGCATTCTGTACCTCATTGATTTTTACTGTATCAAATACTTACATCAGAAATGTAGGGTCACAGGCACAAAATAATCTCTATGAATGACAAAATGTTACTATTTCCTTTTTTATTAGTAGTAGGGAGACGATTGGACTCAATTACTATTGCAACAAGTAAAGAGCAAATATATTACTCATTGATGTATGGTGGGAGCGAGCTGCTTCTTGGTGTGGGTTAAATGTCTTATTATCATCCTGAATATTAACTCCTTTAATAGTCTGTAGCACTTCTGTGCCCCTTTTATCTTCACTGGTGCTATCTCTGATGACCAGAATGTCAGCATGGATTTATTAAAACACAAGTCCTGTGTGTAAATAGATTTCAAACAAACGAGGCAGATGTATTAGGTGGCCTTTTTTCTGCCCGGTAAGGTCATGTGAAGGAGATAGTCAGAGATAAGCATAAAACACAGCCCTTAGCAAGGAAAAGTGCAGCAAAACTCAACCCTTCATTTTCCACAATCCTGTCTGCTCTCAGTGAGAGGTACAAGATGATCTCCTCTGTATTCCTCCACAGGGACATGTGTTTATTTTGTTTATGTGACCTTTTCAGTTTTCCTTTCTTTTGCATCTTTCCCTGTGAGGAGAGGGTGTTTTGCAGAAGTTGTACCTGAAAAAATACCCTACATTTAATTTCCAATTTCTCTTAAAAAGAGTAAAATGTTAAGGGTTGACATCTCTGCTTTCAAAGCAGTAAAGTAAGGTTTCCCCTCTTAACCAGAAAGAGGAATCTGTCAACCTCTGTATTTGTTTCTGTTTGAATAATAACTGCAGGGTTCCTTCTCCCTGAGAGTTGGGGGAATGGGAATTTAATGTAATGCTAAAAGTGGTGGCTGCTTTAAAATATTCTTGTACACAGTCATGAGTATTTTTACAGAAATGTAACCTGGGTACAAATTTTCAGTGTATTATGATAATGAGCAGTCTTCAGCCTGGACTCATTTCTGTTGCTCAGCAGCACCGCCTGGTTCTGCTCCCCCTCCCTGACCTTTGGCACCTCCCCTGAATTCTGACCACGCAGAAGGTCAGGTTTGCTGTTCTTTACACCCATGTGTCCTCCTTTATCTTAGTGCAGTAGCAGACAAGGGGTCATCTGGGTCTCATGCTGTAAACTAGAAATAAAAATTACTTACATCCATCGCCCTGACATGTGGGAGAGTAAAACACTGGCCTTAAAATTGGTGTTAGTGGCTTTTCATCTAGCAGAGGTGGGCAGGGTAGCACTGTTTTGCCTCTGTTGTGGGCTGCTGGTGGTTCCAGCTTAGTGGGTGAGAATTCCCCAAAGGTTCATCAGTCAGTCTCCTTTTTTATTACCACCTTTGCCAGGAGAGAAGCTGTCTGTGGAATAGCTTTGGTGATATCAATCAAGCTACTGCACTGCTACAGTTTATCATCCCTCTTCCAGTAGTCTGATGTTGAGTGATCAAGGGATGAGTGGAGGAATCCTGCTATGGAAATGGATTTCCTGCAGCCCTTCTTTGAGAGGTGACAGGGGACTAGTTGGGTGTCCCGGGCAGAGCAAGTGTGGTGTATGTCTCTATACCAGTCAGTACTGGCTGTCGAAGTTTTTCCAGCTCAAGCATGTTTTCTGTTTGCCAGCCAACCATTTTGTATTACTGTTTTTACTGTTGACAGTGTTTTATCTATGTCTTTATCTGATATGACTCCAGGTAGTTTTGTTTGCTCTGGCACATTAACTGGTGTGGGGTTTTGTGCATCAATTCTTCATCAGTTTTGACATATATATCTGTCATTTTTATCAATTTTTGGCAAGACCAGACTGGGAGAATCTTAATCACAATATCTGTTCTCGAGTTGCCTGTGTGTGAGCCCCTTCACATGAATTCTGTTTCTTGGTGGCAGGAGGTCCCTGTGTTTCCTGGAAAGGAAGGTTTATACACTGCTTGACCAATTTATTACAATGCTGGTATTAGTTAGGCACTTGTTAATTGCTTTTATTACATGTCAGTGCAAATACCCTGATGGAGATCATGAGCTGGGCTATGTGCTAGGCAAACACAGCAAATAGAGAGTGTCCAAGAGCCAGACACCCAGACAGATCAAATTTTTCTTCAGTAAAATCACATATAATGAATGTATCAGACCAGGGAGCGAAACACAGAATTCTGACTTCCAGCCTACAGTATTGCTTTTGTTCTTTGCTCAACCACCCTGATTTCACAGAGCCCACATGCATCATTCTGATTTTGATTAGCAAAGAGGTTTTTTTAGCTGTTCTGGTGTTCTGTGCTATAAGCTTTTCTGTTTTGGTGAGCCAAAACTTTTCTGCCTGGGTTTCTGTTGGAGATGACTGAAAAAATGTGTGGATGGGTGGGTAGAGGGCACGGCCAGGTTTGGTATTAAGGCTGCTTTTCTTGACTTACTCTTTTTCAGTCCATTCAGAGTTTCATATAGTCAGCCCCTCTGGTAAAACCAATGTGTCTAATTTTTCACATCCTCAGTGGAAGGAATTAATTGGTTTGAGGCTCTGTCTACCAAATCAAGACAAAGGACAGCAGCTTCCCAAGGTGGGTTGCAGGCAAATCCTGTGGGATAAGGGATGCTCGCTTTGGACAATACTCTGTCAGATTTAGTGGAGAGGTAATGATTGTATCCTGACTTGATGAAACTGGACATTCACTTTACCTTTTTAATTTTCTTCCAACAGTTGTTGTATCCTGCAGTTATTTAGCACTGGGAATAATCAGGCTAATGATCCTGCTGTTTGCTTTGGGCTTCTGCAGCACATTTAAAGGTTTTGTCCCACTAGCAATAGTAGTATTGCTGCTCTGTCTGTCTGTGTCTACTTCCTTAGATGTGCTGCTGCTTGGAAAGAAAGAAGAGTAAATAATGTGAGACTTTCTCATGCTCCTAAAGCTCTTGTTCATGCCTCCCTCACCTGCTGCCTTCATAATTTTGTCTGGAGCTTCTTCAGATTGGTTTTGTGTCCATCTCCCTCTGTTGCTTTCCCTCGGAGAGGACACTTCAAGAATAATGGGAGTGTTGGAGAAATAAAAAGCAAAAGTGGGAGGTGAGGCTAGCAGTAAAGAAGAGGCTATAGAAGGGAGAGAGAAGATGGAGCAGAACACAGCATGAAGTGAGTGTGAAAGTTTCTTTTTGGTTTAAATAATCTAAACCTATGACTTTTGCCATAATTCTAATCTCATACAAGTACCTTAGTGATTTGGACAAACTATGTGAGTTTATGTATGAGGAGTGTTTCTCTCTTTTGTTCTAAGTTATTATTTGGAGAGTCCTAATTGAGCTGTGATTGTGCTGTAGGCTAATAGCTATCCAAGTTATTCAAAATCACGGGGAACAATTATTTGAGTATGTTATTGCTTTATCTTCATTACTGCCAAAATCTGAAGGGTACTATTACTGTAAGCTGACTATAATAAGTTGTGTCTGATTTGCTTTTAATTAGGGAAATGTTACCTCCTGAAATACTGGTTAGTGCCAATTAAAAAAGCATTGTGAGAAATGTCTGATGTAGTACTGTTGGAATCCCTCTCTGTCTGAATAAAGGGAGGGGGAGAAAATAAAGACAAGAAAGATTTTTCTGGATGGTTTTGTCTCCTTTATACACTTATAAGTGTCCAGAGTGACTCGTGGTTGCTGACAAAGGTTACTCTGGGACAGTTGTTCCTTAACCCTTAATAACTCCTCCTGTTCAAGAAAGAGCAGAGCTGATGGATCTCAGTGCTCTGTTGAGCAAAGTTGTAGGGGAACACTGGGGTTTCTACATCATTCCTGGTAACAGCCCCAGAAAGTGATGAAGCAAGAAGCTATCACCAGGGTTGGCTTCTGATGCTGAAAGAGAATTAGAAATGTTAGTTGTCTTTGAGGGTGCTTGGCATGGCTGATGGGACTTTTCCATGTTGGACATGATGTTTGTGGTTGATGGGCTCTTGGGGCAGCCAGTAGGAGGTGGGAAGCAGAATTCTGGAGTTAAATACAGTAACTTCAACTGCTGAAAATAACATGTTTGACTCTAGCAGGGTGATCTTTATCCTTTAGAAACAGCAGGCTTCATATCATGTGGCAATGGCTTATGTAATAATCAGTTGAAAAAGGTAAACTGTATGTAAGCAAAGAAGCTGGTGTGCCATTGGCATCATTTTTGCATGCTATTTGAAAGGCAAATTATGTTTCAATAGTCATTTTCTCTAGTCCTTGCAGCTTTCCTTCCTGGCTGTCAGTACTGGTTCATTAAGAGCTAATATGAAATTCGTTAGTGTATCCAAGGAATGGACCCCTGAGCCACTGATTAAAAAGCAAGGTAGAGAAGGCCAAAGCTTTTAATTGGAAGCATGAGAGCCATTAATCCTTTTGGCTTTTTCCAGACAACAAATTGTTGTTAAAATGAAAGAGGGAGAAGGGAGCACAAAGCATTTGCAAAGAAATCCTTCAGCTCCTACCACCCCAACCCCAGTGAGTGCAGGATAATTCACCAGGAGAGGACAGTTGTGACAGATCAGAAGTGCTCTGAGTATTGCAGAGCGTAAATATGATGGTTTGGAAATGAGGAAATGACAGATAATGCACACTTGTGGCCATTTGCTGGACTCAAAGCAATTTTTGGTACCGACATTTATGTTTTGAGAAGCATTTAGCAACATCTTTGGAAACACTTTTGTGGACAGCTGGCAGCCAGGAAAAAAATGGGGAGATGTGTTTTGCTTCTTGAATCAGCCCTCCTTAATGATATGGAATATTTGTCACACCTTTTAATTCAGAAAGGACTGGAGCACCTTCCTGAGCTCCTGACTGTGCAGGAGGAGAGCAGAGTTACTCTGGTTATTCCAGAACAAGCCACCCAGCAGCTTTTGAGCAATATCTTTAATAAATGCCCCATGGGGCAAAATGTTCCTGTGGGGCTAAGACCTGCCCTGTCCTGTTTCAGTTCCACCCTTGACTCTGTGCTGTGTTGTTTACTGTCTCTCTTCTGTCTGGAGATCACAGCTGGGCTGGGCAGAATGGTGTCAGCCATAGCTGGGCCTTTAAACATTAACTCCTTACAAATGTTAAATCCTGATGGGGAATAACATAACGGAATGAACAGTAATGGGTGTCTGGGGAAATGAAGAGAATCTGCTCTCAAGGTTCTTAACAAGGGAGCCCACAGGAAAAGCAGCATTGAAAGAGAATCCTTAAAATAACTGTAAGGAATAAACTGCTTGTATCTGGTGTGTTGGGTCAAAAACCTGAGCTTTGGGCATGGCAGGGAGATCCATTTAATAGTTCATCTCTACAGACTCTTTTGATTAAAAAGAAAACAGAGAGAGAACATATAAATATATAATAGCTTTAGATCACTGGGTTATTCTATTATTCATATCCATACAAACCCCTTGCATTTATTTTGAGAGTGAAAACCAGAAGGGATTATTTCTCCTAGTTGTTTTCTAATATAAGCAGTGGAGGAACAGTGGTAAATGGTCTTTGGTTTGTATTCTTTTACAGGGTTTGAAGTGTTCTTTTTCTTTTTTTTTTTTTTTTTTGAGTACTTTACTAGGTCAGTTCACTGGCAAAAGTTTCTGAACAACAGCACTGACCTTCCACAAATGGCACAGAATAATGGTGGGAAAGAACTTTCACTTTTCAAATCTTGTATTCCTGGTGGAGAGGAACGTGCTGTGTTGTAACCTTGAGGACAGGTCAGAAATTTTCCCATCCTTTTGTAGACACCTCACAGAACTGTCACAGGCAAAGATTATTCAGTGAATAACAGCAAATACCAATAAGAGATTAATTTGGAGCCTGTTAGCATTCATGCTGAAAAAATGAGATTAATTAGGTAAATTACTCAGTATGAATTATTTGCTTAGATCCTTGTAGTAGGATGAAATTTCCTGCTGATGTAGTTCCACTGACCTCAGGAAAGGTCAGTCACTGCAATAGGGAACTTGGCCTATTAAGTCTTTATAACACAGTATTGACTCATATTTAGCACCCGTTTTTTCCCCCCCATTAATTCTAAACTAAATGCCTGGCAATAACAATGACATTGGCACTGGGTGATTTGCCAAGCTCAGAAGTGTGTTCAGCACCAGCTGTCCTCATGCTGGGCTGACCCCGCTGCTCTCGGGCATATGCAGCTTCCAGAAGCCATCTCTGTAGAGAGGAATTTGCTGCTAAACCTGAGGAATGAATTTCTCTCCACCCAGGCTCCCCACAATGTTTAGTTGTTACCTAAAGTTACCCTGGCTTGTATTTCCTGGGCTGTGGTGCTGCCAGGGCTCCTCTCCTCCTGGTGCTGCTGGAGCAGTTCAGTAAGACTCGTGGGGACATAGGGCACAGCCTTGCCCCTGCCAGGGGAAGCCAGGACTTGGGACATGTGGTGCTGCCACCCATTCTGTATGGTTTTGCTTTTATAAAAACAGAATCTTTAAGGGTATTTCATGTCACTTTTCTACACATGAAGTATGTAGCTCTGCATTTCACACACTCTGATTGCAGCATCTGAATTTTAATCAGCCCTTTCTAACTGCTGCTACAGGCTTTAGTGCTGCATCAAATACCTCCAGCTCCCTTCTGAAAGTTTCCCCCTCTCCATTTCACTCATCTCAAATAGTATTTAACAAGCTTTGCTAAGAGAGTGTAGTGCTGAGCTAAAATACTTTTGTTTTTGAAGTGACCTTTTGTTGAGAGTGCTTCTTTCTCTGGCTTCCTGAGGAAACAGCCTTTCCCTTTCTCATCCCTCCAGTATATTTATATGCCTACTTACAGCTTTATATGTTTACGTTTGAGTAATCAAGTCTCAACATAAACTGCATCTTTGGAGTGTTGTTAACAAGGCGCTAAGGGGACTGATTTAGAAATTTTTGAGGTCAAGTGGACTCTTTCAGTCGATCTCTGTGAGCCTTGAGTAAGATTTATACAAGTGGGAGAACACTTAGTAACTCCTTGTCCACACTCCCTGTCAGTCTGAACTCTGGTTCTCTTTAAATATGGTAGAACCCTGTCCCGTTTTCTAGGAGAAGTTACTGTATGGCCCTTGCAACTTGGAAGAAATAATTCAGAATTTGTAACTGAGTAGTTACTCTGGGAATGCTGCTAATTTGAGTCTTTCTGTATGGCTCTTCTGTGATTTCATGAAATTGTCTCCAGTTGATACTTAGCTTGAGCTTCAAACTTCTATTCAAACAGCTCAGGAAAAATAGCCTAGAGGTGGAAAATTGGCATTTTCTTAATTTTGTAAGTTAACTTTGTCTGCTATGTCACTCGTTGTACATTAACTGCAGAAATCTCTCTGCAGAGGGACTGGCTGCATTATTGAAAGTCACAAAGTTTAGCTCTGGGAATATTGAGGAGGAGGTTACATTTGGGAGATAAGTGAGCAGCAGTGCCAGCCCTAGCAGGGAATGTGCATGTATTCCTGCATGATTTAAATCCTTGGGCGGAACCACAAAATTTATTGAAACAAAAAAAGAGTGCTGGTAGCACTTCCATGGTGATGAGCCCGTTCTTCAAGACCTTGCTTGTTCCTGCCAATGACTGAGTAAATGTGAGGAATAATATTTTTATTAGATTGAAAAGAGGGCTTGTCACATGAGTGACATGAAGACAGCCTAGTGTATTCTGTGTTTCCTTCTCCCCTTCTGTGTTGATATAACTAAAAAAAAAAAAAAGCCTAGTATTTACCTCTGCTGACTCCCATCTATGAGCCTGTCTCGGAGGATGCAGACAATGTTGTTCACTCAGGATAAGGAAGGACTCCTAGACTGCCCCTGTAATCATTACTAAAATTTTCAAAGCTATTTCCTCTAAAGTGCTTTGAGACCTGGCTCTTGACAGTCAAGTTAAATATGATGGAATTAATTTTGTAGATGGCCTCATCATAAAAAGCAAGATAGCATCAGCTCTATGAAGAGTATTCCAGTTAGTATGTTAATTTTAATTATATGGGGAAAAAGATCTGTTTTACCCTGATAAGTTAGTGCTTGTCATTCCTTTAGATTTTTTTGGATGTTCTCCAGAGCAGGTAGAAGGTTAGCTAATTTTAACATGTGAATAGAGAGTATTATTAATACCCTCTCCCCAAACAAAACTGTTTTAACACTGCTTGGAAGAGAAAATTATAGGCTGTGAACAAATGATACTGTTCACACCTAGATGTTACACGGGCCCTTGAATAAAAATGGTAACTGCTTTCTCTTGTATTCCCATAGCAACAAGAAAATAGTAACAGTTGTAAAGTGATATATCAGTGACATTCCTGCTATATCCTCCTGTGGATAGACTTTCTCTTCCTCTCTGCTGCCATCCAGCAACTTCTCTCCTGTTCAGACCCTCTCGAGCTCAGAGCTTCTGCAGGACAGTCACAGGTCTCTGTGGACCTCTGGATTTTGAGGCTGTTTCACCAGGACGTGGTGTGTGCAGGCTCACCAGCCACATGAGATGATGTTTCCAGACCTGAGAGGAGTTTTTTGGTAGCTGCAGATGGATGAGTCCATAGGTGCGAGGAGCTTTCTTCCCCTTAGGACATCTGTGCTGAATGCCCCACTAAACCCAGATGTGTGGATGCAGAAAAGCTTACTCCTATGTGTTGTTTCAAATTGTCTTGTGTCTTGAAGGGTGTTATATTTACTTATTAATGAATATCCAGTATCTTGAGCCTTATGGGTCCCCTCCAGTTTCAGATACTTTTTGATATGATGGTCTCACAGAGGTCTGGTGCTGCTAGTGTGCACCTTTTTGTTTTCTTGTTTGTGTTTGTGGATAATTAATGTTTAATACTATTTCAGTCTATGTTCTTGGTGAGGTAGGTTACCTTTAAAGTAAAGAGGCATTGCAAATATTGATATTTACAATGTTTCTAGAAAGGTGCCAGCTGAAAGGGGAAGCTTCACTTCCCAAATTCCAATAGTTACAAATTTATTTTCCTCCAGTGTGGACAACATGGAGAAGTAAAAGTTCATTATGAGATACAGATATTTCATCATGGGAGTACTGACACCAATAAAACAAGAATGTCTTGTTTCAATTTCTATTGTAGAAATTCTGACTGTATACGAAGTGAAGTGTTTTGGCCACCTGATAAAATGAAAATGAAGTCTACTTAACACTATCAGAATACAGGGATTAAGAAAAGAATTTTGTTTGGACAGATCAGAACATGAATTAAAAAAAATTAAAAATATTGTTGGACCCTGTGGATTTTTTATTCAGCCTGAACTCCTGACATTGATATCATGTAAATCTAAGTTCCACAGATGGATAATGCCTTGTGTCAATTTTGCAACCTTCTGATAGTGCTGAACAGATCCTTGATCTTGCTTTATGAAAGAGACTGAACAGTAGGTTTTGAGTTATCTTTGCTGTACCTTTTATCTTATTGTCTGCTTTATTTTTGTCGTCTGTACCTTTGCTTTTTCTTCTCTGATCTAAGAAGTCCAAACATCTTCAGTCTCTGCTGATACAGAAGGATCAGCATGACTTTAATAATTTTTATTGTCCATCTTTGAAACTTCTAGAATTCTGCCACCTTCTTTTGGAAGTGATGTGACCCAAATTGAATAGGACACTTCATCCTTTTTCATGTGTTCTCCTCCCCTTTGAAGCACATTTTGAACTCAATATTCTTCTTTCTTCCTCTGTAAGAAAATGATACATTCAGCTGGACACAGACAGTATCTGTTTTGAATGGGCAGGTTTATTTTTCCTTGCAAAGACTCTGGGCATGTCACTTGAAATCAAGTGGAAGACAGTGCCAGTAGCTTGCAAGTATTGTACCAAATGTGAGAGTACAAGTTCCTTTTGAATAATGTATTATTTATCCTGCATTAAGCTATTAATAGAGTGAAGAGTCTAAGATTGCCTAAGACGAAAGTCAGGAATTCAGTTGGAAGGGAAAATGCTTCTGTTTAGTGAAACTTTAAAAATATGTTTTCTTTGACCCACATTTTTGAGAATTCTATTGCTGTTTTGCCATGGATTTCAGTTATTTTTGGGGAGCTAAGGAGGACTGTTCATAGAATCTATTCCACATATTTCTCTTTACAGCCTAAATCTCCTTACTAGCCACAGAAAATGCATACAAGAGGCCTGGCAAAAAAAAGTGTTGCTAGCCTCCTAATGGACAAAAGAGTGAGAGTTAGAGCTCTCTGATTTTCTCAGTGTTTTAAGTTTGGAACTACCCATGACTGGCTAGTGACATGGCTTTTTTGGTTTCCAAAGCAAGAACATCTCCTCTTGAATTAAGTGCTGAGTCCCCTGCAGAAAGCAAATCCTGCAGAACTGGGCATGCCTTGCAAAACCCATCTTGCAAAATGTGCCTGATGGTGCTGTATTCCTCCTTACTTGGTTGTACTTCATGTTGAAACATGTTCTGCAGAGGCTTTCATCTGACCCATTCTGAGTGCTGCTTGGCTGAAATGTTTGTAGAGGTTTCACATTGAAGTTAACAGGGAAGAGGGAAGAGGAGTTGAAATGAAAAGGTTGAAATGAAGTTTTACTAACAGTGGTGATGGGTTCTGCCAGCCTGGAATGACTCCATGTTCAGCTGAGAGGCTTTGTCAAAATGAGCCTGAGGAGGATATGAGGATCCAGCCACATTTATGGGACTGATCTCTGAGAAGTATCAAAATCTTGATACTGACCCTGTGATTTATCTAGTCAAGTTTCAGAATGCTACAAAGCTGCTTTAATTTTTCTGTGCCATGATAGTTAGATATCTATAGATAGATAGACAAATCATACAATACAGCAAATATCTACTCATCCATTTTATTCAGGTACACTTGTTTTTAATGGAAAAAAGATAAAGACAGAATTGATCTTTTTTTTTTTTTCATTAGAAGCTGTTAAGTATAAAGAATTCATTGTGTGTCTTTTAGTTTACTTGGTTTTTAAATTTAAATTTATTTAAATTTAAATATTGAAAATAACTGGATCATCAACATGACTGATGCTGTCAGTGCAGTGTCTGACAGCACCACTGGACTTATTAGCTGAGCAACTAGTCTGCATCATTGACTAACCTAGTTCTGGGAGCTTTAACTAGTCTGAAAGGACAGGAATGGAACTGTGAAAACCGTTTTGACACTTGGTCATTTCCTTTTGATGCTAATGGGGTTAACATCCTTGTCTGCCATCATGAATTAGAAATTTTCATCAGTTGGCTTTTAGCCCACAGGGCTATTAAATGGAATGATCAAATGCAAATGAAGCCCCAGTAAGGTCTCTTGAAGTTTTTCTCTGAGTAAAATAATGGCACAAATGTATAAATGAAAATGCAGACCAATGGAAGGCAGCAAAAGCAGGAACTCAAAGTAGTGTGAGTGTTAAAAGTTGCAGTCATGGTTGGTAAATGATCTGCTGGCTTTAATGCTGTCACCCTAGTAAGAAACTGACCATCCCTACAGGACTTGAATATCTAGGTATCCAGTGTCAGTCCTAGGTTGTTTTAGAGTTATCAGCTGGAAGAGCCACAGCAGGTAGTTTTTAAGAGACAAGAAGACAGAATGAAGATCTTTAAGCCCCAACCAAACCAAAACTATAGAACCTGTGTTGTTCTGGCAATTGGTAGCTTGGGAGTGCTTTCCTCAGAAGCCTGAGCTGGGCTGTGCCATGGAAAACAGCTGAAGGAGTTTACACTGGCTTTGGGAGCTGGACTTTGTGACAGCTGCACTTTCTTCAGTCTGATGAGTTTTGATTTAGACTTGGTTAAAACACTCACACGTGTGTGTTTAGAATTGGTTAGGTTGGAAAAGACACTTCAGGATATCGAGTCCAACTGTAAACTTAGCTCTGCCAGGTCCACCACTAAACCATGTCACACATCTACGTGTCTTTTAAATGTTTTCAGGGATGGTGATGCAGCCACTTCCCTGGGCAGCCTGTCCTAGTGCTTGCCAACCCTTTTGGTGAAGAAATTTTTCTGAATATCCAACCTAAACTTCCCCTGGCACTTCTACACACCGAGTGTTCAGCTGTACCTGCCGCACGATGGCTTCCAGCTCCTCCTGTTTGTTGCCCATGCTGCGTGCATTGGTATACATGCACTTCAGCTGGGCTTCTGATTTGTCATTTATCTCGGGTAGTCCACCTTTAGGTTCCTCTCTGGAGAGCTCAGTTTCAACCCTCTCCCCCTTCAAACCTAGTTTAAAGCCCTCCTTATCAGCCCCTTCAACCTATGACCTAGAGTCCTTTTCCCCCTGTTAGTTAGATGAAGTCCATCAGATCTAATGACACAAGGCAGTTTGGGATTTGCCCCATGGTCGAAGAACCCAAAGTTCCGCCGGTGGCACCAGTCCCTTAGCCACCTATTAATGAGATGGGTTTTCCTAGTCCTCTCCTCATTCAAGCCTTCTACTGCAGGAACTGAGGCGAAGACTACCTGTGCTCCTGACCCATCGACTAACCGACCCAGGGCCTTGAAGTCCTTTTTAATCCCTCTTGTACTTCTTCCAATAATGTCGTCACTGCCAGCCTGAACTACCAACAGTGGGTAATAGTCCGAGGACTGAATTAGCTGAGGGAGTCTCTTACTAATATCCCTCACCCGGGCGCCAGGAAGGCAGCAGACCTCTCTATGGGATGGGTCAGGTCGACATATAGGGCCCTCAGTTCCCCTCAGAAGAGAGTCACCAACTACGACTACCCTTCTTCTTTTCTTTGTAAGTGAAGTTTTAATCCGTCTGCTAGACAGGGGGTGAACGGGAGGCCTTATGCACAGATCGTCCTCTGGCCTGTATCAAAAACAGCGTCACCAGCAGGTCCAGGGAGGTGATTCTTCCCCTGTACTCAGCACTGGTTAGGCCACACCTCGAGTACTGTGTCCAGTTCTGGGCCCCTCAGTTTAAGAAGGATGTAGAGGTCCTGGAACAGGCCCAAAGGAGGGCAACCAGGCTGGTGAAGGGATCCAGCACAAGTCCTGTGAGGAGAGGCTGAGAGAGCTGGGGCTGTTCAGCCTGAAGAAGAGGAGGCTCAGGGGCAACCTCATTGCTGTCTACAACTACCTGAAAGGAGGCTGTAGCGAGGTGGGAACTGGACTCTTTTCACAGACGACCATCAACAAGACAAGAGGACACAGTCTTAAGTTGTGCCAGGGGAGGTTTAGGTTAGATATTAGAAAGAATTTCTTCACGGAGCGGGTGATTAGGCTATGGAATGGACTGCCCGGTGAGGTGGTAGATTCTCCGTCCCTGGAGACATTTAAAAAAAGACTGGATGTGGCACTCAGTGCCATGGTCTAGCAACTGCTCCGGTGGGTCAAGGGTTGGACTAGATGATCTCTGAGGTCCCTTCCAACCCGGCTAATTCTATGATTCTATGATTCTATGATTAAGAATCTGCTGATGCAACCCTGGTTTGACAGACTTTGGCTTGTGCCCTGGTTATCTTCTAGTTTCAATCCTGTTTTATGTTTCTCACTTGGTATCTTATATGCCACAGAAATCTAAGGTAAAATAAAACACCAGCTTGTACTTGATCGAGTTCAAATGTTTAACTCTGCTTTTGCTTTCCAGGTGCCTCTTACATTTATTAAATAATTCAGTCTGTCTTGTAGGGGAATGACTTGTTGGGTTTTTTTCTTGAGGAGGAGGTGTGTTTGTTTGTGAGAGACAGTTTATTAACATGTCATGTTCTAGAAACTAATCCTATTACCACCATTCCCCGTAGAAAACAAGCTCAGGCATTTGGTGCTCATATCACTGCAGGGCTTCTTCCAGCACAAAGGCAGCTTCCATTCTCTGTGGCCTGTGGGTAATCTCTCTCCTGTACTTCTGCCTCTAGGGCACTTCTCAACATTTTGAATTTAGTGTTGCAATTCAGGAAATGCTAATTACCACAATGAAGATTGCTCTTGTATGCTGATTAGGCTGTCTTTTTATCCCTAACCGAAGTGAGATTACATATCATTGTCAGAGTGGTTAAACTCAGTGAACTTGACTGATCATCTCAACGTGTCCTGAACATCACTGTAGTACTGGAAAGTTGATGTAGATGACTGTAGAAACAGGATGAGTAGGGCTGTATGAATCTTTCATAATGAAGCATGAAATAGGATGCAATTCTCCTGGACTCCAATCTTGCAGACACTGATTTAATGGAACTATATCCCCTGGTAAAAGAAAATTGAAGCAGGTAATAAGTACTGAACCTGACTCAAAAATTTTTTGTCAAAACGTTTTTTGAATTGTTAAAAAAGAAAAAAAAAAAGGTGGTGTAAGTAAAATATACATGTGTGTGCAGATTAAAAAACAGATGTCTTCCCAAGTGAGAAACTTCCCCTTACATTTGGAGTTTTATGTTTTAAAGGATTCTTTTGTGCTTCTCAGGTGTTAACAGAGGATGGGGTAAAAAGAAAGAGATAAACACCAAAACAAGCAGGTCCTGCAGTCCTAACTTACTAATCAACTAGTAAAGGATACAGGCGTGTCTGAAATGGTGGGGTTGAAGGTGAAATCCACTGTTCAGCTCTGGAGTTTAAAGGCGATGCAGAGGAAATGTGAAGGTCACTCAGAGGCTTTGGAAGGGCACTAAGAGCACTCAGCAGAAATAGCAGACAAATTCAGGTGTGATCTCAGAAAGCCCTACAAAATAAGAAATAGTATGTATGGTGTAGGTAATGAATTCTGCTGCTTGAGTTCTGCAGGTCTGGGAATAAGAGAGGACACCATGGGCTGCATATCAGCAAAGGTAATTCTTGTTGAAGAGAAGGTGGGGTTACTGGGGAGGTCTGTACTGTGGGAGCTCTTCACACTCTGAAGCCTCATGTGTGCTATCAGTTGTCAAGTTCACAAAAGATGCCTTAAAAGTCAGAAGGTGGAGAGGACTTACTCAGCTCATCAGGGCAATGGGACTCCTTACTGTTGAGATGAGACAAAACAGACATCTTTGCAGCAAAATGAAGCCTGTAAGATTTAATTGCCATTGCTGATGCTTCTGGGAGTTAACATCTGGGAGTGAAAGAAATAACTGCTTTGGGGAAAAGGGCAGAGTTGCTGTTAGAATAACAGGATGTAACTTGGTTATGCACAAACTAAAAAAAAAATTGTAATTACTTAGGAGAGAACAGTCTTCTACCAGAAGCAGTGAAAGTAGAAAGCAACTACTAGTTTACCTAGTGTGTGTGTTTGGTGGGTAGCATGGTGAAGTTCCATTTTTAAGCATTACCTGTTGGCTATTGTTTTTACCTCTGCCCAGGCTGAAAATACGTTTGAGAGATGACTGAGAATTTCAGCCTTCCCTGGCTCATTCTGGCACCTAGAAAAAACCTCATTTTCAGCTGCCTGTCCTTTCCCTGGGTTCATGGGCTGTTAGGGAGAGCAGGCAGGAGGCAAGAGTGGAGAGAAAAAAAGTGACTAGCAATACAATTTGGCAACCAAAACTGAATGGTTGTTTCCCCAGTTATTAGTTTTAACAAAATAATTCAGATTCCGATAATAAGTCCAAGTTTTCCAGCTTCTTATTCTCAACCAGATTGGAGTGAAAAAAATAATAATTTAAAAATATATATATATTTACTTTTAATATTTTAAGAGAATGACATGAAAGTTATGTGGATGAAAATGTGGATGAAAGTTATGTGGATGGTCAAAAGAAAACCGAAGTGTCCTTTATAGTATGAGTTTTCTTCAATTTTGTGTAAATAGTTAAAAAATGTCAAGCAGACACATTTCAGTTGAACTGTTTGGAAGTTATTCATGGGAAGTATATGCCTCTGAAACCTCCCCATTTTTGTCAAGTCAGCATTTTTTAAATCAGAAAAGTCTGAATGTCAAGTGAGGCACCTTCTGAACTGTGTGCCGGACTCTATTACTAAGTCAAAAAATAGGAATAATAATTGCAAGTGCTCTGTAGTGTCTGTGGGTATTGTGTGCACTTACACTTGCCAGAGTCATCCTTCTCAATTAGGAAAACACAAAAATAATTGGTGAGGTTAAGAGAAACGTGGCAAGTGAAGATAATTAAATTTATGACAGAGCTGGAAGGCTCCCTCTGTGTAACTTCCCAGATAAACATTTTCCCCCAGATGGGGGAAACCAGTGGCATCCCTGTATCAAAACCCTTATCCTAACACTCTCCTACCCTACCTGTCCCGAGTGTCCTGGCCTCACAGAGTGGCACCAACTTTCAGTACAGCTCCTCTGAGTTCCTGTGGAGAGGCTGGGAGGAAACAGCATGGAGAAGGACCAGGGTGTATTTTCACTTCACCTTCCTTTCCATGTCCTTCCTATCCTGCCTGAAATGTGACCTCTGATGTTTATACAATAGGTAAACAAATTTAAGGCAGGAAAATGTTCTATTTATTTGTTCTTGCTTGGGTATCAGTCCTGTTAATAAATAGTGCTTCTCTTGTCAGGGCTTTTATTAACATCTATAAACTGCTCAGTCTGTATTTTAAAAATGACAACAGATCTTGTTATCTTGTTTTTGCTGACCTTTCTCATAAAACTGATGTGACTGATGACATAATAGGTAATAGGGAGAGATGGTGTATTAATATTTAATAGGGATAGATAGATTTATTACTGAGACATGTACAGTGCTCTCACAGCTGTCAGCTGTAATTACTGCCTCTGTCTGAAAGGTACATACATATTTGTGTATTTATGGAATTAAGTTTTGAAAGTCAGGATGATCAAAGTTAAGTACCTAAATAGCCTGTGTTTGTCAGAATTAAATGCTACTATTGTAGCATTTCTGAAAACAAAGCCATGTGTCAGTTTAAGTTTTAACCCATATAAATCCCTTGTGTTTCATCAGGTGGGTGGATCTTCCTTTTCCTTTAAGTGTTGGTGCTGTTCTTGGATATGAAGCAAGTTTTATAGGAGAACCAGCAGAGCTGTCTCCATATTCAGCTGAGGGATGTGAAGTCCGTGGTCAGGAGAGCCCCTGTTGACCCTAATCTGTGTCTCCAGGGGTTGGTCCTCAGCTGGGATTTTCATGCCTCTCAGCATCAATTTCTAGACGTATCTTGTTTTCAGGTTCCTGGACTTCAAACTCCAACTGTGCAGGTGGTTTGATGCACTTGGAGGTAATTCTATATTACTTGGCAGGTCCAGAGTATTTGGATCCCTAAAGTAGAAGGGAACTCATGGAAAGTCTGAAACAGAAGACCTAAAGCAGATATTATTGCAATTCACGATGGAAATAGATGGAATTTTTCTAGTGGCTGATAGAGTTGGTTTCATTTATTTTTATCTGATGTTCAAGTGACAGATTTTATCAGCCTAGAGGTGCACTTCAAGTATTTCCATTCCAACAGACAAATACTAAAAGCAAAGCTGCCTGAGCTTTCTGTCACTTCTGCTTTCTGTCAACATATACACAATCCAAAATTGTATCCTGTTATTAAATGAGTGAGAACAGTGTGCTGGAAGCATGGTTATGCTCACCCAGACAGCAGAGGTCTTACAAAAAAGTGAAATTTCTCATAACAATTCTGTTTGTTTTTTTTCCCCTTGAAATCCCACTGCAGTGTTACAAAGTTAATTTTAGTTGCTTTTGCTTACAATAGGCACTTTGCAGGAATGTATTGTAAGGCTGAAGAAACAGCTTTTGTGCTTTTTAAAGATCAATGCAATCTTAAAATAGGAATTGTATTTCAAGGGCTGAGATGTTTTCTTATTTTTTGTGAACAATCAAAAGGACTCCCCAAATCAAATTCAGAGCTGGTGCTAAGGTAGATACTTTTCAGTGCCATCAGCTCATGATGTCCCCTGCTTGGCTGCTGTATACACTGGGCTGATGAAGACTATTGCTGCTTCACCTTTTTGTATGTTTTCTGCTTAAAGACAAGAAAGTTTTAATATATGTAGTCTGACAGCATTTGTTATCAGAAGCATTGCCACAGTTTGTCCAGAGAAGCTGTGGCTGCCCCATCCCTGGAAGTGTTCAAGGCCAGGTTGGATGGGGCTTGGAGCAACCTGGGCTGGTGGGAGGTGTCCCTGCCCATGCAGAGGGATAGAACTTGGTCACCTTCAAGGTCCTTTCCAACCCAGCCTGTTCTGTGATAGCATCAATGATAAGCAGAACCCCAGGACAGGGTGAGCAAGGCAAGCTGTGCTCCATGGCCTTGTGCAGAGCCCAGACATGCAGCTGTGGAGATGCAAAAATCACAGTGGATTCCCAAGGGATTGTCTTTTTCAAAAGGCCTTTCAGAAATGGGAATGACTTGGGCATCTGTTCCTTGGTTCCCACAGGTTTGCAGTCCCTGAGTTTCACATTTAAATGGGTCCCTAAAGAAAGCTCAGTCAAGTGTTGCTTTTTTAAAATTCCTCAATCCCTGATCTTAGTTCTTGTCATCTGGAAGACAGCCCAGACATACCACAGCATTTTTACACCTTGGATTTCTCCTAGTTTAAGACTTTCTTAGGAAATCTTAATTTTCTTTGCCCAGTGCTAGAATGTATTTTAGTACTGCAAAGAAGCAGACCTGATTAATGCTCTCTGGATAAAGGACTAGTCTGAAACTATACCAGCTTTGGAGGTGGTCAGTTCAAGCATCAGTCTTGCTGGTTTTTTATATACACAAATATATGATTTGTACACATTGCAAATACCACTCTTGAGATATCGAAAATTGCCAAACACAGAGGAAAATCTGTCTTTACACAGATCACATCTTATCTCAAGTGAACTGGTGTATTCCAGGAGAGCTGAAAGCAGAATCTCTCTCTGGTTGCTGTTGAAGCATTAGAGGAGAAAAAGCCCACCCTGCCTGCACCCATCACCCTCCTGGGCTTCCTGATGGGGGTCTCCCCCTCCTGGAGCCCAGAGCTGGAGTTTTGGCATCATTGTCTGTGTGTCTTAATGTAATTAATGCTGCAATTCTGACACTTGTGTGACTGTATCACTACACAATACAGCAGCTTGCCTGGAAAGCCTCGTGCTTTTTCTGTACCTTTGGTGGGAACTTGTTCTCTATGAAAGGACTGACCCTTCCTATAAGGTTGGTGAAGTTTTATTTTCATCTGCTGCCCTTTGCTGTGAAAAATGTAACCAATTTCCACAATTCAAGCTTTAATGGTTTCCTCTAACTACTGCCCATCTGTTGTAGTGTGGAAAGATTTCCTACAGGGATGCCTGCTTTAGGAAATTTTTGCCACTGCTGTCATATCAACTCAGGGTTTTCCCATCATCTTTCTGTTGTGATAAATGATTTCTGAATTGACAGCTGTCACATATGTGCTTAGGTAGCAATTGGGAAGATCCCCTGATGGACTAAGGCTGAATTCTTTCATTTGGTCATTGCATCTATAGAATGGAGGAGCAGATAAAAGGTTTTCTTTGTTTTTTTAAAGTGAACTATGGAATTTAATCTGACTTCTGTATTTTATCAAGGTTAATATATAGCAAAATTCCTTACTGTAGGAAATCAAAGAGAATCACTGTAATGCACAATCCTACCAGACATGGTCATGCCTAATTTTGCAGACAAAAAATTTATTTATTTCAGTAAGAAATCACTTGTGCATAAAACAAAAAAGAAGTTTTCAAGATAAATGTTATATGTGAGATGGCAATTACTTAATATTTATCCATTTCCTGAATTAAGATTTTTGGCTGCTAGTGACTGGAAACTTCCAGAAGTGAGTTCAGAAAGGGAAAAATACAGTCTGGCTTAAAAAGCTGAGTCTTTAACAGTAGCAGCAGTCCTGTATCTAGAAGAGACTCTGGTGTACAGTCTACCTTGTATATGCTTGTATTGATAGAGAAGATGTTCTGGGGAATTAAAATTGCACATGAAGCTTGTGCCTGGTTGTTGTGTCCTATTCAAGACGTGTCCAGCCACTGCCACCAGCTGCAGGACACAGCCCCTGTTCTAGGGAAGGTGTCAACCCATGGAGACCCAGCAGCAGCCAAGATGTGGTGTGGGGATATGGGCAGCTCTGAGAGCCCTCCTGAGGGAAAGTGGATGTTCATTTACCATCATGTTGCTTCCAGGACCTTGTCTGAGAGCTTGTGCTATCTGATCATGGCATGGCTCAGCAAACAGTTACAGTCCAGGAGTGTGACTTGGGTCAATACCAGAGAGCTCTGTGAGAATGTGGGTGCTAAGACTTGGTAGCAGTCAGAAAAGGAAGCTGAACATTGCAGGTTATTAGGAGAGATGTAGAAAACAAACTGTAGAAATATCCTTGTGTCACCATGTATGCTCCTCTAGCACCTTGAGTATCTCATGTGCCTTTTTAGCAGAAAGCACAGAATGGAGAGAACTTAAAGAAGGGGCATAAGTGAGACTGGGAGGAGGATGGACTGTTCAGGAGAAGCCCAGAGACATCACCCAAGCATGAGGGAATTAGGAAAGCCAAAGCTTGGCTGTAGTTGAATTGGGAAGAGAGATTTCCTCTTGCCATTTTGTCTGTACAGTTCTCAGACCTCCAGGTGCTGCTTGGTTATCCTGTCTTAGGATACCAGACTGCCCTCTCTTCTGTTCCTTCCCTCCCTACTCCCTTTTCTCCTCTGTGGCTCCTTTCCAGCCCAAACCTCCCTTTCATTCAGCATGATGCCCTTTCAAGATCCCTCTGCCATCCCCCATGATTTTGTCATCCCCCTCCCCCAGGGCAGAATTCCTTGCCAGTCTCATGCTGCCCCATGGGGAGCAAAACCCACCCAGGGAGCACAAAAAAGCATCACAGAGCCACACGCTGCTCATCTGCCATCAGCCTGGCAGTGACAAGAGCAGATCTCTCTTTTCATGTGTCATGGATGAGCTCAGATGTCTTCACAGAGTCCCACCATTCTCTGGGGGTCAAATCAGACCCCAAGTGGGCAATTTGGTGTTTTGCACTGGTGCATTTTTGTGGATGGTCAAATATATTTTGGAGAAGAAAATGCTTGTGGAGAGCTACATTTTACCCAAGTTGCATAATTGAGTTATTACGGAAATGTGTAAAAAATGGGGTTTAGAATAGAAGTGCTGACACTAGAACAGCATGAACACAGCTGTTATAATATAGTAAATTTGTAAGAAATTGTATAGCTAACAAAATAGGTCAACAGCTTCAGAGGAAAAACTGTTTCAGATGGCATGCTACTCTATCTTAGGAAATTGTGATGTTTTTTCAACAGGAGAACAGAGAAGCTTTCCCTTCTGTGCTCATTCTTGTCAACTTTGTTTTTAAAAATATTCATGCTGGAAGGTGGAGCTGACCTCCATTTGTGAGCAAATACAAATCTGTCGTGTACAGGTAGAGCACAGTGGAGCAGAGGCTAGAGAATGTAAGGATGACTGTGCCACTCCTGATCACAGGTCACCCTTCCCTGGCATCCCACCAGGGACAGTGGCCAGTAATGGATGGATGTGAATGAGGGTGAGGTGCAGATGGCAAGTATGGAAGTTTTTCCAGAGTGTTCTCCCAGACAAGCCACTCATGCATTACAGACTTCCCAAATCAGAAAGGCTGCCTTTGTATTTAACACTCTTCATGGCATCTCTTCCATGTATTAGTCCAGTCTCTTTTTGAACTCCTTTAGAATTTTAGCAGGCTCTTTTGGAAGGCAGTCCCAGAGGTCAGGAAGAACAAAGTTTGGCTTTTCCAATTCCTTCCCTCCCTGCCTGACTGGGTGATGCCTCTGTGCTCCTTCTGGACAGCCCATCCCTGCCCTGAGCTTGCTGACTTTTGCTTTCCCACACAGCTTGAAGTTCTCTGTGCAGCCATCTGCCTTCTGCACTTTGGGATGGGCTCCACAGTGGCAGTCCCTGAAGATTATCCAGCTCTTGTGCTTCTGTTTGCCCTTCAGAGCAGTGTCTGCTAAGCTCCTGCCTACCCAGTTCTCTGGGAGGCTCTTTAGTGTCTCTCTCATGTCATTTAGGCCTCTAACGTGCTCATAGTTTGAGTTTCATATTGGGAGTTTCCTTTATTGTTGCTCCTTAAATATGCCTTTTTATTTCTTGTCTTTCCATATACTCCAGAAGTTCTTGAGAAGACTGGGCCATCTACCTGTAGTTGAGAAGTCCCCAGGTCCATAATGCCCTCCAAGCTGCAGTGTTCTGAAGAAGAAAATGTTTCCTGAGATATATACCTATATAGATCTCTATAGATCTATTTCTACCTCATTCTTGGAAGGATTTACATTGCTGTCAGGGAGCTGCCTAACATTAGATTTTCATTAGCTCATAACAAAATTGGC
The DNA here is from genome assembly GCF_003957555.1 of Calypte anna. NCBI lineage: Eukaryota > Metazoa > Chordata > Aves > Apodiformes > Trochilidae > Calypte > Calypte anna. Next base: position 12,237,590 of record NC_044247.1, on the reverse strand, counting down.
TTGAATGTCTTGCTCAAATCTATTTAATGTATCTCTTATCCCTTCAGGGTCTACCTCAAGTCTCTACTTTTCACTTACTCCTCTCCTTCTGCTGGTCAGCCCCTGGGCACCCATCTGGCTCACAGCTCAGCATAGCTACTTAGACAAACTCAGTGGGTTTGGGTATTAACATAACCAGCGTGGAAATGATGGTGTCAAACTGTTCTAGAAAGCAAAGTCAAGTACCAAATAGAGCCACTAGACTTTCTGTAAACACTCTGTGTTTCCCTGAACAAATCCTACTTCAAAAGGTGGCACTTTTCAGTCCATCCATCCTCACCTCTATTTAAATTCCAGTACTGTAAATCTTGTCTTCCTTGTCCTACTTCCTTGCCTCTGGCAAAGAGGTTTTGAGGCTTTCTTTTCCCACCGTCATCCTTCCTGTTTATCTGTGTTGCCAGCCAGTTTGTTGGTTTGAGGTGTGCTGCTGCTCTTGGGAAGATTCAGCAGGGATGCCCACTTGGCTCAGAACAATGTTTATAGAGACCTCTGAAATTAAAGACTAGTGGGGCTTTGTCTGAGGATGGTATTGCTTCATGGCATAGCTCCCACAGGAAAGAAATCTTGATGGCAAGAGTGGGACCAGTGGTAGTGTTTTCAAGGAGCTCAACCTTCCCTTCTCAAAAGTGATGTATGGACTGCAGAGGCAAAATTGAACTCATTTTTGATGAGTCAAACTCATGACAGTGGCACTGAGTTGCTCAGTGGATCCCAGGATCTAATTTTCAGTGCCAGAAGCTACCCTACCCTGAGTTTTCTTCTGAAGTTTTCAGCACTATTGATAACCAACTTCCCAGGTTATTCCTAATAGTTTGGGGCTTTTAAAGCAGCTTCTTGTCTCATTCTAAAATTCACTTTTTATGTGCTTTTGAAAGAGCTTAGCTGTTTATGACAGAGGAAGCAACCATGTTTGTGGCTTTTCTACACTGTGGCTTGAGTATGTTTCATGTCATTTGTGAACAATTTTCTCTCAAAACAACATTGTCTCCATTTCAAAAATACATACCATAGGTTTTCCAACTTTTATTTCTTGTGTTGGCTGACCCTTGACTGCTACTTTCCTTTCTGCACAGTTATTTTTTTCACAAACTGTAAGCACTGTAGTTTTGTTAGGAGCTATCAAAACTCTATTCTCTGTTGATAATATTCCTGCTATTTCTTGGGTGACACCACAGTCTGGGAGCTGCATATTTCAATGAAATGTATCTGTTCTTTGCAGAAGCTAATGGCAGTATTTTTTTTTATTTGGTAATAAGTGTGTAATTTTTTTGCACAGAAATGGACCGAGACGTGACCTGTGATGCCAGTCTCAAAATCTGAATTCTTCCATGGTCGAGTCATTTATTTTCCTGCTGACTTGCAGTTAGATCTTCATGCTATTTTTTCCCTGGGTTATACAATCCTTATCTAGGCAGCTGACACTGCAATCTGAGTCGCAGTGGTACTTAGTGAGGAGTGGAAAAATGATTGGAATGATGTGTTTTAACACTTCAGAGTCACAGGATGTTGGGCTTATGCTTCATGACTATTGAGTAACCTGATTGGTAACAAGGATGTTACTGAAATATTGACCCTCTTTTTAATAATACATCAAAATCATGTTGTTGTGTGCTACTGTGTTTGACCAGTAGAGAATTGGGAAAATTATTTACTCCTAGGACTAGTAAATAGGTAGTATCTGTTATTCAGAGAAAATCAAATACTGAGCATTGAACTTCTTCCTTGGGATGTAGTTAATGTTGCAGCATCACCTGGGGTTCAGTTCAGTGTTGTTTGCTGTGATTTCACATTTGCAAAGAAGTTTGTTCACAGAGGTTTTACTTTTCTCTACATGATGTGCAGCAGATAGTGGAAGACCAGTAATCAACAAATGGAACAGATGGATTCCTTCTTCAACATGAATAAACAGTTTGGCCACACCTATGTTTTAAAGGCAGGCAAACAGTAACTTACTACAAGTCTTACAAAGTTGCAAGGGATTCAGTAAACTGGCACTGGTTTTACTCAGACCAGCCGGGTGAGGGGCTATGAGCAAAATTAAATATTTGCTTCTGAACTAAGCAATGGCTTGCAGTGTGCAGCACATTTAACCTTTCATCTGTGACAGCCTTGAGCTCAGCCTTAGTCATCCATCACCTTCTGCAGCCCAGCTGGAAGGAACCTTTCCAGAAAAAGGCTTGGAGGTCCTGGTGGACACCAAGTGGACCCTGAGTCAGCAGATGTGCCCTTACCACAAAGAAGGCAAGTGGTATCCTGGCCTGCATTAGGAGAAACATTGCCAGCAGAAGGAGATCCTTTCCCTCTCTCAGGGCTGATCAGGCCACACTCGTGTTGAGTTCTGGGCTCCTCAGTGCAAGAGAGACACAGACATACTGGAGAGAGTCCAGCAAAGGCCCACAAAGATATTGGAGGGAAAGGAGCATCCCACATGAGGAAAGGATGAGGGAGCTGGGAATGTTTAGCCTAGAGATGAGGATGCTCAAGGCGTTCATATCATTGTGTACATATACCTAAAGGGAAAGTGCAGGGAGGATGGAACTAGGCATAGGTGGATCCAGGGGTGGCCAGTGACAGGACCAGAAGCAGTGGGCACAGACTGAAACACAGGAGGTTCCCTCTGAACATCAGGAAACACTTCATAAGTGTGAGGATGACAGAGCACTAGCACAGGCTGCCCAGAGAGGTTGTGGAGTCTCCAACCTTGGAGATACCCAAAAGCCATCTGGACGTGGTCCTGGGCAATCTGCTGGATGTGGCCCTGCTTGAGCAAGAGAGTTAGATCAGATGTCCTGAAGAGATTCCTTCCAACATCAAACATCCTGGGATTCTGTGTTCCTTGTGGGCTATCACTGCCTCATGAGAGGCAGAGCATGGACATATATTCAGGGCTGGAGATTGTATCCTCTGTTTTTATTTGCTCTGAATTTTTTAAATGTTCTTTAACAGTGGTGTCAGCTCTTTTGGCTGCAGGGAAGCTCCTTGGTTACATGGAGCTGTCAGTCCTTGGCCTTCCATATGTTTTGGAGATTACAAACCATAGGTTTCCCTGCTGGTGGTCACAGCAGAAAGATAAAGGAAGAGTGAAGAAATGATCAGAATGTTTTCAGCCATGAGCCTGTGAACAGGAGAAGCGATGTGTATATGGAGAACCTAAAGATGACAGAACTGAAGAGCAGATGAGAGAAGCTCATGAGTAATTTTGGAATTCTGAATATTGCTGAGCAATTTTGTAAAAATAATGCTTGAAAAAGAAGCTGCATGAGTCGAGTTAGAATCTACTTCTGGTGCTGTGACTGGAGTGTGTGCTAATGCTGCCATGGGTAATGGACAGTCTGCTCATCTAAATCACAGATACTGTACTGAAGTGTAGAGTTTGAGTACTACTTAATCAGTAATAATCACAATCAAGATTGAATTTTAATGCAGTTTAGGGTAATTAGTCTTTTATCAAATAAATTTGGTTAGGGGCCACGTGAAGCTCCTGTCAGGGCAGAGCTGTGTTCTTCTAAGTTTTGTTCAAGAGCGTTTGCCAAATTATTTTAATGAGTAGCTTTCAGCTCCCTTGTAAATGGGTTTTGTGCACGCCTGTGATGCTGTATGTGTAGGTTGTGAAGGGTTTTTTTTTCTTCAGTGGTCAATCTATTCCAGTTAGAGCTGGGTTATGAGATGTTCAGTGCTCTGAACTGATGATGATCTGCTAAACCACTCAGACTTTTTCAGAGGAGTCATGTCTGGGTGATCTGCAGCCCTGGGGCACTGAGAAGAGATGCAGCAAAGGAGACCCACTGAACATTTTTGAATAATCATTTGGATCTACTAGTTGCTGCTCAAATGAAATTCTACCAGTAAATTTTTGTGGCACAGATGAACTTGTGAAAATAATTCCATGACATTAAATGAGAGCGTGTCCCAAGGACACAGGTGGGAGTTGGAAATGTGTTCATAGATGTTTGAACAGGTGCCTAGAGGTCACCCATGTTACCTAGTGAAAAAAACCTGGGAATTAAAGAAAAAGGGCAGTGTATCTGAACAAGGATATACGAAAAGTATCCAGGGATTAAAATATGCTTATTTTTAAGGAATAAACATTGAGATCATTGCAGATTGAAAGCAGTGGTGTGAGATACCTGTGTGCAAAAGGATGGACAATAAAGTGCTGGTGTGTTACTGGTGTGGGGTTTCCAGTGCCTGCTGGGGAATGGGTCTGTTTGCAGGCTGAGATGTTCCATGCAGTGCTCTCTGCACTCTTTCCACAAGAAAGTTCTGGCATATTTCATGGGCAGAAAAATGTGTTAGTAGGCAGAAAATGAGTTAGCACCTCAGAAATGCTGATGGTCTCCCCTCTCTGGTCAGCTGCAACTGAGTTTTTTTGGGTTTTCTACACTAGCTAGAAGTGTAGGTGAAAGCCTGAAGTGAGCATTCACTGCTAACATGAGCCTGTCCAGTCTTCCTGGGTCAGGGAGAGGGTGGACAGGCAGCACTGTGGAGAAATAGGGGCAGGATGCTCTGCGTGGCCCACAAAACCTGGATTAGTCTGGAATCAAATAGTTGGAAAGAATGATTCCATATGGCTGGTAGAAGTGCTATCAAGATCAAAGGAAAATGGGAATCAAGGGGGTGAAATGTGCTAGCCTGGTTTGAAAAGATATTTTTTCTATTATGGCCAAAAAAGTTTGTAAGATTTTAAACTTTTTTTGTACCCTGCATATGATTAAAAACCAGTAAGAACATTCTTTGCTAAGTAAAATCTATTTTTTTCTCTCTACTGTAATATTTGATTTGAGTAAACTTTCAGTATGTTCTTCAGATTTTTATTTCTATCATTTTTCCTTAAAATATTTCAGTTTGAAGCTTAGAGGATTGAGTATTGTGTACTTGAAAAATTGAAAGCTGCTGGTAGATAGAGAGAAGTGGTTCTTGTTTGCATTTTCCAGATTTTTTTCTGTTTTTTCTAAATAAAACTGTGGAAGTGGCTGTGATGCTGCAAAAATCAGATGCTGTGCATTTGTTCATCCGAAAGATGATGTTATAGTGAAGTGATTTTTGACCTGTTTTGAAGGAGGAAAGTGGATTCAGGCACAGAGATGGTTTGGAACACCCATGTTTCTGAGGCATCTTTCAGAAATGGTTCCAAAGAAGGCTGGAGACTTTCCCTGGGAACCAGCTCTTCATCTGTTCATCAAGAAAAAACACTGGACTCTTTGATTGTGTGTTTACATGGTGTTTCAAAGGACCAAAGAATAAATGGCTGAGAATTTCTAGGACTATTTTCTTTTTCCTTTCATTTATGTAAAAATCGTACTCAGTGTAATTCCATTTGTCTTGCTCTGGCTTTGGAGACACAGAGGCCAGGGGTGGCGATGTTGGTAAGGCAGGGGATATTAACTCATCTTTCATATAAAGTTATTGAATGCAATGAAAGTAAAGTTATTGAATGCACAGATGTTTTAAAATCCCATTTCAGCAGGTTACCTCATTTTTGTGGTTAGTCATTACTGTAACTAACTTGACAGAAAGGAAAGAGAAAATTGGTAATGCTTCTAAAATCAATGAGCCATTAAATAGGTGACAATAGTCTTGATATAAACTTAGAATACCTAATTGGCACACAAAACCCCTCTGGAGAGCATTACCATTTCAGACTGTTCTCTAAATACCAAGTGTTTGGGGGTTACCCATGAAGTCTGCAGCAAGCCAGCCCTGCTGGGTCACCACAGCCCTTGTGCACCACATGGATGTGTTTCTTCTCTCTTGTGTTTTGCACGTGTCTGGGTTTGCTGTTCTGTTCTGTGTGAACAGATGGGGCTGCAGAGGTGACAGGGTTGCTCTGCCAATGGATCCCCAGTGAGGGCTGAGCCCTTTATTTAGCTGTGTGGGACTGATGGTTCCATACAGTGCATTTTTGAGAGTGACTTCCAGTCCTTTTGTACATAATGCTGAAAACAGCATCTCCACTGCTGCCTGGCAGAGAAGTCTTTATAGCTTGGCAAGGCCTTGCTTTTGGTTTTCTGATTGCTTTGCTTTTGTTTTGTCCAGTCTTTGTTGGGTTTTTTATTGGTTTGTTTGTTTATCTGTTTTTCTTTTGTTCTTTTGTCCCAAATGCCAACTCCAGTAATAACTTTTCTTTTTTTAAAGTCTGTGTGGTCGGTCTTAGGCTGAGAACTGCATAAAGGAGCTGCTACTCTTTCTCTTTCCATCTCAGGAAGGGCACTGGAAAGCAGCTGGAAAGCAGCATCACAGAGGATGCTCAGCATCCCTGCAGACACCCATGGGGAGCAGGCAGCTCCTGCACCCTTTCAGGGCTGCCCATGGGTACCACCTTCTGCCTAGCTGGATCCTTTCCCAAGAGGAGAAGGACCCAAGCCTTGGCTCCACTGCTGTCACCTCTCCCCTTGGTTGAGGGATCTAGAAATGGAGCTTTGTACTGACTCTAACAACAGCTCAGAGGTTTGACCAGCCCCGTGGCTTTATCTCTGCCTTCCCCACCCCCTGAGGGATGCTCATTCTCAGCCCCTGCTCTGGGCTGAATGGGCTTTGTAGTTGTGTACACCAGGAGGCTGCCCAGCCCTCAGCTTGGCCCTTTTGGGCTCTTTTCCAGCTGCCTTACCATTAATGTGCTTCCACACTGTGTTTGATATTTCAGGAAAAAAAACATCTAGAGAAAGAAAATACAGCAAAGTATCAGGATGGCAAATAGAGGCAGAGAAGTGTGGTTTGTCCAGACCAACAGTGTTGGTTAACTTGGATCTCACAGCACTTGAATCACTGCTACCTGGTGGCCTGGCCAAGTAGGATTTTGCATGGTGTGTGAGAGCAAATGCCATCTGAGATTTTTTCTTTCTGTTTCTGATTTTTGTTGTTGTTCCCATGTTAATCCCAGTTTACAAAATTATTTAATATTGGCAGTAATTTTGTTTTTCATATTATTCTTATTTGTAGTATTGTGAATACATATTATGAGGCCTAATCTTCTAGGAATCAGACAAGACAACTTAAACAGGGCTCACAACTGAAATCACATATAATTGAGATGGACTTTTTTCTCCTTCTCCTGCACAAAAACCCCAAACATAAAAAAAAAGACTCTAAACTTCTTGTAAATATTTGCATGATGGACAAAAACACGTTATGGGAAAAACAAATCATATAAATGATGTGTTAAATTTCATTCTCTGTGATGCTAAAGTTTCAGAGCCTTTCCCCCTTGCCCTGAAAGCATTTTCTCATGTTTGTTGTGCTCTGCTGTTGAAAATCTACCCTGGGAACAAGCAGCACCCCTTTATTAAGTTGCCAGATGATTTTAGCAATCTTATTTTCCACATCTGTTTTTTAAACCTCTTTGAAAAGCAACCAGAACCGTGAAAAGAAGTCAGGAATTGCAAATTATGTGTCTCTGAAAGTTACCTCATGTTCTGAAACTTGGCACTGCTGCTCTGGTAACTCCAGTGACTTGTTCTGGCAGCAGTGGGATGCTGGTGGATGGCTGGGCACAGCTGTAGAGCACTTGCTGTGCAACCAGATGTGGCTCAGGTAGCAAAATTCACTGCAGAAGGCATCTCTGGTTAAGTGTTTGTGTGCCAGAGCAGCCTCACAGACTTGTTGCTTTTAGCATCTGTTTCTCTTGCTGCTTCTATCTCTCCCTGGTCTTCTTGGGGAAGCTTTGTAACTGCTTTTTTCCCCCTGATGCTTGGTTTACAAATGTTAAATGTTTAAGGTAAAGTATTAGCTCAACAATATTTTCAAATATGAGTCCTTCATTTTCAACAAGCTCCTTCCCTTTCTGTGTCACGAGAAGATGAGGTGATGGCCAGTCAGCCCCTGTCCCACACCAGGAGATGTCTATGGCAAAAATTCCTCTCTGCTGCCATGGAGGAGCAAGGGAACAAGATGTATGACCTGAAAAACCCAAACCTCATCTGAAGTGGCATTCTGACCACCTCCTGCTGCCCTCCCAGGGGCATAGTTCAGACAAGCACAAACCTCCCTGCTTGCAAAGCTGAGCCTTCTAGGTTTTATTAGGACAAAGAAATTGCTTCTTTGCTTGCTGTGGTGTGTTGTGCAATATACAGCTGTGCTCTGGCTGGTGGATGATTCATTAAGTTGCAATCATAAGAACCAAAACTCTTAAGTTCTGAAAGAAGCTTTGAGCTACTTATTACTGTACAGAGGTTACTAGTACTGTACAATTAGTAGGAGCATGCACATTAGCAATTATAAAGTCAGGGAAGTGTAGACTTGAACAATAGAACATCTGTTTGACAGAAACAACTATTAAGTTTGGTACAGATTTAGATGCTGCTTCACTACTTAAACAGTTCTAACAACTCAGGTTCTCATAGTGGAATTGCCTGTTAGCTAATAAAAGTTCTTTGAGAACCCCCCAGGAAGAGCACTTGTGAAGTACTAGGCAAAAATTAAATATTGATTGTTTTTAATGCATCAAATTAAACTTAATCATACTCCAGGAAACACATAATGTTTCCCAGAAATAACTGAAATCCCACCGCTGGTTTCTGTACAAGGTGATTTCAGACTGAAATGAGCTGCAGTACAATAGAAGCTACTGCTAACTTGTAATTTGTGAAATTCAAAAAGTGTTAGCATATCATTTAGATAATGAAACCTTTATACCCATCTAGATTTGTAAGTATCAACTTGAGTGAAGGGAATGCTATTTCAGTGCTATTATATTAAATTATATACATTTGTTGAGGGGGCTAGATGGCTGTATGTTTAATTTACAAGCTGTTCATTTATTCTTGGCAATTTAGGAAACCATAGCTTTAAAAACTACTGATAGTAGTGTTAAAATCAAGTGCATATTCACATGGCTGACAAAAGTCTAAATGATCAAAGTAGTCAATAAGTAGGCATCATTTCACAGACACTTTTAAGAACTGTTTTTCTGACTGGTTTAATTGTATAATCATTCTTCTCACAAACCATCATCAGTCTCCCTGTCTTCCCCATTTAAAATGGAACCAGCAGCCAAATGTCCCATGGCAAGTGAAAGGAAGGGGGGGATTAGTGAAAGAAAGAATGGGCTAGGGTTGGGGCAGTGCTGCAAGAGGTGTGCCAGTCCAGCCCTCACACCTTGTCTTTTATAGAGAGCTTGTTGGTTCCATTGGTTCCATTCAGCTCCACCATCTGCTGAGGATCTGTTTGCTTATGGACCACCCCAGAGCAGCTTCACAGTCTCACATACTGAACAGGTACAGGACTGCTAGGGACTGCTGATGCTCTTTGGGTTGGTTGTTTTCAGCACACTTAGAGGCATCTTTGGGAAGGGGCTGTGAAAGATGGTACATGCCATATATTTTGTGTAGAAGTCTATGCTTGGGAAGTATTAGGAGCTCAGAACCTAAACTTAAAATACTGAAATTGAAGAAGATTGTTCTGTATTTGAAAGCCTTCCCAGGATTTACACTGTGCTGGGAGTATCTTCTTGCTGCTTCCTTTTCTGAGTGTCCCTTAGTGAAAGTAAGGCAGGCTGCAAAGGCTCAGTTCCTGGTGTTGGTATGTGGCTGGAGAAGAGCTGGAGCTGGGTTTGCAGGAGAGTAGGTGTGAAAAACCCTCTTTCTGCTGGTCAGCTGGTAGCCAAGCACAGGCTGTGCCAAGGTACTGGCACTAAATATAAAGCATATCTTCTGTGGTGCCTTTTCTGAGAAACACTGTCTGTCTGCAGCAGCTGAGAAGGTGGCCCTATAGATCTGATTCTTTTGGCTCCTGAGGATTTCATTCCCTCATCAGAAAAATCTCTCCTTGATGACAGTTTTAAAAATCTCTGAGCTGTTCCTGTCTGCTTATGTGTTAAGATGAACTTTGAGGCTGTTTGGCTTTTCCAAGCATTAGCTCTAAACATTTCTTGGTCCTGTCTTTTTATTTAATTTTTTTTCCTTCTAACCAGTAGGTTTGTGTGTCCTGCTACCAGCAGAACAAGGCACTTTAATGTACTGGTGCAGTTGGTTTTCCCTACTGGAGGTTCTGCAATTGTTACCAGCAGAGAACGGGCTGGTCAAGAAGAGCTCAAAGGAAGGGCTGTCCACATCTGTGAACTGGAATGAGCTCACAATTCCACCTCTGAGTTATAGCTCTAAAAAATGCTTTACTTGATCCCTCAGCTTTAAGCTAGAGAGAAAGACCAAGCATCCAGCAGGACCCAGGAGAGGCAGGACCATGGCATCGGGTGCTGCTTCCATCCCTGTCGGTGCAGAGAGCATCCTAGGCTGGGCAGCTCTCCCTGGGCAAGCCAGAAGGGGCCAGGCAGGCTTGTCTGATCCAGCACTAGTTCTGTATGCTGCTTATTCAGTTTTGTGCCTTAACAGGAAAAATTGGTGACCTTTGAAAGTCAAGAGGACCCTGCTTTAAAGCCACACAGCTTTGGAGCATGGCCCCTTGTTTTGCAGTGGAGACATCTTGGAGGTCTCAGGTGGGTTTTAACACTTTCCCTGCTCTGGAGCGCCAGGATCACCTTGCTAGATTTCATTCCTAGTCCTTGTTATGAAGTCTCAGGCAAATTGTTAGTTTTTCTTATCTCTCTTTTCCCTTTTATAACTTGCTGAGTGTTTTCTGTAACTGTCAGATGCATAAATATCCTGGTGACAGATGCATAAAGAAAACAAATTAAAACAAAGGGTGCAGAAGGTACAGTCTGCAGTACTGTTTGGGAAGTGCTGGGTGATTCTCACACAAGTGCAAAGCAATTACAGCAAATTTTGTTTATTTGTAAGCAAACTGTTTATGTCTGAGTGTATTTTTATGGAGTTGCTTCATTGTTTGGTTGTTGAAAACAGTTTCTGAAAGCAGGGCTGAGATTTGTAGGGTGGTGGAAAATTTTCAGCCTAAGGAGGAAGGATGTTAGATTCAGAAATGCTCCACCACCCAGCTCCTTTGGCCTTTCTAGGGACTGGACAGTACTCTGGGATGAGTACAGACAGGTTCTAAGGAAACTTAAATTATCTGGAAATTCCTTTTGGAATTTTGGAAATGGGGTTTGTACATGTTGAATGTAATTGAATGTGAGTAGTGTTAGTGTGTGTTTCAGCAGAGCTGAGTTTAAGATTGCTCAAATCAAGAAGCTTTGAAGAATTAATGCAATACATTTTCTTGCTGCTCTAGTACCAGAACTGTGTGCTATGCTTATACCTGCCTGGTTTTTGGTGCTTTCTTCATTTTCTGAGGCCAGCAAGAGCCCAGCTTGTAGGGATCACAGCACTTCATAAGCTGCTTGAGCAGGATATGGACTGAAAAAAGAAAAGGAGCTATGGATACCATTCCTTTCCATAATCCTCATGCATTGTCAATTAGAGCACAGTTATTTGTGTCATTATCTTTGATATGCTGTCAGCATTTTTTTAAGTCACCCTCCCCTCTAAGGAGGGATTTCTTTCTTTGTAGCTGCTAAAATAATTTTGAACCTTAGCACACAAAACCCGAAGCACTTAGTTTGAGGCCATTTATTTTTATTTTATTTGGGGGACCATAAAGTGGTCAAAAGATTGAATCCTTAAAGCAAACAGAGTGCAGAGATATTTCAGAAAACGGATTTCCTGTTCCTGTAATTTCATGCTTCCAAGGGAAAAAGAGTGATCTGCAGGGATTTTACACTTGCCTTTTCGTTCTTAAAGTTAATACATTGCACTATTATACTCCAAGTTAATGCATTGCACAATGACCAGAATGGGTCATCAGTGCTCAGTGTCTCATGGAGAGGGGAAATGTTGAGAAACAAATTTGGAGAGACCAAGCAATTTGTCCAAAGATGCAAAGCAGGTTGGAGAGACCTTCTGGTCTCTAACCCAGGCTGTGAACCTGTGTCTTGGGTTTTATCTGTCAGAACAGCAGAGACTTGGCTGCGAGCCCTGGGTTTGGTCCATTCCTTTTGCTTTCTCTTCTTTATCTATAGCTGCCAAGGACCTCTGGTGCTTGAAGCCAAAATCTGGCTGCAGACACTGCTCAGGCAGGAGAGGAGGAAGGGGAGGACTGGGGAATGGGGATGGGGAAAGCCTGGAGGTGCCACAAAGGCAGACCCACACAGGACTCATTCCCTCGTGGCTCTATGTCTGGACCATCTGCTGCTGTGCAGAGATGTTTGGGAGGATCCTGATTTTTATATATTTTATTTTGTTTTGTTGGGTTTTTTGTGCAGTTGGTTTTGGTTTTTTGTTTTAGGGTTTGTTTTTTTTTGAGGTTATGTGTGTGAGAATGGGTTGTGTGTGAGAATGAATTAGGAAATAAAACTGGCTCAAAAAAGAGACTTTTGCAGAGCACACTGAGTAAATCCAGCCTGGATGGGCAGGACACCATTCATAGCAGTTTTCAAATAATATTTCACTTGCTTTTGAACCACCTCTGTCGTTGATCATAACAAGTTTTTGACCTTATATAAAAAATCCACTTGCCAAGCTTCCAGTGCTCTCAGAGCAACAATGGAAGAAGAGGAACTTCAAAAGAGCCTTGAAAGGTTTTTAAGAAATGCATTATTATGGATCGTTTGAAGCTGTTAGACTGATCTGTAGTAGTTAGACCTTTTAAAAACTCCTGAAATCCATTCTTATTTACAGTATAAGACATGATTTTCAAAGTCTTTTTTTCTTCTCCTTTCTTTTGGTTGCTGCATTAATGGCCATGGTTCCTGCAGGGATATGAGCACTGCTGAGGTCAATAATTTGTCTTAAATGTGAACTGTCAGGCTAATAATCTGTGCTGGAATTCACCTTCAGGCAGGGGGGAGTGTTCCAGACTCTCACTTAGGCCTTTGATAGGGTAATTCAGTGCAAATATCCTGATCTTCATGAGGAAAATTCAGTGCAAAGGGGATGGAGTGGACTGGGGAGGGACCCCTCTGCTAGGCTGAAGTCAGGTGGAGGTCCAGTGCTTTGGGAAAAACTGCAATATGGTGTTACTAAGAGAAATGATGAAAATCTCTGCAAATGGAATATCTGAGAGCCTTAATGAAGCTTTGGGATGGGTTTGCCAGAAGAATAAAGAGAGAAATTTGTGTTAAGTTTAGGTTTGTGGTATAAATCTTTGTGGGAAAAGAAGTCATCCTTCCCCTACATAAAGTTTTATGTATTTTTCCAATATTAACTGAAATTTCCTCATTTAGATTGCCAGTACAAATAGGCCAGTGTGAAGTGGGTTCCCTGAACTGCAGGAAAATTACTGCAAGTAAAACAGATACAATTTTAAAAATTCATTAGGACTTTCATATGAGATTTAAAAAGCCCTTCAATAATCTTAAAACTTTTGACTTCAGCTATATGACAGGCTCATTTGAGCACATTTTTAGGCAGGTATTTTGCATGATAGCCTTGTCATCATCATTTGCAAGTGATTAATTAATTAAAGGTAGGCACAAATCATGGTCTTCAGGCCACAATTTAACAACTTCCTAGGGCTTATGTGGCTTTTTCATTAAAATTACACTTTAGTAAGGCAAAACTGATTCTGCCAAGAAACTGGTAGTTTCTCTGTAATTCCTCAAGCAAAATTCTTATTAGCTTCACTGTCATGAACGTGTAGTCTGTAGTTCCTACACTACGAAACTAAATATTGTTTGCTTTAAATTACTGTCCTAGATCTGGGAACTCTGAATAGGGAGCAAGTATTGATCATTCCCCATTATACAAAAACTGGAAGGCACTTGAGGACTGAGAACAAGTTTAAAATTTTTTAAAATAGATATATTTGAGATGAAACATTGTGTAACTCATTGCCACTGTGTGTGATGAAGACCAGAACTACAGAGGGGTTAAAAATTATTTGGCTAAGTTAATGGGGGATAGATCTGTCAAAATCTGTTAAACTCTGAATGCAGCTCCCACTTCAGGGAGCCTGAGGCTACTTATTTCTGGAATCAAGAAGTCTGCACCCATCTTTGCTCACCTGCTCCTGGTCCAAGCCACAGAAGGGTCCTGACCAAGGGGGATTTGTGGTTTGGCTCCTTCTTCCTCCTGTGAAGTGGCTGAGTACTGCAAAGCTCAGTTCATGGGTGCAAAAAGCTCCCATATGATTTCAGCTCCTGTCTTCAGCAGATCTCTTCTCAGAGCTGGCTGGGAGCAGCTGCCTGGATGGCTGTGGGGGGTTTGCTCACAGGACCAGCAGTGTGAACACAGATCCTCACTTTCAGGGGAGGACTGGGAGGAAGTGTTTCACTTTGAATTCATGTTGTGAAATGATTTGTTCAGCTTTAGCTGAGGCAGTAGGCGTTTTTTTGGGTTTTTTTTTTCATTTCCACATGTCCTTACTAATGTTTTTCAAAGGTTTTCACTTATAGGGAATGTTGACATTCTGGAAAAATGATTTTTGGACAGTGTATCACTTAAAATCTGCATTCTGGAATAATTAGCTCATATAAGTGTAGGAACTTACCTCTCTGCTCAAACCCAAATGATCTACTCATTTATTGGTGAAGAATAATTTGACAGGCTGTCACAAGGATTTCAGCTTTTTTAAGATCTAGTCCTCTAGTTTGCTTCTGTCAAGAGGATTTTTTTTTCTAATATGAGAATAATTCATTTCAATGGGACAGATTTCCTTCCAGAAGATAATCTTGAATGCTTAGTTAGATAAAGGGGTTTTCCTCCAGCTGTCACTTGCTTGTTCCTGCATTCTTAAGAAAAGATTTCAGAAATAATTAAATGTGTGTCTATATGGGCCTTTCCTAGCTACAGCTTTTGTTTATTTAAGTTTGGCAGCTCCTCGTGTTTGCATTGCAGACCCCACGGGTCATTGACTGAAGGATTATTATTCAGTCCTCACTCTTGGAGTATGTCTGGGAGAGGCAAAGGGAAGGGCTGATAATTAGAGGTAGCCCATAAAGTCCACAGAGCATCCGAGCCTGTCAGATGAGCAGTACAAACTGTTTCCTTGGCTGCTTTGGAAATGTAAGGATAAATCCTCACTAGGTATCCAACAGCAAGAATGTAGGGAAGTCATCTGTTGCTGTGATGGAAATGGTGGATTTAGGCTGATAATTGACACATGGAGAATCTGCTCCTTGGTGTAGCCACTAACCATTGAGGTGGGGGATCTCTTGCCTCATAACAAAGATCCCTCTGGAGGGATCCATGGCCACAAAGCTGTAAGGTGACAGGGAAGAGGATCAGCAAAGGATCCAGGTGCTTAGCAGTGAAGTGATCCCTCAGGGTGTCCTGATTTGGAAAACTGAAATCAAAGGGCAAACAGAATAGATATTTCAGTAGCAGGATTGTTAGTTGAGAAGAATTTCCTTTAATTCTTGGGAACCATTTTATCTACCTTTATCCATCTTTTTCCCCCTCTGGTGGGACTTTGCCACCATTCCCCTGAGCACTCCAAGACCTCCTGGGTAGGCAGATGGGCAGTGACACATCTGTCCTCATGCAGTCCCCAAGGGAGGGGTGATCAGTGCCAGTGGGAGATGTCACTGCTGATGCTGACTCCTGAGCAGCACCACAACTCTCTGCCATGAGTTGGCTTTCTCAGGGGACATCTCTGTGGATGGGTGGAGATGTTGGACCCTGCTGCTGGGGCTGGCCATGCACCTGAGGGGCTGGCTGGCTCCTGGCTGGCCCCAGCACACCCACCCTGGGGCTCCTCACAGGACCTCTGCCTGACCCCTTCCACTTGAACTGAGATGTGTGAGCTGGGAATGTTTAAATAGTTGACCTCTGCACATTTTCCTGGAGGCAGCATCCCTTGCCTGGCTAAATCCCACAGCAATCAGAGCTGGTAGAGACCCCAGGGACTTGGCAAGCTGCTGAGAGTCACAGGTTCTCTCCACAGCTCCCTTCAGGCACTTCACTGCAGGAATCTGGCTGCCCCATCCCTTCCACCACTGGGAAAGAACCGGCTCTGGAAGGACCAGGGAGAGGGCTCTGTGCTTGCTGGCATCACCGTAATCTCTGGGGCATGTGTAGGATTCATACCATGAAAGAGCAGTGGATTCCCCTGTTCATCAGTAGAGGATTATTTTCCTCTGGGTGCTTTTGCCAGAGTTTGACTTGGCATTTGTGAGCCAGTGGCTGGGTGTGCAGAGAGCTTTGGGAATCATGCAGGCGTGGACAATCAGGCTTTTAAAAGGTCTGCTGCTTGGTGAGGTGCCAGTGAAGCCAGTGTAGCCCCACTACATAATATACATTTTTAATGATGATAACTTTGCTAAAGTCAGCCCTTGGTAAACCTTACAGTTGGGGTTTTAAAGTTTAAAATCAAATAGAACTGAATTACTTCAGTATTTCATTAAACTGAACTGCCACCTTGGTAAGGAGCTTAAATAAATCAGCATTAATATACTTTCCTACAGTAAATAAAGTTATGTCTGTATACTTCAAATATCAATATGCACATGGAGCTCTTGGAAATGAAGCACTGGCAGTCTGCACAGAAAATGTGTTAACCTAAGGAAATAAATATTTTATCACTCTTTAAAGGCTGAGGTTGTGATCTTAGTGGGGGTGATTTAAAACACTGTTTTTTAGGTGGTGAAACAAATGTTTGTTAACACCTTGTAGGAAGGCCATTAGTTTTTATACTGTTAACTGTGAAGCCCACTTCCTGTAAACACTGAGGACTGACAGACTTTGGCAGATGGCACCAAATGGGCTTATTGGAAGCTGCAGCACTTATGGACATGTGCTCCACTGGCATTAGCTGCCAGGAGACATCTGCCTTTAAAGTCAGTTTGCAAATGCAGAAGAGCTCTTCACTTGGTGAGGCCTCTAGGATTTAGTGCCTGCAGCACTCTTCTAAGTTTCCTTGCAAAGATGCCCCATCTCCTGCAAGACCTCATCCAGATCCATCTTCTCCCACTGGGTACCTCTTCACTGGCTGGGACAGCTTTGAAATGCATCTTTTTAAGAAAAAGCTGAGCACCAGTGTCTTAATATGCAGTTGAGTGTGCTCTTGCCCATAGAAGTAGTTTCAAGGTGTGAGAATTAGTGGCTACTGAGTCCCTCTTAGTCCCCTGTGGAGTACTTGAAACCGGCTCTGCCAAGAGCCGTTGCCAGCCAGAGGTGGCCCCAGGTCTGTGCAGTCCGACCTTTGCTGCTTGTGGAGTATAAAAGGTTCAACTGGCTGAACTCTGCTTAATGATTTCTGAGCTGTCAGTAATTCACACAATAACTTCCTTTCAGTTGCTCATCTCCCAGCTCGTTTCAGACCTTTCAGCTGGTCTTACTGAAGACATGATCTTGTCAAGCAAATTATAAACCTCCAAGACATGGCATGAAAAGTCAGTCTGCCCATTCTTATGGATAATTTCATATTTCCAGACTTGTGAGATTTGGTAAATTATATCCTTCATTCCATATCTTAGTTCTTCTGTCTTGGTAAGCCTGAAGAAGTGGTCTTTGCTTACTGCCTTCAGCCTGGTTCAGGAATGGAGCCATCTCCTTAAACAGATTGCCTAAAGACATTACCCCAAAACACAAAAGCTGTCACTGTTAGACTTGGAGCCCTTAGCTTTGTTTTCATTTACATATTTCTAGGAACTTTATTTTGGGCTTTGCCAAGGAGCAGCTTCGTAGTATTCAGAGGTTCTGGGTGTATTGTGCTTCTTCAGACTGATGAAGTCCTTCAGATTTGAACCTACTCCTGTTTGGAGCTTCTTGACCTGATGTAACCTATATCCAGCATAACATGATGATCTGCCCTCTTTAAGATGTCTCTGAGGTTTCCCACTGAAGTGGGAAGAACCAAGCATCCTCTGAAGTTGGGCATACTTCTGTGGAGATGTCCACTGAAGGGCCCCCTCATCCCAGGATGTCACCAAAACATTGTTTGAGAAGGGACCAAGTGTTTGGAAATATTGAGAGCTGTGCCTGGGGAGCCTAATTAGAGCTGACAAATAAAAATTACCATTATGTGAAACTGCACAAATCCAAAAAATGGCTCTTTCTCTCATTACATTATTTCAGAGGGTGAAAAAAGCATTTCTGAGAGTAGGAATTCAAGTGACTAATATGTTGTTGCATCTGGTTAAATCAGTTCAAGAGTGAAAACTTCTTGTTGCTTTTCAGAACATTCAATGTTTTAACATTAATCTGTGGTGAAAGAACATGCACAGACATTCTCAGCTCTTTTCTTCTGTAGCCTTCTACACTCAGTGCCTGTTTTTAAGGCTTTCTTTCCTTACTGGCTTGTACCATTTCCTTTGCTTCTTGAGCTGTGAGGGGTTGTCATACTGGGAAAGCTTTTTTTTTTAACCTGGCCTCCTGTGCTGTGGGCAAGCAGCCATAGGGCTGAGAGGTTTTTTACCCTGAAAACCTATTCACTCCTGCTATTGACTTTGCAGGAGGGAGCAAAAAGATGCAGAAGACTAGAGCATGGAACTGCTTGGTTCCCAGATGTGTCATTGAAAGGATCACCGGAAAAAGTATGTAACTTGGCTTTTCATGGTTAATTTAGGAAAATTCAGCATCTGAAATTGCTTTAAAACTTCCCTTACCTAGTAGCAAGGAAACTGGAGACATGTTTGGTGTGGAGACTTCATGAGATCCCCTGTATGTGCTGCTTTTCTATCTTAATGCATTCTCTACACCTCTTCTTTTTGTTTTCCCCATCCTCATGAGTACCTGTTCTCAAGGTATCTACAAGAAGTTTAAAACTCATCCAGCTGGAGGAACATACAGAGTTCTGCATCTGTATTCCTAGCATCTAGCACTGCATGCCTGCATGGCACTTGTGTGTGCTCTCATGATAAAAATAGTAATTGTTTTGCTGGCTGCCATCTCCTGCCTGATCAGTCAATCATCTGAAGCTCCTGTTCTTCTTCTACCATGGCTCACAATCAAATTCATGGAAGAATTTGTAAATTACCTAAGTCCAAGGCGTAGAGACAACTGTGAAGTCTGTGTTGATCGAGGGGGGAAAGGTGCAAGATAGAATTTAAAAGTTCAGATGAGGATGATGCTGTGTAGAAATAATTTCAATATAAGACTGACCATGGTGAGTGAAGGTCTGTCAGATTTTGGAATGGAAACTATACATACATACGTATATATGTAAAGACAGAGAACTATGTGGACAGTATACTTAGCTACTGACTGCAAATATTTAAAAAAACTGCCCTGGCCATGCTCTCTGCGCTGGGGGATCTGGTAAGCAAGAGGAGTGACCTTTCTCTGTGCTCAGGCAGAGTTTTCTATATTTCAAAGTAAATGTAATAGATGTATGACTTTGTTCCCTGAAGAGCAGTGCAAACCTAGCTGTGATTTGCATCTTTCCTAACAAATGTATTATAAAGACTTTGTTAATTTTAATCTGTGGCAGAATCAGTAGTATCTCTTCAAAAGGAGCTTGTCAATGTTTATACCAATGAATAAATCCCCTCTCTACAGCACTGAGGCATACATCAGCTTTAGTAGTTGAACTTGAGGCTTTGAATCCGACTTCAATGTTACATGTACAGATACAAGAGTTCTTTGTGTTTCTCAGTTTTATTGTGGGCCAAAGCAGATCAACGCAGGATTTGAGCCAAAGCTCATTACAATCAATGTAAGTTTTGTCCTTTTGATTTCTGAACAGTGATTCTGTTCATGCAGCAAGGACTGTATTCAGGAAAACAACAACAACAAAAAAAGAATCAACCAAGTCTGTCATCTGCAGAAGTGGAGGGCCCTGGTACTTCAGTAATGTTGGTCCCATTTGCTCCCTTCCTGGCTTGTGAACAAGTGATGAGAATAACCAGCATTTGGTGTGGTTTTCTGTTTCTTTGCTGTGGCATAATAGTAATAATACTAATTTAAAAAAAATAGCAAGGATATTGCTATTATGATTGTGCCTTTTATCTACATGATAGGAATATCAGATTGTTTTGATAGTGTTAGAAATGTGAAGTGTTGTATGCTTGTACTTATTAATCTGGTGCTCTGTGTGCTCTCAGGATTAATAATGTTATAGCAATACCTTCACAAGTGATCCTGCTCTGATGAAACCATGTTGAAATACTGAAGTCTTCCTTCAGTATGTTCACTAAATTAAATGTAATGTGACATCTTTGGTGATGTTGTGCCCTGCATGAAGGATTCTTTGCTGTGGTTAATTTGCAAACTTCAAATTAAAATTTCTTTCAAATATATTCTTTAGATTAATGGCAGACTATGGATCAAAGTGGGTCAAAAATGGATCCAAATGGATCAAAATTAATGACTAACAAGCAGGAGAAATCTGTGCTTGTATTACTGCTCCTGTATTTCGGTGAAAGAAAAAACCCCAACAACTTCAGATTAAGTTTCTAGAATGATAAGATGTTGGAAAAGTAATAAACAACGATTGATGTGAGGTCAGTCAACATGGTAAACTGGCTTGATTTCTTTTAAACTACTTTGGACATCAGGTGAGGTGTCTAGGAGGGAGAAAGTAGCTTTCCAGAAAGTACCTGGATGGAGAGCTGTGCCTGGAGAGCAGAGGCTGTGAGTGGGATGTGGAGCTGATGCTGGAAACCCTATTAAACATGATCCCAAGATGCAGAGCTGTGGCTAAGAGGAATAGCATGAATGTGTAAGCACTGAAATACCAGGTGGGGAGAGGCAGCTTGTTTGCTCAGTACAGAGGTAGCTGTTACTGCAATACATCACATTCTGGTGGCTGAAAAGAAACTGGGAGAATTATGAAAATAATTTCAAATGAATAAAGCTGCTTTGAAAAGGGCTATTAAAGGATCTTAATGGATTTATCTGGCACAAGAAAAAAAATGGAAAACAACAGAAAACTAGAGGTGTCTTGATCAGGTTATGTATTCATTTATTTAAGAAGGTATTATCTGATTAATTGAAAATTACTAGTAGACCTGAATCTAGTCCTTGAAAAGTCTACCAGAAAGCACTTTGCTCTTTTACCACATCAACAATTTTTCCACCCATCCCATCATATAAGAATCACATTGAATTAACATTAGTTGCCACCAGTAGGGTGTGAAAGACTGATCATATTAGAGACTGTCACACCATATTAGCCAAAATTAATACTGAAAGAATATGATAAAAACGTATCAGTGTTTCAAATTCTGTATCTTATTAGCATGGGAAGCTTTCTCCTTGTAAAGCCAGTGTTTTCTCTCTCAGTCCTGCTTGATGTGAGATGAAATGCCATGCTCCATTTACACAGGATACAAATGCTCTGCAGAAAGGACTTTTCCAGAGAAGCTCAAGTAGGCTTTGGAGCCCTGGCAAAGTTTGGACTGCCGTTCACCTGAGCTTCATAAGATGTGAGGTAGGGATGAGGTATCATTTACAGCTCCTGAGATGTCATTTTACAGCCTGACTTGTTAATGTAGGGCAGCATCAATTTTTTTCATACTGGAGTGCACTGTATTTTGCTGATGTTCAGCAAGTGTCACACAGGGGCTAAGGCAGAGCAGGGGGACAGCTGGGAATAACAAAACCCATCATCTCTTTTGGGGTAATATAAGACAGAGCTGGATGTCACTCAGGAAACTGCTTGCAGTTATGTAGCATGCCTGGCCTTTCACCCCACTTTTTTCAAAGCATGACCTGCTGGTAGTAGGGAAACCACAGCTTCAAAACAAAATGAAGTTGCCACCACCTGGATGGCTGGGGATGCCAACTCCTGGCACTTGATAATGTAAGTCACTGTTCTTGCATATTTTAGACACAGAAATCTCATGCCTCTTTGGATGAAATTAATCCGTTTGTTGGTTTTTTTTTTTTTTAATAAACTGAAATTAGATTTTGTGCTAATTCCATAGTATTATGCTGTATTAGCTGCATAGCAAAATATTCTGTTACCTGATGCACAGTTATTGTTTTAAAGCTATCAACGTTAATGCAGTGACCTGAAATCTTGTTCATTTTTAGCTCAGAAGCTCTTTTCTCCGAGATGCTTTGCATTAATGAAATACAATTCAAAGCTGGACAAAAAGCTAAAAGGAAAGATTTGAAATTAATTGGGGGAGGGGGAGAAGAAAAGCCCTTAGAACCCAAGGCAGAAGGATTTCTAGACAAAAAATGGTTTGAGGCAAAGTGGAAAAGAATTTGCAAGCTGCTTAATCTGCTGTGGGAAAGCTCCTGTGAGTGGATTCTGTGAGTCTATGATTGCTGAGACTCTGTTTGCCCCAGTGGGAACCAGTACCTTCCAGTCCCTTCCTGCCTCACTTCAGCTACTCTGCATGGCTGGCCCTGACTTTGCTCCTGCTCTGCCTCAGGTGTTACAGGAAAGCTGTTGTCATGTGGTTTTTCTTTTTTTCTTTTTTTTTTTTTTTTTTCATTTTGCTTTTTCTTGGAGGAAATGGTGATTTTACAAAATATTGATTTCTTTTGGAATGCCATGGTGAGGAATGCTCCCTGCCAGCCCTGCCTGAATCCTTCCCATCAGCTCTGGAGAGGTGGGGAGGATCCTGGCTCCTCTGCACCCCCTCTGCTCCTCTGCTGCCAGGAGGGGACCTGGAAAGTGACTTGAAAAAATGCTTTTTCCAGGAGCTCTTTAAATAGTTTCTTGGTACAGGTCTGGATGTGGTTCAGTTGAGGTCAGGCCACATGTCAGAGACCAAGATCCCTTTCAGGTCTCTGATGCATTTGTCTGCCTTTCCATTCTGCAGGTTTCCAGGGGCTGCAGAGAGGGTTTGCTGTGTGCCTTGGAAGGGGATGGGTTGTTCACTGCCCTTGGGATTGAGTGGCTCTGAACTCTGCTAAATAGGATCAGAAACAAGAAGAGGCATCAGTGCATCTTGTAAGGGGAGAACAGCTCATGCACAAAAAGCATAATTCCTGCAGACATCACAAGACTTCTGTTGCCTGATTCTTACCTTTGACTATCAAAATCAAACAGCGGAGGGAGTTGGATTTCTGTGCCCTGTTTTTGAGTGGAGCACTTGGTACTGGAGGGATCTGGTTATACTTCAGCAAGAAACCCTCATTAACATGAATATAAATATTCCACAACCTACTTCAGCATTGCTGTGCCTGGGCCTCTGCTGGCTCTTGCATATGCTTGGGCAGCAATTTGTGTTGGATGTCTGATTAAAAGTTTATTGTTGTAACACTTTGGTCACTGCTAAAACAAGTATCTGGGTTAATTCAATGCATTGACAGATCAGCCATCCATGTAAGCAACTACCTACTGGACTGGCTGCCTCTTCCATTTAAACCATTATGGCCTGAGGCCAAATCCTGTGTTTGTGCAGCCCCACCTGTGTCAGGTGAAGTGAAACCATTAGACTTTAAAAGCATCACACCTGCCATGGGCAGTCCTCGCTGGATCTTTGGAAATGTAAAGTGACATGAAAATTGTCACCAGTTTCATGACTGCCTGACTGCTGAGGCTTGTGCAGGGATCACACAGGGACTGCATGTGGCTATGTAATGCCTGATGCAGCTGTGACAAGCACACCAAAACAGAGTCCCATCAGTTCACAAACATGTGTTGTTTCATTTTGAGGATGTGCACGTCTGCTCTGAGGATCAGAAAAGAGAATAAAATGCTGGAGCTGATCTTCAGTAGTTTCAGCACACGTAAACAGATTATGCAAAGTGTTAATTTTTTATTTTTCAATCCCACTTTAGGGAGAAGAAGCCCTTAATACTTTGGCTAAAGACTCTAGTCACACCCGATTAACATTGTTGTACATTAATAATAAAAATAGCTGGGTCAGATTAGTGTCAGTTAAAGTTTTTTGAATGAGAGATATAACTCTTTGAATTAAACTGCTTGAATAGCAGCTAAGGAGTCTTGAGGAATAATGTGTATTAAAAAGTTAAGACCTTCACTACTTTTCTAAAGGAAAATCTATTGCCAGTGTAGGAATTACATCCCATTCATGCAACAGCGTGAAAAGAAATGAACTTCATAGACCATAAAGTGTAATAAAGGGACATCTAAAATTGATTTTCATTTAAGAATATGACTTTTTTTTTTTCCTCTATAACAGGGAAAGTACACTCTAATCTTCTTCACTTTTCACAAGTAGACATACTGGTTTGATCCACAAACCCATCATCAAATCAACCATCATCCATCTTGATGACTGATTTGCAGATTAATTTGGAATAATTTTTTTTTCTGTTCTAGAGGATCCTGTTTGTGAAGGGATGTTGGGTAATGTGCTGTTCCCAGGCTTGTAGCAGATAAGCAGTTAAAGCTGTTCTAGCTTCTCTGTAGGAGCTTCATGCAAAGTTTCAAGCTCCTCTGGCATCTGCTCTGGTGTTTGCATTGGTTCATCACAGGGGATTTGAGTTGTGTCCAGTACTTGGGTGGATTCCTTGTGGTCTGAGAGGTTTGCACTCAGAGTGCATCTTGTGTTTTTCACTTGTTGGGAAGTTCTTGGAGTCTGGAAGGTAACTTCCTGACACAGCTGGGGAGCCCACCAGGGAGGTTCCTCACTAGAGCTGCTGTTCTCACACAGAGCAGGACAGGTGGGAGATGTGATGTTCAGAGGCTGTCTTGGGCTTAGTGATTATAGAGTGGGGGGTGCTGGTTGACAGCCAGCTGAGCATGAGCCAGCAGTGTGCCCAGGTGGCCAAGAAGGCCAATGGCATCCTGGCTTCTTTCAGGAACAGCGTGGCAACAGGAGAAGGGACAGCATTGTGCCCCTGTACTGGGCCCTGTACAGTGCCAACCCTGTACTTGGCTCTGGTGAGGCCAAAACCTCGAGGTTTGGTTCTGGGCCCCTCACTGCAAGAAGGGGATTGAGGTGCTGAAACAAACCCAAAGAAAGGCAACAAAGCTCACGTGTGAGCTCATGTATTTTCAGTTTGATTTGCCTGATCATTTTTAGCCTACTTGCTTAAGGAAATGAAGATAACGTGATCATCTGCTGTGTGTGTTCACATGTGTTCACTGTTCTGTCTTCCTCTGTTCCCAACAGCATTGCCCCAGTTTGACAAGGGAGGTGTTATAGGCAGTTAAAATTTTATGAAAATAAATACCAGATACAGATATGAATGGCTGGCATGGAGGAGGCTGAAGGAGAAGCTTGTTTATTTGGACTGTCAGAGCTGGAAGGAGAGAGAAGTTATGGATGCACCAGCCCCATAAAAAACTTTGATTCCAGCTAGGTCCTTCTCCAGAAGGACCAAGGGAATCCAACACAAGGATAAAATTCAGAAGAAAGCAGAATTTGATAGATGTACAGGTCCCAGAACCATTTGTTTCTTTTACTAATATGTGGTTTGTTTGTTTTTTTTAACAAAGAAACCTATTTTTTAATTGCACTCATTAGAAGCCCAGTTGTGGCTGAGGCAGAGCTGTCAGTGTCCTCAGTGCGGTGGTGCCTGTTCTGTAAGCCATAAATAAGAATGTTGCCTCCACAAGCCAGTCTGCTTAGGTGAGTTGAAAGATGAGACATTCTTCTTGCATTAGGCAGCTCTGTAACATCAGAGGCAGTAAGGTTTTCAAGGTAACTTTTGAGGCAAGTTGTTCCAAAAATGGCTGGAAGAATTTTCATATATCTGAACTTCTTCATTCCTACAAAACAGAACTGTTGCACAGAATAAGACTGTTGTCTTTCACATGTATCTGTGGGTTCATTGCAGCTCAAAGACTTCAACATCTTTTTAAATTTATTAAATTCTCCAATTTTTCCCAGACTTAGCAACCCATTCTGAAAGAAACACTTTCAAGAAGGTCAAATTGCAGTGGAAATTAATGGGTTTGGACTGTATTCCGTATTTTTGCTCATTATTTTAGTAATTTTTTCACTGGTTACCTTGTCATCTTTTGGCATTGCCCAGTTCAGGAGTGGGTGCCATTCAGGTGCTGCCCCTGGCAACTTGCTGTGAGTTCACAGGGCAGTGGGGGATCTGCTTCCTGCAGGGATGTTGGGATGCAGCAGCTCCTCACTGTGTTTTTGCACCTGCCCAAGCAGCTGGTCGGAATCTCACGAGGAAGCCTGGTTTTCCAAGATTTGCAGAACTGCTGCTGCTGGACAGGAAGAAGACTTGGTTGGCTTCTGTGCCATACTCAGAAGACAAGAAGTCCTTTGGCTGAAGGTTGTATGGCAGCACTTGCATCACTCACACTTGCCATTAGCCACCTTAGACCTGCCCAGTGTCACTGGCTCTGAGCAGAGGATTCACACTTAGTGCAAGGTTGTGGATGATCCTCACAGTGACATAGGACTGGGAAGGGAAATGTGAGCCAAGAGGACACAGAGCCAGGTCAAAGGAGTCTGCAAATTCAGGGTAGTGCTGGAGCACTCGGAAAACTGGGCACCTCTTGTCTGATGTTCAAAAATTCTCCTTGTTAAACTGGAAATGGTGTCGCTTGGACACTGTTTGAGCCCTTCGTGTGAGCTCTGCAGAATAAAGCTCACCATGTGGTCTTCCCACCTGTAGCTTTGGACAGACATGGTTGGGTCTGCCAGACATGGGTTCCCCTGACCTGAAGGGGAGTCCTGAGCATCTGCAGGGAACCGGGATGTGATGTGAGGCACTGGCAGTTCTGAAGGGATGGTGGCAGAGAAGAGGCTAATCCTGGTTTTAGGCCCTGTTGATGTTTTATTGAATTGTAGCTGAATCTAGCAGCTCAAAGCTGTGTGATTTGGTAAGTGCTTTTTCTGGCTTATTAATGTTTGGTTTTAGACCACAAAATCAGGTCCTTTCTCAGGGTGTTGATGTTTCCTTTTTGACAGGTATTTCACTAGATACAAACATCTTCAGAGGCTGCTTTTGTCACTGTAATGATGACGATTGTACTGGCTGGGGAATAAGCTGGAAATGAGACCGTAGCTATTTCCCTGTGCACAAGCAAACAAGATGCTGTCCACAAGAATTTTCCTTGATCTCTGCAACACATCTGCTGTACACACATCTTAAGAATAGGCAATTTCTCTCTGATCATGCACTGGAAACCAGTTTGTTAACCAGTCAAAACACAACAAAGCACACCAAAACCTTCCCTTTTGAGGGTGCTTTCTTAATACCCAGAACATGACAAAAAATCAGCAGTTTAAATGACGTGTTCATCCTAATTTAGAAATAAGATGTAAGTGCTTTCACTTAGTTGTTGTCGTGGCAGGATATTCCAGGGATAAACACAGTTGAACCTCCTAATATTACAAATTCCCAGTTCAAGAATAGCTGTAAATGTTTATTTGGTGTGAAAGAGCTAATTGTACAAATCATTACTCTCAGCCTGAGATTCCTCTGCTGTTTATTCTCTGGCAGTAATTAATTTTATGATTAGAAAATGTCCTGTTAGAAAACTTCTCTGGGAACTGAGCCTATTGTCCAATGCAGGAAATCTTCAAGAAGCTGAAGTGTCTGGGGCTGACCTTGGCAATTTGACTACTTTTATCAGCAAGGGCTGATTTGCTCCACTGGGAAATCATTACAGAAAAATTTATCCCTTATGAGTGGGAGCTTGATGCTGAGATTCTCTTGATGCTGAGATTCAATGCTATACATGCATGGATTTGCCCCTGGCCCTGCTCCTTTGCAGAAGCAGAGACCTGACCTACCTGTGTATCTGTGACTGCTTTTGATCTGCCAGTGTCTGCTATTCTATGAAAAGTTTGCATGAAATGAGTGTACTTCATAAGGTATCAGAGTGAACAAAAGAAAATCAATAAGCAATCTGTGTGATAATTAATTAGCATGCCAGTATGAATTACTGTTTCTTCCCCTCCTGATTTGGGTCACAGTCACATCTGATTTGGGAAGTTGTCAGTTTTTCAATTATAGCCTGGTCTTTATTGTTGGTATGTTTTTTGCTTTTTTTATTTGATGGGACCAGAATGAAGGGCTGGCAGATAGAAAATTACACTGTGCAAACTTGCTTGTCACGGGAAGGAGACAATCCTGAGCTGAGGACCCAGCAGAACGTGTGGATGAGGAGGTTTACTGGATGCTGGTGCAGAGGAAGGTGTAGTGAAATGAGGCAACCAGGTGCCACTAATTGCCAGGGAGTGAGCATGAGCTTGTGTCAAGCCCACCTGTGCCTAATTAGGGTGGGCCCCCACTGCACATGAACAGAACCAGGGGGCCAATAAAGGGTGAGACCTAAGACACAGGCGGAGCTCAGTCTTGGGCTAGCCAGCAGAGAGGCCAGCTGCTCTTGGAGCAACAGCACCTATCTGGGCTAGTCAACTCTGAGAGCCATGGGCTTAGAGCATTGCTTGTGAGTCTCTGCTGGAGCACCTGGTTGGTCCTTGAAGCGCCGTTCCCTAAGAGAGGCTTGTCTTGCTACAGGAAGGGTTCTCTCTTACTAGTGCAACCAAAGCACAGGAGGTTGAGGAATCAAATTTGGTGCCCTTTGTGCTCATTTCCATTTTCTTCTCTGGATTCAGAAGTGAATAATTTACTGTAGTCCTTGGGAAGACTGGCTGGCGCTGTGGATCTGCAGGGGTGATACCAGAGGCAGTGATGGGTGGTGGTCCCCTGGCTTGCTGGACCCCCAGCTCTGCAGCAGGTTAGTTCCTTTCTCTGCCTTCTTTCCACAAGTGCTGCCCTGTTCATGCTGATGGGATTTTCCTCCAGGCTGTGGAACCCCCTGGTACTTGCAAGTCACCATGTCTGGTGTTTTACTCCCTTCTGTGGGAGGAAGGTTGGTATGATGAGCCTGCTGGAGACTCCTGTGAAGGAAAAGCAACTACCAGCTTATTATAAAGCTTCTGGTGTAAATTCTTACCCCTTGCTTCCTGTTTTCTATCTGCAGTGACACAAAAGACTAATTATATGTGATAGAAAAATGAATTAATCTTATAAATACACCAGGTAGCGAGATAGATACCTACTTAAATTTCTCAATGAACTTTAAGAGCCCAGATTTCTCTTTTTTCTGAGTAATTGGATTCCATCAACAGAAAAGAGCCTCTAAAAGCACCTCTGCCAGGCCTCTAATGATAACAAATGCCCAGGCTTTTTACTTGATGGTAGACAAGACAAAAACACTCTAAGTGGAACACACTGAGCTCTTAGTAAGGATCAGAAATGATGATCACCTTTATAAATTACCATGTACATTTTAATGGTGGGGGTTTGGTGGGCTTTTTTGTTGTTTTTATGGCTTGTTATGTTGTTTGTTTGTCTTGGTGTTTGGTTTTTTGTTTCTTTGTAAATAAGCAGTTGCTATAGTGCCCTAAAAGATTCATAGAACGTTAATTGACTGAGGAATTTGCATAAGAAACTACTTAATTTATGAGAGGCAGTATTATTTTTTTTTATCCTAACTCTGAAATTTTTAAGAAATTTTCAGTTTGCTTTTTTTCTTGAAACCTTGGTGAATATGGAATTTATTTCTTACTTGTGTCACAATCAATATATTTTTCAATGCACCTCTCAGGGCAAACCAAGACCTTATTTATATTAAAGGTCCAATATTGAGACACACTGAATACATGAAATTTGTGCTAGGGATGGTCACCAGTGAGGTATAAGTACATTACAACAGTTTTGGTCTGAAATAATTTGCTTGATGTCTAAAAAGTTAGTGATATTTATATAGGAACTTCAAGCATTTTTATGCAAATGTAACCCTAATAAGCAGCTGATATTATTATCTCCCCTACATTAAGTCTGTCTGCACTGGCCTCTGTGGTTGCCATCCTGGTGGTGTTTTAACCACCTGTGCTTTAGGTGAACCAAACATGGTTTGAATAGCATGTGAGGTGTCAATAGCATGTGTGAGGAGCAGAGTTCTGATTTTTCTTTGTAATTGATGGCAAGAAAGAATACCTTGTTCATACAATCTGTATTCTGAAAGACTTCTAAACACATTTGGTGCTGACCAAATGTTCTGACCAAGTTAAGACAGATTTGTAGCACCAAGTTTAAAATCTGCCCTTTTCCTTTGCATCGATTCAAATACAACTTTTGGAAGAAGCCCAGTGCAGAGCCTCCTCCATAAGAAGACCACAGTCAATGGCTGTCAGAGTAATTCTAATGTGGATCTAAGTACATTCAGAAAGAAAAACCTCCAACCGGTTTGTACTCTGTGTCAGGATCACACTACTATTACAAGGAAATTGAAGTTTGGTCCTCAACATTTCATGGAGTCAGTGGCTTCTTGTTCAATGTCTGTCTGTTCTGTCTCTCACATATTCAGGAACTGAAAGCAAAGAGCCACACACTGCCTACTCAAACCTGGCTAAACTGCTGCTCCATTTGTAAGGAGTCATTTGTTTTTAATAAGCAAAACCTTTTGGATGAGTGTATGGATGCAGTTGAATGTCTCTTCTGGTTGTGTGGAGTCAGGTTTTCTCTGGTTCCTCCGTGAATTTTTTTTTTTTCAAGTGCAAAAGTACAAGGTTTATTTATACAGCAGTTTTTCCTGCAATTTTCTCATCCAACTCAGCTAGATAGGTTTAGGTTTTTAAGCAAATTTTATTTGGCAGAGGTTGGCTGGAAGGCATCAGCTCAAATGCAATGTAGCTTTTATTTTAGAAGGAAGCCAAGGAGGGGTTTAGTATCTCACTGTTAAGAAACAGGAGGTGAAAGACCTTACTAAAGTGCAGAATTGTGGTGTAAGGTACTACTGTGTGCCAGCTTAAGTGATTGGAAAGGAAGATAGAAAACCTTCCAGTTTTCCCGAGCAATGATGGATTAATTATCCTCCAGTTGTCAATAATTCAGGGAGAATGAAGGGATCTACGAAGGAGCTTAAAACTGGAAGCAGTCCAGAACAAGGGAAGTGCACATCAGTAATGGGGCTCCCTGCCCTGAGCTCCAGCTGCTCTGGAGAAAAATTGATTCAGCTTCAGGCACCGTGTTCCCTACACAGGAGTAAAAGTAATGGATATTGGGCAGCTCCTTAACATCAGAACATCTCCAGCAATCAAATTATTCACATTAAATCATGGTAATTACTTGTGAGAATGAACCTGGAGTGCTTTGAGCTCAGTAGTTTCAGCAGAATTGTTTTTAGGCTGAAATGGGTCTGCTTTTTCTTGGGCTCTGGCTGCCATCCCGAAAGGTCTCTGGAATGGTCCTCTTCCATTGTGCTTTTCCAAGCTTTCCCAGCACAAGTATTTGCCTGACAATTTGGTCCTTATGGTTGGGTTCTGTATAACCTCTGCAGAGAGTTAAGGGGAGAGTGTGGACTGATGGCTCCCCCAGAGTGGCTCCAGCCCAGGCCAGGTGATGTCTCGGTGGAAGCAGCAAACTCCTCTTGGCTTCCATGGGAGTGGAAAATTAAATGAGAGGCTTGGTGACTGACATCAGTTATCTAGATACTTTTTCACCAGGATACCTATCTTTTTTTCTGAAGAGCACCTGAGAGTTATTAACTGTTTACTGGATATTGAATGAGGTGAGCTGCTGGCATCTCATTCTCATGCATATTCCCTTATCAGATCAAGTCACTACCAGCAAGGAACTGAGCCTTGCTTAGTGTTTGGGATAGGTTTAATATTTGTACTCTTGCTGTAACTGGCAGTAATTCTGTTGTACCATTTAGGTTCTTTGTACTGGTCTCTCAGTGGTGACTGGACTAAGATCCAGAAATTAATTTCTATCCTAACAATTCTTCAGAGGAAACTGCATTTTTTAGAAACTTGGGGGATGTAAGAATTTGAAGAGTATTTTACTTATTCATCCTGCTTCTTTACTCACTACTTTCCCAGCTGTGTAGATTAGTGGGAGTCACTGAGAATAGCATGTAATCTCTAAAGAGGAGGAGAGAGTTTTAGAAAACCATTTCTCTGAATTCCCCAGGAGAATGTGGCTTGGCTCCTGCTTGTGATGCCACTTTGTAAAGTCCCAGTGCCCATGAGCTCAACTTTGTGATAAGAGAGAAATATCTGAAGTTCAGTTCCTCTGTACATGAGCTTTTCTTTATGCATGATAATGCTGTAGTTACTGAATTATTCTTGCATTTTCCCCAGGAATTCTGTTATCCTTGGAGTCTGTTGGCAGTGTACCTGCAGGAAAACATAAATTATGTTTAAACTGATTCTATGGAAAACTTTCTTCTCTGTTTCCTGGTCATCTCTGAAACAGATTCTTTTAAGATGAAGCCATTGATTGCACATTTTTTCTTATTAAAACACACCTTTGGGTTTTATTGAACTGTGGGTGGTTTTCCATGTTGAGGATATTACTTGAATATGAGAATTCATTACCTGAACAAAGTGTCTCTTCTGTTATGTGGCAATGAAATCTACCTTGTTGCTTTTTTGTTTTTTATGTATTTACTTTTTAAATATGCATTTAAAATGTTAGAGAATTCAGGATTTCATTCAGTGGAGAATATTGTTTTGACTCCACTGGTTGCATGTTAAGTCCTGCTATTGCACTGGCATGTCTCTCAGAATCACAGAATTGTCATAGTTGAAAAAGAACTCTAACATCACCAAGTCCAACTGTAACATACCCTCCACTGAATAAAATATTTATCAATATGTGTATCAGCCATTTGAGAATATCCTGAAGTGCCTCATCTACACATTTTTTAAATGCTACCAGGGATGGTGATTCTACCTCTGCCCTGTGCAGCCCGTTCCAATGCCTAACTACTCCCTCAATAAAGAAATTCCTCCTCAGATCTAATCTAAACCTTCCCCTGTACAGCTTCAGGCCATTTCCTCCAATCCTATCATTGTTCACTTGAGAGAAGAGGCCAACACTCACCTCCTTGTAGTTGTTTCCTGTGCCTTTATTGCCTGATCTTCACCCATATAGGATCCAAGTTGCAAAAATCTTTATTCTTGCATCCATAAGGTGGACCCTGGGGCATCACAGGTTGCTTTTTCCTGGATGCCTCTGTCACTGCTGCCCAGGTCACCCCCTTGAGGGGTGATAAAGGTTGATTTTGCCAGTCCAACCAATTTGTACTAATATCCAAGCTCTTATAGGACAATTTAATGCATGTTGTACATGAAGTAACAGGACCCAGGTCATGCCTGAAGCAGCAGAGCAGATAACCTCATCTTTTATATCCTGTGCACCCTGTTTTCCTTGTTGAGAAGGAAGCAGCACAAGCTGAATTCTGTATTTTGAAGTGTCAAACTGAGTTATCTAAAACATGATTTAGAAGCTAGGTGGGCAGGTTTTTTTCCTCCATGTTTTTTTATATTTGTCAAGTAGAAGCATTCCAATTTTGCCTCCAACTTTGTTGTAGCAAAAATGCTGTTTGGTTTCTAATCATAATAACAAGATGTTAGGTAGAAGCAATATCTTTTTCTTTAAATAGCCCCAAATAATTCCTATTCTAGGTTATCCAAAAGTATTCTTTGGGTTCCCAAGATAAAGGGGGAATTGTTTTTTCTTAGGAATTGCACCTGCAGGAAAAATTGCCTTTTACCTGTGCTTTTGTGCTGGGATTGTCAAAGCACATTTTAGGAGACCTCTTTCACGTTTCCATTGGCCTTGAGGAGTAATGGTGTAAGGGATCACTTCTAGAAGGTCTGTTCTTAACTTGTGGTGCTTGCAGGTAACTGAGGGTTTACTGCTGTTGTGTTTTGTTAATGGTTACTGTCATTTGTCTTGTAGATACCCACTTAATTGTGTGATGCTATTTCAGTAGAAACAGACTGATTTTAATTTATTCCAGGATAAATGGGAATGAGAAGCTTTCTCAGTCTTATGTATGAAAACTTGATAACTCTCATATGGACATGGCACTTTTTTTGTCAGCAAGCATTACAGAATAAAGTAGTGTTATGATATTAAATACTGGATGTTAAAATACAGCTAAACTATACCTGTATATACCTGCTGCTGTATCCATGCTCTGTTTATAGCACTGGATTTTGTAGGTTCAGAATTCCCAATGGTATTTCGTTGCCTAAATATTTTGGAAAAAAAATGGCTATAAATATCACAATTTCTTCTTTCTCTTCAGTAGCCCTGAAGTATGTTAATCTAAGTCAAGTAAATCTTAGTGAAAATATAAAAATGGATCAAAGTTACAGCACTGAGTAGGTGGTGCTTCCAAAAATTAAGGTCACTTTGGATTGGAGTTTCATGGCATGGATAGCTGGAATTACAGAGAATTCATTGTTGTTGTGAGATCTGGGAGTTGAAATGGTGGCTTAGACAGGATCAGGCTTCTTGAATCCAAAGCCTGCTTCTGCTGGGACCCAGAAGAGAGGAGCTCCACATCCCCTCTTAAAAAGAAACATAACTTTTGAAACTACAGCTCTGGGTTGCATGAGGATGGAAGTTGGGGGTCATGGCGTTTGTGATTGCTGCAAACAACAGTTGTCATCACACTTTTAAGGCAGAATTGCAGCTTTCTTTGCATGAGATAGTAACTCCAGCATTTTACATAGATTCCATGGATACCAGAGAAGATACAGAAGGAACAGCCAAAATCGACCTCTTCTTTGTCTTATCAAGAGGATATTTCTGTGTTTCTGTATAATGATCAGGAGGAATTTCTTTTTCCTTCTCACCAGGGTTAGAGAAAATATTAAATTGCAGGCTTATGTGTATTTGAGGCTGAGTGCAGCAGGAATCAAGTATGACAGAGAGCATGCCTAGTACAGAGCATCCATAACTACTCATGTAAATCCTTTTTATTCCTCTGCTCCTGTTCCTCCTTTTCTTTCACTGTTTGAAATTCTGTATTCAGTGACACTTGATCCTGGTTGCTCTTTGCATCAGGCTGTAGGTTCAAATCCCATCTCTTGCCACATGCTGTGGTCTGCAGTGGGTCCTAAGGGTGAGGTGCACTGAAAACACTGAGGAGAAATTCAGAGTGACTCTGTGGCACCTCAGAGAGCTTGGATCCCCTTGCCATTTGCTGAAAAAGGGCCTGATTCTTGCTTAGGAAACAAACAAAGAGCCATTAACCACTATCCATCAATTTTCACTAAGATTATAAATGTAAATAGTTACACTGCAGTTTGATGGTGATCATTTATTGATGTGGCAGTGTGAGAAACAGCCTCCTAAATCAGGCTTTCTAATGGTCTAGGCAGAGAGAATTTTCCAAAACTTTTACATTTTTGATGCTGTGTTCTTTTGCCTTTTCCTACCCTTATTTTTTAACTTGAGCTGTATTTGTCTTTAAGCAAGGTTAAGAACAAAAGGCATCAAAGATGTTATGAGGGTCCTAAGTCAGCTTTGGAAAGAGGTTCCCAATGGGAGGTTTGACAGTCTGCTTTGTCAGGGCAAGCTGCTTGCACTTGGAGTGTTTTGTATTACAGCTAAGGGCTGAGAGGTGATTAAAAATGACATCATTGTGTTCCAAAATCAAGGCATTTTTACAAGAGAATATATTTTTTTCTTTTTAATTTTGTGATGAAATTTAAAATTGAAGCTTTTTCCTGAATATTCCATGTAGAAATCATAGAAACTCAACAATTTTCATTTTTGTGTATTTTTTTCCCTTCTTAATTTCAAACAGCTGCCTCCTTCCATTCCTACCCAGCAGGAAAACACTGAACTGTTTAGAACAAGGGCAGTGCAAATGAACCACCTTCTCTCACAATTTGACAGCCCTGTCCTTTTCCCATTTCTTCCTTTTAGGAAAACAAGTGAAGGGTATTAAAATCAAGTAGGAGCTGGATTTGCCTGCTTCCTGGTTTGGATGCATTTGGTGATGAGATGGAATTCTGTGCTGCAAAGTACTCTCTATGTGATATTAGACCTTGGAGGCATTTTAGTGATGGTTTCAGTCCTTAAAATGTACCTTAAAATGCACGTTTCTGTGATGGCAGGTGATCCCCATATGGTCTCATGTCAGCATTTCCAAAATACCCTGCTGCCCCATTTGAACCTTGACCAGTTTTATCAGAGTTGCAAATGGAACTGTTAAGGTGGGTAACTGCTAAAAAACCTAGGGAGCTTTAGGGGCAGTATTTAAGGGACCAAACCAACCATTTTCAATTTCAATTTTATTTCATTTTCAGTTCCAACACAGCATCAGTGACAGGAATTCACTGATAATTGCAGATTGCAGATCTGACTGCTGCAGAGATTTCTGTAGACCAAGGATATCAAAATGGAGCAGTGCTGTGCTAAGATGCTAAACCACCCATGCCTCCAGGTAGCGTGGAGGTTTTATCTGTTCTGCTCTTCCTACTGGAACAATTTGTGCTCTCTTTGCCCAGCATTGTGTTGTGGGTGTGTTGTGCATATGGGAAGGCATATGCCATGAGATGATTCTTTAAGGGGTGATAGTCTATGTAATACAAAAGCTTTTTGTCAGTAGACCAGTCTGGCATTGCTTGTGTCTGAGCAATCACAGGATACCTCAAGGGATTTGACACAATTAATGCTGAAAATAGCAAATTGGTTTTAAATACTCATGTTTTGGAAAGGGTTTTTTACTTGATACAGAATTCAGGTTTATGATTCTTTGAACATTAATGTGGATTTACAGCTCTCGTGCTTGTTAAGGAAGCTTGACCTAGTACTACACAGGTGAAAGTAATTCAGTCTCAGTGAATGTACATACTGAAGATTGAGTAAAAGCAAATTAAGCAGATCACTGAATTTATAAAAGATAAAGTTATTGGATAAAATTCTACAGTACATACCAACTCCATATGTTGTCTTAGTAATGCTATAATTAAGCCAAAGAGTCATGTCAAACTGGCCTTTTCCATCTGCTCTGTGATCTGCTCAGGGAGCAATTTGGAAAGAATGACAGCTGACCTCAAAACCAATGTGTTCAGTTAATGTACATTTCCACCCCAGCTGATACTTAAGCAGAGCTCATCCACTTTCATATATGGGTCCTAATTGTTCTTTGTTTAATTGGAAAAATTAAAATTGGGCTTGCTGTGAAGCAGGCTTGTCAAAACTTTTGTTTCAGTAGATGCCTCTTAGTATGAGCTGGGCCATTTGATGGCTCCTAAAAATATTCTTCCATTTTATTTGCCACTACTTAAACTGTAGTGTAATGACACAAGTCTGAAATAGCCCTGCTGTGTTTTTCTGTTCATTTTTTATAGTTTTTGCCAAAACAAACCTGCTAATAAAGTCTCAGAAGTTCAGTATGAATAATTGACATGTGAGACATGAAAAACTCATCCTGTATTTATAATACTAATTGATTTCATTTATTTTGCATCCCCTGTGAATTTCTCACTGCCAGTCTTGCCATTATCTTAATGTTGTTGTTTCCAATAACACTCAGAAAAGTCATTTAAAAGGCAGGGGGTCTTCCAGCACAGATGCATCAGGTGTAAAGCCTCCTTTCCTCTGAGGTGATCAACTTGGCTCAAGGAAACCCCATGGAATGATACAACCTTATATCCAGGGTCTGTCCATCTGTTTGGATCTGTGTTACCTGCTGAATATTTGCTCTCATGAGTGTCTGTATTCAGATAATGCAGGCAGGGTTTTTGTTGTGAAAGGGAAGTGTTAAAAATGTTAATGTGGAATCAGCACTGTATCTAGAAGGTCATAACCATTCCTCCAGAAGGACAGGAAGACCTGCTTGCCAGTGGCAAGCTGCAGTTAGACTTTCTGATTAGGGAAAAGTAGTTTCATTTGCACAGTCAGACTGCTGAGAATCTTGGAACCCGCCCGTTAAAGCTGGAGGCAAACATCTGATCTTTGGAGACATTTAGATCCATGTCTGGGCTTCATATCTGGCAAGGCTGATGTGCCTCGAGCTGATTCTTGCTCTTCAGTTCTATCCACTTGAAAATGTGGATCTTGCTCTGCAGTTAGTGACTGGCTCCAGTTTCTGCTTTGCCATCAAATAGAAAAGGGTTACCAAGGGTTTGATTCTTTGCAATCAGTGAAAAATGGTCAAGATAGGCAGATCTAGTGTATCACCTGTCTTGTACATACCTTTTGGTGGTCTGGAGTAAGAAAAATACTAGCTGAACACTTTGATGGAAAAACCTCATTTCTGACTCCTTTTGATCAGCGACAAAGCTGGTGAAGGGTCTGGAAAACAAGTCTAAGGAGTGTCTGAGGGCATTTGGGTTGTTCAGCCTGGAGAAAA
This sequence comes from Calypte anna, assembly GCF_003957555.1. Lineage (NCBI taxonomy): Eukaryota > Metazoa > Chordata > Aves > Apodiformes > Trochilidae > Calypte > Calypte anna. The sequence continues at coordinate 12,199,769 of NC_044247.1, read as the reverse complement.
GGAGGCTGAGGAGAGACCTTATCACTCTCTGTAGCTCCCTGAAAGGAGGTTGTAGTGAGGAGGAGGAGGGTGGTCTCTTCTCCCGAGTATCAAGCAACAGGACAAAAGGAAATGGTCTCAAATTGCACCAAGGGAGGTTTAGATTGGGTATTAGAAGAAACTACTTCACTGAAAGGGTTATTAAACACTGATACAGGCTTCCCAAGGAGGCGGCTGGATAACCAGTCCTGAAGGTGTTTAACAGACATGGAGATGAGGTGCTTAGGAATATGGTTTAGTGGTGGATTTGATAGAGCTGGGATAATGGTTGGACTCAATTTTAAAGGTCTTTTCCAACCCGGATGATTCTGGGATTCTGTGCCTTTTAAGTAACTATGGATGAAGTGGTGTGTGTGGGAGCAAGTGGAAGTGCAAGTCTGGCATGACCTGCTGAGGCTTTCTGACCTGCTGGGGCTTTCTGGGGGAGGCTGCAGGTGTGGGTGGTCAGAGGTGGGTGGTTGGTCCTTGGCAGGGGAGCAGGCAACACCTCTGTGTCCAGCTGCTTTGCTTCAGCAAAAGGAAGGAAAGGGATGGGCATTTCAGCTTTGGGTGGACATTACAGAGCTTTTAATTCATAGTTTGTTAATTACATTGTGGTGGAGTTGTACCTGTCTAATCTACCTCGTGGTAGATTTGCACTGAAGGCTGTTGTCGGGGGTATTATGCAATGCTCTGTAATTTCAATGAAGTATTAAATACAATTGTTTCCACATCAGGAAATAGGGAGATGACCTGCCATAAAGCTTTAGTTGAACTTCCAAACATGCCTGAACCTACTGACCTTCAAAATACAGTACAGGGCTTATCTTTTCATTTTTCTTCAGACCTTGTCCAGATGGGATGGCTGGAGGCACCGTATCAGTGTGTGTGGGAGGAACTCCTACTGCTGTCACTGTCATTTAAATATTGATCAGAGTACATGGGGGGCCCTGTGATGGCTGCTGAGAGAGGTTTGTGAGCAGAGTCCCTGGAGGCTTTTCTCTGCTTCGGCAAGCAGAAGGAGCCCATGTAACCACTGGCTGCTCATGGGTCAGTGCTGCTGCTCCAGACCAGCCTTGCACGGCGCTTGAGCTGTGAATCATGGAAGGAGACGGCTCTGGAGCTGGGCAGGGAGAAGTTTCCCATTTGCACAGATGGGTCAGTGCTTAGGAGATGTGTGGGATGTGGTGCAGACAGCACTGGACCCACCACAGCCCAGTGCCTTGGGGCTCAGCTCTTGTTAAGCACAGGACGAGCATTTGGAGCCAGAGCTGTGGCAAGTTCAGCAGCTTCCAACACGGTCTGAAGCACACATGTGAGGTCTGGTGCTCTCCTTCCAGGCTCAGCATCTCTGTGTCTCCCTGGAGACCCCTCCTTCCCTTGGGGTGTTGCTCGGGGGCACGCAGCCTCCTCGATGCTGTGTGTGAACCCGGGGGGCTCAGCCAAGAGGCAGCCAAGTGTTTGTAGTGGAGATGCACCCTGAGGTCCTGCTGAGAGCCTTCCATCCCCACCTGCACCCTGCTGCTGGGAGGCAGGCAGTGAACTGGGGATTGTCCCCATTGGCATTTCCTTTTGCCAGCACCACTCCTCTGAAGTGCTTTGGGGGGACTGGGTCCTTCAGAGGAGGTATTTTTGCCTGCACCATGCCCCGCTGTCACGGTTTAACACTGGCCCGGCAATTAAACCGAATAACAGACGCTCTCTATTAATCTGTCTCTCCTTGATAGAGAAAGGAGAGAGAATAAGGAAGAGAGACTTATGGGTTGGAAACTAAACTACACAACTTTAATGAAACAGTAGTGATAAATAGGTAAAATTACTAAATATATACAAATATACAGGAAAATGGAAACCACATTCCTCCCTCCTTTCCCCCAATAACTCTCACGTCACCACCGAGGCTGTAGGGCAGCCCTGGGAAAGTCCAGGCTGGACTCCTGGAGTCGGCAGCAGTCGGGAACTGGAGGCAGGAACACACAGATATGGGCTGGCACGGATCAAGACCACAGGCACACGAACAGACAGGATCCTTCCAGGATGCCGGGTGAAGGAAGGGAAGCAGGAAAAGATCAGGAAAAGATCCGGAAAAGATCTGGCTCGGTCCCCGTGATGCCTCAGATTTATACTGAGTGTGACGTATATGGGATGGAATACTCTGTTTGGTCAATTCTGGCATCTATCTTGTCTGTTCCTCCCCAAAGGAGGGCTCAGGTGGGGCCTCTGTGTCCTCCTGGACGGTAAAATATTTTCCTCAGAGCTGAGGAAAGCAGTGTCCTTGGCCCTGCATACCAGTCTCTAGCAGTAACTATAAACATCAAGTGTTATCAGTCCTAGAAGCACATACACTGTCTGAGAAACTTGCTGTTAATTTCAGCAAATGCAACTACTTACAAGGGACTTAGCTAAAAGCAAAAGTACAGAAACAGAAAACCACCTTTATCCTGGCCCAAACCAGGACACCCGCTGAGGGGGTGGGCACAGTGGGCACGCTGCCAAGTGGGGGGGTTCACTGGCCACACACCTCCAACATTCCCGTTCCCCCCAAATTTGTTGCAGAGGAACTTGCCAGGGGCCCTCTGCCCCTCAGGTGCCTGTGCTGAGAAAGAATGAGCTCCAGGTCCTTGCTGCGAGGTAGCAATGCAACTTCTTGCGAGAGGTAAAAAAGAAAAAAAGTGGGAAAAGTAGGAATAAAAGCAAAGATCTTGCCAGTTACTGGAATATTCTGGAATCTGCTTTTTGTGTGTCACTTGACACTGGCTCCTGGCACTGTTTGCTGCCATATACAACTGAGCCAAGGAGAAAAAAAAATGCAGTTAGGCTTTAATCGGGGTCACAATTGAGGTGTACATCTTCTGAAAAAGTAAAAATTTAAAAAAAAGAACTAACCCAATTTTTTTTTCCTCCCCTTGCCTGCTGTGAAGCACAGGGGAGGGCAGTGCAGGCAGCTCTGAGGAGAAAATAATGTGGAAGGCTGTTGATTTCAGTCTAGGCTTAATTTTTATTATTATGATTCTTTTAACCTGGACCAGGATGCTTGTGCAGTGAAAGCTGTGGGCTTGTCTTCACATCATTTCACTGCTGTTAGCATCTTCAGGAGCTGCATGAACAATGATTTTAAAGAGTTACTCCGAATGAGAATGTTTTCTTGCCTTGGAGCCAAAGTATTTCTGTTTGCTTTAGGAAAGAGGGATAATTATTACTTTTATTCACTTACGAAGTTTGTATATTCCCAAGGATAAGCTTGGTTTTGGCTGTTTGATAAGCTCCTAGACATGGCCTGTGATTTTTAGGCAGCACATTAAGTCATGAACATTCCCAGTAATCACACAGAGGAGATGACCAGCGCTGTGTGGCTAAACCTTGGTGGCTGCACAAGTACCAGTTCACTGGCATGCTTGAGTCGCAGAACTGAGGCTTTCTGGAAACTCTTGTGCAGTTTAAAAATTCTAGTTAGGAAAGGATGGCCTTTTTGTCCCCTTTTTAAATATGGTTCCAATGTCACAGCAAGATGTTACTTCTTTAAATGCCAGTTCCCCAAGACTTCTCCTTTTCAGCTTCATTCAGGTTTTGAAGCTGAGGCCATGCATACAAGGTGCAGCTGCTCTGTGTGCTCCAGAAGAATATTTTCTGTGAAAGCGTGGAGACATAGGAATGAATTTTCCACAGTTTTTTTTCCTAGTGTACTAGTTTAATAGTACAATAATTTTTTATAAACCAACATTGTGTCAACAAGACTATTGGCCAGATGACATGTTTAGTCAGGTTTAGAGTGCAGGTGTACTCTGTAAGTAATAAATGACAACAAATTAGCACAGTAATAAAGAAGTGGCCCCCCACATACTCAGATGGCCAAATATTAGGGGTTGGGAGGACATTTCTATAGTTCATTGCTAAGTGGCATAGAAGTACATCACAAATGGATGGAAAATGTCATATTAGCATAGTTGTTTTGTAAGTGTTAGCATAAACAAAGCTCCTTTGACAGAGTCTGTACTAGATCATTTGTTTCTGACAAAAGAAAATCAGAGTTGAAACCACATCTTTAGTGGCCAAGGGATTATGTTAGCATATTAATCTTGCCTCTGAATGGTGGGCAGACTTTGTCTCCCCAAGAAGGCTGTCCTAAGATAGCCTGTACCATCTGGGGAGATGTAGGCCTGGAGAAAGCTGACCTTGGCAGATCTTCTGTGGCTTGCAGCTTGAAGATTAAAGTGCACAACACTTGGTCTCACCTAACTGAAACTCTTGTGAAAGCTCAAAAGGGACATGTTAAAGTTACAGATATAACCAATGGTTGAATGATTCAGCCACTTCCTTGTGAACATCATCTTTTCCATCCCCAAAGAAATGCCATCTTCTTGTACCTCATTCCATCAGGGAAGCTTAGCTCAGTACAGCCAGAATATTTTTAGTTGTTGTCTCCCTGCAATGAAAGTGGCAATCCAGAAAGGAAAGGGCAAAGTACCTGTAGAAGCTCCCACTAGGATGTTTAAAACAGGTCAGACACTCACCTGAGGCTCTTGGGGAGGAAGGCAAGCTTTAAATGTCTAAGTTTTGAAGTTTATACTTGTGTGCAGGGTGCATATGAACCTGGTTAAATGCTGAGGCAATGCAAGAAAACCCAAATCTGTAGGAGACACAAGGAAAAAACCAAACCAACCAACAAAAAAAGATTGTGGGAACCTATTACTTGTGAAAGGTTTGGAAGCCACAGGCAATGAGTAAGCTTGCTTTGTTGAATGTAGACAGTGGTAATTAAGATCCTGAGGATTTTAACAAGAAGTACAAGGCTGCACACTGTCCAAGGGAGCTGAGCTGTGTACAAACTGGGTACACAAGTGACCATTCCAGCCATGCAGCTCTCTTAAGCCATCCCTGTTCTTCTGGGATGCATCTCACTGATGTACAATGTACTCCAGTCCTACTTGTGTGGGTTAGAAAGGACTGGCTCATGTTGATCTTTAAGGTACTTTATTGAACATTATTAGAACACTAGAATAGATTTTATTCTTTCCCTTAAGATCCATTCAGGGATGCAGTTCCTGCAGTTTTGGGTTTTTTTGTCATGCCTTAGGGAATACCCCAGTTAAACACAATGCTCACAATTATTTGTTTACTTTATAATTAAAGAAAGGAATAACAAAGTACAAAACAAGTAGTGTACTTCAGCTACAGTTTCCTTCTTTCCACTGCAAGTTTTTCCCAAAAATTACATAGTGGGAATTGACTGGCCTCTGGGAATGTGTAATGCATGGAGTTAGAAGCATATCACTATCAAAAGGAATAGAAAGTCCTGTCTTGGGGCATCCTGGGCTTGGTCTGTGTTAGCAGGTAAAATGGTGCAGCAAGAGCAGATGATTAGAACAAGGGATTTAGGGCAGAAACATCCACATTTACGTGGTGTGTGGTTTGTAGGGGGGTTGCTTGAAACCAGATTGAATCCTGGGGTTCTTTGGATCCCTGGGACTCCCAACCTCATGTCTGCCTGGGAGCTATATGAAGTTCAGTCATTGTCTTGGACCTATTTGTCTCCATTTAGGACAGGAGTCTGTGCATGTGCACTAGAAAACCAGTGCTGTACTGGGCTTGTGGTACTTGTTGGTACTGTATGGGGGACCTTTAAATCTTCCTTGGTATCTTGGCATACACAAACTTAGCTTGAGGCAAAAGAATGTGTTGCTTACTTTATTAAGAGTATTTACCTTTCTCCCTGGTTTTGCTCTACGTGTGATTTTGTTGTTAGAGTTTGTGAGGAGTTAAACACCTTTTGTCACCACTGCTACCTGAAGGTTAGTCGGCTCATGGGTATGGCAGCCCTTTGAGATGCTTTATGGCTTGAGCAGTGAATCTGAGCAGGTACCTACCAGGGTAGGAGCTGGGGACTTGGGGTTACCTTCATGGAATTTCTTAGAAGTTTTCAGTAAATAACTGGATTTGGTAAGCTGCTGAAGTACAACCAGATGTTCAACTGTGCATGGTCACCAATATTCCACGTGTATATGTCATAGGATCACAATAGTGTATTGCTGAACTGTACTGGTATGGTGAAATATCTTGGAATTGTAGAAAACAAAGAAAACCAGCAGCTTGACAGATTGCCTACCTATTTAATGAATTAACAACGAGTGCACTTATATACCCTCTCCTGGCAATACTAATTTTTTGTACAGCAGCAAAACTGCAGAGCATTCATAGGGGAAGAATTTTTCCAATAATTGGTTACTTGACCTTAAAAAAGAAGCAATTTTTAATAAAGAATAAAGGGAAACAGTCTCCATTTCCATTTTAAAAACGAAGAATAGATTCTAAACCTCAGAGTATTGTAGGTGTTTGACTCTTCTAGGGAATGGATACTTAATTATATTTGATGGTCTGGGCCTTAGAAACTGTAATTTCTTTACTACCATAAACAGTTCACCCAAAACTGTGATTAAAGGCTTAAGGAATGTGTAGTTAACTCATAAAAATATGTGCATAAATTTTGCTGATTCATTGCACTGTAAAGCATATCCTTATTTATTATTATAAATGAATCTCTAATGTAGCTCATGCAAAGTCTAAATGAGTGCCATTCTTTTTCATTAGGTAGCCCTTTAGAATCGATAATGTTTTCTTTAAGGGAAAGCTTTGGCTGTTACTAATTTAAATCTCATTAACTTTTGCCTTTTTTTTCCTAGGGTTCAATTGGAGCTACATTTTTCATTTTGATTTGAAGCTGCAGGCTACATGTAATTTCATTTAAAAACCCAAGGTAGGCAGGAATAATGTTGACTTAACAGTAATTTAGAGAACCAGAAATTCAGAATATTTTACCTGCAGCCTACACATTTAGAAGCAAATGGTCTTTGCAGCACAAAGTTTGGAGATGCATGGGAGTTTGAGAAATCCTTTCATAATTAATTTAAAGTCTGCATTGCCAGGTTGAAAGGCACTCTTTCCTGCACCATATTATTTTGATTTTATATGCATGTATATGCAGTGAAAATCTGTGAATATTCTTTAAGCTCAGGGCTATATCCCCTCTGTCCATGCCTGTTGGTTTCTGTCTAGCAGGGCACTGCTCTCCTTCCTCCCATCCTCCAGGTCTGGTGTCTGTGCTCTGTAGGGTGCCAAAGCTGTTTTTGAATCTATGCAAATAGAAGCAAAGAAGTTCAGGGCTCTTTAAGCCTGCTGAGTAGCCTCATCTCTTATAACAAGAGGCTACTATACAGAGAATGAGTCCAATAGCAACTGGGCTATTAGTGATGCTTTTGTTATCTCAAGTTTGTAGCTCATTAGTGAGGCTGTATTTATCTTTCTTACTGAAGACATGCTGATCTGTCCCAGGGAAGAGGGGGAAAAAAACCCCACAGTTCAAATTTTCATCATTTTGATGATATACTTTGGAATATTTAGTATTAGACAGTAGAAAAAAAAAAAAAGGTACTGTAAAGGTTTATGCAACCCTGAGCACTCTGGAAATTGAAAACCTCACGCAGCTTTTCAAAATAGTGATCTTATGTTATTCACTGCACATCAAAATTAACACAGTACAAGCAGTGGTTATTTTCAATTATGTAAAATCATGAGAGTCTTCAGGAAGATTAAAATGAGATGTGTAATGTCTTAGAATTCTTAAAATTGACAACTTGACACAGCATGGTTTCAGATGATGTGAAATCTGGCACGAGGATATTTCTATTTCTGTTTGCAAAGCTTTTTGAATTCATCATGATGAAAATATTTACAATGAAGACATAATAATGTCTTTAATATGCAGATCATTCTAATTTCATTTATTACATTGTTAACCTCACAATGAAATGTCATTTATATCACAAGTGACACATGAAAAAATATGATTGCATTTGTGATACTCTTATTTTTAACAGAAATGCAATATTGTCTTCAGCTTTGAAAATCTTCTTTATCAGCAATTCCCTTAACATAGTTTGCGTGACATCTGCATCTCTTTATTCCTAATTCAGACCCCTTGTTCTGACACACTCTCTGTGTTACCCTCCTTCTCCTTTCACACAGAGGGTTTCCTACAGGGATGTGCTCTCAGGAGTATGGGATGCAGGGGTTGTCCAGGGCACACTGACCTCTGTGGGAGCTGCACACCATCACCTGCTGGACTTTCTATCTCATGAAAACAAGAGTGATTTGTTGCCATCAAATTCTGCTTTAACCTTGAGAGCTGATTTAAAGTGTTTTTCTTTTTTTTGTTGTTTTGCTTTTGGTTTTTGTTTTGCTTTTGGTTTTTGTTGTTTTTTTTTTTTCTGTGCCCCAGAAACACGTGTTCTACTGTCAGAGACCTCTCACTTCAATTCCTTCTGTGCGGCCCAAAATCCCCACCCTGAGGTCACATGCCTCCTGTGTGCTTTTTCCCCTCTGGCTGGGAACAGGCGTTTTCCTCTCCCTTCAGATGTAGAGCTGGACAGATGACAATTCTGTCAGCTGAACTAAAAAGTCTGGCATTGTCAACTGAAAAAATAATCAAGTCAAAATAATCATAACATCGACTTGGCTGAATTAAATAGAACATTTTACGTTGGGAAATGCATCCACTTACAACACCCTTTGTTGAAATTAATCCCCCCCCCCAATCCCCAGCTTCCCCACTGAACAGTTTGCTGGATTCAACTTGGATTTAACAGGGGCATGAGGGAAGCAAGGGGGGACCAGGGGGCAGGAGAGGCCCAGCCCTGAGCCTGCAGAGAGGAGCAGGGGCAGCCCAGCAGCCCTGGGAAGGGACTGGAGTCCCCAGGGCAGTTGGAGCCCCTCAAACTCCTTGAGGTAACTGCAACCAAGCTTAGAAATGAGTCCCCTCTTTGAGAAGATGGGGTTCATTGGAAATGAGCCCCCTCTTTGTGAAGATGGGTGGAAGAAGAACATATCCAGCTTTGTGTCTCTGTCCTGTCTTCCTAATCACTGTGTGCTGGCTCTGCTTAAGAATTTTAAGTACTGAATTTCCATGTTTTAAGACGTGGTTTCCTAAGTGGAAAGCATATAAGTTTTCTTCGAGGTCATCCCTGCAGAAGGCAATCCAGGTATAGCCATGACAGCACTTTGCTGTATTAATAATTTTAAAATACTTGAACACTTGTCCTCAAACTGTTAGACCAGTCAGTTCCCCAGGCTGGGAAAGTAAATGATGGCTGGGGATTAGGTCAGGAAACTGGGAGTGAGCAAGCAGCATGATAGAAAAGGAACAGTCTCCATATTGCTTCCTGAGTGTTGAGTTGAGTGCAAATGTTGAGTGAGAGACATTAAATTTAAAAGTTACTCCAGTTATGTAATTTTTCCTGTTTTTCAGTAGGTCAGGTGGAAAATGTTATAATTTTTGGAGTACTTTTTAACACTGAGCTGTGATGATTTCATAATGATGTGCTGATGGATGGTGGAGCTGCAGGATGGGTGTCCCAGCTGGAGGAGGAGATGCCTAAAGAAAAGCCTCAGGTACCAAGTGCTTCCCAGATCCCCTACTGCATCCCAGTTCCCAACTCCCACTTTGCCTGGCCTCAATCTGGAGCTCCAACATCTCCCCATCCTCTCCCCCCCTCTCTTGAGTTCTACTCAGTGAAACAGGCAGCAGTGATTTGGGGCCATTGAGGATGACAGGAGACCCATGAATAAAACACAGACCTGTTTGTTTTGTGCTGTTACGAGCTAACAATCTATTAGTAATGAAGTATTTGCAGTTAGTTGCTTTTACTTACTAATAAATGAGAGGTTCCAGATGCCAGTTTTGTTCCTGGCTCATGAAGTTACAGGAGGAGAGTGAGGAAAAGGCTGGTTTGGGATCTCTCTGCTTTATGATGATTCTTGTTAGAAGACAACAAGTCAGAGCTCTGAGTGAGCTCCAATGTTGGCTTCTCTGGGGCTCCAGGTGGCCTGGTCTGAGTCTCCTGAGTTAGGACTTGGGAAAGCAATAAAGTCCCCAGGAACATGTCCCTGTGGGCAGCTGCAGCCCTGGTGGTGACAAAATGCCCCACCAAGGCACTGTCACCAGGGCTGGGGAGGACCAAGAGCCTGGGAGTGGGGCAGAGCTGCTTTGCTGGTGACAGGGACAGCTCAGGGCCACCACTCAGAGCTGATCTGGAGGGGTTTTAGGGTTCTGGGGGGTCTGGCAGAAGGGAGGGGACAGTAAAGGTGTGTAACTAAATAAATATATAACTAAATAAATATGTAACTAAATAAATGTCCAGTGCTGCATTGCCACTTGCTGCTCTACAAGCAGATATGTGAGTGCAACAGAGGTAGCTCCTCTAATGGTTCACTTTCCAATTATCCTTCATTTTTCTTTCTTACATGTAATTACAATAGCATGCAATGAGTATCAACTCTGTGTTTGTTTATTTGAAATAGAAACAAAAGTCTTAAGAACAGTGTTTACTGTTTAAAAATCTCATTTTGAAAGCACTTCATAATTCATCAGTTACAGATCCATTTTACTCAAATAACCCTTTAACAATTCTATTCATGACTGTCCTATAAAAGCAAATGCTGTTTTGATTTGTGAGTGTTCATTTTACTGAAACAAAATTCAGTCAGGAGAGTTTCCTATTTAAATTCTGCTGCACACATGCAGCATGAATTAAAATAAGAAGAATTGCAACCTAGGTTAGAGCATGGGTCACAACCTTTTCAAGCAGAGGACCACATGTCATGCAAGTGGAAATAGTAACTGGCTCACTGCAGCTGAAATTAACTGTGCAGATAACAGGAGGAATAGCAAAGCAATTGTAAAGTTGTATGTCCAGATATCCAAAGGTAAATGTGTAGAGACAAAACAAATGACCAAAGCTGGTTGGTTGTTGCAAATAAATTAAGATGAACTTGACTTGTTTCTTTCCATTCATGAGCATGTCCTGATCTAAAGCTGCATGTCCTCTTTTCTATGTTATTTTTTAACATTGTGCTCATCAAGTAGTTTGCAAATATCCAGTGCTCAAAACATTCATCCTACCTAATATATTTATGATGGGGAACTAGTTTTGTAAAGCATCTGGTAATTTTCTGAGGCAGTGACTGCATCTTTGTATGCTAGAAAATAAATGATTAATGGATAGAGTAGAGTGCAACCATCCATATGTGGACATTTGTGTGAAAATCAATTTCTGTCTGTGAATTGTGACCAGCAAGGGCTGTGTCAGGAGCTGGACACAATTTGGAGTCAGGGAGGTTGGAGGAGGTTTTTGGAGCTGCAGAGTGGTGACAGGGCTGGCTGTGCAGGCAAGGCAGATGTTAGTCAGGCATGAGTTGCCTGTCATAAATGGGGAATTTGGACAACCAGAAATGTCCCTGCTGAGGTGTCCAGTGGATGATTGCTTAAACCTTTCACAAATACCATGTAGCTGATCCACAGGAATAACTGAGTCCTCATGAGGTGGGATGGGATGCTCTCTCTAGGCTCTGTCATAGTCTTCATGCTCTCTTCTGTTGGTCAGTTGTCATCTACCACAAGTCAGATGTAAAAACCCTCGCAGCAGACCTGTGGCACTCAAGGATTCTCCTCTGCAGGCAGCAAGGAAAATAAATTTAGCCTGGTGTATTGAACAGGGAATCCATTTCACCAGCCTAATCCAAACTCAAGAGGACTGTGCTCTCAAAGCAGATAATCACACTCAAACTATCCACATACCTGAAAAACAGGTGAAAAATAAAATAATTGTGTGCATGTACACTGGTCCCTTTGCTCCATAGGGACCACAAAGTTAATAAGAATTTCATTCTGTTTAATATAAAATTCTTATTATTCACATCTCTTCTCTGCAATTCCCTCCTGGGAATAGCAAGCAGTGGATATAGAGTTTTCTAATTGTGTGATTACTTGTGACTGCAGATACCTGATCTGGGATCTTGTTTTCAGTTGCTTTGCCTTCAGTAACTTTATTCAAAGGGACTAATGAAAAGAGACTCATCAATTATTGAAATGACTTCAGCTTTGTTCCCAAAGTTTGCATGGTGCTAAAGACTTGAAAACAGAAGCATGTGAAAGTCTCTGTGGGGTAATGTGGTTGGCTGAAGGATATTAAAATCATCTCAGAGAGTCTCTCTAAAGGGCTTGTGTACAGTCAACACCACTAAAAATATTAATTGTGGATACCTTCAGGTGTGAAGCATATTTCCACTGTGTTGCTCATTACCTAAAATCTTTAGAACAAAATTTTTGTTTAGAAATGCAGTGGAATTATTTCCAGTCTGTTTTACTCATTACTCAAACCAATTACTGTTCTCCCTTTTCTTATGTACAGTTTCTTCTTGTTTTCTTTTTCTATCTGATTTGTTTCATTGTAGCTCTGTGCACAAGTATCAGAAATGCTGGGTTTTCTCTTAGTGCTTTTTCATTCATTGTCTTCCTTGGGAACCCAAAGAGCTAATAAAAATGGCAATATTAATTGTGAATGATGTTAGAAAAATATTTTTTTCACTTTCTGAAACTTTGAAAGTGGAAGATGTTTTATCTGCTAGACTGTGTGAAAAAAAATATTGGTGTTCAGATGGGTTTCAGAGCTGGCTGAACAACTAATATGCAGTCTTATTTACAGACTTTATTGAGTTCATACCTGTGTTTGCACTGAGTTGTTGGGTGCCTGAATTGTTTGTTTATGGAATTTAAATTTTAGTATTTAGCAGGAAAGTTTTGTTACTTGTTCAGTCCAAAAATCTAGTGTAATGTTATTTAACTGGTCTGGCCACTTCAATCTAAAGCAGCATACTTTTGTTTGAAACAATGTTCCCTTGCTAGTGGGATAAAGAAAAAAAAAAAAAGTGCTATAATTCAATAACATTATTTCATGTCTGTTGTTGAAGAAATGTGGATTCATATACAGATCCACAAACAAGAAAAGAGGCTCAGTTGTTCAGGTAACTTGTTCACTGCAGATCACCCACTTGGCTTTACCTCTGTGGGAGCAAAGGCAGAGGCTGGACAGAATCAGGAGCTTTTTACATGAACTTTCTTACAACTCTTCCAAACCTGCCTGCTCCAGGATGAGGGGGTAGTGAAGGGCAGGGACCAGGCAGTTCAGAAGGGGCTGAGAGGACAGAACACAGCCCTTAAACCTTCATAAAATATAAAATAAAATATATAAAAAATATATAAAATATATAAAATATAAAAAGGCATAAAGTCATGCTGTATAATTTCTTTATTGTTCATGTCCTGGTTCTACTGATGTTGATTTTCAAGGTGCCTCTTACATTGTTTTCTAAGATGGTGACAGCCACAGAGAATCAAGGCATTTACTCTGAATATTTAAAATCAAGCTGCTTTATAAGTTCCAATTTCTGCACTGTTTACTTCAACACAGACTCTTTAAAAACCTGCCAGATATTGAAGTGATTAGGAGATCAAGGTCACCACACACTCATTTTTAGGGTAAATATACTGCATTTTAAACAGTTACTTTAGTGCCCTCCTCTTCTCTTTCTCTGTGCTCAGCAGAGAAATGGGCTCAAAGCAAAGAACACAGCTTTGGAAGGACACTTCAATTCAGGTCCATCTGTCTCCAGGAACATCTGACTTGGAAGAGGCAGCAAAGAATATGATGAGACAAGAGATTTCCTTTCCATCACAAAATGTTTTTCAGAGCTCACTCTTTCCAGCAAAATCTAACCTGCCAGCTGTGATTTGCTCTTCTCTCCATCAGCAGGTGTTCCCAAAAGTCCCCGTGATAAGGTGCCACCTGAAAAGCTGGCTCTGACAAATGCTACAGGATGAAATGTCCCTGTCCAGTAACTTCTACTGACACTACTTTAGCATTTTTGTTCTCCAAGTATAATTTTTAGTCTTGACCTCATTAATATGCCATCACTCCTGGAAGCTGAGAATTCCTTCAGGGTCCAAGCTGTTTGGTTTGGAGTTTTTTCTGCCTGGAGACTTTTACAGATTGGTGATCTCCTAGCATGTTCTTTCTTCTGCATTTGCAATATAAGACTAAAGTGCTTCTGGCTCCATATGCATATGTAAGTCAGGACAGAGCAATCCATTGTTATTTGGACCTCTGGCAGTATGTATTTACAATTTGTTTGACCTCAATGGAATTTATGGGTATTTGGTTGAAACACTTGACATTTGAGTCGGGTTGTTTAACTGTGGCTCCTAAGAAAAGCCAGTCAAAAAGAATGTAGCACATACAAGTCTCAGTGCCCCTCTTACAGAAATTTTAAGCTTGGACCAGCATTTAGAAAAAAAAATCAGCCATTTTGTAAGGATAAGTGAAGGCATCTCTTTATTGATGAGCAAGATTTGGAGAAATATTTACATGTTGCTGAATCTAATGGTAGGGGGGTTTTGTACTCATTTTATTTTGGAATTATGGGATGTTTGCATCTTGACATGTCTTGAAAGTCCCTAACTTTTTCATCATTAAGTTTGGATGGGTCTAAATCTTCCTAGACAGCCTTTGGAAAACGGAGATCAAAGTAGAGAAATGGCAAAGTCTGTGTGTGATCCTCTTAGATGTTGTGTTTCTACAGCAAAATAGGCTTGGTGGCTGCTGAATCTAGATATTACTGTGCTAGAAATGAATTATTTAGTTAAAGTTGTTAACAGGCTAGTAGGAGAAACACTGCAAAATTCGCCCAGCCTGAATCATGATAAACTTGGTTAAGATGGTTTCCTAGGTGGTCTTTACCTATAACAGGTACATTTATTTACACAGTCCTTCAGGAGACAGCTATTTGATTTTTTTTTTCTCAAATGCAGTTTAAAAATATGAGCATAAGCAGAGCCAAAACCTAATGTTCACTTGACTCAAAGAGTGAAACCGTAACTCACAGAAGAGAAATATCACAGATACTTTACCTGAACTTCCTTCTCTTTTCCTCCCTTCTTGCTATTTGAAATTGCCTTCTCTGCTGCTGGAAAGGACCACTGAAGTACCTTCTGAAGTACCACCAGCACAGGCTTCTTCATCTACCTGTAAAATTGGATAACTTGCTCTCTGTGTCAGAGATACCAGCTCAGATGTCTGTTGGTAGAGTGGATTTTTATTAATAGTGATGAGATTGTCCTTTGGCCATCACGTTTGGCCCTTCAGCTAAGTTGAGGGAGCTCTACAAGCAAAGATTTTACCTTGCTTTGGAGGTGACATCCATGATTTTGAAGAGTGCAGAGGATGATCTATAGACTGATTTGTTTGAAATGTGTTCTCTGGCCAGCAAATATTTCCCTGAATATTGGAGGATTTAAAGAATCACAGACTGTGCGAGGGGGTGGTGATGTCTCTCAGTTTTAGGTGGCAGGAGCCAGGAAGGGCTCTGGGAGGAGGCAGGGTGGCAGGGGATCATGTGTTGGGCTCAGGTGACAGGCAGGTTTCTTGGGGCACCATGGGGCTGTGGTGCTGGCAGGGTACAGCAGAATTATCCTTGCAGAGCCAGAGTTGTGAAACCAATTAGGTGTGGTGAGCCTGATCTAACACCCTGACCCTTTGTGAGGATCACCCCCAGACAAAGCTATTAGAGGCATTACTGTGTTTGTTTGTTCAAGCAATTTGCCTGAAATTCATGGACTGTACCTGAGTTCTCCCCTTAAGAATCTGAAAAATTTGCATTCCTTTTTGGACTTTCTTAATGGAGAGCATCTTTTGTTCCTACATTTCTGCAAAGCCTGAGCATGATGGTTATCAGTCTCGCCTCTGCTGTTCTGTGCTAATATATAAATAAAAATGTAACTCCTGTATCAGAGGAATTTTGTTTTGGTTTTTTCTATGTATTTACAGGCACAAATATTGGTCGCTTTTTTGCAGCATTCTCTTAATACATTAGCTAGTGTACTCTTTTTTTAATTATTTATTTGTAGATTGTTTCCATGTTAAATGAGATTTTCAGGTAACAAGGTAAACAAACATGTTTAGCAATGCCATGATATGAATTGCTGTGGGTGACAGATTCCTAGAAAAATGATTGCAGGCAGATTCACAATGCAAAAAATTATTTATATGACAGCAAGCAGAAAGACAAATTACTCAGAGACTATGTACATGTTCTTCTATAATTGCTCATAAATTATTATGGTTCATGTTAAATGCATCTACACAACCAGATTTATTTAAAATAAGAGTAATGGGAAATTACCAGGAAATGTTGTTTAAGGAGGTGCAGCACGCACTTTGGGTGACTGCTAACAGAAAAGTACAGTCACTTATTGTCAGCCAACTGAATCTATAATTTGCTTAATCATTTTGAAACCTTCATTTTTAACTCACAGTCTCCTTAGGTTGCAATAGCCTGGATAGATAAGTGAGATGGGCCCAGTGGGACCCCACCATCATTATCTGCTGCTCTGTTTCTTTTCCCACAGGGGACCCATTGGGGCTCTCCCACACCCATGTAGGGCTTTCACAAACCTCAACGCTTTCATGTTCCAAGAAACAGGATTGAATTTATTTAGTTGGGTCAGAAGTTATGCTAATGGGGTGGAGGGACTGACAGAGAGATGGGCAAACCTCTTTTCAGTAGGAAGCTGGGCTAGAAATGGACATTTCTGTATCCTGTCAATGCTCCAAATTTTTGAAAATATTAATAATTTTCTTTATGGAAAGTGTCTAAAATGCACCCACTATAGCAGGATTTATTTTGAATGTGCTTTCAAACAGGCGCTTACTAAGGGTCAGCTGATTATTGGGCAGCAGAGAAAAGACAGATCTACATTCATTATATAAATGTCTCTTTCTAATGCCGTTATTCTTCTCTTCTTATCACTCTGATTATATTACATATTGAGAGCCAGCCCAACAAAAATGACAGTGAACTTTGTTCTGGATAATGGAATGCTAAAGCCCACCTAAGCAGCTCCAGTCATTTGTAATGACAGCTTGGAGAATACTCCAAATGAATCTCACGCTCCAGTGACTGACAGAGCAGCAAGAGGAAAAATTCCAGCTTCCACGTGAGCGTGGGGAGCCTGACCTAGATTTTAGCCTCTGCAGCTTCATAAGAGGAAACAATCTTGACTGTGTATTTAACAAGGAAAAAAGAGCAAGGCAAAAAAAGAAAAAATAGTCCCCTGTTTGATTAGTCTTTCTTCAATAATTAAGATTTAGTCAAGGCACTTGGTGAGACTTCTCCCCTCTGCAGATGTCACCAGCCCTGTAATGAATGGTTACTCCATTCCCTGGGTGCCCTCCTCTCAGTAATTCCCACCCCTTGGCACTCTGTGGGGGGTAGTGGGGGGAAGGCACCCTCCCCCTCTGCTGCCCTTGCTGTGTTGGGGTCACCCTTACTGCTGGAATTCTTCCATTTGGGTGCTGTTGATGGGTCTCTAATGTAAATCTTCTTTTCACCTCTTGAGGTGCAGGTGCTGGGCTGGGATCAGGTCACTGTCCCTGGTGTCCCCACTGGGGTGCTGGCAGTGCCTGGCAGGGCACTGCTCCACTGGGAGCAGCTGGAGATGGGGTTTAGGGTCTGTAATGGCCTGGCTGTAATTTATCATTCAAATGTGTTTCCTCTATTCCACTGTGCTTTACATACTCCAGCAGTTGTAGTTTTGAAGGTAGAATAGTAGAGAAATGCACACTAGAAAGGAAAATAAACTTCCAAATAAAAGTGGAAGGTGAGGCAGATTGAATGGCACTGGAGGATGCCGAGTGTTCCTTTGAGCTGTGCTTTGACAAGTTGTTTGGTGTGATGTGGGAGAAATTTTGTTGGGAACAGAGGCATTTTCTGCTTCCAAAGCCAGATTTCCATTTGGGTCAGTACCCAACTCTGTAACTCTTCCTATTTGTAACTTCTCTGTGAAATAAATGAAGAACTGGCACCTCTCTGCTTTACCCACAAGCTTTCAATGATGTGTGTCTCAATGTGAGTTATTCTTTGCTGTGGTCTAGCTGTGCTGAACCAACACAGGTTTGAAAGCATGAGAAGATATGACAGGATTAGTTTGATAAAATTAGTTAGATCAGCTGCATTAGTTTGGAGTTAAATTCAAGTTCTGAACACCCCTGTTCATTTCAGCTTACACTTCTGCTTAGGCTTTTGTGCCTTGCTAAAGCACAGGGGGCAGAGTGCCTTTGGGGATATGTGGATGTCCTGGGAGCAGGGATGAGCCATTTGGAGAGCTTAGCCTTGCCTGGCACATCCCTCACGGGGAGCAGGGGGTGAGCTCTGCTCTGCTCTTTAATTGTAAATTCACACCAGCCTAAAGAGAAGGACCTAAAAAAACCACAGAGCTTTGGTGAGAAAGCTCTGTATGGAGTCTGTTGATAGCCACTCGATGTAAAAGCCCTCAGAGGCACCCATATAAAATAATTTATGATGTCAGAACCAAGCTTTAATGTAAAAGTGGATTGGGTGCGTTTCTAGCACTGGGAGAGCTGGGTCCTTTTCCTTGCTGTGCTGCTGGTTGCCTGTGTCTGTGTAAGACTGTCACAGAGAGGGGGGAACGTGGTGTTTCCGGGGGTCCTGACAGGAGAATGGTTGAACATGAGGCTAGGGCCCTGGTGAAGGATGGTGTAAACCTGGAGGGGAGGCACTGAATACAAATACTTCATTACATGATTTTCAAGGAGTGATTATCCAACTTGCCCTGTTCTGTGTGCCACAAAGCTGTGGGAGGGAGACGACAGAGGAAGAAGTGATGTTGCAGCAGTGAAGAAAAGGGAAGCCAGTAAATTGCTGCTGGCCTTTCATTTTATATCATTAATGGTAGCTGTTAGTAGCAAGAGGCAAAAAGTTTGGATTTAAATCAGCAGATTGTTCTCAGAAAAATGAGAATGAAGATGAGATTGAAGTTAACCGAAATTGTGTGTATGTTTTGGTTTTAAGGGTTTTTTTTGTTGTTGTTGTTGTTGAAGTCAGTTGGTAGAACCATCTGCTGGGTTTGCATCTTCCCTGGGGGGTGGGTGGTGGAACAGGAAGCCGGATCTGCACCACCTGGTGTGAAGGTGTTGTACCACCTCCCTTCACCTTTCAATATCCTTTTGATAGTAGATACATTAAAAGTACAGGGTTTCCCTTCCCTCTTGAGCCTGTGCTAGTTTTTTTTTAACAAGTTTATTTTAGGACAAGATGTTACATGGGAGTTGATGTAGTAGAGATGTATGAAAGCGGCCAGTGCCAACAGGTTTTAAACGTGATTGAGCTACATGGTTCATGTGGTTGCAGTGCAACTAAAGCTGATTTACTGTAGTGAGGAAATTAACACCTTCCATGTATCACAGTTAGTTTTGAAGAATTCAAGAGAACCCTGAAAGAATTGTAGACATAGTTTAAAAGCAGTAGAAAACACTGAAAAAAAGGACTAGATCTGATACTCCACCTTGTACAGAAATTTTGGCTCACTACGTTTTTTATAGGGAGTAAATAAAAAAAAATCATTTAATGAGTGAATTCTATTGATGATATATATGAAGAGTGTATGAAATATCTAACAGAGTTTGAGAATTAATACTGTAAATGCAGAAGAGGCAACTTGAACCTTACTTGGTTAAATCTGAGGTAGCTACTTCAAGGATAATGATGTTCCACATTAATGTAACTAAATATGATCAATAAATTCTAAAACCTACAGATTTCATCAAGTCTATTATTTTGGGTTGTATATTTACCTATTGATGAACTGCCTTGGCAGTCCTTTTCTTTCGTTCTGTTATTGGTTGATTTTCAGGCTTACAGTTTTTCCAGCATGAAAAAAGATTGAATTAAAAGGTCTCTGATATGAGAGGGGACTTGCATGTTGATACAAATGCATGTTCTAGGGTTGTTGTATTATATTGTGACTAAGACAGTTTGAAATAATGGAAGAAAAAAATTGTAGGGAGAAGTAATCTTTTTAAAAATTGGCTGACATGCTAATTTTTGAAGTGAAGTATCAAGAAAACTTTCAAAGTTTTTGCTGAACAGAACATCAAAAAATCCCTTTTCATATTTGTACAATTTCTGTATTAATCTTGATTGCAGAGGTAGCATGTTGTAATTGCACCCTGTTGTATATAATACACATCTCTACAGTTTGAGTGGGCTGTAGGAAAAAAAAAACCTACATGGAACTGCTTTGAAAAGAAAAGAATAACTGTCACACCTGTTATTTATTTTTTTAATATAACATAGCAGAGAAGGATCAAAAAAGTTTTAAGGAATAAGATTGGGATCAGATGCCAATCTGCATTTTCCTCCAACAAGGAATTAAAGAATTCAGAAATTGTTTAAAGGTGGAAGTAGTTAAGGTGAAAACACCTGATTTATTTATTATAGAATGAGTGTTTGGGAATGAAACATAATATTCTAAAGAAATGTAATTGAGCAGGCCCATCGCTTGCTCATTCACATTTGCATGTGGCTAAAAAAAGTGTATAAAACCCTTTAATTGCCAATAGCTGCCTCAGATTTTTCATGTTGCTATAAAACAAGATTATTTTCTTTTGATTAATTGCATTGCATTTCACAAGCTGCCTTTCACTATCTTGAAAAAATATACCTGTATCTAATATTTCTTTATTATTGTTTTGCTTTCAGTTGATGGTTGCATTGACTGGTCAGTGGATCTCAAGACATACATGGCTTTGGCAGGTGAACCAGTCCGAGTGAAATGTGCCCTTTTCTACAGCTATATCAGAACTAATTATAGCATGGCCCAAAGCACAGGTCTTAGGCTTATGTGGTACAAGAACAAAGGAGATTTAGAAGAACCCATTATATTTTCTGAAGTTAGGATGAGCAAGGATGAAGATTCAATATGGTTTCACTCGGTTGAGTTGCAAGACAGTGGTTTCTACACCTGTGTTCTAAGGTGGGTATTGTGTTAAAGTCTAACTAAGAATGTATAGATTGTCTTGGTTTAAAAATATGTCTAAAATTATCTCTCAGGATCAAGATATTATTCCAGTTAATAGATACTCATTATTTTTATTCTTATAATTATACATCACATGATGATTTGTCTCAAAATTAGTTTCCCTAGTAATTAAATAGCTATAAATAAACGTGTTTTTACTTTTGTTTTTTTAAGTCCAACATTTCCATGCTAGTTCTCAAATTGCCATAAACCTTCAGAACTGGATACTTCTTAAATTGTGAAGTACTTCAGTTAAGTAATGCTTTTTTTTAAGAAAAACTTTGAGTTATTCAAGAGTTAGACATATTTTGAATTATTCTGATGGGGTTAGGCCATGGGGAGTTACAGTTCTGGTTTTGAAGAAATGTTTATTTTACTATACAGTTATGACTTGTCATAAATTGAAACAGACCTTGTTTGTTAAGGCATTGAAATGCATGTCTCAGAAGTGTTTTGGCACTGTTTGATGAGCCTTAAATTAAGTATGAGGTAGAACTCGTGATTTCCATCATGTGGATGTTGATCTCAGCTCTATGCCTAAAATGAGAAGATAAAAAAGGAGGAGACTTTAAGAATGAATGAATAAATATCCCTTAAATGATACTGTTTTTAATTAAAAGTTTATATATGCTTTATATGATAAGTTTTAAACGACTTAGTTTCAGAGAATAGAGCTTTCCTCATCGTTGTCTGCTGTTCCATACAGAAATTATACACAAATATGACAAATTCAGTATCAAATAGTTGCAGAAAAATGACAGCACAGTTTGGATCCCAGAATTTGCTCTCTCACCATCTCTCCTAAGTCGTGCTGCCTTGTCTCAGCTGTCTCTACCCATTTTGATCCTGAAGAACGATACTAAAGTCAAAGCCTGTGCTGTGGTGTGTGATGGTCTGTACTGGGGACCAACCTCCAGTTTCAATATCAGATGTGTCTGCCCAGCTCTGTTAAATCTGTGTTGCAGGCTTTGGAGTTAACGATTCTTTTATTTGCTACTCTGGCACAGGTTGGTAAAACGTGAACTCCATGATTTTGAAATATAATGGGAAGACAGTAAATTACATGTTCCAAGGGAGCTGTACTATTTTTCATATGAAGTAACTGTTGTGATAATCAAATTACCAGTTTAATACTCTGGAAATTCTAGCATGAATCTGATTTGAACAATAAAGGATTGATCTTGGATCAAATTCTGAGACATACTTTTTCTGTGAAATTTCAAACCTCTTTGCTTATTTATATAACCAAGTAGTTTGGCTAATGAATGGGCAAGTTCTTAAATGATTCATGCTGTCTTGTAGTTTTTAGATAAAAATTGTAAGGCATGACTTGTAAGGCATTACACAGCAGTAAGATCTTTCTTGTTGTGCAGTTTTTCTGCTTTGACCAGAACTTTCTTATATAATACAGATGGGTTTTGCCTTTTTCAGTTTTATATTGGAGTGCATAAAGTTATATGTAGGGGTTACACATAAAAGACTCTTTCTTCCTTTAATGAACTATTTTTTTTCTTAAAAAAATTTGGCAATGTATCCTTGCTGTTATTGTTTATGGAATCATGGGTGGCTTAAAATAGCTGAGAAAATAGTTATAGTAGTTTATTGCAGTTTCATTAAAATTGGGCTAGATGTATTGTTCTGAGATATGTTCACACTTTTGTGGTAGATTGTCCACACCATTAACTGTGTAATTTCATCTTTATTAATCCTTTTTTTGGAGGGGGATAAGCAGATGTTTGTGTTTTAGTAATTAACCAGGATCACCTGCATTGTGAGAATTAAGAGGTCACAAATGAGAGCAATAATTCTAGAATATTATTTTGTTTTCTAGAAGCATTAACAATTTCTGTTAGAAATGGCTTCTTTTGGAGACTAAATGGAGACTGGGAGAGAGAACTCAAAGCAGTGGAAATGAAAAGGTGACTCAATGAGTGTGGATCCCTGGGTTTTGGGTTGCAGACAGAACTGAGATTTTTGGTTTGGTAGCTGAACAAAAATTGGGGAGGGAAATGCCTTTGATTCACAATTAGTGTAGAACTTTTCAAGTTTTTCTCAGCAAAGCAGTTCTCATTTAAGTTCTCTAAGAGAAAATCAGAAGCAATGCAAATGTAAATGAATGTCTTTCAAGCTGCTCACCAAGGACATGGGGAGCCCTGTGATTCCTTGTGCTGCCTGAAGTTGAAAGCCCCCATGGGGTTTTCCCAATGGCCAGGGTGGGCCACTGCATTCAACCATTTCAAGCCTCTTGCCCCAGAACCATTCTGTCTGAAATTCCCTCTTATCTATGCAAAAGGTGCAATGTTTTTTGATGTATTGCTAAGACAAAGTGGGAAGAAGAGGTCCCTATCCTAGAAGAAGGGATGGGCACGGTCCTAAGTTGGAAAGATGGCTGTCAGAAGGGAGTCAAACACCAGAGGTTTTAGCAAGTTGTACATAAAGGATGTCACAGACAATAGTGGGAGTTATGCTCATTTGTTCTTCCCCAACTTGTTAGTTTTTTCCCAGTCAAAACAAGATGACAAAGAAGAAAAATGCACAGGAAAAGTCATTTGCACATCTCACTGAACTTCCTACTTGTTGAAAATGTTCTTAACAATTCTAAAAAAACATAACCCTGTTTCCCAAGCATCTACATTTTCTGGTCATCTGTGGGTATTTGTATTGTATAAAATTATATTGTATTGTATAAGATATGAGTATCTTAGAGGCACCTGGAAGGAATTTTTCAGCTGTTTCTTGAAAAGGGTGGACATGAACAGGTGAAGGGTAGGCTGATATGACAGTGATTTGGAGATGGGTGAAAAGTAAATGTCAGTGAATTAGTTCTTATACAGAATTTTTATTTCAATAATTATAATGTCTGTTTTGTAAATAGACCCAGAATACTGAATGAAAATGAGGAATATTAGTGCAGCCTTAATGGAAGAGATCACTTCTCCAGCCTCAGGAGGTCTGATACCATCATTTAAATATTGCTTCTCTTTTATTAAGCAGATAGACATTGTTCCATAGGCAGGTGTGGGTGTCCTTTATAATAGAAGAAAGATGACAGACACTCAGATGCAAACCAAAATGTGATATTTTTCTCCAGTGTTAAGCATGGCTGTAATATATTAAGGGGCCCTGATTCTAAAGAGTGCAGAGTTGAGCTGTGTTAGAATGATTCCATGCCTTGTTCTCAGGTGCCTTTCCTGTGCCAAATCCTATTATAACTGCAACATTCAGTGACAGCCAAGAGGGATCCTGGCTAATGGATAGATATGTTTCATTGCAGTTCCCAGATAAATGTTGGGACATTTGTATGGTGACTTTACTGCCCAGTATGGGAAGGCTGCTTTCTGCGGGTTTCTTTGCTGCACAGGTCCTGGATTTATCAGCAGTCTTCCAGCACCTGCCAGTGCTGCTTTCAGATAAAGCTATCAGTGTTTCTGTTACAGAGGGCTGGTGTTCTGGGATTTTCACATCAGCACACTGGATCAAAGCATCTTCACTGAAGGATTCAGGGGTGAGAACACCAGAACCAAACACGGAAACTGAAACAGATCTAAATGCACAGGGTGATGGCCCTAAGTTCTGAGGTTGTAAGGCAGTCATTTGCAGATCATGTGCTGCTTTTGCTCTCTGAACAAGTAACATCTGGGTTTTCTGTTAAAAGCCTCTATTTTTTAAGGAGAGAACAAGATCTGAGCCTGTGTATATATTTGTAACCTAATGAGAGAAGATGAGCTAGTGAAGAAATCTCAGCTAAGTATAGCTGCACCCTTGCCCTCAGGAAGCAGCTACTTCTAGAGCCCTTTCTGCTGACTGTGGCCACCTCCAAAATAAACTGAATGAGCAAGATTAGTAAGAGTAAAACATTAGTGCATAATTGCTGTTAATTAACTTGGTAAAATAAAATAACTCAGTTTCTCTAATGTGAATCAGGAGGGTAGAAAGTCTGAGCCTTGGGAGGGCACAGGGAAAGCAGGAAGTGGAGATTTCTGGTCTCCAGACTCTTTGATGGAGCTAAGCCTCAATTTTTGTGCAGGATGTAGAATAACAGGAAATGAGGAGCTTGAATGCCTATGAGGCAATACATCTACAGAGCTCTAATACCAGCATTTGATTCCAGAGAACTGCCAACAAATCAGGTTAGGAAATCTGTGTATTCTTTTTCCTTTACTTTGTCCCTGTCTGCATGGTTCTTTATGGAGAGCAGCACTGCTATGGACATGCACAGAAGAATGAAGCCTTTGCTGAGCTATTGGTGAGATATTGAGATATTACTTTCTGAGGAGTAATAAAATAGACTGATAGTAGATTTTAAGCCTTCTGGCTTCTCAGTGTTTGTGGAGTGCATGACCAGGAAATCAAAATCAGATTTAGACAACCTGGAGGGGCTGTCAGTAAAACTTGGTTTGCAGCATCACCTTTGTGCTCTCACCTCAGTGGGTATCAGGCAGAGCTGAGGAACTTGTTTCAAATGCCTACAGCTTGGAGTGCAGTGTGTCTCATCATCCCAGAAAAAGTTGCACCACTTTTCTGAGTGTGGAAAATATGGTTTCCAGGCAAATTGAAAGAACTGGTATTTTTCAGGTCTTAATAGAGACAAAACAGGAAATTTGGGTTAAGACATGATGTAAAAATATATGGTGGCTTTCTCTACAGCCATTTCTCCTGGTTCCTACTATATGTGTGTTAATACAGTCATTCATTTTATTGGTGGCAATATCTTCTTATTGCAGAATATTTAATTTTCAGGTGCTTTGGCTTTATTCAGTCCTCAGATGTGCATGAAAAAGGTGATTTTGTATTTCAAACCCCTTTGAACTCACTGTTGTTATTCCAGTTTAGTTTTGTAATGCCTCCTTCCATGTGCCTCACTGGCAAGTGGGGTTTTTTTTCCCTGCAGACATATTCTGAAAGTATCCAAAGACAATACTAATACTTTCTAGTGGACCACTGTCTTTAACCATGAGATGTCCAAGAGGACTGCATAGCTAATGGTGACACATTTCATAATTACCTCTCAGACATGCACACCAGTATGTGAGCAGATTTCATGGCGTTTCTGTAAGAGCCAGCTAGACAGCAGCACTTAAAGCAGGTGCATGGATTCAGCTGGCATTAGTCTTCCCAGGCTCTGTATGACACTAACATGTCCCACACTAAAAGTCTGTATAAACAATCCCAGTGATATATGGTATTCAATACTAGAATACAGTGGTAGAGAGGATCCAATATAAAGTCAGTATGATTAATGATGAAATAAAATTCAACTTACTGAGATATAATGTTTTGGCATTATCAAAATGCAGGCGAAAGTAGAAACAGAATGCTTCTACTTTTCTATCTAAAATTGTGTAAAAACTGATGATGTTCTTGCAAATCATTTTGATGACATTGTCTTTGTTGAGAGAAATCAGTCCTATCTGTTCTTTTGACACTTACACTTGCAGAAAAACAATGATTTATTTCTTTTCCCTGTGCATTTCCACTTGCTCACTGTCCTTCTCTAAAGCTTTAAAAGAGAAAATATCCATCCTCTGTCTTTCTGAAAGCCAATGTTTACTGTTGATGAGAAGCTGCAGGAACAGTCAGGGCTTTAAGAAGAAATTCTTGTGTTGCTCTGTGGTTGGAGAGCATCCAGCAACATCCCTGTTGAAGCAGTGTGCACAAGAAAGGGAATATTGCTCGTCCTTTGGTTTTCCTAATAGCAAAATCCCAGCTTTAGATACCTTTGCAGTGACTGACATGAATTCCTGGTCCCTACAGACTGTCATAGTGAAAGCTGTGTGTACTGCAGTGCATCAGTAATGTTTCAGTCCACTGTCACTGGTTGCTCATGGAAGAAGTGCCTTCCTTGATGGGCTTCAATCCTTGTCAGCTGGGGAGAAAGGATTGAGTAGAGTGACTGCTTCCTCATGCGGTCAGCTTTGCATGTTGCCATGATGTTATTCAGCCCTCCTCAGCCATCTCCTTGCCAACATGTCAGGGAGTTTTCATTTCCCTTCTGTCCTCCAAATAAAAAAGGAGCAGAATGCAGGTATCCCTCCTCTCGAAACCTACATCAAGCCAGCTGTAACTGGGAAGTGCCAACAAACAGTGGTGTGTATGTGTCCTGTGAGGGGACAGACAAATGGAAGGTTTCTTAGGAAACCCATCATGCCTAAAGTACAAAGTGACAGAACCATGGGGAGTTAAACTGGTATTTGGTAAATGATCCTGGAGGATAATTTCTTTTCTGTCAAGCACTTAAGGGCAGAAACAGCCAGGAGGACTCAACTGCAGGACTCCAACATCTCGCATTGCAAATTGGCATAAGGACATTCACTTCATGATTCTTTATGACTGCATTCCTTTTATACCCTATGAGATAACAGGTTTATGTGCTCAGTTGCCCATATGCAAACTGAGACCAGGTCACCTTTCCTTGTTGCATTAATAAAACAGGACTTACATTTATGAAATAGGGTGTGCCCCACAAGTTTTGTTCCCTGAGGGTCAGCACTGCAGATAGATCCAATAGATATCTTGAATGTAACTTGTGTTTTTTATGCTAGGTGTTTAATAAGAAAAGCACAGAGGAGTAGAAACACTAATTCACACGCTGCGCAGTTTGGAAGAAATAAAGGAGAAAGTGCTCAGTGCTCACAGAACAGGGGTATTGCAAATACTAAATTATTGGAAGGGGATTTCTTAATATTTCCCTGGGAGCAGTTGTCCCTGTGCTTCATTTTTATGTTATTTGTAATGGGTCTTTTCAGTAATACAATAGAATTTAAAAGTAATATTCAGAGTTCTAATAGAAAATTAGTAGGAAATAAATGAAAAGTGCTTAGTCATTTGCTGTTGTAAGCTTTAGAGCAACTTGCTGCCTTGTAATCCTTAAGGGCAAGGAAGAAATTTTTGCTTGAGCCCAAACCCAGCCAATTACAGGATTGCTTCTGCTGGAACAGGTTAAGTTGAAAGTGATAGAGATCAGATATCACGAACTAAAGTGTTATATGCTGAGATGACTTGGCATCCTTTTAGTTTCTGTGTGCCTTCTGTGTTATGTTTTCATATATATTTATTTCTAATAACTAATGGTTCTGAAGAATTAAAATAAACCAAACCAATAACAAACAAACAAAAAAAAAACCAACCAAAAAACCCCCAAACACAGTTGGGGAATAGTTGACCTGTGTGATTTAACTTCAGTGCTAGGATATTTTCTCTCCTTGCCTGAGCAGTCCTTGTTGGAATGACTGACTGCTGATCTGTTGGGTTTTCAGTTGTTTCTGTCACAATGGAGAGGTCAGCAGGACCAGTGAATGTGTGAAGGCAACTAGAAAAGAAATAGCTCCTCCTGACCCTTAACTGTGTGCAAATCTGGCTGGCTGTCACTATGCTCAGAGAGACTTAAGGAACAGAAGGATAGAGATAATATCTGAATTTTCAAATCATAGCCTTTCACTTATGGGATGTATCACTGACTGTACCAGGCACATCCTGACATTTTTGTGTCACATTTCCCTCTTAATAAGGATGTCAGCTGAAGTCCAGCTTTAATTTAAACCAAGCTTTGGTGAAAGAGACCCAGCTGTGAGAAACTACCCAACTGCCAGATCCAAAGTACTTCTTTTCATTGTCCCACTACCCGGGAAGTCTGAAAATTCCCTAAACAGGGTTAAACTCACAGTGAGGAATAGAGGTCTTGCTTTTAAGTGCCTCTGCTGAGAACTATAATCCTGATGGTTAACTTGGAGACAGCCCTGGATATTTGGTTTTTAAGCTGTCATTAATGTGAGCCTTTTAAAACCACCTTTCAGTGAGTTGGCTCAGAAGCTCTGTCTTTTGAAAAGTGACAGTATAGCCTTTCTTCATTGTAAACTCTGGGCCTCTGGGACACCCAGTGTGTTTTAGTGAAGCTCAAATTGTCATCTTGTTTCTAGTGAGTTTTGTGTAGTGATTGAATAAGGAGAAAGGAAGTACAGAAAAAAGAAACATTCTTAAAAAAGTGATGGGTTAAATCAGCACAAATATTTTTTTTTACTTGAAGAGAATGGGGCCTTAAATGGTATTTCTGTATGGAGTCACAGTGCAGGTCTCTGTTGGAAGGAAGGAGAAATAATGCAAGAACATTGGATTTGTAACATTGTACTGTTTTAGCACTTCAGTTGCTGAGTTCATATTTCCATGATGTTGGAATAATTTCTACTTATAGGATCTTGAAAACAGGCCAGACATAAAGGGGAGAGGTAACATGGAATTAGGATTTCTCCTTATGATGTGTAGGAGTTGCTATTGGAATTACAGTTATAGCAACAATGAGCAAGCTAAAGATAGGAATATATGGAGCTGATCGAAGAGCTGGTACCACACACACAAGCTGCAGAATTACTGCACCTCTTGGTCTGTGGTTCAGGCAGCAACAACAGCAGTGTCAGTCATATGCTGAGTTGTTCCTCTTTGGGCATTGCTCTCTCACTTGACAGTGAGAGATAGTGATCACAGTGACAGATAAGAAATAAAAATCCATGAACTTTGAAGGATCTATGATTGATAACCTCTGGCAGTGATTTACACCACTTGATCTTTTCCAGACAATAACCCCAAACTTGTCGCAGTAGTCATCAAAAAATTAGTTAGTGATTGAATGAAGCCTTGGAAGAGTAAGTAATAAACCATTTGGCTTTAGGAAAGATGTTACCTTTGTGTGATCTGAAAAAAAAATTTGATAATAACTCATTTTTCTTTAAGCAGATCACCAAACCGTGACCTCCTTGATCTGAGCAAAACAAGCTCAGGTACCAATGAAACTGCTTGGTAGCCATTATGGGAAGTATAAAGTTTAGGCAGGAATAAATTTATAAAATTCCTATTTAGAGAGAGAAAACCAATCTAATGGTCAGCTAAATCTGAGAGCTCATAGCATAGCACGTTCTTATCTGGTAGTGGGTCTGGTAGTGCATTAATTGGCTGTGGAGCTTCAGATGGGCAAAGGTGGCTGATGGTATAGTTACTGCTTTAACTCAGAATGTGCAGAGATGATTGTAAGGGTTGACCTACACAGTCCTGCTGTCAGTATTTCAGTGAATCCAGGAAAATGTCATTAAAATAGCCAGAGTACATTAAAACAGCTTAGACACGCTAGGAGAGATCTGAGTCTGTGCTGTTCCCTGAGCACTGATTTGATAAATACATTTCCCAGCTTTTGGATCTACCACCACAGTCTTAGTTCTAAAACCAAAGTCTTAGAATGTAATAAAATCTCCAACACTTAATGAAAAATGAACCTGCAAGGAAAAAACAAACAAACAAAACAACAACAACAAAACCCCATAAATCCTTTTGCATAAAAATGCAATTAAAATTTAGGGATTTTTTCCATTCTAGTAGATATAAAATGCTTGACCATTTTGCTGCCTCTTTCCTTTTTATAAGAAAATGGATGAATGGGGAGGGAAGGTTCCATGCATAATATTCATAGTAGAAACAAAACTGTGTTGCTCAACTCTTTTAACAAACCACCCTTACTTAACAGAAGCACAAATGCCAAAAGTTTTTTTTCATAGTTGTGAATATTTTCTCTAATTTGAGTTCAGCCCTTGGGCTAATTGCCACTTCAATTTCAAATGGCCTGCTTATCCTTTTTTTTTTTTAAATCCTTCCCTTTTCCCTCTTGTCCTTGCTTCGAAGACAAGCCAAATGCACAATTTTGCTTTCTTTTATTTAGAGACCTGGTAAACTCCCTTGTGGGTTTCTATTGGATTCTAAACTGGCTTCAGTTTATGGTTGAGAGCCAGTTCCAGGTGGCCTGGGGATTACAAATGCCTTGCCTCCAGAACAAAGGAAACTGCTTGTGAACTCTGGCAAAGCTAAACCCTTCTTCATATTGCCAGTCAAGAGAGTGGGCCTAGTTTATAACTTGTCCCTTGAAATGGAATTCTAAATCTTAGTTTTACTGTGAAAACACTGGGCTTTTTTTTTTCTTTGTACTAGCGAGTGATGCTTTCTGTTCTTCCTTTTTCCTGTTCCCCATATGACCACTGCTACCTTCTGTAGAAATGGAATCCCTGGAAAATAAATTCCCTGGAAGATGAATGGTTCTGTATAGAAAAACGAACAGATTCATCTACCAATTCCTGCATAGGATGAATGTAGTCAATTCAATTACAATCTTCTGGCTAAAACAAAGGGAATGCATCTTTTAAGGAAGCTCTGACTCATGGCATCTGAAATGGCAGAAAAATGGTAGCCATGAGGATCTCCAAGAAAAAGTCAGCACATCCCCATCACCTGAGTGATGAAATCCACACCAGCCTGGGGAACCTTGCCAAGCACAGGCAGGAATGGCTCACATGTTCTTCAGACTTCAGCTCCCAGACTTCTGCCTCAAAACCCAGAAAAACCAGGAGCCTGATCAAACTGCTGTTTCTTTTGCACATGGCTGAAAAGTCCCTGTTTTTCCAAACTGAACAGAGGGAAGGAAGGCAGCTGCTTCACTTACTGGGATCCTGCAGAAGTTGCTACCAAGGGGAGAGGCTGGTGAAGAAGCACTCATAAAGCTTTCAAGTCTATTGCTGTTGACTTACTGAGGGCTTTCTTCATCATCAGCCTGAGTGGATTTATTGTCTCGGTCATGGAGTGTGAACAAAAGTGATGGTGCTCACCAGGCACATAGTTTCCTCAATTCTACTCAATTGTAAGTGTAGCTAATGAAAAGAATACTATGTTTTTATGTCGTGGTTCCTGGAAGCATTTTAAATAGAAGCAGCCTCCAGCACTGCTCAAAATACAGTCTAAATAATGCAAGCTCGTTAGCAGAAAATATGGCACTATTTAATAACACCAAGTAATGGACAACTATTCAAAGTCATTCTTCTTGATTAGCCTTCATCATTATTACTGAGTGAATGTGACCTTATTTGCACTCAGTAATACTTGTAGTCATTCAGGAAAGTTAAACAATCATTACTATTAGTAAAAGTTAAACAATCAAATTACTATTGATTATACTGAGTGGTTTTATCCATATTTTGTGGATTTTCAGTGCTATGTTAAGAAGCACTGAAACTTTCTGAATATGTTTTGATCTTTTCCTACAAAAAATGTGACCCTTTTCAAAAGCAAGCAGTTTGGGAGTAGGTGACTTATGTTTCCTAAATCAGATAAGTATTTCTGAAAAGCCCACTCAAAATGATGCATTTCTTTCAGTCCAGAGAACTTTTGTTTCAAGTAAAATAATGTTTTCTGCAGATTGTGAGAATTAGACATTTTTATAGCCTCTGAACTGAAAAACATCATGGCAGTGTGCAAAGGGAGCACTCTCAGGAGAGGGACAGGGAAAATATCCACCAATTTTGTTACATAAATTTACAGGGGGCATTTTGATGAGAAGGGAGGAGGGAGGGAGTCTGTACTTCTACTGAATACTTAACACTAATGATGCTGAAAATGGAAGGCTTCTGACGATTGCCTACTGGTTTGCCTTGCAAAACACCTCTTTCTGCAGATACCTACTCATGGCACACCTTTGACAAAAAGCCATTTGCACAGTGTTTGTCAGTTCTTGTTTAGCATGGAGCTTAGTGCTGTGATGAAGTGTCCCTATAGACCTTTTTATTTTCTTCCTAACTACAGGTTCACTTGTCAGGGTGACAAGCTGTTGAAATGTTGCATAAGAAAAGATTTGTTATGAATTTTGTTATGAAGTGTATTGGATTATTTATTTATTTGCTTATTTTTAAATTAAAAGATTTTTCATGATTCTTATTGGAGGGAGGAGGCAGCCAGTGTCATTAGTGTCAGTCTGACTGGGAGATCACTCTCTAGGTGCACGGGGCAGTTTCTGTCTGCCCTGCCACCCTTTTTGCCTCAGCTAAACCAGTTTTCCGAAGAGCTGTGATGATGGCAGAGGAAGTGGGAAAGCTGTGATATCTCATGGAAGAGATCTCCAAACCCCCTTTGATGGGAGCAAGCACCCAGCATGTCCGTTTGACTCCAGGCTTTTTGGGTTGTGGCGCAGTCAATTAAAATGACAAAATGATGCATGATGGGAAGAAAAGCCTCATTATATTGTCGCTTGGACTTTGTAGTTTGCTTTTGAAGGACTCTGTTTGCTATCACAGCTAATGAAGGGTAGAAGCTGGCAGTCTGGGTTGTGATTGTCCTAGGTAAAAGCTTTATAGTGACACCACGACATCAATTTGGATTTTTTTTTTTTTTTTCTGGTGTGTCTTTTAAATATTCAAGTCTGAAGAAATTTCATTTAATCCTATTTTCCTGATTGTGAGGCATGGGAGCTGGGCTGGTTGTGTTTATCCTACTCTGATATTAGGAAAAACGAGGCGTAGCGCTCAATCTGCTTGCCTGGATTTAGCTCTGTCAGGGCTCTTTGTTGACAGAGCCAATGGTTTGCAGTCCTAAGGGATTACATTTTTAAAGAATTTAAGGCTAAACGTATCCATGTAAACACCAGTCTGACTTCTGCATAGCTTGGGCACTGGTGGCAGAGTTGCAGAGCCCTCTGAGGAGAGCTGCACTGGGCTGGGCATGGCCTCTTCCAGCCCACTCCAGCCTGTTCCAGCTGGTTCCAGATGGTTCAAGCCTGCTCCAGCCCGCTCCAGCACAGGGAACAGCTGAGCCCCTCAGGCACAGGGTGTTCAGGAAAGTGCAAAATGCTGCTGGGCAATGGAGGGGAAAAGTGTGAGAAACAGCCCTGAGGTAAGGCAGGAGGATTGGTGGTGCTGTGGGTAGGGTTCCATGTGAGGGTTAGGGCCAGCCAAAGTTTTCAGTGGTCACTCTTTGCATTTGTTTTCCAGTCCTGACCGTTTGGACTTTTGTGACCCTTTCAGCAATATGAGAAAATGGCCGCTTAGGGCTGGTAGATTCAAGGTTGATGGTAAAATGGAAACCCATAGGCCAATTGTTGGTGGTGCTGTGGGTAGGGTTCCATGTGAGGGTTAAGGCCAGCAAAAGTTTTCAGTGGTCACTCTTTGCATTTGTTTGCCAGGCCCGATTGTTCGGACTTTTGGGACCCCTTTCAGCAATAGGGGAAAATGGCCGCTTCGGGCTGGTAGATTCAAGGGTGGTGGTAAAATGGAAACCCGTAGTGCGATTGTTGGTGGTGCTGTGGGTAGGGTTCCATTTGAGGGTTAGGGCCAGCCAAAGTTTTCGGTGGTCACTCTTTGCATTTGTTTGCCAGTCCCGATTCTTTGGATTTTGGGACCCCTTCAGCAATAGGGGAAAATGGCGACTTAGGGCTGGTAGATTCCAGGTTTGTGGTAAAATGGAAACTCGTAGGCCAATTGTTGGTGGTGCTGTGGGTAGGGTTCCATGTGAGGGTTAAGGCCAGCAAAAGTTTTCAGTGGTCACTCTTTGCATTTGTTTGCCAGGCCCGATTGTTCGGACTTTTGGGACCCCATTCAGCAATAGGGGAAAATGGCCGCTTAGGGCTGGTAGATTCCAGGTTTGTGGTAAAATGGAAACTCGTAGTGCGATTGTTGGTGGTGCTGTGGGTAATCTATGTTTTACCATGGCTGAGAGGTATCAGAGAGGAGCCCTTTGGACAGAACTCAGACCCCATTCCCCACTCCTGCACCACTTTGGTAGGGAGAGGTAGAGGGAAATGTGTTTTAGCTTTTTTCCTCATTCTCACCATCCAAGCCTAGTTTAATTTTTAGTTAATTAAAATAATTTTTTTGAAGTTGAGTCTGATTTGCCTGTGACAGGAATTGTTGAGTGATCTCTGTGCCTTTATCGTGACACACAAAATGGTTCATATTATTTACTCCTTCCTGTGCTGTTTATGGGGAGTGAGAGAGCAGCTGGGTGAGAGGCTGGCAGTCGGTCCAGGTCAACCCACGAGAATATTGTAGGATTTTATAAAACAGTTCCTTCATGGGGAGGAATTCTTACTGTGTGATGTCCTTTAACATCCAGCACATAACCCTTCTTCTCAAATGTATAGCGCTGTGTCCTGGAGTGAAAACTCCTGAAGGCAGGAGAGGAAGGAGAGTAGGAGTGTGTGTGACACACAGGAAATCTGGACCAGCACTTGAGATGCCAACAGGTTCTTGTGTTTGTTGACTTGAAAGCAGGAAAGAGCTGCTGTGCTGGGTTAGATCACTTGTCAAGAAAATTTCTAGTGTTCTTCATAGTAAATTAAGAAATGAGCCTTTACACTTTCTGTTAATTCCTCTGTGCTGAAGATGCATGGCATGGCAGTCACTGTTTGAATGTGTCACTGAAGTGTTTGTGAAGAGGAGACCTTAACAAAGAAACCTAGTGTGCTGAAACAAACATGGTAAAAAGGAGGCAGGACAAATGAAAACATCTTTCTGTCCCTCCAGAAACTCGACGTATTGCATGAAGGTGTCCATGTCCTTGACAGTGGCAGAGAATGAGTCTGGGCTTTGCTACAGCAGCAAGATCAGATACCTGGAAAAATCAGAAGTCACTAAGAGAAAGACAATCTCCTGTCCTGATATTGAGGATTATAAAACAGCTGGTCAAGAGCCAGATGTGGTGTGGTACAAGGTAACTATTGCTGTCTTACTGCTGCTGTGCTGAAACTGTACAAAATTTGCACTGTTTTTGGCGTGAGGGGTAGAGGTGGCCTTGTCTGACCCTGCAGTGGTTTTTGTGACTGGTCTGGAGAATGCTCTCCCAGTGTTACAGAAGTAATACTAAAGTAAAGGAAAAACTACCCAGCATGGTCATTGTCCATCAGAAATCAGCATCAATAAGGATTCTCTGTCAGGGGATCACACGATTTCTCTAACAGCAATATCAGGTTCCCAAACCTCTGTGCCAGTTTGCACCTTAATGGGAAGTCTCCCTACTTCATACTGTACCAGAAACCAGGGGAGGCATCCTAAAATGAAGCCAAAGATCTATCAGCACCTCCAGCTTCAATAGTGCTACCCAATTAATATTTATGGAGCCTTTTGGGTGTTTTCACCAAGGCTTGTTAACTTTTACCAAAGTCTGCTGGGTAATGTCTTAGAGATGTTTTTACTTTTGTTGAGCTTCATTGAATAATCTTACAGAGGTCTGGTAATTTTAAATGAGTTCTGTTAGGTACTTTTACTACTCAGCAGGTAACTCAGCTGGCTGTACTTTCTCCAAGACCTGTCAAGTATTGCACACCACTCTCCCCAGCAGGTGTATCAGTGATGTGTTTCTGTAGAGAAAGAGGAAAATGACTAAAATATGAGATGTCAGGTAGACATTAGGTACTAAGACCGTAGCAAGGTCTGGCAAATTTTACCTGTTGCCTGGACTTCAACCAAGCCAGATATCTGAAAAGCCCTCAGATATGAATTGCTGCAAGAAATACTGGAAAAGAAAAATGAGTTGAGTCAAAAGGAACAAGAAACTGATGGACAAAAGGAAAAGCTCAATGGAAAATAGAGTTTAGATTGTAGGGATAAAGGCAGAATAAGCAATAAAATCCTAAATTTTGAGTGCTTGATTTTCAAAACATTCTTTTAAAATAGTTATTTTGTGTGAAAGAAATCATGTGTGCAGATATGCAGATATTTTTTTTCTCCTTAGCAGGTTGAATCAGAAAAGAACAATTATGAAAGTTGTAATCTGCTTTTATTTTTACAGAAATCTTACATGTTATATAGTAAAAAAAAACCACGTGCCATTACCTACTGTTAGTATAAATAAAGATTTCTTTTCAGCCATTGAATCTGTTTCCCTCAGCATATGGATAGGATACATTCAGTGGTTTGTACATAATATATATATATTAAGTTAAGTCTGATATCTTGGAGAAAAGAGGGTATCAGAGAGAAGCTGTTTCTTGTCTTATCTGCTTAGGTATTTCACCAGATCACTGAATATCTCAATTTTTTGCAAGAGCCCGCTGCAAAAATAGTCTATCAGAAATAATGTTCAGCTGTCATGGAGCAGAAATCAGTGTTAAGGAGGCTGCATGCAGAACCCCACATCAGGAATGCTTTGTGCTGCCCAGGAAGGGCATTCATGTTACCTGGGGTGCACAGAGAGGTTGCGTGACACCAGGCTGGAGTATGACAGCTGAGTGACAAGTCATCACCATGGTGAAATGGAACAGAATTGATGTGGTTGGATGATAATGGTGAGAGAACTGAAGTTGACAGCCTTTAGTCTGACATGATAATGAAAAGAGACATCAGTGGAATAACCTGCTACATCTACTTCCTTATCGGTAATTAATAATAAGTTGTTATCAGTTCAGTTATTAGACAATACCTATGTTATCTGGACCTGAGTGAGGAAACTCAGAAACGTGAAATATCAATATTAATGTTATCATAAACTCACAGGTTTGGTTTGGAAGAGACCTTAAAGATCATCTGGTTCCAACTCCCTGCATCGGCAGGGACACCTCCCACCAGACCAGGCTGATCCAAGCCCCACCCAACCTGGCCTTGAACACTTCTGGGGATAGGGCAGCCACAGCTTCCTTGTGCAACCTGGACCACATTTCACCACCCTCACGCTGAAGAATTTCTTCGTAATGTCTAACCTAAATCTCCCCTCTTCCTGGTTAAAGCTATTGCTTCTTGATCCATCGCTCCATGCCTTTGTAAAAGGTCCCTTCCTAGATTTCCTGTAGCCCCTTCAGATACTGGAGGTGCTATAAGGTGTCCCTGAAGCCTCCTTTTCTTCAGGCTGAACCCCAGCTCTCTCATCTTCTCAGTCTTCATAGGAGAGGTGCTTCAGCCCTCTGTTGTTTTTGGGGCTCTCCTCTGGACTTGCTCCAAAACCTCCACATCCTTCTTGTGTTGGGGACTCCATAACTGGACACGGTACTCCAGGTGGGCTCTCACAAGAGTGGAGTTGTAGTGAAATGAGGCAACCAGGTGCCACTAATTGCCAGTGGCAATGTGGGCATGAGCTTGTCTTAAGCCCACCTGTGCCTGATTAAGGCAGACCCTAACTGCGCATGAGCAGGATTAGAGAGCCAATAAAAGGTGAGCTTCCAAACACAGGCTCAGCTCAGTCCTGAGCAAGCCAGCAGAGAGGTTAGCGGCTCTCAGAGCAATAGCACTGTTCTTGGCAAGTCAACTCTGAGGGCTATAGACTCAGAGCACTATTTGTGAGTTTCTGCTGGAACACCTGGTTGGACCTTGGAGTGTCATACCCTAAGAGAGGTTCGTCTTGCAACATGGAGTAGAGGGGGAGAATCACCTCCTTTGGCCTGACATTGTACTGTTTGCTCTTTTATGTGGGTCTGAATCATGGGGGATTTACTGCCATGACCTGTGACTCCTTGAGCGCTTCCATCGGAGCTGCCTCTGTACAATCCTAAACATCCACTGGAATGACTGTGTGACCAATGTCACTGTCCTTGAACAGGCAGGGGTCACCAGTATTGAGGCCATGCTACTGAGGACACAGCTGTGCTGGGCAGGGCATGTCTCCAGGATGGAGGATCACCACCTCCATAAGATTGTGCTCTGTGGTGAACTTGCCACCGGCTGCCATAACAGAGGAGCCCCAAAGAGGAGATACAAGGACTCCCTGAAACAATCCCTCAGCTCTGGCCATATTGACTGCAATCAGTGGTCCCACTCTGGCCTCCAGTCGGGAAACATGGAGACACCATCCATAACACTGCTGCCTCCTGTGACAACACACAGGGAATCAGCCTCGAGGAGAAAAGACAGCACAGAAAGAGCTGTACCTTGGCTGTCCCATCACAGGAGATTTTCTGCTGTGCCTTTTGTGCCACTGCCTGTCCCACATTGGCCTCATCAGCCATCAGTGTGCTTGCAGCAAGCTTGGGGAGAGAGAGCCCTCCTGAAATCTTCATTCGTGAAGCCAAGCCATGATGATGTTGATAATTACTTGGATTTCAAAATTATATGATGAGTACTGTGGTAATCCTGGGACTGAAGGTCATGCTGTGTGAGGCATCATTTGTAACAAAAACCAGGTCCCTTCTCACAAACAAGAGCATGAAGGGGTACTCCACTTTGTGATTTGACCCTGACTTTCTGAAGAAGACTGCTTCCAGTCATAGCACACTGGATCCTTAAGGCTTTTCCCTCAGACACATTGTGTAAATCAGCTTTCTCGTGTAAATCTCCAGAGGCACTGACAGGCAATTCCTTTCAATTATGCTGAGATAAATAGGCAAGGTTTTCATCTGGGAGTAGAGCATAAGTTGTCCAAAATAGAACTGTAGGTAAATAAATATGAGCAATTCATTAAGGTTCCTTCTTTATACCTTTGGCTGGAAAGAGAAATCCTTGTGTTCATGAGACTCTGCCAGTTCACTGGCAGGTAAGGAGTCTGGACTTGGGACTGTCAGATGGGACGTTTAATGGTGTGAGCCTACCTGGTGCAGGACTCTCCCTGTCTTCCAGAAGGTTTCTCTGGGTGAAGGGATTAATGAATCTGAGACAATAATTGCATCAGTTTACGGGGACTTCACTGTAATTTAAACATGCTCTTAAAATGATTTTGCCTGAATAGATTTCTACACACACGTGATAGGTAATGAAACATTTGCTATGAGGGTTTAACAGTAGTATGACCTTCACTTCAGGCAGGAATTACAGTGCATGAAATATTTATTTTTAAAGATTTCCACAATTAGTGCAGTTGACATACACGCAGCACTGTTACACCTCTTGGAACTGTTTTGACAAGAAGTGTAAGGATTGTTGTGAAAGAATGTATGTGTCAAGGCATGATGGGATGAATGGGACTTAACAGTGGGAACAGTTTCATGAAAAATCGCTGGCAGAAGAAAAAGGTATATTACATCTGGAATGCAGAGTCTTAATTCTCCTATTTGTTTGAAGGAAAGGCTGTGAAAACAAAATGTCAGGTGTAGAACAGGTTGTTATCTACGAAAAATAAAATCGTGGAGGTGGTTCCACTTAAATTTCAAGGAAGAAGAAAAAGAAGCATAACAGTGCACAACTTAATTACTGGGGGGAAAAAAACGCACAAAAATATTTAAGTTATCTAAGGAGAATAAATAGGTTAGAAAAAGAAACTTTCAGATTCTTCTAGCATAGTGCAAAAGCAGGAAGGAGAAATAATTGGGTTAAACATTTTAGTCATAAAATTGAGCACTTAGCTTTTAAAAGAAATTAGCCGACCTCTAACAGTAAAATCTAGATTGTTTTCACAATATGAAAACTAGTTAGATTTTTATTTTTATTGGTTTGTTTCTTGGCCAGTTTTGTTGTTTACCATACTAATTGTTATGGTTCTCCAGCTTCTCTCCTTTTTGCTCTTAGTTTTATGGATTGAACTAGACTGTGAATAACAGGCAGAATAAAACAGCCATTTTCTGCATGTTTAAAAAGCCTGCATAGTTAGTAGAAGAAAAGTTAATCAGCCAGAACTAGGAAAAAAAGGCTTATACATAGTTTTGGTGTGGTAGGTATGAAGGAAATCAGTGGTACAATGCCAACAGAAAATTTTCTTACTGTAAAACTATAATAGCACATTGTTTTTGCTAAGTCGTTGATATCTGTAGTAGTAGTAAAGGTGTTGCTCTTATTACAAACATGTCATATATAAAAATAATAGTGTATGAAAATGTATCGAAAATCTCTTTGCTCCCATACTTTTTAAAATAAATGGAGAATATAAAACTGCAAGTGTATGATAGGGTCTTTCAGTGCTGTGCTGAAGGAGTGCATATCTGAAATAATCTTACTTTGTGTATTCTGGGAATTGTACTCCTTCTAAATTAGTATTGAATAGAACTGAATTATATTACTTGCCCAGTGTTTGTTTTGTACCTGCTGAACCAAAGCTTGAGAAGAGAGAAGTCAGTGATGAGAAAAAAAGACCATAAGGAAACCAGAATTCTTGAGTTCTCTTGCTTGCAGAACTTTGTTGTTCTTGTTTTCTATTGTTGGTAAATGGTTCTAACCTGAGAGTGTGTGTAAAGTTTGCCTTCTGGCTAAGTCTTAAACAGACCTTGCCCTTCCTGCCTGCAAACAGAGATGTATTTCAACAGTCCATCCTAAAGTAGGGGTCGTGGCAGTTGTTCATCATGAAAAAGAGAAGATAATTAACCATTGCTTTAGGGCACCATGTATTAAACACGGGCCATATGATACAGTGGGAATTACTGAACCTTAAAAACCTTTTTGTTGAATGTCTGTCTTCAAAGGAAATTCCATTTTCAGATCTCTCTGCTTTCTGAAATTGTATTTGAATTTGAATTGCAAAATATATTTAGCTGTTTGTTTACTTATGTACAATGCTGAAAATCTGATCAGGCAGCACTATCTTATGTCATACAAACTGGGTAATTTTGGCAATGGATTTTTTTCCTGCAGGAATGTAAGCCAAAAATGTGGAGAAACGTAGTAATTCAGAAGGGAAATACTCTGCTAATACAAGAGGTCCAGGAAGAAGATGGAGGAAATTATACATGTGAACTGAAGTTTGAAGGCAAGCTTATACGAAGAACAGTTGAACTGAAGGTTACTGGTAAGAACCTTTCTTCTATCCCAATAGAAAAAAAAAAAAACTTTGAAAAAATAAGAAAAAGTAGTTTTCACATGTCAGTGAATCCATTGAATAGAAATATGTCCAAGCCAAGTCCCAGTAGCTGTGCAGTCCCTAAGTAAGAGAAATTTATATCAAGATCTTATAAAACTACACAGAAGATTACTTCTACCTTTTACACTGTATAAAACCTGGAAATGCTGGTTATAAAACAAAACGTAGAGCAGGTCCTCCTCCATGCTGGAAGTAATTCAGACTCTAGTTTTGTCTTCAATGTTAAACAGAGGGAAGGCTGACTGAAGCTAGCAAATAGGCTTTTTTTGTGAGGTACTAGAATAAAATACAGCAGAAAAAAAAAAGCCCTCTTAAGTCATTAATATGTTTGGAGGTTTTTTTAGTGATTGTTCCATATTTTTAAGCTTTGGTTTAGTTTATGAGATCAACATTGCTAGTCTAATGTTTGTTTTTAGTGGAGAGTGTGACACAACCTATTCCAAAATTGAAGTTAGGAAATTGGGCTGTCAGGAGAAAAGTGTCCTGCTTATGAGGACATCATGTTTTATATGTTTCTGAGTTCAAGAAGTAATCTACTAGACAACAGTATTTTTCTGTCTCTTTTTGTCAGGTAGCAAAAATAAGTGGGTAAAAAAGTATTTCCTACCTATATACCCCTGATCCCTTTCCATTCCACTGTGCAGTATGGCATCTGTAATTGTTATTTTGCTTTCTGTGTTTGTGGAACTTTGCAAGTATCTGAAAACAATTGGGGTTTTTTTTCAGTCTTTCACACAAAACTATATAAACAGTTAGGTATTTTCCCCTCTGTGTTTTGACATATTGATTAAAATGAAGACTTACTTAAAGCAGTGATATGTAGATTCTACTTTCATATATCAAACTCTGTGAGTCCATATGATATTTCTAATATGTTCTTGAAATGCAGTTCTTCCCTTTTTTTCTATTTTTCCAACCAATTTTTCTATTCTTATCATTATTCCTCATTTTAAATGAGTTCTTTTTCCTGTGTGCCAGATATATATAGCATGGGATTCATTATTGTTTGACCATGGACACGTCTCTAATGTCCATTGATTTGACCTACCTGACTCCAGACCTGTCAAATGAAGAGATGGGATAGTTGTTATCCCTGGTAGCATGCTGATCTTCAACCAGAATATGAACTAATTTTGACAAAGTGAAAATGAGATGCACCTAGTATTGTTCCCCATGATGAATATTCTTTAGAGAACAGATGATCTCTGCTCATCCTCTCATCATAACCTTGCTGAAAGTCACATGCTCTTTTCATTATTTGAATAATGTAGTATAGTCATACCTGACAATTTAATGAATTTGTCTAGACTTATTCTAGTATGTATTAAAGATATTTGTTTTAGTAAAATGTTTATGACCTGTTTTGTTAGATAGGTAAATAGGGAATATTCAAGTGTTCTTTTTCAGAATAGTTGAGAACCAGGAGATTGTTCCCCTTTTAATCTGGTATAAAATTAAAATACATTTCCTTTAGTTTATAAAAGCACATATTTCAGTAAACACCTTTCTAGATAAAAGTCTTTGGGAGACGTATCTGAAATTAATTGTTTGCTGGTAGAATCTCTGTAGATAGCTGGAAAATGCTGGTAAGTTTATGTAGATGACAACATGAATGTAAAGCATAGAGACATGCAAGTATATTATGGCTTGATGCTTCTTTCTCCTGTTTCTGCTTTGTTTAGTGTTAGTTAGTTAGCCAGAAA
Source organism: Calypte anna (assembly GCF_003957555.1). Lineage (NCBI taxonomy): Eukaryota > Metazoa > Chordata > Aves > Apodiformes > Trochilidae > Calypte > Calypte anna. Next base: position 12,156,785 of record NC_044247.1, on the reverse strand, counting down.
TTATTTAAGCAAACTCCTGGTGAAGCCACTAGGGCTATTAGGAAGGTGGTGGAGATGGAAAGCCAGCATTGTAATGCCTGGAGACAAACAGAAACACAGAGAGGTCTGAGCTGTGTTGGTACATGAGCAAAGCACAAACCAAAGAGGTAAGATGGAAGTTGTAGAAAGGGGCAGCTGGGCTTCACATGGAGCTCTGTGTGTGTCTGGCAATGTTATCAGAAGGCATCAGTGGTTAAGGTATGGTAAAGTGTGATTAAGGTGCTAAAAGGCTTCCAAGGCTGTTGCTTTTAGGGGATGTAAGGAAAAATCTTGGCAGCCTCGAATGCATCTGAAAAATATTTTGACACCAAGTATTTATAGGGACAAAATCCTGAGCTACAATATAGCACTAATGAGCAGTGCCTAAATCTTGGTGTTTGGGTATGTTTAACAGTAAGAATTGTCAACAAAACAGCTTTTTCATCACTAGTTCTTCATGGGTTTGTTATGTTATGCAGGCAGATGTGAAACAAGTCTTGTCAGCCTTTTTTGTTGAAGAAACACTACAGACAGCATTGTCTCTTAACAAGTAACATGTAACCCTTCAGTCTATGGAAAATATATATATATGTGTGTGTGTTTTTTCTTTGTCTCTTAATTGTTTTTTCTGTGGACAAACAAGTGAGATTAGCAACTGTGATCCAGGGTTTGAAAGCTTAAAATTATTTTTTAATTGGATAATAAATTAGAGTGTACCCATATAGAAAAAATGAACATACTAATAGCAGGTTACAGATAACAATGTCAGAATGTGTTTGTTTTTAATCAAATTACAGATATTTGGGAATATTCAGAAATCATAAGCTTTTTAATTAGTATTGTTAAATGCTGGTGTTTAGTGAAGAACAATTATGCTGTTCAGATAAAATGAAAAACATAAAAATTAATGTTGTTTTTGAAAGGCAATTTAGGCAGCCTCCTACTTTCCCCAGCTCTACCAACCATTTCATTCCATCTGATACACAGCAATGCTTCAAGAGCTTTTGGGATGAAAAGGTTTGATTGAGGAAACTACCTGCTGTGTTTACCTGCTACTTCACCACTCTTTTTTTTGTTTTGTTTTGTTTTTCATTTTGGAAAACTGGTTAATAAGGAATCAGGCTTAGAAGATGCAAGCAGATGAATGTTGCAAGCTGTGGAAAGGGCAACCCCCCGAGAAAGGAGCAAGCCCTGATTTCATGGGGTGGCCCAGGTGTCCCCTGGGGATGGGAGCACCTTGCAGGGCTGTGCTTTAACCATGGACAACTGTGCTAGTGGGAGAGGTTGCCTTGTTCTTTCTGTTCCCTGGGGAAAGAAGTGATTTGTAAACTTGAACTGGTGAATGATTTTCCAGTTTGACAGCAGAAGGTGGCCATCTGACCAGCTTCATAAACTGGTGGTGATGGATTGGAGTGACATGCAGGAATTACTGGATCAGTCTGTTCAGCAGCCCTGTCCTCCAAGTTTCCTTCAACCTCTATTCTGTCATATTCTTCATAGGCTGCTAAAATGCCTGGCTGTTCCTAAAAGTCATTTATGCAGCAATATTTGTTTTGACTATCCTAAATGACAAATTATTCCACATGGCTACATGAATTGAATGATTCTGCCTGAATTCACTCTTTGCTCATAGTTTTTCAATTAAATTCTTTCAAATCAAATTGTTACTCACTTTTCAAATTATACTTGCTGCTGTTGCTAGGTGTTGTGTATTTGGGACCCCTTTATTAGCATGAGCAGTTGATGGTGATTTGCTCCTCTTAAGCCAAGGGGGGTGAGTTGGATTTAAAAGCACAGCTGATAGGTCATACTGTCCAGCAGCTCTAGGGATGTACAGAGACAAGGTGTCACAGAATCAGTGAGGATGTGAGCTAAAAGTATGTCTGCTATTTGGTGGTAGTTGCTTCTCTGCACATTTTAATCCTCTGTAAAATGGTTTAACTATTTTGCATTATTTGTAGTGGAGCCTAGGGACATATTGGCAGGAATCAGTGGATGCTGATTTAAACAAATTTACGCCTGCAGTAATCTGTAAGTTCACCCTAAACCTTATCCATTTGCAGTAGATAAAGTAGTATCAACAAAGTCATACACATGGCATGTTAACTGACAACAGTTTTGGCTGTTTACAGTTACCAGAACAACCACAGCAAAAAGTGTTAAGATAAATTAAAAGCTTATTTGAACTGAACTGTTCTTTGGAATTCAGACTATTAAAGGGTTTTTCTTGATAATGTAGAATGTAAGAATTGTTACTTAAAAATCTGAAACATTTAACTTATTCTCTGCTGATGACATTATATTTACATTATATTAAATTATATTTATTATTCAATCTTCAATGAATTTACAAAATGCTTCAGTTTTGCTTATGTAGTTACCTATCAATAAAACCCCAGTTAGCTCTAAAAGGTCACTGAGCTCTGAACAGCAAGGTCAACATAAAACAGAGGTGAAAAAAGCAGGTGGCTAAGCACTAAATGTGGATGAACAGAACTCATTCAGCAGAGTTTCCTGCAGTGAGTACTACACTGAGGATGTGCTGTTGGTACAAAGCTCTGGTCTGTAGGGATTTCTAAGTTAATTCTGAAGGATTTTTTTCAGCAGAGCTGGTTAACATATTTGTATGGCTTTTGGTACCCAAAGTAACCCTAACATCTCTGCCTGGCATTGTACTGTGCAGGGAGGGCAAAGTCCCTGGGTCCTGATGGAGCCTGGATGTGCTCTTGTCCTCTGGTTATTGTTTCACAGTTTGAGTGCCAGAGCCTTTGCTTTGGGGATGGGATGAAATAGCTGTTGTTAGCATCACTTTGCCATCAAATAAAGCAGTAACATGTCAGTTAAAGCACTGTGTGGAAATAATATCTATTTCAGTTTCTGTAATTTAAACATCAAAGATTGTGTTGGAGCATTTTGTGGTTTTTTGTTTTGTTCTGTTAAATTGCACCTTTTTTTGCGCTGAGAGATTTTAATATGATTTATGGGTATATAAATTTTAATACATGTAGATATTAATGTACATTACTAGACTATCTCAGAACTCCTGATATCAGATTTTTTTATGGTTTGTATTAAAAAAAATATATTGATATTTCAAAAAAACACCCACCAAAAGCTTAAATTGATATTTCATGGGAAATTTCTCATGAAATGCCTGAATTTTCACCAGGTGCAGACTCTACGTCTGGCAGCACCAGAGATCTCATCTAATCCCTAGGATCTGGGGGCTGCTTGGAGTGGAAGGGTATTTTCATGGCTTATTTAGACCAGTGGATTTGGTGGGAGCTGCCAGCTCCCCTCTCTTTTATTTATTTGTTTTGGTTTTTTCAAATGCATCAGAGTACCTGTTGTCTCCAATAAAGTGGAAAATATTTTGAGGAAAAACTAAAGCAGACTGTGAGTTTTCCTGATGGAACACACTGAAAAGGACTCCAAGGTAAAAATGTGATGAGATGTTTTAGGTGCAAATTAGCCTGCCCTTCAGTTTTTGCACCTCCTTTCTTGCTTTCATGGGCAGTACTGACAAGGATGGGAAATATTTGCAGCATTTGGAGCTGTTTCCCTTTTCCTGGAAACAGCTGCTCATTCTAGAGAGCTCTATTTTTAACTCTGCATCTCCAAGTGAAAAATGCCCCCTCTTCAGTGTTCACCAGAATTGTATGGCATCAAAAGTGGTGTTGAAGCTGTCAGGAGCAGTTGGACCCAGGAACATGGTTTCCCTGCTTTCCCTTTTTTGCTGGCTTGGCAGCTCTACCCCTTCTTTCCCAGCCATGAACAATGTTCAGGTCACTCTCAGTGCTTGGCAGCCCTCTCCACTCCTCACATATGGCCTGGGGTGTCTGTCCCCTCCTGCATCCCATGTGAGTGCTCTAGCTAGAGCTTGGTCCTGGCAGGAAATTTATATTTTCCAGCTGAAGGCTTCTACTCTCTACAACTTCACAGGGAGCTGCTGGAGCATCATCAGATAACATTGACACTTTCTACTTAACAACCCATTTTTAACCAGAAACTTAACACCTCTCTGTACTTAGCAATACGGACAGCAAACCACTGTGCAAAATGCTTCTGGAATAAGGGGGTGATGGATGTTTGCACCTTGTTTCCTTGGCTGATGGGAGGCCAGATCTCACACCTCAGCCTCAGGAGGCTGCTGGGAGAAGGAGCCTCACTGTGACATCTGCCTGTGTGCTGCTTGGGCTCTAAGCATCATTCCCCAATAGTATCACAAGGTAGGACATAATTCACTGACCAGAGCTGCTGAGCTCAAAATGAAGCCTGCATTTTCAGATTTTTCATCAAATATAAGCAGCTAGGGTAGATAATAATTTGGTAAGATACTCAGTGACTTATATTTTATTTTTAATTCATGGTGTTAGTACATGCCATCACCCCATGGACTCTATTTACAGCATTAGGGGCAGCAGGGTCTTCTTTCCTTCTAGAAGACACATTTTACAGAATCACAGAATCCTAGTGGTTGGAAGGGACCTCGAAAGATCATCTAGTCCAACCCCCCCTGCCAGAGCAGGGCCACCTAGAGTACATCACATAGGAACGTGTCCAGACGGGTTTTGAATGTCTCCAGTGAAGGAGACTCCACGACCCCCCTGGGCAGCCTGTTCCAGGGCTCTGTCACCCTTACAGTAAAAAAATTTTTTTGAATATTCAACTTGAACCTCCTGTGCTCCAATTTACACCCATTACCCCTTGTCCTATCACTGGTCACTACTGAGAAGAGCCTAACTCCATCTCCCTGACACTCACTCCTTACATATTTGAAAACATTGATGAGGTCACCCCTCAGTCTCCTTTTCTCCAAACTAAAGAGACCCAGCTCCCTCAGCCTTTCCTCATAAGGGAGATGTTCCACTCCCTTAATCATCTTAGTAGCTCTGCGCTGGACTCTTTCAAGCACTTCCCTGTCCTTCTTGAACTGAGGGGCCCAGAACTGGACACAATACTCCAGGTGCGGCCTCACCAATGCAGAACAGAGGGGGAGGAGAACCTCTCTTGACCTACTAACCACACCCTTTCTAATGCACCCCAGGATGCCATTGGCCTTCTTGGCCACAAGGGCACATTGCTGGCTCATGGTCATCCTCTTGTCAACCAGGACCCCCAGGTCTCTTTCACCTACACTGCTCCCCAGCAGGTCAGCCCCCAACCTATACTGGAACATCTTGTTGTTCTTCCCCAAATGCAAGACTCTACACTTCCCCTTGTTGAATTTCATCATGTTTCTCCCTGCCCAACTCTCCAGCCTGTCTAAGTCTCTCTGAATGGCAGCACAGCCTTCTGGTGTGTCAGCCACTCCTCCCAGCTTAGTGTCATCAGCAAACTTGCTGAGGGTACATTCTATACCCTCATCCAAGTCGTTGATGAAGATATTGAACAACACCGGTCCCAGCACCGACCCCTGAGGGACTCCACTAGTCACACACCTCCAACCAGATTCTGCCCCATTGACTACAACTCTCTGACTCCTTCCTTTCAACCAGCTCCTGATCCACCTCACTACCTGATCACCAAACCCATAATTGATCAACTTATCTACAAGGATGCTGTGAGAGACGGTGTCAAATGCTTTACTGAAATCAAGATAAACCACATCTACTGCTCTTCCATCATCTATCCACCTAGTAATTTCCTCATAGAAGGTTATGAGGTTAGTCAAACATGATTTACCCTTGATAAAACCATGCTGACTGCTCTTGATGACTCCCATGTCCTTGATATGCCTGGAGATAGTGACAAGAACAAGTTGTTCCATCACCTTTTTTTTGTAACAGAACTACCAATATTAATAAAACAATATACCTGTAAGTGAAAAAAATCTAGAGAAACCTATTGTTGGGGGGAGGATATTGGCAAAAAGAAAAGGCAAAAAGAAAAGCAGTTTGCTTGTGACTATAGTTTTAGTGGCTGTGAAAAGGAGATTCTTTTTTAGTTCAAAAGCTGAGTCTTAAGGTGAACAAGTTAAATGTGCAGAAATTCTGTATTTCAGGGAGGGATACTACAGATTGTTTGGGGACAGAAAATCCTTCTAATATTGACATGTTAAAATATATAACATTGATATCATATCTGAAGTGACATTTTCTTGCTGCAGTAACTTAGACATTTTCATAGCAAGAACTTCATTTCTTCTCCCTGTTAGCATTATCTTGACACCATCAGGGAATCCCTTTTTCATTAAATGCAAAGAATAGAGAAAAACCTGCCCAAATTAACTTTTTACTGAGCATGCCAAACTGTAAAAAAAAATCTTTGTTATGAGAGACTGTTCTTAGCAGTTCCTCTACTGCATCTTATTATACGTGATGCATCACATCTTCTAGTATCTTGATTTTTCTAAAGGAAACCTTCCTTTCTGTGACCAAAAAAAAAAGCCAGAAATGGGTTAAGTGCTGACAAATACAGTACTAAAAGACCAGAAAGTTAATTTCACAGCTGGGTTCTCAAGCCATTGCCAAAATAACTGTCTATTTAAAGCCACATATAGGAAGTGCCAAAAATTAGAGTTTTCTTTTGATACATTTTACATGATTTGTATTAATTTTTATCAAGGTCCTTGTTTTGTAAATATTAAGTTTCTATTTCTTAGAGTAAAGCATTTATCTTAAACCTTTAATTTGGATTCTAGCTTGTCTGGCCAGCAGCATCCCATTAGCTGCTGTAGACAGCTAAGCATCTTTCTATGGTCAGAGCACATTTAATAGCCACTGATTTCTGTAGTGACTTTATTTTTTCTAGCGACCTCAGGCAAACCCAGTGTGATCCAGAAAGAGAAATGGGGCTGTTTGCTTTTGACCACATTTGGAAAATGGAGCAGTTTCTCTGCCTCTTGCAAAGTGTTGCTTGTTCAGCCATGCAAAAACCCCGACATAAATCTGCAGGAACTTCTGCTTCTGCAGAGTCAACAGGAAAAATTCAATCAAGGGAGGGATCAGTGCAATGCAGGTGCCCGTTCACCGCTGAGTAAGTGACACAGCCGCTCATGTTCTGTCTTTTAACATCTCCTTTTCACCCGACACCTGACAAGGTCCTGATAAATTGAGCTGACTTCTGCTGGTTTCAAAAGCCCCTCAGTAAGCTGAGGACCAGGACAGGATCATGAGAGATGCAGGTACCCATCCCTGGTCACTGTAGGAACTGTGTAACTGCTAAAGTGACAGCACAATATATCCACAATGATAAAAATTCCTTCACTTTCTCTGCCTCAGATGATCCAGATTGATGACTTTCACATTCACCAGAGTGACCTGTTAATGCTGGGCTCATGAAAAACGGGTCTGGAAGATAAACATTACGTAGTACCTCCATATTTCCTGGAGAAAGTACAAGTTCTAAGGGCAATGAGAAATGTAGCAATATGCTGCAGTCTATGAATTATATATAGTGTCAGTACTCTTGGCTCTTTACTTACAGCCTCACAGACTGCCTCCCAAGCTCATGAACATGCAAAGTAATTAGAATGGCAAATAGCATTAGTTTTTATTGACCTGTGATGCCCCCTAGTTCTCTGTCATGTTCTGAAACATCATCTAGGTTTTTTTCCTTCAACCTTAAATCAGCAGTTTGCAGTTTATAGCATTGATTATTTGGTATTGTCTAATTTATTGATGTGGACAGCCAAGGCTTCCACACTTGTTATTGGTTGCTCATTTATCCAATGTTCTGTCACTGTGCACAGCAACTGTAACTTGCTGAATCCGTTACTATATACTGTAAATGTCAGATATGAGCTCCCACTTTAAGAATTGCCTTTTATTCTGGGAGCTGCTGAGCCACATTCTCCAAGTGTATTACACTTTCAGTAGTGGAAATGATTTAGTATAAATGATAGGATTGTGGGGTTTCTGCCCACAACGGTGAGGTAAAGCACAGCCACCAAAATAAACATGGGTATTTTCATTTCCTATATAAAAGAGGCTTCCTTCATCATCAAAGTGTAAACTCGATGTTTATTCTTCTTTATGAATAATAGATAGGCAGATAGATGCATGAACAGGGTGTAACACTGCCCCTGAAACCATTTTGCTTATGATAAACTGGATATACATGAGTGAGCAGATTGCTTTGCCCACTGAAAATGCAGCCTTCCCACCTTCCCAGAGAAACACTGCAAATCTTCACTAATGTTTTGAGTCATAAGAAAAGTGTGACCATAGGAAGCAATGTTCTTTTGAAATGGCCAGAGAAATTTTAATAGGTGAACTGTAGTAATTTTAGCAGGGGATCAGGGTGATGTTTCCTCCACACAATGTTGACACCTTGCAGAGCTGGTTTATACGGCATAGCACTTGGGGCTGAGTATCTGAGATGAAACTTTCTGCTGTGGAAGGAGTAGTGCACACTACTGAATTGTCAGCATTATTTCTTGCTGCACTTCTGTTATCCTCAAAGTTGCCTTATTCAGGCACCTGTTTGGCCTGACCCTGCTTAGCTTATGAGCTCTGACAGTAGTAGTATTGCTTCAGGCTCTGATATTACTCTTATCAAGTTCACCATAAGACTGAAGCTAACAACTTACCAATGTGTTTTTTTTCTGGGCCTTGTGATTTTTAAGTTGAAAATGCATACAAAAATATGGTTGGTATGTTACATACCCTGTCTGTCTCTAATACCATGGAACAACATGGAATATATATTCTCAATTTTTATCAGAACCAACCAAGCTATTTTTTATCCTTCAATAGTATTGATTTACCTCTTGTAAGCAGGAGAAAAATAAGTGTTCAACTCAATTTGTATGTAGGTTTTTATGACTCCAGTTTATTTGAAAGGAATCAGTAGCTACTATAGGTTATGCTAGACTTTCATGTAGTGACTTATTTACTGTACATGTTGAGTGGTTTTTGCAAAGCAAGCATGTTTCAGTAAATAAAATCAATTTGCAACCAATGGGAAGGGAACAGTAAGTGATTGAACTTCATCTTTTTCTTTAGCTTAAAATGAAAAACTCTCAAAGGTGTTGTTTATGACAGGCACTATAGGCTGAAATACTCCAGGAAAGTGCAGGAAATATAAAGTGCAGAATTGCAAAGCAAAATGATTTAACAGTAAAATTAAACATTATAGCTGTGAATTTGTAAGGCAGCTTCAGATTCTTATCCTTTTTTTTTTTTTTTTTTTTTGTCCCTTTAAATTTTTGGGGGTTATAGCCCAGCTACAGGCTTAAAGGACTGTTTCTTCTAGTAAAGAGCAACATGGTCTGTCTGGTCTCTGATTTTATTTTATCTTGGCTGGTGCCCATCTGTTGTGTGGGTACCTGTCTGCCAGGAATTGGTCTGAGATAATTTCATGATGGCTTGAGACAATAAAAGGTTGTATCAAGGCAGACTAAATTCCAGCACCAGATGGCTTTTCATCTTTATAGAGCACATACCACATTAGCAATCCAGTTGTGGCCAGCTGAGTTGCCTGTCCTGGGGCATGAGGGGTTACAGTTCCTGGCAGGGAAGGAACCAGTTTGCCCTTATGATTTCTCTAGAATACATTAACATGCTTCTTTTTCTTCTTAAATGGGAGAAGAGGTACATCTGGAACAAGGCAGGGCCCTGACAGCTCTGTAACCTCTCAGTTGCTGTGGTAACTGTATCTGGGCAGAACTTTTTAAGAAAAATAATTTTATTGAATATATGTATGTACGTGTGACAGTGAAGTGATGTGATTTAGAGATGTCGTTTCTGTTGTGCTTCTCTTGGGTCACAGGATGTTGCAGAAATACAGGCAACTTAATTTGTTAATAAAACAGGAATGAGAACCACTCTGTAAATTTTTCCACATGGGGTGGATGACATTATGGGAGGAAGGATGGGAAGGACTGAGTGGGCAGGGAGGAAGTTTTCTCATACTTGATTGAGCTTTTTGGTATAAAAGTCATTTGAAACTAGTGAAAAACCTAGCCAAAATAGCAGGTTGATAAAGAAATGTGTGTTTTCTGAAAAAAAGATCATGAGTTTTGCCACAGAGAAATGTTAGCTTTTGTACCCTTGTGAAATACTTTTTTCCTTCTATAGCAAAAATTCCATTCTGGGATAAACCACAGCTTTTCTGTATGTCCTTCAGAGAGAAAGATTTCACTGCTTTCCTGACTAAAAGACTTTGACAAAGAAGCTGGTCTAGAGCTTTGGGCAGTTCTGCACTCAGAGTGATCAGAGTCTAAGGGGATGTAAGAAAAGATGGTAGAGAGGTCAGTGTGGAAGGGTGGTGGTGCTCAAGGGCTGGTATTATGGTGTTTTCACCTCCAGCAATGACAAAGCCTGTTATGTCCTCATCTTTAACAGGCTTCACAGAGCCTTTGCCAAAAAATGTTTCATAATTTACTCATAATCTGAAGTTAAATCACATGCAATTGGTTGTTTTAAACAAACTTGCCAAACAGAAATTTCCATTCCATGTTAGTGGCTTCCCATACAAGCCAGTTCAAGTTCCTATAGGGGATGCCAACATGACTGAAGAGAGCATGGAAACATTTCCAACCATTCCCTTCCTGGTAGTTATCAATGCATTCATTTTAGAAGAGCAGTCATGGAGGCTGGGCACATCTCAAATGTAAATGTTGTATCCTTTTACCTGTAGGGAAAAATGCCCCCCTTTTATTCTTGATTTCTTCTTTTTCTCCACTTTCCAAACATGAATTATTCTACTCTCCACTCTCTACTGTTCTGACATCGTGACTGGAATTGTGCATTTCATAAGCAAATACTGAGCTTTGTTGCAGTTGGAGTTGATGATGGGGTGGGGGGAGAGGTTAATGTGACCCATCATGCTGTGAAGATGAAGAATAGGAATTAAATGTATTAGTTTAACTTAGAGGATATTGACTGGAAAGAATTAAAGATTGTTCCTTTTCATTAAGTTTTGGGAGGGTCAGAGCAATGGCTTTTAGCACTTGCAAGATCTCTGGCTATCTGCTGCCTCTCTGTATTTCCCATCAACCCAGACCTTGTTTTAATATTTAAAATTATACCTGTTTTCTTTATCTAGCCCTGGAAAAGGCTCTAATCCTTCTCCTTGTTCTGCCAGTGCCCTAGCTGCTACAGCTGTTGCTGTCACATTTAATAAGGACTTTATAGAGTTTAAATATTGCATTGCTGCACTAGCTTTTCTTTGGTGTAAGAGGAAAGCTTTGCTCACTGGCTCTGCTGCCTACGTGTGGGTTTCAGCTGAAGGTGACAGGAACTTGTAACTTGCCCCAGGTTGCCCGTGGAGCTCCCCACAGTGCAGGTGCAGCCATCGATGGAGCTATGAGCCCTCTGTGCCATGGACAGACCCCATCCAGCACAGAGCCCTCTGATTTCTCCCAGGACTGTGGGATTTGCCAAATTTACATCTTTCAAAGAAGAAATATAAATTCACCACATTACAGTTCCTGACCTAGAGTTGTGCCACCACTTCAACTTTGTGCTTGCATGTTTCTCCTTTGAAAATCGCCAGCGATTCTGTGGTGCCTTTTCTGCAGTAAAAAGGTAACTTGCCTTTGCTCACTAGCAGACTAGGTTGTAAATAAGGCAGAAATGTGGACACTAACTTGACATTTTAAAATGTCAGGAGGGGGTGGAATCAAGACTAAAATTTGATGTCCTCATGCCTACAGTAACTCAAGTGCTTATTGAAATATTCTTCTTCCCAGCCTTGAGCTCTGTATGTGTCAATCCAGCTGAATATAATTGGGGCTGTTTATTTTGACAGACAGTCAAAATTCAAGAAAAATATGGAAGAAAACACTCAACCCCCAGTCTGCAGTGTGCTGCCTTGTACCCTCCTGTGTATGTTGTATCTCCTCCTGTTCTCTCCCCAAAACACTTCCATCTCTCTCCACAACCAGGCTGGATATTTACATTCATTCACAGTGTTAAACCATGCATTAAAAAGCCCATTTCCTTTCTGAAGCTGTTCATCATCTCCTAGGACCTTTGATGACTCCCCCTTCCCTTGATTCTGCATCATTCTCATGTTTTCAGTATGACAGAGAGCAAGTTTACTTTTTTTTTCCTCCTAACATTACAAAAAGGCCAACCTCTCTTGTTAGGCTTTCTTTTGAAGTGTCCAGGGTGAAAAAAGCTGAGCTGCAGGATTTAAAAACTGTTGCTAAAACATGACATTTTTAAAAATTCATAATAAAGTCTAGGTTAAGAAAGAAGTTATACTGTGCAATGCATGTATTTTCACCTAAACATTACAGGCTGTTCTTTTGTTTGAATTTTCTGGGTGATAAAGGAAAACAGATGAATGTGAAGTTTGGTAAAAACACTACATTTCAAGAATATCATCAATTATATTTGGGCACCTTGTGGCATGTTTCTGTCCTTTAAAAAGGACTGGGTTTGGCTTAGTGTACTTGTACTGCTCTGATTCTACTTTAATTCACAGACATTTGTGTTTCTGTGCTTTCATTGTTGGTGACATGCCTGGTGAATAACAGCTTGCTGGGTTTACATTATGAAAATAAGAAAAGGAAATGAAAATGCAGATCCTTATCTTCAAGCAAAGATGCTTAAATTAGAGCAAATCTTTTTGTTGTTCTTATGTTTGCTAAATATAAGACATAGTAATAACCCAGAAGCTGATGGAGAAACATCTGCAGTATGGAAAGTGGCAACTTGAATTTTCGAAGTCATGCCCATTAAACCTGAACCAGATAGAAGTTAAACCTAAAAAGAGATTGTTTCCATGTCTGGATTTGAGGTTCTCCATCATTCCAGTGCCTCCTTTCATGTCTAGCTGAGAACTTACAACCAGGCTGTGCTATATTGTGGTGGAGGGAGAAGGAGAGAATCTCCAAAGAGCAGCTGTGATTGGTGGCCCAGTGTCTGTAGTCCAAATCAGTCCAAAGACTTGGTGGAGATGTGGAAGGGGAAGGCTAAACCAGATGCCTAAAAGCAATCTAGAGCCTCAACTGGCACAAATCAGAAGTAAATATCTAGAAGACGGTGCTACTTTGTACTGATCTTTATATTAAATTCACAGTTGTTTATTGTGGAGGTGGGTTTAAAAAGTTGCTCCAATTGATTTATATTCAGCTTGCAGCTTGCTGTATATGCCAAGGACCTTGCCACTGGAGAGGTCATTGCAAGAGACCACAAGTAACAACACGAGTAATTGTTCTCCTGTCATCTGAAGACCTAGTGTACCAATTACTATTTAAAATCCTTATTTAGAGTGTTTGTCGTAAACGCTTTGATAGTGGGAGCACTTTTGAAATATTAAATGCTATTTTCCTTTTATCCAGAGCCAGGATGAGGGGGGGAGACCCTTGAAAGAACATGGCTGCAATTTCTTGTATGAAGCTCATTTGTCAATGTAACAGATGCTCTGCTGTAGTGATGGGGTTGTTGTCGTGTCTGCTGTTTATCACTCCAAGGCTTGTCCTGCAGGCAAGATATGCCTACAATATAAAGCAGTGCAGGAATGGAACTCTGTTCTGTCTCTGTCTGAGGGTGTGATGACTGTCCTGGAGGACAAGGCAGATGCCACCATCCTGATGTGGTGCCTTGTCCTTGGGGCACTGCGTGGCAGGCGGCTGGCACAGCTCTCGTGCCCCAGCTGCCTGGGTGCTTCTGCACTGCTAATGCTGGTACTGCTCACTCAGGGCTCCCTCTGCTGTGGTCCATCACATCCACATGGACATGGTCTGAGCAGCTGCTGAAATTAAACAGACTCATTTTGATTTTCTCAAGGCAATCATTTGTATTAAAGGTAGAAGGCTGAGACCTGATCTGAAAGGGATGTGTTGCTGGTATCCTTTGTACAGTTGATGTGAAGAACAAAATCAGTGAAACTGGTTGGTGTGCTGGTGTAAAATTCATGGGAAATGGATGCTGGGCTTTCAATGTTTTCCAAGTATTTTTTCTAAATTGACCTTGGTTTTGAGTTTCTGACCTTCCAAAGAGAAAAAGAGAATCTGAACAGATATTTTTCTTGCAACAAAAATGGCAACAGCAAAATGAACTCTGGACTCTGATCAGGATTGAGAAATTTCAGCCAGAAAGGGGAAGATTTGGAGGTCACATTTGGTGTGATATTGTCACAACAGTGCATCCCTGATTGTGTACTTGTATGTAAACCTGTAGCTAATTTACCAAGGGCTAATGTGTGCCTACCAAAGAAAACACAGAATGATAAAACATGATGTGACAAGTGTAGGAGAAAAGTAACCAAGTGAGTAAATAGTACATGGTTTGCAAGAAATCCTTTGCTGCATGAAACTGAAAGAAGAATTTTTGCCAGCTTCCTGAGATGAAGCTGATTGTGCTCTAGACAGTTAACATTAGTAGCAAGAATCTAGAATGCAAAAGCAAACATGAATTTTATATATAGAGTAATCTTTTTATCTAATAGCAACGGGATGAGTGTTCCTAGGCTCATTCCCTAAGTCACCAGAATAGCAAACCTTCTGGAAAAAAGCAGTCTGATTTCTGTTTATGTTAGGGAAAATAATGTGCTGTACCCAGTGGCCTTCTGCCTGTATCCAGTTGAGAGGTTGGTCCCTTGCAGGCATCCGTGGCAATGCTGAAGAGCAGCTATTTGGATGCATAGGTGAAAGAGTTAGAAAGATGAAGAGGTGAAGGAAGCAGGCAAAAAAAGAGCTTCCATTTCCATGGAAGAGAGTGAATTTTTGGTGGGTGTTAAGTTTCCTTTGCAATGGAGAGCAAGCTTTTCAAGCCATGCTTTGTTCCCCCCTAAAAAGAAACGTATGCAGTTACAGCTGTGAAAATTATCATGTGCTAAGCTAGTCTCAAATGTCTGCTGCTTCATTTCATAGTTATAATTTTGGAAGCATAGCACACAGCAAAGGCCTTCATTCAGGACTAAGCTCAAATCAAGTTTTAAGTTTTGAAATTGAAGTCAGTTATGAAATCCCCAAGCATTTCAAAATGCTCCTGAAGCGTTTAGCAGATGAAAAATGTATTTTATGTTAAACAATTCATTCAAAATGTAAAACAAGGGAAGGAGGGAGGAAACAAATGTTTTTTAGCAGCAAAATAAGTTAATAACTTCTAATTTGGATTGTCTTACCTATGCTGAAAAATATCAGGACCTTAAAATAAAGGCAGAGGTGGGAATGCATTGATACCAGAGCAGGCATGCACAGACCTCTTGCTGTCTGGTGTGGAACTGAAACTACTGACATGAATTTACTCAGAGCTCCTCATTCTCTACCTCATCAGCTTCCTGGTGATTTTGCTGCCCATGTGGAGTAGCACTTCGTGAGCCTCTTGAGCTTTCCTGCCTCAAATCTGACTCTTAAGTCCCCTACTCAGAATGTCTGGAGTTATCCTTGGGCCTTAATGGATTTCTGCGGGACCAAGGTTAAGCATGAGGCTACTGCTCATCCCTTAACCAACACTCTGATGCTATTCAACAAAACATAGAAACACAGAATCAAGGAATCATTTTGACTGGAAAAGACCCTAAAGGTCACCAAGTCCAACTGTTAACCCAGCACTGCCAAGTCCACCACTAAACCATGTCCCTCAGCACTACACCTACACATCTTTTAAATACCTCCAGGGATGGTAACTCCACCCTTGCCCTGGGCAGCCCCTTCCAGTGCATAAACAAGTGTTTTATTCTTTCCGAAGTTGATGTGGTTTAAGGGCAGTCATATAGTGTTCGACTTTGGTGAAAGAGAAATGGATTTTCAGGGAAGTGGTGCATGTGGAAACCTTTGCAGGGTCCTTCTGTCTCCCAGGGCTGCCTCCTCTATTCACCTCCAGCTCAACTTTGTGGGGCCAGCACATACCAGAGTGCAGCTTTTCCAGCTGTGACAGCATTGCAGCTACCACTGCTGTTGTAAATCAACCAGACCTTTTCTGTAATGCCCTCTAATCCCAAACACTTGAAAGTATATGGGGAACTTATGCTGAATCAATACCTTCTGAATGAGGAAGCTTTTCTTAGAGATCTGATGATACAAATGAAAGTTTGGCTCTTGTGCTGAACAAAGTGCACTTGTGCAGCAGTTTCATCTCTGAAAGGCGTTTTTAGCTGCAGCTACTAGAAACACAAATGGCAAAAAGCATGTTTTGTTGTGGAGGCTGTACTGAAAATAAAACTTGTCTTGTAGTTATGTACCAAGTAATAATGCTTTTTAAAAAAAGCTGTTTGGAAAGTGCTACTACTTGAATCAGGCCTGTCTTCATCTCGTTAAAATAAATGTATTTATTAAGCATGCATATCTTTATCTCTTATGTAATGAGAAGAACAGAGCCATGTCACAGATCTGCAGTGTCTTTTGTGCTCTACAAATTCGGTGCGACAGTCACTAGACAAAAAGTGATTTATACTGTGTCTTGTAATGGGTGGAATAATTAACAGTAGTGGCATCCATCACTTCTACAACATGCTTATCTAAGACCTTTTCATTTGATTCAAGAGAAAAGCAGGAACAAAACACAGGAATAGAACAATAAAAGCCAGTTAAATACTTGGCCCTTTAACTTGGTGTGCCTAATTTGGACAGCTGATTAATAAATCTGCAGCTTGAACAAAGTGATGCTTAATAATTTGGTCACGATCTGGTCTCAGTTTGTCAGAAATTAATTCTGCCAGAATAAGAACAAGGGAAAAATAATCCCCACAACTGTCACTGGAGTTTGAAGGCTATTGAATGAGTTTCCATTTTACTTTCTGTCGAGACACTTTACTTCCTGGGAGCAAGTAATAGCTAAAGTTTTTGGAAAAGTTCCTTGTCATCATAAGGCATGAGATTCAAAGGAAGAGTTGATGTCTTAACAAAATAGCACACATGGGTGAATCTCTGTTCAGCTCTGGTGTAGCTCTCCTTCTGATTTCCAACAGGTGTTCACTTCTTCAGAATTTCCAAGTTTTTAAAAGTGAGACTGATTAGAAATCTGACTCTGACATCATGCACTTCTCTTTCATTCTGGCACAGGCATGCATTGGGGTTATGGTATCTCTCTTTGTTTTGTGGGTTTTTTTTTATCAAATAACTTTTGCAAAGGTTCTTGCCAAGTGCACTGCCATCAAACTCCATGGAAGTGGCAATCCAGCACAATAGTACTGGAGAACAATTTGGTACTGAAGGAATGTTGCACTGGATAGGAAGCATGCCCTAGTGAAACCCACACTCCTGTGCATCTTCCTACAGCTCTGTGCTTGTTTTCTGCCATCAATAGCCTTCTGTTAACAAGAAAATCTTATTTGCTGGCTCTGATCATTTTGATAAAATAGGGGTGCAAGAGGACACTGCATAATTCTGTACAAGATGTGGAGATAAAGGCTCTCAGAAGACAATTGTAAAAACTGAACTCTACTGGGATTGGTCTTTTTTCTGTGCTGAGAGAAAGCCTCAACATGTAAGCATGGGAGATATCCAGGAAGTATTAGGTACAAGATTTATGAGAGGCTTAAGTGCAGTATGAAACTGACTGGCTAAAAATATTAGCAAAGCTAATAAGAGGAAGAAATAATTTTCTGACTATAAATCACATTTGTAACTGTGCAAAGTAAGGTTAAAAGGTCATTTGGATCTTGGGCTCCATCATCTGAGATACTTCTCTTAGCACTGATGCCCTCAGCATTGCATAATTCTGTGTCGTTTGGTGTGAGGTGAAGGAGTTGGGTAGTGTGAGCACCTAAAAACAAATCTGATTTACACATTTTGAAAATTTTACACAAGTAGATCTCAGTTTAAGGAGGGAGTAGTCACACACCTCCTTGCTAGCAAAGGTCTGAGGAGTTTATTATTTAGAGGAGTACCTTTGAGAGCTCAGAGGAAGGGTGGTTATCTCTGGAGTACACCACCAATTCTGCCTAAAGATTATGTCCAGAAGAGGAGCAGGTAATAGCACAGATCATCAGAGAAACCATTATATGTTGGTATGAACAGTATTGGAGAATTCAGCCTGGAAAGTCACAGTACCTGTTTGCAAAGGAAGGAGCACAGGGGAAACATTTTGTTCAGTTTTATTAAAATTGCACATTAATTTGTATGATTTGGGGCTTATTTTTGTCTTAAAACAAAAAAAATTTCCTTTCAGACAAGAATCTTCCTTGCTGCTTCAACTCATCTCACATTCAGATAGAAAAAGAAGAACAAGTTTTAATTCTATTGCCCTTGAAAAACAATGGCCTTTCGTTAAAGAAGAATATTTTTGGTGAAATACAAAATAGCTTAATGAAATATAAAACTTTTCAAGTGGTCATTGAAATCCAAAAGACTGAGTTTTGGGATTAGTGCAGGAAAAAATATAAATAAGTACATGTCTGTCAGCACTGGGGTGCCACATTGGTTGTGTTCTTAGAGCACATGAAGCTTCCTGTGAATTTGCCAACTGCTAAGTATTGGTGTCATTTACTGAGGTCCTTTAACAGCTTAAGAATGACAACAGCAAAAATCCCACATTATAATCTGTTCAAAATAATTATGTAAGATTCCAGTTGATCAGAAGAAACATATAGCTTCTCAGCCTATAATTAGCAGACATAATTGCCAGCTTTGCTTTTTCATCTAGACACAGGAGCAGGTTAGGGTTTTTTGCTTGTTTTAGGAATTTTTTTGGTTGCTTTTTTGTTGTTGTTGTTTGATTTAGGGGGGTTTTTGTTTGTTTTTTGTTTGTTTTTTGTAGGATTTTTTTTTTGAGCTCTCTGGGGCTTCTTTGTTGTTAGTTTTGGATTTTTTGGTTTGGTTTGGTTGGTTGTTTTTCTCTCTGAGAATCTGCATTGAAAACTGAAAAAAACTGGGAAGGATTCACACACTTAGTGCTGCAGAACAGAGCTTGGAGAAACATTTGAGATTCTATGCAAAGGTCTGTTTCAGTAACAAAGCCTGCACAGCATGTACCTAAATATTCTTTAAATAACTTGAAAAAAAGAGAAAATTAATATTCCCCAAGTGTGCAAGTGCTTCTGGTTTTAGTGGACATGAATCTCTGTTTGTTACTGAGGGGCTTGTGATCAGTTCCTTCAAAGTAAAAAAAAAAAAAAAAGTGAACAAGTTCTCAAAGGCTTGTGATCAGTTCCTTCACCCTCTACACCAGTAGAGAGTGAGTCTTTGGCCCCCACTAGTGGTTCACCCAGGACCATAAAAATATATCCCAGCTGGCTGCAAGTAGCAGGACTCCCTTACTGTGATTGTTATGTGGCTCTTCTTGGAGATCAGAAGCTCCCAAAACTTAAACCTTCAGAGTTTCAGCTCTGCTGCTCACCTAATTCAACTCAGGGCTTCGAAGGAGTTATTAAATTCAGACTGTGTTCTTTTCATCTCCCCAAAAAAGCTTGAGCCTACTCACTGTTTACACAGAGAGTAGGATAACTGATGAATTCCTGCTTCCAGTATTCTGCAGTAGGATAGGAGCAAAAGTAATAGTTGTTATTATCTACTGGGGTTATAACTCCTAATTTTTCCTGCTTTGGCTAAAAAGTTTTCACATCCTTGGGAAAGTCATCATGTAATCTCGGTGGGTGTTATAGATGGGGATGTGGAGGTGACTGTAAGAAAGGCCATGGCCCAGGAAATAATTGATGTAACTGGTAATGTGGCAGCAGGACAGCATTCAGCTAGCTCAGATAGAAGCTGGGAAGAACAGCAGCCACATAGTGCTGAAAAGCATTACAGTATTTGTCCTCTGCCCAAACACTTTCAAGACAGATCATTCCAAATCCAGGTCTTTCCTGAGATCAGAAATGTGGTGGTGGATTCAGAGATGTTATATCAGTCACCTAGGAGAGTGTGAGGAACCTTGCTGCAGACCTTCCTGGTTTTGCTTTGGATCTTGACATGAAGGGAACTGTGATGCAAAGAACCTGATCTCAGGCTCCCCCAGCTTCTCAGGTGGTAACACGAAACCTGGGGCTGTACACTGTGCTCAATACCAACAAGGAATCTACTCCTCATGGTTTCTGTGGCATGGTGCCTGGTTAGAAAGGCAACTTTATTTCAGGTAGTTCCATATTCACTTTTTTTCCTAGGCAATAAAAAGGTCTGGATGAGAACCATATGATTCAAGCCTATTTGGAAGTTATCCACCAAAACAGCAGCAAAAATTTGGTGGTAAATCTCTGTGCAGATAGTGTCTGGCATAATTTTATTAGTGCACTAGATATGCTTTTAAAAATTATATCTATTATATCCATCCCAGATGCATTCATTCAGAAGAGAGTAATGGAGCTCAGCTGACAAAAGGGATTTGTCCATTCAGACATGCTGAAGGGCCTTGAGATAAGAAATAATTCACACATAAGCAGTTCCTGAGTTAGAATATTAATTTATAGGAAATACTTTAAAAATAGGTCTTTTGAGGAGATTTTATACGGCTCAGGTTTCTCATTTTTAGAAGCTTTAGAGCTTACTTCACCTGATAACAGTTTGCAAATCCAGTCCCAATGATTTGTGTGCTCACATTCAGCCTTTTCAAGGCATAGTAACTTTGTGAGAAAGGAGTATGTTTTGCTCAGGACATAGCCATGCTATGGTTTTGGAGATTAGCTCAGAGTGCTCTTTCCTGTTGCAGTTTCATGGCTCTGCTGAAAGCTTATTCCCCTTACCTGGGTGACACAGCAGGGATTGATGGGCATTCCTGCAGAATTTCTCCCTGAAAACCCACCCTGAGCTTCCATGTCAATGAGCTTACAGGTACCATGCTGCTACTGCTTGGGTATCCATTACCCAGTAGGTGGGTAGGGAGTGGTACTTGAGGGGTAGAAGTGTGGTCGTGATTTTGTTCTTACAGTTTTGCTAGAAACATTGGAGAGCAATCAGCTCTGTGCTTCTCTTGAGTTCAGTCTTTAGTTGATGTAGAGCTTGCCACTCCTCTAAATGAGCTGAGCTCAGAGATTACATATAGTCTTGCTGCTAAAAACCCCTGGTCAGCAGTGTACAGGAGGGAATATATACTGGTTTGCCCTTTTTCTGATGTTATGCTTATTCCTTGGTAAATTCAAAAATGTCTCGTTTGTGTAATAGAAAATGTACCAGGAATGCAGCTGCTAGAAGAAATTGCATCTTTTCAGGAACTGCACTTATATTAGTAGATTTTTTAGATATTTGGGTTATTGTTTTCTCAGTGGAAGAGAAAGTGCCAAAGCCCAATTTGTGTCTGTTTTCTTCAGACTGAGAGTGTTTCTAAAACTGTGTTTAAAAATGCAGCTTGTAGGACGATGCAAGAAAATCAGACTGTGTAAAAAATGGACAACCCAATTGTCAGGCCTGGACTGGAGAGGGCTTGGAGAGGGCATTGCAGTGGGCAGCTCTTGATTTTGGTCTTGGATACACCTGATGTTAATCTTGATTGCACAAAATAAATGTGAGCCATGCCAATTTTTTGCACAGTCCCCCTGCCTCTGGGGCTACTTTTGTGTTAGTTTCATTTACAGGAATTGAGGTCAGTTTCTTTGAAGGTGATCTGTGAAATTAAAGGCTTCTCTTTGCTTTTATGTGCTTAAGAGGCCAAAGTTTGCAGAGACTCAATGAAGCACTCAATGAAGTCCATTTTTTTTTTTCTCTGATCCTGAGAAAATGCTATTGCATTTCATAAGACATTTCCAAGTAATATCTGCTGTTTACTGACTGGTACTTGCTGTTGTCTGAGCCTCCCCAACATGCAAGAAATATGAAATTTGCCTCTGGCCCTTTAGAAGTTATAGTAGCCTATTTTTCAGTTTCTAGTGAAGAAAATTATTTTTCTTACTGCTCTCTCCTCAGTACTGGAAGAGGAATCAGTCTGGTCCTGCCATCTTGAAGGCTCTCCATCAGCACTTCTCTGATAACTGCAAGGCTTTATTTTGTTCTTCACTTCACAGCTGAGCCAGACACTCTCTCCGTTCCAATAGCCTGGCCATAACATCCAGTACCCTGTTATTCTCTGCAGTGCCACAAGCTGTATTTTAGGATATGTCTGTTTTCTAGTTGTGTGCACAGAGGTAATGTTTTCTGTCTGCTTGCAAGATATGGCATCACAGGTGCACACAGGACTAAATCCTAAACCTAATTTTCTTGGGAGTAAGGCATGGGAAGCATCCTATTCCTTTGTACACAGACTGGTGGAGTCAAACAGACCAGGCAGGCCAGGCCTGGAGATGTTGGTGTTGATGACTGGAGCTCACCAGAGCCACTGCTCATTTACAGTGCTGGAAATCTTACTCTCCAATGTTCCTGCCTTATTGTGGCAGCAGCTTTGCATGCCTAGAGCTGTCACAGAGCTTTCCTGTGTCTAGGAGGGGATGAAGAACAAGAGAAATAAGGAATTAGGAGCAGCAGCAGGTTTTGGCAGTAGCTGGAAAAGGCTGGCTTGCCTGTGAATCCCAGCAAGTCTACTTCTAGCTCTGAAGTAAAAATTCATAAAAATCTCAGGCAGGGAGTAGTTCCCACAGCCTCAGACACAGGGAGGCAAGGCAAAGATACAGAGGAGGGTATGCTTTCTTTGTTGTTTTTATGAATGATCTCACCCTGAATCATCACTAATCACTAATTTTTTTTTTCCAGGCCTTTTCCCTAATTCTAGATTTTGTTCTGTTTTTCCTTTTCCCCAGATGTTCTCTGCCATTGTGTGGTTAAGGAGAATAGATGCATAATTTCTTTATATCCACAGTATTTACATAGAGGAGAAGCTTCATGTACAGACAGACACACAGACATAGGTGTGCAAAACCATGATGCTTTACTGATGTCTCAGGCTCAGGAATGGGCATCCACTGGAAATATTTCCACAGGTACAAGCTGTCAGCCTACACATGTTCTGGCACCTACCAAGCTACTCAGGCAGAATACTTCATTTTTGCCATAAGTAGCAGAGGCTTTGGAACCTAAGTATAGCACTTTTTAAAATGAGCTCTTGCATGGCATGGCACACTAGAAAGTCTGCTGTGCTCTCCTTCAGCATCTGTTATCAGTTTAATTGCTGGGCCAGTGTTAAACCCTGACACCCATGCAGTCAGAGAATTTATCTGTCTTAGAAATAGCCCAGGTGATTATTAGACCCAACAGTGGTTTTGCATTTTCCTAGCAAATGGCAGCAGGGTTGCCCTCCACGCTGTGTGCTTCAGCTCCAAGATCAGGTAGGGCAGGGAGGAGGGTACAGCAAGGGTCAGTCATATCTGCATTTTTCTAGCAATCAGTGTGGTTTATCTCAGGTATGACATATCTTTCCACACTTGGGTCTTAGTGCAGGTTTAGCAAGCGGATCACTGTAGAATTCATTATAAAAACCAGACTGTTACTGCACTCAGGTTTTGATAGGGGAATGGAAATGTGAAAGATCTTTTTGGTGAAACAAAGGAAGCTGATAAAGTGTGTCCTGTGAATTGGATATTAATGCTACTAAAGGGAGAACACTTGAAGGATTGAGATGTTCTGTTGAGAGTAGATCTGATCACAGGCCTTGAAGTGAATACCTTTTAACTTCCATCTTATTTTGATTTAGTAGTAATTAAATTACTTTCAGATTCAAATGTGGATTATTTTGTAGTGATTTAAATTTTCCTACAGACAAGGTATGAAAGTATCTCATTTTTTATTTTATCCACATTTTAACAGAATTTTATAATGAAATTGAAATGTTGATTTTTACAGACTCCATAGGTATTACGTAAGAACTCTTTTCAGTTGGGATTGGTTTAGCTACTGGCATTACCAGCTATGTTTTAATACAGCATCATACATTACACAGGATTAAAAGATTTAACTGAAAAAAAAAAGAAAATACATATTTAATTGACAAGAAAAATCTGTCAAAAATATTTTAAATTAAAGCTCTTATTTTTTATTGGTGAAATGCCATCTCATCAGTATGGACCTGCCCAAGGAAATGTCTGGATGTTGGTGGAAATGCCAGGGTATTGGCAAAAGTGAGTTCATTACAGGAACAGCCAGTAAGGGTGATCATGCAGGAACCTTGAGGAGCCTGAAGTTCTGGTCTCCAGGAAGCTACTTCCCCTTTCTACCTTACAGACCATGGCTGCTTCTATTCTGGTCCTGAAGTAAGTGTTTTGGGAATGATGAGGAGTTGCTTATGGCTTAGAAGCAGTTTTGGAAAAACCATTTCCTTCTGCTTTCCTGCCAGGTTGAGTTGCTGTTTTCTGTATCCTAAAATTATTAAGATTATCCCTAAATTACTACAGTAGTAAAAAATGGAGAGTGAACATGAATTATGTTTGACACAGAACTCTCAGTCTCAGCTTGCACATTGTACACACACATCAGGCTTTAGGTTACCCCTTGGTGTCATAGCCTGAATCATTCCAAGCTCTGGGAATCATTCCATTCAGTGCTGTTGTCAGAGGTGATTAACATCTTGAGCACCTTCCCACTGCAGTGTTTCATTATCCTCTCTCAGCAGGGGAAGGGGAATCCCTTTGTGCCACCCCTGCACTGGGTCAGGAGCATCTTGGAGTGCTGAGCTGCCTGTTCCTGCACACCTCAGGGACAGGTGGAAAGGGACAAGCATCTTCTGCTGTGAATTGCAGTGTGGCTGTGGGGACAGATCCAGGTTGTGCCTGTCCTGTGACCGGGGTGTGTGGTAGTGCTGGGCTGGTGTGCCATGTCCCTGCCAATGAATTGGCAAGTCCCTTACTGGTGCTGGGTGACAACAGGGCAAAGACTGTACTGGAGTCCAGAGATCTCAGTAACTCAACACCGTTCTCAGTTATCAGAACAAAGTTTGCCATCTCTTCAGCACTTTGAGTGGATATTTAAAAGCATGAAGCTACCAATTGATTGGGAAGAGAACTCCACGGCTGGATGTTTCTTTTCTTTCTGCACACTTCTCCCTAGTCTTAGGCACTATTTTGTTGTCTTGATTGCATCTTGTTATCATCTTGTCTTGATTGGCTTTGTGGCTCGTTACACAAAAAGGGTGCTAATCTTTGCTAATTAGTTCCTTATTAGAGTCAATTGAGATTTGTAGCACAAGAAGGGAGCTATATTTCTGATGATAAATAATTGCCTGCCAAGGAATTCTTAGTGTGAAATCGTGTCAGTATAAGTGATGATACTTTAATATTTTATGTGGGTTTGGATGTGTTTACTACAGTGCTTCATGGTTCCTCCAGCTGCTGTTCCAAAGACCCTTTTTTTTGTTGTTTTGTAGCTGTGTTACTACTTTGAAGATGGTTTCTCTTTCCAATATATTTCTTTCCATATTGCATTCTATGATTTCATTACTTCAGTGCTAGAGAGCTATTTTGTTCAGAATATTGTCTTGTGTAAATGGCAGGAAGTACATTCATCTCTTTTCACACTTATCTTTGTTCTGGCTTTTGCTGTGCCATAGGATTGAGTATTATAAGGTCTTTGGAGAGCATTAACACCTGAAAAGCTTTGTGGAGAACTGTTAATAGGAAATGGGACATCAGGCTGTAGCACTACTTTAAATCAGTGGGCATGCTCCTGCATTTCACCAAGTGATAAGCAAGGTGGGTGATAACCAAGGTCCCATGTTGCTTTACCCCTCCCAGCTCACCTCAGGTGCTGCTCCTGGCTCAGAAAGGAGAATCCATGGGAACAGAGTGTAAGGAGTAAAAAACCCCCTCTGTGCTTCCTTAGCCCTGGGACATACCCCAGGAGATGAGGACGAACCCAAATCAAGCCTGATGTTCTGATATGACACAGTGCTTTTCCAGGGAGGCAAAAGCAAATATGCTTTACAGCTTTAAACCATACCAAAAAAATAAAAAACCTGAGGACACTCAGCATCTTCCAGACCTGTGTTTCCCCTCCCTGCACTCCACTCCAACTCTGGTACATTGACCCATTCACCACCATTCACCTCACTGCTCCATTCACCTCTGTAAAAGGGGATTACGGACACTCTTGGGAATATTGTTGTGAGCTGAACTGTAGGGAAGCTAAGTCTTAGGGGTTTTTTGGCTGGTGCTAGTGGGGGGTCCTCTCAGGGTAGGGTGGGCACCTCTGCAGCAGTGCTTTGCTCCCCAGGTGTGTTTGTGTAGACACAACTCTGGTGTGCTCCAAGCAGCAGAACGAGGAGAGGGGGAGAACGTGCCTAAACTCTGATTTAGTTTTTAGGCTATTTTCAGCCTAAATACTGGTATCTGTTTGTTTTGATAAAATGCAGGGCTCAGTGAGGTGCCAAATGTCCCTGCTGCTGTGTCACAGTTGGCAGGGTTGTATGGAGCCAGGCACAGCCCAGTGCAGTGCTCCCTGGCTTCAGTCACAGTGTGTTCCTTTCAGCAGGACTCCTTGGAATGATGTAAAAAGGGTTGGGGGTTTCTTCATATGAGTATTCTAATCTGGGAGATACTCATATTTAGTGAGGGTTTTGATTTAACATGTTTGTTTTCCCAAGAAGTAGAGAGAGCAGAGTACTGGTAATCTTACACATTAAGGGTGGACAAAAAAGAAGTGAGGCAAAAAGCCTGAAAAAAACAAGAGAGAAAAGTGTCAGTTTGGGCAGTACTTGGTTAAGAAATCCTTGGGTTATATGTTCCTCTCAAGTACTGTAATGTTTTGCATGTCATTAATGTACATTTGGCAGAGCAGAACAGAAAAATAATTCAATTATTTTAGTTCTAATTATAAATTTCAAAGTAGTTAGTTATCTTACTGCTTGTTTTCTATTTCTTTACATTATGGATGGAGTCTACACATGCCTCTTCCCACCCCACCAAAATATACACTAATATTTGATTTTTATTGTAAATAAAAAAAAGCAGTAAATTTAATTTATTTTTTCAATTCCAGAAAATTTCTTCTGTTCAAGTAACACCCATAGCAAATTTATTAGGACTCTTGCCAGAATCACATTTATTGTTAATATGGCTTTGAAATGGTGCCATGGCATTCTGGAGCAGGTTAACTCTCAACCTAACCAAAAAGCTGGACTTTTCAGTTTTACAGAAAGGTCAAATCACTCTCTTACTTAAACCCCATGGGACTTTTACCTTCCAAGGGTTGGAGCTTCAGTTCTGCATATTGACCCCTACCTGCTTGTTCTCTAACCAGCAGATACTGAAACTCAAAGATGGACATGTGGGATCCAGGGCTGAGCTTGTCTCAGTAGGATCACTCCAGTATTGCCAGGCCCTGCTGAGCTCCTCTCCTTTACATCTGCAGGAGGGAGGACACATCCAGGCAGATGCTGACCCAGCCCCATAGGCAAGTATGGGCTGGGCTGCTGCTTTGCAATTAGTTCATGTAGCAAAGCATTTTAAAAAGCATCCACTGTATTTTCAACTGATACAAATAGTACCTTATAGAAAAGTGTAGAGTCTTGTGATAAAAAAATCCATCCCAACTTTAATTATAAAATTATGTTCTTTCACTGCAGAGTACATAGCCTGGCTTGTGGAAATTTATCAGTATTTCAGCTTATTTTTCCCTCTCTAATCTCTTTAATATACTATGTAAAACTTAGTCTGGTCATGGAGCTTTACATCCCAGTTTGTAAGTTTTACAATTTTTTTTTTTTTTAGCAATATAATTTCACAGCAAACAGATTTTAAAAAATAATAACTCAAGAAATCAAATGCTTATAAACAGGCCAGCCTCCTGGCATTCCATTTTAATTTGTGGTGGCTGGAACTGGAACTCATCTGCAAATACAATAATGCTGTTTCTCAAGGATGTGCACCAAAGTCTAAAATAGTTTTGGTGTTTGAATTACTGAAGAATCACAGTAGACATCAAACCAATTTTTCTGCTTTTGAGATGCTGCATGCAGAGTGATGCAGATTTAAATAGTGTATAAGGTATCTTGACAATGAAATATTTTTTAAGACATAAGCTGAATGTTTGTGAGTTATGAGCTTTATCCTCAGCAGTCAGAATAATGCATTTATTCCCATTAGTGCAAAAGGACTCATAAATCAGAGTGGCAAGATAAGACACTCACAAATGCTCACCTGTCTGCCCATGAGTGTACTCTTCCTACTCTCAGCTGAAAATAGTTGTGTTCATTATCTTAAACCATGCTGGTGAAAATCAGTGTAGCTCCCATTACAGTCTGGTGACAAACTGTTTAGAGCTCCACCTGCCTTTCTAACCCATCATGATAAATAAGTCAGGAATTTTATAATCTTGAATTTTGTATTCATAGGACACTCTGTGGCAATTTCTCAAAGTTTATTTCTGTGCCACAAGTTGGAAACCCCTAACTGAATGAAGAGGCAAGCATACCAACTCTTTCCAGTGCTGAATATTCCAGCTCCATGTGCTCTTGTGAGTGCTGTTGCTGCTGGAGCATAGATTTTCAAATAAAATGAAAGAGAGGGGAAAAAAAAGGAATATCAATGTGTGGTAGCCAGTATCTTGGAGAAATGTATACATTACCTATCCTTTTTAAAGCTCTCCTTTGAAGCTTTCTTTGAGATCCCTTCAGTAACCTGGTTTTCAAAGTGAGAAAAACCTCTGGCACCCAGCAGCTTCAGCTGAACATGGGAAATGGTGTTAAGGCAAACCAGGGAGTGGTTGGAGTGGAGGACTCCTTCCCTTCTCTGCAGGTGGTTCTCTTTCTTCTGGCTGGTTCTTGCTGCATGAGTGTAACTTGCTGTAGTGTTAAACAGAAAATGTCACTGAAAGATCCTCTGAATCCAGGAGTGGCTGCTAATTAGTAGATGAACTCAGGGTATGGGCAGGCAGCTGGTCCTCACTATCCCTTCTGAGCCTCAGTTCTGGTTATGAAAGTATGTGCATAAAAAGGACATTGTAGTCTAACATTTGAAGCAAAGGTGTCATCAAAGGACAATTCCTGTCAAAGGGAGACATCTCAATGGTTGCTTCTCTAACTACCTAAGATCATTTCTACAGTGAAGCTAAGGAATTAAGCACAGTGCAGGATGAAGTCACAGATTTGTAAAGTCATAATAAAAAATATTATAAAAGAATACATTAACACCTGTAATTTAAAAATTCTGAACCGAAGACTGACGTGAATAGGATAAGGGTAGGATACAGCCCTCCAAGAAATACTTCAGGGGATTTCTTTTAATAAGACCTGAAAAGTATGCCTTAGGCACAAGACCACAGAACAGCAGATTGAAAGTGTCAAGCTAACTTTCTCTTTTCCCATTCTAGTTTCACCCAGCTATTGTTATTAATCACTGAATATGAGGTAGCTACAAGTTCCCATCACTCACATAACTTTTTAGAAGTTAAATAATTGGAAAAGTTTCAGCTATTTCCTATCATGGCCGAATGGTTGGCAAAATACAGTTGAAGCCCTTTCTAATGAAAAAAAGGCACTTAATTGGTAACCTCTCATTCCCAGTTGTTAGTGACATGTGAAGGGGAAAACAGATTTCAGAGTTTAAGATGTTTTAGTGAGGTGCCTCAGGGACAGTGGGCAATGCCTGACATGCAGTGAACCCAAACTTACAGGAATCCAATACCCTTGTCTCACTAAAAAATTAGGTATTTTCGTGCCATTGGGAGCTGAAAGTGTTTAGTCTTGTGTGAACAATATGAGAAATTGCAATTTACTCCTGCACAGAGGACTTCTGGAAAGGGCCTGGTGGTCACACTGGATGCCAAGTTGAAAATGAGAGTGCAGTGTGTTCGATTGCAAGTAAGGCAACCACACACTGAGATACACTGGGGGGCATGAAATCAAAAAATAAGGGAAGCAAGCAATACCTGTCATTGCTCTTGTTATGTGAGAATCAATGCTGACCTGAGGATTTTTTGGTTTTGGTTTGCAATATGTGTACTATCTTACTCTGAGCATGTTTACTTGCATTAACTCACTACAAGTACCTTTGGTTTGAGCTAAATACCTGAGCTCAGTTTGAGAATACTTGGGCTTTGCTTGTATAAAATGTGTGAAGAATTAAGGAACGGGCTTTCAAAGCACGTTACAGACAGACTCCATGTCACCTTTAGTATTTTATTGTAATATTGAAATAAAGGTTGGATTCCCACTTGGCAGGAAAGAGATGGTAGTAGACAATGGCAGGTGGAGTTGATCTTCCCTTGAACTGAGGGAATGGTAAAGATTGTCTCTACAGGTATTTTGTTATTTTCTGTTGAAAAGGTTTTTCTGCCCTTGGTAAAATGTAGAAATGATAATATATGTGGCTGCTTTTATTTCATTGTCTGTCAGTTCTATTCCTGAGACCCTTTCAGGCACTTAAAGTCCTTGAGACATGAGCAGAACTGCAGGAGATTTGGCAGTGTGGGTGTGTGTTCAGTATGTGATCACATCAGTCTCATTTAATTCTTCATATTACTCTGTGTACCCAGTTATTTGGCAATTGGCATTGTGACCAACAGTTGTACAGTTGATTTTAATGTAGCTTGTTCTTAGAAGCCTGAACATTCTGATAGTTGTTTTGCAGTGGGATCCTTTGGAAATGTTGCAGATAATTTACCTTTTTATTGTAAAAATCTTAATATCAGGAATAACATCCAGATATTGTTTGTTTGAAAGTCAGTGTCATTTGCCATGCTGTCCTCTGGCAAGCAAGTGGCATTTTTAAATATTAGATTTTAAAAAGCATGAAAGACCCTGTACCCAACGTATTGCAGAAAATAAAAAACATTGTCTGATACATTAATGTCTTGATTCCAGACTCTGTGAAACTATTTTATGAAATTTACAGCCGCAGTTCTCCTGCAGACAATCATGATATATTTAAAAGTTCATGAAAACAGACAGTCTCTGTCTATTTAAGCCTTTAAAACAAACCCAAAAGGATCACGAGTCCAAGAAGTTACTGTTTACCAGTAGTATGCAGGATAACCCCTTAGAATTTAAGTCTAACGTATATTAAACAAATGTATTTATTTTCAGCTTCACGAGAAGAGGCAACACTTATAGAAAACACTTCTGAAAGTTTGAGGCTTTCTCTTTCTGAGTTTTGTCCTATGTCTGTGAGAGAGGGTTGGAGGTAGCAGAATGACACCTTCTGGGTGTTGTTATTCTTATGCTGGTTGGTAATACTGTATTTACAGCAGCCATTGGAAAGGTCACTTTATAAACTAGCAGAAAGTTGCATGTTGTCACAGCTAGTAGTGCAGCTGATGCTGGGTATTTATTTTCTTTTGTGTTCCACCTATTCCATCATGCTAAAGCAAAGCCAGTGAGGGAATTTGTATTTGTCTTATGCTTTGAATTAAAGTACATACATTTGAAAAATGTGAGTTGCCTCAATCCAGTAAGTAACATCTCTCATCCTGTGGGGCTGAAGTGCATCTAAGCCAACCACAAATTATGTTCCATATCATGCTATAACACTGTGGTGTGGCTCAGGTCTGGTTCAAGGGGATAGTTTTATTTTGCCTTCAGTAGCTCCATTCTGCTTTGCTCTGCAGGGAGGTTTTCTGGCACATTGCAGGGTGCTCCTGAACTTTTTACCATTTTAAATGGCTGAAGAGGATGCTTCCTTCCTGAGTGCTTGTTTTTGTGGAGTCTCAGATGCCAGTGAGGGACTGTAAGAAACCAAGATGAAGAAAATGGAGCCTCTCACAGGTTTTCATGTGGTCATTGTACAAAAACAGGACAAAAAGTAGGACATGCACTTTAGTTGTCCAGTTCCTTAGCCTTCATATTGACAATTTGGTTTCCTCCCTCCTGCATGTGGAAGTCTTAAAACTCAAGGAGATTCCTTGCATATTTATGAGGACACTTGTGCCATAGGAAAATATTTGCTCAGCACTGAACTGAGTTGGTGTCTTTGTAAGGTTAGAATGTGCCATGGTTATCTTGCTGACTTTTGTGGTAGATCTTTGAAATAAGAATTTCCTTTTGGTTCTGGCTCATACAGCTATGGTATAGATCAATGCATATTGCCTTCCAGCTAAAGAGAACATTTTCCATTTAAATTCTTCAGACTAGAATTAACAGCAGTGGATGCAGATACCTCTGTTCCTGGAAAGATGTAGAAAACAGTGAAAATAGTGAATACAGCCCTCAGAAGAAATTCTTTTTCTGCTCATTTTGTTAATCTTGTAATATAAGATAGATTCTAAAAGGGTCCTTAGTGTAAAATGGGAATGAACTTAGACCACACTACAATCAGATTTCAGATTTTGTGTAAGACTGAGAATGTTGGAGACTGCTGGCTGGGCTTTGCTTAAAAAAAACCCAAGTTTTCACATACCTTTGATGCAATTGGTCATCAAATGAAAATGGAAACCACTGCCAGTGGGGGATGAGTGTGCATGCAAAGTTCAGGCCTTCACCCTGGAAATTTGTTGAGGTGAAGATGTTTTCTCCTTTCAGCTTTACTTTCTTCTGTTGCTTGACTCAGGTATTCAGGTCTGAAACTGTCATTTAATCTGGAATATTGTGGAAGCTGATGTGCACTGTACAGTTAATGATTCTGAACTCCATAGCTTGACAGTCATTATACTGCATGAAGGGTTCTTTGTGAAAAGGGCAGGAAGGGGACATGTGCCCCATATGGATGAAGGGATCTGCATGAAAGGAGCTTCTAAGTCTGTAGCTGCACTAGTGAAGGATGAGGCCTTTGGTAGTCACAGATGAATACTGGCTAAGTCAAAATATTCACTTGCCTTCATGTTCCCTGTCTGCTGGTGAACAAACACCAGCATAATCAAGCATGAAATAAGCACCCAATTTCTCAGATGAAAGAGTGAAGGCAGATCTGCATCCATCACCCACCCAGGAGTATCGTTTATACACTTTGATCCTTATCTGAGATACTGCAGAAAAAGCTGCTGCAAACTGTTGTGCTGCTGATTCCTCCACAGACTTGAAGGACTCACATTCTCTGTGTGCCCAGGTAAATCAGCACAGTCTTCTCTTGATGTGTATTGGCAAACTTTACAGCATCCAGGACAGGGCTACCATGTGATACACTGCTGCTCAGGAGGCATTAGATTTTCCCACAGAATTTGTGTTTCTTAAAGGAAAGCAGTAGTACATGGCCGTGTCACAAAAGCAAACGCAGGTATTAGAATTGCTCCCTGCTTTGTTTTGTTGTTTGATTTTTTTTTTCTTTTTGACTGAGTTTGGTTTCTCAGTGGAAATCCGATTTAGCTTAAAAATGTAGGTTGTTTTCCAGAGTATAACCTTGAGCTAAACTTTTTTTTCTTTTTTTCCGCTGGTTTAAGATGAAGTTAACCTTCCTATTAGCATTTTAATGGAAAAATAGATCCTACCACTTAGCAAGAAGTTCTGTCTGCTTTCAAATGGGAATATGGCAAAGGGATGAAATGCTGCTTTCCAAGGTTTCAAATTCCTTCTTTTCCCTACAGCAGGACTCTTTTTATTGATATAAATAAGAACTGCATTTGGCAGGGGTTTCCCAGGTCATCTGTTTCAATCAATTCCACTATGACCACATCAAATATTTCACATCATAAGCTATTCAGTCTTGTTTTAAAAGAAATTGAGTGGTTTGCCTTTCTTTAGTCAAAGCCTATTCCAAATGTCTGCTTTTCTGGTGGCTAAAATACCTCTTCATAGCTTAAATGAATTCATGGTCAGTTTATAGCTACTTATTCCAGTGCCAATAATGTCCTTTAGCTGAAACATTGTTCTTTTAAGTAAAGTTGACTTTCCAAATAGAAATTTGTTGCCCTAGTCCTTCTTTACAAATGTCTCCATTGTGTGATACCATATGGGGAACCCTTTCCTTAGTGAGGATCTGAAAGTGGGTCAGGGCATTGTGTGCTTAAATAAATATTATTAAATGTACTGTCATCTTTCCAAAGGTACTGCAGGGTCTTTTAAATACCCCCCAAAAAAGTGGAGGTTAAGCCATGTAAAGATGGAAGGTCAAGCAGTAGATTTGTTGTACAGGCAAGAACTATTTATTAAAAGTTCCCAAGACAGTAAAGACTTTAAAATAAGAACTATAATAATAGCTTTGCTCCTGCCTTTCTAGGGTTTCCATTAGATGTTAAGTCTTTTATTAAAAATTAAAGTTGTTTTATTTATGATCCTGTTTTCTTAGAAGACATCTATTGATCAAAACAGACCTTGCCTTGTTAAAAATTCAGAGCATTATTCAGATCAGTTGTCAAGCTAGATATATTAAACCAGAATGTGTTTTAACACGAGCAGGTAGAAAGTGAGGGACCCAGGAAGCAGGGGAGCCAAGTACACGTACACAGCATATCCTGAAAAGCTGAGGCACCTTTAGGGGCTCAGGGGTAAGATATTTAATTCTTGGTGTATATATATATATATATATAAATATATATAAATGTTGGGGGGTTTTAGATATATATGCATGTATCTTTATTATATATAATAAAAGGATTGTAAACACAGGCAGGTATCCCAAATTCCCACATAAAAACCTGTCCTTTTCCTTCAAAATAACTCACAAGTACCATCTCAGCAGCTTGATTCAGCCCAAGTTGTTCTTACTTGGGGTCAGGATTTTGCTATAACCAACTGGCAGTCTGCCTTAAGTTGTACTTGTTTAATTTTTCTGCATTCAGGAAGCAAAATTAGAGGCATGTAACACAACTTCATTGTGTCTGATTTACACAGGAGGAATGTTGTTAGTATAGGAGTGCAAAGTGATTGGGGTTTGCCAGGTGCTGCTCTTTGACTTTGCAGTGCTGACTGACTGTTGACTTTGTGTATGTGTAATGATTATTTAAAAGAATCAGTGATCACTGAGACAGCAGTAACTGGCACTGAGGAAACCTCTGAGCAAGCCTTCCCTAGCTGTAAGGGATGTGTTGATTTTCATGAATAGCTAGAATATGTGCTAATTTTCAGTTGTGTAGTAATAATTAAAATTGCTATAGAGACTTGCAGGAGTGGGCTTAATGTTAGGCAAGATCTTGGCAAGTGGGCAGTGTGTAGTGGTGAGACTGGGAAGGAACTATTGTCTCAGACTGAATTGGGAAGTAGAAGAACAGGAAGCCTTGTTTAAAAAGAAAAATAAAATACCTAGCAAAGTTTATTATGAACTGAGAATGGAAGTGCCTGATACAAACTAGCCAACTTGGACTATTTAGGAGCCAAGCATCCTGCCCTGTGTTCAACAAGAAGCACCGCTCTTCAAAATGAAGATCCAGTAGATCCAAAGCCCAGGCTTGGGATGTTACCACTTCAAGGGCATGTTGGGCTCTGGGTGTGCATGACATACAAGGGACATCTGGAAAAGTTGCATCTGAATGTGGAATTATATTTACTTGCAAGCCCATCCATCATTACAATTTGCCACTTAGGGTACTACAGCCCCCAAGAGCAGAAGAATGTCATTGATTAGGTCTGGTGCACACCAGGGTGAAGAACACTGCACCAGATATATTACTCAGTCAGCTTGCAGTAGTTCAGTGTCTGGGATGACAGCGGAGAGCTGCTGACCAGAGCCCTCCATATGGAAAACATTTGTGCAGTTTTCATCAGAGTAAATGCACTCAGCTGTGCAGGTCTTGTACCTGCCTGTCATCTTTTCAAGTCCCAAGACTGGATGCTACTTCTAAGGAAGCATTCAAATCAGTGCAGGTTGGAAATGTCAGGCACCCTGATTAATTTTGGATCCCTCTGTCAAGATCCATGTGGAAAAGCATTCCACAGGTGTCTACTTTTAAGAAGAAGTCACAGACATTAAAATAAAGTGCTGAGCTCCTTTTCCTAGTGAAGGTGAACATGATTTGGACCATCCTTCTGACTTTGCAGTTCCATGGAAGAGAGGGACAAATTATTTAGGACATACTCATATCTGGTGAGTAACAGAAGCTGATTTTCATGCTGCTTCTGCTCATACTGTTTGGTCCACAGAGCATTCAACTAGCAGAAATTAATACCTTACACTGGGGAGAGATCATGGATCTTTTTGGGTGATCCTGTCTTGGCTTTTGTGTTTCTACCTGCCACCCAGATTTACAGGAGAGCCAGGATGGGTTGATTTCCTACCTGCTTCCAGATCCTTTGACAATGTTGTACAGCTCTGTTGGATCCTTTCCCCCCCAGAAATGGACCTTATGCCTTTTGTGTGACCTCATAAGGGAAATAACCCCAGTGATGAGGAGAATGGCAAGGCTGTTTTTCTTTAGCTGTGCCATGCCAGTATGTCATGCTAGTGTAGCTGGTGTGACACCCTCCTGTCAGAGTCAAACTCCTGCTGTGTGTGGGTTTATTATAAATGTGCCACTTCAAATAGCTTGACCTAGGATTTGGCACTCATATGTCAGCCTGGGAGTAGTCGTCTGCTTGTCCACATGTTGGAAGCTGGTGATTTATAAATTTTATATGTATGAAATAATCAAAGGAAACTGTCATCATTACAATGCCCCACACATTTCAGCTTAACAGGATGTGTTTGATCAGCTCAGCAAGGTCTTTGCAAAACAGAGAAGTGAGATATGTCTTGCTAGATGTCAAGCATATGCAATTGCTGGAGGTCTTTGAGCTAAGGCTCAGCCAAAGAAGAGGCTTGGTATTAGGTCAGGGACAAAGCCTAATGCTGTAGGTGAAGTGGGAGGGACTGAGGAGGGAGTGCCAAAGAGAAACAAAGCATTCTTCTGGAACTTCCATCTAAAACTTTTTTTTCAGAGCTGGAGCTTAGTCCTTCAGTGTGTGCAAATGACTCCTGCCTCACACAGGCCATGTTCTGCACGATGCTACATGGCAAGCAGTCTTTGCTGACATTGACTCACAAGATGGTTTTGTGGTTTATTTTCTGTACCAAGTCCATGGAGGCTGCAGGATGTGGCTGTAATTTCCTTTGAGGAGTGTGGGGCTGTCCTGTCCAATGGCATTCAGAAGCAGAAATATCCAACTGATGTCATCTACCTGGACTTGTGCAAAGCATTCAATTCTATCTTGCATGACATCCTGGTGTCTAAATTTGAAATATATGGATTGGATGGGTGGATCACTCAGTGGATAAGGAATTGGCTGGATGGTCACACTCCAAGAGTAGTGGACAACTCGATGTCCAAACAGAAACCACTGACCAGTGGCATTCCTCAAGTGTCAGCACTGTGACTGGTGATTTGGAGACATGGACAGTGGACTTGAGTGCACCCTCAGCAGATTCATTGATGACAACAAGCTCTGTGCTGTGGTTGACAAAGTGGAGGGAAAGGATGCCAACCAGGGAGACTTTGACAGGCTTGAGTGGTGGGCCCATGCTGCCCTCATGAAGTTCAATAATGCCAAGTGCAAGTATTGCATCTGGGTCAAAGCAATCCCAAGCACAAACACGGGCTGGCTGGAGAATGGATTTAGAACAGTCTTGAGAAGGGGAACTTGGGAGCGTTGGTTGATGAGAAGCTCAACTTGAGCTGGCAATGTGTGCTTCCAGCCCAGAAAACCAACTGTATCCAGGGCTGCATCAAAAGAAGTGAGGCAAACAGCTAGAACAAAGTGATCTTCCCCCTCTGCTCTGCTCTGCTCACGTGAGACCCCACCTGGAGTATTGTGTCCAGATCTGGAGCCCCCAACACAAGAAGGATGTGTAGGTTTTAGAGTGAGTCCAGAGGAGAGCCAGAAAGATGAGCAGAGGGCTGGAGCATCTCCCCTGTGAGGACATGCGGAGGGAGTTGGGGTTGTTAAGCCTGGAGGAGGTTTCAGAGACACCTTATAGCACCTTCCATTACCTGAAGGGACTACAGGAAGGCTGGGAAGGCTTTTTTTATCCTGGGAAGGATACCTTAGATCCATTCGTCTTTTGTATGTGTTTAGATGTCAGCGAAGAATTTTTTTGAGCCTCATTCACAGAAGTATCCCATCTTTTAAGACATCCAGGCTTGAACAGCTTGAACAGCTCTTCCATCATCTTAGAGACCTCAGCCACTCAGCCCAAAGGATGCCACTTGGGCAGGAACAGACAGGTCACTGAAGATAGAATATCTATAACTGAGTTCTTCAAGGGATGGGATATTCCTCCCTTGAAAGCTGTTACATGGGAGATACAGATAGTACTTTGGTTTTCTCCAGATTCATCAAAAATGTCAGTGTTTAAAAAAAAAAAACAAAAAAAACCCAAAAGCAAAAGTTAAGGCTTTAGCTGCTGCAGCTGGGAGAGAAGCTTGTGACACTAAAATGGGTTTAAATTAGGAAGTTTTATCTGCCTGAGTCTGAAGCTTGAAAATGTAAGAGTCATTTCAGTCAATTCAGTTGGTTAATGAAATAATGAAAGCATCATATGAAATTATGCAAAACCAGGGGAAATTCAATATCCTGAAACCATACACCCAGATTAATCAAATTAATGGCAAGGTATAAAAAGACACATTTGGAAGATTATGTAGAAATTCAGCTGTGTAGAGCTTTAAGAGCCTGAAAAAGGAAGATGAGCCTTTGTGTAGTGCTGTATAGCATTTCTCTCAGTACAGTAGTTATATGTAATGTTGAGAACATATATATATTGTATGCATATTATTATTATTAATATATATATTATATATATATATAAGATATATGGGGAAAAGAAGTGCCGTGCTTTTTTTTTTTCCCTACAGTACTTCTCAACATGTTTGCTCTAGATTGGAGGAAATTAAATATGCTTCAAAGATATTGTCTTAATTTTCTGAAAAAAAAAATATATAACTATGTTTTAAATAGGAAAAAATGTCATACCAAGGTGTTCCTTTTTGGGAAAAAGTGTATTACTCTTCCTTTTTTTTTTTTAAATCTAAAACTGAATTTGACATTCATTTCCAACCACTTTCAGGCAACCAGTAAGAGATTTCTTCTTCATAAGTTATTATTCTGAAGAAATTAACTGAGCTCCTACATTGAGGTATTTGAGAACTTCTCAGTGTTCAAACAGTTTGAAGATATAATTGGAATCTCCTCATTTCTATCTTTTCACTATCATATTTTAAATAGAATGAACAACAAATAGAACTGAAAAAAGAAAGGAATTAAAACTTGAGAGGATGAGATCTGGGAAGGGATGTAATACACCCAAAGCTTATAATGAAATTTATGTATTTAAAAATGTGCTTACCAAGAGTACCAGCAAAACTGAACTGAGAATCACCTTACTGCCAAACTGCTACCCCCAAAATTTGGGAACTTGGAATTTAGGTGCCAGATTTTCTTCCCTCTGAGTCAGGCTGCTGTGTCAGCACTCAGAGCCATCCCACTCACATCCCACAAACCTAAGCCTAAATCTATAAAGGACCAAGATAAAGAGCACTCTGGTGATGATCAGCGCAGAACTTCTCCTCAACCTGAATGTGTCCATGATTCCACCCCTCACATTGCCCCTGGACTGCTGAGGCAGCACCTGCAGTACTGGGTTCAGTTGTGGGACCTGCATCACAAGAAGGACTTTTAGTTGCTGGAATCTGTTCAGGGAAGAGCAATGAAGTTGGTGAAGGGTCTGAAGCACAAGGGTTATGAGGAGCAGCTGAGGGAATTGGGGTTGTTTAGTCTGACCAAGAAAAGTCTGAGGGAGGCTTTATCACTCTCTCCAGCTCCCTGGAAGGAGCAGGTGTTGGTCTTTTCTCCCAAGTAATTGATGATGAGAGAAAATGGCCTTAAGTTGTACCAGGTGAGGTTTACATTGCATATTTGGAAAAACTACTTTACTGAAAGAGTGGTCAAGCATTGGAACAGGCTGCCCAGGGAACTGGTGAAGTCACTGTCCTTGGAGGTGTTAAAAAAATGTGCAGACGTGGCACTTCAGGATATGGCTTAGTGGGCATGGTGGTGTTGAGTTGACAATTGGGCTTGATGATTTCAGAGGTCTTTTCCAGCCTCTATGATTCTATGATCTCTCAAAGGAAACCTCTCCAGATGAGGAGATTCAGTAGAGGGTTTCAGATTGGAAAGCTTCCTGACCTGGGGGTTTTTCCCTGCTCTTAAAACCATGCTACCCTGGCAGAGCTCCCAAATGCTCTGGTTAATTTGAAGCTAGGCCTTTACAAAGGCTGTGAGGACAGAACTGCTTCATTGGCAGTTGAAACCTTTCTTCCATGAGGACAGACATCTTTGTCAAAGCCTACATCTCATGTCATAGTTCCCTGTACAGAGGGTTTCTCAAGGAAATACTCCATCCCCAAACGTGTGTGATTATCTCAGTGCATCTCTGACAGTCCCCATGGCTCATACTTGTCCTTCACATGCCTCTCCTGCTCCTAATTAGGATCCCTCCTACTTTTCTCCTAAAGAAGACATTTCACTGTGTGTTACGGGTGAATCATCTTTCTAAGAGGCAGAGGGAAGTGGAAAGAGGAGGGAGAAGGAGCTTGTGTGCCATTAGAAGGATGGAAGGAGCACACTCCATTATGCTGTTTCCTCCCACGGAAGTGCTGATTTGGAGATTTTGAGCATTCCAGCAGATGCCATATGCCCTCATCCAGATTTTCCAAACGTGCTGACACAGCAGAAATAAGCACCAGAGAAGAACATGTGGTCCTCTGAAAACAATTCACCAAAGCTTGCTTGTTCTGACTAACAGTGATCAGTGTACTAAAGAGACAGTGACATCTCTTGAGTTAAGAGAAAGTAAGGAAGAGGGAAAGTGAATAATTTTCTTCCAATGCAGCCAAAACTTCTCCCAAGCCAGTGTGCCTGCCCTGGCCAGCTCAGCTTGGTCATGGAAAAGAGCATCTGCCTCCCTCAAGGCAAGCACAGACACCCCTGCCCCTGAGCTGCCTGCTTCTCTCATGAGACTCTGGTAAGTCAGACAGGTCAGGTCCTTTAATCTAAAAAATATGGCTGCAGAATTATGATGGTTGGTTCATTTCCATTTCAAGAGAGCATAAATCCTACTGCTAAGTCTTCTGCTGTGGGCATTGTGCCACCGGGGGCTGAGTCTCAGGGAGAACTCTGACTGCCTCAGGGGTAGTTCACATATTATTAAAGGTAATGTCAGGCTGCCAGCCAAGGGTGGAGAGCTGGTAGTTTGTGATAGACATGTTCATAAAATCCGAGAGGAAAACAGTGGTGAAGAAGATGGGGGAGAAAATCTGCTCCATTAGGCATCCATATATTGAAAGTGACAACATTTAATATTACTAGCAGGAAAATGTATCATATTAAATTAATGTACTGTATTATAGGGTGCTTTTATGCAGCAATTTGGCACTCTTGGTCAAGTTTTGTATTGAGAAGTAATAAAGAAAATTCTGGTGTAAAATGCACTACCTTCAACATTCATAAAGCATGCTGGGCTTTAAAGGACCTGATCCTGTTCATATCCACAGAAATAGAAGCCTTGCCATTGACTTCCACAGAAGCAAGGTCAGCTACAAAATGATTAATTAAATAGGATTCAAAGAATGATTTAGTGTCCCCACGATATTAATTTTTGCCCCATTAGTGTTCTTTTTCGTTAGTGTGACCTTCAGTCTTACCTAGTGAAATGCTTATTGCTCCAAACCACAGCATGACATGAGAATACAACTGATAAAGCAACAATCTGAATCAAGGTGGTACCAGTGTAAAGGAACTTTTTTACAGCATAGTGGACTCCTGGCCCACAACTTATAGTTGTTTTGGGTACCCTGGCAATATAAAATCTGTATCGTTCTGATAAATTAGTTCATGTCTAGGTCTGAGGAATTAAAATAACATTTATAAGTTTCAGTTGATTGCTTATAATTTTCAAAGTACTTCAATGACTAAACTGTAGCACCCAGAAATGTATTTTCAGGGGGGAAATTAATGTTGATATGCTTTTTCAAAAAAAAATATCTAGCTTTGGATCTGTTAGACAAATGGAAAACAAACAAAGGGCTAATCATGGTGGAAGAGGAATTAAGTTATGAACCATCTATATCACAGACCTTGGAAATTTTGAATTGCAGTTTCCCTTGAAAAATAGAGATGTTTGATGTAGTGACAGAAGATATACTATAGTGTATTTTCTTTTCCTATTGCTGTTGGAATTGTATATTTAGTGAATTAGTGATGATTGATGATAGTGTTTTAAGGACTTACTCATTCTTCCTGGGTAAAAGATAGCATGTTTTAACTATATTAATGGTTTGAGACTTAAGAAAAGCACCATATATTTTTGTAATCTTTCAGCAGTGAAGCCACAATTTATACAAATGGATCCAGTCTGTCTTTAGCTCAAGCAACTCTGACAAAAGATGTCATTTGAAGTAATGTTGCTCATCATTCACAGACACAAAAGCTTAAGGCTCCATTGCTTTGATATCAAACTGCGTTGGAGTTTTCAGCTCCTTACCAGATCAGTATATGGTGTTAACATTAATTTAAGTGTTTCATGCAGCTGCAGATTGGGCTAATTTTGAACACAAAGGTGCTTATTTATCTATAGAAAGAGGTATAGCTTGAGAGTATATAGGAGACAAAACCAGTCACAACTCAGAATTGCTTAAATGTCAGCTTTGGAGCAGTTAAAAATAGGGCTACCGTGTTTCAACCTAAATTGCCTATTTAGAGTACAGTGTATTAGATCCCTTTATAGCACCTTGGTAAGGAAGCACATAATTGCAGGATAATACCAAGGGCTGGGAGAGGTCTCTGACTCTTGCTTTGGTGAATTAGCTGAAATGGAGCCCAATCCTGCAGCTGTATTTGAATACTCCCTTTTGTTGGGCTGTCAGTAACACAGACAATAGAGAGCCAGCTCTGCATGGGGAGCAGTCAACAGTA
This sequence comes from Calypte anna, assembly GCF_003957555.1. NCBI lineage: Eukaryota > Metazoa > Chordata > Aves > Apodiformes > Trochilidae > Calypte > Calypte anna. Next base: position 12,114,333 of record NC_044247.1, on the reverse strand, counting down.
GCATGCTGCAAAAAGTAGTCTTCAGGCAGAGTCTGAGAACAGTAACAGATTAAGACAGACATTCTGCCTTAAAAACCTATCTAACATTACAATTGCACTGTAGTTTTGCTTCTGTGATCTAACCCTGTAACGATGCTGCTCTGCTTTTATTGCTGAAAAAACCCACTGAATAACAACAAAACCCCAGCCCTTTCTTTCTCTATCCATTGGTTCTGTAAAAAGCAGGGATGGGATATAGTTTGTAGGTGATAGATCTTTACATTGTGCCAATTTTACAACTGTGCTTACACAAAAAGATTTTCTTATAATTTATGATTAAAATGTGGGAGAGAAAGTAATAATATTCCTCACCTATAATCCCATATTTAGATTATCTTCAGATTACGCTCTTGAAATACTTTGTTCTCTAATTATTAACCCAAATATTGTTCACTTTCTGATAACCTGACATGCTCGTTAGCTATCCATCTCACATCTTTCAGTTTAAAATGTTGCCTTGAGTTTCTAGAAAACAGACCTTAGAATTGAAGTAAAGGGCTTTACGAACAAGGCATAATCTTTTCTCCTGTAATAAATAAAACATGATTGATATCTCCTGTGCATAAGGAGGAGTTGATGGACATGTACGTGTTGATTGAGAGAACTCAGTGTGGTGCATAATTCATTATAAAGCAGACAACAAAACAGAGAAAAAAATTCAAATGTGGATCAGTGGTATTAAAAACCCCCCACGTGTATTCATGGCAGGTTATCACTCACTGTGTGATGTATGTGACAAGCTACCTGTACTGCTTCCTACATGGCCACTACTGAGTTTGTGCTCAGCTTCTCCACCAGCCAGTTATCCCATACTTTGGGCTTGAACAATTACAGATGGTCAGAAAGTTACATTTTTTTTTATTTGGAAGGAGATTTGTGGGTGTTTTTCTCAGATTTTCCTTTCATTTTACATTTCAACAAAAGCCAGAATTCTCAAAATTCCTCTCATAAAGGCATGTCTGAAAAATGTCACTTGGGAATACTATTTGATAAAGAAATCAAAGTTTTAGGGTGATATTATTGGAAAATTAGGGGAAGAATCTTCTTTAAATTACTTACTTTGTTCCTTGAATGTTGTTCCATGAGCTGGGCCAGTAGTACTACATCATCATAGATATGGTATAAAATGGTGTCAAAATGGTGTGTTGAGTTTCATTTGACTGATGTAGTTTAAGTGTAATGGCAGTTACTACCTAGAACAGATTGAATTGTCTTGTTCTCTTGTTGAAAATGTCAAAGCAAAATCTTAAATCTTGCTTCAACACATGACAAACAGAAGACACTTTCAACAGGAAAATGAAGTGTCAAGCAGGTTCGTTACAGCAAACTGACACAATTTCATGAAAAATTTCTCAGAAATTACATTCCTGGTGCAAACCTTCTATCTGGCTGCTGGGAAAAAAGCATCAGGAAGCCTAAAAGCTGAGTAATGAATGGTCCTTAGAGAGTTAGCAGAGAAATACAGAAGCTGAGGAAAGTGATCTCTGTTTTGAGCTGTTTCAGCAGCAGAGTCCCAGTGGCTGAGGGGCAGGAGCAGTGCTGATTTCTGTCCTGGCAGCTGGGTGGAGAAATTGCAGGAGAACAAAAATCCCTCTCCTGGAACCTGTGTATACACAAGTAGATCAGCCAGGGGCAGGTGGAATGCCAGGGTGTTGGGCAGCCCATTGGTGTTGCATCCATGCACTGTCCCAAGAGAAATTGTCCACCAAGACCCAGGGCCAGTGAGTTCCCCTTCCCATACACTTCATGCATATATCACTGGCTGAGGGAAAGCTGATTTGTTAATGACAATAGAGTGGGTTTCTTCCCTTTCTCCTTCCCTTCTCCTCTTCCCCTTCCCATCCTTCCTCGTTTTTTTTCTGCTTGAAGCTTTTTGGCTCTTTTCATTGTTTGTTTGTTTGGGGTTTTTTTCTACATTTAAAGATTATCTTCAGCTTTTAATAAAGGAGGAAATATATGTAAGGATTAAATCCTTATCTGCAGCCATTTGAAGTGCCTGTGGGACTGTTTAATCTCCTGTTTCAGGGGATTTGGAAGCTAGGCCCTCCTGCAGCTTCTGCTGCTCTCAGTATAACCTGTCCTCAAATTCTTCTCTGAGACAGGTACAATCTGTTGCTTACTCTGCTGTTAAGGTTTTTTTACCCTCCTCTGGCACAAATACCTGGTGTGGTGACAGCCTGCTTAGCAGTGGTCACATAGATTCAAAATAAGCATACTCCCAAAGTCTTTTTTTTTTCTTTTTTTTTTTTTTGTCTGTCTTTTCCATAGCTTTTAGTGTTACCACAAGGCCTTTGAATCATTTCACTGGGAAGTTAATTTCTTCCTCTCAACTGCTTTGGGTGTCACTGAGCTTGTTACCAGCCTGCCCAGAGATTCATCAGTGGGCACTGGAATGTTTGTCCTTGTGTTTTTTATATGTACAGCTCTCTGTGCAGCCTTAAGTCACATTCCCCTTGGAGGTTTACTTCCCATTCTTTGCATCTCCACTGATCATTAAACCTTTTCAAGTAACAAGTCTTAAAATATTACATGTTATTGTTGAGCAGTTGCCTCCTCTAAACCTGATACATGAGGGTGAGTGTGCTCACTGACTTGGGATGTAAATCCTTTATCTGGAACTTGTTTTATCAAAGCCATGAAGTTTTCAGTAGCATCTTTCTTTGAGGCAGTGCTGTACCCATGTTTGGTGTATTTTTGTGGAAAAGATATTGTATTCTTGGATCAGAAAGCTGCCCTGTGTTTGACAGAGCTGATACTGCAAGACTCAGGTCCCACTGTGATCATCAGGGGGTTATTCTGCTTCTCATCAGCTGCTATAAACTCTGATGAAAGCGATGAAAGGCAGCACTGATGAGTGAAAACGGGTCGTCCCACCTGAGATTTCTGTGGATGCTACTTTTTTTGTTAGTTCTTTAAAATCCTTTGCCTCAAATAAGAAGACAAATTTCATGGGATATCTATCTCATTCATTTCTTAAAGCACTGTCTTTCTTCAGAAGATTTACATTTTCTTGATCTTCGGTCATGAGGCAGGATGAACAGCAGCAAATGTGGCTGTGATTTCTTTAGGTGCCTATATTATGCCTCCTTTTATTCATTTTCCTGCTCATCTAACCAATAATGACATGATTCGGCCCAATTTTTTAAACAATGCTGCCTGTACTTAGTGAAAAATACAATTCAAAATTTCTTCAGTGGCAAAATGAAGAAGCTAGCAAAATGTGGCAGGATATATTTATTTTGCAGTTTTTGAAGGCAAATTAGTGACAAAGAACATACATGAATATGGCATAAACATTTTATGAAGAGGTTTTCCTTGTCAAGTACAGTAGTACTTTTCATCCTCACGGCAAATTTTGGGAGCCTGGGTGCTGATCCAAAAATGCATCAGAATTAATAGGCTGGATGAAGCAGGGTGAAGCCTACTCATTAACCCCCCCATGGAGTGAAAGCAATTGGTAAGAGATGACTTAACAGAAACATCCATGTTTATTACTTGTGAATGTCATTAATCTCAAAAACTTACAATTGAATTTCCATCCAAAATTGTTCGTGGTTAATGGTCCTGCTGAACATCAAAGCAGGCTGAGCTGTGCAACAGCTAATCATGTCCAAAGTACAAGTTTTAAATGGTCTCTACTGCATGTGAGGCTTCAAGTAAAATACATTTTTAATGTTAGTCTTCAGTAGCTATCTCAGGGCACAGGTAAACACTTGCCTGAAAGAGCAGTGAGGTGGCATTGGCTCCTCCTGGGCCAGCTTGTGGTGTGTGCTGGCTGGAAGCTGCTGTGGAGCCTGGAGATGGCTTTTCCCAGGCCCTAAAGAGACATTGTTGTTCTAGATATAGTACCATAGGTGCTTAACTCTTAGTTCAGCTGGCATTCACCCTCCACAATAATTCTCTTTTGATGCGTTGTCTGTACTTAAAATGAGGTTTTAGAGAATAATGGATTGGTTTGAGTTTTATTAAAGCAATGCATAAAGTCCACTATAATTCCTGTTGCTGAGGTTTTTCCGTGGTGCAGCAGTTCACTGTGCACAAGTGGTCAAATTGATTGTGGAATATTAATTGGCTGTGGACTGCAGGCTTTGGTACTCTGCTTCAGTCTGACAAGAATGATCACTTTCATTTGCATGCAGAGTCTCCCACTGCCCCTTCAGGATGGATGATGGGATCTGGTTTCATCTGTCACCACTTTTCTTTTTACTTTTTTATAAGACAGAAAGAAAAGAGAATTAAAAAAGTCAAAGGATATCTCCTTGAAATAGGGGGTACTTTCAAGCATCTTCTTTCTGCTCAGGGTCCAAGAGAAACATTTTGAGTGCAGATGAAATGATGTGTCCTTTGTGTTAAAGGCACTTGATTCAATTACTAAAGCACACTCCATTTGCGTTTTTAATGAGTTATATTGCAGGGAAATGTAATTTACATTCAGTAACAATTTATTACACTTTTTTCTCTATTTCAGAGGAAACTCATGCTTGCTTCACAGAAGAAAACTGCATGATCCGCACTAGGGAAGGACTAGAATGGTCATGCATCATCTAATCAAATTGATGAGATGTAAAAATGTAGTGAAAAGAAAGGTGTGTTGGGCAAGTGAGGAAACTTGGTAACATCAGTACAATGAGAGCCCTGCTAGCACAGAATTCTTCCCAGCACCCACCTTGCAATAACACTAGTGACAGCACTGCTGGGAACCTGCACCATCACTGTCACCAAATGTTTCACATTAGGAGATGTGTAGGAGTCAGCTGCCACTGATATTTAACGTGTGTTTTGCAGTAATGTTGTGTTCAGCCCCATTGTAATTACTTCGTGATGGGCATTTTGTGCAATTTTGCCATCTGTGCTTCAGCAATGTGCAATCTATGCTATTGTTTCTGTTTCACTTCACCAAAGTCCTCCTAAGAAATATTCTGTAGCAGAAGTTCCACCAGAATCTCTCACCATTTAATTTTCTACAGCCCTGCACGACTTGACTGTCTTATAAGACAGGGGAAGAAAGTGTGCAGTGTCTGCAGACATCTTAGGTGAGAAGACTTCTTGTTCAGAGATGAGTTCCCACCTGGAATTGCCAGCTGCTGTTGTGAGTTTTAAACACTTACCATGGGCTGCAGGGTTAAGCTGTTGAACAGGTGAGAACAGGACAGACACAGATAGCTCTTTAGAATTTTGACTGCTCTCAAAGTCAAAGGAGCTACAGCCATGGGCAGCTTCTTCTTGGTGCCAGTGGTATGACCTGTCAAACATGGGGCTGTTCCAAGTCATTGAGGGCTTAATGGGTTAGACTCAAAACCATCAGTAATGGTCCAAGAGCATCTGAGTGCCTCAAAATTAATTTGCTTTGTGAGCTGCATTCCAGCATGGACACAGCATCTTCCTTAAAACTGTGATTGTGTTGTCCTTCCTTCTATGTCATAAAAATAATTCATCTGATGAATTCAAATTATTTACCGCTAATATAAAAATTCTAAAGTCCTTCTGGCAGAAAATTTTCCCACAGAGCAGACCAAACAGTGCATTAAAGCTCTCTTGATCCTAGGTAGAGTTTTCAAAAAAGTGATATTCATGGTGATGGTGGCAGAGAGGGAGGCATCCAGCTGCTGTATTATTTCACTCCATTGTCCCAAAAGATGCATTTCCTGCTTGAATAGTAATAAATAGAGAAAACCTCTTTGTCCTGGTTAATGATTCCTGGCTTCCACACAAGTTCTGAGTTTATCGAGTTTGAGTTTATGGAGAATAAGTGTTCAGTGTTTATTTTCAGAGGTGGTGACATTTATCCTTTGACAACATTTTGTTGCAATGACTTTATTTCTGCTAGAGCAAATTACAGATGGAGGTGCAATCATTTTGTCAGCTTGATCCTGTGGTGAAGAAAAGGCAGCACAATAGCTGAATGCTGAAAACGTGTGTTTTGACTGACTGGTAGGACACACTACAATACAGCTAATCAAGGAACAGTGTCCCCATGTAAACACAACCTCACGAAGCTGTGTTTTTACGAATTAGTTGCTTTCTGTGATTTTCTGCTGCTTTTCACCTTGTGTGGTATTACACTGCTGTGCCAAGGAAACAAAAAGCATTAGTTGTGATTTGGTAGGAGGACTGGCTGGTGAGGGTGTGTTAGAGCCTCAGTCCACAGAATATACTTATTACAAGTCCAGGTGGGAACTCTTGGCTCTTTAGACAAGCTTTTAACTCTGCAAGTGCACAGTTCAGTCCCTGGCAGCCAAGACTGTAGCTGTCACATTTACATTTACATCTGCACAGTTGGCTCACACATTTTTGCTTAGGTGTAAGCAGCAAGATAAAAGCTAAAGCAGGAGCAGGTCAGGCCCAAAGTATTTTACTGTCATCCATTGAGAAATCTGTTGGCATGATTTGGGATTTCAGATGAGCCAGAGTTAGGTACATATTTTTTAAAAGGTGTAATGCTGAACAATATGTGCATTCTGGTTACCATACTGATTTCATGTTTTGCATGCAGTTCATTCCATCTTCATCTGTGGTGTAAAAGTTGCAACGTCACTGCCAAGATTTTTAGATGCCTAAGTAGATATAAGCCATGCCTTGAAGCATGTGTATTTGAACTAAGAGTGAACAAAAACTTAACTTTGGGTATGAGCTGATTTCAGATTAAGGAATTGGCATGCTGTCTTTTAACCCAGAGGCTTCTATTCAAACAGATCAGTTCTGCTGTCAAAGGGTTAGCCAGATTCTTGATTGAATGATACTAGAGGCTGTATGTTAATTAATGGTGGTAAAATGCCAGATCCTTTGATTGAAGGAAGTAGGTTGGCATGTAATTGTCTCATAGAAGATTTGAAACAATTTCCATAGATTCCCTGCATTCTGCTTCATATTTGGATAACTGTTCCTTTCTTCATTGCAAATTACATGTACAAATGTCCAGGAGGAACATCAAAAGCAAAAGGATAGAACAGTAAATGTACTCCGGGTGCTTAGCACAAGGAAAGTAAAAATCATTATCCACCCTGAGGAAGAAGAAGAAAAGCTTTCCCCAGCATTTGTCCAATTCTCAGCCATACATGAATTCACATTTTTAGCCTTTTGCCTTCATCTCCCTGAGAAGAGTTCCCTAGCTTGGAAAACACTCCAGCTGTGCTGAATCCCAAGAAAGAGACCCTTCAAATCACAAGCAGCTGGATCTCAATGCATGACCCTGGTGCTGACTGGTTTCACACTGGGAGCAATTCAGGTCCTTAGAGCACAGGTGATGCCTGTTGGCTCAGGGCCTTTGCATGGCCCAGGGGAAGGGGATCAGCATTTTATTGGGACATTGGGTTTAGCTGAGCCACTCAAAAATTGAACTGAGACACCTGGTTTCTTGTAGCAACAACTTGGGCTGTCTGTCTGTCACTGTGGTTGCCATAAAAGAAGCCTGAGTGGAGTGAGCAGAGTATTGTGAGGCTGCTGCAGAGAGAAGGTAGGAAATATTACAGCAAACAGAGCTGTGTCAAGTACTAAACTCTGCAGGAACTCGTGCCCAGTAGTTTTTCTAGTTGATTATCTCCCTAAGTAATTATATCCTAAAGCTCTTTGTTTTTAGCTGCTTTGTGCTTAATTCCAGAGAACTTATTGGTGTGTCAGATACATGTTTGGCTATGGAATTGAAGATTTTTGAAACAGTAAAGCTGTGGTGGGGAAAAAAGGAGCCTCTGGGATGTGATGCTGTATGCTGCATTGGCACTTAGAAGCAGGAGCTCCACCTTCAAGGTTGTTTTCTCCTTCAGTTGGTCCTGTGGGTAACTAGACGTGGGTCTGTGCACCAAGCCATGCTCTCCCTTGCTGCTGCAAATGGCTGTGTAACTAACTGCAGATACCAAATCTTTTGCAGGACTCTATCAGTACTTTTCCCGGGACAACATATTCCTTGTGCATATGAAAAAGAGAATACAAGTATAATATGTTCTGGGAAACTGGATGAGCAGTTGTGGAGGATCAGATCAGTGTATGGATTTGTACAGTAGTGTGCCTTTAAATCTTTTATGGAAAACCCCAAGAGAAGAGTTGCTGGAACCCCAGCCCCTTGATTATTGTTTTAAAGTTTGTGTATTGCTTTCTGATGGGGTGAATATAAGCAGAGGAGGGAACAGCACCTTAAGCAGTCTCCCAGCAGTCTGACTGCTTAACAGCCCCTGGCCACATCCCTCAGGCTTTTTGGGGAGGCATCTGCATTACTAGTAAAGAAATATCCTTCCAGCTTCTCATCCAGCACCTTTGACTTCAAGCAATGCCCCAGGTAGTGTGCTTGGTGTTATCCTGGGACAAAGCCCTGAAGTCCTGTTCGTGGGATGAACAGGACAGCATTTCAAGGCAAAGGAAGCCCTTTAGTGTGCTGCATTGCCAGAGCTGGTATCTCGCACAGGCAGGGCTGGCTGTGTGACTGCAGGAATTCTTACTTTAGGGAATTGGCATCATCCTTGTTCTACAGGCTTCACTATGTTAAGTAGTGCTGCTCCAAGCAGCCCAGGAGCATGGTGTGTTCCAAGGGGTACAAAAAAAAAGTAGAAGAAATGCTCTGTCCTACCTGTTCCTGTGCCAGTTAATAAGGTATATGCATTTTTCTTTGCAGAAGTACTCTTCTACCTCTAATAATTGGATGAGTGTTTGCAGTGCATTTAGATGTTTAAATTAAAAGTGGTTTTGTGGGAGGTGAATTTTTTTTGCTGGTTTTATTAAAGACATGTTGAATGGTAAAAACAGCATTAACTCTTTGTTCTGCTTCCATGTTTAGCAAGGCTGAAAGTAGTGAAGCACACCTGTAAAACTGTTCCTAGAATTAAAAAAACCTTCACTTAGGGCAGTGGGCATTTGAATAGAGGTTGTTCATGGACTTATGTCAAGTACAGGGTCATAAAAGCTTAGAATGTCTTATAGCTGAGAAAATCTTATATTGCCTTACTGACCAAAAGTGAATTTCATAAGGTGAAGAAGTGATCTGATGTGTGACCTCTAAAATAAGAATGGCTTTTTTGTTCTGTAAACACCTAGGACACTGAAAAGCCCCCAGTCCATTGCCTTCCAGACTGAAAATCCCCTTGGGCTGCTTCAGTTTCTACCTAAAGAGCTCTGGCAGGCTGCCAATTCATGTTAATGATTATTAGCCAAGAACAATATGGCAAAATACCACTGTTTAAGATGTAACTGGCAGGAGTACATTTGGAAAATACCCAAAGACTGCAAGTAAAGCTAAGAGAGGAGACGGGGGGAAGCCCTGGTCAGATTGGGTTACAAGGAGTGCAGGTGAGAATGAGATGTGAAAAGAACATTAAACAAGGAAAGCCTGAGCACAGTGGCACAGCATGGCTGTGGCTACCCCAGCAAGTTTTCTCCATGTCATACGATGTACATGGAGTACATTTTAGTACTAGAGATGAAAAACAGTTATACAAGAAGAGCCTAAAGGTAGCAACAAAAGCTTGAAAAACCAAGGGGGGAAAAAAAGCTAAGAAAGCTTTCCTACTATATGAGAAAATGAAACTGTTGATGCTTTTCACAAAGTACAAGGCACCACACATAACTGGGATGCAAGGTTCTGGGCTTTCTCCTCGTACCCCCTATCAAATGTCTATTCAACACAAAATTTACTTAGTATATCAAGTTGTTTAGAATTGGGTTCTCCTGCTCCATTTCATCCTTTACTTATGAGATCTGGTGGGTGTGTTGGGCTTCAATCACATCATAATGTCTTCTGACTGAGTCCTGCAAAGGTCAGCAAGTGCTGATTGTCCTGGCCTATGCAGGACAAAGATCTTGGTTCTGTTAGTACTGGGGTTAAATCCCAAAAAACCCTTGGCAGCCACTGTGATCTTTCCACTCCCTCCAGTACATTTTGCAGCAGGGCTGTCTGGGAGCTGCAGCAGACAGCTGCATGTCTGGCAGTAGCCCTTCTCTTCTCTCCATGCTGAGCACCTGGGATATTAATTGTTTTAAATGCAGGCCAATGTACTGTCTTCCTGAGAAGTCTAAATTGTGCACTTCCTAGGCCAAAGTGCATTATCTGGAGTTTTTTGGCTGCTTCTTCTATGAAGTTACTGACCTCAGTTGCACAGACACAGTTAAGAACACTGTTAAATTTTTAATACCTAGGCAGTACTCCCATATCTTCTCCTTCCAGCAGGTGTTCTGAGAAAGTCTGCCCAGACAGTATAAAAACCAATAAAGGAACCAAACCCAATATTGCAGAAAAGCAGTATTGTCAGGTTGTGACTTCAGTGATGAGGTTCCCACTCAGCAGATGGCAGGGCCAAACAAGATTACCTCTAATTTTCTGTGGTGAGTTGAGAGAAAATGACAAGCAATACCTATGAAGAGGTCCTTCTTAGAGCTGGCAGGGGGTTACAGGCCAGCTAACCTAATTTTACTCTAATTCTGCTCTTGTGGCTCATGATTCTTTCTAACTTACTTATTGACAGAGGATTTTCATGTGAGGAATTAATGGATGAGAAAAGCAGAGCTCTGGCACATGTTGAACAGAAAGATTTCAGTAATGAAAATATCATCTCTCTCATGTTCCCCCCTCACCAAATGTTTGGGCTACCATTATATTGGGGCTTCCTGGAGAAGGTACTTTTCCTAGAGAGCTGGGAATGATCCTTGATTCAAGCCAGTGTGATCTTCAAGTGAGAAACTTATGTCTGAATTAGGGTGGGATTTGTGGAGATGCTGGAGAAATAGTTATCCATCTGCCCTTAGATGCAATAGGGTTTTATAAGGAAGATTGTCTCAAAAGCTTTTAGCAGTTTAAAAGCACACATTGCTTTAAAAATCATCAGTGGAATATGTTCCAGAGTCCCTTGGGTTTGATGTCTGAAACTCCTACTTAGAAGTTTTCAGCTTTGGTTGGGACTGAAATTCCTTAAAAACCAAGTAGTTAGACCATACTTACACATGTAGGTTTGGCAGACCTTTCATCTTATTCTGACATAATGACACTCAGGTGACTTAGGTACAATAGCAAAGCAAATGAATTATTTGTTTCTGTCAGAAATTTTCTCCTCACATACTAATGCCCAAATAATGCAATTGTACAGGTAGCCCTGATGTTTCTTCTGGGTCAGTCTTGAGACTTTGTATTGGATAAGCATTTTTGAACTGCAGAATGCTCATTAACAGAATTTCCTATTTATCTTTCATTTTGAGCCCTGCTTTTGGGTTGAGTCTTACTAAGATGCTGTTTAAATCACTTTGGAGATTTCTGGGTTGTCCTCAAGGGTACACTGTAAAAGGAGATCTTACAAGCACACATGATTTTGATTTGAAATGCTGACTTATTACCCAAATGCCTATTTTGTGATAAGCAAAGCCCAGGTGGAGCATCAGTGGAAGGAACCTCGTTTTCATTAAATGAGAGTGGGGAAGGAGATTGAACTGACAGTCATTTCTTAAGGAGTTTTAAAAATTGTTGCAGCTGTCAAGCAAAATTCACCAGTTATTCTTTCGGGACAGTTGGTCACTTTATGTGTGAACGTAAAAATGTTTTGTAGGGTTTTTTTGGTTGGTTTTCTTTTGACAGCAGAATAATTCAGGCACCTTCAATTTTAAACAGCTGTAATCTTGATAGGTGGGAATCAGGGCTGGGAGTGAAATGTGTGACTGCTGCACCTCTGCTTCTGCCACTCAGGTTGCTTGTTTGAAAGCCCTGGGAAGGTGTGGGGAACCACTGCCTTCTGCTGAAGCAGATGGCAAGGGGAGAGATGCCCTCCCAGCCCACCAATAGCTCAGGTTGTGCTGGGAGCATAGGCCAGGACTTGCATAGCTCAAGCTTGCCCTGCTTGCTTCAGGGAGACTTGATGCCCCAGACACAGGCAACTTTCAGCTTGAGCTACCAGATCTCTGGATAAGTTTGTTTCCTATCAAATCAGTAAGTGCTGAGCCTTCTGAGGAGATCAGGACAATTTTACCTTCATCTTCTATTGCAAAATGTAAATTCAAACTCAGATCAAAGAGCATCAGGTGATAAATTTTAACTGAAACAATTTTGAGGTAACTTTGAAATGTTTTATTTCAGGTAGTGCAAGGGGCTGTTATTTGATTAAAGACAGTTCTCCCCACTTCCAGGAATACTGAGTCATTTATTTCAAGCTAGCCCAAACTAATAAAACCTATTTGCACTGCCTGACACTAAGGTCTCAGACCAGGTCCTGAAGCCTGCATCTGTAGCTGTGCTTCTCAGTAGTAGCACTGTCTGTGAGTGTCTGTCCAAGCAGCCAGTTGGTAGGACCAGGCTGGGGTATTGATTCCTGCTTTCAGTTGGAGATAATGCTGCATAGCAGAAAGCAGAGTCCCCCGTTGGGCTCTGAGAAGAGGGTGCAGGTGCCCCACCTGGGCTGGGTGGAAGTGTTAGCTAGGTGTGAAGCTGCTGGGGTTCATCAGACAAAATTCTGTGCAAAAATGTCTTTGAGCATCTAAGTTCTGTTTTGGGCAAGGATAAAGACATGTTGGGACTGGTTGTGCTGAAATAAAATTGGTTGGCATTTCAAATGAATGAAATGCATTTATGTTGCAAGGTGAGGGTCTAAAATGCTTGATCTAAATTAATAATTATTCTAGAATAATGCTCTAGAATAATATTCTAGATTATTCTAGATTGAATGTGGGAAACAGAGGGAGCTTTGCTGTTTTAGACTACAAATGTTATATTTGAAAGGGCTCATTTCTGTTGGATCCATGTGCACCCCAGCCCCTAGAAAAGCAGTAAGGCAGTGGCACCACAACAGAGATATTATGTGATCTGTTTACAGTCTGCCAAGTGTACAAACATTTGATTGCATACATGACAGAGCTTTTCTTTTGCAGTCATTGGTCTCAATTTTTCCATTACATTCTCTCATTTTCTTTTCTAGCTTTACTCACAGACAAACCTCCAAAGCCATTGTTTCCCATGGAGAACCAGCCAACTGTTATAGATGTCCAGCTGGGTAAGTCCTCTTCTGGGAATAATAGATGCTAAACTTCCACTCTGATAGCAGATGGGAAAAACTGAAAGTGGTAAGAAAGGTTTCATGGAACTGTTATTATATGCAAATCAATTTGAAGCGTCTCATTTATAACCATAGAATTTACTGCCATAGCAATTTAAGGGAATGAACTTGTGTAACATCAGGGGATGGTAGTACTAATTGGTACATTAGGTATTAAATATAAAGCACTGATGCTCTGGTTAATACATGATTTATGGAGTAATATCTGTCTACATTGGTGCTGTATTGATCAGCTGTTGTTCACCCTAAGAAAAATATTCTTATGAAAGAAGTGCTGATTCTTTTAACAGTTAGTGTCATACAGTGTATTTCAGGTTGTTTTGAATGCTTACCAGAAAGGGCTTTTGACTAAACTGCTTGTATGCTTTTCTCACTCCTCTTATATATTCTTCTGTGAATGCATATCTCCCAATCTCAGCTGGCAGCCTGGGTTTGTTCTCAGGTTGAGAAATTCTAAAGTTAGAGAGTTCTGTTAACTTTAGGGAACTGTGGTGCTGAGAGAATGGCTCAGCTTTGAATTTCCAGAGGTTTCTTTTTTTTTTCAGTGACTTGAAAATAAATTTCTAATTTTGAGAGGCAGACTTGGAGTTGCTGTTGAGGACTGTGGAGCCGTGAGCTTAAATTCCAAGAGATGTGCTGCAGATGTGGATTATTCACCCTGTGCTGAAGCTGTAGCATTTTCCTTCTTGAGCTTGACTCCTCTTCTTATAGGAAAGTTAGCTAAAATTCAGTGGAATGGTGTTTAAAGGCAAGCAGGGTCAGAATGAAACATTTAAGTGAGCTGATGTCATAAATGTAAAGCTGTTTGCTATTTTTTATGAAAACTACAGGGTCCTTCTTGAGCTGAGTGCAAAGGCACATCCTTGTTCTTTAACCAGGTGCTCAAGAATTTCAGTGAATTGGTTAAAATGCTATGAAGTATTTAAAAATGGGGCTTGAATTCTTGAGTGACTGTTGGAACGTGGTGAGAATATGAATCATTTGTCACCTTAGTTGATCCTTAATATAAGCTTTCTCTCAAATACCTGAACTGATTTAGGAATCTGTAACCAGTGCCAGATGAACCCTACAGACAATCACAGATGTACATTTCAGGTTCCCCACCACAGGATTCCTCTCTGCAGCTGAGCAGAAATTGGCCCCTAAAGGGGGAAGTACAAAATGGGTCTGAAGCCACAGTCAGAAGCCCAGCAGAACACAGTAATCAAACTTTGGGTCAACCCAAGAGGCTGAATTAAGTCTCCTGGTCCAACTTCTTAAATGCCAACTTTCTAGTGATTTCCTTTGGGAGGAAATGGTCCCTGCATGCATCTGTGTAATAAAAGCACTCAAAGTGTGCACATCTTTGTTTCTTGCATTTTCATTCCATTTTCATTTTCTCTTCCAAGTTTCCCTGTTCCATCAGGACTATGTTTTTGCACTAAATTCCTTCTTATTTTCTGCAAGAAAACATTTATTTATGACTTACTAAAATGAGCTTTGATTTTAAAAAAATGAAACAAACAATCCCCTTCCTCTCCTTGGAGATATGGCTCAGAAATAGGATTTCAGAATATTTCTAGAGGAAAATAGAAATCTTGCATCTTTATATGCTGGAATGTAATCAGTTATTGTCCCCAGAGATCAGGATATTTCCATTCAGTGCTTTTTTTTTCTTATATGTTAATGGGTTTGGTTATTGCCACTAAACTGTATTCACATGTGCAAAAGATTAAAGCTTACGAAACCACCTGAACTTTTCAGTAACATAAAGTGCAATTTATTTATTTCCCCCTTGATTTTAAATGGCAAATAGGTAAAGCTAGGAAATTCTGAGGGCACCTTCACTGTGTGGAGGCCACCTGCATCTTAGGGCTGGGAGGCTGTGTCTGCCTCTGCAATATGCTGCAGACCCTCCCTGTGTGCTCGGGCTTTGCAGGAAAGTGAATCATTTGATTGCAGCAAAGAAACAGAGGAGAAAGTTCTGTGTAAGGTCATCTGCTAGAATACTTCATTGAAATCTTGTGAAATCCTTGAAGTTTTGAAAAAGTGACATTCTTCAGTGTTTTCTTAGGAATCAAAGCAAAGCTTCTGTGTTTTACAGGGCCATGGAGTCAAATCACCTCCTGCCTGCTGTCCCCGTGGTTGTGCCAGTATGAACATGCCACTAAACTACAAAAGAAATGGAGCTTAATCCATCTGCTTGTTCTGTGGAGATTATTCTAGATTTCTCTTTGAAAACTAATCTTTAAAGAAATAGCTGTCTTTGCTCTATAAGCAGAGGAGATTAATAATTATTTACTGTCTTTATCCTTAATGATTAGCACAATACTATGCAAAATCTTCCTAGAACTCTAGGCAGTGGCCGAGCTATTTAGCAGTTTATTTGACCTGATTGCAAACTTCAGTATTCACCTCTTAGCTTTCAGCTTTTATAGGAAGATTCAAATGATAATAGGTATGGACAGTTCTTATGGACAGTGGATAAAAGAGATCCTTCAGTCTTCAAACGTGGCCCAGAGCCTGCCTTGTTCTTCTTAAGGTGCATGAATGTATTTTTTGCTTTTTCTGTTTTCCTTTGGAACATGACAGAGATCAAAACCAACCCTGTCGAGGCTGGAGGTAGAAGCAGAATCTGAATTTTTTTTTTTTTCTTGTTTTCTATATTTGCTTGTGCTGGAGAAACAGAGCCAGAGAGAGGAGCGTTGACAGGACAAAAGAGCATCCCAGGGGACTAGAGAGCTAGTAAAAAACAATTTCACTGTCTCAGTTGCTTTACCAGGTCAGATAATCACTTCATCTTTGAACCAGCCTAGAAAATAATTAAAGGGTTTTTTATCATTCATTTGCTGCTTCTTTTTCATAACAAGAAATATAACTTCCCCCAATTTTTATTTCATTTTTTTTTCATTTTTTCATTTTTTATTTCATTTTTTTAGCGCTTTTTGTTCAGATCAGCATAGTAATAGTTTCTGATTACATAGTAGGTTGCATATTTAATCTCATTATATCTTGATTTTAACAAATGATTTGTATTCATACAAATATATACCACTATATATTTTTGCAGATGTATGACATCTGATAATATACTCCTGAAAAAAGATATCCCTGATTTGTCTTAATGACGTTGAAATAAAAGTTGATATGTATATGTATATACATATATATGTATATAAAAAACTTCTGCCCAGTGGATGATGTGCCTTTAGCAGAAGGCCCTTATGACTGTATGTGAAGAGTTTTGTGCCATAACTGTTCTCCTACAATCTCAGTTTGTAAAATATGACTGTTTCCCATGTAAAGCTCTGAGTGTGAGTTGGTTTAAACTTCTGGCAGTGTGACTGAGAGTAGCTGTTGAGCACAGTTGTTCAAAGACCCCTTTTTTTTTTAGAGGAGGAACTTGCTGTTTCATTGATTCACGAGATAAAGCTAAGCATGTGTATGGACTGTTCATATCAAATCCCTGAGGTTAGAGAACTCCTTATGTGATTTAGAAAAGTAAAATCAAAACCCAGTCAGAAGTTTGAGGCTGTGGTGTGGTTAAGTTTCACGGATTTGTCTTCAACAAGCTCTAAGTCTTAAGATGACATGTTGGGACACTACTGCTCAGTTCTTAGTTTGTTTTTTTTTATTGTTTTCAAGCTGACTTTGCTCACTCTTAGAGCTTTGAGAACAGGGGAAGAAAGAAAACCAATCCTTTGTGTTTTGGTTACCTGATTATAGAGTTGGTTTTCCCTCTGACCTAGCTGCTTTGTACAGGTCTGGGAGCATCAAGGAGCAAAAAATCTTATACAGAGGTAGCTGTGAGTAATTGCACTGCCAGCTCTTGGTTGGTGTAGAAGCAGCATGTCAGGGACAGGAGCATTTGCAGAGGAAAAATGCAGTTGGGCTCTGTGGATTCTTGGATGGACAAGGATCTGTGAGGCTCTTGCAGGAGGCACATCCAGATAGTCTGTGTATAAGCAGCTCCCAGAGTCACCTAGGTTGCACCATAGATGCTCTTTTGCACTTGTGTTCCACAGAAGTATCAAAAAAGCTAAAAATACAGCATTGAAGTAGAAACTATATCTGTTTATTCTGTACCATGTATTATAGTGACTGCAACATTAACTTTGTCTTTTCCTTATGAGTTGGTTGAGACTGGAATGAATGTTCACATGCCTGTGTCTATATTGAATATATCATTTATGTATTATTTTCTTTTCAACTATATACTGGTTTTGTTTGCAGGCATTTCCTTAAGAAATATAGCAGAAGTCTTAGAAAACAAAACCAGAAACCTCTACATTACTTCATTTGCTGAACAGGGAAAATGTCAAGGGGTTTAACTCACTTTTTTGTCATGGTAGTTTCTCTGCTTCTAAAGATGCTGAGGAAAGAAAACACAGTTTATGAGGATTCTCATTTTTCCTATTAGCTGACCTGTTCAGAAAGATTTTTGTTTCTAGAAGATTTAACAGTGCAGTTCCTTGGGAGTAGGTATTAAGTAGATCAATAGAGCTACTGTAAAATGTACAAAATTACATCTGCTGACAGGCATGGGAATAAAATAAAAATAGTATTTAAAAAAAAAGTCCTTTCTGTTTGAAGCACTAACTAGAAGGAGTCATTAGGGAAGTGAAAACCCATGCGTTTGCAGACATTTTAAAGATAATACAGCCACTTAGTTTTCTAGTGAAAACTTAGTTTTCATTGAGATGAATTAATGATTAAAAAAATATCTGCAATATATTTTGGAAACCTCAATTTCAGACCAGGCCTATCTACTCAAGACAATGCTTATCATTCTTCACCTTCTAAGGGCTTTGCACCTCTCTAAGGACAGCATCCCTCTCTCCCTGTGCTGCTCTTGCTCCCTCTGCTCATCTGGGGTAGCAAGTTTTCATGGACTTGAGAAATCAGGGGTGATCTGACCCACATGGGCCCTGACTGAGCACAGAGGCTGAAATGGGCAGAGGAGGATAAAATTAAAGCTTAGAGGGCAAGCAGGATATAGGGATGCATATTTTATTCCATCCCTGCCCTCAGCTTTTTCTGTTGGGCTGTGGAGTTCTTGTCACTCCATATGAGATGTGGTGGCACCCCCCAAATACCCATTTACCCAAATACCCATTTGCAAGGAGTTCTCAGGAGCCCAGCAGGAGTGAGATGCGGGCATAGACGTCTCTGCTGGTGTTGTGCAGCTCATGAACATGTTCAGACTGAGTCTTCTGAAAGCTTGTAGCCTGATGAAACTCTGGAGGGTTTTCCTGAGACTGTCCTGCAAATTGTCTCTTGGCCGTGAAACTGGATGTCCCTTCACTTAGGGTGAAAAGAAGGGGGACAAAAGGAAGGAAATTTCTTTCCTCCCCCATTCTCTTCACCCATTCTGTGAGAATGCCTAATGGTTTTTTAATGTAGATCCCTCCCTTTTCCTGTTTTCCAAAATTAAAAAGCTCTAATTAAGATAATTAATATCTCAGCTTTGATTTCACCTAACAGATCAATCAGTACAAAGTCATAAGCATGTGAAACCAGAGCCTTAGAAAGAACAGCCTTGATAGGAGGTTAGTACCTATATGTACCCTGTATCTCTTCTGACAATATAATTTTTTTCTGTTGAATCCAACTTTTTAAGATACAACCTTTATCCCTGTCCAAGTAGTCTGCACATAGTATTAATATTCCTAGTACTTTTAAGTGGAACAGTGGTTTATGGTGCCCCACCCAAGTGTGTAAATGGTGCTCTGAGTGCCCTACAGAGAGGAGACAGTGGTCCATAGAGACTCAGTTTCTCTTTCCTTGAACAAAGCTGAATGTGGGATGGGTGACAGACTTGTTCACATTCACATACACCTGCCTGAGTCTGTTTAGGTCCAATAAGCCCTTCCCCCATCCCAGGGATCTTGGTCTGTGTGCACTGAATGGCAGAGCAGAGCCGAGATGGGACTAAGGCAGAGAAGGCAGGTGGTGGTCAGTGTGCCCAACACCAGCAAAATTGGGTCCCCTCCAGTTCTTCTGGTGCTGCCCCTTCATCTCACAGTCATGGCCCTGATGTAGGGCTGCTCTCTGGAGGAGCAAGCTGGTACCCTCACTGTTTTCTCCTCCACACCTTTTTCCAGCTATGCAGGGCTCACAGATGAGCAAGGAGATCCCCTTTCTTCCCACAGGGAACCCCACACTGTTTCCCTGCCTTGAAGAGGTTACAGACTCCGTGTCATTTGACTCCAGGCTCTGTGCATGCTACTATTTTCCTCCCAGCAGTGCAGACAGTAATACCAAAAAGCTTCATGTTCTTGCACAGAAATACATGAAGGAGTAATTCTCCCTAGGAAATGAAGAGAAACCAGGGGTCTATTTTTTAGGAAAGGCTTGCACAAGGGCTACAGCTCCACAGCTATTTCATCCATACATGCTTGTGAAAGGAGGCAGGATTTACTTCTATTACAATCATTTTGTACTAATCTGCAGGGAATATTAGAGACAAATTGTCTGACATTTAGGTTTAGAAGTAGTTCCCTAAATACCCTAAGTGTATTACTGCTAATGCTTTGATGCTAATTTGGGATGTTGTTAATATCCCTGTTTCTCTCAGGGATAATGGAGAAATGCTGTACTTGAGAGACTTGAGGCTGGGATCTGTTGTTCAGCTGGTGTAAATCCACAGTTGTTCTGCCTTTTGTATAGTTAATCCAGATTTATATCTGTGAGAACAGTTTATTTGCACACTACTTTCTTTTGGTTTAATGTACTTGAAAAGATAAGGCCAAATTGTGGCTACTGATCTATGTTTTTTACATCCATTGGGATCCATGGGTTTGGCACAGATATATCAGAAAGGAAGATTTGATGCTTTCCTAACTCTTCTTTTGCACTACTATAAAATATTTATGGCTTATGTTGATTTCAGAGGTCAGTAGATCAATCTTGTATATACTCTGAGGACAAAATCATATGGCTTTTATAGAAAAAAATGATGAGTTGATGTCAGATGGATGCCCTTGCAGTTAGGTTTGAAACTGCAATGCTTGGATATTGACACTGTTGTGTTTTTCTTATTACAAGAAAGTAGTAAGGAAGAAATTTTAGTATGTTATGGCTTACAATTGTTCAATAACATTCATCCAAGGACATTAGTTAACTTATGATTGAGGAACTGGGACCGGTGTTGTTCAATATCTTCATCAACGACTTGGATGAGGGTATAGAATGTACCCTCAGCAAGTTTGCTGATGACACTAAGCTGGGAGGAGTGGCTGACACACCGGAAGGCCGTGCTGCCATTCAGAGAGACTTAGACAGGCTGGAGAGTTGGGCAGAGAGAAACATGATGAAGTTCAACAAGGGGAAGTGTAGAGTTTTGCATTTGGGGAAGAACAACACAATGTCCCAGTATAGGTTGGGGGCTGACCTGCTGGAGAGCAGTGTAGGTGAAAGAGACCTGGGGGTCCTGGTAGACAAGAGGATGACCATGAGCCAGCAATGTGCCCTTGTGGCCAAGAAGGCCAATGGCATCCTGGGGTGCATTAGAAAGGGTGTGGTTAGTAGGTCAAGAGAGGTTCTCCTCCCCCTCTATTCTGCATTGGTGAGGCCGCACCTGGAGTATTGTGTCCAGTTCTGGGCCCCTCAGTTCAAGAAGGACAGGGAAGTGCTTGAAAGAGTCCAACGCAGAGCTACTAAGATGATTAAGGGAGTGGAACATCTCCCTTATGAGGAAAGGCTGAGGGAGCTGGGTCTCTTTAGTTTGGAGAAAAGGAGACTGAGGGGTGACCTCATCAGTGTTTTCAAATATGTAAGGAGTGAGTGTCAGGGAGATGGAGTTAGGCTTTTCTCAGTGATGACCAGTGATAGGACAAGGGGTAATGGGTGTAAATTGGAGCACAGGAGGTTCAAGTTGAATATTCGAAAAACTTTTTTTACTGTAAGGGTGACAGAGCCCTGGAACAGGCTGCCCAGGGGGGTCGTGGAGTCTCCTTCACTGGAGACATTCAAAACCCGCTTGGACACGTTCCTGCACGATGTACTCTAGGTGGCCCTGCTCTGGCAGGGGGGGTTGGACTAGATGATCTTTCGAGGTCCCTTCTAACCCCTAGGATTCTATGATTCTATGATTCTATGAATGTCTCAAATTATTTTTCATCAGTAAAACTTTCTCTGAAAGCCCTGGCTGTTGTGTGGGGGTGGCCAAAGTGTTCATCTTCAGCACTTTGCTAGGACTAAGGTGTCATTAAAAAACACAACCATCACTGCAGCCATGCTGGACTTGGCTGAGGCATCTCATTTCACTTCTGGGTTTGACTGCATTTGACTTGTGTCTGAGAAATGGGCACAAGTTTTCTTCTGCAGAAATGAAGTTCAGCCCACAGGACTGGGAGTGCTAAAGATGGTCTGAGTAGAGAGCAGGGCATTAGGACTGCTGCTAAGAGCTGTGGCTTGGGTTTCTCTGTTCTGCTATAGTTCTCTTGACTTTGGCCAGGACTGTATATCCTTTTGTTTAAGGTGACGATAGTACTTCTCTAGTTTCCAGTAATGTTGTGACAATAATATCACCTGGTGATGGGGATGTGCTCTGAAAGGGGTGAGAAGCAGTACAGGTAGGGAAGGCTTTGACCAGGAATTTTCCTCGAGGACATTGCTTTTGTGTTCTGAGCCTGACTCCAAATGCAGAGACATTTGAGTGCACAATCCACAGACATAGTCTATTGTTCATTCAAAGTCAGGCTATACTAATTTTCCAGAAAAGAGAACCAGAGGGCAAAGTTTGCACCATTTTCTGTACTTGTTAGAAACTGTCACTGAGAGGAATTCATGTTCTGCCATTTTACATTCTCTCTGCAATGTTTGTCATATGAATGAGTTACTAAGCTGTGAATGCCTCATATATTCTGTAAATTACAGAGCAGAAATGTTCAGCACTACTATTTTGACCTTTTCAGCATTCTGTGATTTGCTGGGCATGGCATGACACATCTCTTGTTTACGGCCTCACTAAAATTTAGGGAGGGATCTGAGTGGGCAAACAGTCAAACTGTGCTATGCTGTGAAAGGTCAGGGTCATGCATCACAGTCCTACTGTTCAGTGGGCAGTGAAGATGAGAATCTAGGCTAAGCATTATTATGATTTTTTTCTTCCCCCCTCTTCTTCACTGAAAAATAGTAGAAAATTACACCTTGTAATCTATTCCAAAGGCAACAGTGCAGAAAATTAAGAGTGATGGTGTAATTTTGCTTTCTTAAAATTTCGATATCATAATGCCATGACATTAGAGCCTATGAAAACCAAAGCTGTCATAGTTCTTCATAAGAAATGAGATGGAATTCTACTCACCAAATTTTTGCTTCGTTTAATCCCTGTTTGATAAATGTTGTTCTTAACTCGATGCTCGATACCCTCGTGTTTGTCTCCAGCCTGCAGAAACAAATAGCTTGTATTAGGTAATTGAACTTTAACCTCAGAAAAGTAGGTTGATTTACTGTACTCATGTTAGATATTTCAGTCCAATAAAGACCAAATGAAAGAGAGTCAAGGCAAGATTTCTCTACAGATGAAGAGATACCTTTATTACCTACTGAAGACATGAAACATGACTCCTCAGTACCCCTAATCAATTGGAAAGTGAAAATATAGAAAGCAGTAATCTGTGCACAGGCAGCAGAGAAACACTGTTTTCTACTACACATTTTTAGTTTAACAAAGCAGTCTCACAGTAAAGGTTGACTGTAAATTTCTAGTACTGAGGATGGGTTTTGTAAAGTTTTAACATGCTGGCCCCAGTCCTATGAACAAATGAATATGGTCAGTCATGAAAACACACTGAGATTTCTTTGGTGCAGTCAGGTGTGTAGTTACTTATCTCAGAGGAGCCTAGAATTAAACACTTAATTCTTTGAGCAATGTTTTGTCTTACTCAAATATAAATTTCAGTGATGGTTTTGCACACTGAATTAATTAGAAAGCATAAGTAAATTTCAGTTTAAATCTAGCAGAGACTAAACTGCAGGTGAACTGCATATGTCACTGCTGTAATTTCAAAGCTAAAATTTGCAAGTGGTGCTACATGCTCTAATGGTCAAGTGGTACGAAATTCTTTGCAAACTCAAAGTGTTTTTGGCATTCTCTGATGAAGCTCAGCATTTTGAGTTGAGACTTTAAACACATAAGATGTAGTAATTTTTCTCTTTTAAAATAAACCTGGTGTGTTAAGTGCTCACTGATAATGAGCTGAGTGAATAATAGCAAATAATGTGTTCTGTGGATCTTTGTATATCTTTATGAAAGGAAGGATTGTCCATGTGGATCTTTTCTTGGATACATTCTCTAAATGGTTCTGGACTTGACACACTATTTTGAATAGTTTGTTCCTAAGCCTTGAATATGCAGGATTTGGAAAGTAAAGATGCTTTGATTGGACAAGCTGATCAAATCAAGCTTTCTGTTTCCTGATTACATTACTGTTAACTCTTTTTAATGATTTCCTGATCTGCATTGACGAATTTGAAATCAGATTAATAGATAATATTCTGCAGCCTATCATCCAGGCTGGTGGTATTAAACATTCTAAGCAGAAAACTCCTTTACATTTGAGCATTTGCCCCAGTGAAGTGAATACATACAGGGTAAGCAGAGGGTTTCATTTATAAGTGCAGTGAATATTTGTGGTTTAACTTCCTCTGAATTCATCTGCCTTTCATGTTTTACTCACTTAAAAAACTAAGTTGTAGAGACTGCACCCTATTCAATAAGAAATCAGCTTTACTAAGGATCGTTGACCAAATGTTTTATTTAGGGTTGTGATTTAACTTTTCTAAATATCATCTGGCAAAGCAAGCAACGTGTAGATATCAAATTGTTATTCACACTGTGTGCATATCTTCTCTAAGAAGGGATCTGTGCATTTGAGTAGTTACTCAGAAGCAAGCAAGAATCCTCTCCATTTCAGGATTTCCAACCCCAGCATCTCACAATCCAGCACATCCCTTCACAGCCTGACCTCTCTTTTATGAAAAGCCTCTTCAGCCAGAAGACTCTTAAACTTGTGATTTCAAACAGCTAAATTTTCAGCAAGCATTTGGGGCTTATGAGCCCCAAAAAAACCAAAAAAACAAACAAAAAAACCCAATAACAAAACCCATTCAAATTACAACATGTAGTGTATAGTAACAGGCATGGTTGTTTTAGATTATTTTAGAATAGCTTTTAAGACAAGACACCAGTAAGTCCTCCCCTGCAGGCATCTTGTTTTCTATGCTGATTTGGCATCAGGTCCTTGGTTCACACTTGTCTTACATGATGCCAACTATGCAGTGAGCTGTTTTCCTCATGTTTCTACAAAACTGACCTTGCAGATTCTTTGGGGTTTTTTTATGTGATGTAAGGCTTCTCTGTATCTAACTTCTGTACACGAGTATATATCATTGCCTTGTTTTCTGTTCCCCAGTTACTTACCTTACAGTCTCAAGCACTGAAAGCTCTTCCAGAGCTTCCATTCATCTTGTTTCTAAGACCACAGTAATTAAAAATACAGAAATCTTTTGATTGAAAGAGTTTTGAGGAATTGTTT
This sequence comes from Calypte anna, assembly GCF_003957555.1. Lineage (NCBI taxonomy): Eukaryota > Metazoa > Chordata > Aves > Apodiformes > Trochilidae > Calypte > Calypte anna. The sequence goes on along the minus strand of NC_044247.1, from coordinate 12,089,759 downwards.
TGGCAAATAGTGTGTTTTAATTGAGATACTGTGATCCTAAACAACCAGCTCAAGAATGCATCATGTTCAGAAATGCCACTTCAAGTGTTTGGGGAGCTCTGTTATCAGTTTGGTTCATGTCAACTTTTGGCCCAGCAAAGGTTAAGTGACAAATGGGAGTAGCTGAAGCTCTAGATTATGAGAAGAGATGGTAGATATCCAGGTCCAGTCCAGTTCATAGTGTGTTCTCTTTTAAGACAAGTCAAAAGTACTTCTGTCCAAAGGAGGTGTGCTTGGTCATATGAAGAAGTGCCTGTCATTAATATTTACAAAAAATATAGAATAGTTCTTTTTTTTATGCTAAAAAATTCTCTGACCTTACATGTTGGTATGGTATTATACACTGCTGTCACTGTGATGTAGCTTTTAAATAAAGAAATAGTGTTACTATGTAAACTTCCAACATTAAGATTTTTTTTTTTAACTGATTTGTGGTAGAAGCATATCAGAAGAAGGAGATGGCATCTTCTTGTCACAGGAAGTTCCAGATTTTTTTTCATTTTGACTAGAATAGAAACCAATTGTAAAACATAAATTAAACTCAGAATATCTGATCAACCCAGCCTGCTGCCAATATCATCAACACGATGCAAATTTTAAGTATTTGACCTAGCACTCAAGCATCAATAAACATGGTGTCTCCTGTAGGAAAGGGTGCTTGGTCTCATACTTTATGCTCTGACACAAGCTAAATTTCAGTCTGTGAAGCCATTGTCCTTTTGTTCCTCTCCTGATGGTATGAACAGGGTATATTTTGTCTATTTGGGAATTCTGGAAGTGTGTGTGGTGGTGGGGTAGTAGTTGTTTGGTGTTGTTGTTTTAATGTAAGCCATAGAACTTTTCAGACAGTTTGCTTTTTTTCTTTTTTTTTTTTTAATCAAACAATAATGAATGATTGTGAGATCAAAAGTGGGAAACAAAACAGCTGGCTTGAGTACTCGAGTAAAAACTTGTATCTTGCTATATTCCTGATTGAAATCACCAGTTTTCAAAGCTGATGCTGACTCTGTTGAATCTAATTTAGTTCTCACATCAGCTCAGCTGAAGCAAAAGTGTAACTGGGAAGGAAACAGACATTCTCTAACACCATCTCTTATCAAAAGGCCACATCTGCAGCATCAGACAGGTGAATCCCCACAAACACCTGTTTTAATAAACAGCCAGTTTGCTAATGCTCAGTTATGCCCACAAATAGCATCTGTTTCTGGCCAGTTGTCTACCTGAATGTAGCATCCTTCTTAATCAGTGAAATCTTCTATTGCATCACTAGCCTGACTCATTTCCCACCCAGGGATGGGAATCACCCGTTCTGCTTTCTACCCTTAATATCTTTCTGGAGAGATTTGGTGGAAAATAGAAAGTCTGCTGGAATAGTTCCACCCTTCCTTCCAAGCAAATAAAGCAGTCAGGGTGTACATAAAATGTGTACATAAAAATAAATACATTTTTAGAGCTGTGTGTCATTAAAATACCCCATTGGCTGACTGGTTAATAGTGATAGATCAGCAGAGCATTCACCCAGTGATTATTGCTTTAATGTTGTCTCCAGAAAAGTGCCTGAACCTTTTTAGTGGGGTGAGAGAGAAGCAGCAACACCTCCCTGACACCTGGCAGTCAGCATCACCTTGTCAGCTAAAGGAGCCTGGAGCTGATCCATGTAAACCTTGCATCTCACCTTCCCAGAGCTTTGCACCTTTTGCCTCTGGGCTCTGAAGAGAGCCTGGCAATTGAGGAACTGTAAAGATGTACTGCAAGTCCTCTTCTTCCTCAGGAAAATTTAGTATCTTTAGATGAAAATTCCAGATCTAGTAATAAACTCTGTGTATGAAGGGATATTGCTGTGTGTACAGCCTTACGGTGCCCACAAAGGAGTAAATAAAATTATATACACAGGGTAATCTAAATAATATCCTGTCTTTTCCTTTGAAGGGAACAACGTAGTGGGAGAAACAGTGGTGACAGAACTTACCTGGTTTTCTTCCTTCCATGCCCTACTACTAACTATAGAGATACAGTGAAAGTAGATTCAGCTATTAAACTGTTTTATTGCTTATTAAATATTCCTAATGAGGTTAGAATTGGAGATCATTATACTTGGGCAAGAATAAAGCAACTTCGTCTGACCTCTGCCCCCCCCATGTAATAAGTAATATACTGTCTGCTATGCAGTTATTACAAGTAATAAATTGCTACAAACAGGCAGGCAGGAGTGGGGGACTGAAGAGGCAAAGCAATAAAATAGGAAGGTTTTCTGCAATTTTAACCTTTCAAGAGCAGTAAAGTAGCTGACCACCTACTCAGTCCAGTGAGCTGAAGCAGCACACTAATGTAGCTGGGGAGAAGCAAATCTCCAAGCCAGCAAAAGTGAAACTGTGACTTAAAACTTGCTGTCATTTTTTTTTAAGGCAACCTATGCTGCTGCTTAACAAGATACAGTTCCCAAATCTTAGATTGTGTTTGATGGCAAATTAGATCAGTGGAAGCCAATCCAGACTGCTTGTGATTGGATTTACATCTTACAGAAACTGACCTACCCAAAGTGCTAGGGAAACAATGTGGCTCTGTGGTCCCTGATTAGAAAGTGTGATGTAGCTGATTATTCACCACTTATTCATTTTATAGTTTCAAAAAGAAGTACTCAGAGTAAACTGTCCTCTGTTTAGTGAGAGATGAAGCACCCAGACCTTTGTATCTCTTCTGTAAGCAGGTGACTGGCAGAGGTAGATGTTTATGTTCTGAGTGGCAATGCACTGTGACAAGGGAGGTCACTGGACAGAGGGAGACAAAAATAAAATTAAATAAAAGCAACCGAAGCCCTGGGACAAAGCTGTGATGTTTGATTTTTATTTTTGAGGCATCTGGGCTCACTGGGATTTTCTCAGCGTCTCTCACCAAAGTTGCATATTAAGTACCTTGAAAGCAAGTGATGCAGCACAGAAGGGAGTTGGTTACTTGCTGTGCACTGAGCAGAGATTTTTCATGTTATCCATCATTCACAATGTGCTGCAGTACTTCCAGAACTTCTGGAACTTATCTAATGTAGAGTGTAACAAGACCAAGAACTCCACCTGCAATGTGTGCTTTGCTATCACAGTTTGTAATTACTGGGTTTAGTAGCATGCTTAATCCTATAAAATATCGTGTGGCTGTGTTGTGTGTGCTGCTTTTTTGGATGCACAGAATTATCAGCTTTCAGAAGAAATTAATTATATGTCTGCAAATCACAAGACTGACAGACATATAAGACTCGAGGGATTTTTTTTTTTCCTTCTATTTCTTGCCACTGCAGATTGCACTCTACCTGTAAGTGCATCATTAGAACTGCACTTTGGAAAAATACTGCCCAGCTTCTCCATTTCCCACAATATATCTTGTAGTGCCCATGTTAATGGATTTTTGACATTCCAGGCCATCCCACCTAGCACTATCCATGCAAAAGGGAACAGATTTGTGGTAAAATTCTATTTTATGTAGACCATTTAATTGCAGTTAATTTAAAAACCATAATCAAATGGCTTTAATTTGTCTGCTGCTTAAGTACATTTCTGATCTTTGCTGCTAGCTTGTGTCAGTGTGTGTGATTAGAGAGATGTAATCACCTGTAGCATCCAAAAATCATTGAATCCTAGAAGAGTTAGAGCTGAAAGGGGCCTCTTCATTCCCAACATCTAATCCAACTAGATAAAGTTGCTCACAGCCCCTTCCAACCTGACCTCAAATGTTTCCAGGGATGGGACTTTTAACACTTTTTGGGTAACATGTTCCAGTGTTCACCTCATTTTGTTTCTGGCTTGCTTTTCTCTGCCTTACAGAGCATTTTTTTTTGTCACACTACAAGAGGTACAGGGGAAGTAAGCTCCTAGAAACAGAAAATGCTCAAACAAGTTTGTCTCAGTCTCTCTGAAGATTGTTTTTTTTTTCTTCTTTGCCTGCCACTTTCAAAGAAGAGAAGTCACTGAGTTGTAGATCTTGCAGAGGAAAAAGATGAGGATTTGCAAAGCCATATGACACCCTGGGGGCCTGCTCTGCCCTGACCAAGCATCTGAATCACTGCAGTCATTGTGTGCCCAGGGATCTCCCTTTATCTTTTGTAATGTTCATGAAGTTATTGCTACAGAGGATGCAGCTGGTGACTTCCAGAGAGTCACTTCTGGTACAGTCAGGTGCAATCCTGCAGCCACAGCAGGCACTGGATTACCTAAATTACTGACAGACTGAACTAGCTTTAAACAGTTCAATGGTTAAGTTTAGGAAATAGTATAAAAACGTAAGGGTTTTTTTGTTTGTTTGTTTTGTTGGGGTTTTTTTGTTTGTTATGTTTTGGATTTGGGGGTTTTTTTGTTTGTTTTTTTGGGTGGAGGGAGATTAAGAACTGCACTCCACAAATCTCTTTTCTGTCACCTCTTCCTTGGGCAGAGGGGGCTGTGAGGTCTGTTTGCTGGTGTCACAGACTGGTGCCCACCATTCACTAGAAGCAACTCTAAAAAAGAGCTTTGTGGCACCTGCATCTTCTTGCTGGAGTCATCCATTTCTATTTTAGTGTCTGATTGACCCCATATGTCACATCAACCTGACTTTTGAAAATAATTATTCTTTGCATATTTTGTGCCTGCTATGAGGGCAGTGTCTGTAGAAACCCAGCCTGTGTAGCAGGGAGGTTAATTCAAGATTAATTTTACAGCAACTTCATTTCTCTGCTTGCTCTTCTCATGAGATTAAAGTCAAATTTAAAAGAATCATTTTCCAAAATAGAAAGCAAACAATGATTTAGCAACTCCATACCCCATCATTCACCATTCAGACTATGGACAATGGCAGCATTATGTCACTGTCTTAGCAGTGAATGTTCCCTCTAAATTTGTACATTCTAAGGATGGAAAGTGAAAAGGCTTTTCTCTGATAAAAGGAAGGCTGGTTGTCTTTGATATCATAGATAAATGCCTGGATAGTTACTTTTAAATTGCTTTATTGCCAGAAGTTTTCAATGAAGCCATAAAAGAGGAAAAAAATGATCAGCCTAATTGCTTCAAGATGGATATGTAATGCATAAATCTCTTGTTTAATGAATCTAGTAATAGACCACCTGTTCCAGTTGCCTTTTCCATTTCAGAATATGAATGACTGCTTCTCTCAGATGTTCACAAAAAGAAAATATCAAAAACTCAGTGATTTTTCTTTTATTTTTTTCCTTGAGGTTTGTTCATTCTTGTTCAGGGTATCACCCAGTCTGGGTACATTTAACCTTGAGAAGATAAAGCTGGTATGATGCATAAAGCCTCAAGTATTTCTGTTTTCCTGTTGTGTTTTAAATGAGAATAGAGACGTGCACTTTAATAAAGCATTGGCTGATGCCCAGAGATTCAGGCCTGAGTTGCAAGTATTTCTTTAAGATGTTTTCCTGGTAAATTCCCCAGCCTTTCAGTGCTGTGAGGGTGTTTGAACTCCACAGCCCCTCTTGTGATTCCTTGTGTGAGTTTGGTTTTAAAAATGGTCCCTAAAACTTGGTGGCCTTGGCCTTTTTGGTTCTGTGAGCATGGGAACTTCTTGCAGCATTTCTAGAGCATTTCTTCATTAGTAAATAGAAACCTTTTTTTTATGCCAGCAGGGGGATGTGAAGAATTTTTTTTTTTTAATGTTTACACACCCGTGCAAGGAATGTGGGTAATAAAAACAATGACACATTTGTGGACTGAAATTCAGTCTTGTCGATAGAAGAGAAATCTGGTGGGAATGATGTTCATGGTGGTAGTGTTAAAATCCATGTTTGTAACCTACTTAAGAGCAGATGAAGAGTAGTCATCTGTCAGAAGTGGCATTTGCTACTTCTGAGAATCCAGAAGCAGCTTCTGATGGATGCCAATCGATTGGTGCTGTAGCCATGAAAGTGCAAGATGTCAGCTTTGTCCTTGGTGAAAAAGGTGCTGAAACCCAGCTGCTTTTAAGTAAACCTATGATCTGGCAACCTTGTTTCCCCATGCTATGTATAAAAATGAGTGGAAAAAACCTAAATATGAGCAATAGTGCATGATATCAGCTTTATTTGCCACCACAGATGCTATCACAACATTGAGGTGGTCACATTTTATCTCATGTCAGAGTCTCTGCTGCCATACCCATGTCTCTACTCCCACTGCCTGGAGAGCTTAATTTATGAGAAGCCTCCATAGTGGTGACTGCTCTGACTGTCACACAACATTTGGATGGTGTCAGCAATCTCCAGTTCTCTTTCAGTAGCTGCTGTCCCCCTTCTCTGTGGATCTCACCTCCACAGAGGTGTTCAGTAGTATTTTGTGCTTATTCTGTCTGCGTTGCCAAGATAATTTAGATTGCCAGGGGTGGGGGATGCAAGAAAGACAGAAGACAGACCCCCTAATCCCTGCTCTTCAGAAACTGTAGTCATTCAATCAGTTAATAGCACTGGAGTGCTTTGTTGTGTTGAGAAATTCTTTTTTGGATGAATTTTGTTGAAAAGTTTTGGTTGTGTTGCCTGTGACAAAATGAAGATGACTGATGTTGGCTTTAAAGGAGCCACGTTCAGTGTTGACAAAAATTATGTGGTAAATTAGTATGCAAGGCATGAAAACTGAGTCTAAGAATTGAGACAAGCTAGAGAACACTTAGTAAAAGCCTAAAATTCCAGGAGTGAAGACTTTTGCTCCAGAGTTACCACTGAATTGGAGACAGTACACAGTGACATGGATGTACCAACCAACAGGCATTTCTGTATAGCTAACCTAATCATGCCCATAGGAGGACAAGTCATAAAGGGATATGGGAATCTGCTTGGGAAGCACTCTGGAAATGTTGCTGTGACCAGAAGGGCTGATCCAGTCCCTAGGGAGTGCACTCATAGGACTGGAGAAAGGTTGTTTCTGTATCTGGCATCTTGCTGGGATCCTTACAGCAATGCAGTTTCCAGGCTTGGCTGTTTGCACTGTAGGTAAGCTGAATCCTTAAGAAGGGGGAAAGGTTTAGGACCTCTGTCTGCTGTGCTCAGCACAGTTCATAGTCTGGGAATTACATATAGAGGGAATTGAAATTTGGTGATGGGAAGCTCTTTGATCTATTAAGCTGAAGTATATAAGAGGATCTGGCCACTATGTTGACAGCACATGAGTGTACTTACAGCACATGCTTTTACCAGGGAAGGTAAAAAAGCAGTACAGCAACTCATCAGCCTCTGGCTTTCCACCAGCATTGATTCCTAAGTCAAGAATTGGGGTTTGCTGCAGGATGGACTCATTCTGTAGCCTGTGTAATGAGAGATCAGTGGCCCTTCTGCCTCTGATGTCACAAAAGAAACTGCCCAGTGTTAAAGCTCTCAAGCCTGTAGTTACGTTAGAGGCTTGATTTTCAAAATGTTTTGAGCATCCATAGTCCTCTCAAAGTCAGCAGGATCTGGGCCTTAGTATGTAGGCAAAGTGAAAAATAGACTGAATGAAGCTAAAATGTCCTGTTTCTACCAACCTGTCATACCCCAATATGTTTAGACCCTAGAAGAAAAGTGACTGTATAATTCCACAAGGATATAGGAACAGGGCCCGTGTACCACAGGACTCTTGCCCAAAAAAATTTCCTAGACTTCCACGTTTGGTTGCTGCAAGCTAACTTATAATAGCTGGAATCTGTGAGAAGCATCTGCATGGCAAAGGTGTGATTTAATAACTGTGAGGTTTTCTTACCTGCAATAGTTGTGTCAGTGCACTTGCTGCTATATGGTTATGCCAATAGAAAGGTATCTTATATTCCAAGATTGTTTCTTGTTAGCATTGATTGTCTGTGCTTGTATCTGAAGGTTCTGGGGTAACATATAGTTTTAATAAACCTCTTTCATGGTCTGAGTTTACACAAAACAAATATCAGATTATACTTACTTTTTATGTCCTGGCTCTATTTCTGGTTTTATTTCTCTATAAATAGAGCTAAGCTCTAGTTACATATGCTTAAATGCCTGCAAAGAGGGTTTTGATTCCAGAAGTTGTTGTAATGCAGTTAGGTCTGATTTTCTGCAAGCAAATTCAATTTTGAATCATTTTAATGTGGGGTAGGAAAATAGACTGTGAACATTAGCTGTTTCTAGTGTTCAGAATAGCCTGCTTTTTTCCCCTCCATTCTGTATTTTAAGAGGAAACGAGTCTAAAAAGAACATCTTTTTTTGAGCTACTCCCAAGGAAATGGAAGTGCATGGGGTTATTCTGCCTCTTAGAAAAGAAAAAAGTGATACATAAATCTTGTGGGGTTTTTAGGACCCTATAAAACCTTATCCTGTTTAGTAAATCTCAACTTAGGTCTGTATTACCTGAACGATGAGTTCATAAATAGCTGTACTGGGAATGGATGTGCTTATTGAACCCAATGGGTTTACCATCATCTGCAACTTCAGCTGCTGAGATACCCTGGTAAAATGAAAACAGATGCTCATAGATTTTTACTGGCTCTTCCTGCTTTTAGTTCCTTGACTTTTACTTGTTGCATCTTAGACTGTGGCTTTTTTTACCATAAAATAGTGTTAGCAGTCTTTTCTGTCTCTGGAGGAAACGTGCTTTCCTCTCATTTCTCCCCTGTTCCCCACCCCGCAAGCCAAATTTTCAAAGGTTTAGCAAACTGACCAGATAATCATTAGACCTGAACCTGGTATTTTATCCAGAGATGTTAATGACCCAGTTTTATTGGCTCCAAGTAAATTTTGCCCAAGGCAAGTTGCTGCTTTTCCAACCAGCCTTATACCCCTTCCCAGAACTCCCATCTGTTGGAGCTGCAAACTTCAGCAGAGGCTTTACCTTATTCAAACAACTTGTCCCTTTGCCTTCAGTTTGCTGTCATTGGGTATTCAGACAAAAGGGCTAATTCATCATGACCAAGTTTTCATTATTAAGGATAAATTAGAGCAATTATTCTGTTATGCAGACCCAGGACATCCTACATCCGTTGCTGTGTTGGCCATGAATTGCATGATTTAATGGAATTCTCCCAGCCTGAAAAAGGAAGAACCAGTGATGAGGAATTAAAGCTTAATATGTACAATCAAATGATTAACAGTCTTGAAAGGGATTTCATTTAAATATAACCTGCAGCTTCAACCATAAAAACAATGTCTGTCAGCCTTATGTTCCTTGTGGACCTTCCTAACTGTAGTTCTCTTTGCTTCTCTTAGCTCCATTCCCTGTTTACCCATAATAGTTGCTAATGTTTCCATGTGCTACTTAAAGCATGAGTAGGCTTGGATTCCCATGAAGAATTCATAATGCTACTACTGAAGCATCTAAATGTCTCAAAGTCATGATGGTGTTTTAAAAGTTTTGGCAAAGATTGGGCTGCAGTATTGTCCTTTTCCAGGGACTCCAACAAAGTTTCTGCACTGGGTCTTTTTGGTATAATTTACTTATTCTGAGATGAATGGCCTGTGAGAGGTAGTGACATGAGAATGATGTTGCACCAGGAGGGGATGTGAGAGGTATAAAGGAGTACAGAAAGAAGTGGGGCTGGAGTTGGAAGGAAGGAAGGAAGGAAAAAACTGTCTGGGATTAAAAAAAGAAAAGGCAGAAAGAAAGGAGAAGAAAAAGTTACAGAAACAGACACCACCTGTCAGTGAGAAAAAAAACAAAGTGGAAAGCTCCTGGTGTAAAAGAAAGGATCTTAAAAAAAATAAATTCCAAAAAGTGGGAGAATTATGAAATGTCTCCACTTAGTATCCAGCCCCACAGGAGCTGTCCTGAAAATGAGGTACATAAATAGGATGCACCACTTCTCCTACCCATTTTCTCATATGTATATGTTTTATTAAAGCCTGAATAATTTTCTAGGATTACAATCAAACACTGTCATCTCTGCTTTCACTACTTGAAACTTGGCAGGATTACTTGGAACCTCACAGCAGACCCTGGCTCTTCTGTTAGGTACTTACTGGCAGGTCTGTGTGACTTCCAGTTCATCTGTGTTGGGTGTATGGGAAGGGATGAGTCCATACATCCATGTGCAGCTTCAGGAAAGCACAGATCTGCACCACAAGGAGGGCAGCAAGTGAAGTGTCTGTATGGTTGGGTTCTCTAAGTCTCTTCCTAATGAGCATGGATTATCTCTCTGGTTCTTAGCCCTGAATCATGTAGTATCATAATTATCTTTGATTATTGTCTGGGAAGTTGAGCATATGGTCCTAAAAGGGTTCTGAATTATTGTTTTCTATTTTATTGTTACCCATCTGATACATACAACCAGGCAGCATAAGGCACTTGATTCTCTTCACCAATCCCTTATGCACAATATTGAAAGAATTCAAAGAAGTGCTTATTTCAGCTGTCCTTTAGAGATGAGTTATTGCTGTTTATGCTTCATGCAGAAACTTGGAAACAGATTTCTGCATATAAATGATATTTTGCTTGCAAGTAAGTATTTAAAACTACAGTTACATGAGTTTTAAATCTAAATTATTCTCCAGTTCTTTAAATCTCAGATTTATTTTTAAGTAGCTATCAACAGGAAATCTGAAGTGAATGAGGGAGATGCCATGAACTTTGCTTTTTAACCACTTCATCTCAACTGGAGAAAAAAAAGTCATAAATTCAGAGTGAGGAGTGTCTTTCTAACTGGATGTGCCCACAACCCTGAAAACATTTTACACAAGAATTCAACAGACTCTCTCAGCTGTTATCTTCACCTTGATTTAGCCTGAGAATTCGGTGTTAAAGGTGAAATATTGACCCTGGAGAAGTCAAGCATAAAGCTGGTACTATGGTAAACAACATTTTAGTCCATTGTCCATTTATCTATACAGACAGCTGAACAACAGAATCCTGCTTTTGGCCAGATAGTGAGTCAACATAACAGCCTGACTCTAGCTGAACACTGTTTCAGGATATTCCTGTAGTTACACTGTGCCCCTGGAAAGTTCTGCATCCATACACTGCATTTCCACAGTGAGGTTCCCCACCTGGCCTTTAATTTTTATAATTCCTTTTTTACTCTCCTTTAGTCAAATGCAGGTAGTGGTTAAGGAAACTGCAGGGATAAATCAGAAGAAAATAACTTCTCTTCTTCCACCCTCATAGGAAAATTCACTGTAAAGCAATTTTTTTTCTAGCATACAGTATTGTTATCTGCGTCTTTTCCTCACTGTAATCTCTTTTTCTGTGTCACTTATTAAAAATTCTGACTTTCAAACAGCTACATAAATTTCTTTAAACATCTCCTGACTCAATAAAAAAGGGAGGAAGGGATTAAATTGAACACTCAAGCTTCATTCCATCGTCTCACTCACAAAAGTGTTCAGATAAACTATGAAATAAATCTTACTGTCCTGTCAGGTCATTTCAATAGCTCTGAAATTATTTATGGTCTCATCTGTGTAATCCTCACTCAGAAGTAATCGGAAAGTTCCCCTCCGTGCTTTCCCCCAGCCAGCTTGCATGATCTTTAAAAGCAGAAAGTGCAAAAATGCTTTTACTTAACTTCAACTCAGATAAGGGACAGGGGTAACACAATAGGAGTGCATGGTTATTCTCCAGTGATATTAATGTTCTATGAAATGAAAAATCCTGCAGACAGCTCACCCCCATCTCAGTTCTGTTGGGAAAAAGATAGAAAGGAGCTGCTGCTCTGCATGAGCTTTTCTGGACAAGAATTCTTAAATTTCCTTTGTAAATGTGATGGTTTAGGGAAAAGAGGTTCATGGGGGGGTGTCTGGTTCCCATTCTGCTTTGAGCTGTGACATTTTTAAAGGAGATTTTCTTGGGTATTGCTGTATGGGTAGGGTTTTTTTAGGAAGACAGAATTCCAGAGCAGCTGATAGCTTAGGAGAGAGCACAAGGAAAAGGAAGAGGAGACCTTCCAAAATCTGATCTGCTCATTTTTGACCTTCAGTGCTGGACACTCCTAGCCCAGACTTGGGCATTCACCAGAGGTTGTCATTGCATTTGAAATCAAAAGGTGTCACCCATCCATGTACCTCAGGGGGAAGCTTCTGCCACAATCAGCTCCACAAATCCTTCTGTTCCCTTTCCCATCCCCTGAAAGAATCAGAGCTGGGCAGGGACACAACTCTCAGCTGTAAAGAGAAGGTTTTAAAAGTAAATGTATGACTCCAAAGAAACCCTTGGAAAACTACTGGCAAATGATTTATGACACCAAAGAAAGGAGAGGGATTTGTAACCATCATTGCTCTTTGCTCCCTTCTTCTGAGTATGCTTTGAACAGCTCTTGGTGAAAGAAAGTGACATTGGCTATATTTTCTTGAAAGTCTTTAAATGTTTAATGAGACATGGATTTAGATAACTGGACTATTACTCCTTAAAATGTGTGTACTAAATAAATTGTTTCTAAATACAAACTTCTGGTTTTTTCAGTCCCCCATTACATAACTCATTTATTGAGTTTAATACTGTACCAGCATGAGAGAAATAATTGTCCTTTAAAATAAGGCTTTGCTGCAGGTTGTGGTTGGAAAATAGAAATGTACTTCTTCTGGACTAGTGACTTGTCACCCTTGCAGCAGGTAGCCTCAATGCTTAAGAGAAATTATTATAGGCTGCCTCATGACTTTCATTGTTTTTAAATGTAGAAATCTTTCCAAACACTTTAAAAATCAAATCTCATCACATCTGTTCCATGCAATTTAGAATATTGTTACGCAGCTTTTCTGCAGGTGTTTGTTGATTATTTTTTTTTTCTTCCTTTTGTTTCAGTTGTCCTAATTTGATTGTATCTGAAAATCTCTCAGTCTGATGTCTTTTCATCCACTGTGTGGCTGTCAGAGTTCTGACTGGCTGAGATGCCACGGTGCCTAACCCTGTTATGCTCCATAAAGGCAGAAGTTAGAATCCCTCTGTGTAATCTTAGCCACTAACTCTTTTCTAAGCCTTTGCAAACAGACACAATATCATTTGTCATGTATATTACACCCCGACAGATCATGAAACTGAGATATCTCTTGTACTATCATAATTTAGAGGAAATATATTTCTCTTATTTTTCTGGACAATATGGGAAAGGTGGTTTTGGATACATGGAATTTTGCTTCTGTTTAGTGGATTTGGTCATAAACAAAATTTTTAGGGCAAATCTTGCATGTTAGTTAACTGGTGACACCCTAGTTTGCATCATTCCTTTTTTAACAGTGTACTTCTCTGCTTTGCCATGCAGTAAACCAGATTCTGTTACATTACTCTGGCAGAATCCCATGGTATTATGCTTAGAAAATCAGTGTATGTACCAAAAGCTTCAGGCAGGTTCACTGTTCATGTACCAAAAGCTGCAGGGAGGATCAAGGGGTAAATGGGTGCAGCATCCATGGCTGTATGGAAGAATTTGTTGGCAATATTTGGTGCATGCCAAGTGTCTTGCCCACTCAGATACCAAGTGTTTCTCACTGGGCACCTCTGCTTTAGCACATGAGTCCAGCTCCTGAAGCAAGACATCCCCTTTGACATCAGTGAGACTAAGGTCAACCCTCAGGTTATTGCAACATGAGTCATAATTTTGTCCTATAAATAAAAAGCTCATTCTTCACAACTAAGTGGAAACTTTGAGCATGCCCAGCTGCCACCCCTCATTTAACTTTATTCTCTCATTTACTTCTCAGGGACTGTTAATTGCATAGTTCCTGTTCTCTTCCCTGGCATCTGTATTCCAGTGTTTTGCATGAAAGTGGTAGATAATATGGTATGTGTGTCTCCTTGGAGATCTGGCACATCAGAGAGCAGTGTTTTAAAAGGGATTTGGTGGTAATCCATGTTGTTTTGAATAGTTTATGACATTGGTAAAAATAGTTGTTATACTGTCATAGAAATTAGCTGCAGGTTTCATGGAAGTGTTGGATTTCTAATAGTCCTTTGCAAACTCTAGGGTGTCCTTCATGCTTCATGGCTGTGATCTTTTTTTTTTATTTTTTTTTATTTTCAATGCTAAATTTTAATATCACAGAGTAGCATTGACAGTATCAATGTCAGTGAGATAAGGCCATTCCAAAAGCACAAGCTCCAGTTTCAGTCAGTTACAGAACACCTGCAGCTCAGCAGCTGTTCCAGGTAGCAAAAGATCATAAGGTCATAGAATGTCAGGTTGGAAGAGACCTCAAGGATCATCTGGTCCAACCCTTTAATATTATTGTGTATATGACATGTCCCAGTACCCCATCAAGCTGAGTCTTAAAGCTTTCCAAAGTGGAGGAATTGACCACTTCTCCTGGGAGACCATTCCAATGTCTGACTGTCCTCAGAGTGAAAAATTTTCCTGTTGCATTCAAATGGAATCTCCCCAGGAGCAACTTGTGCCCATTGCCCCTTGTCTAGTCCATGGGACTCCTAAATAGGGAGTCTCCATCTTCTGTAGCTGTCCTTTAGGTACTGGAACACTGTAATAAGGTCTCCCTTAATCCTTCTCTCCTCAAGGCTGAAGAAACTCAGTCTTCTCAGCCTCTCCATGTGATGGTTTTCTTCACTCAGACCTATTTTTGATGCCTATCAGAAGATGAGTAAACCTTTGAACCCATATTCAAAGCATGTCATTGGGATGAGGATGTAACTGCTCCTGCTGTGTCCCTGCTGCCAGGGGTCATGTGGCAGAGCTGAGATTCCTGCTGGGTACCAGGGCACAGATCTCTGACTTTGTTTCAGCAGAGGATGAAGTTCCTTGGGGGAGCGGATGGTAGCTTTCTCATGATGCTGTCTGTCTTTGAGTCATCTGCAATGTCTGACAAAGACTTCTTGGAAAAGGCATAAGAAGAATGTGTGAATTTAGAAGTGGAGCCAGCTCATAGGATAATTATGCCTGTGTCTTAGCTGCCATATTTTATTAGCCTGAAGGAACACAGGAGACTGAATGCTGAATGACTTTCAAGTAATCAGCTGGATCAGTCATTAGCTCCTGACATCCATGTTCCAGCGAGCTGATGTGACACATAACAAAGTTTTGTCTTTAATGAGAGAAGACAAAGGCAAGCTACTGATATGTTGCTTTGATCTCATTTTAACAAGGTACAAAATCCTCGCAAGTTTGACACATCACAGTGTCTTTAAGTATTATATTAATGTGAAATATATGCAAGTCATCAATACCATTAGTTGAGAAAGCTAGGGATTTCTGGTTTAGGTATTTGAGCACTATATTCAAATTGAAATAGGCTAAATACTGACCTTCCTTGTAATGAAGGGCTGACAGGTTTTTTTTTCCTGTGCACTCTGCCATGCCATCCCTCTGGCACAAAGCCTACAAGTTAAAGTAGCATCCTACACTCAAGAAGTTTAAGGTCTGGTTATTGAAACCACAAAAACTCTTCTCTGTATGTGTGTGTGTGTGTGTGTGTGTGTAGCTAAGAGTCAGCATCAGGAGCACAGAACCACCATTAGCCTTTATGAACCATCTTCCTCAGGGGAAACCTCTGCCTTCTTCCTAGGAGGGATCCTCCTGCTTCTGCACTTCTTGTGACCTTGAAATATGGGCAGATTTTGACTTTAGTTTTCAACTAATGGTTTTAGCTAGCACACCAAGGACCTAGAATTCAACATCCCAACTTAAGAACACGTTTGTGAAAATTTATGGGAACTTTTCAGTGTGTGTGTGGGTGAGCTCTGGGGCACTGGATCTGTGGCAGCTGGGAGAAATTATGACTTGAGTTTAGAGGCTGCCTTACCCAAAGCAGATGCTTGATTAAGCACATTGCAACACACCATATATGTTGCTGATTTCTAATTTATTTTTTTTTTTACAGCCTGGCTACATCCAACACATTAAAATAAATTCAAGATAATTAGAAATATTAATACACTACTGAAAACTAGCATCATATTTCTCTGAATTCCTTGAACCAAAATAGATTCTCTTCAACATTAAAGTGGTAATCTCAGAGGTATTTGTTATTTCCAAAGAATTAATGATCGTTTAGTCAGCCAACAGCCCAAGGCAAAGCAAGAGGGTTTAACATAGTGCCAAGTGATAGCTTCTTGTAGGAATGACTGCTTTCAAAGAATTAGTGTTATTCAAAATGCTTTTAGGATGTGCCAGTCAGCTCTGTGGTTTACAGCACTAACAGGCTACTTGCTTTCCAAATTATTTACCCTGGTGATTTAGAAGCTGCAAGTTAGATTTACAAATCTAATCACTGCTTATAGATGAACCAATAATTATCCAACCAGTAAGTATGTGATGTGAGCTTAATCAAAAAAACCCCAGAGATCTGTATGGTAGCTGTTGGAAAATATGCCAGAGGACTGAATCCTGTAGATAAATTGAGCCTCTGGGTAGATTTTTTGGAAAGCTGATGTAACTCAAGGTCCACTGAAATCAGTAATTCTGCTTTCAATGGAGCAGTAGTTCCTATTCTGCATCTCTTGTACTTTATGCGTAATTCCAGGACTTCTACAGAAAATGGTGGGATACCTTATTCAGAGAGAACTTTTAAAGCTTAAGAGCATTTGGAAATCCCATTTTGAAACAGCTCCATGCCACAGAGTCACTGTGTTTCCATAGATTGCAACATCCCTGCATTTATCATCCTTGGGAATGCTGTAGCTGAAGTTTAACCTTGAAAGTTTAAGGCAGAGACACTTAAAAAATACTGAGGCTGCCTGATCTAGAGCATTAATTTCTACTCACAGAACAGTAGCTCCGTTCATGTTTACATGAATACAATGTTATATCTGAAACTTTATCTGAAAACTGCAAATAGGATATAGCTTGTTTTGTCAGGTAAGACCCAAAACATTGGTGCCCCACCTCAGAGATGTTTCTTTGTGTGTGCTAAAAAACAGTTCTATTTGACTCCTATGCTCCAGGTTCAAATTTTGTTAATGGAAATGACAATCACTACATAGTTGTCCCCTGCATTCTATGATTTGGGTTTGGTTTGGAGTTTTTTTTCTGGTAACTGCAAATGTGATGTGGGCAGTTGGTGTAAAACTGATGTTATCAACATAGTTGCTCTGATAGCAAAGAATGCAAATCATACATTGATAGCTGTCTGATTTCAAGTCCACACTTGGCATTTGCAAACCAGGACAAACTCATTTCTTGGAATTTGTTAAACTTCAGAGTTTGTGATCTCTGAGGGCAGCACAACGAGCTCGATGGAACATGGCTCATTTACTCAGGCCTCAGCCTTGGGAACAAGAGTGTATCCTGGCTCATTTGACAGAACAAGGACTGTCCAGCATGACCTGACAATGATGAATATCCTCCCACCACCCTGCCCCTGAGCTGGAATAAGTCCTGGACTGTTTTCTTTCAGATGTGAATGAACAATAGAAAATCTTACACTTTGTTACTAGTTCTGGCTGACCATGGTGTATTTGATGGACATTTTTTAGGACTTCACCTACACCAAATGGTGCTAAAAATTGGTAGAATACTTTCTACTTTATAACTACTGCTTCTACTGTCATCTTACTAAGAGTGCTGGACACTCTCCACTATAAAAATCTGTCTTCGTTTGTCTCATTTAATTTAGGTGAAATGTAACTTTTGAACTCAAATTTTCCATTCTGGGGGACTGTGCTCCAGAGAAACAATTACTTTCAATACAAGAAACTCAGATATAACTGGGAGCAAAGCAGAATGATATTCTATTTAACTAGGGTCTTGTAAACAGAAACTTGCTAATTTGGAGAGGAACCATTAACATGGATTTCAGGAATGAACCATTTGGCATGCCCTAAGAATTCTGTTCAATTTGACCAGTTTACAAGCCTTCACAGTGTAGATGAACCTCTCACAGGCATTATGTTTGCAGTCTTTACTCGGAGCTTGCCTGCATGAACACAGCTGGATCCAACCTCTCTGATTTATCTGGCTGGAGAGACCAGCTGTGGTCTGGGGCACAGACAGCTCTGTTACTCAGGTCACCTGTAGGAGAGAACAGATTTAAAGTTTGCTTTTACTCTGTCTGTAGAAAAGTATTTCATCTTACCGTCTGGGAAGAGTATAGAAAACATCTAGTGCTAGGTCTCACCAGTGGTTCTGCTGTCTGGACCCAAATCAAGATACCTCTTAAAAAGACCCTGACGTTCCCAGTTAAGGACAAGCTTGAGGTTGTTCCCTTTGCCAAAGTGAATCTGCCATCTCCCACTGGTCTCTAGAATGTTTCTGTAGCACTAAGAAAGTATGCAGTGTCCCCAGTGGCCACATAAAGAAAATGTTCATGATGAGGAAACGGGCTTCTCTTCATAAAGGGAGAGACAGAGCATCTTAAAAATAGCCTGAAAGTGGAAACGAGCCAAAAGCCAAAAATTGTTTAAAACCTGGATTGAGGGCAGGCAGCCGTGTATTTAGTTGTTAATCCTGAGCTGGATTATCTGTGTTTTCAAAAGCATTAATTTTGTGGCTGCTGCTCACAGCTGCGTTGTGAGCCTGGCCCTGCTCTGCCGTGGGAGTCACAGCCCCATGGCTGTTTAGAAACACCTCCCGGGGCAGAGTGGTCCATTTACCCTTCCTAGTAAACACTGGTCATTATCCTGGGTCAAAATTATCTGTAAACATCAGGATGATATTTGCTGTGCAGTTAAACTTTCCTCCAGCCTTTTAAACTGGAATCAGTTCCACAATAGTTAAAAATCATGCAGTGGTTTGCATCTGAAACCTTCTTTTATTGCAGTGGCAAGATCTGATGCCTTCATTGTGTTATAAATGTTAGATATTTCCTGCATATAAATGCATCATTTAATTTAAAATTCTAAGACTTTTATTTAGAACCAGTAAAATTTAAATGGCATCAATCTCTCCTTCATTTTTACCTTTTAAATATTAGTTGAATCCCATGTGAGCAATTTGTTTCTCATCTTTTTGTTGTTTTCAGTTCACTTAATAATCACCTTTGGGTTTTGTCTTTTTAAAGTGGGTACTTTTCATTTGAATGAAGATGAGATGTCTTGAAAAGACTGTTTATTATCACAACAAACCTATTATGCATGGATACAGAGAGTCCTGTCTCCATTGTTGAAGTGAATAACAATAACAGCATGAAGCAGCTCAGCAAAAAAAAAAAAAAAAATGGAATTTAAAAAGAATTTAAATGGAAGATAGCTGTAGACATCCAGGAGCTGATTCAGCTCCTGTATCAGAAGTCAGTGACAGTGTGCTCCTCAGCAGGAACTGATTTCAACTAATGACAGTGAAAGGAATGACAGGACTCGTGGAGTGAAAAAAAAATAATCAGACAGACTATTATCAGAGAAACTCACAGGCTGAGAGAGATGGGATTTTCATTGCAAGTCCAATAGCTGAAGAAGTATGAATATCCCTGATTTTTCAATGGAAACCAGAGAGATTGCTCAGGTACTGTTTGAAAATCCCCTTTTAAGACGTTTACATGTGACACAGTAGCACCTTCCCTTCAAACTGTGTTATATTGGTCTCTGTGTTACCCTGTTAAGACTTTGGGGTTCTTTCCTTTCCTCCACAAGTAAGGAGACTTGGTTTTCAGTTTTCTTCCACCAGGTCTCTTGCATTTCCATAATGTAGGGGAAGGTCTTAAAGTTGTTCTCTGGTTTTAGTTAAACATGCAGATTGATAGGATAAACTGCATTCCCTAGTGCTAAATAAATTTACATTTATTAAACAGAGGAAGATACTTTGACTTCTCTACTGATTTACAAGTTAAAGGTTCCTTTTTTGCAAAATAAATATGCTGCTAATGCAAATACATCTGAAATATATATTACAGTATCAGTACTGCATAGCCCAGTGTATATCTGCTAAGGCGGAGTGCTAACAAAGTCTGATCCTGTTGGTGACTCACTCAAAGCCTGTTAAAATCTTGAGAACTTTCTTTTGACCTCAATGAGACCTGGCATCTCTGAAGGGTTAATGGTTGAAGCCCTGTTTATTTAGGCACACTTGCTTCTCTTGAAACACTGCATTGTCCCACCTGATTCCAGTAGCACCACTTGCTGGGCATGAATTGAGCTCACCTTGTACAAGGAGGGAGCTGCCTGACAGTCTGGGTAGCAGATGCTCTTGGTAGCACACCATGAGTTCAACTGGGCGTGCATAGTGTGAGGGTGAGTGGCAAGGAAATGTATGTACAGAGAGCAAAGAATGGGTCAACTAGTTTTCCTCATCAGGTTTTTGTGGGCTGTTAACAGAAAGCCCAAAGTGTAGTGCTTTCAAGGTTGGATCTCCTCCCAGATAACCTAAAAATTGGGCATCTCTAGGAGTGCCCTACAAGTGCCTGTGCAGAGCAACTCAACAGAGCAAGAGGTCTGGTCCCACCTTTGCTCTGCCAAGCCAAAGCAGCTCTGGGACTGCAGGACAGGGAGACAGACCTATGTTGTAGTCCCCCACACAGAAATGTGCCTAATGTTTGGGGTTTTTTTCTATCCCTGTGGTAGAGAGCCACAGGGATTTTGTTACTATCAAGTTTTGATAGTAACTTGATTTGGTTTAAATGTTGAAAAGTACTAAGAGCAAAACTTTTTCACTCCTCCATAGACAACTTTTAGTAGGACCAAAGAAATCTTCTAATTATATTTGTGAATGTGTATCTAGATTTGCACAGTGGTGACATCTGCTATTGCCTAATCAGCTTCTAAAGAATAATAACAATAATCATGGAAAATGGATTTAGGAAATCTGTACTTTAATTAAGTCTGCTAAGTGTCAAGTTTTGTTATAGTACTTTCACTCATTGTCTGTAAGTTTTGTCTTTGTTCTTTTGGCAAAATTAATCATAATCTGGGGTGGAATTATGCTTTAGATTTGCTTTACTTAGCTCAGAGCTAGTGACTCAGGAAACACTTTCATTCTGTTCATTATCAAACTTACTTGTTTATAAGTCTTTCCTTTGGAATGGAGAATCAATGCAGCCATTCACTCACAGTCTCAGCCACTCTATAAATAAACTCAGGGGAAAATAGTGTAAAGTTGTTGAACAGTAACCTGCATTTTCCTTCTAGAGAATAAGTCGTTACTTTTTTCCCCCTTTTTTTAAAAGACATATCTGTGTTCAAGCAGTATTCTTAATATTTAACTGTTCCACATAGGGATGGGGTCTCTAAGTGCTACCACAGTGCAAATAGCTATTTCAGTGTTTCCAGTGTCCTGAAAGCCTCACACATACACATGGATGAGGGCAGAGAAACTGCTGCTCTCTCCAGTTTATAGGAGAGGCATGAATTTTTTTCTACAAAGCATAACTGGGCTCTGCATCTGTTCTGCCTGAGCTCCCACCCTTTGGAACAAGGCCTCCCTGGTTCTTGATGTTACTGTGCTGCCTCCTCCATACAGGAGGAATTTGTGTTTAAAAGCCTGGTCTTCAAAAATAGTTTCTGGGCGGGCCTGACACTGGTGTCACCTAACTAGTATGTCCCCAGGCTCTAAATGTGTGCAATGAGCAAAATTAAATAAATAATCAGAGTCTTTCTGAACTATAAATGTAACCAGCAAATAGATAAGAGTTCAGTGTCCTATAATAGGATGTCTTTTTGATGACCAGCAGAAAGGGGGTGACTCAGCCTGACTGTGTACACACACTGAAATAGACTTTTCAAGTTTGGAGACAAAGGCCTTTACATGCATTTATAAAATTGCCTCTAAAATACTTGTGAATGAGTTAATCACACAGCCATCCGATTAGACATGAACAACCTCCCTATTTTTGATGTGATTAGGTCATCCCAAGAGAATCATAAAATAAAATAGACTTGGATGTGTCATTGGAGGATGACTAATAAAGAGAAGTTGAAACAGTACAATTAGGAAAATAGTGCAAGCAGGAAAATATCAAGCCAATTTCACAGTTCTCTGTCCTTCCTCTGCCCCTCCAGAGCCTGCTCTTTAGGGAGTTGATGGAAAAAGCTCCCCTTGCTTTTACAAGTCCAGGTTAGGTCTTCTTTGCCTCTTTGCTCCCCCCTGGGGCTGTATCCACTTTTGCAGTAGCTTTTTGAGCATCTAAGCCTCACACAGTTCCTCTGTAGGACGTGCAGAGTGTATGTTCCCAGGGGCACACTTAAGTGAGAACTGCTGCAGTGGGGATTTGGGGGAGATTCAAAGGCACTCGAAATCAGATCTGTAGGATTCTGGATAACAAAAGAAATGTCACAACTGAAGCTTTCAGAAATGTGTGTCTCAGTAGCAAGATCAAGCACGCATGACTGTACCTCCTTCATACCTTTCTACTTCTCCAGAGCAGTTTTTTGCCTGCTCTTCAACAGCAATTCCAGTCCTGACTTGATCTTCCTTCTTTAGCAGAGGAGGCTACAAGGTGACCATACAGTGGCTTTCCAATAACTGAAGGGAGCCTACAAGAAAGCTGGGGTAGGATTTTTTTTTGCATGAGCATGTAGCATGAGGTCAAGAGACAATGATTTAAAACTTGAAGAGGGGGGTTTTAGATTAGATATTAGGAAAGAAATTCCTTACTATGAGGGTGCTGAGATGCTGGAACATCTTGGCTAAGGCAGTTGAGGATTCCCCTTCTCTCCTCAAGGCCAGATTTGATGGGGCTTAGAGCAACCTGGTCTAGTGGGAGGTGTCTCTGCCCATGCTGGGGGGGTTGGAATGAGATGATTTTTGAAGGTCCTTTCCAACCCAACCCAGTCTGTGATTCTACGTTTCTCACAACTCAGCCTTCACACACCAGGTCCCCAAAGTGCCCTGTTTTCCTGCCACACTGTCATTCCCCAGCTTGTCTGCAGACTCCCTGCTCCCTCCTCTTTTGAAGTTTCAGGATGAAGTGAAAGGCAGCTACTTGTCACCTTGCTGTGAGGATGCTTCATCAGATGCCTCGCTTTGCCACTCTCATCTTAGTCACAGACTGATGCCTGGCACTTTGGGATATCTGTGCCCTCCTTGTCACCACTTAAAGGGCAAGGTCATGGAGAACATACAGCAAACAGTCCAGGTAGACTTTCAGAGTCAAGGCAGATGTATGTAGAGGGCACTTAAGCATTTTGTAAAGTGCATTAATGGAGGATCTGAAACTTCTTACTTTCAGGTTCTTACGCTTAACCTTACATTAATTTTATGGTAAATATCAACAAAATGAAGCTTTTATTAAGCTATCATTAGTGTCTAGACATTTGCAACCTACTGAATGGCTTTCAATTACAAGCTCAGAGAGTGAGACATCAAAAGAACCATGATCTTTATAGTTTTTCTGCATCTTTAAAAGCGAGTGGCACCTAATCTCTAGCAGTCTGTTGTCAGATGCAGTGCTGGGGAAGGAAAAAGCCTACAGACAGCTGGGAATTAAAAAGAAATGTGCAACTCACTTGATCACTAGGGTGTGTACCCATCTTTGAGGTGTCTCTCTCTTTGCAGTCTTAAGAACCTTGTTTTACAGCTGTCAGCTTAAAAGAATGAGTGTCATCTTTCCTGAGTCTCTCTTTCTAGTGGTGGCAGTTGTCTGGGGAGATAAAATCTACACAGACTGGCATAATTCCTTTAGTGTTATGGAGTAGCTTATACTTACTTATACTACTTATATATAAGCACTTATAAATAAAAGATCTCTAATAGAAGAATTTGCCATTATAGCCTTTTGGCCTTTTGGCTGGGGGGGACCTCACCAGCTGTAACCCCAAAAGACTGACAACAGTCACAAACTTTTATTGGGGAAGACACCATCACTCAGTTCAGCTCGGGCTCCCAAAAACTGGACAGCTTTGAGAAGGCAGTGGAGCATCCTTCATCTTTATTATCTAGTAGAGAATCAGAGTAGAAGGCAACAGGCAGTTTCTATTTTTGCAAGGCTTCCCAAATCAAGACAAAAGATCAACCAAGTAGGAGTCACTCTTCTGACACAGTTCAGATTTTGGGGGTAAGAACACAGGCAATCCCAGGTGAGAATGCATTGCTATATGAAAATATAAGTTATTTTATCAATATGCCATAAAGCCCCCTGTGCTCTCAAACTGTTTCTTCTCCTCTGGGACTGCACGTGTGACCTGACTTCCACCCCATTTTATATGTTGCTTCTAATGTATCCAGAGGGACTTCTTGTCACTTAATCAGAAAAGTCCTTCCCTGTTCAGCAAAGGCTGTTAGCACATGTTTAACTCAGCTCCTCACAGATTTCAAATCAGGCCCCTTCAGCTGCTGGGTTAGAAAGCTGAGTTCTGGGTGCTGGGTGTTTTACTCTGAGTTGGGATGTGTTGGCCACATGGCCTTTGGCAATATACATTAGTAATTTAGACATCTGTGGGAAAAATCAGTGGAAAACCAAGCAGTAATTCACTCAGATACTTTAACATAAGTACCCTGGAGTTGTTCAGTGTGCTGTTTTGTTATGATGAATCTTAGAATTAGGCTAGTCCAAACCTTTGTAAGTATTATTAATAGCACCGTACTAATATTGTGTACTGGGATGTGCATAATCAAGTGTTACTTAATTTAAGTTCACGTTACAGTAATGTAAATAAATTCCTGCTGTGCTGGCTGGTGACACTTCCTAATTCCAGTTTGTGCATGTAGTGTGTCACTGTATTGCAAATTAGGGATTCGGGGAGCTTGAGTTTTGGTGCTGACAAAATTTATCTCAGAAGCATTGAGATGTGCTGTAGTTAAATGAATGAGGAAACTAAAGAGGAAAAACCATCCTTCATGGCTATTTCTTTTTTTCTAAGGTATTTTCTACTTTTTGGAAGTCAGTTTTCAGTTCTTACTTTACAAAAGGTGAATATGGATTCCTATTTTTCCTGGGAATGTAAAAGTAATGGGTTCAGGTTTTAGTTGTTTTAATCATTTGTCCTGCTATCAGTAACAGCTCCTCTGAAATAATTCCTCCGAGACAGAAATATAAAAAATCCTGAAGTAGAAAACTGTAGGTGGAAGAAAGCTGCTAAACACATAGTCCTAAGAAAGAGACATGGGGAGGTGCAGATATTTCTTCTGTAGACATTCACTGCGGTTTGTTATTCAAAGCACTAGAAGGAGAAAGGAGCTAATGATATACAAAAACCTTTTCCTCAGAGACAGAGATTGAAGGATATAGCTTGTTACTAGAGTTTCAGGGAAAAGTGAAGAATCTCATGTTTGATTCAGAAGTTTTTGAAAAGAAGGAAAATAAGTCTGGACGTTGGGTCTTTTCAAGAACTCATTTGTTAACACCCCACTGTTCTTAGGAAATGAGGCACTGACCCCTTCTTGTAATAGGTAAAAGCAGGAGGTGACTTGGAGACAGGCTTGATCTGATCCTAAGGGCAGTTAAAAGAAACCCCTTCCCCGGTTTACATGCTGCAAGAACACACCTTGTAGCCAAAGCAGTTACTCCTTCCCCATTTGCTTCCCTCTGTTGGAGAAGAAGTCAACCCAGTTTAACCCAGTGATTCTGGTGGGGTCAGGTTGGGTTCTTCTGGTGCTTTTGTGTGTGCTTCAGAGCATCGTGAAGAATCATGTGCAGTGTTTGAGTGAGCAGGGCTGGTGAGGTGCAGTTTGCTGGGCATCAGTGGTGCCTTCCCTGCAACAGAATTATTTGGGAATGGGAATTCAGGTGCTGCACAGGTCTGATGCCTTAGCAGAGGACAGAGCCCTTGTAATTCTGATACATAAATAAAGAGGGGTTTCAAAAGTGCCTCAGTCCACGAGTGACAAATCCTGTAATTGCTGAATTCATCTTCCTGAGTGACCAGAAAGGCAATTTGAGTTGGTACATAATGAGTAACCAAAAAAGACAAGGCTGTAAGAAAAAAAAAACCAAAACACAACAAAGACCTTGCAAAAGGCTACAGACAATAAAACCATTATTTCAGAAGAAAAATGGGAGCTGCTGTGTTCACTTGGAAAGTATGCCAGGGAGGATTTGCACATTCTAATAAAAATAAAATTTAAAAAAGAATATTTTAAAAGAAGCTTATTTCTATAATAATATAAAATATTAAGCACAGATTTACAAGCATAAATAAGAAATCAAGTCACAAAACGGGTAAAGACATTATGCCAGCAACATTAAATAGATGAAACAGCAGCAGTCAATCTAATAAATAGTTTTCCTTTTCTACTTCTGAAGCCAAAGAAATTATATTCCTTTAGGGACACATTTAAAAAAATCTCAGAGAAATATCTGCCCTACCTTCCTGCCACTGCCACAATGGACCATCTGAGGTCACTGAACCACTTCTCACTATTGCCCTGGCCATTGCACACATCATAAAATTCAGCTTTTAAAGGGCAGTGAAAAAGATGAGGAAAATCCAATGGCAGTAACCAGGGGGTTTAAGTCTCTTGCTGCTGCAATCAATGGCTGTTTAAATTATAGTTGCTAAATTTATCTGCCTACTCCAGGAATTTCTGAAACTCACTTTCTTCAGTCCAACTCCTTTTTAATAATCTGAGTGCTGATTTGCCACCTGTATTCCTTCAGAGGGAAAATATTATCCCATCATTGCTTGGGGGCAGAGTAAGCGATGGTCATTTTGTAGCTCTGCGGGGACATCTGTTGTTTTACCCACTCAGTTTGGGAATTAGTGCCAGTGAAACAGCTCAGGTAAAATCCTTTTGATCTCTTCTAGTAAAACCAGCTTGGAATACTAGTTCTGATTATCACCTATTTTCAAAACAAATCTCCCCTCTCTCCTCTCTTCCAATCCCCCTCCCCCAGATACCAGGAGGGACTGCAGCAGGACTGCCAGTGTGTGGGATGCAAGAGACAAGCTGTTAGCTCTTTGCTGTAATGGCAGAGTCAGAAAAAACTTGAAATTTTAGGTCTTGGACCAGCAAAGGCAGTGCTGAAATCCATTGCTAAACACTGGAGCACGTGCTTGTGTCCCATAGTAAACATCAAATCTGGGGCTTTTTTTCTGTTTCTGTCTGTGATTTGTGCTTTGCCAAATGGAGCTGGAGAGTTAATCTGAGGCCTCAATAACAAAATATGGTCACCTCCAGTCAGAGCTTTCAGACACCATAAGGATTTCACCTACTGCTACCAACCCTTCAGTGGGCTGTGATCATGAAGTCCTGGTGGGGACTGAGATCTCTGCCCCCACAAAGAGGGGAGCTTCCTGCAGAAGGCTTGCAGCCTCATGTTAACTTCATGGAACCAAAAGTTCTTTTTGACACAAACAACCAAACCTGCAGCTTTTCAGGGCTGTAACCTTCCCCTGATACAAGAGGAACTCCCACTGCTTGGGGCTTAGCCCCCAGAAGATGAATGAGCTCTTTTCTTGTTTCAGCTTCCCTAATGATTGTGTGGTTTCTGTTTCCAAATCCTACCATTATGAGAACTAGAGCCTAGACTGGGTGATGACAGTGGTGGCCAGAGCTTCAGCACTTAAAAAAATCTATTAATTCATTTCAAGAACTGCAGGATAACCTCTTATTTGGAAACCCATTTATATAAAAATAAACTTGGCTCCCGTCTTTCCCCCCCCCCTTTTTTTTTTTTTTTAAATACAGCTTTACTAGAAAACTCTTTTTCTTGATAAATAGCCTTCTGCTTTCCAAAATCTTAAATGCAAAGGTTTTCTTTGAGAGAGGGAGTCTGCAGGTGCCTGTGGTACCTCATATGCAAGGAGTGCCTCTCCATTTAGAGTGCTGTAGAGTGCTCTTCATCTTGCT
This sequence comes from Calypte anna, assembly GCF_003957555.1. Classification (NCBI taxonomy): domain Eukaryota; kingdom Metazoa; phylum Chordata; class Aves; order Apodiformes; family Trochilidae; genus Calypte; species Calypte anna. The sequence continues at coordinate 12,062,246 of NC_044247.1, read as the reverse complement.
TTAGTTAAATAAATTGTAGCTTTGGCTTCTGTAATGAAAGTTTAGATCTGTTCTGCTTGAAGGAGAGCGGAAGAAATGTTAAATTAGTACAAAGCACCATTGTTCTGGTTCTTGTCATCTGATTCAGTTGTTCCAGGAGTTAATTAGTGAGGACCTTCTGGCAAAGGTGGGAATCTTCACTATTCAGGAGCTGTGCAGAGTAGAAGAATTCTTCAGTGTCACTCTCAGGTACTACAGGGACAGCTTATGTTGTGAGAGACCAAACTCTGTCAGGTCCTATGGTGGTGTCCTCTGCCCCAGGAGGTGACACCTTTCCTGTGCACATAAGGTGTGAAGGATTTCAAGCTGGCACATGCTGTTGACCATTCCAGACTGAAATGCAGTCTGGGGAGTTGGCCTGGGACATGTTAAGCTTCATTCAGGCACTGCACCCAGGGGAAGGTAATTACTCCTCAGGGATTTTGTGGGAAAACATGATGCAGTGATCAAGGAGTGGGGAGGGGTTCCCTGCTGCAGTGATTCAGTTTACCAGCAGCTGATACGGCCAGAGTAGACAGAAAAATGCATAAAGCATGTTTAAACAGCTCCCCTATTCAATTTTTAAATGTAATAATTAAGCAAAATGGGTAAGCAAACTCTCATCTTGTTTTACAGATAGCTCATGCTGGGTTATAATATTTTTGTTTTTTATTTTTGTTCAAATGGAGGTAATTCAGGGGAAATCAGTTAACAAGCCTTTAGAGACGAGACCAGAGCTGGAACATGAGAAGATGTTTTATGTTGCAGAGACAATGTTGTTTCGTTTGATTTCTTTTCTCTTTTTGCAATGCCTCATTTAAAAATAAGTGGATGTTTCCTATTTCAAGGTCTTTTCCAAAAATCTACTTAGATTTTTCGCTTATTCAAAATCACCTTTTAAGTCCATAACAGCTTCATAGGAGAAATTGTTCAAGAGGGGTAATTTAGGGACATACCTAACCATTTCTGAAAGCAACATGGATACAAATTAAAAGGGTTCCCCAAAACAATGTGGTGCTACCTAATATATAGAATCACAGACTGGTTTGGGTTGGAAGGGGCCTTAAAAATCATCCAGTTCCACCCCCCCTGCATGGGCAGGGACACCTCCCACTAGCCCAGATTGCTCCAAGCCCCATCCAGCCTGGCCTGGAACCCTTCCAGGGAGAGGCATCCACAACTTCCCTGGGCATCCTGTGCCAGTGTCTCACCACCCTCACAGGAAAGATTTTTTTTTTCCCTAATGTCTAAACTGAATCTCCTCTCCTCGATATACAGACACAAATCTTTATGGATCCTATGTGGTGTTTGTAAGAGAGGCTACCTAAGTAGCCCGGATTACTGAAGCAGTTTTTTTCAATGTAATTTGTTGAGCTTTTTAGTCTTGGGATTTCCTTCTTTTCTACAGTGGCACGCTGTAGATTTTGTCCACACTTGACAATATCATGTGTGTTGCTGGCTGACCCATCTAGGGTAGCATTGCACATCTTCTGGGATGCTAAAAATGAGCTCTCCCCTGGGTGGGAGCTTACCTGGGCCTCTCAGACTGAGCCTGAACTCTTGTGTCTGTGCAATGCTTATTTTCCAAAGCCATCTTTGAACTGAAAAGTAAAGAAATGGAGAACTTGCTATCTTGCTTGGCTCAGCATTAAAAAGTAATTCCTTGTTTCCCAAATGAATTTTTCTGGCTTCAGTTCCCAGCCATTAGTTCTTCTTGTGTAATTTCCCTGCTAGACAAGAGAGACTGTAAATACCCAGTGTTTATTTTCTCCCTGGAAAAGTGCTTACACTGGATAAACTAGTCACTTGTCAATCTTCTGTTTTATAAACTGAATGTGTTGAGGTTTCTGTAGTCTCACTATATAGTTTTTTCTACAATAGTCACATTTTTGGGGCTGTTACCTGTATTCACTGTATTCTAACACAAGGTCTCACAAGTACTCTAGGCACTTCCCTACTTCTTGTTGCCCTTCAGTATTCAAATCTAAGGAATAAATTGCAGAAGCAATCCCCCTTCCTGCAAGTGATTTGCATTTGTTGTTTTCTAAGACCCTACATTTGATTAAATTAAAATGTACTTAATTTGACTGGGCATGGCTTACCAATGATCTCCATCCTTTTCACTGAATTTATCACCTGCAAAAATGTCAGCAAATGATCTTGTGTTTGCTTCTAGGTCATTGATAGAAACATAGAGTAACATAAGTATTTATACTTGTAACCCTTCTTAGGGAGTACCCACTCTTAAGACTCAGTTCTAGCTGACAAAACACTTACACCCCAGTTAACCTCCCCATGCCCTATGATTTATATAACTCTGTCTACATGTCTTAAACAAGTAAAGAATTCTTTCATAATAGAGGTTTTGCTCTTAACTTCTGCATTTAGTGAAAAAGAGGAAATAGTCCAGCTCCAGATCTCCAGACACTCATGTGTTAGGGGCACAGGTTCCTGATGGTGACAAGAATAAGCAGACTTTTAAGAGTTCTCATATTCCTGCTGCAGTAGAATGAGGGGATAGTGTACAAGCCAAAACAGCTCACCAAACCTGCCAAAATATAGCTGCCCATCTGGCAGAAGTTTACAAAATTTAAGAGTTTTGTTTAACAGCTGGACTGTTAATCTCATTATTATAATGACTTGTCAGAGCATGGTAATATAAGTCAGTGAAAAAAGTTCCTAGGTACAGGCTGCTGAATATTCAAAATGAAGAATTAAGTGTGACTTTTAAAGCATCTAAAAGAAGTGATGCTAAACCATGATGATCTGTAAGGAAGGGTTGGCTACTCTTTATGTGTTTTGAGAGTCCACCTAAATATGAACCAAATAAAAGCCAGATAGAAATCAATTGATTAATGGGAATAAAGTATGATTTTCTTTAAAATCTCCATTTTTATCAGTATAGTAATTCTTTCTGTTAGTCTTATTCATGAAGGATTGAAGGTCAGTGGAAACTCTGAATGTACAGAGTATAAGATGAACATTTGGACAAGGCAGGAATAAGAAATTAAGAGATTAAAAGCTTAGCTGGTAAAGCTACAGTGAGTTTTTGTACCATATCACTTCAGAATTAAGCCCTGAACTTAGCAGGAGGTTTGCCACTAAGTTCTGTTAAATTCCCAAACTTTTACTTAGCACACAAAGGTCCCACTTATCCATATTATTTATTTTTCTCCATAAATAGTCTGTTTTAAATCTTTTTTAGGTAGCAAGAGCCAGGTGCTAAACAACTTCTAAAGCCATCAATAAATCCCAAATGCACGCAGGCTCACTGGAGACTGATTTGTTGGAGAGAGTTAATATAGTGCTTGAAAATGACATTAGCTCAGTAACAGCAGGCAAAGTCCTGTCTGCCTTCCTGATTTCAGTGTGACTCTGGTAGGAACAAACACTGAGGCTTAGACAGCACATTTGGATGTAGTGGACAATACTCAGGTTCCGAGACTCTGAAAATAGAGTCCTTTCTCCAGCATAACAGTTCAGACCCATACCTCAGCTCTCTGGTGGCATTTGTAGGGCTCAGCAGGAGGAGGTAAATAGTAACACATTTGCTGCCATGTAGCTGTGTGTGAGGGAGGCAGAGAAATGGAGCTGGGGCTCTGGTTTGCCTGGGCAGGATGAGTCTTGGTGCTGTCCCTTAAGGAAGAGCTCAGGCAAGTCTAGGGTGGACCCACTAAGGGCATCATCTGTGGGCAGTGTAGATTTTGGGATGGTCTGTCCAGATTTAGGGCTCATCAGCCTGTCTGGGTGTTGTATGCATTTGCTTCTCAACCATCTTGGCTCCAGAAGATCTTGCTAGCTTGGGAGCAACACCAGATTCAAGCTGGTCTTGCACTCCTGTGTTGCTCAGCCTGCACTATTGGGAGCCTTGCAGAGAGGGGCACAGGGACAGCAATTTTGAACGGGCAAGAAAAATCCAGATGGACATCATAATTCCAGCTCAGCACCAGCTGTGCAAGAGAAAGGTTGGCTCCGGGAAGATCTGCTTCAGTGTCTCCAGCTCAGAGCTTCATAGCAAGGAGCCCAGTGCTCTACAGATGGGGAAACTGGCACCCATGGACTTGTGCAGGGACGTGCAGCAATCTGGTGGCAGAGCTTGGAGTAAACCCCAGATTTTCATCAGTCTGTCTTGTTTTATCTGTTAGGCCATGAAACACAATGATCATCCTTCAGTGCTTTGATTGTATCATTTCTTAAGTAGGAAACATAATTTGCCAATGCTGTTGGATTGTGCATTTCCCAGATAAAATATTCACATAGAGATATTTAGATATCTGTATTATCTGGTACTGCCTTTCACAGGCAAAGCCATTTCAGATAAATCCTAAAACCACTAATTTAGTCTACATTTATACCTTGGTGGTCCTCTTGGCAATTGGTTGTAACTCTCATGATTGAGTTTCTATTCCCTCTTCCCCCGGAGTATCAATATATACCCAGACAATCTGTTGTACAGCTATTTATGTGGGTTTTCCAGTACTCTGTACAAAGCAGAGTTATAGATTAAAAGTAACATCAAATCTTTTTTGGAGCTGTAATTTAAAGGGGGGGGAAAAAAGTATGAAATTAAATGCTTAATGAGGGATTGATTAAAATTGTCAGATGGTCCTGGGAATATTCATTATAACTACATGGAAAGTCGTATGTCCCACTTCCCATTCGGGGTGTGCAGGTCTGCCTGCTTAATATTTGTTTAATATTTAATACATGTTGAATAATTTAAGCAATCAGCCATTAAATAAAACGTCATGGCAGTAATGCAGCAGTGGTTTGTCCAGCCACAGTCTTGTAGGAAACGTGAAGGAGGAAATCAGCCAACAGCTTCAGCCCAGTGCTGGCCTGCACTCCCCTCATTCCAGCGTGTCAGGGCAGCTGTGGGCATCCCATGGGATCAGGAATGCTGCAGGAGGGTGGCAGAGGAGCTTTTCCAGCTGTTGCTTGGACAGATGGTGAGCAGCGTATGGAGCAGAGAGCATGAGATAGGTTGGTGCCAAGCCTGGAACTCAGTTGCCAAATCTCATGTGAAGTAAGGCTGTGCAGATGAAATAGAGACAGGATTTATGGTTTGTTGATGTTCATTAAAACTTTTGGTGCTGATAGCCCTGCTGAGATGAAAATTTCCAGAGCAAATAGAAATCCTTAGGAACTCGGCTGCTTTCTGCAAGCTTCTCCTTCAAGCTCTGATTTGCATTTGTCTTCTCCCCCCCAAATATTTAATTGCCACATGTTTGATGGGTTCAGGTTTCTGACTGTTATGAAATTGAGACTAAGCCTTTAAGTGTAAACAAAACCTTCACTTCAGGAATAAACCTACAATTATTTCTACTCATTCCACTTCATAGTACTACAGCTGGGTTTAGTGGGTCTGGGGTAGCTCGACAGATTGTGATAAGAACAATGATATAGACATTACTATTTATTCTGGAAGATTGACTGCATAAAAACCCAAGAGCATTGGCCTAATCTGAATTAAAGTATAGAAAGCCTCTCTTCTTTAAGCCTCTCTTTGGGGAAAATGGTTGGGAACAGAGCTCTGCTTTTATAAACAAATTGCAAGATCCTTCACTGGCAAGGGAGAGGGCAGTGCAGAAGGCAGGAGGGCATTTGTAAATTGCTGGCTGGCAGAAGGGGTTTTCTGTCAAGAACCTGGTACTCAGGGAAATGGAAGCATCTTCAATATTTAAAGAAATTGCTCCCTATTTCTTTTTACCTTTTGGCTGTTGGTTGCACAGTCCAAAACATTGTTTTGCCTGAAGTGGGATTCCAGCACTTAGCCACTTAGGATGAAATCAAGACAGTGTATGGCTTTAAGCTAAGCTCTTCAGCTTTTTGATACAAGGAAGGCAGTTTGGCCTTGGAGACCATTCAGACCTCAGCAGTGGTGGTCTGTCAGTCATGATGTAGATAGAGCCATAAGCAGAATAAGCACTGAGACTTAGTGGAGTTTGTGCAACTTTGACAAGATATAGCCCCATGGCAGGTCTGCAGTGCAGACACAAAGCATGTATTTTCATTTTATTGGCATTGCCTCAGGCTACATAGCTTCTTTTGGTGGGTAGTGATGGCAAAAGTAACCCAGAGAACAATTCTTCAAACATAACAAAGCTTCTCAAGTCAAGCACTAGATTTCTTTTAAGAGGCATGATACGTAACCAGGAGGAACAATAATTTCCCAATTTGATTTGGAGCTCAGTTGCACTGAAGATCATAATCACTGGATAAAAGGAGAATGTTTTGTTGTACACACAGCAATACTTTGGAAATGTGCACCATGTGTGGTGTCCAGGGATAACTTCAGTTCCTTGCTTTTTTCATACTTAAAAGTAATGAGGCTTTCTTGGCTGATAATGCTGCTGTAGTTGTAATTTTTTGCGACTTGTACTGATTATATTTCTTGAAAGATTTTCCTAAGAGGTAAAAGGAGTTTTGGTTTTGTTTATGGAATCACACACTGTTGCTTTTCTATTGTGCTTCTAAGCTTCCTTTGTTTAAGACTCAATAAAATGGGAATACTTCCCACCAAAGCAACTGAAATGAACAATTATCTCAGCCACTGTGAGAAACATTTTACAGAGGCTTATGCGTTCCAAATAGATACTTGAATCCTTATGGAAAACTGTCCAGTAGGGTTCCATAGTCTTAAAATGTTACCATTTTTACACAAAACAAGTTATTCTTTTGCTTTGTTGCCCTGCAGTGTTCCTTGGCAGGGAAACCATTCTGTGTTCAGTAGGGACAGTTAAAAATATTACAGACTGGAGCTTCAGGCCAGATCTTAAACTGCTTTATATTTACATTTCATAGAGGAAATGTGTTATCTTTTGGTTTTGACAGTGTATTTGAAGACATTCAGGTACAGGAGATTGCAGGGAATTTTCCCTAACCATGAGTCAAAAGACTTAATTTGCTGCTTCACATTGCACAGCATCGTACACACTGGTTCACACTGTACACATGTTCAGAAGAGAAAATACATATATCAGCTGCCTCTTTATTGTGCTAATTCTGCTGGAATTTGTCACTGAGACATCATTACAAACTGCTGAAAATGTTTTATCAACTCTCTCTGCCCATACTAGCCACTAGGAAGAAATCATTACCTACAGTTTGGTTTGGTAGAAAAACAAGCCAGTGACTGCTCTGGGGACCAAATTTTTCCATACTGTGTACCAGTTTTTCTAATTCATTGCTTATCTTCTGGCAGGAGGCATGGTTCAGGGCTTGGCTTGTTTCTTGCTCCATGAGTGAGAATTAAAACTCTGCTGGTCAGATCCTGAGTTTTGACTGCTGGTGCTGGGTGATTGAGGCTGTCCAGAGGGGACAAAAAAGCCTGTGCCATTCCCAACCTCATTACTAAAGTAGAGGGATGCTGGTGGCAAGTGAAGTCAGATGTCAGGCTGTAAAGGATGATGGAGAATCACAGACCTGCTACCTATTCTGTCATCTGTTACCCAGGGTAGTAACATCTGCCTGACAGCCAGGAAATCATCTAGGAAATCATGTGCCTTCTTAAACTGCCCAGGAATTGTGGATTTTAGAGGGATATCTATGATTCTGCAGCAAGATATTAAATGTGTTTAAGCTATTATAATTTTGTGCCCTCCTGAAATCAATAGCAGAGTTCCTATGGGATTCAGCAATTCAGAAAGAAACTTTCTTTGAAAATTGTATGAACTTGCCTCCTCAGCAAGTGCTCCCAATACACTTAATTGGTCCTCTGTGTGTCCAGTTCTGGAGCTTCCAACATCAGAAGGACTTGGAACTGCTGGAGCTAATCCAGAGAGGGCCACAAGGATGCTCAGAGGGCTGGAGCACCTCTGCTATGAAGACAGGCTGGGAGAGTTGGGGTTGTTCAGCCCAGAGAAGAGAAGGCTCTGGGGAGACCTTGCAGCTGCCTCCCAGCTCCTGAAGGGGCTGCAGGAAAGCTGGGGAGGGACTTTTTACAAGAGTGTGTAGTGAATAGAACAAGGATGACAATGTCTTTAAACTGGAAGAGGGTAGATGTAGGCTGGACATTAGGAAGACAATCTTCACTGTGAGGGTGGTGAGACAGGATCACAGAGAAGCCCAGAGAAGCTGTGGCTACCCCATCCCTGGAAGTGTTCAAGGCCAGGTTGGATGGGACTTGTAGCAACCTGGGCTGGTGGGAGGTGTCCCTGCCCATGCAGGGGGGTTGGAACCAGATGATCTTAAAGGTCCCTTCCAACCCAAACCATTCTATGATTCTATGATTTAATGTGATGCAGAGTTTTTTCCCCCAAAAAGGGAACAGTGGTTGGGCAGTGGACTTTAACTTTATTGTAGAGGAGTTTGCCATACAGGAAGGAAAGGGGACTGGAATGACTTTAGTGTCCATCTCCCAAAAAGCAGAGTGTCCCCATATAGTGCTTCACCCTTTCTGTGGGAAGTCAGTGTTGCTAGTATCAGAATGTCAAGCAGAAACTTCCAGGAGTACTTAAATATACAAACATTTTACCTATTTGTAAATTGTTTGTTCAAAAGAAGTTGCATTTGTCATTACCTCAGGCTAAATGAAACTGCAGTGCAATCTATTACAGATGTGATATTTTGTGTTAAATCCATTCACCAGCTAAGCTGAAAAACAACTTTCTGTAATTGCACATGTGGTTGTATACAAAGGTCTTGGCATAGAAAATAATATTCAGAGGATAACTAATAAGGGCTGAGTAGTACTTGTTGTGAATCAGTATGCATGGTTAAGTAGTGGGTGAAGTTAAATTAGTGGAGCCTCTCTAATCTCATCTTCCAGTAAAAGAGATACCTAGATATAACTTCAGCTACCAGAAACAACAACTTTATACTGAGAAGAGACATTTACTACTCTTTTAATCTGCATTCAGATGAAAAGTCACTTGCCTTATTTTTAATTCCTTCATAAATTTTGAATTATACTGCTTTCATGACCTTGTTATAATTAGCAGTAGCTATTTCTTGTTAATGAGCTATTACCTGCAGATCCATATAATTTATCCGACAAGCTGACAGCCTGACTAATTAACAAGGTTTGACCAGTATCTCAAGACCTCTGCAAAAGACTGTCTCCTCTGACACTTAAAAATGTTCTCTGAGGTACCATGTATAAATATATCAAGCAGTGTAAATGGTTTCTGCAGAGAGGTTACAAAATCACCCTGCTGAGAAGCTTGGCTGTAACATTCATTCAGAATAGAAGCTGGTACCTAAAATGTCTATTCTCCACCCCATTTATCCAGTGATTAAAATTGTGCTAACACCACTGGTATTTATAAAACCCTGACAATCTATAGTTTCATTTCTACATGGCTTGCAAAAATTTTTTTAAAACACAGAGCCAGGCCACACTGCATAAAGAAGCCTTCAGACCTCTCCACGAGCAGAGAACACACTTTCAAGAAAGGGTTTGCCTGTTTTCAACAAAAACTCCAGCATTAGCTTTTAGGACCTGATAAGTCAGTCCTCCAGAGAGCAGGCACACTCCTTGCTGGCTCCTGCCCTTGCCCTTCTTGGCTGCACATTGCTACCATCAGCTTCTCTGTACCCATGTAGATACCAGGAAATAGTTTTTCATTTCTAGGAGGTATTTTGAAATGGCATTAAGGCAGGATTTGGTGACCTAATGTTTCAGAAAAACGAAGATATCTTGTAATACAGCTGCTCTGTTTGGATGTATTGATACACATTGCACTATACCATAAGGAAAAGTCAATGCCCAAGGCAGTTTTCAACCCAGTGTGCTGGGACCTTCTGAGCAAAGCAGGGTAATTTTATGTAGACCAAATTCAGCAGGCACATGCCCTACTTCTCAGAGCTGCTGTGAAAATTAGATTTGTTATTGTTTGTGAAGCCATTAGAAATGAGAAACTCGATAGAAAAGATGAGAAGGAAATTAATAATTTTGTCTTTGGTAGTGTTTGAATGGAGTGAAGTAAATAAAGCATGGGACTGCACAATGAACAAAGGGCAGAAAGCCAAATATTGAATAACTGCCCCTTCATGGGCAGCATTTGTCCTGTGCAGTGCAGGAGGCAATGGCTGAGTGGAGAAACCATGATGTGTACCTGCAGGTGGGCTGCCTGGTGCTCCAGCTGCACAGGAAAGTTCTATTAAGGCTGCAGATCATTTGTAACTCCCAAGCACTTGATTTTGTACCTCTCACTTCGTGGTGAAATGCTTTCTGTGACAGGATTTACTATGTGTGGTGGGAGTCTGAAGCTCTTCTCTAATGAATCAAGATCCAACTATAAAAAAGTATTATCCAAATAGGTAGGAAGATACTGTCCACTAGTAAGCACTGACCAAATATTTTTTTTTTCTTTTTGTAAGGCAAGTAGTTAAAGCAAAACATAAAAGGAATTAATTTCAGCTCAAATTTGGTGACTGTTTTTTTAGATTCATGAAGGAAAGGGAAAGGAAAACCTGAGAATGCTTTGTTTCACAGACAGCTATAGGAAAGCCCAAGTGACAGAATTTATTTTGGACATTAAGGTGTTTGTACAGAGGGAAGGAAGAGGTGCTGTGGACAAGGCAGCAATGAGGATGTCATGTGCAGGAATGAGCCCCATAATTCTAATAGCCAGGCTGGGTGGGAGCTACATAAGGAACCTGTGTCCATAAAAGACACCAGAAACCTCTGTGAAAATCAATGACTCTCTCCCATACTAGTATACTGGGTGAATAATGAACTTATGAACTTCCTTCCCATGTATGTTCCTTGTGGTTTGATAAAAAGACTTTATTTTTTCCTACAGTCTTCCAAAAATAGAATTAAAATGGTTCACTGGTTCTATGAAAGTTTGTTTTATTTAGATTTCAAGTGATGACTAAGTGGTAAATTCAGATTAATTTCATTATTAGTTTCAGCTTTATTTTTCCCTTGAGGATGTTTTATCTGTCTCCACCTACACTTTAAGGAAGGATTTATATTCTGATTGGAAGAGAGGAGTTTCCATCTCTCTTACTCTGTTCTCTCTCTCACTGCAGTTTCATGAGATACATTTCTGTTATCCAATTTTAATACAGAGAAGATCTGTAAAATTCCCTGTTGATATATTTTTTTTTTTTCCTGGAGGAGAAACATTTTGACAGAGTTTTGATTGTGGCAGTTCTTTCCCTTGTGAAAACAGTGACAGACATTATTTATCTACTCAGTCTGCTTTGTCTGGTGAGGGGCATTCTCACCACAAAAAGAAAGAAAAATCCATTGCATCTCTGCTACACCTGGGAACTGTCCCAGTGTGTACATCCAGAATCCCACTGGAGCTGATGCTTTCTTTTACCTTAATCCAGATAGCTGTGGTGTAGCCCATGTCCAGAAATAAGATGAGCTTTGTTCATTGCAGTAGCATGAAATTCCTGTACTGTCTCACCAGCAGCATTTTGGTGAAGCAGCTGCCCTGACCCAGGAGTCTTGATGTCGAGAGAGCCCTGTTTCTGCAGTGAGACATAGCCCAAGGCCCATGTTCAGCAGGATTTTTAAGCATGCAAGTGCTCCATTGATGTTGGCACTTAACTTTACACACTTATAAGCACTCAGGTGAATGAGAACTTCAGGGGAAGCTGTTCTTGTACCGAATAGAGATCATGTGAAACTGTGAACAAGAGGTATCAGCAAAAGCATTTACAATTTTCGAAGTGTTTCTTTTTTTATTTATTTGTATTTGGCCCTGAGAAGGTCTTCAATAATGTGTTTGGGCTTTTAGGCTGAATACTGCTCTGACCTCGTGCAAACTGAGTGCTGCCCTTGCTGTCTGATGGTGGAAAGGCTTCATTTTGGGACACTGCATCTTTTAAGAGTTTTAGGTCTTGGTATAGACATAATAAATTGCCTGCATTTCCACCAAGAAAATGAGGCACGGCACCTGGGACTGTATGGGCTCTCCACAGATGCCACTTTAGCACAGCAGTGTGTCCTGTGTCAAGAATGCGGAGCTAAACACATAGCAGCTGTCAGCCTACAGAGAGAGCAGCAGGAGCGTGGTTCTCTGCGGGAACTGCTCTCTCCTCCCTCATTCAGGCTCTGAGTATTTCAAGTGACATGCAGGTTAACTTGAATGCAAGCAATGGCAGCTCTCTGCTGATGGGGAACGAGGCAACAAACCTGTGTTTTGCTGACAATTTTCAACAGGTAGAGTGCACGCTTCAAGTACTACTTGGGTTATTAGAATATATTGTGGGATAGATGAACTTGCCCTTACAACAGGGGACAGCATGATGAATGAAAGATTCGATGCTGATGGGTACTAGGACACTCCTTGGATAAATATGCCATTAATCTTCTCACAAAGCATTTCTTCTTTGTAGAGCAGCAGCCATGTAGAAATGCCATCAAAATCCAGGCAGCAAAAGCTCTGAGAGACGGGCAGGCTTTGGTGCTAGGATGGTTTCCACCTTCAACTGCACCTACTTGCTCAACGAGTTATTGTTATTGTATTTGTAACTCTCTGCAGACAATTTATATCTTAACCAGTGCAGCACATTCCCTTTGTGACAGCTTTAGCACCCTGATTACATATAATCTGTTCAGGTTGTAGGGAAGAACTACTTTTTCTCATGTCCCTCCTGTCACTCACCCTCTTCTGAGCAGGGATGTAGGAAGGGAGGCAAGGAGAAGCAACACTCTCTACTCTACCCCTTGGCTTGTTAGAGGAGGCATCCTAGATTCATGGCATGACTTAGAGGAGCTACAGGATCCATGCAGGACAACCTGACCCCACCAGGGTTTAGCCCTCAACCGTCTCCTTCCTTTTGAGGCTGCCTGGGATGCTCCTTTCTTCCCCAGTGCAAGGTCAGTCTCCAAGGAAGCAATTTGTGTGGCAGAGCTCCCAGAAAGGGACACTGTGTCCATCCCAGCTGTTTCTCAAGAAACATGTGTTTTTCTAGAGCACTGCTGCTGGTTCAGACAGGACACAACCCATAGCTTTAAGGCTACATTCACGGAGGCTGAAGCCTAAGCAGTTCTTACCCAGCCCCTGGGCTTACACTGGGCTCGGCTCTGCAGGAATGCAGAATGTACCATCAGATGTACCAGCGCTGCTGCTACATCACCATTTACTCAGTACAGGAGCAATTAGCTGTATAATAGCTCACAGGTCCAGCAGTGCCTTTCCTCCAGAAGGCTTGAGGTATCTACTTTGCAAAATGCAGAAAAAATAGGAAACGAAACATAGTATTTTTTCACACTTACCAAAGATGCTTGGATTTAGGCTCTGGTGAAAGCATGACTTAGTCTCTGTCCAAATAATTGCAGTCTAGCAAATTTTAGCACAATTAAATAGATTATATGAGATAAAATTGTATGTAAATAAATTTTAGACCTCCAGAAAAATCTTACTTCTGTCTTGTCACAAGCTGACTTTGGTGTGTGAAAAGATCAGAAATATTTTGGTAATCAGTATGCAGTTAATTATAAACAGGGAGCATGCTAATTGTCAAAGCTAGCTTCAGTTGTATGATAATGTGTGCTATTATTGGCATTTATGTGCAATTGATTGGTCACAATCTCAAGTGATAAAATTATTCTGCTCCTGAACACTGTTACGAAGCTCAGCATGTCAGAACAGGTTGGGACAGAGGCTGGTAGGGTCTCATCACCAGCAGCTGTGAAATGCAGTGTAACATGCAGCTCAGAAAGCCCTTGTAATACTGATTGCTGAAAGGATGAAGTCAGTTTCAGGGGAAAGATTGTTGTTTTCCTTTGGCATTCATCCCAGTCACTGTCAGAGGAAAGATAGGAGGATAGATGAACTTCTGGCCTGATCTTGTAGGGCTGTTCTTACCTTGTAAGGATATTGTTAATTATTCAAGAGCAAATAAGAAGATCGTAAGGACAGGATGGCATCACTGACAAGTGGTAATAGGTTTAGAAAATTGCATAGTTTTTGACTCAGGTGCTGCTGATTTAATAAGCAGTCAAAGCCTGATGGAGTTCACTGTCACTGCAAGTGCACTTTCAAAGTGTGGCTTTAATTCTGGAATAAGATCTCTCTGTGTTGAGAGCTGTGTGCTATGTCATTTGTTAGCAAGTGCCATATGTACCAGTAAGTGCATCTGTGAAGAAGCTGATGTGAAAGGGAAAGATGGCAAAGACTTTAAAATCATTAAAGAATTGGAAACAGGTCAGCAATGGAGTCCTGGCTCATTAAAGATGTCCTCTCGGTTCAGAGTAATTGCCAATGTAAGTTGGGCTGGCAGATGCAGATGAACTGCAGAATTAGAAATGAATCACAAAATGTCCACTGCCTTCCGCTGTTGGGAGAAGGATGGAGAAATGTCCATTTTTAGCATAATAGAGTTAATATTTGCATAGCCTTTTAAAATATAATCTCCCCATCTAAGAATTGGTTCATCTGTGTGACATTCAGATTTGTTATATTATATTGGCCTACACCCTCAGAGTGTAAGTCCTAGAGAATTGGCTACATACAGCAAATGAGAATCTGTCCCATTAATCTTACTGCCCTACTCAGAAAGCAGCCATATCTTTTTAGATCTTCCCTCAGGCCAAAACTGCCAAGAGAGCTCTGAAAACAAGCCAATTTACAGATAAGTGGTTTCTCATTCAAGCCTGGGGACTGCTTCAGTATTTGTTTGTTTCCCTCCTTAGCCTAAAACTAATTTAAGGGATTTCATGTTTTGTATTTTGAATAACTTTCCTTCTGCAGATAAATTGCAAAAATGACCTTTTCCTAAATCCTATTCGTGACCTCTACATTTAAGGGGTAATAGGGTTTCATCCTATCTGTAAACCAGGAAATAAATCAAACAGTCTTCACAGAGTTGTGAGGAAAAGATTTCATTAGATGTGTGAAATCCTAAAGCTGAAAAGTGTGCTGAGATAGATTTGGACAACAGCACTTCAGCAGTCAAGTCTGGAGAAAACAAAATCAAAACTTGAAGAATTTTTTTGAGGGGAGAAGGGAGGGAGGAGAGACGAACACAAATTGTTTGCTGCAAGTCTTTGTTCATCTCCTGGGTTTTGTTTCCCTCTAAATTAAGATGAAGCTCATCGTTAAAATGGAATATATTCCATAAATAATGTCTGTTAGGTGCAGTTTTCAAAAGAAATTGACCCAGTCATTCAAATTCTCATTTATCTGGGTATTTTCATGCAGGTAATACCATCAACAGTAGTACATAGACTCAGAGCTTCAAGAGACAGGTTCAGATGGTTTCACATCATGTGTGTATTTGGCAATTACATTTTCAGTCACTCCTTGTGTTGAGCCCAAGACAATGTGTTCTAAAAAATCCTGTAGTTCAGGCAGACAGATTGCCTTCATCTCAAGATGCTGAGAGCTGGAGAATTCACTGTTTCCCAAAGTCCCCTCTTCTGATTGCTGCTTAGATTCGCTGTTTCTAGCTGGTGGTTGAGTTGCAGTTTAAACTTCTCTGGCTTTCCCTTTCAGTTCTTGAAATGTCTTTTCTGCTGTGCTAGGAAATCTTCCTCTGCCTTGCATGTCTGCCTAGCAAAATCTTTATACACTGTAACACAGGCACTTTTCAGTTCTCTTATTGATGAACTGAACATGGTACTGAGGCCTCTCCCTGGCCCTCCCTGGTGTTCTGCCTGCACCCCTTTCTCAGGTGGTGCCAAAACCAACATCTCAAGACTCAGTGACTGTAAGAGTCTGTAAGACTCAGTGACTGTAAGCTGCATGATTAAGGAAATTTTGACAGAATTGTAACCAAAGATGGTAAACTGAAGTTTTGGCTAAGTAGGTAAAATAGCATTGACTGTGAATTCCTGTTGGATGTGATGGGAGCTGAACAGTGCCATTGTCAGCCGTAAAGAGAAGCATTTTTCAGCACTGGATGCTGCCAAGTAGTTTGGTTAAATTTGCTGCAGTCAGCCAGTTCCCATTTGGCATAAAAAGAAACTGCACACAACTTGCTGAAATGTAATCACTGAGTCACATCACTGAGTGCTTAATCCCTAGGAAAGTTAACTTTTTCAACACAGGGTAGGTAACATCAGCAGGATTTTTTCTTATTTATTCCCAGGTGCTGATAATGCCTTCTGCTCCTCTTGCGAGGGAGAGTGTGGGCAATGCTCTGGGAGCTGTTTTGATGTCATATCACATTGCTTTTACACACACATCAAAGATGCAGAAGCACAGCTTGTTTACTGTAGCTCCACAAAGGGGCAAGCACACTTGCAGAACTTGCCAATACCAACACCCAGTGTGTAGACTTCATCTTTGGGAGCTTTAAAGCATGGTGTCATGTAACAAAATCCTCAGACACCACAAATGGGGCTATTCTCCTTCCAGTGTTTGGCAGGAATCTGGTAAATTCACAGCTCTCTGGCAGCTGCTGGGGAGGGAATAAAATGAAAGGCTGTGGCAGTACTTAGTGACCACACAGCTGCATTCACAGGCAGAGTTACAAAGCCATTCCTTGACATTCCTTCTGTGACAGTCAGGCTCCTGCTTAGTGTTCTGATGCCCTTGATGCCCTCTTCCCAGTGTGTGATGTTCCTTTGAAACATCACTATTTATTCACTTGACAACTATAATATCAATGACAAGGAAAGAGACTAAGTGGCTGTAGCTCTGCAAAAATAAGTTGAAAGTGAGGAAGTTGAAGTCCTTGAGTTTTGAATCTTAAGCTCTGTTTTACCCTAAGAAGTGTGAGGTTTTCCCCCATCTGAAGACCTTGAAAAGGACTTTGTGTATGTGGGTCATGTACATTAGAGGATCATCTGTCCTTCAACATTAATTCTTTTCTGATGGATCAGCAAGGAAATGGAAAGACTTGATAGCCTGTAAGGCAACAGTGGTATTTTTGCTTCAGTCACTTGATTTGACATTTATTTTTCAGAGATTATGTCCAAAAAGTACCTCTTCTCCTCCCCTTGGCCTTATTTGACTTCAAGCAGAGCTTCTCACCTGTATTTCTATTTACTTTATTCATACCTATAAAGCATCCTGAAAGTGAGAATAGGCCTAATGGAGAAGTTTGCTGTCTGTGATTCTACTATGGATCTGAAAAGCAATAAAGGTGGTTTTTTAAATCCCCTCTTAGCTGGGTCACTTCAAGACACTCTCAAGCTAGCAATGCAGAGCACTTGCCATTAAACCCTAGGCAGAATTTCTGACAATCTTCAGTAGCCATCAGCATTCACTATTCTGCAAACCTCCTCCAGGCTATTCGGGCTAAAACTGAAGCACTTACATGGATGAAGATGAGGAGGGAATGAGGTGACTGAGCAGGTGTGACATACACAGCTATAAATAATCATAGAAAACCTTTCATCTAGTTCCTTACTCTTGAGACTTCCCAAGTTTTAACAATCAAAATGGAAACAAGGGGCTCTAAACATAGTTGAGACTTTGCAGGTCAGGTTTCTGTTCACCTGCAACTGGATGGTCATTATCTACTTTCAAAATACTGGCAGCTAAGCTAGTTAATGAGGTTTTTTTTCTTAGGATCAGAAGAGGAAATCAAACTATTATCTACATTCTTAAATCCTTTTGACGGGTCTATTCTTAGAGTAAGATCCTAATGAAATGTAGAATTTTCAAAGTAATGGCACTTTGGAAATGGAATAGCAGTTACAATCTAACAAGTAGATTGTTAGATTGGAAGAAAATACAGGTAATACCATGGACAGCTTTGTGCTTACTCAAATCCTTCCTGCTAGGGAGGCAACCAGGGATGGGAGAGTGTGGAGGGAGATGGGGGGTGTGGTGTTAAAATGACACTTGTAAGTTGTGTGACAAAAAGCTTCTATTTGCTTCATGTGAGGTGGTGGTTGGGTTCTGATCAGAAAGGTCAATTCTGAAGATGCAAACACAATTGAATGAGAAATCCTGTGCTTTTGTAGACTTCCTTATACTTCAGAAAGTATAGGGCAAAGTTTAGGACACAAACATATTTGATATTATTTCCTGTTTTGTATAAAGAGCAATTCAGAATTCTTTTTTCTTTTGTCCCTTGGTGATTGACTTTATCAATTTTCTCAATAAATTGGCTCCTGAAGCACTTGTTAAGAAAGGGAGGTGCTGAGTGCTGCTGGTGCATCCCTGTGTGCCCCAGGGAGGACATGTACAAGCTTGTGATGGTACTGATGTAATAATAGTAATGGTGGAGCCAGATCATGGACGGGATGAGACTCAGAAGCAGCTGTGCAAGTAAGTGTGAGCTTTGTGCACCAGTTGGAGGTACACATAGCCCAGGGATGATAGGTATGTAAATACAGTGCCTGTATCTGTGACTGCATAAATTCCGAGGGAACTGTCAGTATGAGTGTCAGTGCAGCCTTACTAATAGCCTGCTAATTGTTTGCTGGTTTCTATTGATCTTTAAATTGCATAAAGTCAAGATCAATTTCCTGAGTAATGCCTCTGATGTTTGTAAGCAGTACTCAATATAATAATTGATCTTAAGTCATCTTGTCTGGGACTGACAACATTGTAAATTTCCACTGATCAATACATTCCCAAGTAATGCTTTAGTGATACCTCTTGGGAGAAGCTGAATGTCTCATAGAAGCTCTGTGCACTGCAGGAGCTTTTCTGAAGGTGCAGAAAGAAGGGTTCCCTTTTCCTTTTCTGACCCTCACATGTAACCACCTGGTTCCTGCAGAGTTGTTGCCTTTCCGAGGATCTGAAAGGAATGTATTTAGGAACTCAGGTCTTTTAGGAAAACAGCCTGGTGGGGATTCTAATGAAGTATGATAAAAAAAGCTCTACACATTCTGTTTTGGATTAGATAGTAAATCACTTCAGTGTGTGTTGCTTGTGGGAATTTTCTGAACCAACACTGTCAGCATGTATCCCCCTAGGATTTCCTAGTCCTTAGCCATCCAGTCTGACACTGGGGGAAAAAAGAGGTATCAGTCAGGTTTCCTTCCTTAGACCCATTCCCCACCCCCAAGGTGAGAGTGCCTGATCCCATTCTCTGCCAATTGTACTTCTTTGAAGGCAGCTGAAACGTGTGTTATTCTTTTCTGCTACTGGCAAGCCAAGGAGTTAAAAGAAAACAGAAGCCAGACTCCAAAAATACATGAGATAGCTTTAAAATTTATATAAATGCCAGAATGGTCTTCAGGCACTGCTGGGCACTTCATCATACTTGAATTAGATCACTGAACTTCAGTTTCCTCTCTAACCAGCAGTGTAAATCCCAGCGTTCTCCTCCAGATCCCTGCCACAAGGAGCAACGCTCTGTGCAGCCTTTAGTGCAGGCTCCCCCAGCACACCTGCAAGAGCTGATGTTGGCACCTTTCCATCTTCTAAAGTTTCAGCATCATCAGCTGCTCACCAGGCATATGATTTAAGAAGTTGTTTCTTCCCTTCAGCTTGAGCTTGTCCTCAACTCTGGCTGGGTTGATGGAGAGGGTACATACATGTCTGGGGTACCCAAGAGCACTAAGGGAGGATCTGGGCATAGTACTGTCCCAGCCTCCTCCTCCTCTGCTCTGCTTTGGGCACAATGATTCGGTTTTCAACTAATAGGAGAACTTCAGTAATATTTGCAAAAGGACAAATTATTCCAGCCTGTCCTATGTGCTCTTATTGATTACAAACTACATGAGAAATTCAGTCAGACTCTCTTCTTGTTGCAGGAAGTTGTTCTGGTCTGAGAGGGGAGCTTTGGGGTGCACAAGGGACAAAATCTTGGCTCTTGGTCTCCACTTGTTTTTTTTCACTCCACTTTGAAGTTGTTCTGCCCTGTGTCTTTCTTGAAGTAAATACCAAAAGCCAGTGTAGGTTTTAGCTGATACTGTTTAGATCAGTGATAGGCAGGTGTATGCTGAGTGCCCTCCTGCTCCTGTGGTCACAAAATAACTTTAGCAGCAGCCTGCACTTCACTACCACTGCCTGGATGCTGCTCTGCCTGTTAATCCCTTCTGTCATTTGATTAACCTTGCTGAAGCCAACAGATTTAACCATGTTGAGTGTACCTCAGTATACGGCTTGCACTGCTCATCTTGGGATCAGCACTGGGGAGATGTGGATCTGGAAAGGACCCCAAAATATAGAGATTGAAATGTCCCATATAGGAAATTCCCCCCACCTGCTCCCAAGTGGAAGGTCCTTGCTGAGAAAAATCTATGTGAAAATTTTGCACCAGCACTGAAGAACATGGCAGCAATGCTAGATTGATGATGTGGTTAAGTAACAGCAATGTGCTCGTGACAGAGAGGTAAGACTAGAGCAGGTCAAAATATATTGAAATAGCTTGTTTTCATCAATCACATGCCAAGAGGAGGAACTCTAAAAGCAGTGGTGATTTGCACATGGGCCACGTTCTCTCTAGATGAGAACAGTTTTCCTGCTTTCCTTTTTATTTTTCTCTAGTCCTTGTTGAGGCTGCATTAGACTTCTGCACATCCCACACCAGCTGACTCCTCATTATGATAGAAGTGTTGCTGTTGTACATAGCAAGGTGTGAATGCATCAAGAGAGACAAAGCTCACTTAATTGAGCTTAAAGACCTACCTTTGGGAAATGATAGAATGAGAGAAATCAGACATGCTGCAAAAGCAGTCAGGTCCTTTTTCTCTTTCCTTCCTTCCTTGAAAGCAAATTAGGCTTCAAAAAACAGGGATCATTATAACTGATCACTGGTCTTTGATTTTGACTGAGCAGCCTAAACTCTTTGAATTGCTAAGGGTTCTGACAAAACAGGAATAGCTACATAGAAAATTTCCCTAGCAAGAATTTAATGGACACTAATGATAACTATGAACAATAGAATGTCTTCTGGTGACACACTATGTGCAGGTTTGGTTTCTCATTACTACAAGCCAAGTCATGTAGAACTTGCAGTTTGCCCTTTACCATAATTTATATCCACTAGTGCTCTAAGCAGATTCATTAAAAAAGGCAACCTATCCATATCTATCATGTTTTATGTTTCGGTGAAGAATATGGATATTATTTTTATTAAGTTTCATGAAATATCTGCTCCTATATTCCGAGTGATAGATGACTCTGCCATTATTTTTTTTAAGGTGTGTCAGGGGTAGTGCACAGAAGGAGAAGGGTGACAAAGGAGAGAAGAGAAGGGTATTTGGTATGATTTTTATCTTCCTGAGGACAAAGAAGCCATAAACCCTTCTTGCCTTTGGGGAGGTACATGTAGGAGACTTTATGGCATAGCCAGAGCTATCTATAACAGGACAATATTTTCTGCAAGGATTCTTAAACACATTTTGCCAAAGTAAATTGATCCTGACAGAAGCCTTCCTGTCACTGCTACATTTGCTCTTGAGCAGAGCCTGCCAGCTGTGCTGAGATCTGCCAGATTTACAAATCTCTTCTGGGGACTGGACAGGGTCTTCATGAAATTAGGTGTCTGAGTGTGTAGCTGTAGCTCTCTTCCAAAGTATATTTACTATCAAATACAGGGACTGTGGATAGCTTATACCTTCTTAATCACTACTTCAAAAATGTTATTTTGTCATACAAGTATTTTCTCCAGCAGCAGATAAAATAAGCAGGAAAGTTTGGTTTGATTGCCTTATTTATCTGGTCTTGTCTTTCCTCTCTTAAAAGACATACATAGCCAGCACTTGAAATAAATCTGCAAGCCCTGGGGAGGATGGTATAGATGCATTACTTGCAAGCTTCCTAAAATGAGGAATCATAGGGCTGAAAACAGGTGCCTGATCTCTATAGTGGTGCCAGGAGAAGCACAAGGCTATCAAACCACTCCACAGAGGAGGAAGTGTAACTGCTGCAGGCACCCTCTGCTCCCTTTGTGTCTTCAGTTTCATAGCAGAGTTTTCTGAGCAGGTGATCACAGATTATAGAGTGTTTCCCATTCCCAGACACAGATCCCCAGTCTCTTTTCACATGCACTGTCACTGGACATGGGGTAAGGATCAGCAGGAGCACCATGATGAGTGGGGATAGGCAGAGATGGGCTCTATAAACCATTCTGAACTTAAAAATCTGTGACACTTGCAGAAAGCCCAGTGCAGCTAACAGAGGGGCAAACCAGCATTAGACAAGTGAATTCCTGGTTGTTAGTAAAACAACACAGATTAAATAGCAAGAAAGAGGTTCAGTTTTCAGCTTGGATCATATTGGCTTAAAGAGGCAGCATATTATGTGGTAAGACTCCTGCAGGTTTCCAAGGCTTCATTTTTTAAATCAACCTGAGTATGTGTATGCTCAAGTCTTGTTCTTGTAATTGTGTAATTTCACAATCTGCTGCCATTATTCCCATTTGACACCACAATGTGTAGAAAATTCAGGTCAGTGTCTTACAAAGAGCAGCAAGAACAAGGTTGCTCTATCTACAGTTTAAGGAAATAAGCAAGGCAACATGCCACATCACTGAGTGTCCTAGCACTGCTGACATTGGGAATGTGCAGAACAGCCCAGTATTCACACAAGTCAACTTCAGATTTGTGTTTTCTTACAAAACACAAGGTTAAATAAATAAATGAATGAATAAATAGAACAGTAAATTGTTATTTCGAGGTCACAAAGCACTGTGGTATCTAGCACCCTCATCTGGCAAAGGCAGGTATGTATGCTTTGCTTGGTCAGCATTTCAAGCTGCTGATGTGTGTTAGTATTTGAAGTACTCACCTTAAGCCACAAAGGGAAAAGTGCTTCACAACTGAAATTGTAATGGGAGCACACACCCCACTGGAAAAGTGCTTTCAGAATCATTTACAAATTGGGTCATGTTTACTAATTGCTTGGAAGATATATAGTTAATGGCAGATGCTCACTGTGTATTTGGGACATCCTGCAAAATTAAAAGGGTTCTCATTATTGAACATTTAGCTGTCCCTAGTTCCTGTCCTACAGCTTTTTTGAGGAAGGGTTACAGACAAAATCAAGTTGTTAATTATGTCCTTCAAGCTCCCATGTTTTTGTGTGTTAGAGGTGGGTGTGGGTGTTTTAAAGGTCTATACAAAATTTACTTGAGTAGACTTGGGGCCAAGATCAAGTGGAAAGCCTTGCAGATCTTTGAAGGTAGTCTTAAATCCTGTGAAGCATGTAGCATCTACTTTATGACTATCAGGTGGAGAGAGACTATTCTCATATAATTTTATAATTTTTTTTAATAAAAAGATATTTTTTTCCAAGTATCATTTATGGTATTGAGGGATATACTAGCTGTACGTGTTAACTGTGTACTTCTCTGGGATACAAGCATGAATTTACTTGGGTACAAAAGTAAAGAATGGTGCATGGTTCTGCAAGACTGACAGAAGTACAAGGCCTGGGCCTCTGAGGCTGAACTTTTTGTCCTAATGAGAGTACATTTCAGGGAATAGGTGGGTGCTTCTCTGCAGAGATAATAGTTGCAAAACCTCCCACAATGCTGTCAGAACTTCCTTTTCCTCATCGCCTTTTAAAGCAGCTGTTCAAAGTGGTCCACGGATCAGTGGAGCTAGGCAATTGCTTCTTTCTTTGAAGCAGTGCCCTGAGCTTTCTTCTTCTGTGCTGTCATGCGTGGATGTGGGGTAAGGAGCCCTGTGGTAAAATTGGCCCTGAGAGTCTGTGCCAGATCATTTCTTGGGCATCAAGGAATATGAGAAGATGAACCAGCAGTGTTGTTAATGAACTGGAGCTTCAGCTGCGTGCTTGATATTCCATAGTTTCCAGGGACTTAAAGAACTGCTTCCACTGTTCTTGAAGTCACTGTTTTCTGCAGCACCTTGGCAGCCTTTTTTCTAACTTTATAAAATCATTAAACAATAACCATTGATCCTAAGACTCTTTGTTTATGGTTAAAATCATTTACCATGGGCTTCCAAGCCTGGATATGTCATGTTCTTGGATTTGGCACTTCAGAGGTTTGGGAAGCCTCCTTGAACTTCTCTCCAATAATCATTTCCCCAGGATGGGGCTTGCAAGCAAATCCATGCCTGCCTGCTGAGGCACTGTGTGGAGCCCTTTGTCAAACTTCATCAGCAGTCTGAAGGAGGAAGGTCTCTGGTGAAAAATGATGAGATGTAGAAACACTAGGTAAAGCAGAAGAGACAGTATCCCAGTGGTTGCTTTTGTCTTCCTTCTCTGTCCCATAGCCAAATGGCTGCAGGGATGAATCAGACATTGTGTAATGTGGTGCTTTCTTAGTGCCCTTGAACACAGGCTGGCTTTGGACCCACATCCTGAGATGCCATTTTTAACACTTTAAAATTTTAAGTGCTAGCAATCAGCACAAAGTAGAGTTTTGGCTAGCAACCCTCAATTCAAGAAGGAAGCAGCCTGCTTTGCTCTGCCTGTTTCAGGACCGGGATTTCAAATCTCAGCACTAATCACTACCTTTTAAAATTTAACCATCATTTTGTGCTGACAAATTTCTTTTTAAAGAGAAAATCTGGTATGAGAGCAGCTTTCAGCAGGAAGTGGGGAAAGAGGTGTGTTTCATGTGCATGTATCAGAAGAAAACTGAGGGGATGATTTACGTCTTCTTATCATTGTTTATCATAGAACATTATCTGGAGGCTCTGTAGGGGTGTGAAGGTGTGACTGTGTGTATACCTGAAGAAGATCCTGGGGGCAGAACAGGGTTCAGGAGGGTGATGGGGAGGCTTTCAGGTTGGCACCAACATCATTGCTCTTCCTCTCTGTGAGCAGGTTGTTCAGTGGAACAAACTCCACAGGAAATGAAGAAAAGAAGCAAAGGGCAAGTCTGTGTCCCTCTCTAAAGCAGACTCAGGTATTGAACCTAAAGAACCTGAGCCAGCCCTGGGTGAATGTTTTCCATGGTTAATTTTCTCTTTTGTGTTACTTAGTTTTCTTTTCATTATGTTTAAAATTAGGAGCGCTTTATTCAACATTAGTAGCCAACAGCAATATGCTGTTAAGGATGAGACTTTGCAGAGATGTAGGACAAGAGAAAATAAGAGATGTGAGAAATTGAAATTTCAAGGTCGTATAGGTGACTACTGATGTGGAGGAAGGAAATTTTTACCTGGTGTGCTTTGAAGAATAATTAGGAGAGGAAACCATAGTAGGCAGGAAAGTCTTTACAGACCAAGTTAGCATGTCCGGAGCACATCTGGTGTAAAACAAAAGAAAATTGATTAATTTCTGTTTTAAACGAGTGTATTTGGGAGATTATTCTCTTTTTCAAGATGGAGATATCTGAGCATATGTTCATTTGGGAGGGACCCAATATCAGTGTCTATGTCTCTGTGCATGGGAAGTGAACTGCTCGCATGACTCACAGCAGTTCCATCTGTCACCTGTGATCACAGCAGGTCTCACTGCTCAGGTTTTTTATCTGGAGTCAAATCCACTGAAAGTGTGATCATGCTTTTCAGATCTTACCATTCAAAGCCTGTTTGCCACCAAAAGCTTTGTTACCTCAGCTGTCCTCATAAGGCTGCTCTTCCTTTCTGTTCAGCTGTGATCCCAAAGTGCAAACAATGTGTTTTGCTATTGGGGAGTAAGCATATGTTTTAATTTTATTAAGAAAATAACTCTGATCACTGAAAAAACCTAGACTTTTCCAGAAATTTAACTGTGGGAAAGTTAAGCTATTTTTGGTGGCCTCAACTGGGTCACATTGACCTCTTAAGTGACTTGTTGTCTCCTTCCTTGTGCTTCTGGTGTTTCTCTTGGCCAGCCAAGCCCCTATTTCATAGGTTGAGGTACATATTAGAACAACTGTGCAAATAAACACCTTCCTTTTATGCAGAGGCAGGTGAAGGAGGCCAAGGGAGAGAGGCTGTGTGTGTCTGCGTGGCTGAATACAAACCATCAGGTGTCTGCGCTGCCTGTTGCAGCCTGCCAGCTCTTGGCAAAAGTGTCAGCCCAGCAGATAAACCTTGCTTACGCCCTGCCAGATGCTCAGGTTTCACTGCATATGATCAGAGCCTCTGAAGCAGAGCTGGCTTGAACAAAAAGCAGGTGCCCATCACGGTAGGCAGGTGGCCATCGGAGCTGGTGAACACTGTGTAGTAAACTCCCTCAAAGCACTTCAGTGGTGGACAGGAACTGAAGAAAGAAAAACACAGACAAAAGCAGGCCAGCAACCTTCTTTGGGACCATTCATGCTTTTTTGATTGCTTTTGGGTTTGAAGGTTACATAAACCTTGTCTTCATTTAGTCCAAAGTGAAATTCTTTTTCTGTGAAATAGCCTGTCCCCAGGCATTGGTGAAGCTCATGGCCTCAAATTAGGGGGAAGTGCTACTCTGTGGCTCTGCATTTGTTTTCCCAGCCCAGTAACGCGTGTCACCCTGGCTTTTACTTCATTTCCATTTGAGCAAGCAAAAAGCACCATCACATGGGCTCCAAGCAGCTTGCAGATGACTCGACATGACAAAAGCAAAGTGCTGGGTGCCAGCAATCCCACAGCTCCCACAAACCGCCTGTCACATTGTCCTGTGTAGCTAAAGCCAACCCAAAAAACAGGCTGGTTGGGACCCCATGGGTTCTGCAGGCCCCTTCTCCTGGTGGAACAGACCTATTTCAGCAGGGGTGTGCACAGTGGGGCTGAGGTTTCTTTAATCTCCTAAGAAAAAGCCACTTCAGCTCAAGTGCTTGCCAGGTGTGGTGGCAGCACAGGGAGCTCAGGGCCCATGGATTGTGCAGTGCCAGCTGTGAGGACAGGAGGCAGGAGATGGTGTCTGGATCAAGGACCATCCACTCCCCCAGGCTGCTCCAAGGTGCCAGCCCTGTGTGGACAGGTGTGTTACTGCCATGGAGTGGCCGATCCTGCCAGGCAGCCACATCTGTGTTCCCCTGGCATGCTCAGCACAGAGCAAGTGCAGTACCAGCCATGTCATTGCATCGCCATTGGCAAGCGGGGCAGATTTTACTTATCTTTTTCTTCTGTGAAACTACACCTTCTGTCAGCTTTCTCTAGCAGCTGAAGAGAAGCCTGCCCTGCCAGCCTCTCTGGGGAACCTCCATTAATGTTATACCTTGGACTGCTGGAACTGAACTTGGGCCTTCCTGGGTGAAGCACGGGCTGGGACCTCCACTGTGTCAGCCCCACACCTCAGGACCATTCAGGGACAGTGTCGGGGTGGCCGTGCGAGGGGCCCTCTTGTCACCCCTTTAGTGAGGCCACAACCCGTCCCTTCTATTCTCCCAGTTAGGTCTTTCACTGCCCAAATGACTCATTCTCTGTCTCCTCACATATCTGTGCCAGACACAAGGGAAACTTCAGTCTGTGCCGAGGCTTAGTTTCTCCTTTTTATTGAAATGCCCTTTTACTCCTCTCCCATTTGAAGGCATCTCTCTGAAGCACTCTCCTGAAAGGCAGGTTTGCTTTTTGCCTCCCACAGCTATCCCCAGTAAGCTGCTTCATCCACTCTGCAACCTCAGCAAAGGCAGGGCTGTGTGTACTGCTGCCAGGTAACTTCACAGGGCAGAGGTGGCACCTCTGGAGGGTGGCAGATGGGCTCCTGAGAACCTGAAAGGGAGTTGAGCTGTCCCTTTGTGGTGAGGGGCAGGGGCTTGCTGGGAAGGTCAGCAGCTCCAACAGGAGATTTGTAGGGGTCAGAAAATCTGGAAAGGGTGAAAAGCTGGTGCTGCAGGAGTCAGTAGAGAAATATTCAATGTCTTTTCTGTCTGTCAGGAAAATGAGAAACACACGGCAACTCACTGGAAAGAAAAAGCCAACCTATTATAGAGCTCTGTTTCTGCATGGAGGTGACTTTTAAAGTGGGTTTCATTAGGGGTACTGAAGGGAGGTAGGAATGTCTGTTTAGCCAATTTGTTTCACACTTGGGAATAGTGAGTATTATTTGGTCTGTTTGGCTGGTAACTACCTAAGGGATCCTGTTTTTCAGCACACTGCAAGACACGGACTACGATGTTGTGCAGGGGGCTCTGCTCATTCTCTGACGAGCTCTGACTTTATTCTTCATGGGAAATGAGAAATGACACAGGTATAGGTAGCACAGAGCAAATCTTCCCTAGCCTTCCCAAGGGATTTCACTGAGGCTCTCCCCAACAAGCCTCAAGTAAGCCCTGTTCCCCATGACCAGAACTGACAGCATCCCTCACAGGTAAACCTGTAAAGAATCAGCCTTTTTCCTTATTGTCCCAACTCCCCAACCCTTTAGGCAGCCCTGCTCTTAGTTTTGCAACATAGGGAGTATTTTTCAGATGCTACATCCAGCCCTGTCTCCCTCTAGGCTGGCTTTCCATCAGAGAAGAGTCCACTTGGCAGAGGTAAGAAGTGCATCTTGCCCATTGCTGCACAATTTAGCAGAGGTAAATGTTGCTAATAAATACCAGGCTGAAAAGCAGCAACAGTAGTATGTAAGGCAAAAATATTAGAGTCCTCCAGTGAAATCCCAGAATACATAAACCATATTCAAGAAAGGAAGCTTTCTATCCAACAATGAGTCAACACAAAATTAGTGATGGAGATTCACGCTTTAGGAAACCTGACTCTTGAAGCTGAGGGTTGAGGGGAGAAAAGTTCATATTCCTGACAAACTGAATTGAGTTAGTTTCTTTTTCTGAGCCCTAGAAGAATGAGTGAGCTAAGGAAATAATTATGTTTTTGACAGAGACACTAAGAAAATGTGATACACATTGGTTGTCAACAAGGTAGCACAGAAGAGAATTATCCCAACAGTGGGAAAACTTTACCTGGCCTTTTCTGTCTCTAATACTCAGCAGAATCAGAAGAAAAAGAGCTGGAGAAAAACCTCACTGACTTACAAGTGGAACAGCCCCCTCAGGGCAGGTAACAACTCTTCACAGGAATCACTCAGTGCTGAGTACCCTCTGCCAGTATTCCTCTGGGCGTTGGAGTGGCTACTAACAGCAAAGTGCTGCCACGTTCACAGAACCCTCTGCATGGAGCAGTAGTGTCTTTCCAGAGGTTGAAAATCCATTCTGGAGTACAGCAAGGATTTTCTGTCATATATGTCTCTACTTTGTATTGCTACATGAGCTTTCGAGAACATGTGCAGCATCTCTTTAAATATCCTTAAAAGAAACATTCACAAGATTTTGTGGGCAGGCATTTGCCTCAACCTGTTATCAGCTGCAGACACAGCTTTATTTAGTGCTCCACTAGCAAGCAGATACACATCTCTAAAGGCCAGTCCTTTGGTCTTGCTTCTGCACATCTGTGTGATTAGAGCATCTCTCTTCCAGATGATCGCAATTACCTGGGTCCTTGCTTCATTTTGAATGGTGGCAGGAGCTTTCCCAAGGGAAGGAAAAGCAAGTCTGAAACCTTTTCTAGTTAATTCAGAGGTGAAGGCCACATAAAGGTGTCTGGCACCAGAAAAAAAGCTCAAATAACAATCTTGACACTGAAGTGGCCGTAGTTTCACATTAGCGCTTGCAGGAAGCGGCTTAATCTCCTTCTCAGCGCTCTCACAGCTAAGGAAAGAGATAAGCAATAAAGAAGAGCAAGGCTTTTCTCTCAGGAGGGTTTTCTTAAGATCCAGCTCTGAGCTCCTAAAATACTGACTTATATGAGAGCACCACTGTGGGAAAAATTCAGAGAGGGTATTCTGAGGCTGCAGGGCGGCATGAAATGAAAGTTGCTTTCCGTGGGAGCTGTCTTTGTGTGCTGAGTGCTCTTGTAGGGCTGCTCACAGTGTGCTGGAGTGAAAGGTGTGCTGGAGCTCTTAACCTGCCTGTGCAGTAGCTCAGTCATGCTCTGCCTGCTGTGTGTAACAGGACTGACAGCCCTGCCCATGTGATAGAGGAAGGGCTCCTATATCCTGATTAGCAAATTTTTTTTTTTAAGGTCAACCACGTAGGGTCGCACTGAATTCTCAGGAGGTTGCAGTGAACTCATAACATGCTCTTTGAAATCTAAGGAGTTCACGCTCAGTTCTTCATAGCAGGGCAGTATAGCTTCCCTTTTCTCAATATATTCCAGATTCAGATCCATAACATCTAAGTCTTGAGAAGACACGACATCCCTCTCCCCAAAGTGTGTGCAAGGGGCTGGAAGTGAAGGCCTTTTATATAATTATTCTTATGGTATGAGTTTTTTTATTCTTTCATAAGCGTTCCTCTCTAGCTGTACGGAGTCTATGCCTAGATGTTGGGGGCACAATGTTTTAACCTGTGCATGAACTTCAAGGCTCCGTTCATTGTCAAGGAAGTACCTGTGTCTGGCAGAAATACTCATTCTTTGGAAGATCTGATTTTTTATCCTTGCATTTGCTTTCTGTACCACACTGGTGCTGTGAGCCTAAGGCAATGTTGTCCCTCTTCAAGTGTGCTCTGCTGTCATCTGGAGAAGGCCAGTGTTAGTCCTTGCAGAGACCTTTTGCCTTCTCTGTTCACCTGGAAGAGTTTTGCAATGATTTCCCTGTTACATCTTGAAATTCCCATTCTTTTCTGCAAGTGTGTGATGTCTCATTGTCAGGAATTTGAACAGAGTAGTTCATCTTCGCTGGAGATTCTGTATGGACCTGCAAAGTGGTTGTTGTTGGGGTTTTTTTTTATTTTTGGAGTGGTTTTAATCATCATCAATCAGCAGTGCTGAGAATGGTGTGAGTTAAAGGGCTTTGGGGAAGGTGAAATCATGGGCACTGCCTTCACAGTGTAAAGATCAAGGGGAAGAAAGGGATGGGGCAGGATTTAAGAGTTCTGAGATACAGGCTTCATGGTTTGGTACTCACCAAGGGAAAACTGAGACTATTAGACTGCTGCAACTAAAATCCTCTTTAATATATGTTAATACAGATACTATCACCTGAATGCAAGGCAAGAGGCTTTAGGTAAATCTGAGTCCTTCCTCACTGCTAGAAGGTTTAGGGCAATTAGTCTTCTACTTCTGTAAATCATATCTGTCAGAGAAAAAGAACAAGGTCATTTTCAAGGTGGCAGTTACCTGACCTGATAGATTGTGACTAAAATTACTGAGCACAAAGGGATGTTAATCTGTCTCTTCACAAGGAGTAGTTTTAACTGAGAAGTTGTCTGAATTTTTAAATTTTCTTATGACCTTTACATTCTTAAGGGCTTGCTAAATTCTTGCACCCTAGACACAAGTCCCTGTTTTAGGTCTTGTATTTTGGTTAAAAGTTTCTTACCTAAAAATTTTGAGGGGAAAAAAAATAATTGCTTAAAACAGTGAGTTTTCTGTGATTGATTTTTTTGTTGTTGTTTGTTTTGTTTTGTTTTGTTTTTTACAATAAGTGGGAGCATTTAAAAATGCTTCTTTTAATTTCAACAAATTAGGAGAGCTCATACTTCCCCGTAAATTCTTTATTTGACAACTGATGAACAATATTGGTTCACTCAGTAAGCCAAATAAAGGTTTTATTTATTGAACTATGTTTTGCTTTCCTACTGTTCTTGAATGTTATCTCTAAATTTAAGTAAGTAATAAATGGGAATTGTACACTGGAGGTAGCTTGGAGAAAATATTGTTCTGTGTCTCTTTTTAGTTTTGAAACTTTTTTCATAGATTGTCTTTACTTAAAATTCACTGTTGCACTTACTCAGCATAGCACTTAAATACATGCTTAAATTTAATCAACAGGGAACCCTCTCCCTATTCAGCAAAATGTTTGAGCATTTGCTGAGTTTCAAGCAAATCAGTCAGTTGTAGATTCTCAGATGAGTACAAGCTGATCTCAATTGCTGTGTCCCTGTTGGTGCCTTTGTGTAAGAGAAGTGGGAACTTCTTGTATCATCTTATCACTAGTCATTGCAAGTCCTGTCTGCTTGGGATGAGAGGCCACCTGCATCACTGCGGCCAAGTGAAGTGACAATTGTGGTTACATTTGTTATCAGAGTTGACTGACATCTGTCTCCTCACTCCCCTGACCAGGCACCAGGACTGCATGTGGTTCATTTTAGAAAGCTGAGAGAAAGCTGGAGAAACAAGCAGGTTGCAGCAGTTACTGTCTGGCCCCTTTTCTTAGCTCTCCCATCCCATTCTCCTGCACTGTGTCAGGAGTAAGGCAGCAGAAAGAGGAAGGGACTCACCTAACCACAAAATATGTTAATCAAGGTGATATTCTGGACCTAGTTAACAATACTTAGCATTTCTGGCCCTACATACCTGCCATAAGGGACAATAGAGATATTAGCAAGCTGTTCGTGGAGAATCAGGTTGTTTATTAAGGTTTTTGCACAGAACTGATGTCACAGTCTGCTCAGCTCTTTCAAATTTACAGGACAGTGTACTCCATGATTTAAACTTCACATCATGAGTAATTAAGAAATATAATAAACAAACATGACAAACAAGGGCTCACTCCCCTTTTGCCCAGACATGAATTCACTTTTTCACTATTAAAGTCATAAAGTTTTAGAAGTTATGACCCATAACTCTTAATATCATAAACTTTTGAGCGACACAAAAAAAGTAGTTACCTGGCTGACAGTGAGCATACTCATCCTTCCTTTTCCATCAGGTTATGGGCATCTTGTGTCACACTGGGAAGCATGAAGGCCTCAGCAACCCACGGGCTGTTGGTTTCACTTCAAAAGCTTTTTGCTTAAACTGATGTTTTATACCCTCCAGCTTGGAGGTCTAGTCTATAGCATTTGCATAAGTTAGTGGATTCTGAGGAAACTGCCAGAGAAAAAGATACTTGGTCCTGGAGACAGCAATTTGAAGATGATACTGATTTATAAAGGCCCTTTAGCTCTGTCTGGCCACCTGTCCTGTTACTGATGCTCTTGCTTTAACTTAATGGTGCTGCTCCCAGCATACCTCAGGACTTAGCATGAGTTGGATCAGCCAAAATCTGTGCAGGAGTTGAGTGAACAGTCACAAACTGGGTGTGAAAATATCCCAATTGAATCCTTAGACTCAAGCATACATTTCTTGAGTGCATGAAGGATAAGCATGAGGCATAAGTTCACAATGGCTTTGTTCTTTCTAAGTAAAGCATTATCCATTCTGTAGTCATTGTCTTATGAAGTTCTAACATTTGTTTTCAAATCTACACAGAAGTTGGAAGAGATTTAGCATAATTTCTTCAGTCTGTTGCAGCCTGCAGCTCATTTCCTTAATAGCCCTGAATGGTCCCTCTGTGTCCTAAATGGGAACTTGCTAAAATGTACAACTACCCATTACATACTCATGTGAGTAAAGTTCAGAATATGGCCACACTGGTAATAGCAGATCTTGGTTAAGATCAGTGCACTCCATGCCCTTTCTTCACATAAAGCCAGATTACTCTTGAGAAGAAGATGCTGAATTTCATCCTTTCTCTCCCTGAGAGAAAAGATCAACGTGAACTTGCTCAGGAAACTGTAATATAAAATATAAATGTCCACAGGAAAGTTTATAGACAAGTTGGAGATTTGGGGAGTCCTGAAGGTGGAAGGAAGCAGCAAATTGTGGGATAGGGCCCTACCTTCCCCTTGAGCCAGCAGATCACTGGAAGGAGACAGAACCATCTCTTTGTGATCCATCTCTTTGTAGCTCAGACAGATGGCTGCTTCCCCTTCTCACCATGGGTCAGTGATGTAAGGAAGCAAGTGTCGCTAGGAAGAGTTTTTCCCTCTTCTCTCAGAGCAACACACCTCTGTGTTGCCACCTTTTGGCCATGTTATGAAGTGGTACCAGAATAGAGAAAAATTATTTCTGTGTCAGCATGGGGTGGGCTGCACTCATGCTTTAGCCATAGTGAGATGATTTGTTCCATCTCTCTCCCCATTTAGTTCACCTTAGTCTGGGTGTCACTGTCCTGTTGCCATGGGCTTGCTCCAGCCCCTGGGGCACCCAGTGAGATGTTTCTTAAACACCTAGAGGACATTTCACTTAAATAAAGTTTCTGTGCCTCAAATGCACAGAAATAAGATTTTTCAGAAGGATTTTCAGCATTGAGCACAAGTTAAAGTCAGCACAAGGCAGCTGTCAGGCTGCTTCTGGAAGTCTCACAAAGCATCTGTCTTCATTGTAGATGAATAAATGAAAAGATAAAATCCTTGACTTTCAGTTACACCTGAGCTCTTGGTGCATAAGACTTCAAATTCTGACTCCAAGGCAGTTCTGACTATGGGATAAAGGATTTTACAGGTTTTAGATGAGGTTTATTTTATTGGAGTTAGGGAGCATGGGAGTTGGGGTGTTTTCTGGGCTGTGTTTTCAGAAGAAAGTTTCTTAAGGAGATTTTTGCCTTGATTGATTGATTGATTTTTTTTTTTGAACATTTGGTAAATTTTACAGCAACATTTCAGCCTTGTGTGTAGTTTAGATCTGTTTTTCTCCTTTTTTAAGAGCCACAGTCAATAGCCAAGCCTACAAGCAATACTTGTAGTAGGTTAGAATTTTGTTGTTGAAATTGGAAACGGTTTGGGCTGTATGGAATAACATAAAATGCATTGACTTGTGTTCTTGGCAACAGTCTAGAGGCTTAGTTGCTTTTTTAATTTGGGGGGTTTTGCTGCTTACTGTTAGTGTTATTTTTATACTTCTTTTTATATATGTCATTTGTTCACTTGAGTGAGACAGAAAAGCAAAACTATCTCATGGCTGTATGTTTTATGATATCTCAGGACATAAGAAATAACATCAGAGCAACAAAGAAAGCTAGAATTAAGATGATAAACTAAAAAGAACAAAATAAGACCTAAAGAACATTTACATTTTTCTTGTCAAAGATTTTACTTGGCTCTTTCTTATTGTCAAAGATTTGCCTTGATCAGAAAGTTCATATATGACTGAAGAGACAACTTAATATGTGTCACATACTGCTGCCATTTATTTTTCCTATATATCAATACAGCTACCAGAATATTACTTTAGTGGGTAGCATATGATGTTTATAACACAGGACTTTACTTAGGTGAAGAGAACCTTCTTTAATCCTTTTCCTCAAAGAACTTGGAGAATAAAAAAGTACAGTAAAATATATATGTATGTGTGACTTTTTAAATGCTCTTAAACTGATTTGAAATGTCTGGAGGCTGGTTAGGTTTGATTTCGCTATAAATTTATCTTATTAAGGCAATTATTATCACTACCCAAAGCAGGTTTCTTAACTTTACTTAAAATGCTTCCAGTTCATTAACTCCTGGCAGATCTTTAATTATGTAAGTGTTTGGAAGGACCATATCATGAAGTCATGAATCTACTGGCTGTTGGAGTAGAGTCTTGAAAAATTATAAGGTTTTCTGTAATTAACGTTTTGGTCAGAGCAAGTAATTTGGTTTGAGTATGTCTTATTGCTCAAACTAGTCACTGAACTCCGTGAAACTTTTACCTTAAGAGGGGTAACATTACTGAGCACCCAGCCAGGCTCGTATTCTCTAGAATAGCCAAGTAATAGAGGAGGGGGGGAAAAAAAGGCCAAGTAATTAGCACTGACTTTATAAATCTTGTACTAAGCAAAACATAGAACCATTGATCAAATAATGCTGGGAAATGGCCAGGGAAAAATATAGGAGGGCAGTGATAATGAACCTGGGGGGGTTGTGGGGTTTTCTAGCTTTGCCTAAATTTAGTAATGGATAGACCTGTAAAGAGCCTCTAAATTCAGTAGTGGATAGTCCTGAAAAGAGCTGCAGTGCTGCCCTAGGAGGTTGTAGGAAGGGATGGATGCTGAAGCCCCTGACTTGAGAAGTGGTACTGCAGCCCTTCCCTTGTGCTGAGAGGGGCCTGGGGAACACAGCTGCTCAGCCTCCCTGGGCGAGAGCAAAACCTGAGCATGTTCCCAGCCACTCTTGCCAAACGCCTCCTGATTTTTTTAATAGATCAACTCCATTGTGGATGAGCCCCAGGCAGAGGTCAAGGGCTCAGCTGCAGGATTTGGCTCTCAGATTGCAAGAGTGGCCTTGAGTGGGCACTGTCTGCTGCCATGGCCATCCCTGCATCCCCAGCATCTGCTCAGCACCAGCCAGACAAGCAAAATCTGTGCTTTGACTTGGGCTGCAGCACCTCAGTGTGCTTCAAAGTTCTGCCCAGCTTCTGGGTTATTGCTCAGCACAGAGGGACAGCTTAGAGGATGTCCTTGCAAGGGACTTAGAGAAAATTGGCATTCTCTGCAAACTACATAGAAGCTACCACACAGAGATTGTTTTCATGAGTCAAGGTCTGTGTTGCCCCTGGCATTTGTTTTGTGGATAAATTGCAGGCATAAGCTCTGTCTCCCATATCTTCTTATCCAGGATGTCCTTCTGAAGGAAAAGAAAATGTGTTTTTACTTCATGGCTGTATACAATCCAGTCTGCCTTGCCAGGGAAATTTAAATCACTCTGCTGCTCTTTGGCCACTTCCTAACATTTGTAAAACACGTTAGAACAATAATGTTCCTGTCGGTGACATGGGTATTTGCCTTGCAAACCTCAGAGCCAGGAAAGTCAGATTCAGTTCTGCAGTCAGGCTGTAGAATACACTTATTGAGATGTGGTAGGGAACCTGCTTTTCTTGTCCTCTGCCTCAGCGACTGAAAAAACAAAGCTCGTGAAGTGCCTGTATAATATCTTCACGTGTCAAGAGTGGGAAGCTGCTCTTTTGCAAACACTTCTCCCTGTCAGTCCTATAGGGAAGGAGACAAAAGCACCATGATCAGAGAGGATCTGCATGATGGATATGCATTAATCCATAAGAAACATGGAGTGAGGGGATGTCTTTTTGGTGGCAGCAGTGCACTTGTTTTCCCAGCTATGTGTAAACAGCCCTGAAAGAGATAAAATCAGTATTACAGGTAGTGGTATTAACACTCAAGTGGAGCTAAAAACAGCTACCAGTGTGTGCAGGACTGATGTTTGCTGTTGCTTGGTGCAAAAGGAGGTCTTCCTTTGGCACTTTCAGTCGGTTATCTGGCACAAAAATGTGAAAGAATTGGAAAACCCAATGATGTTTCATGCCATAGTAGGGTGCATAGTTGGCAAGCACCCAAGGATTCACAGATAACTTTGTTTTTTGGGGTTCTCTGGGATGGTTTGCTCCAGGACTGAAAAACCTGATTTGCTGGAAGAATGGAGCATCAGCAGAATGTGGCCATCAGAGAGTATGGGCTCTGTGTTGCACTGATGAAAGGTTGCTCACAAATAAGCCACAAAATACCCCTAACTTGTTCAAAATGAGTAAAAAAGAAGAAATTATCAATCTGTATTTTCAAAAGAATCCCTGAAAGAATCCCTGGAAACCTGGTTTGGCGTAAGCCAATCTGTGAACAGCATTTGTCTGCCATGCTGGTCAGACATCTAGCCTTGGCATTTATGTTTTATTAAAGACTTCCAGGTATTTTAATCTTCATTTACTTGGTGCTTGGAGCATGCCTTATGCAAGAGAGACTGAGCTGCAGGATGTGTCATTCTTTTGCAAAGCATATTGAACCTGAAGCAAGCACATACTGAATCCTGCCTGGCTAAATTCTTTTGCATCCCCTTTTCCCATCCTGCTTCCCCTGCCACCAGGAAGCTGATTTGCTTGAATAATTGCGTTTTGGTGAAATTCCTGTTTTCAGAAAAAAAGTCAAATATATTGTAGAGTTCACACAGATTTATTGGGAAAATGGTCAGGTGAAAAATGTACAATAAGATTCAGCAATAAAAGTCATGGCTGTTGCCAGCAGTTGTGTCTTATCAGCTGGGAGTTTGGAAGAAGCCTGCCTGAGTGACAGAGTTGGGATAAAAACTAAAGCAGAGACTCCTGCTGGAACCTGAGGCTTTACTGTAGCAAGGTGACCCCAGCAAAGCAGTAGACTCAATGATGTCTACAAGCAGGCAGGCTTTTATACTTTCTTTCCTTCTTTTTTAAAACTCCCAAGTGTCAATTCATTAGAAATCTTACTAATAACTTTCTGTGTTTCAACATGTTTCTAAATTAATTAAAATTGCGACTGAAATGTCTGATTTAAACAGAAGCCCCAGAAAAATGGAAAACTTTTAAGATACCATTCATCCCAGGAACTTTGATATTTTTAATTAAATGATGCAAGGAGGATTTTTTTTTTCAATAAGCCTGGTTAATAGTGGAACTTTTTAGTGTCATGCAGAATAGTAGTAGTGATACACAAAAGTTTGGGCCTTACACAAGATGAGTTGTTGGAGTTACAAACTGCCTGTTAGTTCCTTCTACCTGAGACCATGACTCAGTGTGACACCTTGTGGCTTCCCCCAAAACAAGGACCTGCAACAGCCACTTTCCACTCACAGTGCATGGTTCTCCTCATATTCAAGGGTACAGTTAGGAACCAGGGGATCCAGATGCAGTTTTAGGCTTTCAGTACATGGAGGGAAATGAAGTGAAATGAGCTTTGTTCCCTTTCGAATGGGAATTGGTTGGAGTTCCCTGAAAACTGAGTCAAAGGTTCCTGCTATGGAGAGCTGTGTCTTAATGTAGCAGGAGAAGAGAAACCTCCCTTCCTTCCCCTGTGGAGGTTTATTTGAGGAGGTAAAGTATTTCTGCAAGGAAGAGCAAACCAAGGAAGAGCCAATCTTTCCTTTTCTGTCTTTGTCCTGCCTCCAGAGTCAGAAGGAATGATGAGAGTTATAAACCAGAAGCTGCTTCAGAGAGCTATGGGGAGTGAGATGTCCTGACCAGCTTGAGGAGTACAGCACTGGGTGAGAGTTAGGATTTGGATGGGACTTTGAGGTCATCAAGCCTCAGGCTTTTCCCACCCCAGGACAGATCAGCTCAACTTAGACGTGCATCATTCTCCTACTGAGATTAAAAAACAAGTTTTTTCCAGGAGAAACAGTTGCTTATAGTGATCTGCTGATCAGTGACAGGGCTCTCTGGTGTCCCCCAGGGATCAGTGTTGGGCCCAGTTCTGTTTAATATCTTTATAGATGATTTAGATGAGGGGATTGAGTCCATCATCTGCAAATTTGCAGATGACACTAAGCTGGGGGGGGAGTGTGGATCAGCTGGAAGGCAGGAGGGCTCTGCAGAGGGACCTGGACAGACTGGAGAGTTGGGCTGATTCCAACGGGATGAGGTTCAACACGGCCAAGTGCCGGGTCCTGCACTTTGGCCACAACAGAGAGGGTGATTGGAATGGGCTGCTCAGGGAGGGGGTGGATTCTCCATCCCTGGAGGTTTTTAAGAAGAGACTGGATGTGGCACTCAGTGCCATGGTCTGGGAACCACAGTGGTAGTGGATCAAGGGTTGGACTTGATGATCTCAAAGGTTCCTTTCCAACCCAGATGATTCTGTGATTCTGTGGAGTCTGCAAATGAGATGGACCATGGTTTTTCAGCTGTAGCCAGTCCCAGACTTTAAGCTGAAAATAGTAATTCATTCTAAAGTTTGTTCTTGATAGAATTGGTTTATTCTGCTGGTTTTTGTGGTGGCAAAGATGGGAAATATATCTGCTCAGGTGTGTTTAGAGCATGTAGGCTGCCACAGTGGAGGCTACTGATGCTTTCTATTGGATTTGTTTGTTACAGAGGCTGTGTGCTAACAGCCAGGTTTTTTGGGTTTTCCTGTTTGTTTAGAAAATTTCTTGTTTCTCCAGACCAGACGTTTTGCCTCAGGATATTTACCCTGCATATATAGAAATCTTAGAGTCACCTTGGCATATTTTCATTTCTTCAGGATTTGTTTTTTAAGTAAAAATCTGCTGGTTTGGGGAAGAGCACACCCTGTGATATATTTTGTCTGTAACACTTAATTCCTGGGATGGTGTACCAAAGTAAGGGCATATACTGTCAATACTGACAGGCCACATCTAGCCCTTTTCTTTTTCACATTGCTACAATTTGTCTTTTTCCATTAAAATCAAACATGAATTGAGCAGCCACGTGCTGGGAATCACAAAGTGGCATTCAAATAGTTGTGTATCGTGACTATGAGGGAAGCTCTCAAAAGACCTCACACCACACAGGTGTTCAGCATGTTAGGAAAATATCAGATGGGTATAGCCAGAGGCTCCAGATCCCCCCTCCACCCATGGAGGGCACACAGCACCTCACAGGGCTGGGTGAATGGGTTAGGAGAAGAAGGGAACAGACTGCCCCGATAGTGTCATGGTGTGTGGTTAAACCTCTGCCTAGAAATGTTTCTGACTCTTCATTTCTGAATAGTTTGGAACTTTCTTACAATGCTGGGTAGTGATGGAGGGTGTACAGGTAACTGGGAACATCCACCCCTTGGTATATTCTGGATATTTGAGCTGGTTGTGTATAATCTGTCAGCTTCAGCACATGTTCAGTGGCCAGCTGTGCTCTCAGAATTTGTCATCAGTATGGAGATAATGAAAGATTCTGTAAAAGGTTTTCAGGATAAACATTTTTCCATTTTTGTCTTTTGCTATTTGAGAAGCAGAGACTGAAGTGAGGTCTTTCTTTGAACCTTTTCTTGCTGCATCCTAATGTTTCAAAAGGACTTGTAATTTTGGTTCTTGACTTGGAAACAATTTTAAAACGCCTGATTTTTCAGTGGCTGGGAATGCTGCACTTCCTGACTAATCAGACTCTTTTGACATGCCTTTAATTGGGCACTGTAATAATGGACAAACAAGTGCAAGCAGTTGACTTAGGACAGCTCTGGGGGGGTTTGGGCAAAGTTGC
This sequence comes from Calypte anna, assembly GCF_003957555.1. Lineage (NCBI taxonomy): Eukaryota > Metazoa > Chordata > Aves > Apodiformes > Trochilidae > Calypte > Calypte anna. The sequence continues at coordinate 12,021,886 of NC_044247.1, read as the reverse complement.
TTCAACACACAGCTCTGCTATGCTCTGAGTAAGCACACAGTGAGTTACCACTGCTAGGCAGGCAAGAGGTGGCTGATTAAGGCACAGTACGCCAGTCACATGAAACCATTTGGTCATTCTAAACCAAGTGATGTGCTCCAAATGACCACCCCTTTTTGAAAAAGCCTAGCTAGGCCTGTTTTGTTTCAGCATCAAAAGTGTCTCCTGCTGGCACTCTGGCTGGCAAAATAAAACATTTATTCCAACATAATAAAATGCATTCTTTGGGCTTTCCACAATTGATCTCAGTCCTGGAAGGTTCTCCATTGACAGTAAATGAGGTCTGTCCTGCTGTGCATGTTGGTAACTCTGCTGTTTTGTAAACTGGACCACCTATGCTTGGTAAAACAAGTGGGTGCAGCAGCTGTAGCTGCATACAAAGAGAATGGGTATGCTGCTGAATTTCCTGGCTTGTTTGGGGTTTTTTTGTTCTTTTCTTTTTGTCTTCTGCAGGCAGGCAGACAACCATCTGTCCTGGCAGTGTAAACACAGACCTGGACTAGCTGGTACAGCTGAAGCTGTAGCCAAACAAAACCCCATCTAAATTCTGAATTCTTGGAGAGAAAAGAAATATGATCAGTTTCCAAGTTTTATTTTCTTTCTTTTGGAAGTATTTTTGCAGAACTGACAAGGAGAGTTCTTTAGCACCTGAGTAATGCTTTGAAGTTTGCTTGTACCAAAAGCCTGTTGACAGCAACATGAGTGTTGTTGGTGCCCATTGGCATCATGTTGTATTTGGGGATCTTTAAAGGCTCTCTGAACAGCTTACCAAGACTTCATTAATGTTTGATTTCTAAGTGACAAAGAAATTATTCCTGTGTCTTTTTTATGAGTGGATAGGCAGCAGTAAACAAGTTCAGTGATTTACCTGCCTCTTAGGGCACACTCCCCAGTCCTGGTAGAGATTCCAGGAGTCTGGCAAAGTGGTACTCTCTTTCTTTTTAACAACCAATCTGACATTACTTTATGTTGCCACTATTTCCATACCTTCCCATTATTCATGTAGAATATTGAAATTATAGATAACCTCAAAGTTTCATTTCACAGCTATTTCCTTTCAATGCAAATCAACATCACCTTTTTTCCTATGATTTATAGTTATTCCTTTTTTTCTTTCCTTCCCCCCCAATTTCAAATGAGGAGGTTTCTCTGAGGTGCTGAGATTTCTCATAATCATTCTCTCGCTGGTAGCATTGACAAAGTGTTTAACCCTCTTTTATTCTTTTCTTTTTTACTCAGGAAAACCGCTGACTGTGGACTGCAAAGCTTTCTTTGGATTCAGTGGAGAATCAGGCCCCATGATCTACTGGATGAAAGGGGAAAAATTCATAGAAGAATTAGAAGGTCACATTAGAGAAGGAGAAGTCAGGTACTTTGTGGAGTACTTACTGTTAAAAACGTGGTATATCCCAAAAGCCTGTTGGGTTTTTGATTGGAGGTGGAAATAGTTTTGTGTCTAAAGAGTGATGAGTGACTTGGAAGCAGGGCAGTGTGATTTCCTCCCTCTCTTCCTAGAGAATAAACTCAAGAGACGCAGTAGCTATCAATGTTCCTGAAAATCTGTTAACAAATTCCTTTGATGGCAGCTCTAGTGTCTGAGTGTTCTGGGGGTTGATTTTAGGCCTGCCTGGAAATGCTGCTGTCCCCTACAGCCACCCATGTATCAGCAAGATAACATTCATTTCAGCATCAGTGTCAATCTTAAAGATGAATGGTCTCCTGACAAACTTGCCATACTTTTTCTCTCTGGCTGAATGTGTTGTATGCCTGTGATGCAGCTTTCAGAATGCCTCATCCAGGGCTTTTGGAGCATTTGTTCCTCCATGCTTACCACTTAAGGGAGAAAAGGAAGTTGCTGTGTGAGGATGTCCAATATCCAGCTTGTTCTTGGCTTGTTCCAGATGCTGGTTATCATTTGCTGTACCAGTTGGAAAGAAAACAGACACCTGTATCCTCATGAACTTTCATGGAATTTGCACCTAGTTGTATATTCTTGTCTTTCTTTTTTAATAATTACCTGACTAATAGCTCTTTGAGTGAAGACTAAGCTCCTATAGAAGGAATGAATAAAGATTATGAAGAAAAACTAAGTCTTTGCTCCTTCCATTGCACATTTTTTTGACTCTTTTTTGAGTTTGTTTCTTGTAAAACTGATTTTAGAGAGCAGGAAGGGAGAGAGATTTCTTTATTAATCAATAGTTTGAAGCTCAGCCATTTAGGTACCAGCTACTAAAATGACTGACCAAATATTGCACATTAATTGCATACAGCTGCAATTTGTCATGTCATGCCAGAATGGCTTTAAGTGTGCAATTTTCTTTTGGGCTTCTGACCACAAAATACAATTATTGGAAACTTCTACAATTGCAAGTAATCAGACTTCAACAATAATGTGTCCTTTCTGGTGTATATGGATGAATAGAGTGACTTTGGTCAGGTTCTTCCTGTGCTTCAGAAGGACAGTTTGAGGTGTTTGTATTTAAAGATCTCGACAGCTCTAGTACAGTTCAAAACTTTTCCTTTATGTACATTTGTTACTGAAATTGAGTTTGAAAAAGCTGTATTTGGGCTTCATTGTGCCATGTTATGCATTTATGTATCAAGTTAATTTTGTGACAACTCCATTTTCTCAGTCCATAAAAATGCTTTCACATCACAATTCAGTGATTCTTCTCTTCAACAAGGCTACTTACTGTATACCTCATCTTTTGATCATCACAGCCTGCATAAAAAATTGTGTACCAAAACCTACTGGATCTCTACCAGCAGTGCCACAGGCCATCCCTGTTTTCATTTAGAAGTATCTATGGCAACTGCATTAGTAACTTTGTGCAAATCATTTTCTTTCACAGAAGCAGCTCTTGTTTATAGGTCCCATTACAGGTATGCTGCTTCAGGGAAACTAAGCAGCACTAACTGTTCTGTCAGTGCCCTGAGCCAGTCCACATCTTCTGCCCAGTTGTATTATTGATGTATTTCAATAAATGTCATGTATGTTTCAAATCTGATGAGCCACGATGAGCTTGCTGGTTAAATGCTTTTCCTATCAGTTTGCTTTGATAGACATTACCAGCATATTTCTGTTAATGGGGAGAAACCACAAGTAACTGGGAATTGTTACAACCAAACCAAAATACTCTGGGTTGTTCCTTTGGCAAGTATCTAACATTTTCCACGTGCCTCCTCTGTCTTAAATTGATTTAGAAATTCAGTCATATCCTGAATTTTTAGTTCTGTTCTTACCTGAACTGTACCCATCCATTGTGTCACTGGATTTGTCATATACAACGAGAGTTCAGGTTTGCAGATTAATGCACAGTTTGAGTACAAATCCATCCCTGATTTCCATCCTCTGGCATGCACAGTGAGCAGTCAATTGGTCTATTTTATGAAGGCACTGCAATAAGGGTGCACCTGACTGGAGCATTCCATTAAAATCCAACCTGTGACTCTGTTTTTGTAAGCAGACTTCACCATAAGTAATACATGTGTAGCTCTGGGATTCTTGTTATTTATTAGACCTTGCTACAGAGCCTAAAAATAACTAAACAGCATTGCAGGACTTGGAGGTGATGACCCCTTCTCTAACCTTCTCCTTGCCTTCCCTTAAATTTAGATCCCCAAATATGAGGCATTGCTTGCCAGGTGGGCTTTTCACAGCAGTAATAAAAATGTCATGTAAAGTGAACCAAGGCTATTAAAGAATGAATGAGGGTCTTTAAGCCTGCCTGCAGAGTTTTCAGTTGTACCTAATTATCAAAGAAGTCCACAGAAAAATTCAACAGGGTCTCTTTGCCACAGCAAACAAGTATTTTCAGGCATAAATCTTACTCTCTCTACCACCTATGAGTTGCTTTTTTTTCTTCTTCAGTCAACACTGCAGCTTGCAGGTGCCTATAATGCTCAGCTTGTAGAGCATGTTTGTTCTTTCTTTCCCCCTCTCTTCTTCATTTTTAAATCGGAAATAGTTTAATTCATTCCAGAGGTATGAAAAGAAGTGAATGGGGATATTTTGATATGCAGCCTTATTTCTTTCTGCTGATTAATTTAATGTGTGAGAGGCCTTTTCACCCACACAAGTCAACTGATGGGTGCAAAATGCTCAGACAAGGTGAGATGCTGGATTCTGACAGAAGAGGATGCTGAGAGAAGGCAGAATTACCCTCACTGCCTGGCTAATGTGCTGAGGAGTTTTCAAAGTATGGAAATGACTCTATACAACTACCTGAGAGTAGGTTGTAGCCAGGTGGGTGTTGGTCTCTTTTGCCAGACGACTTTCAACAAGACAAGAGGGCAGGGTCTTAAGTTGTGCCAGGGGAAGTTTAGGTTAGATATTAGAAAGAATTTCTTTACGGAGAGGGTGATCAGCCATTGGAATGGGCTGCCCAGGGAAGTAGTGGATTCTCCATCCCTGGAGATATTTCAAAAGAGACTGGATGTGGCACTCAGTGCCATGGTCTAGCAACCGCAATGGTGGTTCAAGGGTTGGACTCGATGATCTCTGAGGTCCCTTCCAACCCAGCCAATTCTATGATTCTATGATTCTATGACTGTGTGCTCCTGAAAAGCTTATAATATTCAAGCAGACAATTCTGGACAGAGAATGAGAAATACAATGCAGGAAAGTGACAGTGGAAGATGGCTGTGCTGTGTTGTCAATTGAATGACTTTTCTTTGGAGAGGTACTTATGTACTCACAGGTCAGTCCTTTCATCTATGAATTCTATGACTCTACAGACAGTTGTTAAGGACTTGAAGAAGGTACTAGAGTTCTTACCCTTGTTCACAGTACAGATCCTCCACTACAGAAAGAATTAAAGGTTCTTTTTCTATAAACCCCCAGCTGCATGCTGATTAATAAGGGTTTAGAATCAAGGCCTTGGTCTTGTAAAGAGGATCAGCTGAAGCTTTCTTATAGTCTTTTGTCTGTGATCAGACAGAGCCTGAAAAATTTGGGAAAAATGCGGTTTCAAAGGAAATGTATTTTAGCTTCAGATTTAATTTAGTATTAAATACATGGAGAAATATGACAAAAGATTTGAAAAATCCAAAACTTCAGATATTTTTTAAAGAAAACATTTGTGTTCTGAAATGACACATTTGTTTCTAATTTGTATTTTCTGAACTGAGAAATAATCTGTAGCTAAAATGGTTTCTTTCAGATCAAAGAAAATGCTTCAGCTTGAACAAAAAGAAAGCAAGCCTGAACAAAGGAAAGCACTGGCTATTGTTTTTTTTCAACCACCTTTTCTCTCTCTCTCCATCCTGTTTGTTGTGAGTTGTCAAGCACCATTGATTTACCTATCTATTAAGTGGTGTAATTACTCTTACATTTTGTTCACCTAACCAGAAAAAACAGCCAGTATTTGCTCAATTTGTGAGAGCTGGCATGTGTTGGCTGGGTTGCTGGTGAAGTTTCCCCCAACTCAGATAGGGACAGAGCTTCACCTTCTGGCTGTGCAGCAAGTATTTTTTTTGCATCTTTAAAGTCTTACCTGTTGCTACTGTATTGCTTTTCCTCCACAAAATATACTTTTATCAGAGTTCTCTGAACCAAATATAAAATGCAGTTAATAAAAGGCTGCATACATATTAAGAAAATGTAGGTACTTGGAACTCTATTTCTGTGGCAATAATGAATTGATAGCTGTCAAGTACTGGTTAAAAGAGGGAAAGAAAAAAAAAAAAAGAGGGAGAAAATAAAAAGCAGGAATGAAAGTTTTAACCTAGAGCTTTCTACACTGCTACCAGCATAATGTTTAAGTGTCTGTCAGCATTTTCATGTTAGATCCTGTTCTAAAGAATTTTCTTCCTAAGGATTGCAATTAGCATGAAAATCAGGGAAAAAGTTCTCAGTCCAAATACTTATTCTGTTTTATAAAAGCTCCTTTTTAGCTGATCATTTATGATTTAGGTTAAGGGTCTATTATTTTATTTTAAATAGCTTCAGAATAAAATTTTTAATCTTAATTGTAATCTGACTTCCTTTTTTTTTTCCTGCTGATTATAGTAAACACAAGACAATCTGAACATTCACAGAGTGCTCCAGATTAATGTCCCAGATATCTTCTCTGTTAATTATCTTATTTGTTCCTTGCAGTATGATGTGTGGGCCAGCAGTTGTGGAGCATATTGTTTACTAACAAAGACAGACTTTCCTGGGTTTAAAATATTTCACTATAAATGCAAATGGAATATTAATAGGTAAAGAAGAATTGATTTGTCTGACCTCCAGTGGTTTAGCCTGATTTGAGGCTGCAAAACAGATCAGGCCAGATTTCTTTTCTGACCAGAAATGGTACAAATTAAACTTCGTTTGCATTATTTTCAGCACTTGGACTCAGGGACAGAATGAAAAAATGCAAAAAATACACAATAAGTGAGAGTGAATTTGCAAAACAAATGCAATCAATGTTTCTAAGTGTTCTTAAACTAATGTTTGTCCATTTGCTCTTTTCCAAGTTACACAGTCATAGTAAAATAGTCTGAATTATTGTGGATGCTCTGGTATGTCTTGTGAGTTTTGTCAGATCACACAAACCTTTACAGGCTTTGTACTGTATGAAGTATTACTGTAAATACCTGGGCTTTAGCAGTCAGGCTTGCATTTTTTTATTTATATACTTTATTTCTGATTTGTTTTCAATTAAGAGTTCCATATTTGTTATATGAAATTATGTTCAATAGAAAATGTGTGCACATTGGAAACCTAGAACCAACTTTGGTTTGTAGTAAAGATGTTTGTTTGGGGGTGGTAGGTTGTTGTTACTGAAAAACCCTTAAGGTCTCCAGAAACAGTTTCCATGCAGCCCCAACATTGCAATGGTTAATTATTTTGTGTCCTGTTGCCTCCCATCAGTCTCCAGAGAAAACAGTTTGGGGTTTGTTTGGTTTTTTGGTTTTTTTTTGTGAACCTGAATCTTTTTTATAACTTTACCTCTTAGTGCTGAACATTGTGTTTTTGGAAAAAAGACTTCCTGGAGTACTATGTGCAGTGGTGAGTTCACAGGGGGCTGCAAGGGCATCACTCACTTTGTATTTACCCCCTTAGATGTTATGCAGCAGATTTTACTTAATGTTGTATTTCTTTGTTCAAAGGACTGGTAACTTTTTCTTGAGCAGCTGATAAGAAGCCATTTGAGAGAATAGGATATTGTATTTTTAGAATTAATGTCAGCTTCAGAAAACACTTGCTTTCACTTTGCATTCTTTTTCATGTTCACATTAGAACAATGACATGAGAAGACTTTACCTCTGGCCTGAAAGTCTGCTAGAACTTCCTTTTCCCCTTGTGGAGATTTTGTACATCTCTGTCTTTTCAGAAAGAGTAGAGAGCTCTTGCTCTAGACACTGCTCTCTTTTGAAGTTAGGATCTAGCCCCCCAAAACAGGAAAATTCCACAGAGTGACACAGTTCCATTAATTGGTTTTCCAGACTGCATTAGCATGTATCACAATGCCCAGCCTTTAGAATATTGCCTTATAATTTGATCAGTGGTGACTTAGCATTGAGTATTTTCTTCTCTGGAAAGTGAGTATTTATTATTTCTGTTAAAAGAAATACTGTTTTTATTATTTAATTCTGGTGGGGCTGAGGTAAAGAAGCCACATGCAGCTGTACAGTCTTCTTGCACTTAAGGGGAAATGGTTTAAAACTTGGAGAGATTTAGGTTGGACTTTAGGAAGAAATTCTTTAATTTGAAGGTGGTGAGACACTGGAACAGGTTGCCCAGGGAAGTTGTGGATGCCCCCTGCCTGGAACTTTTCAAGGCCAGGTTGGATGGGGACTTGAGCAACCTCGCCTGGTGGAAGGAGTTGGAACTACATGATCTTTAAGGTCCCTTCCAACCCAAAACATTCTGATGCAGCTCCTTGTTTCAGATGTGGCAGGAGAAAAAGGCTTTTGGTTTTCATGAAAGATCCCTCTGTGAAGTCTCTTTGAGTCTTTTAAGTCCTTCACCAGGAGTGAAGAAGGCCAGAAACACTGGCAAAGCAAAGTTATTTAATTCAGTTATTTAATTTTCATTCAGTTCAGCAAAAACTGTATCCTCCCTTTCAGACTCATCAGAGAACATCTTGGAGAAAAAGAAGTGGAATTGACATTGATCTTTGATGCAGTAGAGGAGGCAGACCTGGCTAACTACACCTGTCATGTGGAAAACAGAAATGGGAGGAAGCACGCCAGTGTCCTTCTGCGCAAGAAAGGTAATTCCCTTTCTTTTGGGACCTCTTCTTTCCTCTGCCTCTGCAGCAACAGCTCAGCCAGTAGCAAAGGTTCTGCTGACCTTTCTGAGCCAGGCTGGACTCCTGTGTGCCCACTTGGAGCTGAAGTATGTCTGTGTTCCAGCATCTGTTTGCCATTTGTGAAAAAAAATCACAATTTTTTCCTTAGTCTTTAGTGAACCAGCCTTGCAGGTGACACACTTGCCTGAAACACAGTCATCCATAAAGCACCAATATGTTCAGTGGAAGTGTATTCAGTGGTTGTTCTAAACAACCCATTAATTAGAACCAGAGTTGATTGACTATATCAGATTTGTAATTGTGGTATGGAGTTAAAATGTTCATTTCTCAGAGCAGGTATCTCAGCAGGGAGGTCAGACATTCTCATATTTCTCAACTTCCTGGCTCTGCTGTTTACACTGAAAGCTTTAACTTTGGTTTCACATCCACTTTGATTTCAACTGCATTGTATGTGTATAAAATGAAATGTGAGGGAGGGGTGGAATTTGAACAAAACAAAACCAAAAAGCAATACAAAACAAAAAACAAACAAAAACAAAAATACAAACAAAAACCCAAACTTACTAAAGAAAGGATACTTTTGGATCAATATCCTCTGTTTTTGCTGTTCTTGCATGTGACCCTCAGATTACATGTGTGGAAGTACAGTATGTAGTCCTGTCATAACCTGTTAAATCAAGTCCTGCTTATGATTTCCTCTATATGTGAGAGTTTTATGTCTTCCCAGAAAATAGGGCCCCGCCTAGGTTATACTTTACACTAAGTGATGAGCATAAAACACAGTATGGAAGGTGCAAACTGCTCTGAGAAATGGGGCCTGCAGTTGTGGTGTGGAACATACAAAATGTGTGTTCAACATCTGAACTGCCAGCATGTCACAGCTTTAATTGAGGAATGTGGTTATCATGGTGAAGGATTAACCTCTTCAGTTTTCAGTGGAAAAAGCATTCTACCTTTCCATCCACTGAACCTCATAAATATACAGCTGATAGTAAGTGTATCTATGTTGACATTGTTAAATGTTCAGCTGCGTTGCATATATTAGAATAACAAGCTAGGTTTATTTATAACAAGAAAATGCAGTTATTTCAGAGCTCTGCTGAAATTACAGCAGAAGCCCTGCTGAATACAGAATTTAGAGGGGCAAAGGATCACTTCTCAGCTACGATTTCACTTCTCTCTGCACTGTGGCTATAGAAAGCTTATATTCCCTTCAGGCATTCTCAATAGTTGATTTTCAAGCTTTTAATGTGTCATTTTAAACAAATGGATTGTTTGCACTGTGTCCTTCTACTGCTGATCCCATTGTCCTGTTTGTTATTTATTAAGTTCTTAAGCAAAGTTTTCCTCTCTGCAACTTGATATAATTACTTCTTGTCCTTGCTCTCTCCAGCTTGGCTTTGACTGGAGAGTGTTCCTGAGCTAGGAAATACGATTCTATTTACTGAATAGTAATAACTCTGTGAAGAGTTTAGGGCAAGAGTGGTGGAAAGCTGTTGTCCAGCATCCTTTGTGCATGCCAAAGGAGGGACCAGGGGCTCCTGTTGACATCTGCTGCAACTTTGCAGGTGCTGAGGTGCTTGGGAAAGGTGAAGAGGAAGCACAGATCTCTCAGACAGAGAAATCCCCCTCCCTCCAAAATCTCACCTGCTAAGGGCTGTGTCATCCCTGTTGGGCAAGAGGTGCTTGTAACTCTGTTTTGTCCCCAGGTTGTCCCAGTGCTGTAGGTTTTCTTTGCCTTCTCTTCACATGCCTGAGTGCAGCAGAGAAGGTATACACAAGCCAGGATAAGTCATGGGTCCTGCTAGACTGGGAAGGCTTGGATAAGAACCAGAAATAAACCCTAAATCTAAGTTACAGTGGTAGTGTAAGACTTTCTTGAGTTAATTCTTGTTTTGACATCAGGTGGTTATTTTTAAGCCCATACTGAGAGAGAGAAAAAGGAACTGTTCAAATATTTAAGGTGAAATATGTTGAAGTCTTTTGGTGTATTGGTGGTTCAGTCCCCACAAATGCTTTCAGAGCATGCCAGAAGGGTGGCTGAACAACACCAGTGTGCAGATAGCCCCAGAGCATGCATCCTCACTTGGGATTTTTAATTTTTTTATTTTTTTGACTGAAAAAGAATCAGCTCCAGTTTCAGACACACAAAGCTACAAATACAGAGACAGAATCAGCCATGCTCCTGAGATTTGACCACCACTGACTGCTATCACATTCTTCTTATGTTAGTTTACATTAGAAATTATCAGCATATTGTTATTTATTAATTTTGAGTCATTATTATAGTTTAAAGTCCAGAGTCAACTCCTTCACTAGTGCTGGGTGTGCTGCCTTCCCTGCTGAGCTCAGCGGGTACCACTGAGGAGTAAGGCATTAATCAGAGGCAGAGACTAAGAGCTGGAGCAGGTAAGAAAACTGAACATTTTGAGGTTTTTCTCCATTGTTTCCACCTTGGAATGGAACCCCAAAGCCTTGGCTTTCTGCCTCCTTATTTCTGGACTCTAGGAGAGTATATGGAGCAGTAGGATAAATAGAAGACATGCAAAAGCAGATTGATTCTGCCTTTTGAGCTGGATTTTGTGTTTTTACTTGATTTCCTGCCATTGCCCCAGCAAGTAGACACAGGTCTGTGCTCCTTTGTGGACTACAGGTGACCAAGGCTCAGCTCTGCTGCCTGTTTTCTCTGCTACCAAGTTGGTAGCTTTGCTATCATCTCACTTGCCTAACAAAAAAAGATACAGTACAACAGCAACAAAAAAAAGGTTTTTCCCTGAAAAGTGATTTTAACCAATTCTGTTCTCCATTTGACCAGATTTATCCCCAGAGCATATGCTAAATTTATCATGCAGTATAAGAGAAGTCTCATGAATTCCCTGTGTTCTGAGAGAGATTAAATAGCTATTATAGTAGACTTTTTCCGTTTATTAGTTCGTGAATTCTTACTAGACAGACATCAGAGATACTGTAAACTGGGAATAGCTTGACATCTGATGTTAATTATTGAAATACAAGGCATGGCAACACAAGAAAAACCCCAAAAGATACACAGCTAATTTGCTTTTTATCTTGAAAGTGACACAAATGACATACCAGTATTTTTTTCTGACCTAAGCTTCAGAAGCATAAAGATCACTAAAACTGTTCCTGCAGTGAAGTTTTTACATCCCCAAGTTGTAAATATCTTCATCATGTCTTAGCTAAACTAATACAGGCTGTTAGAGGTAGCTGTTGTCAAATTGTTATCCTTTGTGTTTATGGCTAAGTAACATGCCAAGTGGTGTTATGAGCAGCATGGTGTTCAGAGGACGTTTCAGGCTAAAGAGCAATCCTGTTAAAGTTAGTGTCTTATCTAGTTCATTAGTTAGTCATCAGGTAGCACAGTGCACTGGTATTCAGGGGGTTTTTATCCCATTCTGCATTTGGTTGGCTGAATTACCTTGAATGTGTTGCTTCACTTTTCTATGACTCTGTTTCCCCAGCTGTAAAAGATGGATAATTGCATTTGGATTAATTTTTTTAGTTCTTTGAGGCAGACTGCTTGTGGTGTTCCCTAACAAAAGCATCCCAGTAGGAAATTTTAACTAGGACTGGTTCCCATTCAAGTATAATGTGTACTAAAGAAAGATTTGAGAACTCTGTTAGTAGCCATCACAACTCAAAGTGTCTCTTAGTAGCCTGATGTGTGCTCCTGGCATCTCATGTTGTCTTGGGCATTCTGGATGCTCAGTTCATTCTCCAGTGAGTCAGCTGAAATCCTGGCTTGGCAGCTCACATCAGCTCATCCAGTGCCTTCACAAATATAAAACTCAAGTTTAATAATTTTTTGGGAGACTAGAGCCTCCCAGATGGGGTACAATATGTCTGGTATATTCTCATATGCTGCATACAGCATTTGATACACTCTGCCAATACAGAAGTTTCAAGCTCCACAACCTCATTAAAAGTTGATTAATCCTCTGTGTAAAATCACTACATATTGCCCTTGTAGAAGAATTATGATTATAGCCTCAAATGCATTCTGGATGGTGATTTCAGTTGGGCAGTTGATGGAGTAAATGGGTAAAGTTAAGTAATAAGTAATGAATGAAAAATTTAGGCATCCTTTGTGTCACAGTGGTTATAATTGGAAGTTACACAATTTTATGTGAAATTGTACAGTGGATTAAAGCAAATAAGACTTGCAAAGATCATAATCTTTATGTCTTTCATTGCTGTTTTAGATTTTATCTACAAAATAGAGCTTGCTGGAGGCCTGGGAGCAATACTTCTTCTGCTTATTTTGCTTGTGACCATCTATAAGTGCTACAACATAGAGTTAATGCTGTTCTACAGACAGAACTTTGGAGGAGATGAAGCAGCTGAGGGTAAGCAGTTGCTCAGGAAGCTCAATAGATGCAGTGGAAATATTTCAATGTGGTGAAGTAACGAAACTTCTTGAATGAAATTAATCCCAAAAGATACCTGCTGCATGTTTAAATTCAAACTACTAAGCACACAGTAGCATAAAGCCCTAAGACCTTCTCCTAAAAACCCCTGAAATCAATGAGTCTTTTTACTGAAATGTCACTGGGCCATGCCACAGAGCATGGCAGTAACTCCAACAGGACTCAGAAGAATTGTCCTTGAGGCTTGAATGTCATCTGTGAAATGAGTCCTCAGGAGAGCTCTTCACATTTGTGTGTCCCAGTGCCACATGTTCCCTGGGTCTCTTCTCCTGAGATCCAAACTCTGGGCAGCCCTTTCACCAGGTATTTTTCATTATACAGTTCCATTGAATTATCTTCAGGCTGCCAACTAACTCCAGTAACTATGAGAGGTGATTGTTATTGAGGAGAAATGGTTACTTCAGTTAACTGAGAAACTGTAAACAACGTGGTGGAAATGCCTGGAGAGAAAGGTTAGGAACAAACCAGGCTGTTCTTCAGTGTTCTTCCTCCTTCTTCCCTCTCACTAATATATATTCTGTTTGGTGCCTAAAGCTAAACAGGTATTTTGAAATTGAAGCTTTAATTCTCCTGAATGTAGAACAATTCTCCTCCTATGTAGCTGGTGTAAGCCCTGAAAAACTAAATCCAATGTGCTTTAAACCATATTATTATATTCTTAACATTTCTGCAATAGCATAATTAAAATACTATTAATATGCACATAACTAGCCTGATAAACACCTGGAGTGCAGTATTCAAGTACAGGTACGTTTCATAGCCTACTGCAACACTTCTGAGTCATGTAGGCAACCTGGAATGGTATAGCTAGGAACAATGATGTGTTTGCAAAAAGGAACATTTCTACCCTATTGTGCCCAAACAACATGCAGTTGCACTGCCCTGTTCCTTTCTGCAGTTAGCATTCCTGTTATCAAAGTAACAAATGTTTCTGTTTGAGTGGGTAGAGATGGCATGAAAATGTTTTATTACAATGAAATCCACATTTTGGATTTCAGTTTACATGATGATTTTTTTCCCAAAAATTTTTGTTGCTTGGACAAAACAGGATTTTTTTAAAAGTGGAATGACATCCAGGGGATTTTAGAGTGTAGAATGGTAAATAGCAGGAACAGAGGTCGGGAAATTTCCTCTTTCTTAATCATTATTTATGAGTGGGAAAACCTAAAATTATGCTGGTTTTGTATTATACAGTAGTACGCAACGTTTATACTGATACCTAAGATAAAGTAAAGGGTGAAATTATTTGCTTTTGGAAGAACTTTACATCTGACACCTTGGGTTGATACCTATATAACATTCCTGGCTCACACTAAAGTGGTAACTTCTCCAGATTGCTTTGACTCATTTACCTGGTGTTTCCAGTGTGAAACTGCTGCATTTTTATTCATGTAACTTTGGTTCAATCACTTTTCAATGTATGAAACCATATTATTTTCTATTTTTTTTAGAGGAAGCCCCAGGAGTACATAGGGGATTTGGTGTGCATGTTAATTCTGAAAACAACCTTTTATTTTTCCAGTGCATGATTTTAGAATTATTGCAGCTTTGTGTCTCATTCTGATCCTGCAGAATAAAGGATGGAGGGAGAATGTTACTCAAGCCAAAGCATACACGGAGATGTTTCTTTCTGCTTATGTAGGCTGTGGTAGGAACATAGAGAGCTCCCTTGAGCAGTCAGCTGTATAGAAGCAATTGCAGGGTCATTTTCAGTTTATACATGTGTTTCTTTATAATAGAATATTTGGAACTCAACAGATTTGCTCTAAAAAAAAATATCCTATGTAAGCAATGTTGGATGCATTTTCCTCCTGTGTTGTGCATAGCAGTTTTTTTGGAGGAAGTGATCCTGAGGATTAAGGGAAGACATTAAGAAAATGGCTCCAGAGCACACAGAGCCAAGTGATGGGCAAGCACGGGTGGGTCCTTCTGCTGTGTCCTGTGTATGTGAAGCTTGTGGAGAGGGACTTGAGACAGTAGAGACGTAGCACAAGCACAGGGACTCAGATCTATGGTTCCATCTGTGTCTGGCTTGCATTGTGAAGAGAGGTGACTGAAGAGGGCACCTCCTGTGCCACCAGCTGGAAGGGGCAGGAGGTCTGGGGCTGCTGGCACACAGTCCCTGGCTGCCTCTGTGCCACTGCCTTGTGATCAGGCACCTTGGTGTGCCAGGGGTTGCTTTGCTGCTTTTGCAGAGCTCTCAAATGTCTGCAGGAATGTTTGCCTCCCAAATCACTTGATGACTGGCTTGTTGTAAAAGGTTTTGACAGGTTTCAGTACAGACAGGGTAGCAGGTTTTGCACAGACCTCCAAAGCTGAGTGGCCTTTATTTCTTTGCTGTTCAGCTGTCATCTTTTCATTGGTAACTGCTATTTTTGTATGCTGTTGATTTCAGAGAAATACCAGCAAGCCAGGTGGACCTCCCCACATGCAGCTATGGTGACAATGGGCAAATTGCCTTTACAAACCTGTAATTATTCACATGCTTTGTCTGTAGCTTTGACCCTCATGGGTCTGACTTTGTGTACAAAACTGTAAGAAAGTAACAATAATTTCAAGGTCATATGGGAATGTATTATATACTGATTAGCTTTTTTTGCTTTTTATCAGAATATATTGATGATTTTAAACTACTGTCATCTGTTTTCATGTGCGCTATTCCTTACAGATAATTGGTGCTCAGCAATTCTCCATTCATGCAGGTTTGTCCTCACAACAATAACTATTTGATTTTTCATTTTCTGTAAATAATGGCAGCTGTGCTCTTCCATGGACACTTAATTGCTGGAGGTTGACTTTTTTTATATACTATTTTCCACCACTGCAGAGTAACACTGAAGAGAAATATCAGTGAGAGTCTGATCCCAGCAAGGATCCCAAGCTCCACAGTGATGCCACTTCTGTTCCTGGTGCCATTACTGGCTCTCAGCTCTGTGTTTGGGATGCAGAGAGCTGGAGAGAAGCCCCAGCACTGTGCAGAGGGAGGAGATGTGTTGCTCTTTCTATCCAAACCCCTGGGATCCCTCCATCACCCACTGCCTGCCTCCACCTTCAGGCTTTGGCTCCACTCTGGAACTGCAGGCAGAATGGAAGGACAAGTTTCCCCCTGTGCCCCATTTGCTCTTGGAGTTTTCTTGGAGTTCTATATTTCTCTCTTACTGTCAGCCCCAAGTATTTAAAATGCCCTGGATTAAGAGACATCTAAAATTATGATACTGGTTTTAAAAACGACCAGATTTTCTGAAAAAAAAGCTTCAGACTGTTTGCCACTGTTTCTGCACAATCAGTATTCCTTTGAGTTAAGTCATGTGTTGTCTCACAATTATTTGTGTGAGGAAGTTTTCCTTGCACAAAACTTTCCAGGCTCAAAACCTTTTCCACACTCAAAACTTTTGCATAATCAGAGCACTATTGAGGAGAAGGAGTTAAACAAAAGATTTCCATTAGCAATCTGTAAAGGATTAACATGAAAAGTTCCAGCTTTAGTATTTGGATGAAAATTTTGCTCGCAGTCTTTTCAGATGCAGAATGTGTACTTTGACCACATGGAGTGGAGTTCCTAACTAGCTCAATATGCAGAAGAAAACTGAATGGAGCTGGATATTTGTCTGCTTCTGAAAATTTTCTCATCAAAAGCCAGTTTATATGTTCCTGTGAAAAGTCCCAACTTTGTTGGGAATCAAGGAATAATATGATTTTCTGCTACTTTCCTATATTCTTTATAGTGCTTGTGCATACAGCAGGCTGAACATGAATTTCATTTTCTTACAGACAACAAGGAATATGATGCGTATCTTTCTTACACCAAAGTGGATCCTGATGCATTAGATTGTGATAATAATGAAGAGGAGCAGTTTGCACTTGAAATTCTGCCAGATGTTCTAGAAAAGCACTATGGGTACAAGCTCTTCATTCCGGATAGGGATCTGATCCCTAGTGGAAGTAAGTATTTCTGACCTTTCAGTTTTAACTCTTTCTGATGTGTTCTGAAGGTCTGGACTGTGTGATAAGTATTAGGTATGGGAAACCTCTCTTTGTGAAGCTGTTGTGAGGACTGAAAAAGTTGGCTCATACTGCAGATTTGGATATATGTTGGACACAGATAGCTAGGCAGGAAGATTTCCAAAAATATTTTGTAGTCTCTGTCTTAGCACTAAAAATGGGAAGGTTTTTTTGCAGTTATTATTTGTTTATCTATAGCAGCTCACAAGTAAAAATTTTCCCATTGTCTTTTGTTGTGGTTTTTTTTTTTCTCTCCTATCTTTGAAGTCTCACAAATAGTTATAATAGTTTCCCAGTTAATGCTATAGATGCAATTTTTTCATTAAAGTTTTGACCAAGTGTTGCATTTCTGAGCAGAATTGGTATTGTGTAAGTAATTAGTATTGTGTAATTAATGCTAACTCTTCAGAGGAGTACATACAGCTGGTGATCTGATGCTGTTTTCCATGCTGATGGTGAAATTCAGTTGTCCATTTCAAATCAGTTTTGCTGCCATGTCTGAAGATTCAGTTGCCTCTTTGGATGTCTGTACTAACAGTTAATGCCTTCTTTGCTACAGTTTTCTCATCTTGTCTGCCATATTATTTTTTGAAATAGACAAGAAAGACCATGAATCATATGCATCCTGTTGATGAATTTGAATGCACAGTATATTTGCTTTATTGTCACATTTTTTTAAAATCCTAAAATAAGCTCTTTTTTTTTCTGCAACTCACTTCCATGAAAAATATTAGAAGAGATTATGAACTTCTCTCTGTATAAGCTACTGTATAGGTATGAAGAAGAAAACAAAGCAATGGATGTGCTGGAGCAGATGTTCTCAAACCTGATGTTCTCAATTCAGGGCTGAATTAGCAACTTGCCTACCAAAAGACTTGAATCTGCTGCCTTGCTACTGCCAAAACCTGGTGGCTGCCCCAGAAATTGGAGGCTGTTTCTCCTCTAACATTTGAAGGAGATGAAACCAGAGCTCTGAATCCTTTACCATTGGTAAAGAGGAGTCAGAGATCCTGCAGAGTCCTGTGAGGTGGTGTTTGCAGCTTTTAGGTTAGAGCTGCTCCCCATATTCCTGTTGCTCTGCCCCACTGTAAGGTGTGAATTTTACTCCCTCAGGGACATACTCTAGAAAGGAGGCTTGGCTCAGAGCCTCCTTGTTTCTGACAGCACAAGCAAGTAGTACTTCTATTTAGATATCATGAAGAGAAACTTTATCTTTTTCTGCTACAAATCACAAAACTGTTCTAAGTAGTTGTTTCATACCAAAGAGTTAAAGAGTTTAAAGGTCCTTCAGAGGTAACTATACTGAAGCACAGATCTTTTCCAATTGCTGCACTAGCCAGCATGGTATTTTATTTTTGTCAGTCAGACACTCAGCAAACATTTGTCATCACTTTGGGTATTCATTAAACCTCTCCTGAAATGTAGGGTACCTGAAAATGTCCATTCTCATTTATGAGCATTCACAGATGTAATACCTCTTTTTTTCCCTTAAACTCACTTCTTCAGTAATATGGGAGGGCCTGATTCTCACACATGGATTCTCAGGAATACTCCATTCTCACACATGGATTCTCAGGAATACTCCATCAGGCATAATGACAATGCAGAATAAAATGTGGAACCGGAATGAGTGTGATGTGCCTCCTTTAGCCTTGAGAAAGATATGGGATAAGGCACTTTATTTTGAAGGAGCAAGAGGGAAGGAGAGGTGGTGGGGGAAGGAGGGAAGGCTCAGACTCCTGTAATTGCAAGCTCTGTGTGCTCTGTGTGGCTGCATTCTGCCTCCTGCTCACCACCTTTTACAAGGACTTGCAGTGCTTGGTGAAGAGAGCAGGCAGTGCCATGGACCCGCTGGAAACTCCAGAGGTAAAGATAGTGTATTTTAGAGTGACTGTTTCAAGAAGTGGTGGATATAGAAAATATATCACTTCTCAGGGTAGATTTCTGTAGGAAAAATGGAGGTTTGAGCACAGTTCTCTTTTCTGTTATAGGAAATAGCTTTTCTCAGGTGTACTGTATTTTCTTCTATTTTGGTGTAATGTAATGCTTCCCTCTCTCCATTCTGATGGGTTTCCTTCTATATCTTGTGTACATTAATGTGTGCCATTCCACTAGTGTAACAAGATGTGTTCTGTAAGGTTGGTTGTTTCATATAATCTCTGCAATTTTAAGGTGCTGCCACAGGAGGGTGTGCATTATTTCACTTGCTTCCTGGCGTGAAGCAACTTGCAGCTGCCACTTGGATTTTAGAGCAAGCAAAAAATAGATTTGTTAAACAGTATTTTGTTAGCTTTCTTGCACACTGCTGTCAACAAACTAAAAAGCTGACTTCAGAAAGAAATTCAGGGACAAGTTTGATAATGTTTTTGTCCATCTGGCTTATCTCTAACCTCTGGGGAAAGCTATGATAGGCTCTGGGTGTCCCTGTGCAGCTGAGGGAGAGATGACAGCCAGGTGTGCCTTAGCTGGGACAGACACCAGCAGTGGGCTTTTTGCTCTGCACATCTAAGTGCTGCTTTTCCTCTCTGTGCTGAGGTCTGTCTGCTTCAGGGGTGCCCATGGACCAGCAGTGCTGATGACAAAGGTGACAGCTCTGGGGACCAAGGACACTTTTTCACTGTTGGGAAGCAGATCCTTAGCATCCAGAGTCTGGGTCAGAGGGGACCAAGTCAGGTTTTGCAGTAGATGTTGGTTTCTGTGCCCTGCTGGGGTATAAATGTTACCCCAGTGCAGTGTTTTGTCCCAGAGGGAGGATGACCATGAACGATGCCAAGGGCCTCAGTGAAACTGGTCACAGGGTGGGCAGCAAGGACCTTTGAGGAGCCTCTTGGAGCTGCCTCAGAGCAGCACAGATGGACCCAGCTCCTCAGACTGGTGAGGCAGAAACCAGGCTCAGGCAGGCACTGCTTCTCTGCTCTTGCTCACACAGAAGGCCAGGTGCATGCAGGCTGGGAGAGGAGAGGTGTGACATGGCAGGGGGACATGGAATGCAGTGTGCTCTGTAAACTGCTAAACCAAGTTTCTGGCCCAGGATTTAAGCTGCATGTTCTGGGAGCACTAGAACAGCTATTCTTTCCTAAAGGATATTCTTTGGTTTTAATAGAGTGCACGTCCTTTTTCTATCAAACCTGACAGCTCATATACCCTTCTGCCTTGGTAACTGAGGCTTACTGGAACATGGTAGCCTGGATAAAGGAGACTGAGATGCCTAAGATGTAGTTGCAGTTGTTACTAAAGTTTCTTAGCAGTTACCATTTTTTCCACCCTATTAGTTTTCAAGGCTTTTTCAACAAACCCTTTCCCACAGCAAGCAGATTCTCAAGCTCTGTGAGCTTGTTAATTCAGTGTTAAGAGACCTAAGGAGACTGAATACTTGGGGAGGGGAATAGGAATAATTATGTTTTACCTGAGTTATTTTCTGTCTTGCTAAGGATGATATGTCCACAGAGAGAAAGATCTATTTGCACCTGACTCTTCTAAAATTGGGACTACATCAGAGGAAGATATTTTTCTCACATGGTTTCTGCAAATTATTTTAAACCCTGAAAGTGAAGAGGTCAAAACTGTCAAGTTGGATTTTAATACCAGCAATAGGAATCTATTAGAGCATCATCTAGTTGCTCTTTAAGAATACGTTCATTGGATCTTGACAGAATTGAAAAAAACATGCAATTCACTCCAGCTCAGTTCAGGGTATAAAGATCAGGCACTGAAAAGAACGGTGGTGGTAGAATAAAAATCTTTGCTTTTACCTGAAAAATGAGAGGTTTTCAGCAGAAGAGCACCTAAGGAATATGACAAAAAGCACTATCAGTATTGCAGTTCTGGAACTCTAGATTTGTGTGCTGATTTGTGTCAGTTTTGCCTGGTAAATTCCAGCTTCCTGGGTTCCTGGATGAAGAAAACCCCATTGAACTGTGTGTCTGAGGTTCCCAAGGAGCCCTAATAAAGTAGGGAACACTGTTTATGTGGAACAGAAGTAGAGTACCCAGTTCCACTGACTCCTTTCAGAGGTACCTAGGTGTCCATATGAATCTTACACTTAATGCCAGTCATGGGTCTGGGGTAGCAGGGATACAGAGGAATGAAAAAAATATGAATAAAAGCCAGAAATGCTGGGTACCCTGTAACAGTACACTGAAGGCCACCACATGGCCAGGGAGATGGAGCACACAATAGAAGAGGAGAGCAAAATAACTCTGAGTTTCTTGAAGAACAGGCCAACAAAGACAAATTCCAGGAGGAAAATTATTTGTGTCTTTCCAGAGGAAAGCACAAAGATGAAGATAGGTTCTTACAGGAGGTGCACAGTTGTTGAAAAAGAGGCCACCAGTTGCAACACTGAAAAGTTCATTTAAACATTTGTAAAATTGTCCCCACAATGAGGGTCGGGAGGCATGGGATTAGAACCCAGAGATAATGAAAAGACACCTCCAACTTTTGAGGTCTGCAAAACTGTACTGGACAAGGCCCTTTAGCAATGGTCCTGTTCTGGGCAAGGTATTGATCTGGAGACCTCCAAAGCCCCCTTCTAACCTGTAGGAGTCTAATAATTTTTATTCTAAATCTCTAGAATTTTTATTGCAACACCTATTGCCAGAACAATTTGATAAAATTCACCCACATCAGACACTTCAGCCTGCAAGGAGACATCCCCAGAGCCACCACCCTTTCCTTCTCTTCAATCCCTCTGTCCTTTGCCATGTCAAACACACCAAGTGTGACACTGGCTGAGAGGTCTGTGTGTCTGCATTGTTTGTTCTTTATGTGGAACTCATCAGCCAATGCTCAGCTCAGACTGTCTCTGGAGAGGGGTCATCCTCTTGCTCTGTTTCAGCAGTTCAAACTGCATTGCTGTTCTGCTCTGAGCTAACAGAAGCAAAAGGTATTTAATAAATTGGAAAAGCAAAACATGTCATCATTTTTGTTATAATGAAGTCATCAGACCCTAGGGTTTGGGAACTATTCAGTTAGGAAGCTGGGACTGAATTGTTCTTCTATAAATAACTTTCTCAAGTGATAGGCATGCTGCCTATCCTCAGGATGGTTATTTTCAGACTGCCAGGAACCAGCCAGTGTAAGGATGATG
The DNA here is from genome assembly GCF_003957555.1 of Calypte anna. Taxonomy (NCBI): domain Eukaryota; kingdom Metazoa; phylum Chordata; class Aves; order Apodiformes; family Trochilidae; genus Calypte; species Calypte anna. Next base: position 12,000,065 of record NC_044247.1, on the reverse strand, counting down.
ATGGATACTGTTTGATTCTTGTGGTCCTGCAGACCAGGCTTCCCAAAAATATCCATAGGACTTTATGTCATTCCTGGTGTTCTTTCCCTCTCCTGCTTCTGCAAATCACCTGGATCTGGTTACTCAGTCATTGTGTGCAAGCAGCTCTGTGTCCATGATGTTCATTACTTTCATTATTCAGTATTGAATATTTCATATTCAATATTCAGTTCATCAATTCATTAATTTCCTTGCTCCTACTCTTCTCACATTGGATTGTCAGGGTTTCCTTCCAGCCTGGGGGCAGACTCAGGAGGCAGCTATGTGTGTTTCAATTGCAAACAGGGCACGTCTTAAACTTCTTCAGTGCTTCAAACTACAGTTCAGTATCATTGCACATTGACAGTGTTTGATGGGCACGTATTTGCTGTCAGGTGAGCTGTCTTCATCATTAAGGGGCAACCATACAAAAAACTGTGTTTGTTTATGGCTCTAAAACTGCTTGCGGTCCATCCCTGTTTGGGCTTTGCACTGGACATGATGCAAGGAAGTTACTGAAAGAGCTACTTGTAATTCTAATTTTTATGACCTGTGGGAAATGCTAACATTTTGAAACCAATTTTTGTGCCATACTGCAAAGTGATGTTCCAAGAGAGTCGAAACTTTAAATGTTCTTTTTCAATAAAACCAAGTGGATTCATTCTAATGCTGATGGTATGTTTTTACATTCTAGTTTAGGATAAAATGCAGTCTTTGGAAATTAAAAAATTAATAATTCCATATAGATTTTGCCAGGACAATGTTTTTCTCCCTTTACAATGAAGTATCATTGAAGTTGACACCCTCTGAGGCAAAAGCAAATTTTCAGCAAAATTATATTTATCTGATTAAAATATACTGGTGTGAAACCTTACAGTTGATTCTAGTTGGTGATATCATTCCTGAAATCTCTGCTCAGTGTTTTGAAAGTGCTGTGTTTTGAGCAGTTTCAAAGTCTGAATCAAAAGCAATGTGAGTGGCTTAGCAGCTCACAGGTTTATGCAGTCAGTATGGGACCACTGCAAAAAATAAAGCTTGAATTTCCACAGATGATAATTGGTCTCCCTGTGCTTTTCCTCTGAGAAATGTTTAAATTGTGCACATTGGGCATATTGTAGAGTGCACCCAATGGAACCATATGTTCCAGGAAGTTGTCACCTACCTTTAGTAGTAGCCCCAAGCTGAAGTTATTGAAGTCCTAAGCACTTTTGGACCAGATGGCTGGAAAACCTGTTTGCCTTTTCATTTGGGTTTCCAGTTTCCTCTCACACAGTGTTTTTCCCTCAGTGCACCACCAGCCCCCTGTGCTTTGGCCATGTCTGTCAGTGAACCAGCTGCAGTTAGAAGGAGCACCTGGTGCTCACTTGGGAAGGTGTCTGTGTCGTCAGCTGTAGCCAGATCTCTGGCTTGTTGCAATATCCAGTCCTATGGACATGCCAACATGTGGGAGAGGCACAGAGGGGAGAAGTATCTGAGAAAATAGAGAATTTTGCCTCTCTTCTTCCTACCTCATTTCTTCTTTGACTAAAAGCCAAGCCTGGTGAGTTTTTGATTGAGATGGTACAAGGGATTTTTGCTGGGTTGTTGCTATTGGAACTGTCGCCGTTGGATATTTGAAGAGATGAAAGTGGAGTGGTTTGTTTGTTTGTTTGTTCTGTTGGTTCTTGTTGTTTTCAATTGGATGCATATAGTATATGCATGGCTGTGCTTAGCACTAATCTGGATACTTGCTCCTGACCAGAACTGTGTCCTGCAGAGAACTGTCTTGTAGATAGCAGTGTTCTGAGTTGTTTGAAGGAGGGATGAATGTATCTCAGGAAAGATGCATGATAGTTTGTTGTTTTACTGTATCTTGCAGATTCAACCTCTAATGATGAAGCTTCCCACCTAAATTCTTTCTTTTTGGGAGCAGAAAGAAAGGAAGAAAATGAAGAGTCTGAGCTGTTGATACATTGGGATAATCTCTTTCCATTGTATTGAACATTTCTACCTTTCCTTAAGTTTTGTTTCACCAATTCTGCTTATCATTTTCTCACTGTTGCTGATTCTCTCCCCTCTTTGCTGCCTCTCCCATGGATTTTAATGTTGAATTTTTTTCATTAATGAGTAACTATTTTACACAGAACAATGTGGGGGGTTTTCATCATAAAATATTTTAAGGAAAACCCAAGCAAACCAAACTGTAAAAGCTGCATGATTAAAGAGTCATAAAACATTAACTATAAGCCAGGATTATTGCATAGACATTTGTACTGTATGTGTATGTCTTAAATTTTTGTGTGTCTGTGGGATGTTTGCAATTGCCTCTTTTTTCCATTTGTGAAAGAAATTCTTCTTGCTGCTAAGTGGTGAAATAAAACATTGGCAAAGGCAGATTTGATGCTAACTATGCCTTCAGTCTCATGAAAATAAGCTATTTTAGAATGTTCCTGTTGGCCTATTTTGTAGCTATTTACTTTACTGGAAGTAGTGTGAATAAGCATGCTGTGGTATGGTGCCTGGGACTATAAAAATGAGTCTTGCAGTAACAGATGTTGACGAATGATGTTATTTGTAATTGTTGTTCTGCTAGAGGGCAGTGTGTGTAAGAGAGGCCCTGCCCTGTGCTGAGTAAAGATCTGTTCTGTGCAGCTCTTGTGTCCAAGTCTTCATTTATAACACATGCTTCTCCTCTCCTGTCAGGTGGCACATTCTGAGTAGCATGGTCAAGAGGTTCATGTCACTTAAAAAAAAAAAAGCTTGCAATCACAATGCTATGTGAACAATGAACACTTTCCTGAACTTAGTGGGTTGTTTTTTCCAAGTGACTTCATTTTCCTGGTCTTGACCCAAAACCCACCGAAGTTTGTTGAAGTCTGTTCCTTTGAATGGGTTTTGGGTCAGGTCTGTAAGTAGATCTCTTTGCCATCCTCTTCCATGTCAGACCAGTGTAATTGGCTTCTCTTCCCTACCATCCCTGGGACAAGGGAAACTCAGGGATTTAAGTCCAACTGTAAGAATATAGTTCAACAAGCTGACATGGAGCTAATGATGGGGCTGGCATTTCTGCTTACACTTATCATTTGCAACTACTTGGCATGCATGAATAAAAGAATACTATTTTCTTTGTCACTGATGTCTCAATAAATAAACACCACCATTTGTTCCTGTCACTTGTGAAGTTTCTGTTGATACCTCGGGGTACATAGAAGCACAGGTTTGTGGTATTAAAGCAGACCATTGGACCACAAAGAATGCTATTGTGCTTTTGTGGTCAGTACCTAAAGAAAAAAGAGTTACCATGATGCTTCTATGCAGTAGCACAAGTTCTGCATGTGATGAGGGTTGATTTCTTTTTGAGGTCTTGCAAGTTACTGTTCATACACCCTGCAGCACCCTTATGTCCTTTCATCTGAAACACAAGAACTGCTTCCCTCAATGCAGTGTGAATTGTAACCAGCTTTAATGTTTAGATTTACACAAATATTACATTGATCTTGACCTGTATTTTTTCAGTAAGCGAATTTTTGGCCACTAATGCATCTCCACAGTGAGGATATTATGTAAATGTCGGTCTGTTGAGACAAACAGGGGAAAACAGTGTAGGATGGACGATGGTATTAACGTGTTTTCTACTTACACAGAAATATGAGGTGCTACATGATCCTATTTTCATTGGAGTATATTGTGAAATGCCCCTTGTCTTAAGTGGTGTGGATCAGTAAGCTGTGGGATTTTGTTATACTTGATTGCAAGCCTGATATTTTGATGCAATAGACTTCTTTATTCTTTCCTCTTTCTCTCTTTCTATAATTTGTAGCATACATTGAAGATCTCACAAGATGTGTTGAACAAAGCAGAAGACTCATTATCGTGTTAACTCCAGACTATGTTCTCAGGAGAGGATGGAGTATTTTTGAGATGGAAAACAGACTCCATAACATGCTAGTCAGTGGAGAAATCAAAGTTATTTTGATTGAATGTACTGAATTAAAAGGGAAAGTGAATTATCATGAAGTGGAATCATTAAAGCACACCATCAAACTTCTCTCAGTGGTCAAGTGGAAAGGACCAAAAAGCAGCAAACTGAATTCTAAGTTTTGGAAGCGCCTGGTCTTTGAAATGCCAGGGAAGAAAAAGGAGGTGGTGTCTCGGCATCAGGTCCTGGATTCTGCAGAGCAGGGCCTTTTTGGAGACCTCCAGACTGTGCCCTCCCTTGCTGTCACAGGCACTTCTGCCACATTGGTAGAATCACGAGCTGATTTGACTGATTACCATCAAGCAGACTCTGTGCAAATGAGACATTATTGCAGAGGCTACGAATACGATGTGTCAGCAGCAACCTTGCCCATAGCTTCCATAAGCAACCACCACACGTACTGTAACATACCCTTGACACTACTCAATGGACAGCTACCTCTTAACAATGCCATGAAGGATCCCCAGGAGTTCCACAGGAACAACCCACTGCTACCTTTATCAGCCAAGGAGCTTAGCTTCACCAGTGATATTTGGTAGTGAAGATCAGGACAGTCTTGAGATGCTTCATGACGGCCATGAAGACACATTTTTAAAGAACTTTGCCCTAACCCTGTGGGGTGAGAAAACCCATTCGAAGCAGCAGCACACTTGTTTGCTTTTCTACATGAACTTTTTGTTTACATTTACAAATTATTGACGAAGGGGGCATTCTTTTGTAACTCAGTAATGTCCTTCCTGTCTTTTAATGTACAGTTTTATTGCTTCTTTGAAAAGGAGGGAGAATGGAAAAAAACATCCCATCTTTTTACAATAGGTTTACAATCTGGGATGGATAAAAGGTCACTGTCTATGATCTCCAACATCCATACATATTTAAGTGATAGTAATTGAAATACACAGAAGTTGTTGGGTTTTTCATATAGACTTTGGTACGGTTTGAAATTCTAACCATGCTATGAAAATTCTTATCTCCTGCACAGCCCATAAGGGGTGAATCATTCTCAAATGGAAGGAGAAGGAAACCTTCCAGGTAACATTGTTTTGCAAGTACATTATAGAAGATTACCAGCTGAAACAATGCAGATGAAGCTTTATCAATAAAGTGCATAGTAACAGTTGCTGCAGAATAAATCACCTGCTCACATCAGCATCTCTTCATTTTTTTTATTGAGGCATGTTGTATTCCTAGTCAATGGTTAGCAATGTGGTTTTATTAAGCAACTTACTAGAATATCAGAAGATGTTTAGGAGGATTTAAAGTAATTTTTCTGTCAATTATAGATTATATCACAATTTTTTGCAGATTTTTAATGACTTTTTTTAACAGTTTAAGTATAAATTAACCTGTCAGTCAACTAATTTATTTGAAATTTCTCTAGATCTCTTGAGCTCTTTTAAGATTTGTAGTTAATTCAATGTAATTTTATGTAGGATTTTTTTTCCCCAAAAACAGTAGTTACAATTTGAAATTAACCTTTTTTTGTGTGTGTGTGTGAGAACATCAGCAATAGAAAATAATTATTACAGCAATATTCAAAGATGAAGTGCTAAATTATTCAGGTTTACTAGTTAGTCAGACTTCAATTGCAGTGATAATCACCTGAGACAGCTCTCCCTGTGTGTATCACCTGTCAGTTTAATTCATGCACCTTTTTAAATATTGCTGACACAAGACTATTCCTGTTCTCTGTGCAACCAGTGAGAAATGATACTTTAAAGCAGCTGGTAAGATCTTGCATGTGAGTGGCCCATCAGTCAAATAGGATGCTATCATTTATCTCTCATGGAAAACATTCTTGCTGCTTGTGGATGAGAAGTACTCAGGTGTTACTACTCAGTGAGTTGAGTTTCCTGAGGACCAGTTTGTTTCACAGAGATTTCCTTACTCAGTTGATCAAGGATTGCAGGGTCAGACCATGGAAACAACAGGATGCAAGGCAAAAGCTCCAAATTATGAAGGCAGAAGGCAGTTTTGCAGAATTTGGCACGACTTTAATGAAAACACAGTACACATGAGAGTTTTGTCTCAGTAGGGTCTGCTGGAGCAAATTCCCAAAAATATTTTTATGGCAGGCAACGTTGCCTTTATTTCAGTATGTTTTTAGCATTGTTCTCTTTGATTGCATGAATAAAGGTTAGCACTCTGCACTCAGCTGCCTGTGGTTTCATCAGCAAACAAGTTCAGCAAATCCTTGACATTTTGCAGTGGTTCTTCAATTGTACCCTACAGTCAAATGGAAACAAACACTGACCTAAGACTTAAAAGTATCCAGAATTGGCCCAAAGGCCATGAGAATGATCTCAAATGTGCAATAATTCATAGAGGTCAGTATTTTTCCATTGCTTCTTTCCCCAGTTCTTTCTTCTGTGCCCTCTTACACCAGTGATTATCCGTAAGATTTTCATTAGTTCTAAATACTACATGTTTCTCATGGGGTTTTTTCTAGCATTATTCTGCATTTGACACTGAACACCGAAAATGAATATCTAGAAAAGATGTTAATTTATTACACAGTATAAGACTATAACTTGCTCTTTTGTGAAGTTAAGATCCAAACATATAGGTGTTTACTATACGTATTTTTCTACTGAGAAAGAAAGTGATTTTACCTCCATTATAAATAGATGTATGTCAACCTCCTCCCAGAAATTTACAAAATTTGCACTGTTTTATAAGTGTTACAGACTGTGTTTACACTGGTTATGTTCTTTAATGCAAAGTGTAATTTTAAAAAGAAGGAAAAAAACCTAAATGAAAACCCTGCATGAGAAGAGCTGCATATGTTTAAATGAAAAGCTGTACTTTTCATTATTTTCCTTTCCACGTTGCTCTAGAATCTGGTTAATTCACATAGAATGTTCAGCAAGTTTTAAAACCTGCTAGTTCTGTATTAAGCATGCAAGCTCCAAAAAAAAAAAAAAAAAAAAAAAAAAAAAAAAAAAAAAAAAAAAACCCCAAACATATGCAGGTTGGTCTGCTTCTTTTATTTACAATGACTTAATGTGGGTAGCAAATTCATTTACCTGATGATAATGTCTCTTAGAGCAGTAACTATTCAAAAGCAAAATGCAGTGATGTTTGCATTGAGGTGACATGAAAAGAACAGTTTTTCTGTCATTTTGCAAAAGCACTTTGTGTGTCTCTGTATCAATATCTTTTAGTCATAGATGACAAATCACAATCTGCTTTAAGATTTCAACGTGTGTATAGAGTACTGTGACAATATATACATGAATCTGAACTGCCTCTACCCCTCTGCTTTTAGTGTGGGCTCTGGAGCTCAGGAGGACACTCGTTGACTCAGTTTCATGTAGAACCAGCATGATGTGCTAGAGGCCAAATGTTTCCATAGGTGGCACGTAAGGGTTTGGAAAAATACTGTAAAATGGGAAAATGCATCCATTGGTGAGACTCTGGTGGCACAGAGCCCAGGAGCTTGTCCCACTGTGAAAATCTCCTCTGCAGCAACCCTCCAGTGGGGTCTCTCGTGGTGGCAGTGGCAGCTGGATCAGGGCCGTGGTGGCAAAAATGATCCAGCTCATTCATGTCAACTTCATTAGCTGAAGGGCATAAGGGTTTGTTGTGTTCCTCTCTCTCACCAAAGCCATGTACTTACTGGGATTTACTGGGGAAGAGGCCAGGGCACTACCCTGAGGGCTTGGTGCAGTACCCAGCTCATCAGGCTGTGCCTTCCCCAGCAACAAAACTGCAACCCCCTTCCTGTAACCCCTTGGGGCTTCTGATCTGAGGCACTTTCATTTTCAGGCAGGTTTATTATCATGCTTGTCAACTGCTCTTTTCATGCTTACCTTTGTGTGTGCTGTGCTTCAGAAGCAATCATGATTTGAAGGTTGAGTGTAAAATGAGCTAGAAATTGGAAACCTATTCTGCCTCTACAGATTTTATGTTCCTGAAGAAAGCTCAGGAGAAAACGGGGTAAATTTAAATTCAGTAACAAAGTTTTGGGGGGGGGCTGTCTGCTCTATGGGTGTTTTAATGATTAACACTCCTTTCTCTAGACAGTGGATGAGAAACCTCTGTACATATATGTCATACCCTGCCTACGTCTGTTCCAAAACCCATTCAAGCCAACAGAGAGAGTTCCATCACATTCAGCAAACTTTTGATAAGGCCACAAAACCCGAGATTTACTGTGTTCAGAGGAATAAAAAAGACAAAAGGGAGAGAGAGAGAAAGAAATCAAGAGGTAGGGAAGCATTTGCTAATTTAATCTGCCTAAAATCAAGCTTATTTTTGTCCGTGTTTGGTGTGGATAGGCTCCAGGGCTATCTAGCCTTGGGAAAGGAATTTTGTTCATTCTTTGTTATAAACAAGATAAGGACTTGGGAATAAATAACAAATACTTTTAGGGGGAAAATACATGATTTCTCAGGGCTCTGCTCGGCTCAGGGTAGTTCTTTTTGTTCAACAGACTTTCTCTGTTCATGCAGATGTGTACACACGTACTTAAATTCCTCTTAATTCAGTGAGAAATATTTTACTGAGCAGGAACCTGGCAGAGCAGTTCAGCACCAGAAACTGTGGCATTTAGCACCTTCTAGACTTGTGTCCTTATGGAGAGCCTCAGAGCAGCTCTTCCCCTCTCAGTCTCTGAATAGATGTGAGCACCATGGCAGAACAGCTGCCAGGTCTCAGTGCTGGTTACAAGAGAGTCTTCAATGCTTGTTAGCCTGGCAGTGACATCTCCCTGGGAACTCAGTGGCAGACTGGAGAACAATGTTTTGGGGTTTTCTTCACTGTGTCCCAACAGTTGGGCAACTGGGAGCTTGTGCAATGGGCAGCAGCCATGGGATGGTTTGGTCAGAAATACTGTCTGCAAGAAACCTCTGCTTGGAGCACTTCTGTGAAAACAGGAGTCGTTGAGACTAGAGAAGGGAGACCTTGTATCAGCCTTCCAGTACCTGAAGGGGCTGCAGGAAAGCTGGAGAGAGAGTTTTTAGGAGGCCATGGAGTAACAGGATGAGGGGGAATGGTTTTAAACTGGAAGAGGGGATATTTAACTTAGATATTAGGAAGAAATTATTTTCTGTGAGGGTGGCACAGAGACTGGCACAGGTTGCCCAAATCTGCAGATGCCTCATCCCTAGAAGTGTTCAAGGCCAGGCTGGATGGGGCTTGGAACCACCTGGTCTAGTGGGAGGTGTCCCAGTTGTAACTGGATGGTCTTTAAAATCCCTTCCAGCCCAAACCATTCTGTGATTCCATGATCTCCATGAAACATCTCATATGCACTTCTTTTGTGCACCCCTTGTGCACCCATGCTGGGGCTGCAAAGTTACTGGCACACTAAGAAAAACACCTCCTTCATGGCCTTGTAAGTATTTGAAATTTCACAAATAATAGGAACTAAAACAGCTCCATTTCTACACTAGTTATCTCAGCAAATGTTGAAAATACAGTATTTTTAATACTTTCTTATAGGAGGAAAGCAAAATTTGAAAATGGAAAGTAAGGATATGTCACATTCTTGCAAGCAGAAAGAACAATGTTCTGAAACATCGTTGGCTTCCCTTAAAGAATTCGAAGGAAGGATGGCTTTGCAGTGCTTACTGCAAGAAGCTGCTTGATCATTTCTATGCCACTGGACAACATCAAAGGTTAATAAGACTGCTCTGAAGAGGTATAAAACAATGTCTAAAAAAGGAAACATAAACTAAAAGTTACCAAGCTTTGCCAGGATATTTGTCATTTAAATACAAAACAGTAGCACTGCCAATAGAAACAGAACATGACCTGTCAGCATTTTCTCTTCATTGCACTATCACTGTATGGCTACAGACCATGCAGGGAAACAAATAAATAATAATAGTAAAAATACAGTTTGTCAAGCTGAGCCAGATCCTCACGGTAGGTATTCCACAAACAGCTCCTCTAATTGATTTTGATAGAGTGTAATTGGCTTTACAAGGCTTTGAGAGCTTTCATCTCTTCAGGACAAAAACAAAGACAAGACAATATATTTTATACTAGATGAATTTCACAATTTTTTTAAGACTGTAAAATGATTCCTTTGTACACAACAGTGGGTGGTAAATGTTTTTCTGGCTGGAAGTTTCCACTATGGGCATGCAAAGTGGTTTCCTGAAGTGAGAGCAGCAACAGCTTCTGCTGAACTCCTCAGAGCTGGTTGAACACCAGGGCTACATGGGAGTGCAGTGGGATACCCACTATGCTCACTGTGACAGAGTGGGCTGAGCAATGCTGGAGAACATAGCACCAGTTCAGAGGATGCTTTTATACTGTGCAGAGGCATCTGCAAAGCCTCTGGTGCCCTCTTTTATTGGAGAAATGAAAGCAAGCCAAGGTGGAAACTAAAATTCTCAAAGGAAGAATTGTGTGCCTCGTTTCTTTCTAGATCCAAACTCTTTGGGATTCAGAGTGTGCCCTGGGATTTATGATGTGGAGGAGAGAATTAGTGATTGTCATGCAGAGAGCACAAGAGGCTTTGCTGTTACTACCAAGACATATTTTCATGAGAAATGAAGACCCTGACGTGGCCTACACCTAATGTAAATGAGCTTCTTATGAGGTGACTCAGGAAGAGAAGGTGTAATGAGATGAGGTGAAGAAGCTTTTAAAGTACAACACACTCTAATCAGTGTGTGTGGCTTACAGACAACTTCTGCCAACCCTAAAAGGAAGCATTTATTACTTAGTCCCCAAATAACATGACAGAGTCTATATTCTGTGTAGACTGCACACAGAAAATTAACATCCATTCCACAAATTAAAACAAGCTTTAAAACCCTTAACAACTCTTTGATTAAAGGATATCAAAGGCCTTATGATCATGAAACAATTAATCTAACACCACACTCTGCTGGGGAAATGTCTTTAGCCTCCCTGTAGCAAATGAAAAACAGGGTTGGAATCCATTTTGCTCAAAATCCTACTAAAAACCAAAGGCAGAGATGGGGTCATGCCCCCAGTCACCCAGTCCAGAGCTCTGACCAGTTGATAATATTCCCTGAACTGGACTGGCAAGTGCACAGCAGTTGCAGGCTTTGTGGCCACATCATCTCAACCAAGAGAGGAAGATGTATGAACAACTGAATGTCCCCTGAGCAGGTCACACCGTGGCTGTTCCAGGGGGCACAGGAAAGCTCTCCCAGAGCAAATTGTGACACTTCCCTGTGGGATCAGCAGTTCACTGCACAGAGGTGATATGATAGAAGCTGCAGTGAGGTGACTTTGGAAGGATGCTGGCTGACAAGATGATTTGACAGGAAATCTCTGTGCTGTAGCAAATTATTGGCTAAAGGAGGCAGTGGGGAGAAAAAATTGGATTGACAGATAATTTGTACTTAACAACCAGCCTGAACCCAGATCAGAGCTCTGGCTTTTATACTGCCAAACTCGGGGAAAATCTGAACAAAGTTCAAACTTCATTGCTAACACCCATCAACATAATGAACAGAACAAGCATCCGTGATACGACAGCACCAGCCTGTGAGGGAGGCTTCCATCCAGGGCCAGAAGGTTTCAGTTAACCTCCTCAACAATTTCCCCTTGCCAAATGTCTACACCAATGCAGGCAGAAGTGTGTCTTAGGGCACAGAAGATTCGAAGGCCCTTTATTGGGGAACAAAAGCAAAAAAGAGGAGGATGGTTATGAACTTGGTTGACCTGGTTGTCCATGGCAGACTCCCCCAGCTGTGAAACACAAGTGTGAATGCCCTTTAAGAGGACCGATGTGGCAGAGGCAGCCAGGCTGGGTGAGTGTATTGGAGGTTTAGAGATTGGGGACAGAGAGGGGCAGGAGCTGAGTGCATGGGTGAGCTGAAGGCCACTGCTATGGGCCACATGCCTGAGGAAGCAGCTGGTGAGGATTCATAGGTCCTGGGCACTGCTTGGACACAGCCTTCAGCATCTTGTAGTCACTGACTGCAGCCTGCTCTAAGACCCACGAGAGGCCTTCCAAAACTATTTACAGTATTCAGTTCTTGAGCTCCCCAGAGCCCAAATTTGTGCACCAAATATCTGTGCCCCAGGAAAGAGGATAATAAGGGCCTAATAAAAGAAACAATAACAGCATTCATTAATTCAGCAATCTGTTTTAAATCCCTTTCTTAAACCATTAACTATATCTTATAAACTCATCGTCTTACTTGTCTTTAACATATTGAGGTCCCTGGAGAGGGTACAGATCTGGCACTGTTTGTAGCAAGGAGTGTTCTGTGCTCAGGATAAAGGTGGTCCCGGTCATATGGATCAAGTGGGAGAGGAGGCCTTAGGTGGCTGCTTGTGAGCTCTGGGCACTGCTTGAAAGACTGGGGCACTACTTTCCTCCATGGGATGAAGGACATGGGTCTGCAAGGCAGTGGTGGAAATCACCAATACTGCAACGTGGGCACCAGGACTGAGAGAGAGCTGGGGCAGCACGGGCAGACGGGCAGAGTATCCCCTGCCCCAGGGGCAGCCGAGCATCACGTCTACAGTCAGCACAACAGCCTGGGACAGGGGCTTCAGGGGCTTCTCTTGCAAAATACAGCAGTGTAACCTTTGAGCTGCTAATCATTTTTCCTTTCTGGCAGCCAAAGAAATGTTACGAAAGAGTAATTCTCAGCATCCACTGTACCCTGAGGGTTAACAAACATGTGCAAGAAGAGCTCCAGATAGAGAGCTGGCAGCCTCTGCTTCTCCTTCAGAGTGTGGTGGGAGATCTACTGAGACTTAAGGCTTGATAGAAGCCATCTATTTTTTTTTTTTTTTAAGAAATAAGGTCACAGAAATTGTCAGAGGAGCGTGTGGAGCGATTATAGCAAAAGCATAGATACCTATTAGAGAAACTGCCTTATTTTAGAAGTGTGATTCTTGTTATTTTTACAGTAAGACTATAGAGCACAAAGTGTCCCCAAGAGCCAGGAAAAAATTTGGTGATTTGTGCAGGACAGTGACAGAAGTTTAGGCAGGAGTTTCTGGGCAGAAACCAGTGTCCACATGAGGCTTCTGACACTCATCTCACACAGTTCCCTGTAGGGACAGAGTCAGCAGATCCCATGGGGACATGCAATGCCTGTCACCCTGCCATGGGCTAGCTGCTCACAGCTGCTGCCATCGATGGTCACTTCTCTGTGACAATTGTTGCTGATCTTAGGGCAGTTTCTATATTCTGGACCTCTCCTTTGGCAGCCTTTTCCCTTCACTGGATAGAGAGGCTGAGGTTAGAGCCAGCCCAAAGACTGAGTTACTGTCTGGTGATGGCAGGGTAGGGGTACAGTGTTCAACAGGTGGCATGGGGATATCTCTCTGGAGCCAGGATAAAATAATGCCACCTCCTCAGCTGAAGATGTGACAGTTTTTCAATAAATGTGTCCACTGGGCCTCACTGGGAGCAAAGCCTCACCAGGGTGCCTGATTAGTGATATTTCCTCCCCCTGGGCCAGCAAACACCACAGGAACAGCACTGGTGGCAAAGCTACAGTGTCAGGGTGAGACTACAAGTGTAACCTGGTAACCTGGTCAGGACCAGTTTAACTTGCAGCAAGGTATTAGCTTCTTAAATAGTACTTTAAAATGGTGATGTGGAAGATGTGTTTTCAGAAAGTAGCTGAAGCAGAACAAGCTCAGATAATCATCAGCTTCAGTGTGTCTGTACAGCTTTGCCAGGCACAACCAGGAATGAAACCTCCCCCTGGGCTGACCTCCCCTGACCTGGCTTGTTCTGCTTTTCCCTGGTTTTCCATGCTCTGGGGGGATCACTGCTGTTCCCTCAGCCCGCTGCACAGACACTGTGCCATTTTCCTGATGTTTAAATCTTACTTTGCTCTGACAAACTGACTTACTCTTCCCTGAAGATTCTCTGGACATGGGAAGGGAAAGGCTCCTTCCAGGCAGCTTGAAATGCAGCACTGGGGCTGTGAGGCACACTGTAACATTTAGAAATTACATTTTTATGGTACTTGGCTAATTCAGGAGCTTACCAGAAAAACAGGCCAAGGCTTTATTGTCACCATGACCAGCTCCTAGCCTGCAGTGTGGGCAGTTTCCATATGGAGTAAGATGGATCTGGTGTACATGTGAGCAGTGAGGCACTGACGATAATGTTTGTTAGAACAGAGCAACATTTTTTTAACTTTGCTGTCTTCCCTACAGGCTGCAGAGGAAGTGACTAACTCCTGAACAGGCAGTCATGGACCTGCTGCTGAAAGATTTCAGGTATGTATTGGAAAGTAAAAAAGGTGCCTTGTCTAGTCCTGGTGATGTTAGTCAAGTATAAGTCATAGCACAACACCTAAGCCAGACTTCCCCCAGGAAATCACAGACTGATAATTTGGAGGGAGGAAGCTGTGGGAATTTTTTACACTAAAATAATAAAATAAAGGTCTCCAGCTGAGATATCCATTTCAAGAGATGAATGATAATTTGCCAGGACAGAGGACAGCTGAAATCAATAATGATACTCTGCTGTAATTTGTACTACTCAAAAGCCAGAGTCAAATCAGTGTAGTCACTAGGGATCTGTACCTGGTTTCTCTGAATGAGAATTTGTTCCATTAATCTGAGTGGCTTACAAGGAAGACTTTAATAACACAAAGAATTTGGCTCCAGTTAATAATAATAAAAAAAGACCTGTGAGTCTGTGTTTTTGTAACTAGTTAATGCAATGAGGCTTGGCAGAACTTGTGATTCCTTCTAACATGGAGAGTGGTTACCAACCCTATTTTTGTTCTGCAACCTGAAGTACAAAACCATGCTGGCCCTTCCTGTAGCTCTACATGGGTAAGACATCAAGTACTGCACCAAATTTCAACAGGGGAGCTGATATTACATTCCCCACTCAAACCAGGCAAACTCTCCCAGAGTCAGCTGTACAGTAAACGACCACAGAAGTCACTGCATAAAGTTAGAATTACCCAGAGGCCAGAACTGTCCCTTCTGACCCCAATGGCAATCAGGTTTCAGATTGGCTAAAGCTGAGATGCCCCTTACCTGCAAAGAATCCTCTCTGCTGCTCCTGGTTTCCTTTCTGATCAGCTGGAAAGGCAAAAACTGCAGAAAATGCTCTCAAAAGGTTAAAAAGAAAAAAGCTGACCAAGTAAGAAATGCTGACCAAGTAAGGATGAGCCCTGGAAGCTTTCTAATTCTCAGTTTGAGCTTGGACATGTGGAAAAAATAATATTCATGAAAGGACTTTCAGGCCTTCCCAGTCCAACTGAAGAGTAAGCAATGACAAGGGACACAGCAGAGAAAAAGAAGGAAAAAAAAAAAAAAAAAAAAAAAAAAAAAAAAAAAAAAGAGATAAATTCTGATTATCCTCCCAGCAGTTTTAACAAGGAAATTAGGACAAGATAACAGGCAATTTAATGCCAGCATCTGCATTGGAAAATTGGAGGTGACCACAAAAGGGATTAAATAGGACTGAAAAAACAGCTAGCATCAGTATGGGAGAATCATCAAAATAAGCCAAAAAGAAACAGCAACAGCAACCTTTGCTACTCGTCCACAGAAATGTCAAGAGAAAACACAAACCCATACAGCCACACAAAAGTGAAGCAAATTGTTATCTGGCTGAGAAGGAAGACATGTCTGGACAAGAAAAAAAACAATTGATCTCTGTGGGATAATCTAAGTCCAGCAAAAAGAAGAAAAAGGTTCAAGTAGTTCAGTGTTAAACTAAGAGGTTTTTTTCTAATTTATCTGGATTTTTTTTAAATTAAAGCAAAAAGCACCTAGGAAAAAAAATAAATATAAGTGCTATTGTTGCTTCAACGTGAGAGGTGTACAAGGCACACAGCCTAGAAAGGACCCACAGCACCTGCCTGTGGTCCCAGGCACCTCAAGGAACATCTCTGCTTTTAGAGAGCGGGTTAAAGAAGAGAAGGTGCACGGGGGGCTCCCTGTACCAGGGCAGCCTCCAGCACAGCCAGGAAAGGACCAAGGCTGGAGGGGACCAGAGCTGGGCTGGGTAAAGCCTGGGGGTCGCCGCCCAGGGTCTGCTGCCTGAATCCCCATCTCTGCCTGTAGGACAGGAGCCAGTGCTCTGCTCTGACACCGGGAGCTGGCCAGGGCTGTGCAGGGGACACTTTGTCACACACTGGGCCATGGGAGCTGTAATGGTGGCATGGAGGTAAAGGAGGAAGGTGGACAGACACAGGGCTGCAGAGGCACAGGGCTGCCCGCTGCCCGTGGCACTCGTGTCTGGGCTGAAGCAGCTGTGGTGGGGCTGCAGGTTCAGGATGAGCACAAAGCCCCTGCACCTGGCAGGAGCTGACTCGAAGGAAGAGAATGTAGTGAAATGAGGCAACCAGGTGCCACTAATTGCCAGGTAGTGGGCATGAGCTTGTGTTAAGCCCACCTGTGCCTGATTAGGGCGGGCCCCATGAGCAGGACCACGGGGCCAATAAAAGGTAAGGCTCAAACTCACAAACTCAGCTCACGCCCACTACCTGGCAATTAGTGGCACCTGGTTGCCTCATTTCACTACAAGAGAAGGTGTCTGGCATGGGATTAATTACAGCTGAGACATCTAGCAACTAATGGAGGGAAGCTGTGGAGGAGGGTGTTGGTGCGTGAGGACCTGGAGCCTCTTGTGCTGCAGAAGAAGGGCGGAAGCCCTGTGGTGGCTGCGCTCCATGTAGGCTCCAGGTTGCACAGACAGTTCTGCTTTGTCTCTGCCAGGAGGGGGGCCCTGCAAAGGTTTTATCAAAGAGGGAGGGTATAAAATCAAAGCTAACCAGCTATGGCTGTGTTCACCTTCTCTACCAGCCATGACTGCTGGGTGCTGCCTGGTGAGGGAGCTCGGCTTCGAGCAGGTGGTTGCACATCCCCACCCCTGGAGCCCGAGGCCCTGGGGAGTGCTGCTGGCTCTGGGGTGAGGAGCAGAGGGGCTGAGCTGGTGGAAAGAGTTGTGCTGGAAATGTGTCAGTAAGAGCTGCCTGGCCTTGAGGAATTTCGACTTAAAAGGTGAGGTATGTTTTTGAAGTGCCATCTGTATAGGGAGGAAACACAGGTGACTGCAGGGAGGGAGGAACTTGTGAGATGGCTCCTGTTTGTGGAGGGTTTAGGCTGGGATGTTTCATGGTCAAAGCTGTGGATGGGCTTACTGATGAGTTCTAATGAACTGTAGACAGTGCCTTACTGGGACAACTGGGCTAATTTTGGAAAGCAACCTCAGATCTGCTTCATGGTCCAGGGGCTTTGCCTCAGTGCTCATGTCCTCCTAGGGTAAACCTTATGCAGAGGGCACTGTCTGGGTGCTGAACAGGCAGAGCTGATGGATTAGGTGTTTTCTGGGATGATTTGTCACTGTTTTAGAAGAAACAGGGGATGGTGACCTTGTAAGCAAGCAGCAGCAGTAGCAGCTCCAGAGCAATGGAGCAGGTCTGCCCTTCACGTAACCCTCGTGTAAATGCTCCTTTTCAGGCATGAGCACATGACTGACCTCAAGTGAGTGGGCGAACTGTATTTTTATTGCTATAAAATGACACAGAGTTTAGTAACAAAAGCAGATTGGGCAGCTAGTGGGGATTTTTAATCACAGAGAAGATTCAGTGGTCGCTGAATGTTAATCCACAACTGTTTACAGAATCGCATTGTTCCTGCAATGTGTTGTTTTTCCTGTGCAGGAGTCAAAACTGTTTTTTAACACAACATAATGATGTATGGTTATTAACTGACTTCAAAAGACCATCTATGAAAATTACAGCATTTAGGAGATGCAGTAGCTTTATGTGTATATAGTGCAAACCTATATATACTGTTTATATAAATACATCAAGCTATGGAGGATATGTCCTACAGGAAACAAAGGGGGCTTGGTTGTATACTTTTGTTTTGAAGAATATGAAAATTTAGAACTAGGATTCTCCTTTATTTGATGTTAACTAATCTGAAGGAAAAAGGAAGGGCAGAGAAGGCATTGGGATGGGGCTCAAGCAGCTGACACACCAGTTTTATCTGCCTACTACCACACTGAATGTGTAACTGCAGGTAATGGCTGTTTCACTCCCACTCTTAATGTATAAATTTTACGAGCTCATGGGCTAACTATTACTTTTTAACCTAGAACTGTGTCTTCTGAAGAGCAAAGAATTAAAGGTGAAGTTGGCCTTTTTCAAACCTGTAAGATTTTGTTTGCAGAAACGAGGCCACAGGAGTGCAGCACCCCAGGTTTGGTCTGCAGAGGATTCCAGACTCTCCAGCTCTGCTTGGGATTGCTCACCCCGTGACCTCATAAGATGCTCAAGCCTCGTCTAGATGAAATCGGCTTTAACCCTTTCAAGCAATGTAAGCATGGAAATTGCTCAGAGAAGGTATGAGAGCTTCAGGACTTAAAGATGCTTAATTGGTTTATGAACCTAAACTCCTTAAAGAACTTAAGCTTCTGTGAAAAGGGAAGCTGGTTGAAATCCCCAGTTCTCTTTCCTGAAAGGCTAAGCCTAAGTGTGCTATAGGGTTCCAGCTCTTTGTTTGGTCATGACTTGACTCCTAAAAGCAGCCAGGCAGCCCTCTGGAGGGGATGGACTGCCTGGGTGGCAGAGAAGCAGCTATGGTCAGGTCATCTTGTTCACTAGTTACTTTGGACTATTGAATTGGTTGCTGAAAGCAGCAACTTGGGAAGGTCTGAGCACTCTTTCGTTTACCCTAGGAACCAGGAAAAGAGACCCATGAGAAGTGGCAACCAACAGGTCTATTGACAGGTGGTGCCTTTGTTTCTTTTGTCTTAGTTTTGGGGTTTTTTGTTTGTTTTGTTTTTATTGTTTGGTGCCTTTTGTGATTAAAATGCCCACTTCTCATTTTAACAAGGTAAGATCTTTAGCAGTCAAGGTGTGTGCAGTAAATTGCTTTGTGCTCAGATCTTAATTTTTGTACCACTTCCTAGTGCTGAGTCCAAATCTTCATTTCTGCTTTGTGCAATGTTAGAAAGATGCTGGAGCTGCTGTCCCAGCATCCCTCTCAGCAAAGCCATGTGGGAGGTAAAGTCCCTTCCCTAGTCCATCTTCCACGATTCCATCAGCCCTTTAGCCACAGAGTGTTCTGGGCCCTGTCCAGGTTGTGCTGGGGCAGCAGGGCCAGCATGGGGAGGAGGGTCTGTGCCAGCCTGGCCACCCCACAGACAGCATCCACATAACCTTGCACGAGTTGCAAGGTGACTGTTGTTTAATAGGGCTTAGGTTCCTGCCCCATGCATGTTATATGGTCCATCCCTGTACCACTTTCCCCCACTGCCTCTTTGTGCCCCCTGTGAATTCTGCAGCAATTCTTTGGTGTTTGTTGCCAGGTTATCAATAAAAACAGTGAATACACCCTGTCTTGGACCTGCACAGACATATTCCTTGCCCACAAACCTTCCATGACTAAATATCAACAAATGACTGGCAGATGTACAGAGACTTCCCATCCTTCCCAAGCCACTGAATAATGTGTCAAATTTAATTTTTAAAATGTTTACAGTCTCAGCTGACAGCTGCACTGTGCAGCAGCAGCAGCAGGGTGAGTTGCACCTACGTGCTGTGTTCCCAGAGCCACAGTGAGGTGCAGTGAGAGCACTGACAGACCCTCCCCCCAGACTGAGTGTGGTGTTACAGACATAATTGAAACTTGGCTGGAAGTTACATGCTGGTTATTAATATACAGAGATAGAGAATGTTTAGATATGACTGGCAAGGATATGCAGGAAAAGGCATAGATTTATTCATGAGTTAGTGTTGGAAGAGGACTCTGTTGCTCAAGGCTCAAATGAATTTCCCTTTCCCATCCAGCAGTCGTGCAAACAAAAAAAAATCAGCTTCATCCCAAAGATGGGATACATTTCCCTTGAGGAAAAGAGGAGGATTTAAAAGGCTCAGGCACTGTACTGGGGCACTCAAGTGCGTTTGAAATGTTCAAAGTTGACAAACTACCAAGATGAAAAGCAAGTTGGAACTAAATAGCAATTGGAATGAGAACAGAGGAGACTTCCCTGAAGATGTTTAATAGGTCACAGAGGGCAGGTTTTGTTCCGGAGGGCTGGATGGGGTCTCATAAATTACAGTTCCTCTTTTGCCTTTTTTTCTCTTCTCTAAGAAAAGGAGAAGCAGGGGACCTGGGAACTGCAGATATGTAACTGTGGCTTGAGCAATGAGGTAGGCTTTTTTGAAGCTAAAGACAAATTTAAAAACTGTAATTTTGTGAGGTGCAGGTTAGGCTTGCAACATGACTGAAAAAAATCTGTTTAATCTGCGGAGAATGTACCCAGACTGACACATGACACTGAAAAGGTTTAAAAGGTTGGATAATGTTTGGGGGGGTGTTGATATTTTTTTATGTATGGTGAAAGCTGTCCCCACTTCTGAAGTTGTTGATTATTTTCTTCTTCATGCAAGAGGGGTAAAAAGAACCCAACCAACACCCTTCCCCTCAAACCCTGCGCCCAAGTCTTTCATCTGACAATTCCTCCAAATCAAGGGTGATTCAGATACCAGTTCCTTCTTAGCTAACCACAAAACTTCAGTGGTTTGGATAAAAGGGAACCATGGTCTGAGTCATCCTAAGTTAGCATTTGGTTGGCAAAACCAAAACCATGCCTGCAAGATTTTCTAAAAGTCGAAAAAACCCTCTGCCTGTCTGCCAGAAAAGTTACCACAACTTCTCTTGTTTTCACAAAAAAAAGCAAGCACCACAGGATATTTTGACTGATAAATTTAATGTGGTAGCAATTAAGTTATGCTATGTCGGTTTTCTTTGTATTTTGGGTTTTTTACTGAGATATCAGCCTGTGAAGAGGCAGCAGCTATTTTTTTCCCCCATAATTGCATCTGTTTCAGAGAACAGACAGATGTTGGGCTGAAATTCATTATGGTATTCATAAACTCCACTGGGATCTGATGACCTAGTAACATATAGCTACTGTTCCTTGCAAGCATTTAAAATGGTTGCCACTCTGAATGAAGAAATAACTTTGCAGAAGATGGAAGGGAAGAGGAGAGAAAACTTAGAGCTACGGATGGCTGCAGAATAGTAACATGAAATAATAATATAAAATGTATGAGTTCAATTTATTTCAATAAATCATTTTGCTCTTAATTTTGCCAAACTGACAGCTTGCCCTCTTGCCCTGGCAGATACTTTGCTGGTGCTCAGATATGAGGCATACAGGCAAAGTGAAATACCTGGTGATGAAGAAAAGTAGAATAGGAAAAACTCTTATGGGGAGACAATGTAACAGCAACAGCTTTCACACAGGGAAACATTATCTGCATGGTTCAAGTATTGCTGCACAAATTGAAGATTGAGGATTCAACTGTCTGAAGCTGAGTCCAAAAACCAGAAGGGTAAAACAGCATTAGTCCAGAAGGTAGAACTCCTTTCTCTGGAAGTGTCTGTGTGGCTGTTGTCAGGGATAGCAGGGACATGTGCTGGGCTGGCAGGAAATGGGAAATTTCCAACAGCAGCAGCATTATTACTTGAGAAACTCCAAAGTTTGCTGAAACAATGCTGTGAAGTCACGGGTCATGCAGTGAAAAAGGGTTATCAGCCCTGCAAGGAGAGGGTTCCTCCTGCTGAGTGAGATCCACAGGGACAGGCTGGGCTCAGGCAGGCTCGTTTGTGCACAGCTGAAAAGAAAACAAATTTCTGCAAGAGTCCCATTAGAGCAGTGTTAAGGCTCATGCAAGTTTTGTGGAAGACCTATATTTTAAGTTTTACCCTGAGAAGTGAGGTGGACATCCTGGCTATGATTTATAGTAGTGAGAGGCACTTTTTCCAGCTTGCCTGTCCACTCAGGAATCCTTTGGGAAGGAAGCTGTTTGGTCTCATTTTGGATATCCTGTGAAACTGAACTAGCACAGCTGCCAGGAACTGAGAAAAGTTCTTTAATTTTTAAAGAGTTGAAAATTACTGTATGTGCTCCCACGTATTGTACGGGAAATGACTGGTTTGGTTTGTTTGTCTGGATTTCTGGTATTCTCAGTTTACTCAAGGTAGTACCCTGTCTAGGTCCTGATGCAGTACCTTCTGCAAAGTGCAAATCAGGAGACAGACTCAGGTTTAAATATTACTTTCTGGCCCAGCCTTCATGTGTTTGGAATGGAGTGAAATTTTCTTTAGTTCAAATAGGAGTAAGCATGAGAAATATTCAGAGCCTGATCCAACAAGCCATTGAAAACAAAGACATCTTACTGTGATTTCCAAGCACTGCAGGGATGGGGCACAGAAATACTGGTAGAGGGAGGGGTTGGTGGTTCATCTCTCAGCATTTTTTAGCTAAATTGGAATGTAAGTAACTATGTGTCCATGGCCTTAAATCTTTCCCCTACAATTCAAAGTATTTTTGCAGCAGCTGTGTGATGTTGTACTGGTATTTTCCAAGGTGTGTCCTGATGGAAGTATTCTTGACTTCTCTGTGTTCATCAAATACAACTCATGACATTGTGTGCCTGCCACCAAGCTAGCACAAAGACATATCCAAGCTGTATACAATCCTCAACAGTTTTGTAATGTGTAATCTTGTTTCTGACAGTCTAGCAAAGCCACCCACGGTACTAAACCCTGTGCTATAATTGGAAACGGAAGGGGACAACTTTAAAGTTAGTGTCTGGCCTAATAAAGCAAGATTTTTTTATTCTTGTACTCTAGGACTTCATAAAAACCATTAGTAGCAATAAATCACTTCCAGAATGATTCTGTGAATGGTAATGAATTCAAGCAGCAGCCAAGAGACCCTACTCATGGATGAAAGTTGGGTTTAATACCATGCTGGCTGTTGCCACCCATTGACTCTCCTGTAATCAGCACTTAACAGCTGGTTCTGGTACAACTAAATGAGACAAAATGTTTTCTGAAAGCATTAGTCAGTCTAATGATCTGCCTTTTCCAGCAATCCAGAGAGAGCTTCTGGAAGGGGAGGGTGAATTCTGTAGTTAGAAGCAGTTTTAATGGGCTTTTGTGACACTTTCCTGCCTCTCTGTTAAGGGTTATGCCTCTAAATAGATGTCTAAAATGTTTAGTTCACATAAAAACAGAAGTTCTGGGGATTTTTTGTAGAGAAACAAGATAAACCAGGTGCCTCGAGTTGCCAAAGAGTGGGTATGAGTCCACCTGTGCCTGGTTAGGACAGGCCCCCTATTACCAGGAGGCCAATAAAGGTGGGACACACAACACAGAGAGAAGCTCACTCTTGTGCGAGGCAATGGAGAAGCCAGCAGCTCGTCGAGCCTCAGGAGCAAGAAAGGCTCTCCCTGCTACAATTTTTGTACAGGATTCTTATTCTGGGAGAAGGTGCTGATGTCTGAGTCTGTGTCAGTCACCTCTGGCACTGTCAGAATGCTATTTCCGTACAGAAAGTAAGAAAACTTCCAGCCAAAGAAATCTCTCAGGGTGAGTTTGGTGCAAAGGAAAGCTGATGTTCATGTGGATCCTGTTTGAGTCTGGAGAAAGTGCTGGGGAGCCATTCCAGAGATGAGTCCTGGGAAAGGCTGGTATGTTGGGGTCAGGCTCTCTGCCATGAACTTGGAGTGGGGAACAAAGGAGCTCACCATGGGGTTTGCCTCCTTCCTCTAGCAGAGACACTAACTTGAACTTTGGGGTTTCTGAGCTCTCTTTTGTCAAGCTGGCATTTGGACCCTGGAAGTTCTGGGAAGTGTATATAGAAGTCTGTACATACTGTGACTCCACCTCCATGCCATGAGCTGCTGATCCTGGATGGTCCCACAGCCATGGAAGCAGCAGGGATTTCCACCCCCTCTGCACAACCGGGGAGATTATTTCAAGGAGAAGATCCTCTGTGTCTTGAGTTTTTCTGAGTATTAATTTCTATGAATTTACAGTTTAGAGAACTAAAAAAGTGCTGGAAAGAGTTTGTCCAATTCAGACTGAAACCACGTTTTAAGAAGCTGTTTGTTTCCTGTAGATGGGAAATCCTGTTCTGAGTTATCCTTTTGGTTTTTCCCTGCTAGCTTCACACCTGTAGCTGAGACTGTGGTGTAAACAAAGCTAAAGGAAACAAGGCAGCATGGCAATTTGAGCCTCAAGTTTAAACACTCTTTTCCTTTTATGAGCATCACATCTGGCAGTGGCAATTACTATTAGTAGTAGTGCTATGGGCCCAAAGCTGAGGCTGGGGAGGTGTGTGCAGATAGAAGAGCTGAGGATTAACCCTGCACTTCTGGGGTACAATGGCATTTCCTTTGCTGAAACAGAGGAAGTTCTTCCCCCTTCATGCTTGCACTTCCCTTTTTAATACAAAACATCCTTTGCATGCTCACAGATATTAGAAAGGTTTTTCTGTCACGTCTGTGGTTGCTGAATTTGGCTACAGAGATTTGACTATGTCTGTTGGAGAGGAGAGCTGTACTGATGGCATTTAATTGCCTTGAGTTTTGGGTTCGGTTTTTGTTGTTTTTGTTTTTTCTTGTTTTGTTTTTAATTGCATTATTCATAAGGAATCCAGTTCACTTTTCATTATTGGTACGGTGAATGACCAACAGTCAGGTTGCACTAAGGCATTGGATTTCCTGATTTCTGGAAGCTATTCTGCCATGTGGCTTCATGCAGGCAAGGAAGGTGTGACAACTCTCTTGCAAGGCATCAATAGCACCATCACCCTGTCTGTGCAGTGCTTAGGGGAGGGCTGGAGCAGACACAGGGCATGGGGTTGGGGGGGACACTTGGAGCACAGTTTCAGTTTCTGCAGAATTGGTGATCAGGCTGGTGATGAAGAACTCAGGGCTTGCAAATCTGGTTCTACTCTGAAAAGTCACCATGTCCTTGTGGCTTTTTCACCCTCAACAGATCTGCTTTGAATGTCAGTGACAAAACCAGCTGTTGCTTCTGGTAAGCCTGAAAGGTCTTTATGGGGGAAAGATGCTCTGGGTTCTTCAGCAATGCAGGAAGAATTGTTTCCAAAACTCTTCTCACAGTGGTGTGAGTGGGACTGGAGTGTCCAGAGAAACTCTACAAGCATCAGGGTTCACTGGAGGGGAGGCAATGAAAAGTAGTGATAAAAACAAAAGCATGTAACAAAGGGATACTGAAGCAAGCCTGCAGAAACATGAAAACCACATCATACTACTAAAACCATATTTGCCTATCATTTTTGGGTAGAGCTTCCTAACAAATGGAAATTAATCCTCAGGTTTGAGCACTCGCCAGAGGTTAGCAAGTCAGGTAGGATTAATTTTGGGAAAGAATCTCAGAGATGGACCAAGACGGAGGGTGGCTGGTAGGCAGCAGCCAGGAGTTTCACACCCTGTCTCACCAGGGAAGCAGGAAGGAAGTGGAAAGTGGCAGGAGACAAAGGACAAGTCTGAAGGTTAGAGAAGAGATAAAGAGGGATTGTGAGAAACAGCACAAGCAGAAAGGCTAATGATGGATTTATGTAAGGCAGGAAGGCTATAATGGGGAGAAAAACTGTGGCTTAACTTTATCAAAGGTGGTGTGAGGGCCAGAATTTTCTAAATGCTGCCCAGGGGAGAAGGGTGGCTAGACACAGAGAGGGGCTTGGACTGGGCTGTTACTGCATGTGAATTTCTGCCCCTATTGTACATAGCTGCATTGTGCACATCTAGTTCTTCAACAAACTTATGCTTTAATGCAGTAATCAGCCTCAAATCTTAGTGGCACATCAATATATTGGCCTACAGACTGAGAAAGAGCAAAAAGACAGGGTCACTTTAGCAGATAATATACCCAGCACGGGCTGTTTTAAAAGAATACTTTGGAGCTGAATCCGTCAGCATTTATTTCAAGGAAATTGCTAAATGCCTTTATTACAACACTGCCACTCTGCTGCTGGTGTTGTGTCTGCTGTGGTGTGCTCATAGGCACCAAGGATGCTTTGACAACTTTATCTTGATTTCATGTCTGTGACTGAAAATACTGATTCAGAATTTTGTCCCCTTTGCTTGCTATCTTTGAGGAGGACAATGTCCCAGTCCTAAGCATTGTTCAAGAATTTTCAAGGACTTAATCTCAGAAATGTGTATTACCACTGACTTTTGTCTTTAAGTATGAGGTCCAGAAATATCCACAAGTTCTTCCACCCTATGACAGTTGAGTTGTACACTCTCATGTACACAAGTTCTTTCTGCAGTTGTAATCACAGAGTGAAGGGGACTGCAATGGGCAGCAATTGATGGTGATGTGCAACCCTGAAGCTCACTGCAGCTCTTTGGGGCATGCCCTGCTCTGGACCCTGAGGGACTCAAAGAGTGGTTCAGGTTGGCAGGGAAGGTTCTTGTCCAACCTACCTGCAATGGGCAGACATCTTCAACAGGATCAGGTTGCTCAGAGCCATCTTCAACCTGACCTTGGCTGTTTACAGGAATGGGGCTTCTACCACCTCTCTGGGCAACCTGTGCCAGTCTTTCATCACCCTTAATGTGAAAAATTTGTTCCTTGTTTCTAGTCTTAATCTCCCCTCTTTAGTTTTAAACCATTAATCCTTGTGGTGCTGCTACAGGCCCTGCTAAAAAGTTTATTCCCATCTTTCTTTAAATCTCCAAGTACTAAAAGGCTGCAATAAGGTCTCTCTGGGGTCTTCTTCCCAGGATGAAGAACCCCAGCTCTCTCAGCTTTTCCTCATGGAAAAGATGTTCCAGCTCATGTCCTCCTGGTTGCCTGTGTTGTGTGTGGGGCCAGGCTCCACCGTGACTGTGGCTGCTGTGGCACACGTGTGGCTCTGAAGTGGGAGCAGCATCGTGTCACCTCTGTGGGCTTGCATTTGCATATATTTATCTGTATATATAGTCACTTTCAGGAAACAGTCTAGGAGTGTTTGCTTTTTTTTGTTTTCAAATGTAGTTTTCTGGGTTTTGAAGGTGGGGTTTGTTTGTTACTTAGTTTATTTGTTTGTTTTATATGGCTGGTGTAATTTCTCTCAGCCTGGGGCCCCGGACTGTCCCTGTGTGCTGTCTGCGAGGGGAAGCTCCTGGCTGACAGCCGGGAGCCCCTGGGCTCTCTTCCCTCCCGCTGCCCCTGGGCGGCTCTCGGTCAGGCAGCAGCGAGACCCCAGACTTGGGGTCCCTAACCCTGAACCCCCTTTTCTCTCCGCACCACCACCCCTCCAGATCCCTCCCTGCCCCCTGCAGCCCTCCGCAGACTCCCTCCTCCCTCTCCCCTCACCCCCTGCCCCGTTTTCCCCCTCCCCGCTCCGCCACCGGCCCCGGGGGGGTGTGGGGGTAGCGCTTGCTGATCCCCCCTTCACGGCCCGCGGCAGGTGTCCCCCGGCCCCCCCGGCACGGCACGTCACTTCCTCGCAAACTTTTCCCGAGGAACTGTCTCCCTCCAAGTTGCCGCCGGCGGCCGCCCGGCCCGGGGCTGCCTGCGCGGCCGCTGAGCGGGGAGGTTCCTCCCGGCCGGGCATGCCCGTCCGCCCGCCCGCCGCACCGTTAGCGCGGGGCCGCCGCTGAGGGCCGCGCCGCGGGGCAGCGCCATGGCCCGGGACTGCGCCGCCCGCAGCCTGGACGGCATCGACCTGGCGGCCCTGCGGGTAAGGAGGGAGGGAGGGGGACGGCGGACCGGGAGACCCCCGGGCTGGGGGCTGCTCCTCGCCTGCGCCGCTGGGCTCTGCGAAGGCTTCACCCGATTTTTTTAATTCCCCCACCCTCCTCCCCTCCCCGTGTATCTTGAGGGGGTTTCGCTCTGCCGCGTTGAGCAGAGACCCCGGCGCTGCGGGGTACGGGTGGGACAGCCGTGCCGGTGTCAGCGCGGTGTCCCGGCCGGCCTGGCCGAGGAGAGAAACCCGGTACCGTACAAACAGGCGGTGCCGGAGCAGCGGAGGGGAGAGGGTTCGGTTCGTGCTGCCGAACGAGGAGCCTTGGGTCCCGGCGGAGCCCGTCAGCCCCGAGCCCGCCCGGTCACAGGCGGGACAGAGAGGTCGTGGTCCCCGAGCTGTCGGGATGGTCCCGGGGAGCGCTGCGCTGCTCGGCCGGGAAGGATCCCCCGGGGAGGTCCGTCCCCTTTCAGGATAACACATAATTCCTACTTATGTTCTTAGGGGTGATGTGAATGCTGTGGAGTGAAAACAAATGAGAAATCAGGATTTTCTGGAAGAAAACGTGCGGGGGAGGGGTGGGAGGTTGTTTTTTGTGGCTTTTTGTTGAGGCTTGGGCTTTTTCTTTTTTTTTTTTCTCCAAAACCAAAAAAATCAGCATTCACCTCATTTGTTATGATTTTTTTCATTATGCTCTTCTGTCTTTACATTTTTACCATAATCTAAACGTTGACCACATTATAAAAGCCACTCTGTTAGTGTTTCACCTCCACAAGCAGTTAACAGGGTTGTGTATGATGCCCCTTAATTTCACTTTGTGTTTTTTACCTAGAAGCTGAGCACCCATCAACCCTGTTCAACCAAGTCAGTTTTTTTCTGGGGCACCCTCCACAGAAGAGGGAAGAAGAGTTCAGTTGTGACTAAAAGCAGTCAGTCTCAGACAGTGAAACCAAAGCAAGCTACTTTCTAAAAATATCAGGGAAAAAAAAGAGGGCTGGGAGAAGCCTTTGCAATAATCACATGGTGAGAAGGGTGTTCCAGACAAGAGGCTAAAAGAAGAAAGGCAGCAGAGACAGTAATGTTTGTGAAGATGGCACAGGCTGCTGGCTAGGCAAGCAGAAGTTTAACCTGGCTCTGCTCAGTGAGACAAAATGATGAAAGTTCTTCTTTAGAGCTTTAGTGGGTGAATCTTACCTCCTGAAGTAAATGATAAGAAACCACTGTAAGTCAAAACTGTCCAGTGCAGAAGACTTACAGATCCCTTCAGCCTAGCAAGTTCAAGCCTTGGTAGCAGAACAGGACACAACTATTCTTTCAGAGGAGACCTTTTCATCAACTCAGGAGCCTTAGTTTAGGGTTTGACTTCATCAGGAAATGGGACATGAGTGAGGCTGGGCTGTAGAAATTATGTGGAGACAAGTGCTTTACTTTTGCCATGTCTTAGGTGTTCCTGGAGCCAGTAGGAGCTGCCTGGTGTTGTGCTCCCACCAACCTCACTACCACCAAGAAGTCCAGTGAGGAGGCATGGCTGTGGCTGGTGTTTTCAAACAGCATGAGCTGGCCTTGCTCCCCTTCAAGTGGATGCTCAGCAGGGCTTCCCCCTTTTCCTGAGAAGAGATGGTTTGTGTGGTGGTTTCCAAATATTACTGGAGCATCTCATTGGGGTTCTTCTGTCCCGGGTTCATCAGGACAATCAGATGCTTTAGAAGCTGCTGATCTCAGTATTATGTGCTGAGGTGTAGAGGTCCTGTAGAAGAACTTGAACTTCAGGCACCTGTATCTTGTTTAGCTGCAGAGATTGTGAAAGTGAGTTTCTGTTGGGCTCTTGTTTTTCATTCTGCTTTGCAGCGAAGATGGATGTGGCCTGGATGCCTCTAGGTCAGCAGTCTGGCTCTTGCCTTTTGAATACTCTGCAGATGACTTGCAGGCAAGCAAGAAGGCCACCATATGGTACAATGCATTACAGTAATTAACCTTAAAGTGATGAATGTTCAGGCCAGGATTTTGGCATCTGTCAAAGTGAACCTTGCAAGTTGGCAGGGGTTGGCTGGGGAAGGGGTAGAGGACCACAGGGCTTAAAAGGTAGCTGAAAGGAAGCTGAGAAGAAGCACTACATCACAGATAATACCAAACTCCAAGATAATTAAGAAGTTGGCCCATTGTGAAGAATGCCAGCAAACGATGCAGTACTGATATCCAAGCAAACAAGGGCAATCCAAGGACCAAAGTCAAGGCTCAGATTAATATCCTTTAACAAGGCTCGATTCACTACGGTGTCCTGATTAAAAGAAGAGAGATGGCCAAGTATTTTGGCTGCACTCAGAGCTGCAGAGGCTTGAGGCATTAATGCTAGCAATTGGCTAGCAAAGACAGGGCAGGATTTTGCCTGTATTAAAGTTAATGCTAACATTTATTTAGATAATTGTTTGGGGTTTTCCTTGAGTGTCTGAAACCTTCAGAAGCAAGCTGTTGAGATGCTAAATCAAAATTAAATGGATTGGAGGGAGAGAGAGAAGATGATTTTGAAGCTTATTAAACCATTGTATTTGTGTAATAAATAAGCTTAGAGAAGAAGAGCAAGGACAAAGGATGCATTTAAGAGAGGCACAGTTGCAAACCCTGAGGTGAGAAATATATTTCAGATTCCTGTAGATTTCCATGCACTATGGACACTTCTTAATTCAGCAGTGCTGCTTTCTGCAGAAGAGGTGTGTAAATGGGGAGCTGCTCGTGCTGCCTGAGAAGTACAGTAGGTACTGTGCATGGGGGCCCTGGTCTGGAACAGTTCCTCAGGGAGCTGCTGTGAGGTTTACTGCATGGACCACGTACAACCCAGCGCTGTGGGAAGGGTGCACATGAGGCAGAGGTGTTTAGAACCAACCTGTTTCTTTATCAGCAGCAATGCCAATTAATTATTTCAGCTCTTCTGAAGCAGAGTGCATGACTCATTTATATCCAAGAGTAGTGGAAGTGAAAAATGAAGACATGAGAAGGAAGCAAAACACTTCACAAAGATCCCAGTGTTGCAAGCACTCTTTTGCTTGTGCTTAGCTCCATACACAAGTGGTCCCAGTGGTTACCTTTTGTGTGAGGGCTTTTGGCATTGGGGTTGAAGTCTAGAAGGTCATACCTTACTAACTCATCTTAAAAATAAGAAACAGAAATTATGCAGACTGGCCTATGTATGGGTCATAAGTAAGTGATTTCATCTGGTTTGTGCATTGTTAGTTAGTTGGGGGTTTTTTTTCAAAAAAAGAAGTCTTAACCAAGGAAGCATAAGATTAAAACTCATTTAACTTAAAGGCAATAATAAATTAACTTTCAGTTGTGGAAGTCTGTTCTGTGTTGCTCTGACAGTGAAAGCTATTGCCATTTATCAGAACAGTTATGCCAGTAAAGGCCAAAGCTGCTCAGGAAAAAGCCTCTATATTTCCACTGGGATTTTGCCTAAGTAAACTTTACCATACCAGATAGAAATAGAGCATTATTTATAATAAAAGAAAGTGGAGAAGTTGCTTGATACCTTAAAAGAAAAAAAAAAAAAAAAGTTTTGCAACCAGGGTCATAAAATTGTACTTCTGAGATAATGTTTTCCTGTATTGCACCCCTCAGCAGTACCAACAGGCATCAGCTGACATGAGAGATTGCTGAAACAGATGTGGTAAAACTGACATATGGATTTAATAATATTTCATATAAATCTCTCAATGATATCATCCCAAGAAATGAGCGGACTGATAAATGACTCAGCCGGGAATCAAGAAACTGGTTTATTTAGTTTTTAATGTTTTTATGTAAACCTCCTTTAACTGAAGCAACAAATTTCTTAAAAACGAGGTGCACATTTCCTTGCCCATGCCTTGCAACAAGATGGTCTTCCTATATCTGTAAGGCTGCAGCATATCATTACTGGGGGAGGGCACCTGCTGCAGTGGCTGGTTTAGAGCAACTGGTGCTAAATTAGTAGCACAAAAGTTGGTTTAAGTGATCCCTGACATTGGAATCTTTTGTGTAAATTTACAGTAATCTAGTTCAGGTTCCATGCCACAACTTCAGTACATCAGTCAAATTTGCAGCTGAGCATTCCCAGCCTGCCTGTAGTGTTAAGATTGCCTGGGACAGTACATTTTCCTGTTTTTTAAAGTAATTAGGCTCAGGTGCTTTATAAAGTAGTTTTTCAATTCTGTTGCTTAGGTTCTTTCCTTTTCCTTGTTACATTGCTGGTTCCAAGTGTTTCATAGTAGAAGACAGCAGTTCAGCCTCCAGGCCAGCTCAGTGTTTTAAGGCTTAGAGGAAGTCTCAAGTTTATTCCTTATTCTACTGGTAAGCTGAGGCTGTTGAATTCTTTTTATTTGTCCCCCATTTCCATTTACATGTTGTATCTACAAATCTTCATGGAGTTGTTTTGTCCATCGAGTTTTGAGTGGCTTGATTGAAAACTTTAATATTAAATGTATTTACCCTTCAGTGTGTAATACTGATCATCAGGAGATGTGCCACAGATGTTTTAATTTTGATTGTGTGCAGTTATGTGCCATTACAAACTGGCTGCTTTGCTGCAGATTATGTTATTTCTTTTGCTTCTTGCAGGACCCTGCAGGAATATTTGAACTGGTGCAGGTTGTTGGAAATGGGACATATGGACAAGTCTATAAGGTTTGGATGCCTCTTTGATTTACGATGCTTTTCTTGGTAAAGCTGTTTTTCCTAAAATGACCATTTGAGAAGGCAGACAATATTGTTCCAGTAATAGTCTGTTTTATCTTGCTGTCTTTTCTGTGTCACTTGCAAAACTCTGTGCCCCTTCCTTCTGCCCTGTTTTCCTGTCTTTTCACTGCCATGGGTCAGGTAAGTGTGTTGGCTTTTGTACTGACTTCCCTCTGCCCTGCTTTTTCTATCCTGTGATTATTTTCTTTTTTTTCAAAATTATTTAATAGATGGCTGGCACAAATTAATATCAGCAATGGATAAATTTGGCCTGGAGTGAGTGGGGAGCTCAGCTAAGATTAGAACAGCAGTTCAAGACAGAGGTGTCAATTAACCCCGCTCAGCAGGCAGGCTGTGAAGTTTTTGATTTCCATTATTACCTTTTTTGCTGTGATATCAAAGCAGAACTACCAGTCCTACAGCAATTAAACCTTGTCTGCAGTAACATACTAGGTACAGGGTGCAATGCTCTCCCTATCTAGTTACAAGAACTAGCTTAGAAAAGTGTGCTTTTGCTGCTTTTCCTTTGCTTTTTTGTGCCTTTCCTAAGAACAATCAGACATGATAAAATAGGGAACCGAGTGTGTTTTTTTCCCATTTGGAGGAAGAAGACGGAGGAAGCAAAAGTCTGTGCTGCTGAACCCTTGGAGGTAGATCAGAAGATCAGTGGCATTGGGGGAAGCTGTCTGGTCTTGCTGCTCCACCTCATCCCACTGCCAACGAGCATGATAAAGAAGTCTGTGTCAGGGCAGGCTCTTTCTGCATTGATCCCCTGCTGCAGGAAGAATGCAGAAAAGGGTCCTCATGCAGAAATGCTCATCCTTCTCCAGGTTCCAGTGTGTCACATTTCAGCCCATCCTCTCTGGTGGCAATACTGCTGTGATTGTGTTTTAGTTTCCCTTTGAAACTGTAGATACCCTTCTGAAGATTCTGGAAAATCCTCTGCAGAAGCAGTTCTGGGGAGGTCGTGCTTTCTCCCATTGCATTTTTTTTTAAATTCAGTTGTATGTCAGAAGCAGGATCTTTCTCATGCAACTTTGTTGCTGAGTTGTTTCTGAGACTGGCATACAGATACTGAGGTCAGTGATACTAAGTTAAAAATAGAGGCCCAGGGGTCCACATGGACGGGTTAGAAGCTAGGACATATTCAGGGGTGCTGTTGTCAGTGTCACCACAGAGTTTGCTACCTGTGAAAAAATATTAAAGCTTCCAAATGGCCTTTGAAATAGCTGCCTTTCTTTTCATGCCTGGATTTATTTTATGTTGGGAGAGGAAAAAATTCAATCTAATTTTATTCTAAGGATGGTGAGAGTGAATCAGCTGCTTAATCGTGGCAGAAAGAGGAAGGAGCAACATAGTTTGCTTCTCTGCTTCAAATGAAAATGTTTTGAGCTATTGTGTGGCTCACCAGAGCGTTAGTTGCCAAAATGTGTAAGAAATATGGACAATGACAATTAAATATTGTAACTAAAGACTGCTCTCTGCTGAGCATGCAAGAGACCAGAGTCTGATGCCTCTGGATAATGGGTGATTTGAAGCTCTTCTCATTCTGTACTTGGAATGGCTGCAACATCTAAGCAGGGCACTGAGACAGGGTCATGCCAGGCTGAGGGGAAGCTTTGTGCCCGTGTGTCACGCGATGGAGAGCTGATGGGCTGGGTGACCCTGGCTCCGTGCAAGCACACCCAGCACAAAGGCTTTGTTCATATAAACACGTGATCACTGAATGTGTTGGGTGTTTTGCTGAGACTTGCTTAGGGGATGGAGCTGCTCTTTGTGGGAGGATAACAGCGAGCCTTGCAGCTGAAGAAGACAAATGATGACAGCTGAGGTGGAAAGACACAAAGTGTGTGCTCCAAACTGCAAGCAGTCAGCTCGGTCTCCACTGTGAGCAGGTTTCACACAGCCCAAAGCTCCCATGTCTTTGGAAATATCAATGCAGAACATGTTGAGCAGCAAGTGAATGTACTCAGCTGGTATCTTCCTGGTGCCAGCCATGCAACCAGACCAAATGTCTTGCTTCCTCTGAAGCAGCTGCAATGGAACAACTGCTTCTGAAGTGATCATAAAAAGTTAGGCTCTGGTACCCACTTTTCTTTTTCAGTGCTGTGTAATATGTCCTTCAGTCTATACAATGCTAGAACTGATGGAGTTAATTAGGGAATGCTGGTGTAATTTTGTACTTTGTCTACTACAGGCATGTGATCATAAATATTTAAGTTACAAAGTACTGGGAGTTATTCACATAAAGTACTCATGTCATTACAGCACTTCTTTTAATCTCAAGAGGTGTCAGTATCTCCCCTACATTCAGAAATAGATACACATAGTAGTTTGCACATAATCAAAGCACAGCTTGTTTCAGGCTAAATAAACTATGTCCAAGATTACTAAATTGCTTGGTTGGCTGTGAAGATGATTCATAAGGCACTGTGTCTTAATATCTACAGCTCCATAAGAATGAAAATAAAATTTAGACGATTCATCATTAAATTTGGAAAACAATGTTTAACAGATTTATTGAAGGAGAGTATTGTTCATGCTGAATTATTCCAGGCTAGTTCCACTTCAGTGTCTTTTTAAATTAAATGGAAGAGGTATAAAATATACCCATGATAATGCTGGAGCTGTCTAGAAATGTCATGAAGTCAGGATTTGCATATACTAACTGACCAAAAACTAGCAGATTTTTTGACAATTTATGAAGTAGTAGGACATAAATATGCCAGTAATGACAACCTCAGCCTTTTGAAAAGTATGATTTAGATACTGAAAAATCAGATGGTACCCAGAAGTCATGAGACTTAAGCTTCTTTATCTCTTGAAATGACAGATGAGTTTTTCAGTTAAATTCTGGGTTCTGGGAGCTGAAATCTAAAGAACAATATTTTGTAAGAGGTGAATCTGGATAATGTCACGGAAGGTGGGATCAGAGGGTCTTCTCTGAAGGCAGCTGGGAGTAGTGCATTTGCTGGTGGTTGGGGAAGTACAAGTACTTGCTCTTTCATGCCTTTGTTACCTGAGCTTCAAAGTGCTGATGGTCATACTGTGTCCAATCTCTGCATCATCTCCACCGAATGCAAATGAAAAAGCAAAGTTTTGGAACATCCCATGTACTGCTTTTTGTAAGGATTTTCCATCTTCCTGGGACCCCTTGAGGCCAGGGACCACAGAGACCCTGTGGGGCATGAGGGTTTGCCCTTCAAAGTATGGAGGCCAGTGGTCTGGTGCTGATCAGTAATGACCTTCAGACAGGGCAGGGCAATGTTTTTATCACGTAACTGTCAGTATCATCTGGGAGGAAGTGTGATTGCACAAGGTGTCACCCACAACTTCTTGGGTTTTGCTTCCTCCTTGGGCTGCAGCTGCGATGCCTTGGAACCCATTCTTGACAGGCTGCCTGGGCAGTCTGGAATTGGGTGTCATTTGGGATGGCAATAAAACTGCATAAACCATTTGGAAATTTTAAAATACCTTATTTTTACTTGCTAGCATTTGCTGCATTATTGTAACAGGATGTACAAGTTCAAGTTGGTACCTTTGAAAGCACTCTGAAGCTGTGGGAACTGCTCTTGGTGTGCTTGAGGCTGCATCTTGCAGTGTAGGTTATGGCTGTTGAGACCTGACTGACAGTGTTCTGATTTGAGAAATTCTTTGCCTATCCCCATTACCTCCAGAACTTTAATTACATGGATGCCTTGTTTTCCCTCCACTGTTGGACTCTCTTGCTGTGAGCATCTGGATGGTGATCGTGTGTCACCACTGATGTAGAACAGTTGTGTCTAGGTCTGTGGTTGTGCATTTAGTAATAACTAAACTGTAAGTTGGGGAGGGGAGTGATTTTTTTTTATTTATTTATTTTTAATTTGTGGTTTTGTGTTTTTCTGGGGGGAAGCCTTCATCTGTTTGTTTCATATTCTTCCATGAGAGGCATTTCTTCAGTAGGAGCCTGTGAACTCATTTTCTATCTTTTAATTGCCAGTGCAGGGTCATTTTTCTAACGGGTGCATGGGGAAAAGCAGAGATGGGGCAACTGAAGTGTGTGCCATTTTTTAAGTGTTTGGGTCAGAAAATTGCTCTTGAGCTGTAGAAGAGACTGTGGGACTCTGAGTTTATAGCTGCTTTGGTTTTTTAGTTGTCAAGATGAAGAGGAATTGCTCCTAATGTGACTCATTCAGCTGTGCTCTGAGAGTCCTCATCCTTCTAAAAAAGTTTTCATTGGCCAAATGAGGTCAGCAGCAGCATCTGTGCAATCTGCTCGTTTTCTGCTATCTAGAGGCACCTGACTGGGGCTTTTGACTTCCTTTGTCTTAATGATGTGGATTAGCCCTCTCTTGAGGTCAGCATTTTTGAGTGGCCCTGGGAATGAGGGGTCAGTGGCTGTGGCGAGTTCCAGGGGCTGGTGTTTTTTGAGTGTGATCTTGTGGCCTCATGATAAACTATGGCAGATTTACATCTGGTCTGCGTGGAAAATGGTTGTATCTTTGGTGGAGTCTGAGGGCACAGGGAACACGAGAGAGGTGCTCTGCCTTGGGGCTGTGAGACTCAGAAGGGGAGAAGTGGCTTCCAGGTAATGAAGCTGATGGAGACAAAGCAGGGCTGGGATGAGGCTTAGCAGAGGGTGGAAGAAACCCTGCCCCCTGCAGTGGCTGTGCACAGTTAATAGTTTTGTTTCTATGTAGTCACACAAAACTTTGGCTATAAAAAGGACACAAGTCTGAGTTTTTTGTTTTGTTTTGCTTTTTTTTTTTTTTTTAAATATAGGTGCTTCTTGGCATTCGTCATGCTTCAATTGTTGACATGAGTTATCAGTTATTCTATTTTTGATGTACAGTGACAGGAGTATATTGAAGCATAAATAGGACTTTTCAGTTTACCTTAAACAATTTCAAAGTCTTCTTAGTTCCTCATAATTATTTCATTGAATAACTGGCTGAAGTAGTTGAGACCAAGTTGGGAGTGGCAGGGGGGGCAACATGGGGACTTGGAGACTTGGTACAGTGTGGAAAGAACCACAAGACCGTGCTAAGTTATGAAGTGGTAAAGTCTGTGGACTCTGTTGAAAACCTTTTGTGATGGTAACACCTCAGGCAGCTACTGAAGGCTAAATGTGAGAATCATTGCAGTTTTGTTCAGTGCAATCCAGAAGGTGAACTTGTATAAGCTGAAATCTTCCAAACTGTCCCTTCTGGGGGTAGGTCAGAAGTAGCTACCTTCTGAAGAATGTGTCTTGAGGCTGAAATGCAATTCCAGAGTCTCTACAGTGCCGCAAACAGAAACATGAAAATGTCGTGTCATCTCGGGGCATTTTGTTATGGTTTGTGGTCAGATACAGTTTTCAAGCCAGTCACAGCCTTCAAGGCACTGAGCTTTGGATGAGTCAAGCAGGGAACTCTGTTGTTCTTCATAGAAATGAGAAAATGCTGCTTTCCATTCCACAAGCAGTTGGTAGCAGTGCTTGTTTGTCTATTCTTTTTCTTTATTTGGTTTTTTAGTAGCTGATTATCTTGTCCACATGAAAAAAAACCAGTTAATTATTGCAGGCAAGAGTGTATAAAAAAATATTGCTGCAGCATGCTGGATGGGGCCAACAGCTCATTGTGTAGATCCTTGGTTCTGCAGCGCAAACAAACAGTGGAGTGTGCAAATCCTGGGAACAGGGATCTCTTTTGGGAATAAGCCTGAACTTAATACGTGCTCCTGCTGTTGTAATAAGATCTGAAATGCTGTGGTGCTTATGAATGGGTTGTCTTGAAAGCTTAGTGTATATATGGCTGTAATATTATTAATACTCCAGTTTGGTGTTTCAGTATTCAACTTTATGCCCCTGATTTTAGTCATACTTGTGAAGCCCTCATACTACTAGATAAGTTTCTTCCTCTTCTCTCAGTTGTCTCCAACTCCTGAACATGCTCTCATACATGTCTGCATGCTTTTCTTAGAAGCTTCCTCACAACTGTGTTTGTGTTGGTCCTTTTCCTCTCTCAGAAAGATGTGAAGCTGGCAGTGCACCCTTGAATTAATGAGGAAAAAAATCAAGAGCTTGGCAAGCAGATCAGGGGATGTCATTACTTCCCCTTGCTCTTGTTTGGCCACACTTAGAATATAGTGTCCCATCTTTGCTCCCCCAGTTCCAGAGAGATATTGAGAAACTGGAGAGGGTCCAGCAAAGAACCACCAAGATGTTTAGAGGGTTCAAGAACTTCAACTGAGAAGAAGGAATGGCTGAAAGTATTGCAGTTTTCTCAACCTATGGAAGAGAAGGCTGAGGGCAATCAATTTACAGTCTTCAAGTGATTCAGTGATCTTATTTATAGAGGATGCACAGGGAACCAGGCAAAGGTTGCTCAGGTGAAATTCCATCTGGATGTAAGAAAAAAATTCTTCACTGTGAGAACGAGTCAACATTGGAATATATTTCCATAAGGGTGGTGGTGGAGTCACCCTTTCTGGAAATATCTGAGGCTCTTTGACATTGTCTTGGGTAACCTAACTTAAGACCCTGCTTTCAATAGAAGGTGGGACCATATATTCCCAGGGGTATGTTCCAATCTTGATTTAAGCACGGGACATGGGAATCTCAATGTATATATTATGCCTGTGGTAAATGCAGCCTACCAGGGTGTGAACAACTGGCTTGGAGAATACAAA
This sequence comes from Calypte anna, assembly GCF_003957555.1. Classification (NCBI taxonomy): domain Eukaryota; kingdom Metazoa; phylum Chordata; class Aves; order Apodiformes; family Trochilidae; genus Calypte; species Calypte anna. Next base: position 11,961,294 of record NC_044247.1, on the reverse strand, counting down.
ATAAAAGTGGGGAGCATAACTTCTATTCAAAATAATGTATAAGCAATAGGTAATGTATCATGTGTATTTAGTTTTCAGAGCCAGGAAGATCTTTTGCAATAGTGTATGGTTTGTTTTGGTTATTTTTCAATTTTGTTTAATCTGGGCTTCCCTGCTTATTTGCATGTCAATGCCAAACCATATTCAGCACTGGAATTTAAACTAAGGGATCATACATGCGAAATTAATTAGCAAGTCGTGAAGTCCTGGTTCTAGTTAGTGAATATTTCAGAGGAATTCAATTAAGATTCTTAAGTGTAGGACTAGTTTATCAAAAATAGAAGAGGAAAGATGGGAAAAAAACCTTCCAGCTGTGGAGTGCTTATATACAATAAAGGCTCTTTGACTGAGCAGAGCAATGTACAATAATTAAATGTGCCATATCAGCCATTAAAGAATAGTAAAATCCTTGCAAGTTATTTGTTGGCAGGCCTGTCACTTCCACCTCCACCATATTTTGGATCTAAATGTCCATATTGGAGGGTGAAATGTACTTCCATCCTAAACTAGTGGCATTTTGAGCTCGTGTTGCATAACATAGCAGATAATTGTCCCTGGGAGTTGCTATTTTAAAGGTAAAAATAATATGCTAAAATGCACTGGTGATAATAGAAGCACAAGTACTTGAAATACTTCAAACTCTTAATTTGCTATTTAAGCACTTTGATACACTTGAAGCACCTCACTAGTGACATTGATTTCAATCCCCTTGATGGCCTTGCAGCTTCCAGAATCATGTCTACATGAAGACTGACCAGCACCCCACCATCAGAGTGGGGTGCACAGCCAGCACCACTGAAAACATGGTTTTTGTGCTCACTGCTGGGAAGAGCTCCTCCAGAGAGCAGATTTTGTGGTGCCTGCAGGTGTCAGGCAGGCTCATCAAGGCTCTGTCACAAAGCTGCTGTGAGTCCTCTGGGGATATCCAAGCTCTGGAGGAAAGCAGCATTTGGGCCAGCTGGGATGCTCCTGAGGCCTTGGAAGCCACATACAGCTGGTCTGTACAGCTATTCAGACTGCAGCAAAAGCTGGTGGGATGATGGTTGATCCCGCCCTTCTAAGACCTTTGTGGTGAAATGGAGTTTAAAAGCCAGTTTGCTTTGTCACCTGGAGTTGAGCAGCTTGCTTGGTCAGTAGACACAGTTGCAGGTCAGCCCCTTGTCCTGTCATAATGAAATTTCCTGTAAGTAATTTTAAATTGTAGTGTCCACTTTCAATTGTAAAATACATAGTGTGGTGAAGTTGTGCATCTCCTTGGCTGGAATTTGGCTTTCCTCAGGCTGCTGACCAGTGAGTGGTAAGTGTCCTTGTCTGCACAGATCTGTGAATACAGGTCTTAGGAAAAAAATTAAAGAAGAAACTATTTTTCAGCTGTTTGTAGAATACTTTTAAAATTATTTTATTATTATATTTGTGTGTTATGATGCTGCCTTTGGAACCTCCTGACTTTATGGGATTCCTGAAATTTTTTAAAGATTTGCTTTAGAGGCACCTTTTCAAGAGTCTTTTTTTCTTTATCTCCTTTTTCTCCACAAAAAAAAAAAAAAATGAAACTTCAGCAACTTCACAGATCACAGGGAGTGAGCCATCCAGAAGGCACACTTTGTAGCAAACTGTGCCTTTCCAGTACTCTGTGCAAGTGATGTTGGTAGTGAATATATAATGGCTGGCATGTGGTCTGTGGCAGTGCTTTTGGGGGCTCCCATTGTGTAAGAAATACACTTTTCATAAAGGTAAGAGGGGTTGGCATGGGCAGCTTGGGAGATGTAGATTTTTTATGTTTTGCCTCAGCCTATTGTGATTGCTTGAAAACCCATGAATTTGCTGGAAACGGAGTTCTCCTTGTGGCTGTAGCTATGAAAATTAAGGCAGTCCCTGTTTTGGTAAAGTGTCTTGGGATTCTGGTAAGAGGAATGAGTGTGTTTATGGAAGTGATTTGTGAGACTTGGTTAGCAGCCACTTAGTGAGCAACATGCTGGTTGGGAACAGCTCCACCTGAATCAAAATATCTTGAGTTCAACAGAAATGCTAGTGAGAAAATTTTGTAAGAAAGGAGTTGATTTTCCTTTTCTAACTTGGTTTCAGAAGCGTCAAAACGTTGCATTTCTTTGCTTCATTTCTGCTGGTGGCCTCAGGTGAGGCCAATCAGCTGATAAAGAGGTGGCACCCAACACTGCTGAGAGGGCTATAAGGGGCTGTGAAGACCTGCCCCACCTTCTGGTGGTCTCAGGTGAGGCCAATTAATCAGCTGATAAGGGGGCAGCACCCAGCACTGCTGAGAGGGATATAAAGGGCTGTGAGGAGCGCCAGTGACCGGGAGTGCGGCAAACAGGAATGGGGCGCAGCAGTTCGCACATGCAGGGCAAGCAGGAGCGGCACAGCCACCTCCCAGCTCTCTTGAAGGAGCAATGGTCTCCAAAAAAGCAAAACCTGGTGCTGTTAAGACGCAGGGTGTGTCCACAGAAATGGAACCCCTGAAGAGGGACAGCAAGAGGGACATCAGTTTTCCACAGTATGACAGGTTGTCCTGAGGACAGCTGGCTTCTGGAGCTTTTAGAAAGAAACAAGAATCTGAACAGCCCCACTGTAATCCAGAAGGAAACAGTCAGTGACCTACTGAGCTGCTTGGATCCCCACAAATCTATGGGACCAGATGAGATCCACCCAAGGGTGATGAGGGAGCTGGCAGAAGAGCTTCCCAAGCCTCTCTCCATCATCTACCAACAGTCCTGGCTCACCAAGGACACCCCAGATGATTGGAAGTTGGCGAATGTCACGCCAATCCACAAAAAGGGACGGAAAGAGGACTCAGGAAACTCCAGACCCATCAGCCTGACCTCAGTGCCTGGCAAGGTTATGGAGCAGATCATCCTGGGGGCAATCACACAGCACCTACAGGATGGACAAGGGATCAGACCCAGCCAGCACAGGGTTAGGAACGGCAGGTCCTGTCTGACCAACCTGATCTCCTTTTATGATTGGGTGACCCGACTGGTGGATGAGGGGAAGGCCTTTGAAACCGTCTCCCACAGCATTCTCCTGAAAAAGCTGTCAGCCCACAGCTTGGACAGGGGAACCCTGTGCTGGGTTAGGAACTGGCTGGAGGGCCGGGCCCAGAGAGTGGTGCTGAATGGTGCTGCATCAAAATGGCGGCTCTGGTGTCCCTCAGGGATCAGTGTTGGGCCCGGTTCTGTTTAATATCTTTATTGATGATTTAGATGAGGGGATTGAGTCCGCCATTAGCAGATTCTCAGATGACACTGAGTTGTGGGGACTGTGGATCAGATGGAAGGCAGGAGGGCTCTGCAGAGGGACCTGGACAGACTGGGGAGTTGGACTGATTCCAATGGGATGAGGTTCAACACGGCCAAGTGCCGGGTCCTGCACTTTGGCCACAACAACCCCATGGGGAGCTCCAGGCTGGGCACAGAGTGGCAGAAAGGGACCTGGGAGTCTGGATTGACAGGAAGCTGAACATGAGCCAGCAGTGTGCCCAGGTGGCCAAGAAGGCCAATGGCATCCTGGCCTGGATCAGGAACAGTGTGGCCAGCAGGTCCAAGGAAGGGATTCTGCCCCTGTACTCAGCCCTGGTGAGGCCACAGCTTGAGTCCTGTGTCCAGTTCTGGGCCCCTCAGTTCAGGAAGGAGCTTGAGGTGCTGGAGCGGGTCCAGAGAAGAGCAAGGAGGCTGTGAAGGGATCCAGCACAAGTCCTATGAGGTGAGGCTGAGGGAGCTGGGGGTGTTCAGGTGGAGAAGAGGAGGCTCAGGGGAGACCTCATCACTCTCTACAACTCCCTGAAAGGAGGTTGAAGCCAGGGGGGGGTCGGGCTCTTTTCCCAGGCAGCTTGCAGCAAGACAAGAGGGCATGGTCTAAAGTTGTGCCAGGGGAGATTTAGGTTGGATATTAGAAAGAATTTCTTTATGGAGAGGGTGATCAGCCATTGGAATGGGCTGCCCAGGGAAGTAGTGGATTCTCCGTCCCTGGAGATATTTAAAAAGAGACTGGATGTGGCACTCAGTGCCATGGTGTGGTAACCGTGGCGGTAGTGGAGCAAGGGCTGGACTTGATCTCAGAGGTCCCTTCCAACCCAGCCAATTCTATGATTCTATGAACATCCTTTTAACTGAGCAGGATGTTTAATATTTCATAGATTGTCTTTAGCACTGCATTCTTGGAAACAAAATAGTATCATACTGAAATAATTTTGCATTATCAAAATAAATATGTGAATATTAAAGTGAATTCTTTCCATGCCTTGAGGAGTGCTTACCACCAAAAGCTAGAGCAATTGGCAAAATGCTGATGTTTTGTTGAGGTTTGCTGAATACTGGAATTGATTAAATTATATTTCCCGACTGTAAAATTTTGCAGTTGCTACGTTTGGTACCAGCATTTTTGATACAATTTTTTCTTCTATTTCTGTTGCTAAAAGTGGAAAAATTTTGAGGGAAAGGGCATAAGAGAAATGTGTGGTGGCCTTGTGAAAATATTTATTTTGCTGAACTTGCTGAATGTTCTAACTTACTTGTTTATTATTATGCTACCATTTAGCATGGATTTTTTCCTAGTATTTAAAAAATAACAAAAGAATAACCAATTTACTGATTATTTCTGCTCTAGTAGATTTGTCTGGTCTTGTTTTACTCTTGGCTTTAAACCTATGAACAAAATTATACTAAAATATGCAACAAAACCAACGTAAATATGCATGTGGCTCAGATAATGGACTCTCAAATGTATTATTTACACAAATTGTCTGTGATGTTGTCTTGCTGTACTGAAAAAGGGAAAAGCCAGAAAAAATATCAGAAAAAGTGAAGTTTTTGCTTTGATATTTGCTTTTCACAGTTTAACATGAAATATTTATCGTAACAGGCTTCTTGGAAACATTCTGCCCCCAGAAGCCAAATTATATCAGCAAATATCCTGTTGCCTTTTATTAATATCAGGAGGTAGAGTTCTGTATTGGGGACCAATGTGAAAATCAGACTGTCGTGGTGAAATCTTAGTTTTTCATCAGTTGGTGACAGAGGGAACTGATCCCACATGTGCATTTTGCCCTGCAGAGGATAAGGAATTCTGATAAATGATTTGGGTGCACCAGACCATCCTTCCTGTGGGATTCCTTTTTTATGAAGGGTGGTTTGTTTCCAGAGACTGGAATATGTTTTGTCCTCTCTCCCTGTTGGAAGACTGACGGATTTTGCTGAAGCACAGGGTGTGCCCAGTGAACCCAGCAGCTGAGGAGCCCAGGACAGCTTGGACATTGGAGAGATGGTGTGTGCCAGTAAATGTGGTGCACTCAGGATACAGTGGGCTTTTTGTGCATGTGCAGATCAGCTTCAGTAGGTCTGATGTATCCCAAATGAACTGAGCTTTTGGATCACATGCCATTGAGTGGCGTGCATGTGCCTAGGCCATAGCTGGATGCCCAACTGGGACAGTGTCCTTGGCAGAAAAAGAAGATATAATCTGGAAAAGCTCTGTGTATTGTTATCTCCTCTCCATCAATATGCCTGAAAGTGGAGAAGGGATGAAGGAATAAAGAGATGCACCAACTTTCATTTCTTTTGGGTGCTTGAAAGATTTCAGGCAGAACTGTTTTGAATAGAGGAAGCTGCAAAACAAAGGCTGGAAACTCAGGTCTCTGATCCCACAGGCTGGAGAATAAAGGTTAGAGAGGATTTAGTATTCACCCTTCCCATGTTCCTCTCTTCCTTTCTTTGCATCATGATAGCTTCTAGGTACCCACTTTGCAGAGGAGTTTCATGTCAGCACAGGAATCTGCACTGACAGAGTGATCAGGATTCTGCATATGTTTGCAAAGCACCTACTGCGTTCATGGGGCTGTCCACGCAGTCACAACAAATTCCTGGATAGGTTGTGTAATGTCATTTGTCTTGGTGCTGTTTCCAACTTCACAGTTCCCTGACCAGGAAGGAAGGAAAGTGGTCTTACCAGCCCCTGGGTGATGCTTGGAGCCTGCGTTGCATTTGTCCTTTCTGCCATGCAAATGGGTTTTGACTGTCAAAGTGAGGAGATGAAAGACAGCTTGGCTTTCTGAGCTTTTGTGGTTGCTGTATCCTGGATTGTTTACATTACAGAGTTTTGGCAGACCTCTCCCTTTTGATGTTACTAATGTTAAAATATATATTACAGAGATGGGCTTCTAGTCTGACTCTGACAGGCTTCGACCATATGGCTCCAGGCTCCTCTGCTACCCTTTTGATGAAGGCAGTGCTGGGAGCTGGACCAGGGCCAGGCAGGGGCTGTAGATGACAGTGGAGTGAGGGATGGAGATGACACATTGCCACATAAACTGGGATTACTAATGGGGAGCTTGGCTGGTTGCATCCTGTTGTGTTTAAGGTACTGCCTGAACTTCCAGAGGGGTTGTTCCCTCAGATTATGGGAGCATGTGCCAACAGTGGGTTTTCCTTCCTTTCTGGCTTCCTTTATTGCTGGGCAAGTAGCATAAATGTCACTATACAGTGCCTTGTTATCTAGGCTATTCACTGCCCGTAGTCATTGTGTGATACAAAGTCTCCAGAGATTGTCTGATGCGTTTTCATTCCCAGGGATCTCCTTCTAAAACTGCAAACGTGATCAGAAAGAGAAACAAGGAAGCTGCTGCTTCTGCACTTTTCCTCCCCCTGGGGCAGGCTGCTGACTGTGCGGTTCTCTAGGTGTATTTCCAGGAGCTGGTTGTGATCTGATAAGCCACGTCTGGTTTGTGTCCTGGCTGCCAAGGAGGACATCCCTGTTTGTGCACCAGAGCTGGCTGAAGGAACCTTTGCTGGCAAGCAGTGTTTGAATTCCATGGGACAATGCAGAGGGCTTTACATCTTCATTTTGTTTTCTTTTTAATTTTTTTTCCCTCCCTCCTGTGCCATGCTTACACTACCCCTGTTTGCTATCAGCACAGGAACCCATTTCTGCAGATGTGCTCCTGAGGTTTAGTGTGTGACTCGTGTGCTCATGGACAGGGCTGTGCTGGTGCTGTTAGGTCAGGGGGGTGTGCCTGGTGCTGGTGAGGAAGCAGAGCAACAGCTCTCTTGAGGTTTGGTAAAAAAGAGTTTCTTATGTTATTTTTCTTGACTTCCTTTTGTTTTGGGAGAAAAAAAAAAGTTTTAGCAGGTAGAAGGTTGTTGCCTTGCCACAGAAACATGTTCTTGTATTTATGGCTGTTGTGAAGGCAGAACCACTCACTAGCTGGACCCACCCTTGACTGTGGCCAACATTTGCTGCCCTAGATAGTGAGAAAAACCCCTGTTCTCATTTGATCCTGAGACATATGAATATGAGGCTTACACCAGTCAGCCTTTTAATCAGTGTTAAATGCTGACTTCCCAAAGCCAAAGTCTTTTAAAAAAGAAGTAAAAGCTGGTAACAAAACTAAATGGGAGTGCTTGAAGAGTTTGGCATTAATCTCCATTCTCTTCTATTAAAGCCACTGCTAAACTGTACAGACAGAAGTGGAGCTATGCAAAAGATGAGCACTTTGGAAAATCCATTGTGGCTGGATCAGTGAAAAGGAAATGCCAACCAAACCAATGCAGGCCAGTGAGAATGTCCACACAGAACAAAACTGAGATGGAAATACATTTCTAATTAAATTGGGTCAAACCATATGTGCAAACTAGGTCTTTAAAAGTGAGTATTTGGAACTTAATCTTTTACAGTCCTTTGCACATGATGTTATTTCTTTTACCTATTCAAAGTGGATGAAAAATCCTAACAGTGGCATGCTGATGCTTTATGCTCTCCTTGCACTCATTTGATTATAGAGTAAATGGCAAATAAGAAACAGTGCTGGGGAGCCAGTTCTTAAATTGGTCCCAGTGACTAATTCCAGAACACCTTCTTGATTTGTATTTGCTTCTCTCTAACCTTTCTATTACTGAATATAGTTATTGTCTTGTGAAAACAGATATTAAAAATGCATATCTTCTGTAAGCCTCAGTGGTACAAACATGAAAACACTTTTGCAATGTTAATGCTAAGACTAGAGGAAAGAAGCCTAAAAGCACTGATGAGAGATGGGTTTATATATCAAAGTAAATCTTGAAGTTGTCTAAAACTTCATGGGTTTTGAGGGAAAACTAAATGGTGAAACTAACAAAATGCAGGTTTGTCTTTTCTTATCCTGTCCTCCACCTCTGACCTTGGCAGTCCCAGTTCCTTTGCTGATCCCTTAGCATCTCTGCTAGCTTGTACACTTGTGGTCAACACAACCAACCCTGGGCAAGAGCCACCTGTGCCAGGGCTGGCTGCCTATGGCCCCCTTCTCCTGGGGCGCTGGGAGGAAACCATGGAACCCACCCTGCATCCCTCCCCTCCAAAGGAAGGGAGTTTGTCTCCATCTCTGATTTGCACAGAGTATGTAGGAATTGATTTATCTTTGAGATTTCTATCTGTCTGTCAGTTTGGGTTGAAGTGAGCTGGCAGGTTTAAACAAGGTTGGATGCAAGGGCAGCATGATCAGGTATGCCTTGTTTTCTTAAGAAACCTGGCTAAGCTGCTGTCTGTGATAGTGCAGGAAAGCTTGTGATTCCCTGTAATCCCATGTCCCTCCCTGAACCTGAAGGGTTGGAAACCAGGAGGCCATACAAAGCACTCAGGAGGTAGGTGTTCTGGTGTGTTGTTTTCACATGCTCTTTGATCACTGTTATTTTTTAAGGCGCTTTTGTTGTAGCTAGACAACTTCTTATTTAAATTTCTCTTCTTTAAATATGTGCATTGGCAGCACTGCAGAATTTGAGCTGACCCTGTGAAATTTTTCTCTGGCTCGTATTACCAGATTTATCCTGAGGAGCAATGTGCTGGCAGTGGTGTGTTTTGGCATCTGCATGTGGATGACAGAATATGCAAAGAAGCTGCAAAAGGAAGTTAGTTTGAAACTTGTGGATGGTTAAACTTTTAAAGTAAATTTTTAACTGAATGCAATTAGATGATGTTAAAGCAGAGGTGCCACATTTTGAAGCTTACGTTATACATGTGAACCAGACTTAAGATACTTGCTACTCCACATTTCTCCAGCAAGCTGCTGGCATGAGCTGGGTGCCTTGTGGAATGTTTAGGTTGTTTTGCTGTTTTGTTTTTTCTTTCTTGACAGCTGCTTTGTGATGGGATGCAACTGGTTAGGCAGGCTATTGCCATTACAAGCCAAAGGCAAGCAGAGGGTTTAGAGCTTGGAAAATGAGAAGTGGGTTTGAGACTGAGTCATGGGAAGGGTTTTGATACAACCTCATTGACACTTGATTTTCCATGGGCTGGGCCAGTGGATTCCAAACTTTTAGTTTTGAGTATTTGTATATGTGCTGGTGTGTGTTTGTGTGCACTTTTGTCCATTGTACTTTGGGCCCCATTGTATTTGGTGTTGAACAAGTTTATGGAAATGTTGTTACTGCCTGGGAAAGCTTCATGTGATGTTCCAACTTACAAATCTTGGATGAGAAGAATCCAGTCAAATCTTCATGGCTATGAACTTTGGGTAGCAGCAGTACAGTTGGTTGTCACTTTTACACAAATTGACACAATGCAGTAATAGCACAGATTAATTTCTTCTGCCACAAAGTCTGAACTCAACTGCTGATGGGATCAGTGTGGATCTTCTCCAACAGAGAAAGCATTGAATATACACGTTTTAAAAGTTGATTTGAAGTGGCATTTGTTTTGCTTGAGAAATTTGACCTTTTATGGGATACATTCAGATCCAAGAAATACAACAGCATAAACGTCAGTGGAGCCAGAACTGAATGCAAGAACCCAGGTGTTAAGAGAAACCATCATTAGCTGTTGGTGGGAAGTCCTGCACTGCAGGGACTGTCTGAGGGGGCAGGAGGAGTCTCCAGCCTGTACTGGGGCTTTGTTTTTATATTACCCATTTACGTGGTTCACCATACAGTGCACTACTCCATCTTACATTGTAGCAAATGAATTTGAGTTATTTAAACAGGCAAGACAAGGAGATGAAAGTTTAAAAATTTGGTAGAGCTGTTCAAGTGTTAATTACAGGAAACTCTTGGTCCCTTTGTGACCAATTCTTCCAATGGTTAGCTCCTGCTTTTGCTTTATACGTGCTGGTAATTATGCTTGTCTGCATTGCTTAAAGCTTTCTGGTTCTTCAGCTGTAATGTGTTTAGCTGTTTTCTTGAAATTATTCTGCATAGGTATTTTTTAATTTTTTTTTCCCTCTCAGGAGTTCACTGTTCATTTTTCTCTCTGCCATGGCTGACTTCAGTCCTTACAAGCAATACAGAAAATTAAAAGATATGTCACTGAACAGTAATTCAAGAACTAATACTGCACATCTGACCTCTAGTTTGCTCAGGAGGAGAACATTTGCCAAATAGGCTTCTGCTGTATAAAGCTGATGAGATCAGTTTAGAAAAAAAAATAACACCAAAGCTCTTAACAAATTCAGGTTTTTTTTCCTTACAAAAGTGAACTTGAAGCACTGGTCCTTAGTTTAGTTAGAAAAGCAATGTATCCTTTACTTTGAAGAATAATTAGAAGGGTAGTCTGCTTTTGTTTTGGAAACCAGCTTAATACTGAAAGCCTTTCCAAACATTTAAGTAACTTTCCCTCCATCTGGCCCATAGGATTTTGGAAGGAAATAGGAATTGACTGCTGCTGCGAGATCAGTGCCATGGAGTTCATCTCTCTCAGAGCTCATTCAGAAATCTGGAGACAGATGCATTTTCTCACAGCCTAATTGTGTCCATTAACTCCTTTTTTATTTTTGGAGAGGAGGCATCAAATCCAGCCAAATGAAAAGGCACGAAAAGGCACTGAGAGTAGATGCTCTTTTTTTCTCAGTTAAGTGCTCTATGACAGTTTTTGTACATCTGTGAAAAATATGACCTTTCCTTGGGCAAACCTTGGCTCTGCTGAACTTGACTGCAGTACCCAGTAAAGTTTTTGACTTCAGGATTCACCTCAGCTGAAGAGAGGTTTAGGGAGAGTATTTGCCATGGAGAACTGACATAAAGCCTCAAGAGAAACCCATTTAATGTTAGTTGTTAGGATTGGGCTGTCTTCTGCAGTGCCATGTGTTGATGTCTCACACAGTCATCTGTGGAGGGATACAGACCCGCATGGTATTGCAGTCTTTGTGAGAAACACACCAGCCAAACTGGAGTGAAAAAGTAGATAACCTTTAATGTTGGTATAGCTCTCGTCATCTAGGCTGAAACTTGCAGTCCAAGCTGTGTACTCTGCCTCCTTGAAAGCCATTTAAGAAATAATCCCAGCTTCACAATTTTAACCCATGTTCTGCATTAATTGCAAGAGAAAATTCAGCTGTATTACACTTACTGTTCAGAGGAACACTGAAGGATTTTTTATAGCAGTTTTTAAAAATTCAGTGATATGATTGCTGGGAGCCTAATGTGCACAAAGTTGTATTTACATGGGATAGAAGGCTCATAAAACCTTTATTAGAGTATGTCTGGGAAGGCTACAGTACTTAAAAAGTAAAACGTGCCTCTCCTAACATGAGTTTTGTAATTGCTGTGTGCAGCTTGACCTTCAGAGCTCCACAGCCATGGTGAGCCAAAAACCCTTCCTTTGAGGGATTCCTGCCCTGAAAGCCTGGCCACCCATCAGCTGACCTCCTGCAGTCCAGCCCCGACTTCCTTCAGCAGGATGAGGCTGGTGGGACACGTTTCAGGGCTTGTGACTTCATCCAGCAGAGATGTGCTGGGTAGAGATGGGCTCTGGTTCTGTGTCTTGTAAGCGGATGCACATGAGTCAGGCAGTGAAAATTCACTGGGGTGGAGGGATTAGATTTGTACCTCTCCCTAGACTCCCTCGACAGCCCCTGGTCTGCAGACTGAAAGCCTTCCAAAGGCTGAGGCTTTTTTCCAAAACTGTTTATTTTTCTGGATGAGTAGACTTTTGGTACAGTGGACTTTTGCTGTCATAAATCACTGTTAGGCTGCCCAGGTGCTGAGTGGGACTGGCCCTGTGCCAGGGCTGTTTGCAACCCTCCTGCTCTCCTTGTCCTGCCTTCCTTGCTCCCCCATCTCCCTCTCTGACACCCCACACCCCTGCACTGGGTGTCTGAGGTCCCTGCTGCTGCTGGCTGCCTGCAGAGCCACCAGCCTGGGCAGCCCCAGGGTAGAAAACACACACTGGAAGGAAAAAGCCTCTTGTGTCTGCAAAGCCTCTGGTGTCCTGGCAGGAATATCAAGCTGTGATGGGTGTCTGAGGCTGGAAACCCAGTGGCTTGTTTCAACAGATGTTAAGGGATGTGACAAATGCCAAAACCCAGGATGAATGGCAGGGCTGTTGGAAATTACTGTTTGTGCCAATACTGAAATTTAGGCTCAAAGAAATCAGATTTTATGTCCCAATAAATGGAGTGTGAGGAAAAGGGGATAACTGCACAGCCTGCTTTTCAGACCTGTCCTCCCATTCACTGTGCTGCTCTCTGAGTTGCTGTCTGGACTTGTGTATGGCCCCAACATGTTTTTTTTTCTTTCCCTGCTGGTAGCAGCTCCCATTGAGGCCATTTAGCAAAGCTCACAAATTTCTTTGGATGTCTGAAGAGAAGCCATGGGAGCTCAGGAGCCTTGTGGTTACCTCTAAGGTCAAGCCACCTGAGTGACTTTCCAGAGAACAGACAGAGCTTCAGAGCATTCGTCTTCCTCTTAGACCTTCCTTTCTTTCTCCAGATACAAAACAGATTTGGCCAGATCCAGTTCTGTCAGAGTGAGAGCCTGGTGCTTCACCAGGAGCAACTCTGCCTTGGGCAAGTCCAGCCAGCACCCACCCCAAGGGATGTGGTCTCAGGTTGTCTTTCCCAGCTGCTGCAGAATGTGCCACGTGCTGCAGCCTTGGATTTCCCACTCATCCCCACCAAAACCCATCAGCCTTTTACCTGCCTCAGGAGGAATGCTCTTGTTCTTCTTTCTTGCATATTGTTCATGTTGTTTAGAAACTTGAAGTTGCAATAGGGTATTTGAAGCATCACATCTGCATGTTGGCTGAATAAGGAGAAGCCTCAGGAAAGGGTACTTTCTAGACTCCTACAAATGGGCCTGACGCTGCAGATACCAGCCATTTCAAAATGGAAGAAAAAAATCTCCTTTCTTCATATTATGCCTACCATGGTGTTTTCAAAAGTGCCTAATGCTGTGCTTGATCTTGCTCATTGCAATGTGAATGACCTCTTTGCGAGCAGGTTTCAAAAAAATTGCCAAATCTTTCTTTAGTCCAATCTCTACTCTTACACAAGAATGCAATAGTGGTTCATGTTTTGCATAAGGATGGTAATCTGATTAACTAAACCTTGCAAAAAATGTAGGTACTAAAATACGTGTTTGCAAAAGGGCTTGAATTTGTTCCTTTGTTTCATTTTCTTTTCCCACTGGGCTGTACTCAGACACAGACAAACATCAGGCAAAGCAAACAATCTGTGTTTCCATTAGCACAATGGGAGGAAATAGGAATTAAAAGGAAGAAAAAAAAAAAAAAAAGCTGGACAGAAAAACTGCTTCTGGTGCCTCTTGGGTTTTACAGTTTGTAAGGGCTGTGGTACAGGCACTTGGAGTAGGGATGAAAAACTGTCCTTTTCCTCCAAAGATCAAGGTTGTTTCATCTGGTACCACTGAAATGACTCCTATCCATCCCTCCCTTCTAGACAGCATCGACTTGGACAGAATTTTAAGTGACTGATAGAAGTTAACATGTTCTAATCTCTTCCCTTGGCTAATGTGTTGCTATTTTAGTGTACAGGAAGTCCTCCTATACCACTGCCAATTTACTTGTCTGTATAGTGTCATGAGTTAGTGATATTTTTGTTTGTTTAACCATGTGACCAGCAGGGGTCCTGAGAGAAATTTCTAATTTCTTTTTTTTAACATCTTACCCCCTAAACATCTAAAGCTGAATTTAAAAAAAAACAACTTTATAAAAACAGCATTTTGACTTTGAGTGCAAAATACCTGATTCTGGGATGGGAGGGAAGAGAGAGAAGCAATGGGAGGGATAGAATGACCTGTTCTGCACAGAAATAGGGCAGTGGTGTTTGCTAGGAAAGAAGCTTGTTTTTCACTGAGTATTCAGGTCATTTTTGCTGTATAAATTTGCTAACTTTTACAAAATTATACTTTTTTATTTAGAATGCAGTGTTATTACTCTAACAGTTTTTAATTTCTCTATAGATAGTATATATCTCTAATAATTCTTCATTAATGTAACATGCTTTTTCTTGAAGTGCACTGTGTGTTATTAATTATCTTTATATACCTAAATGCAGACATATGAGATTTTACTGTTAATATTTTACAACGTGAGTTCGGGGGCATGCTAAGTAGCATCCAACTTCATCATGGTCTGTACTGAAAGTGATAAATCTTGGCTAATTTCTTGGAACATAGATAATAATAAAATACAGTAAGAATTAGCATCTAGAAGGGAAAAAAACCCATAAACATTGAAGAGCATGTGTTGATTGCTTACAGTGTATCAATATTTATGTTGTTCACCACTTTGGCCAGCTGTGGACAAGGTTGATTGTGTTTTGTAGCATTCAGGTGATGCCCTTGGCTTTCCCTGGCAGCAAAGCATCTGTGGTCAGCTCTGAAGGCAACTCTGAGTCAGTCAAGCAGTTCCATTACAGTGTAAAGAGCTAAGTGGCAGTGGCAGTGTTGGATGGTCTGAGAGGAGCCTTCATGTTGTTGAAGCAGAAGTGTCAGATCTCACCAGTTAATGGTGAGAGAGGGTGTTCATGGAGGACAGGGAAAAGGAAATGCAACATTTGACTGTGCTGGCTTGGTGTTTCTGGGTGACACCTAAGACTGCTTGGAAATTGGGCACCAAATGGCAAATGCATTGCATCCACATGGTCAGCTTTCCAGTGATGCCACTGAGTTTGGTTTCTGAGGGAAGTCCTTGCATCCTGCGCTGCTGGCATGGAAACAGGCACAAGGAAATGAGGGTGTGTTCCAGCTGGGAGGTGAAGCTGAGGAATACCCTAAAGGTGGCCAAAACAAGGCACAGGCTCCCAAATCTCAGCATTGCAAAGAAGAAAAGAAATGCTCTAGGGGAATACAGTTCTTTGATTTACATGATACAGCAGACATCCAAGCATTGTGACAGAAGGGCCACCAAGACTTTACAATGTCAAATGAAGAAGGTTTCCTGCAACTTGAGTGGCATGATTAAAAGGATAAATCTGTAATCAAAATTACAGCCACATTCCCACCTGGCTGGTGTTCTGAATTCTTCATGGGGTTTTGCGGGGAAAAATCCCCAACTTTCTCTAACTGGTAATTGTCTGCCTAAGGCTGATGTCTGTTGTGGTTCATTGGGGGTTTTGTGCTTTTTGTGTTTTGTGTTTTTTTAAAACTCAGAATTGATGTGGTTTACATGTCATGGTTTACAATGAAATGGATGATTTCTGGAATCCAGTGCTAGTATTCAGTGCACGACTGACCTTGAGCTCTGCCTCAGACCATTAACTGACAAAAACAAACTATAAGCTTCCAAACTCTTAATAACTTCTTTGGAATCTAGTCCTGTCTCACTTCAAGCCTTGCATTACTGCTGTATTTTTAGCTGAAGAGCTCCAACCATGACTGCAGTGGGTTGTCTCATGTGGTACCAGTTGCTGAGACCAGGATTACAGCCTGGTCTTCCTGCCAGACCTCTCCTGGAAGCTGTCTGCTCAGGTGACCTTTCTGGGCACCAAAATGCTACGGCTCCAGATGTGCAAACCCTGTCCCCTCTTTATGTTAGTCCAGACTCCAGGGGACAGCAGGATGGCCATTGTGAGCAGCCATGTGCTGTAAAACAGTGGCTGTATCTAAACTGCAGTGCAAGAGCAGCTCATCTGCAGGTTTTATGTTCCTGGGGTCTTCTCCATGCTGTGCTGACCCCCAGCATGCTCTGGGCAATGTGAGCAGGCAGAGCTGGTGTTTCCAAGCTGGTTCTGGGGCAGGTGATAGCAAACTTTGCTCATCTCTTCTACAGAGCTGGGCCTAAGCAGAAAAGCCCAACGTAGGTTGAAAGGGAAACAGAAGGATCATGACTTGGTTAAGGTCATGGGGAATAGGACATAGGTTTTCCTGGATCCCTATGTAGAGTATTGTTCAATTGATGCATAGTGTCTTAAAGGCTTAAGGTTACCAGGATGGAAAGGGTGGAAAGAAGGGGGGCAAAAGGGTGGGGTCCCATCCTTCAGGGCACAGGAGGCTGAGCTGGCAGCCTACCAGCAACCACAGGGCCACATGCTGCCTTACTCGAGATGAGCTCAGACTTCAAAGTTTGTAAATGGCTTTTGACAGGAAACCTGCTTGCTGAAGTTCACTTTCAGTAAGAGCTTGCAGCAAAACAGCTTTGCCTTTGCCCCACTCCCAAAGGGCCACTGTCTGCATAGGTTATCCCTTAATAAATGCTTCTGGGTGAGAAAGTCCTCTGGCCTTTGAAGTTCTCCACATCCAATAGCTAGAACCTGCTTTCAAATACAAACCTTTAACATACAGAAAGGGTCCCATGAATTAAGTTTGCAGTATCTGCCAGCTTTATGGGTTACACTGGGTGCAGGCAGGTCTATAGGGGGTTGCCCAGGAGCCCCACAGCCTCATGCAGATCTTGTGAGCAGTTTGTGGCTCTGCACAGCTGAAGTGCACAGCACATGTGTGTGCCTGATGGCAGAGGGCATTCAGTGTGGAGTTGCCCTATGCCTGGGTACAAAGATGCAAAGTGGTGTTGGCAGCCTCTGGCACATGAGGGGTAATTCCCTCACAGCCTCACCAAAGCTGCTGCTTTTTAAGGGAGAGTAGAGTGGGGTTGTGCTTCTGTTTGCAGACAGGACATGGACACAAAGCAGTGACTTTTGCCCAGTCAAACCCACCAGCTTTGTGCTGCCTTGGTATTATCCTGCTGCAGGCAATCCTTGTCCTTCACGTGGGCTTTTTCCTGCTGCAGTTAAATGGGGACAGCTACATCAGACAGACCCAGAACCACGTGGACATTAATGAGCACTGTTTGCCAAAAAGGAAACCTGTGATGGGACCGCTGTGGGCTGCCTTGGCATGGTGCACAGCCCTGTAACAGGACAGCTGGGATGTGGTGTCTGGCCATGCAATTGTCCACTTGAAATCTGTTGGATTACAGAAGGGGAGAGAAGCTGATGGGAGCTGTTTGCCAATACTAGGAAGAGAGAGCTGTGCAAGATCTGGCAGGGAAGCTACCAGAGTTCTTTAAATGTGACCCAAAGCCTTAGCATCTCAGGTTGGACACTATCTTCAGAGATCCCTTCCAGCCCCTGACATTCTGTGATTCTGTGTGTCACTGGGACCTTGGGTCTCTGGTTGTAATTGTGGCCAAAGCCAGGGACTGCCCAGAATTTTTGTTTGGATCTAGCAGGAGAAGGTGTTGTACATGACTCAGTGCACCTTTTGGTAAATATACTTAATCCATGTAAAACCCCTTTATCAGCTGATAGCTTGACTGCTAATCCTGATACTCTTGTTGGATGTAAATAGAAAAATACATGTCTTGACCCTCAGTAGAGGGCATAGATAAGCTGTTCCTTTATCTGATTGAGCTAAAAAGATAAATACATATCCAATAGAAACAACACTGAGCTGTCTGTCCTGTTCTGTGTATATCTCCCTGCAGAAATAATGCATGGTTGATGCTCATCAGGACCAGATCTTTTGGCATAAATTAGCAGTGTAGAGATTTGAAATATGTGTATGCTGGCTCCAGGTTTGCTGAATGTTACTGTAGTGACTGACTGACAGCTGCAGCAGACTTGGTGTGGAAATATTTTCTGGAGGAGACAAGGAATTTAGCTGGACTCAAAGCTAATGGGAGAGTTTTTTTCCAGCTTGGATACCTCATCAAAATGTAGGCAAGAGCTTCAATTTTAGAAAGTCATTGAGCTTCAGAATTGCTCATGTCTGAGCTCTGTATGAGCTTGATAGTGTTTAATGCTACATTCTTGGGTGGGATAGGAATGACTTGCAGATGGCTGTTGGATGTTTTGGCTGCAGTATCTGGAGATGAAGCCTGCTCAGAAACCAAGCATTTGGGTGGAAGATGAAGCCTTTTATTAGGGAAACAGTTTCTGAGGAAATTTGCAACTGAGGATGTTGAACCACAACAGACTGATCTCCCTTAGTGGCCCTGTGAGGATGGGCAGGGGTGGACTGCACAGAGGGCTGGGAGGGCAATGCCCCTTCTTCTACCTCCTGTTTTGGATTAAATAAAAATGGATGAATGTCTGCCTGTCTCATCACAGGAAGTAAATTCTGTTTGTTGATTTAATTTGGTTGAGAAACAGTTAAAACAGCCTGTTGCTTTTAGGGGCTTTAAAGGAACAAGCCACCACCTTTCTCAAAACAATTCAAATATGCTCAACCTTGTGGTTTCAGCAAAAGTAGGAATTTGTGAGTTCCCATGAACTCTATCTGACCTTGGAGATTTATTGATAAATGAAAAAATAAGGGGCCATGCCCTGAAACCTTTCCTTACTTAGACACTAGTCTCAGTGTATTACCAAGAAGCCCAGGGCTGGGTTCAGGATGTTTACTGCTTTTAGAGATAACCTTGAAATAGTTTGAAAAACCAATGTAAAGGAGAGGGACCTGAGATTTTTTGTTCCAAATGGCAGTGCAGTTTTACTGTGTGCATTAGAGCAAGTGTAATGTTGAGCACATCACTCTGCTCTGATACACTGCACAGGTGGTGATGGGTCTCATGAACATGAGCGTCCTCTGAAAGCTTCAGACCCCTTATTGTGCAATCTTGCAGTAACACACTCACTTTTTGGGTGGTGGTGCTGAGGTCAGTAGGGTTTCAGTGTGCAACCACAGTTTACAGGGACTGCTGGTGTGTGGGTGAACTTTTGGGTGGCTTCTCTTCTCCCTCTTTTTTCATCACTAAGGGAACAGGCAGGGATGTTCCGGGGAGAGAAATAAAATTTAGGGTGTCTCCAGCATTCTCTGATTATTTTGTCTCCAGAAAGTGAACGTTTCTCTTTAGCAATGTTTTAAGGTTTTTTTTGTGTATGTTGGGAAGGTGTCAGAGGTAAAGAGAAATGATGGTGTGTGCTGTTTAGTTCTGCCATATTGTTGTATACATTACCAGATGCAGCAACTTCTAAGATGTATTAATCCTTTATTTTAGGATAATGAACAACTGTAATCAAAAATAAATCTGCCAAGATGGCAGTGAAATTAGCATCTCACCCCTTTTAGATATCTGATGAAAGACAGATATATAGATATGTTTACACCTTTCCATGAGGTTAACCTGCAGCCCTCTACATTGCCCTGCACAAATACATGTGATGGGGGCAGATGAGGTTCTCCAGCTTAATACAACCAAGAAACATGGAAGATTCTTCTCAAAAGGTGTGGTAACAATTGTTGAAAATAAATTACTGTGAGTTGGGAATTAGAGCAAACCATCAGGAATGGTTTTACTGCTCCATTCCCTTCAACCCTCTTGAGAAGAGTTTGGATTCTCTGGTGGTTTGAACCACTCTGTTTTGTTCCAGGATAAAAGGATGTAAAAGAACATGAGGGTGTGTAGTTAACAGAATTTATTTCCATGTAAGGCTGGATTACCCAGTCAGAGTGTTTATTGCAGGTGAGGCAGTGCAGAGGGATGTCTGGGTGTGAGTCTGTGCATTTCCTTTAGGTTATTATTGCCTTTGCAAGGTGTGAGGAGGACAAGGCATGGGACATGATCCTGCCCTCCCTACACAGACCAAGCTCCTCTTGTCAGCAGTCAGCCCAGTTGTAGACATGGAGCTGTTGGGAATGCAGAAGCAGAACTGAGTTGTGTATCTCATTTAACAGGGACACATTTGTTGTGCAAAAATGAATCACAACCCATTAAAACTGGAATTTTTTTCCTATAAATGCTAATTTTTCCAAATTTTGGGGGTGTCAGAATTAGTATTCTCATATGGTAGAAGTGAGTGAGAGCAGTAGGTTTGCAAGGAGTGAGCACTCTGGCTGCAAAATAACAGGTGTGTATTATACAGAATCATGGGATAATTTTGCCAGGTATCATGCTTTGAAATGAAAAACTAAATGCCCAGCCTTTCCCCCTTCCTTATTCTTATGACTTTTCAATGTCAAGTGCAGTGCTAGGCTAGTGCTGATTGATTTTTTTCAGTAGAGTAGCACACCTCCATGCTTCACATGCTTTTTTTTTTTTTTTTTTTTTTTTTTTTGATGGGTCTGCTCTGTGTGGTGGCCAAAGACATGGAATTATCAGTGTCTTTGACTCCAGCCAAACTCTGGAGTTAAATCAGGGTGCCAGTGTGTCTAGCATGACTGCATTTTGTGGAAGGGCCTCTCTCACTGTATTGCCAAGACATTCAATGCCTGGAAACATTTGCAAACAATGGCCTCCAACAAAGGGGCTGTGGCTGTGGGGAGGAAGCTCTCTAACAGGGATTGACGTCAGCTGGGATGGATGCTGACCAAACACCAGCATCTGTCAGGCCAGCACTTGTCACTGCCCATCTGCTCTCAGCCACTGTGGTGTGTGTGTGTGTCTCCTGGGCCTGCTCAGGGTGTGTCCCATTTGTCTTCCTCCTGGGGTCTGTGGTTATATATAAACCCCATCGTTCCAGTTTATGAGAAAAAGCTTTGCAGCCCCCCCCCCCCCCCCCCCCCGGGGTGCTTCCACGGAAAGAGGGCACTTAGAAATGTACAAAAACTCAGCAGGATTTAGTTTTCTCTAAAAGGAAACATGACTGTGACATATTGCTGGGGAACAAGGAATCATTTTTCTTTGATGCAAAATTGCTTAGTCTTAGAAATAACACTTGTATGCAATTTTGTGGAGATAGGGCCTGGGTTTTAAAATCACATCAACCTGGGTTTTAATTTTGTAGGTGTAAATTGCACCTGCAAATCATTTTGTCTGAAAACTGCAGCATTTTATGTTTGATTTTCTGATTTCTTCAGGCTTATTTGACTGATATCAGTTAGTTATTTCAATATGTAGCTTTACAGGCACTGCTGTTTCAGGAATAAAGTTGCAGTCTCAAAGCTTCAGACCCATTTCTGAACGTTTGATGGAAGTGAGGAGTTAAGACAAGGTGCAGCCGATCCACTGTTCATACAGATCTTTTGATACTGTCCTCCAGTTTGAGATTAGTGTTGGTTATTGTGGCCAAATACTGCACCTATGGCACCTGTTGAGCAACTTGATCTTACCAAGCCAAGAAGCTGTGCAATTTACAGCAAGATTCCTGTTGTGTTTCTAATTTACATTCTTGTCAATCACGTTTTGTCAGTCTCAGAATCAACTTTGCTCTTTTAATACCTTTATTCACTATAGCCTCCCTTTTCCCAGCTTTGTGTTCAAAAAGTAGCCACTTACCTAGTCTCAAAATTGCCAGTTATCTGTTGTTTAAGAATGGCTGTGGGGTGTGGGCACTTTGATAGGGAAGTGTCTGTATGCACGTAGGCACATGCAGTCAGAACCCTGGAGGAGTTCCCTTCTCACCACCATAGAAGATTACATTTAAATACAAAGCCTCTGCATCTTTTTTGAGAGATAGTTGATAGACAGTTAGCTCAGCTGCAGTTACAATTTTAAAAACTAAACATTTCACAGTAAAAAGCTTTTTTAATTAAAAAAACCAAAACAAAACAAAACAAAAAGAACCAAGTCAAGGAGGTACCAGAGTTTCAATTTCTTGGTACCAACATGTAGGTAGACTGATGTACTGAAACCTGGAGTTTTCTCTTTACCCTGAGGTGAGCCAGAACATTTGGGGTGAGGACAACAGTGCCAGATACCCAGTGTCTTGGTTCCCCAGCACATATCAGGCTGGGATTGCTGGAGAAGATTGTTCTGATAAGGTCCCCCTGGCCTGTGCTGAGATTTCCTAGGAGACCTGAGGGGTGGCAGCACCTACTGAACAGGAATTGGTTGGATATCATGTTATGCTGTGCTCTGGCAGCAGACATCTCCCAGCATTGCTGATTTCTCTCTGCTAAAGGGGGAATCCAAACCTGCGAAGGTTAACTTTGGAGTATAGTGAGGGTATGGGTTTGACAACATCCCCAGATTTCACCCTCATGGTTTTGTGTCACTGGAAGGTTATTGATAGGTGGTGAAAAGCAAGTACTCAAGCCCTGTTGTTACATACCTGATTTGTTACTGTACACATAGTTTGCAGTTGTGTTTTACTGACAGTCTTTTGTTATTTTAACAGGGTCGGCACGTGAAGACTGGGCAGCTAGCAGCAATCAAAGTGATGAATGTTACTGAGGTGAGTGCAGAACCAAAAATAAAAAAAGTTATCATCAAGGTGCAAGGAAAAAGAAATAATCAGATCATGAGAAGGTGGGCAGCTTATAAAAGATGATCTACTGGTAGAAATCATGGTTGCTGAATATGGGTTTATGGTTTGTAAAGTACTGAGAGGTGTTACATCCAAATTTTCAGTAGTACTTGAGCAGTTGTGACAAAATCCTAAGGGAATGCAATGCCATATATTTTGATGGTCTATAATAACAAAGAGGAGAAATCTCTTCCTGCTTATTTTTAGTTGATTATCTGTTTCCAGAGATAGTAAGTAAAAGATTTCCTGTAGCTCTGCACTGCCTCTACTGCAGTTTCATCACATCCTCTCCCCTCACGTGCCAGTCATTCCACTGAGTAGCTGCCCTGACAGCTAGCAAGCAGGCACATGTTAGAAATGCAAATGTAGCACTTTTTTATTCTTATTTGACAGATGAGAGGAGACACTTTAATTGGCACTGTCCCTGCTCACATTTATAAAGTGGTGTCAGGGCTGGATCAGGGTGTCAAAAAAAGATGCTAAGTATTGATTTTGGTTTCTCCTTTTAAGAGTGCAGCTGAGCAGCCTTGAGACCATATTAGCCTGAGCCCCAGAAAGGCCGAGGAGACTCTTTGCTTTCTCTTCTTCATTTCACTGGAACTTTGTGGTTTGGTAGGATGCACGTAATTTCACTGAAGACCATCTTCCCATTCTGTCACTCTGGCAGTGTAGGTATGGAGTGCAATACTCCAAGACAAAGTTCAAGTGTTGTGGAAGGGTTATCACCTGAAATAAACACTAGGGGCCAAATCTGTGCCAGGGCTGCCAGTGGTACATCTACATCGGGTGCTTTAGGCAAGCATGAGGAAGCCTTTCCTGTGTTATGTCTTTTGATTGCCTTGGAAGACAGCAGAAGTTGGTGTCTGTGTGGGCCTTGTCACACAGAGCAGGTCCAGGACAGTTCTCTCTGCTGATGGTGTAGGAGTCCAGCCCTGAGCAGCAATTGCACATTGGATTTTTTTGAACTTAGATGCCATTGTAGTGCTTTCACAAAGCTTATCTGATGTTTGGCTATGAATGCTACCTTGTAAAACACGCATGTGTTGTTGAATTGCCAGTTTTTCTCTGTGCAGAGGGGAGGGTGCATTTTTTAAATGTGAGCTACATCAAATAGGTGAGATTTTTGTTGTTAGCTCTATAGGGACATACATAATTTGCTTTAAAAAATGGCAGCCACCAAACATGATGCTTCTGGATTTTGGAAAGGAGAGGGAGTAGGAATTTGGGTAGCAGACAATCTTGAGATCCAAGCACTTTAGTGCTTTGACTGAGGAGCTGACAGGACAGGTCCTGGCAGGTGACCCAGACCTTCTGTATGAACTGGTTTTGTGCTTTGCTGGGTCAGGCAGCAGTGCATGTGGGCTGGCTAGAGATGCCACTTGTAGGTTGTTCATGTTAACACCAGTGATAGTCCCTTCCTTGATGAAACAATTGAAGTAAAAACTGCAGGAAGGGAACCTTGGAAAGCTTTCCTTCCCTTTGCTATACATAACACTTAGAGAAACAAACTTTAAATAGAGGACAACCTTGTGGTCCAGCCTCAGGAATTCACATTGCTAGACTTGCATGATTCTGATAACAAGACCCAGCTGTTTAGGTCTGGTTTGCTGCTTCCTTGAAAGCCATAGAATCAGCATCAAACTGGGGAACCTGTCCCATAACTGGAGGGGCAATGATAACAGATCATGCTGTTTTTACATTGAGTCACTCAACACAAAAACAGTTGTGAGGCTTTGAGGGTTGAGTGGTGAGCATGTTGGTGTAGCCAGCTGGAGGGGTTTCCCCAGTGCTCTTCCCCAGCTAAATCCCCAACACATCCAGTTCAGCTGAACTGGTGTGTTTCTGCTTTCTTGGTGTAGGGCAAATGCAAGGCTTTCTGCTGTAATTTCCACTTCTAGCATGGGGTTGGCTGGTAGACGTGGATGCCATCCTCTGCTTCATCACTGGCTTCCTCCAGGCCCTTGGCAGTGCCTCTGTGAGTTGTTGGAGGTGATTCAGGAGGTTGCTGCCAGTATCTGCTGGTTCCTCTGCAGGTGTCTGCTCTGCCCTGGGGTTGTCCTCTCCTCAGCCACCACATCCTGCATCTCGGTGCCTTATGGTGAACCCTGATGGCTTCCAGCCCAGTGGGCCATGGCAGAGGTGTGCCACAGCAGGGTGGGGTTGGCACCTGTGGTCTTGAGCCCTTCAAACACCTCAGTGCAAACTCCCAGAGCACTCAGGGCAAGGAACACTGCTGCAGGGAATGGGGTTACTGGTGATCTCCTGAGCTGATCTGTTGGCCAGGGACCATGCTGCTGGGCTGTTGTGGCACAGAGCAGATGGGGTGGATGAAGCCAACCTGTTCCTCCTCTGCAGTTTTAATAGGCAGGAGCATGGGTATGGCTGAAGCTGATGCTATATGTGTCCAGGCATCTCTGAAGCAAATTCTTCTGTAAAATAGCAATAGGTTTTCTCTGTTTCATAGCATTTGATTACTGAAGCCTCCCAGAGCAGTAGTGGGTCCTAACTAATGTAGAAATCCTTTAAATCTCCAGAATTTCAAATGTCATAAATTCAGAGCCTGTCAGAGGTTCAGTATTTCTCTCGCATTGTTAGTCTGCTCAGGTTTAAGTTATTTTCTGATCCTTTGGTCTCGAAAAGCTAGCTTGAAGCATTAAATAAAGTATTTAAAATATTTAAATTCTTGTCTCCAATGTCCTGCCCATGAATCGTACCTGAAAGCAAAGTCTCACATGGGGTTTGGCTTATGAGAAATGGAAGCTGTCACAGCAAACCTGCTGGGATGAGACAGGAGGCTCCTACCCCCCCAGGGCCATTTTCATCTTTGGGTACTTACAGGATCTGATCAGTGCTGCACAGGGAACAGTTTGCTTAGGGACTGAAAATTTCATGTGGTAGAAGACAGGGACATTTTAAAAAAATAAAATCAAGGCAAATGCAGTAAAAATAAAATAAAAATGTGGAGAGGACCTGAATGGATTGGATTGGATGATTGGCTTGGCCTTGTGATTCGTGTGCCTCCTGAGAGGACTCCCCAGCTCAAGCCTCCAGTAGCTCTCACTCATTCAGAGTGGGGCAATTCCAGTGGCTGAGTCTGACAGAGCCCATGGCAGGGTAGGCTTGTGGTGGTTTGTTCACTAACCTGCACAGGAATAGGTCAGTGTTGTCTGGCATGGGAGAAGGTAGGCTTGAACAAGGATATCTTGTATCCGAGGGGATCTGCACAACTTCATTGCTACTTGGATATTCAGGATGGGTTTCTTTCTCTCAGCATCATGGCTTCATCACTAGAAAATCCAACCAAAAAAATCTTTCAGCTATCGTTTCATCATAACAAGTACTTTTCTGACAAAGGGTTTTGTTTCACCAAATCTACAGGGATTTTTTCCAGCAGGAAATTATTTCATTAGAAATTCCCTGACCAGCTCCAGCTGTGATTGTTCAGTTCTAAGACCTGGGGCACACCAAGAGCTGAGTAAATCTGCCCTTTGCTGTCATGAGCTGCAGCCCCAGGCTGGTTTCTTAAGAGCAGCAGCAGGATGCTGTGGTCACTGCGGGATCCTCTGGACATCTGTCAGGAAGTGCTGCCACGTCACGTCACGGGGGGTGGGAGGAACCCTTTGAAATGGTTGGAGGGGAGCTGATGGCAACGTGTGCTCATGTGCCTCTCCTGGCCAGCTCTGCTTCCTCTTGTCTGATGGTGCCAAGCAAGCAAAGTGCTTGCAAAGAGATGGGGTTCTTGCTGCTTTTCTCTTTAGCAATTGGTGTGGGCGATCAAAGAGCTCTTCTTCTGCTCTTGCTATGAGTCTTCCCAGCCATCAAAATAATGTTTAAATGAGAAACTTGTCATTAGAACTGCTCTGGTACTAAGGGGTCTCTTGGTGGAGTATTTATCAGCTAATGTTTTTGTTTCCATTTGAGGTCAGAGCTCTGTGCTTTCTAGTTCTTTGCTTCCTAATGTCAGATGGGCTCACATCTTCAAAAATAGCCTTTGATCATGAACCTCTCATCTTTGTGCATGCAGCCATCTGTGCTCAGGGATGCATTTGTTTGTGAAAGCAAACAGATTTTTTCACCTGCACATCTGTGAGCTTGTTTCCCTTTCTCAAGCATCATGATTTACGAGCACATTTCTAGACCCCTGGGACCTGTGGCCTATGGTAGCACTGACAAGAGGCATGGTAGAAAGTGGAAATCCTGAGCATGCCCATGTAATGAAAAATTGAAGGTGCTTTTGTCCCCAGACTTCTGCCTTGTTTTCTCCATGTGAAATAAAGTAATTTTTCCAAAACACAAGCACTGGGAAGACAGACTACCCTTTGTCTGTAAAATTCCCACCTGCTGTCCTTCATAGCCCTGTACCTTACATCCTGACAGTTGAAGTCACAGCTCTGTCTTTGGAGGATGTAGGAGTTTGGCTCAGAGGGTTTCTGCTCAGCAGGAAAGTTCACTCTTCAGTCTAAACTGTCTCTTCCCAGAACACTCACCCTTTACCTGAGCAGCAAACCACAGTGTGTGAGCACAGGGAGCTGCTCTGTGGACAAGGGAGGAAGAGGCAGGGAGCAGGTCCCAGCCTTCTGAGCAAATAGTTAAGTACATGAGATAAAGCAGGAATTGGATCGTGTTGCTGGTAGGGGGAAAGGAGCATTGCACATGTGCTGCTACATGTTGCTCTTGGGTGTGGAAGAGCCTACCTGTATTCCAGCTCTGCTCCCAAAGAGGCACGTGCTTATCTTTGTTTTGAAAACATGGAGGCAAGAGTGCAG
Source organism: Calypte anna (assembly GCF_003957555.1). Lineage (NCBI taxonomy): Eukaryota > Metazoa > Chordata > Aves > Apodiformes > Trochilidae > Calypte > Calypte anna. The sequence goes on along the minus strand of NC_044247.1, from coordinate 11,934,156 downwards.
AGAAATGGGAAGTACTTGGATAAAAGCTGTAGCAGCACAGTTCCAACACCCAGTAAATTAATGGGGCTGAAAAAAGAGGCAACCACTCTGGGGAAGTGGTTGAGATCTGCCAGCCCCTTGAGGGGAACTTGTTGAAAGCTGCAGGCTGGTGCAGAGGGTGCAGCTGGGGAGCTTCTCAGTTGGGCTGTGCTGGTGCAAAGTTCATGCAGATGGGCAGAGTTACAAAACCCCAAAACCTTAACATCTGAAGAGATGAGTAATCTGGGGAAGGCCTTTACCAAAGATTAGTGTTTCCCTTTCACAAGTTTGGTTACCCCAGCAGAAAGAGGGCAGGGTGCAGAAGGGACAACAAGGTGGTGGGAAAGGCTTCTCTCTGGTTGTCCGACCTTTCTTTCCTAAAGATCCATTACCAGAAACTTCTGTCAGTGACAGGACCCTTGTGGTCAGGTCCAGGGTGGTGGTTCCTGTCTCCTTATTCTCTGCCACTTCTCCTCACCTGCCTGTTTTCACCATTCCACATGCACTGTTTGGAGTCCCACAGGGGATAGAGCCTTGTTTCTCCTCCAGAAAATGTCAGCTCAAGGTCTCCTCATCCTTTGGCCAAGAGAGAAGCAGGACCTTGCTCATGGAGAATTTCCTGCATGCTCTCAGGGAGTCAGCTCTGGTTTCTCTTGGATACTCCAGGTGCTGCATGGGGCTTCTCCTTATCCTCACTAATTCAGTCATACAACATCCAGGGCTGTACCAAGCTGAGGATTATCAAGGACATGGGGGTCATCAAGAGCAGTCAGCATGGTTTTATCAAGGGTAAATCATGTTTGACTAACCTCATAGCCTTCTATGAGGAAATTACTAGGTGGATAGATGATGGAAGAGCAGTAGATGTGGTTTATCTTGATTTCAGTAAACCATTTGACACCGTCTCTCACAGCATCCTTGTAGATAAGTTGACCAAGTATGGGTTTGGTGATCAGGTAGTGAGGTGGATCAGGAACTGGTTGAAAGGAAGGAGTCAGAGAGTTGTAGTCAATGGGGCAGAATCTGGTTGGAGGTGTGTGACTAGTGGAGTCCCTCAGGGGTCGGTACTGGGACCGGTGTTGTTCAATATCTTCATCAACGACTTGGATGAGGGTATAGAATGTACCCTCAGCAAGTTTGCTGATGACACTAAGCTGGGAGGAGTGGCTGACACACCGGAAGGCCGTGCTGCCATTCAGAGAGACTTAGACAGGCTGGAGAGTTGGGCAGAGAGAAACATGATGAAGTTCAACAAGGGGAAGTGTAGAGTTTTGCATTTGGGGAAGAACAACACAATGTCCCAGTATAGGTTGGGGGCTGACCTGCTGGAGAGCAGTGTAGGTGAAGGAGACCTGGGGGTCCTGGTAGACAAGAGGATGACCATGAGCCAGCAATGTGCCCTTGTGGCCAAGAAGGCCAATGGCATCCTGGGGTGCATTAGAAAGGGTGTGGTTAGTAGGTCAAGAGAGGTTCTCCTCCCCCTCTGTTCTGCATTGGTGAGGCTGCACCTGGAGTATTGTGTCCAGTTCTGGGCCCCTCAGTTCAAGAAGGACAGGGAAGTGCTCGAAAGAGTCCAACGCAGAGCTACTAAGATGATTAAGGGAGTGGAACATCTCCCTTATGAGGAAAGGCTGAGGGAGATGGGTCTCTTTAGTTTGGAGAAAAGGAGACTGAGGGGTGACCTCATCAATGTTTTCAAATATGTAAGGAGTGAGTGTCAGGGAGATGGAGTTAGGCTTTTCTCAGTGATGACCAGTGATAGGACAAGGGGTAATGGGTGTAAATTGGAGCACAGGAGGTTCAAGTTGAATATTTGAAAAAATTTTTTTCCTGTAAGGGTGACAGAGCCCTGGAACAGGCTGCCCAGGGGGGTCGTGGAGTCTCCTTCACTGGAGACATTCAAAACCCGCTTGGACACGTTCCTGCACGATGTACTCTAGGTGGCCCTGCTCTGGCAGGGGGGGTTGGACTAGATGATCTTTCGAGGTCCCTTCTAACCCCTAGGATTCTATGATTCTATGATTAAGGGTCCTCCTTTTTTCTTAATTTCAAACAAAAGATAAATGAAATATCTAATGTAATGTGTGCAGCTTGAGAGTCTGTGTTCAACAAAGAGGCTGCTCTGAAACCTGAAATAGCTTGTTTTGATTCAAGTGGAGTTGTTTTACATTTCCCATTTCCTAATGCTTAAAACAATTGGGCTTTGGTCTGGTTAAGTGTCTCCTGTGGGTTGATGTTACTGGGAAAATCTTACTGATCCCTTCTGTTCCTTTGGGAATGATTTTTGTGTGGTTTGCTTTAATACATCATATGCATATGCTTGAGGTAACTTGGCTTTAGCCTGTTGGGCTTTGATGTTTTACTACAGGTAGAAAGGACAAAGCAGCTGATTTTGTAAGCAGTCTGTTGTGATGGGGAGAGGAATGCTTCGATGGCAAAGCTACTGGAAAATAGTGGAAAAATGCAGAAAAATGTCCTGTGGGGCTTAGCTGTTCTTGCTGCCTCTTTGTTTTCCCTTCAGCTAGTAAGTGCTGACTGGGATGTTTTGCAGCAAGGTAAATTAATTTTCAGCTTTGTCATGCTCCTTTTAACGGGTACAGAATACCTTGCAGCACCACTTAGTTCTTACTAAAGCAAATGAGACAGCAAAATCTGCATGCATTTCACTGGGTATTGTGCACCATTTCTTTTGTTGGAAACACAGCAGCCAGGCTAGCACTGAGAGGACATCTTCATATCAAGCCATTTTCTTTGTAAAAAGGGCATTTCCTTCTCATGTAATTGTTAAAACTTGTGTTTCCATTAGTTGTCTTATTGTGCACACTGCTGTAGTGTGCAGAAGAGAATGTTTTCCCTGAAGAGACTGAAACAATGAGAGTGGGAAACCAGAGCTAGTGTCTGGGAGGAGATGTTGAGGGCTGTGCCAGCCCCCATCATGACAGAGACTTCACTGATGGCATGAGGGTAGGAGGGGGGCAAAAATTCCATGGTCCAGGTGGGAAAGCCTCACCACGGGAAGAAAGGAGCAGATCCAAAGCCATTTTTGATGCAGTTGCCTCTTTCTTGGCTTTGATTTCCTCCAAGCAAGACCCTCCATGGGGCCGGGAAGCCAAACTGGCTGATGTATGCACTAAGTGCTTTTCCAAGTATTTAAGTAATGGAGTGTTAGGGGTATTTCTTATTTTTGCTCAAATCTCATTAATTTCTCCAAGACTAAATTACTGCATACAAAAACTGTAAATGGGGAAGTGAATAGGTCCTTTCTAACCCCCTGAGGAGACAACATGAGATTTTTATGTCCAGATTAGAACATTTTTGATTCTTTAGGTCAAATCCTAGCAATTCACTGCTTAGGCCAATGGGTCAGGGTGATGCAGTTGTGGGTTTTAGTGCCTGTCCTTCCCTGCCACTCGTGGTCACAGGATAACTGAGGCTGGAGGGAACCTCAGGAGGTCTCTGGTCTGACCTCCTTTTCAAAATAGGGTCAGCCATGGGATCAAACCAGGTTGCTGGGGGCTGGTTCCAGCTGGGTGTTGAAAGCCTCCAAAGACAGAGGTTGCCCTAGAGTTCAAGGGTCTCTGGCCACCTAAGGAACTTACTGGTTTCTTTTGCTTCAGAATGAAGAGGAGGAAATCAAGCTGGAGATAAATATGCTGAAAAAATACTCCCATCACCGGAATATTGCTACATATTATGGTGCATTTGTAAAGAAAAGTCCTGCAGGCCAAGATGATCAGCTCTGGGTAAGTGTTTAGTGTCATTTCTGTTCATCAGATTTACAGCTTCTTTAGAGCTCTGGTATGCTTGGCTGGGGCTCTGTCTCAGTGGACCTCTGAAGTCATTGTTCTGAAGAATGACATATAAAAGAGACAAATTGCTCCTCCCTGCACGTCTTCCATCCCCTATGATTTCCTTTGAGGATGGGCATAAAGTGATACTTGTGACTTGTGCTGTCATTCTGATTTGTTGTTTGGGCTTTTTTCCCACCAGATTAAATGTTTCTGTAATTTTATTATTTTTTGAAAGAAAATGAAAGAGAGGTTGTACTCTTCCTCTCCTGTCTGTTTTTTTGTTGCTTCCCTCTCCTTTTTTTCAGTTGGAAGATAAAAAAGAGAATAGAGGAATTGTCAATAAACAAAGAGAAAAAATTAATCCTTCATTTTTTTTTGACTGCAAGATTTTTGAAGCTCTGCAGCAAAATGAGAAATTTAAAATTCTGAAAAAAATCCAATGATTTTAGTATTATTAGTTCTACTTTTTCTGATAGAGTTTCTAAAATAATAAGCACCCATAGCTGGCAGTGGGAGAGGAGCACTACTGAGGTTTTTTATTTATTCAGAGGTGTGATTCAGGAAATCAGATTTTCTGTCACTTGGCATCCAGGAAGGTTGTGTGTATCTTGCCACACCTTGACTGTGGTGGAGTGGGTGTTTGCAGATGGTCTCTGCTGGCACACAGTCTGTGCTGTGGTGAAGCTGTGCTGCCTTTCTCTTCCTGCAGCTGGTGATGGAGTACTGTGGTGCAGGCTCTGTCACTGACCTGGTGAAGAAGACAAAAGGGAACTGTTTCAAGGAAGATTGGATTGCATACATCTGCAGAGAGGTTCTCAGGGTGAGTGGTGCAAACAGAGAACTGTTGCTCATTTGCAACAAGAAGGCCTTTCCAAGCCTTTGGTCACTGACATAGGTCACTGATGAGCATTATTATTTAAAGGTTTTGATCCATGGGACTTACGGGTTGTGGTCCTTGAGTTCTCAAGAGTCCAAAGAGTCAGCCTGGTGGCTGCTTGACATCCCACAGTACTGTTAATGTTAAACCCATTTTCTGTATGGAGAGCAGAAGATCTCTGTTTCCTAAGGCAAATAGCCATCTTCTGGAAGTCCAGATTCTGGGAATCTAGAAAAGTAAATAAATGTTCTGTGTTCAATAAGGCTGTCCTCCACATCTGGAGATCTTACTGTTCATTGCTTCAGCTGTTCATGCTGTGTAAGATTTTTCCATTCATAATTCTTTTAGCTGCACACATTCAGGGGCCTCTTTTCCAAATTATTAGAAGAAATGTTGCCTAAACAGCATTCCAGAATCTTAAAGGTGATCCTGGTGGGGCAATATCCCCCAAGACAATTTGGAATACATTTCATTCTGTGCAGACTTGGAGCTTTTTTTGTTTGTTTTTTTTTATTGTTTTGTTTGTGTATGTTTTGTTCTGTTCCTGGAAAGTACAGAGGATAAAACAATTCCCAAGTGCAATCTAGTGAAATAGCCTGGAAAAAAAAAAATTGGAATCTGTCATTTTAAATTCAAAACCTATTACACAGTTACTGATCTGTCTTCCTTGTAATGGAGTTTTACTTCTTTTCTAAATAATAGTAAGATAAATGTGCATTCTGGGAGCTGGAATTTAAATGTCATGCCAAACTAATGCTTGAGTAGAATCTTTGCTTCTGGAGCAGAGGAATTAAGAAGTGTGCTCAGCAGAGTACTGGCCCTCTTAAAAGTATTTGGCATTAGACTGCAGATTGCAATAAGTATAGCTGGAGAGTGTGGGAAGAGGTCTTTGGAAAAAAAAATAATGATCTTAATGATCTGTTCAGGTTCTCTTCATTTGTTTGTCTGTAGTATCTCTGTTACACCAGAGCTGATGTTAAAACATTTGGTTTACACTCATTCAACTGAAAACCATAACAACATTCTGGTGTAAAACAAGAGACTGGATTTAATCAGGCCTGTTTCTAAACAGAATGACCCAGTTGCACGTGGATTGACAGTGTTTTGTGCTGGAACACTGAGAAGCTGGGTGAAAGCACTGCTTGAAGTCATTAATATTAGAGAGGCAAAGCATTTTAAATGAAGCATACCCTGGTTTACTTGAATTTATTATTCCAGGGTTTTCCTTTATTTCTATGCTAGTTCAACCATAGGCAATTTGGAATGAAGAAGGAGACAGAATATTACAAATACTAGTTGAATGAAAACAGTATCTGCTTCATTCAAAGAGAGGTCTGAAGTGGTATTTTGAAGTTTCTGTGCTCCATTTACCATTAAATGTGGGTTTGCTGAATGCAGAATTTAAGCCACTGTGGCCAGCCAGATGCTGCTTCTGAGCAGAGGCATTTTGCATTCCTCTTTCTCACTTGTTTGCTTTTAACAAATGCTCTAAGAAGGCATCCCTTGATTCTGAGCCAGAAGCTTGAAATATTGCTACCTTGTTCTCTTCACACTTTGCTTCAGAGATGCTTCACTACTGTCAGGCCTATGGGAAAAGAAGGCAATCAAACTTGCTGTTGCTGTCCTCACTTTTCTCCAAGACTGGGGTCTTCATGTTGCTAATAATATCTAAAGGACTTTTGCTATAAATAAAATCTGGGAAGAGTAAAAGTGTAAAAAGGCAACAGTGCCACGCTCATGATAATGATTAGAAGAAAGAAAAAAAGAAAGTCTGGTTTTCTTCTAGGGCTTGGCACATCTTCATGCTCACCATGTCATCCATCGAGATATTAAAGGACAGAATGTTCTTCTCACAGAAAATGCAGAAGTCAAACTGGGTAAGTTTCCTTATATGTGTGCTAGAAACCTGTTTGTAAAAATTTAGGATTTCCATCTTGTCTTGGAAAGACCCTTCAGTAATCAAAGGTCAACCAATGTGTCAAATTGCATGGTGTTTATTGGTTAAAGGTTGGACTGGATGATCTTGGAGGTCTCTTTTTACCTAAACATTCTCTGATTCTATATGTACTAGTTTTCAACTGTTCCCTCTTAAAACTGGCAAGATCCAGGGTTTTATGTTTGTTTGCACTCTTGTGTAGTCCTGGTCCTACCATTCTTTACATGGTTGACAAGAAATTTAAACATTTTGAAGTAACGATGGAACAGATCTACTAAGTACAACATACAAAAAGAGAAATAATAATAAAATCTCTTTCCAGAGGTATTTAACTCGTGTGTCTTAAAGTAAAGAAGGTAGAAGCCCACGACCTCCTCAGTCCAGTTCCATTCTACCTCAGTGTAAGTGTGCACACTTCCCATCAGAAGCACACACCCAGAGGTCAGGTCCAGCTTATTGCTGGAGAAGGTTTGCTAAGCAGACACATTAAATTGTAGAAGTACCAATGATTGTGGTTTGCAGATGATCTGCAATGAAGTAATGTGAGAAAATCTGCTCCTTGATGGGAACCACAGGGCTCTTTTCTTTCAGTCTTTTCTTTTTCCTATTATTTTATCTTCTCTGTGAATAGCACTCGGCTGCTATGCCCAGTGGATCCAATTAGTGTTTCTTAGAGGTGTGTTCAAAGAAAAATACAATCACATAATTATTGGATGTATGGGCCTTTCTTCGTGTCTGAACAAAACCATTTTTGCAATAAAGTCCTAATGAAAGTAACACCATTTGCAGCACAAAGAGCACCACAGGATTTGCTCATTATAATGAGTCTGAGATCAGAATAAGCCAGTATACTCTCCACCTTGTTCTAAGATAGTGTATAAATGTGGAGAAGGATTTATTCCAAACACCTTAAAAGGAAGTGGTAGGATAGTTCTTCCCAGCTTTCACAAATGGCCATATTAGACACAGCCAAATTTGCTTTGTCTGTAGATACTATTTTTCCTTTGAGATACTAAAGATCTTGAGTCCTACTCAATGGAGGCTTTAGTAAAGCATAAATTATTCTGTAATATCTTCCTAGAGCAATTCATGTCTGCCATAACCTGCCTGGTAGATTTAGTATGCTGTTTACTTGATTTCTCTGTCAAAAGAAAAAAAAAAAGGGAGGGTGGGGGGGAAATTATATTTCAACTGTAGGGCAAGATGTACTGGAGGAACTCAGATTTGTTATGCATTGCAGCCCAAAGTTTTGGCATTCTAAATAGTGTGAAAGTAAGCAAGCAAACACTCTGCTATATGGATATAGTTCTTTATTAATTTTTTTCCTCTGCTTGGCTTTTCAGTGGATTTTGGTGTAAGTGCTCAGCTGGATAGGACTATTGGGAGAAGAAACACATTTATTGGCACACCGTATTGGATGGCACCTGAGGTCATTGCTTGTGAGGAGAACCCAGACTCTACCTATGATTACAGAGTAAGTGTTAGAACTCTGCAAAAGGCAACAAGATGTGCAGTTTATCACTGAAATTCTGCTCAAGTACTGCATTTGCCAAGTTCAAACTTCCTTTTAAACCTCAACAGTGCTATAGCTGTATACATGGAAATGTTTTATGTGTGTGACTATTTTCAAGAGTGGAGTTTGTTATGAGGTTTTTTGTGTGAACTAACACAGGAAATACACTTTCTTGAACTGTGCAAAAAATACTTGAAATACTAATATGTCAGGTTACTGCTCACTTCTGTGATAGAGCTGTTTTACTCTGAACTTAGCTGGGAGTCCTGAGCTAATTGGCAATAATTGCCATCACTTCATTTATTTATGAGGATGTGACTGCAAGAGAATTCCCATTCTAGAATGATTTCTGGCCATCCAAAGGGTGGCTGAGGTGTAAAGGCATGGGATTCCTTGTGTTTCACTTTGTGTCCATTGCCTCTTTTCCTGTCACTGGGCACCACTCGGAAGTCTGGCTGCGTCTTCTTTATTCCCATCAGGAATTTGTACAGGTGTGTGAGATCCCCCTGAGCCTTCCCTTCTCCAGGCTGAGCAGTTGCATCTCTCTCAGCTCTGAGCCCCCCAGCTCCAGTCCCTTAAATATCCTTATGGCCCTTCATTGCCCCCACTCCACTCCAATTTGTCCATTACTTCTTCGTACTGGGGAACCCAAGATCAGCTATCAAGCACTTTTTCTGGTTCTCCTCCTACCACTTATAATATTCTGATGCTGTTCCAAAGAGTCTTGCAAAGTTTATTCATCATCCTCTGGCCTTTTTCCAGCAGTGCTGTCATTTGTCTGTCTGCACTTACAATGCAGGATGTTTTCCAGAGATGGTTTTCTGAGCAACCATCTGCTGAGTGACCCTCCAGTCATTCCCTTGGTTCAGGTGCTCTCTTGGCTGCCTCTTTGCCCTTCTCATTTAACTGTGCTTTGGAAATGTTTATTAGAAGCACCTCTTATTGCTTCCTTTTTCTGCTGAATTCTCTGCCGTGATTCTCCCTTGTTGAGGCCTTCCATGCTACCCTGGCAGAGTGAGGTTATGTTGTGGGAGTGTCAGTCATGAACAACAAGTTCTTGGATTTTTTTACTTTTCATACCATGTAAATCTACTGAAACCTCAAGAAATTAATCTCTTCATTCCCTCTCCCACGTCAGTTTTCTCTTCAGAATGTGTATTTTTCAGAAGATAAAAGCATTACAAATGTGCATCCCTAATTCTTGAGGTTTCTCTGCCTTCAGTATTAATCACAGATCACCTGCATGCATTTCTTTCTGCTTCTGAATGGCTTTTTACTGATGATAGTTTTAAACTGATCAGTGGAGGGTTTTGGTGGCAGTGATACAGATAGTGATGTGACTAAGAAGGTGACGTGGGGCTGCTCTTTCTACAGAGATTTACAGCTGATATGATGGATGAGCAAAGTAGCAGGAATACACTCTGTAACCTTTCGCTGTTGCAGCTCTGATTTTTAAAAAAAAATATTATAACAAATTAGTAGAAATATATGTGCATAAATATGCATAGATATGCACTGATCTTTACAAATGCTGCTGTCATGCTCCCTTTCCCCTGTCTGCCTCTTGTGTGTTGAAACTCCAAACCAAACTTCTCCATAGCCTGTTTGTTTCTCCTGTTACCCCCAAAACCTGTGGTACTGCCTCTAAAAGTCTTTTCTAATTTTCAGTCATTTACTTGATAGCAAGTCCACATCCTGAATCTATCAAATTCCCAATTTATTTTTTTTTTTGTCATATCCCGCCACAAACTATGATGTGAACTGATTTTCCACTTGTGTAACTTGGTTCAAGCAGCTGGACTGAGAAGGTTCTGTTGATGGAGTCAGATTTAGTTACAGTGCCAGGCTGGGTATGAGCTGCTCTGCAGATAACCCTATATTGCTTCTAGTCTTTGAAGATTTATCATCTGTCACTTCCTTTGTAAAAGATAGATTTAGAGAAGCCCAGTAAGTTGTTTGGTCACTTGCCTCTCATTTGGCTACATTCAGACACAAAACCTGCTAAAATAATGCACACGATTAATCAAGTGGAAAGCTGTTAAGATTTTATGCTCACTGGTAGCATTTCTAATTTGTTTCCTATGATCAAAACCCTGTCCCTAGCATCCAGGTAAGCTGATAAAGGGCAATTCACTCTAATTAAACCTGTACTGTGGTGTAAATCTGACTTCATATGTCAGATTTTGTACCATTTCATGTACCCAAATACATGAGACTGGAGACTTTGTATACAGAAAAACTCAGCCCCCAAGACCTGACTATAATTTCTGTTCCATCAGAAACTTTCCATGTAGAAACTCAGCAGTTACTGCTCTGAAATAAGCATTAAGGCCAAGAATTTTTTTGGAGCAGGGGGATGAGGCACTTCTGTGTCTCACTGCCTCATGAAAACAGTTTAAAAGATTTAAGATACATTTAAACACTGCCTGCTATATTCTGGCTCTTGGTTTTTTTTTTTAATGCAGAAGGTCTACATTTTGAGACTGGCTGCTTAAATGATGAATCAGCTGTTCAGAGTTGTATGGGAAAGGGGAAGCTTCTGGCTATTAGCACATTTCCTAAAAGCTCAGTAGGGAATGGGAGGGAGCAGAATGTTTGTCATTCCAGCTAAAACAACCTGATCCAGGAGAAACCTAGGGAAACTGTAAAAAGAAACACAAAGAAAAACCCAAAAAAACCCAACAAAACCACACCAAACAACGAAAAAAAAATGAAAGAAAGCAAACAACTGAATGTGCAATGTGTCTTTTCCTGCAGAGTGACCTGTGGTCTCTGGGAATCACTGCTATTGAAATGGCCGAAGGAGCTCCTCGTAAGTGATTTGGTATAAAGGGGGGGGTGTCTGTGGTTCATCAGCGTGTTCTGTGGTAAAAATAATTCATGCTTGGCTAATGCACAGATGTGCAAAATTGTGGCCTGGCTGTATCTTTAGAAATAAACTGTGACTTACTGTCATTTGAGCTCTTTCACTTTCCTCTTCCTTTTAGACCCTTTAAGACCTCGTATTTTAATTCCTTGCATTCATTTCCTTGGGAAACATTTTTTTTTTCTTTTGTTAGCATCACCTTGCTGTCTGTGAGTGACTGATGTGTTAGCAGAAAAATTTACAAGTGTGACTGTAGGTTTAGGACACACACACAAAAAAGCAGCAGGAGAAGCTAGGCTGTGTGCTTACCCGGGGACAGACTTGATTGTCCTAGATTTTGGGATGAATACTGTATTGGTTCATGTAATAGCTTGGGTCCATGTCCACATGCTCAGCCTGAGAGCAGAGAGCCATGGTTTTACAGCCTGTCCTCTCCTGCCAGCTTTCCCCTTCACTTCCCAGTCAGCCTTGCACAGCCTCCAGGCAGAGGTGGGTGGCCCCAGGATGGATGCAGAGATCTCATGCAATTTGGTTTCCATGGAGTATCAGTTGCTTTGTCCCAGCATCCATGAAGCAGATGTGATGGGGTATCTGGTCACTACTGAGAGCAGAGGAGATGAAATAAATTATACTCTGGCCTGAGCTTGAGATCACTTAGGCTGTTTGTAAAAATCACAATTAGTTGTTGTCCTGTCAGACTTGGTTTTCAGAAGCACTCAGGAGCCAGGTGGAGTTCAGGAGGACTTTCAGACACTGTGCTTCAGCCTAACTGAAGCTTAGTCCTGAGACATGAGCCCATGGGAGCCCTTTGAGAGAGACTTGGTAGCTTTGCGTGCCAATTCCTCCTGACACTTGTGTTTGGTATTTTCATTCGTTTTGCATGGGAAATTCTATGGACTATATTCTACTCCACTGTGTTTTGTTGACTGTAATACAACAGTATCTGAGACCCATAGCTAGATACCAGACTTTTTCTGCCCCAATTCCCACTGTATCATGTCCTACTGAAAATACAATGGAAAAAGTCAAAAACAGACCCCAGATGTGAGAAACAGGGTCAGGGGGATGCAAGCAGAGACAGCAATAGAAGGCAGCAAAGGCTTCACCAGACCACAGTCTTCTCACTCTTACTGATTCTGTAATGCTGTAAGTCCATTCCTGCTAAAAGAATTACTGCTGAACACCTTCATATTGTAAGGCAGCCTCTCTATAGTTCCTATCATTTCTCATTCAGTAGCTCTGCTTTGTGCAGGAAGAGCTCTGACCCTTGGTGTGTCCCCATGACAGATGAAGCACATTCGTAATTCCCTACAAAACGCCCGGGACAGATGAGATGAGATGTTTACTTTCTGCAGAGTTCTTTGTTCAGCTTTGCACAGCAGTAACGCTAAAGAGAGATACATTGGGCTGGAGAGAAACCAGTGTCTGAATGCATGAGTAAAAGCTGCTGCAGTTTGGGTAACAATGGTGCTCAGACTCCTGAAACAGAGCAGATTAAGTGTGTGCTCAGTCATGCTCTGTGCTGGCACCACAATTTATGAGCTCTCTGCTTCACATTGGGTTTTCTTCGTCCTGCAATTCCTCTTATGCCATGAAGGAGTTTGGTTAAAATTTAGCTTCTCATTTATCTGAACCATAAGCCAGACATAATGAACTAGTAAGTATTTCAGTCTCAACTTTCACTTCTATTTATATGAAAACATACTTCGATGTGTTAGCAAAGGGAGCTTTTTTATGTATTCTGAAGCCTTATATATAAAAAAATATGAAGAAAACTGTACTTGTTCCTACCAGGCAACCTTTTTTCAAATCTCTTCTAGCTGAGAATAACAGCATATTGTGTGAGAGATTTCTGTGTACTCAGAGACTTCATTACTTGGCTGTAGTGTGAATTTCATTGACTAATGGTGTGGTTCTGCAGCGGATGCTGTAGTGTTGGAAGTGGGAATGTTTGTTCCTCTCTGTTGGGAGAGCCAGACTCCTGGCCCAGCTGGGTCAGCCTGGTCAGGCCTTGGAAGGGACACAGGAGGGGAACATTCACCCTTCAATAGCTTGTGGTTTTCTTTGCAGCCCTGTGTGACATGCACCCTATGAGAGCACTCTTCCTCATCCCACGGAACCCACCCCCAAAGCTGAAATCCAGAAAATGGTAAAGAGATGTGTAAAAACCTGTATTTTGCTGCATTTGGCTTAGGAGAATTTTGAGCTATCTTGCCTGATTAAATCCTAGAGTGATCTCTGAAGTTGCTCCTAAGGTCTTTCCAGCACTGGGTTAAGCCACAGGTGAAGATGTAGTTTGCCTTCAGGAAGAAAGACTTTTGTTTTGAGCTCTACCTAAGCTGTGGCAGTCATTGCAGTTGCTAGATTTTGGCAGGGGTGGCTTGAAATTGCAGTACAGGCAAGGCTTAGGTGGGCTCCTTGGGTCAGGGTTTGTCAGAAGACTGCATGGACATCATGGGACTAATGGGAGTCACCATGGCCTACAGAGAATCAATTTAAATGAAAAGTATAAAGTAAATCCTCACCATATCAGAAGGGTGGGGGAATTTTTGAAGGAGTTGCACCGGGTTTGTTGATCTAGAGGTAAATCCAGCAACTGCATTGAGGGGTGTAGGGTTTGTCCTGAGCACTGCACTGGTCTGAGGAGAAACACCGGTGCTAAGGCTCTCCCCCAGCTTTAGTGCAAAAGGAAACCTTGCAAAGTCAGTGCTTTCCAAGTTGAAAGGATTACTGTTTCCCTCTGCTTTCCTATCTTCTTCAGGTCAAAGAAGTTCTTAAACTTTGTTGAAAGCTGCCTTGTCAAAAATTACCTGCATCGCCCATCCACGGACACCTTGCTGAAGCATTCCTTCATCCGGGACATGCAGAACGAACGGCAAGTGCGCATCATGCTGAAAGACCACCTGGACAGGACCAGAAAGAAAAAAGGAGAAAAAGGTAACATGGCAAATAGAGAATTTCAGGCACTAGAGAGCATAGGTCCTCTTCCAATTTTGGCAGCAAAATACATGGCAGATGCAACTGAAATACTAGACCCAGGGAAACTGTGAGAAAGTATTGTCCTTGATAACAGTGAGGCCATTTTGAAGATCTCTTTGCCAAAGCCCAGATCCTTGATGAAGTGCTAAAGTCTTTGGAGGCTGACTGAGACTGACTCTGGTTCACTGAGAGGAATTCTCATGGCAACATGAGCAAGGAGTCCAAGTCAAGTCTAGGTCCCTGCTTTCTTGAGTAGCTAAGTAGTACTTTACTGATGTTTACCACCTAGTCTTTTACTTCATCTGTCTTTTCCTCACTTATTTGATTTAAAAGTTACATCTCCATATAATTTTCTCTTTTGGAGAAGCACATTTGAATGGAAATACAGCAAGTTCCAGTTTCTAACAAATGCCCTTGGGGACATGGGGAAATGCAGGGATAAAATCACTTCTTGATAGATACTTATATTTTGACCCAAAAGATGCAATTTTTAATCAAAGCTTCCCTGAAAGGGAGACTAGCATGGAATTACCAGACTGTACACTTCAAAATAGTGACTAAAAGAAATAAATTATGTCCCTCTTTAGCATGCTTTCTAGACAGCAATACAGAGTAGGGCCAATTTTAAATTATTTCTTAAAAACTGCCTTCATAATAGTCTTGAAGAGAAGTTAGAAGTGTGGATCAGGTTCTTCTGAAGTGCTGTCCTAAAACAAGCATTAATTTTTTATCCGTGTTTCTGCTTTTAATTATTACTTTAGTACAAAAGGAAATATGGATTTACTGGAGGCCTCATCTTAGCCATGCAACAAGTACACAATAGCAGAGAAGGGCAGTAAAATCTTCTATGTCCTATCTGTATTTTTCTGAAGAGCTTCTTCACTGGTGTTGTTATGAGGGTTGGATTTCTCAGTGGGTGTAGCCTAATTTATTTCAGCTTTTTGAAAATAGGTCAGTTTTGCAAAACCAATACAAGTCAGTCAAGGGAAAAGATGGGAGTGTGTACAGGGGCTGCCCTGAAACATTATCTGAACTAGATTTTGAATTATATACATAGATATCTTACCTCCCCTCAGCCTCTCAGTGCAACCTGTGGCTTTTAAATTCCTGCTGAGCTGTGTGTAGTTCAGGTTGAGCACTCAGAAACAAAGTTCAAGATCCTATCTGAAACATCAGCATCCTCCACAGGGGTTTGTTTATTGTTCTCTTTTTTTAGAAGAAACGGACTATGATTACAGTGGAAGTGAGGAGGAAGACGATGACCTGAATGAAGATGAAGGGGAACCAAGGTTAATTTTATTACTGGAATAGATAATTTGGCTGCCCAAAGTGTTCTCATTGAAGGCAGCTCTTCTCAGCCAGAACAGCTTTCCAAACTTGCTCTGAATCCCTGTCTCCCATATCCCCCCTGGTAGCTTTAACTATTTGGTAGCTGTCAAATGTAATTGCTGAGTATAAGATGTCTGTAATAAGCTGCTTATTAGTTCCCCTGCAATAGGGAGGTAACTCAAATGAAGGACCCAGTAATCAGCTTCAGGCTGTTTCGTAGCACAGTGAGTGCAGATGCGTAGCAAACGCGCTGGAGATTATTGGAACCTCCTAATTTGCTCACACAGGAAAACCAGCAATTCCCAATGCACCTTGTATTCTCTCTTTAATGTTTTGTTTAGTCATGTAGAAACCTCACTTCTGTTTCAGCTCCATAGTTAATCTCCCAGGGGAGTCGACTCTGCGTCGTGAATTTCTGAGGCTGCAGCAGGAGAACAAAAACCGCTCTGACCCTCACCGCCAGCAGCAGCAGCTGAAGGACCAGGAGAAATACAAGAAACAGCTGCTGACAGAGAGACAGAAACGGATTGAACAGCAGAAAGAGCAGAGGAGGAGGCTGGAAGATGTAGGGACTGGCTTGTATTACTGCTTTGTGTCTCATCAGAAACAAAAAAAAGTGTACCTGTAGAGAGTAGGCTTGGAAAGGCAAGAGGGATGGGTTAGGTTGTCAGCACAATCTGGACTGTAGTCTTTAGGCTTGGGAGAACTGTATCACTTCTGAACGCAATGATTTTTAAATTATTTTAAATGGGCTCTGCCCTTTTCCTGCTGATAGCTTGCACTGACCTTTGGGAGTGGAAGAGGAAGGGCCTTTTGCTTGACTTTGGCAATGGGAGCCCAGGGAGCCCAGGGATCAATAGAATCACAGTCTGGTTTGGATTGGAAGGGATCTTAAAGATCATCTAATTCCAAACCCCTTGCATGGGAAGGCACACCTCCCACTAGACCAGGTTGCTCCAAGCCCCATCCAACCCAGCCCTGAACACTTTTAGGGAAGGAATGAGATCCCGATTTCCTTCTCATATGCCTTGCCTGATTCAGCCTGTCTGTCCAGTCCCTGGTCCGTGTGCTTCTGTTTGTTACAAAGTGGCTGCTGCCTTTTCAGCTGTCTGACATGCTGTGGCGTTGGAGGCATTGCTAATTCACCATTGTGTCTCTCCTTAGGAGTATATGATGACATTCAAGCATTGTGCAAACACACTGGAGTTGGCATTTGTGAAGCATAGTGCTGCTCCAGCAAAACCAGGGGGACTCTGGAAAAGCCCTTCCTTCTCAAAATGGCAGGAAGAAATTTATCATTAGATCAGCTTCCAGCTGTCACAGAGATCTCATATGATGGCTTAAATAAATGGCAAATCCACCCTTGGCTGCCAAAAGGGCCAAGGTTTCACTTCAGGTTTGGCAGTCACTGTGGTGGCAGCTTGTGGCTGTCTCCTGCTGCCTGGTGTAGTGGATGTCCCCTGTTAGTGACTGCAGAGCAGGGAATGGGCTTTGTGATTAATGAACACTGGCATAGGTAGTTGGTGGGTACAGAAGTAAAGTAATACAAGCAATGTTATTCCCTGACTCTCTTCCAGCATCAGAGGCGAGAGCTGGAGCTGCGAAGGCAGCAGGAGTGTGAGCAGAGGTGGCTGGAAGTTCAGAGGAAGGAGGAGAGGTGTAAAGAAGACAAAAGGGCTGTGGAAGATGAACAGTTCATAGTAGATGGGCAGAGGAAATCAGAAAAGAAGCAGGTATGAAGAGTGTTTACTGACAGCAATTTACAGCTCCCTGTTTTAGGAGCTGATGTCATTCTCAGGTCCCTGAGAGTGTTCTCATCTTCTGAGTCATGGACCAGAGGAGGGCTTCTTAAATGCATTTACTTGTTCTTTGATTTGGACTTCTTTGGAGTTAGCTTCGTGATACTGAGTCATCCTCCTTATCTGCAGCAATGACACTGTCACTCCCACTTCTGCCCTCCTGCTTCTCCATGCTGGAATGGCCTTCAGTCACCTGTTTTAAAATATCTTTACCTTGAAAGCTTCCAGCATCAGCTCCAACCTAAGCTCTTAAAATTCCAGTTTTTGCTCGGGTTGTAACCAGAAGATTTCTTTTTCATAAATAAAAATGGAGCAGAGGTTTATTTTAATGCTGAAGTCTCATTGTCAGGTCTGATACCTTGGCCACAGTGTTTTTCTAACATTTGAGCAGTGAGCTGTTATGTAATGAAACAGAAAGAAGAAGTGTTTAATTAAAACCTTCTGGTTTTAGAAAAGTAAAAAGACTAACTAAGATTTTCTGATGTGTTTTCTGAAAAGCCAAACAGGGGTCACTTTAAGTGTTCGGGGTCACTTTATGCTTCCTGTCGCTCAGGACTGTGGATCTTTGTCAGCCCTGCTGGAATTGTGCTTGCTTTCTTCTTTGAAGCAACAGTTTTTCCATCAGTCAGCTTGGTTGTTCTCCAAGGCATCACTCTCTCTGAGGTTCCTCACTCTTTGTTTTCAGAAGGTGGAAGATGTGCAGCACAGCAGGAAGGTGCATCGAACTCTCCCCAAAGATCAGACACAGCTGTTGTCTCTCCAGCATGACCACAAGCAGAGGAAGAAGGAGCCTTCCAAGAGTTCAAGTTCAGCAGCACATCCTCCATCAAGCAGCATGAGCAAAGAGGTACATTTGCAAGACTAAATACTGATACACAAAAACTTTCCAGAATTATTGCTGCAAACAAAAAACCATGATACCCTCCAAAGCCTCAGGTTTAATGTTTAGGGCCCCAGGACACTTTCTGGGGAGTTTCTTGTCATTGCCACTGTATTCATCCTGTGGCTGGCAGGTCATGGCAGGTTTCCTCTGGTGTGTGCAGATGTGACCTCTGCCAGATAGAGCTGAGAGACCAGGACTCCTGCACTAGTTCAATGTCTGGGTAGGAGCCAGCATCAGTTCTGAGAGCCTAAAGTGTCAGCTGCAGGGGTTTGCATCCAGCTTATAATGTCGTGCATGCAAGCACCCTTTTGGCACAGAGGTAGTAGGTAGGTTATAATTTTTAGCTTTTTTATTTTCCTTTTTGCTTATGGTAAAACTTGCCCTTCATTATCAGGAGTTGCAAGTAATAAAAATCAAGCAACAAGAGTAGTACTAGAAATGAGTTCACTGGGGATAGGATTTCATGGTATTGGGCCGTGGCTGCTTGTTTTAATAAGGTTTTTTTGTGGTTTTGTTTTCTTTTGTTTTATTTGGTGTATGTGTCCTTATTTTTTCCCAGTTGAGATCTGGGAGGCTAAGTGGAATTCTTTTCCATCTCCTCAGCAGTTTCCTAGACCGTGTTAAGAATCTGCTTACCTTCCTGACATAGGTACCACCAGATACAGTGAGATACCATTAAGAATGCTCACCCAGACACAGATAACTGGGTGTTTTTGTGGCATTAATCTCTAGTTTACAGTGTAGTGCTGCTTCTAGGCTGCTGAATCAGAAGATATGCTGAAGATTTACACTAGAGAATGGGAATTAGTCATGTTGAATGGAACTGAAATGAGCAGTGGGGTCAAAACCACAGGATAAAGCTTTTTGTAACAAGCAATACCCTCAGGAAGTGAAAGGACCTTTATGACTTCTAGGCTATGTTCCTCAGTCTTTTTCATAGTGCAGATGACATACTAACAGAGTGTTAAAAGTGTTCTAAATTAGAAACTGGCATACAGTAATGTCAGCATTGTAGAATGGGGTAATAAATGCATAGCAAAACAGGCTGCATGTTGTCAAAGATAAGTAGATACAGACAGATGACTCCTCCCAGCTCAAACCCCAGCCTGCTGCAAACGGGATGGCCTAGAACACAGCAGATAGCAACTTGGGCCTTTTTCCTTGCTGCAATTTGGAAATTTGATGGAAAAGGAAGGATTGCAAATGGAGAGGTTGTAATGGTTCACATTGTGCCAGAGCTGGCCTCTCCCCAACAGGGAGGTCCCTCAGAGGTGGTGTCCACAGTGCTGCTGTTGGAGAGCACCCCAGCTGTGAAGCCTGAGGCTCAGTGTGCAATGTGCTGCTACTTTTCTCCTTCTCAGGCTGAGGACCGAAAAAAGAGAAGCGACAGCATCCAGGCTGCCCTGCTGGGGCAGGAACCCCCAGCACACCCCAGGATGGGCTCTGGCAGCAGTTCCAGCCCTTGCACCCCAGCACCGCAGAGAGCCGTGTTAGTACAGGTACAGTACTGCTGCCTCAGGTGGGGAGGAGAGGGCAGAGGGGGTTCCTGGGCACAACAGGGCATCTGAAATCTGATTTCCTTCACTCCTGGCACAAGTGACTGAGGCCCGTGCAAACCAGCTCAAAGGGTTTTTGTTTTTAGTGCCAGCTCATGCTGCTAAGTTCCATGTGGAATTATACTTAGGCACTGCAGACCAGGGCTAGATACCAGCTCTTTTTATATACTGGATGCCTGATTGCTGGTTCCATGGTATTACTCTCAGGTGTTTCCCCAAAAACTTGAATGATTGCAGTTGCATTCCCCTTACAATATTTTATTTATACAGTGCCTTAAATATGGCACTTTACAAAACAAATCCAAATCCAGAATTTTTATCCTTGACCATATACAAAAGGAAGATTGAAGATCATCAGTGCTCTTACAAAATAATCTACAACTATATGGAGATGCAATAACAACATTTTTTTTTATTTTTTTTTTTTTTTGGTGAGTAGGACTCAGAAGGCCTGTGACTTGAAAAATTTCAGTATTAGAGGTAGAAGTGCTACCTAAACTGTACCTATACAGTGAAAGCACTTTGGTAAAGTTCTGTCTTAGAATCCTTCTCTCAAGAAGGATTTTAGCTCATTTTAGCTCCTGTTTTTTTTCTCCTGTTTTGGGAGAGGGGATTCAGGGTTCTCACAGTGTGCCAAAAAACTTGGCTTCCTTTCAGCATCCTGTTCTTTATGGGGTATGAAATAAGTAGCTTAGACTGCAATTACTTTTTGCTCCAATCTCTTGTGAAGGGATCATAAACACGTGTGAGCAAAAGAAAAGACAGCAAGTAGAAATGGAATGAACTAATACAAATGTGAGCACAGCTCGTTTTAGTTGGAAATCTCCACTTGTTTTGAAATCAAGCAGTGTCAGAAATAATTTTATTGCTTTTGCAGTTCCCCACAGCACTTCACACCATCAACGTGAACATAGAGTCCTAGCACTTGTTTTATTCTTGGCAGCTCTGTTTGTGCTGGACTCCTGGATGAATGAATGGATACATGTACAGCTTCTGATCAATCTTTCCATTTCCTTCTGTTGGATTTAGCTATCAGTACCCACAGCACAGTGGTATTTGAATGAGGCTCAGGTATTTGTGTGCTGCTGTGGCATCTGGTGGCCTCTTCTTTGTGTACTGTATCTTGGAGTCAAGGGGGGAAGATCAGACCACAGAGGAGGATGGCTTTTTAGTTTCAGCTCAGCTGGTTTCAGAGCATGATTTTTTTCCTCACTGCTAAGCCCCAGCAGCAGGGTGATCCTTTGTACTTCTTTGAGGCTACCTGTGGCTATGGGTTATTATTTTGAGGTCAGGTTGTATTATCCCAAGTTTTTTTAAAACTCATTGCTGGCCACTGAAATTCTTCTTGGCCTCAGCTTCTGGTGAACAGAGAATCATAGATTAGTATATGCAGAGTTGGAAAGGACCCATCAGGATCATCAAGTCCATCCTGCATGGAAGGTCATAGGGTCATAGAATGGTTTGGGTTGGAAGAGACCTTTAAAGGTCACCTAGTCCAACCCCCAGTGCAGTGAGTAGGGACATCATCTCCCTGTCTTCTGTGTACCTTAATGTAACTTTCTGCCTCTGTTTTATGCCTGGGAGTGAGGGAGCTATTGCGGGGGGCAAGCAATAGCTGGTTGTTAGCATCTTTAAATTGAAGGCTTTCCTGTGCCTTCTCTGTTGCTGTTTGGTGATGCTGGAAAAAAACACCATAGGTGGGGAGGAGGGGTCCTGATTCACCTTTTATCTGAGAAAATATTTGTGCATCTTCTCACATCCTTTTTTCCAGGGCCTGTTTGTTATTCCAAGTCAGGAGTATTGTAACTGGGCTGAGGTGATGGCCTGGCTTGTAGCATCAAATCACTGAAGAACTAGTGCAAGGTCTGCAGGAAGGATATTTGTTTCTTAGTCTCAGGTAAAGGCTGGCAGCTTCCTTCAGACAAGTGTTTCAGCCCTGCAATAGAAGTGGGAGTGTTCACAGTTTATTGGTGGGCTTTTGGGATTCTGCAGGAGCACAATAGCTGTACAGAGGATGGTCCTGCCCTGTTAAAGTGACACTCCCAGGATGAAAGGAGCTATGTCCTAGGCTGGCTGCATCACTTTGTTCCTTTGCACCTTGTCGATGCTTTCCTGTTTGGTAGTAGCTCCCCTATCTGCCAAGGGGAGTGATGAGGAACAGAGCAGTTATTTACCAACCTCTTTCACATTCCTTGATGGAAACTACACTATAAAATTTTTATACTGTTTAAAATGATGGTGTTACTCAAGGATAATCGCAGCAAGTGATATACAGCCCTTACCATGTGATCTCACTCCCTGCTGGTAGCTGCCCAGTTACCCACTCACAAGCCAGTGCTCCAGCCGACAGAGTCTGTGTGGACAGAGAGAAGCCAACCTGTATATAGCTGCTGTGCTAGTGTGGAGACCAGATCAAAGGGTAATTTATAATCCCTCTGAAGGGCTGTGTTGCCTTTGCTGGTTGGCAGCGTCTGTTGATGCTAATAGCAGCATGTTTGGTTGTGCTGCCTGCATTAACTGTATGAATTGTTAAGGCAATATGAGCATTGGGTCAGTTAGTGACCTGGAGATTAAAAGACTCACAGCAATATACTTGTGAAGCTTGCTATGTGGGTGCCTTGCTGATTTAAAGTAAAAGTGAACTATGGAGTTAAAATGCAAGGTGAATTTGTCACAGATGTTTGTGCAGAAGAACTTCGATCCATGCTTGTCAGAGAGGGATCATCTGCCACCACTGTTCTGCTCGGACAGAAATTACTTCTTTTTTTAAGCAATCTTACTTTGTGGCACATCCTGGCTGCCCAAATCTCTCTCAAAATTATGTCACCAGATATCGTAACAAAACCCCTAAGGTGTAAGGAACATGATTTCTCAGTGTCTTTTATCCTGTCTGTCTGGCAAAGGAAATGTGAGTTATTACCAGGTCAGAGTGTACCACTTCCACCTGGTTTGTACCTGGAGTGTGTTTGTTGCAGTGCAGGTAGCAGATCTGGCTCTCTGGTTGTGGTGATGTGTGATGAGCTGTTCTGGGATACCTGCAGAACTTCAGAGACTTCTTGAGCAAAGTCACTGAGTCTGCTTCTCTGCCCAGCGTCTCCTGCCACCTGACTAGGGGAGGAATTTAGCTCTCAGCTGAAATGCACTCCATTTTTTAATTGACTCCATAGTTTTCCTGTAGGATTTTCTATCTAGATCTCCTATATTGTCTGGAATATTGTGACTGAAGCAGAACAAAAGCCAATAATATTAGAATTAGCTGAGCATTAAGTTATGGACTGACCAGAGCAGATCTGTTCAGAAGCTGAAGGAAATCCTTTTCCTTATGCTGTTCTGTAACAACTTTGCACTTTATCTACCCCCTGTTATTAGACTCAGTTCAAATTCGTAACTTTTCTGCTATATCCATTTCTGTTACAATTTCAGGGAGCAAAGGCTCCTTTTCCTTAGCTCTGTTAGATGAGACTGTGGTCTGAAGACACAGAAGGTAAACCTTTGTCTACCAGGGCTTTCTGTGCATGAGAGGAGCTGCTGTTCTTTCAGTATTGCTTACAATAAAAATGATTTAAAGCTCAATTCTCAGTACTTTAGAATTATTGTTAAGGTTGGATTGGTTGTTTTGGTTTTTTTTTAATTTTTTTCCCCCATGCAAATTATTTTATCTGTGAAATTTAAGGAAAACATCCAACACTATGATTTTGAAGAGTTATTTGAAACATTTTTGGCATATGAATTGCAAGGCCTTGTGGGTCCTAAAGAAATCATTCCCAAAACAGGCATCACTTCTGGCATTACATAGGACTGATGTCTCTGGCCAAAGAAGGTGTCTGGGTACCATCTGCAGAGTTTAGAATCACTCAGTTACTTACACCACGATTCAGCAAAGCTTGCTCACATTTTTAAGCACAGATAGTTTCTTGCTGCTCTGCAGGACCAAAAGCTGAAATTGAGGAAGAAGTTTAAGTACCTTTTTGAAAAGGTGATAAGAAAAAAAAAAAATCTTCTTGTGTTGTGATGAGAACACAAATAGTACATTTGCTATTTCTAAAACATATTTCTACACCCACAGTGAATCATTTCAGGGGAACATTTTGCTGTTGAAATAATTCTGGTTAACTAAAAACTATTATTAGTGACAATCATATTGGACAAAAAAATTGGTTTTGACAAAATGAAAGGACATAGATTATGAGATGTCATAACTGCTGATAAAGCTGTTTTCTGTAAAGGGAGTCAACAGAATATGTTGTCAAAAAAAGATTTAAAAAGCACCTGAATACTTAGGTAGGTAAACTTCTCAGGGCTCTTTTTCAACAGTTGACTTTCCCATGCTGACCTCAGAGGTTGTGACAAGATGTTTGAATGGATATTTGGCATCTGTAATTAATTTTAGAATTACTATCTGCCAATATTTAAGTGATTTTGAACATTGCTCCCGTGAAATTAGTCTTGTATAGTTACAGGGTGCTTCTAATCATATTATTGAAAAGCTGTGTGCACTTCTCAGTTACTGTATTTTGCTTCTCAGGTCTGGGGAACTGTAGAATTTTATAGTCTTGGGCTGATAAATGCTTAAAATGCTAGCCTGGGTCATTCTTCAGGGAAACTCAACTGCAGCTGCCTCTGATCCGAGCTGCAGTAATTCCATCAGGATGAACAGGTTTGAATTTTGACTCAGACAGAAATTGCTAGCCTCTTTGTTTGGCCTGCAAAGGATGAAGATGCTGGTCTTGCCATGCATGTGAGAAAGAGGTGGCTGCCAGCAGAGGTTTTTTTGGTGTGCCAGGACATGGGCTCCCTCCTAGGAACATCAGCCCATGGTGTTCCTGCCGGCTGTGGGTGTCTCCGGAGAGCCCTGGGTCTTGCTTTGGATGGGAGTTGTGGCAAGGGAAAGCACAAAGAGGTTCAGCTTCAGGCATTTCTCTAATATTTTTACTGTTTTTTGTAACATCAGATTGGTTCTAGCATAGGAGTCCCTCAAGATGGCTCAGATCACACGCTCTTCCCTTGTCTCGGTCCTCGGTGCCCAAGTGGATTTCTCATTTCAGGAAGGATCAATACATTCAGTTGACTTTTTTAGCTCTCTGCCTTTCTTCCCCTTTGGAAGATGCCAGTTTAATTATTCCTTAGTGTGTAGAATTTAACAGACACTTTCGTTTCTCTCTCTTTTTTTTTTTTTTTTTCCTTCTTTTAAATACAGAAAGAATCCGAGGACCAAATCTTCAGTATTTTAGCTTGAGTTTTACAGAGCTTACTTGTTCCCTTGAAATGAAGACTTTGGAAGGAAGTGATGTGATTTCATCCCCTCCTCCCACTGTGATTAGGTCATTTCCTGTCTTAATGCTCTATCTAATAAGGTATCTTTGAGGATAGCTTTTAAACACAGATGGTTGCAATGGGAGCATCTGAACATGACTACACAAGAGGAGCAGTCAGAGGGTAGTTTCTTATCTCTTTCTAACTGCATTCTCACATTTGACTTTTTTTTTTCTCTTTTTTCAAGTAATTGAAAAATCTGTTAAGAAAGGAGGGCCAGGGCACCATCATAACCACTTCCAGCTGGCTGTTTGTCACCATTGATATTTGTCACCAGGTTGATGGTAGGCTTGCAAAGACTGGTTTGGAAGGCAGCATTTAACCTATGGGAGTTGGGTTTCCCCAGTGACTGTATGTACCAATGTACCCAGTGATTGTACTGTCCCAGTTTGGACATGGAAGCCTTGGTCAGGTTTGAATGAAATATGCTTAATTCAACAGTAATTTTTTGCATCATGCTGTTAACTAGTTCACTGTGCATCACCAGTGGCCTATTAGCTTCTCCACAGACTGAAGAAGAGGAGATATGTACAGCATGGACATTTTTACTATTTTTTATTGTAGCCTTCACCGTGGAATATTTGTGCCTAACATGCTAACATACTGGAAATAAATAACTTCATGGCCACCAAGAGTGTGTAGGGCTGTATCCAAAATGCTCCTTGTACATTTACTAAAAATTCATTGTTGTGAACAGAAGCATTGATGTCTGTTGAGGTTGGGACATGGGCAGGGAAGTATAATTCAACATGTGTTTCATTTGTTTCAAGTGTGACAATTTCCAGGCCAGTAAGGATGTGTACCACAGCAGTTCCCTGTCAGATATGATGACCACACCACTCAGCCCTGGGCAGGATGATGTATTCTGGAGTGTGGGTCCAAATGAAGACCAACCCCCAAAGGTATCTGAAACTGGGTGTGTTTGGCAGAGTTTGTGGTTAACAGCACATTACTCAGTTTCCTTGCACTGTGTAGCAGCCATCTTCTGGGCTTCATGAAATTCACTGAAAATCTGGTTGCTTGTATGTTAACTGGGTCTCTGTAATCTAGAAAGAGGAACTTAATTTGTAAGCAGGTCATTGTTCCAAATCTATGTGTACATGTATAGTATCTGTGGGGTCTGTGAATGCAGATATACTTCTTTTGTTAGACCCGGTGTTTCTAGCTGCCCTTTCTGTGCAAAATCTGGCTTGTTGCAGAAAAGCTTATTAGTTTGTATAATTAAGTTGAAGGTATTTCTGGTTTTTTTCTATTTTTTAAAGAATTTCTAAGAAGTACAAGAATACTGGTGCAAGATGCAAGTGTGTTTGCATGCATGTATTCATTCTATTACTCGGTACCTGGGGGGTGGTGTGGGTGTCTCTCTTCCCCCAGCCCTTTGGTAGCAACATAAAATAATCCACCTCCTAGGGAAAGCTGCATTGAGTGGCTACAGATGCATTTCCCTGTCTGCTTTAACTATTGACCAAGAATAATTCTGGCTCTAAGGGAAGGTGCAAACCCCTTGCAGTCTGCACCCTGATAGATTGCACAAGCTTGGAGCAAGTTAGAGGCATCTGCTGCCGACTTGCAGCTTCCAAGGTGATACCATGGAAGACCTCTCCAGTTCCCACTGAAACGTTGTTCATTTATGTTTTTTAGCCTTACTTTTGTGTTGATACAGGGTAAGCTTTAAGTTTATTAACTGCGTCAAAAATATCAGTAACCTTAAAACACTTTATTAAATCCTTAAGGTTCCAGAAAGGACAACCTCTAAATTTTACAACAGGGATCAGCCTGGCCATCAGAGATGCCATTCAAGGTAGGCTTCTAAGTGTTCTATGCTTATACTTACGCTGATTTATTGTTGATAGGGAAACTAAACCCAGTCTTTTAAAAACAAAGCCATAGCCTCAGTAACATTAAAACTGGCATGGGTTCATACCTCATTCCATAAGTTACAATTATTTTAGCTTTTGAATTAGTTTGTCCACAAAAATAGCTAACTAAACTTCCTGATCTTAAACCTGAGGGAAGTGTCTAAGCCAGGTTCCTTTTCATGACTGACATAATTTATTTAAAAAGAAGCAAGTGTCTGATGCATCTCCTCCTTTTCATGCAAGGTAGTTCTCCCTTCTGCTGGAAAACAGTATTCTTAATATATGAAGGCAGTTCCACCTGTAGTAATTCCTACAGTGAGTTGTTCCATTTGGTTCAGTTTGTTTGGCATGCCCAAGTGGGTTGCTTGCAAGTTGCACAACTGTTCCTCCATTAATGACAGTGTGTTGTGCAGTCATTTAATTCTTATGAGTTGGTCATGCCCAGCTTCCCCTTCACATCAGACTGCTGAAGGTGGAGGCTACTTGAGCTCGTAGTCTCTCCACATTGATGATCTCAGGTGGGAGTGGTGCTGGTCAGGGCTGCCTGGATGCTCTTGTAGAAACTCTACATCACCTCCAGTGCCATTGGTTTCAAAGGGATTTCTGTGGCTGGATCATTTGGGGGTCTGGCCCCCGCTCACAGTACAGGCATTTACAGCTATAGCCTGTAAAGGCTGTGCCTGTAGCTTTGTTTTTCCTGATAGTTGCTTAAAAAGGGCTGTCTGAAGATGTATCCTGACTATTTTGGCAGCCTGCCCTTAAGGCTAGTGTACTTTTTTCATATCAGAGTAGAAAAGACCAAGGATGCAGAGTGCTCAGTGGTAAAGGGTAGCTCCCACTGGATGTCTAGTCAGGGAACATAATGCTGTGAGAAACTAGGGTTGGAGAAATTGGAAAGGGAAGTAGATTTAGCTGACATAACAAAATAATGGGTGGCATTTCTGATGAGCCAGAGTCAGAAACATCTCAAATAACTTTCAAGTGAAGTCAAGCCCTAAATACTCTCTACTTAAGATCTGCAGGAGGCAAAGAAGGAAAAAAAAACCAAAACAAAAACATGTAAGTAAACAGTGTTACAAGTCAGTGGCTTCTGACCCTGCATTTCTTGCTAAGCCTCTGATTTACTTCCCAAACTTGTTTTACTCTCCATTGTGTTCCTTTCTTCACTGACAAGTGGATGATGGTGTAGAGAAAAAAGCCATGAAATTTTGGAGTCAGGAGTGACACTCATCTGAACAGGTCAAAGGAGAAGTACATCTGGCAAGTTATATTTTTCACTTGGGATTCCCTTTAATACTCTAGATGGAGACTGTCCCTTCCACTTTCTCCCACTACTGGATCAACCTGCTTGGAGCAGCAAAGAATATCAAATTTTTGTTTATCAGGAGCATTGTACCACACAGTAATAGTAGGGAACTCAATTCAGTGGCTTATGAGATCCATTCTAGTCTGTGTTCTTGCACGCAAGATAATCTGATTAGTTTTTTCTCCTTCTGTTTAGTAACACTCATCAGTCATCCCCAGGAGGACATGCTCTGAAGCTGAACAGCAGCAGCAGCAATCCTGGCAGCAAGCAGTGGGAGATGGGATCTCATCAGAGCAGCTGGTCAACCTCAGGTGATTCCTAAGTCAAAGACTTATCACTCAAATGTGCAAAAATCCTATAACATGAAATGGGCTTCTACAGGCTGTCAAGAGCTGCATTGCAAATAAATTTTTTTTAATGACATTTTTTGTGCTAGGCTTTTGAAAGCCTTTGGATTTTATGGTTCCATGTTCCTAAAATAGAAACACTTCCTCTTTTGAGTTAAAAAGTGACTGAATATATTTTTATTATAGAAAATTTTAGCTTCCTCAACTAAGAATTGGAAAAACATCAGTTCCGTTGCACACTATTGAAACTCTGCAGAGCCAGCATTACCAACATGCAGGTGTAATTCTGTACTGGTGTTCACCCACTGGCATTTTCTTCATAGCCATGTGCTGCTTTTTTGCATTGCCCACTGATAAGATGACACTGATAAGCAGTTGCTGTACATTAATATTTCTGCAGTCTGGTAATGTACTGGCTGAAGGAAGCCTAAGACTTTGTACAGCACCTCATGAAACATTCCTCCAATATACATGGATTTGCAGAAAGATGGGGGAACTGAAAAGGCAAAAGAAGCTAAAAGGTGGAGATAGCCACATCCAATTTAAGCAAAGTGCAACTTGGATCACTGGTGGTGATGTAGGAACACAGTGGGCTTGCTTACTGTTGTGCAGATTTTTTGCAGAACAGACTCTGAGACATGACCTGAGATTCTGGCAGACAGGGACATGGAACAGAAGTGGACAGCTGTGTTCCTCTCTTGTTATTCCTGGGGGCATTTTCTGTGGGTGAGCTGTACAACGATTTATTGTGTAGCTCCTTGCAAAGCAGTGGTGTGTTACAATGCCTTGCATCCAGGTTGTCTGCTAGAGATGGGGAACATGGGGAATAATGCCCAATTCAAAGCAGGGTGGATGCTAAAAATGTTTTGAAACCACACCAGTGAGCTGCTGAGGTAATTTATTTTTAAGCTGAACTCGTATTGTTCATTTGCAAGCCCTTGATAAATGAAGAACAAATTGCTTAGTTATTACACTTACACAATCAATCCAGTTTTGCTTTCACTGGCTATACAGAACATGAATTTTTCTTCAAGAGAAATCCAAAGCATAATATAAACTGCATGGGTTTTATTTCTTTTTGCTCTTATGTCATTTTATGTTTGAATAACAGCGTAGAGATGAACAACATGTGACAGCCCAGCTCAACTTTGTAATATCTGCATGATGTCTAACTCCCATGCTATTTTGGAATGGGGAAATAAAAACCTCACCAGCAATGGAAAGAATAGAAAACCTCCCTTGTGGTTTAAACTGTCTCCTTGGGTTCTTAAGTGTTGTTAAATTACAGCCAGTTCTGGCATATGGTGTTCCAGAAAGAGTTTTTTGCTTTCTCAAACCCACAGGGATAATGAATTGGGCAGGAAAGGACTATAAATGCTTTAAAGCTAAGCTAAGCTGAGTTGCTTAGGTACCCATTGACCAATAAGGAATTCTTAATTTTAAAAGCTTTGCAAAATGCATGAATACGTGAAGCTGTTGTGATAAAACCATCTGAATTACCAAACAGAAATCCTAATTTGTGTCAGCTTGAATTCTCTGCCCTTAGTTTGCAAGGACTCCTGTTGGTAGCAGTGGGATAGACATAGGAGAAATGGCTGTATAAGGCAGGTATTGAGATGTCTAGTGTGTTCCAGGGGGAGGGTACATCTGCTTTTCCTCCCTTCAGTTGTGTCAGGAATGAGTGGTGTGCAGAAGACAGCATCTCTCCAAGGCTGCTTTTGCTCTTCCTAGCTAGCTCTGTGGGCAGTGGGGGCATTGAAAAGGAAGATTTGCTTCATTACTTGCAAGCTTCTCTCCTAACATATCAGCACATGTGGATGGACTCCAGCTCTTCTAGTTTTGTTTGCTTGGGTCTTCAGTAGCTGTGCAAGTGGTGCTGCAGCTTCCTTGCTACCGCTGTCTGACCTTGGGCAGTGTCACAAGATGCCACCAGATGCTGAGTTGGCCCTGCACAGGGACCAGCTCTAACTGCAAATATGGGGGCTGATACTGCCTGATTTCAAGAACCAGACCCTTCAGACTGTTTATGTGCAACCATTTTATGAAGTAAAATCTTCATTTGCTCACGAAGCTGTTCATCAGGGAACAGGCTCCTTCACCCTCTCCCTGGCCCCACTGTCTGCAATCACAGAAATACAGATGAGTGGCACCTTGGGTGCAGCCATATGAGCAGCAGTTGCTGATGTGATGATCCCCTCAAGAAGAGGAGCAGAGGAAGGGATTGGCCCTCATACTTTTCTTTTGCAAGTTGCCTTCCTGTCTGTGGAAGTGTTGCTGATGTGCAGTGGGAGTATATTCCCAAGGTCTTGGCCTGTCTTACTCTTGCAGCATTAAACTGCTCCAGTATCAATTTATATACATAATATTGTGGCATCTACAGACACTGGGAAACAAATAAAACTGTTTCCCTCTCTCACAAAGAGAAAACAGCAGTTTGTCAGCAGAGGCTGGTGTCTGCTTTGGGTGGTAACTGTATGTGCTTGTCTTACTGGTCCTCTCTCTTACTCTGCAGCACATGCATTTTAAAAAAGAAATTTTTTTTTTCTTTCAGGAAATCCAGGACAGGCCAAGGCAGAGAACTCTTTGTCCCAGAACTTGCAGCTGCAAAAGAAGTCTGAAAAAGTTTCTCAACCAGGCCGGATTGCAGTAGGTTCTTTTAAATCCATTAATATTTTTTATTTCTTCATAGTTCTCACTGGGGTTATGTCTGTGCAGGCAGCTCCTCTATTGGTGCTTGAGTTTGCAAGCAAATGAGTCCAGCTGAGAGGCTGCCTGGGGCTGGCTTGGGCTTCCTGCTGGGTTAACACTTCGGTTCTTGGTATAGGTCTGACTTGGGACCAGCTCAGGTTGTCAGCAGAGAGTTCAGTTTCCCTTGAACCTGTGTGATCATAACTCTGTAGAAAGGAAAGTATTTCAGGAAAACATTGATCAGTTGTCATGCAACAGAAGCGAAGGCCATACTTGTGGCTCGTGCAAATATCCAGTGTGTGAATGCCTGGAATATGCACTACCAGGCTGTGACACACTCTGGACTGTCCTGGCTCTCTGTTTGCTGGTCCATCACTGATGGAAAGGATGATTCCTACTCCTCTGCCTTATTTACTGAGACATTTGTTGTATTTGGTGAGAGGGTGCCTGTCAGACAACTTGAGCTCATGGTACCTTGTGCAGTAATTCATGTGTGGGATGCTCGGTGTGTTCAAAGTCTGCAGGAAGTTTGGCATTTTATAATGATGATTTTCCTGTAGGACTGGGGTGTCTGACTGCCCTAAGGGTGTGAGTTGTGGCATGTTAGAATTGCCTTCCCAGCCCAAAGGTGCTTCATAACTGGTCTGTGCAAGCCCAGCCTGTGCTCAGACATGGGCCCTGGGAGCCTCAGGGTGTCCAGGGCTGGAATGAACCACAAGTCAGTGCCATCCTTTCATTCTGGTGTGGAAAAGGATGTACTGCTGTGCTCCTGCAAAGTGTGAAGATTGATTCTTAAGTGTTTGAGATTCCAACCAGCAAACTGACTGAAGTTAGTCACCTTGCAGCTTTTGGGAAAATGAGATGGTCTTCCTTAGTTCACTTTCCTGTGTGAAATACTCACTTGTGATGGACCATCAACTTCCTAATAAAGCTTTTTTTGGTGTGTAAGTGACAAGAACTATATTTGCTAGGACAATAAACTACTCCACATGCTGTTTAGAAATGGGTTCTTCCATGAGAAAACACATCAATTTTTTCTTTACTCAGAGTCCAGTTTCCTTTGCCAAGGGGAAGGATGGTGCCAGCTCATTCCTGAAAGCAGCAGACTATTCCTCATCCAGTGATGAAGTCAGCAGCAGCGATGAAGATGACATAAACCACACAAGGTTGGCTTCATTAAGTTTTATTATTATTTTCTCCCTTTGTGCTGCACACTTCTAAACATCTGGAAAAAGTTGGCACACGTAACTGCTACCTCCCCTCAGAAGTTATTATCAGTCATTTATGTCAGTTGTAATTAAGCAGTTTAATGGCACTATAATGAACTCCCAGGGGCAAATGTTCACTCCATCAGTGCAGTGTAATAAGCTTTGATGACTTGGTGCCCTGGGTCAATGAGGAAATGTCTTGTTCTAACTGAATATCAATAAGCAGTGCTTTTCTAGAGATCACATCACATCAATCTACATTTGAATGGAATATTTGAAAGAAAAAAGGAGAGCAAAAGAAAACTGTACACTTTCATGCTAAATACAGGTCACACTGAAACAAAACATGGCAAGTATGACCCCTGGATTCACATAATCTATTCACTCTGGAAGAAATAATTACCACTGAGAAGCTGATCTGTTCACCAGGTTTAAGCAGGATTTGTTTCTGTAAAAATTTTCTGAATTTTTAGTATTGTTATTTTGCACCATTGCTGTGGTGGTCAGATGATGCTATGCCTTGTACCAAGCCTTGTCAGCCTTGTACCAAGCTGATCTCATCTGGACTGTTTCTCCCAGTTTATCTTATGGTGTTTTACCTGTCATGCAAAATTCTGCTGAGAAATAATGGAGAATGAATAGCTGGCTAGTGGAGTGAAATGAGGCAACCAGGTGCCACTAATTGCCAGGTAGTGGGCGTGAGCTTCTGCTAAGCCCACCTGTGCCTAATTAGGATTGGCCCACTAATCCTGCTCATGCGCAGTGGGGGCCCACCCTAATCAGGCACAGGTGGGCTTAACACAAGCTCATGCCCACTACGTGGCAATTAGTGGCACCTGGTTGCCTCATTTCACTACAGGCTAGGCCCTGTGAAAGAGAGCTGGGGGATCAGTGGGCCAGCCCTGCTGTTTGGAACAGTAAACTCAATTATTTTTTACTATTGATGAATGAAACTCCTGATTTTCTTACTAAGAGGCTTCAGTTTAATTCAAGTTCTAGGTTTTACTTTGAAGTGCAGCACAGCACCACAGACATAGCTGGGGCAGGGCTCTTGCTCTTCTAACATAATTACCCATGCAGTGTTGTCATCCTTCAGGAAGAGGAGTGCAGATTTGTAGCTCTGTTGGCAAGCTGTTGTGTTAGCCAGGTACCAGCCCTTTCCCCTG
This sequence comes from Calypte anna, assembly GCF_003957555.1. NCBI lineage: Eukaryota > Metazoa > Chordata > Aves > Apodiformes > Trochilidae > Calypte > Calypte anna. Next base: position 11,900,722 of record NC_044247.1, on the reverse strand, counting down.
TGCTGCTCTCAAGAAGGTAGAGTTTTTGCACCTGCATATGCTCCTGATTTGCATTTCTGAAGTTCATTTTCAAAGCTGAGGAGGGAGAATGTGGAAAATATTGTTGTTTATACAGTGCAGCTGAAAGAGCTGTCTTTTTACTGCAGTGCCTGTATTTTCTTACTGCTTCTCTTCCAAACCCCCTTATTCTGATCTGTAAAAAGTTTTATTCACTCTAGGTCATAGAATTCATCCTAGACCTCAGAAAGACTACATAAAAATATGGATTTTCCCTGTAGCAATGACTTTGCTGTGTAAGTGTTAGATTGTTGTGATCCTTGCATGCTGTAATGACATGAAGGAGTGGTATCACTGCCTTTAGAAATCTGCATGGGTTTTGCATCTCCTCTGTGTGTGAGATCCACCAGTCCTCTAGAGAAGTGGAATGAGTAGGCTGATTCCTGTCAGGTTTGCCTTCCTGCTCACACAGCCACTGCAAGAACTCCTGTAAAATCAAAAGTATAATCTTATGTATTAACGAAGTCCCTTCACTCAGCAGAATGTGATTTGTATTTAACAGACAGCTACTTTGGGAAATACATCTGAGTATTACCAAATAAACTTCATGTGTTCTGGGTAGAGTGAAGGTTTTTGTTTTTCTTGCCATCTGAAGCAGGTGAATGCAGGGTCTGATGCTCCTTGCAGTCTCTAGGAGTGTTTGTGTGTGGGCTTTGGCTTCAGCTGAGACACCTTAGGGCAGGTTTTAGTTGGCTACTGAAAACAATCTGTGGTTTCTTGTTCTTGCCTGGGCTATGGAACAGCTTTTGGTATCTGTGCTCCAGCTTTCATGGAGGTGCCCAGCAGGAATCAGCTTGGGACCTGTAAAAGAAAGAGTTTCATATTCTTTTGGATAAATCCTGTTAACCAACCTAAAAAGGCTCACTTCTGAGGAAGCCAGAACTAGGGCTGCTGTCTTTCACCAGTAAAAAAACTTTTGGTTTTGTTTTTCTTTCCAATGAGATGAGCCAGAATTGTTCCTCTTGCAAACCAGTTTTTTCTTTTAAGGAAAAGAGATCTGTGTACGTGATCCAGCATCCTACCTGCTTGTATAGCAGATCTATTCCACTGATGCTAATTTCTCCTACTCTCTTGAGAATGCTGCCTTCTCTGATACCTGCAGTGTTCACAGTCCCTTTAGAACACCCAATTTGTGTAGTTCCTCTTTCCTGCTCTTGCTGCTCCTTACTGAAATTTGAACAAGGTGGGTGCAAGTGTGTGCTTGGCTGGGAATTACTTTCTCCCCCTCATAAGTGGGAGGCTGACATTCAAGATCAGCTGCTGATTGCTTTCCTGATAAGAATAGATCCGGGCATTCACCTTTGATCCTATGACACAGCTTTCTATTTCTTCTGAGTTTAGTATGTGCATTTTTATCCCTCCCATAGAAAGAGGGGAGGACCCAAAAAGTGAAAAATAAACAATACATAAAAGCTGAAGAAACTTATACTCCCTCACAAGCATCTTAAGTTGGTAGCTTCCTCACCAAACCTGTTTTGTTATCACATTGGACAGCATTAAAAAAACCAACCAATCCAACCAACATAAAACCCCTATGCTCTCCTACCAGCTCTGGCATAGCACTCTGGAGCCCTTCACACCAGCATCCTGAGTCCAGTCACTTAAAATTACTAGAAAGGAGGCAGAAATGTAGTAAGCTTAGATGGATTGCAGTAATAAGGAAATTAATTTAATTAAAGAAGTGGAATAAATAAATAATATGGGGTGAGAACACACAGAAATAGGGCCAGAGCCTCCCTGGCAGAGGTTTGGGGCAGTTCCATTTGGGTGAAAACGTTTAAAATGCAAATATACCACTGGTTGTGTAGGAAGCAATAGTATACTGGGGTATATTGCAACATAAGATTGCCTTGTTCTTACTCTTTGTTTAGGTATTTGCTTTTGGTCACCACTGAAGACAGGACACTGGGCCAGGTGGGCTTTTGGCCCCAGCCAGTCCAGCAGCTCTTTTGTTCTTTATTCTCTCTGTGCACTGGGCAACATTTTTTTTGTTTCTTTGTATGTAAGGTGAGGATGTCCATGTTTTAGGGACTGATAGACAGAATGAAATTCCAGTGTAGCCTATCACAGTGGGAAGTGGCAGAGAGGTCCCTGACACCAGCGTACAGCAGAGCAGCAGCAGCAGCTGAGGCTCTTTCTCTGGAGAGCAGCGTGGCTCTTAATTGCACCCGCAAGGCAGTGTATGAGGGGATACAGGAGAAGTTTTGAAGTAGGCACTTCCCTAATGACAGCTGGAGAGACCAGTTCTTGTTTGCCTGAGCTGTTCAGTGTCTGCAAAAGGATGGGTGAAATCCAGGGAGAGAGATTCCTGCTGTGTGAGTGGTTCTCAGGCTCGAGTCCGTTCAGGCACATCCACAGACTAATCAGCTTGCTTTTGTACAAGAACCTTCAAGTATCACCAGTGAATGTTAATTATGCTCACTGTTGAACATCCATCCATGGGGTTTTTGCTTTTTGCACTCTTTTTTCCCCCTGAAGTAGTTCTGCTCATTAATTGGAGTTTGTTACCAGGCAACTGCTAAGCAGCAGAGTGGCAGATTTCACAAGGACAAGAGTACCAGATGGAATTGAACTGAAACCCCAAAGCACCACTGCAGAACAGAAGGTAATTTGGCCATTTGTTAGGGGGTGGGGATGGGGTGGAGGGAGTCAGATTGTTATGTGCAGGATAAATGCTGAATCCATTTCTGGCAGCGTTTTCAGTCTGAAGTCCTGCTCTGTCTTTGCAAATTATAGCTATAAGCCTTGAAAAAATGCATAGTTTCAGGTTTTGTGCTTCCTATAAAAATGCTTACACCTAAGTAGGAAATTGCACTTCTTTATTTGTCCTTGTTGTTGGCCTGGTAGTAGTTCCTAATGTCAACATATTTCTTGAAGGCACTGGGCAGGTTGCAGAAAGCATTACTGTTGGTTTTTCTCGATGTGCATTGTTGGCATCTTTAAAATTCTTGACCTTTTCTTATTCCAGTTTAAAGAGAACTACCTCTTACTACTGAAAATATTACCAGAATAGAGAAAAACACTTCATCTCTGTCTAGTGGCTTAGGAAAGATAAAGTCTTCTCATATGTCATCTTGTGGTTCCTTCCCACCTGTAGCTTCTAGCAGAGAGTTCAAGTCATGTGGATTTTCTCCTGTGATAAATACTAGTGCAGGAAAGATTAAGACAGACAAAGCAGAACAGTGTTCTTTGTGGTTGGAAACAACAGAAAAATGCAGTAATAAGATTTGAGCTCAGCATCAGAGCACTTCTTACATGTTAGTGAGTGTACTCGTGTTCTGCAGATAGGGGAAATAAATGGTTGTGAAAGTGATGTTTTTCCCCTGAGCTATTTGGTTTGCTTGAGCTGTGGCAGAGCTAGGAAGAAAAGGGAGTTTTCTTCACCTGTGGTGTGATTTCTAAGCTTCAGACCAGGATGGCATCCTTCCTGACTGGGAAAGGAGTCCCACTTTGCCTTTATTCTACCATTCTTTAGAAGAAAAGACCCTGCTTCAGAGGAGGAATTATGAATGGGGCATAACCAGTATTTTTCCTATGGCCAAAACGTCCCAGTGCTTTCCCTTTCCCCTGACATCCAGGCTTTGGAAATAGGCTGCTTGAAGAAAAGGAGAAGCATGGGATCTTTGAGGCACAGACTGAGGATAAAAGAGGATGGAAAAGAGTGGAGGTCACATTTAGTGCTGGATTTGAGCAGTCCAGTCCAGGAGGGAGAACAGACAGATGAGTGCCACCTCTCCTCACAAAGCTCTCTGATACTTCCTTCTGATGGAGAATCTTATCCATTCCTCCCACCTCTGTTTCACCAAGCAGAGCCATCATGAATCTCCACGACTTCTTCCAACATCCCTGTCCCCTGCCTGCATGAACTGGTTTACAGTGGTCAGGGTGGCTGCCCAAATGATTCAAATGGGGGTTTGATTTGGCTGAATCCAACTCAAAATTGAACAAAATGTCCCACACAGGCCTGATTCCCTCATCTCAAGTACTGACACATATATTTTGGGTTTGTTTGTGGTTTTTTAAATATCTATATAAAAATGTAAAATACTTAAAGATCTATTTGATTTCTAGTTAATTAGTTGGCTTTAAAAAGCAAATGTCTTTTAGAATTATCTCCTTTTTTATATATATGTATTTTGGCCAGCGTTCAAATAAGCTGATCTGATTTCAGCAGATTGTTTATCAGAGTTGGTACAATATACAGACTTGTGTTGAATTCAGCCAGCCAGAAGCTGTTCAAGTTTGGTGATGCTTTTTTGCTTTGCTGTAATTCAGGAGGAATTTTCTAGCACTTGGCTGCTGTCACTGTCTATGCTATGGTGCCAATGGTGTCTGTGTACCCTGACCCATCATGGCCAGGGGCAGATTCTTCTGCACTGCCCTCCCCATCAGGGACACTGCTTGCTGTAAACATCTCATCTTTCTTCCTCTCCAAGCTTCCAGCCATATATTCCCAGAAACTGACCCCTGACTCTGTGTTCTGTGCTGTCAGGGACAGAGCTTGTGTGGTGCCTCACACCTCACATAGTTTCCAAGTATTTGCTTGAATCAGGTGGGATCCTGTGAGGAGGTCTGCAGTACAAAACATCATTGTACTGGAAGTGCTGACACTGGATCCCACCAAATTCCATCATTATAGAATGAGGTTTCCTAATGCAGTAAGTGGCAAGTAGCAATGAAATGAAAAAGGAGCTTTGAAACAAATGCACATCCAGAACCTAAAAATACTTCTGACTGGTAAGACAAGAGACATGATTCTGCCTCAAGTGTATATGAGTATGAAGTTGCTTCTTTTCTTTATCTGTGGTTGAGGTAACATAGATGAGGAATATTTGTGGAGCATTTCAGAAGTGGAAGCAAGTCCCAAGTAACAAAGAGCTGCATTGTGTATTGCAATATGCTGAATGTGGAGTTTAACTGTATCTTCTCATGTGCAGGATCAGATTTTAGGGAAACAAATTTCTAGCACCCAAGAAGGCCTCTGGAGCATAAACAACCACAACTATCTCCTGCCAGATCTCCTCCAGCAAAGCCAGATTTCAGATTCCTCTGTGAACCCACCAAAAGTGCCACTGACTAGCCAGGAACCTCAGAACAAACCTTTCAGTAAGGTAAGAGACAAGTTACAGGTTGAATGACTTGTATCATTGCTTTCCTCTAAACCCTAGGAGCCTGAGGTTGAGCATCTTTTAACTTTCTCTATGCTGGCTCTTTTTGGTGAGATTTTTCACCACATCCCTTCTTGTCTTTAGAAGTTTTATCTAGGGGTTGGATACAAAATCTTGAGCTCCTGGACTGATTTTATTGCTCTACTTCTGTGCCCTGTCTCTCTCTGCTCCCTTTTTTCCTCCCTTTTTATGCAAGCTAGAAGAGATCCATTACCTGTCATGTCAGCAGCACTGCACTCTCCTGCCTCTGCTCATTGTCCCTGGCTTCCAGGTGGGACATGGTGGCACGTGGCACATGGGAGCCCATGCAGTGCAGTGCAGAGCAGCCCCAAAGGGGTGCTCACACCGCTGTGGGCTCAGGGGTCTCCTGGGGAGGAGGCTGATAACAGCTCTGTCAGGGACCATGTCCTGAACTCCCTTACTTGAGGTGAGAGCATCCTCCTAACTGCAGAGGTTTCAGCAATGCAGACGAGGCAGCAGGGAGTGATCAATGTGCTCATCCTGTGGGGCCTGGTTATTTCAGAACAGTGCCTGGCTGAGCAACAACACCCTGCTCAGGCCTCCTCTTCCCTCACTCACTTTGTAACATGGATCTGCTGCTTTAAGACTGCTCATCATGTCCGAGTGTGCCACATGCCATGTCTTCTGGGCCCTCACTGCTGGGTGTGCTGTCTGCTCCTCTGGTATTGTCTTCCTGAAGCAGCTCTTGTTTTTCATTGTAGACCCCATGCACTGAGAGCACACCTTCAAAGAGCAGCACATCATCTACAACGTCATTTACTGCATTCATAGATCCCAGACTCCTGCCAATCACCCCTCCCACCAGCCCAGTAGGACCTTCCTGTAGTTCTCGTGAGTATGAGTTACCCATCTCATAAAATAACACTACTGGTTTCTTTATTTTTTTTTTTTGGGGGTAGTGGAGACGGCTTTTTGCTTGGAAATGGAAACTGTCAGTAACATCTCCAGAAAATGAAACTACATATCACTCTGGATTTTCGTTGTATTGTTTCTGCCTTTCTTCCAGATGTGGCTTGCTCTACCCTGCTGTGTTACCACAGTGCTTACTCAGGAATACCTAAGGAATTTTCCAGATATATGTTGGGGGTTTTTTTCTCAGCATATGTAGTGTTCCAGAGGCATTTTCTTACCCTTCTGGCGTTTCTTTCACTCTGCCATAAGCAGATCAAATGTGACTTGTAACCAAACACATTTTTTCATGATTGTGTATGTCTTTCATTGCAGCATCTAGTGCAAAACCTGAACCTGTCAGGAGAGAAAATGCAAGGAAAGGCTCCGTTGTCAATGTCAACCCAACAAACATCCGCCCGCAGAGTGACAGCCCAGAAATTCGTAAATACAAGAAGAAATTCAACTCAGAGGTCCTCTGTGCTGCTTTGTGGGGTAAGGTCAGAAGTACTGGGGCATGTGTGAGGAGGGTAGGCAGCAGCAGGAGAAGCTGGAAGTGTACGTTGGGCAGATGTCACAGCAGTATTGCACCTCTCCTGTCAGGAAGTCCTGGAGCAGGTCCCTGAGCAGGTACCTGTGTCACTGCTTCCTGGTGGAAGGTGGCAAACAGCTGGCTTACAGCTGGGAAAGATTCTGTGCATCAGAATGAGAAGAGGTTTAGGCTGGGCACTAAATAGAAACTGCTTGTTGGAAGAGCCAAGAGCTGCAAATGCTTTAGTAACTGTAGCAGCTCATACCTACTCTTGCCTTAGCTGCATACAAGTACAGCTGATCACTGACCCAGTGGAAATAATCCAAACCTGAAGCCTTTTGCTGTGAGACATGTCAGGGATTCCGGGAGTCTGAAGCATGTCAGGTGTCAGTGTTTCCAAAAACTTGGCTTCCTTAGTTCCTACTGTCACTGCTGACTCAGAACCTCACTGATCACCCTGTTTACAGGGTCAGCTTCACATGGTGTCAAACCAAGATGAGTGTAGTCAGAACCGTTTTCAACAACTGTAGACCTTGTCCCCGTCTCACACCAGCTGTTTTATCCATCTTTCTACTTCAGATTTGGTGTATTCTATGGGACTCACCCAGCCTTTTACTCCTTACTATTTGAATCTGGACTGGAAAATGAATGAAGGAGATGAAATCTTGTCCAAGTTAGATTTCCACTTTACAGCTTCACAGGTTCTGTAAAATGTATGTTTATAGTAGTCCAAGATCTCAAATTAAGAACAGAGCTGTGTGGCAAGGTTTGTAATTAAATGTGCATTGAGGCTGAAGAGCACCAGGTACTCTCTGGGGCATTGCCATTAGAGGAGTTTGTTAGAACAGAATACCTCATGTCATTTCTTTAGTACCTGCTGATTATGAAACACAGCTGTCATGCCAGCTGAACACAATTTTTGACATCCTCTGATGTCAGCAACCCACTGGAGCCTTTGTTTCCTTGGGAGCAGTTGGATTTCAGATGGATTCATCCCTTTTACTTAGCATTTGAAGGTATTCTTGCAAAAGACATTTTTCAAACAAGCTCAGCCTCCTCATAAGAGCCACTCTTTGTCCCAGAGGTTTGGTCCTCCTGTGACTGGAGTGTTGTATTTGGGGAAAGGAAATACTTTTATTTTTTTAATTGGTAGAGACTCTTAGGTCATTTACTTGGATCTCTTGTGTTGCCAGTGGGCTGGTGCTGGACTGGGACTTTTGCAGTGCTCATGGGCACTTTCCAAGGTCACTTGAGAAGTTTGTGTTTGCAGAGCATTTTCTTTAAATCAATACTGACTTCAGTGGCACTACTCATCTTTCAAGTTTCATGGGCATATAAGTGTTCCCCTGAGTAAAACCTCTATTGGTGAGATCCTTTTTTTAAATCTGTTTTTCTGGGATGTCATCCACAGAGCAACAGAGACATTACCAGGTACCATTAAGTGAGACTAAAGAAGAATCAGTTAACTAAACAACGAACATTCAGTGGCCTCTGAATTATTAAGTGATTTATGCAGTGTTCTTTTTCCATGTATCAACAGGAGTAAATTTACTGGTGGGAACAGAGAATGGATTGTGGCTGCTGGACCGAAGTGGGCAAGGAAGAGTTTACTCACTGATTACAAGGAGACGATTCCAGCAAATGGATGTGCTGGAAGGACTCAATGTGCTAATTACTATATCAGGTTAGTTCAGTGTCTAAAAGTATCTGACCTGCATTGGAATTGGAAGCAATTAAAAAGAATGGGGTTATAAACTAGGTTGAGGAATTTCCTCTTACAGAAAATCACAGGACAGTTATTCTTGCTAATAGGAAAACTCTCTTTAATGTTTAACACTTACATTCTCATTTCAGAGAGGCTTTGGGATAATTCATTACCTGTTTAATGTGCAAAAGGGATTTGTGGGAAGTATGAAGAATTTCATATTCTTAAAATGAACTGGTTCTCAGCAAGTTATCGTTTGTCAGTCTGTTTGCTTGTTTCTGTGATAAGGGAGCATCTATCTAAAGGCAATTCTATTAAAATACCATTTAAGAAATTCTGTGTTCAACAAGATGTATGAACACTGTATCATTACAGTGATCTATACTCCAAAAAAATCAGCAACATTAAACAGTGTCTTCAGCTTTGGCTGACAAGCAGCTTGGACTCTGCTCTGCCAGGTCCTGAGTCCTTTATTCTCCGTGGATCAGAGCAGCCTCAAAGGATTCTTGGTACATAAGTGGGTCAAAGATGTAGGTCCAGCAAGGAATGGCAGCTTTTTGTCTCCCATCCAGCCCACCATAGCAGGTGATGATGGAGCTGTTTGTCCCATATTACCCAGTGCATTTGCTTATGTGTCAGTCTTTCCCTTTTAGACTAACCTGTGATCTCAGGCTGCTGTTGAACATCTGTACTTAGGAACTAAAACAACAGAAAGACTGAGATGAAAGATGTCAGTGATTCTTATCTGGAAAGGCATTCAAAAGAAAAGAGCTACCTCTAATGAAGATTATCAGTTAATTAGGACTAAATGAGTATATTGTTCAAAATGGCCACTGTAGGCCATAGCTGTGTTCCTTCCTTCACATCGAAGAGTAAATGCTAGATAATGTGGTTATTTCTGATAATACATGTGGCTACAGAGAACTGTTCTCTGGCCTGAGGGAAGAATTTTAGTCAGGTGTGAAAATCCTGCATGACACTTGAGTCACAGGGTAAGTGCACATTTGCCAGATGCTGTGGGACTGCTCACCTTCCAGTTCCCCCCTCCATGTCACCAGCACGTGTGTTGTGCTGCTGGGCTTCTTCTTTCACCTTGACAAGGCACAAAGACTCACTGTGCTCAAGGGCATAAAACTGTCTTTTTCTTAGTTAGAAGTGTTTGTATTTGAGTGAGTTCAACTGTTATGTCTGTCTTTTTCTCCAAATCCTAGGGAAGAAGAATAAGTTGAGGGTGTATTACTTGTCATGGCTGAGAAATAAAATCCTGCGCAATGATCCAGAGGTGGAGAAGCGTCAAGGCTGGGTGTCTGTGGGGGACCTGGAAGGCTGTGTACACTACAAAGTTGGTAAGTACTTGTTGTGTTTTCTTTGGGAGATGCTTAACCATCCTTTAGCATCTTGGGAGACCAGCATTTTTCTTCAGCTCTGTTTCAGGATTATATTGGGCTGAATATCTCAAGTTCTTTCAAACCTCCTTGTTTTACACAGCAGCTGCTTTGCTCCCTGCCACTGCAGGTTGCATCTCTTCTTGAAGCAGCTACAGATGTTACTGTGGGTGTTCCCTGTGGTGACTGAAGAAAGGAGTGCCAGCCTTGGGCTGTTGCTCAGTCAGTCTTATAGAAGTTCAGTAGTTAAGGTATTGATTGGACTTGTGTTTTCTTCCTTCATGCTGTTCAGCTTTCCTCCTGGCCCCCAGGTACCTGCTAAGAAACTGGACTAGTAAAGTGCTAGTAAATCACAGTTATAAGGTGTCCAGAGGTGGATCAGATTGTATGTGCCTACAGTTCAATTCTGTCTCTAGGTGATAAAAGACCTACATGTACCTTTGTTTAAGCTTATGCACTGGAAATAAACCATCTTACTTTTATTTGGCTTTCAGGTAGTTAATTCTTGAAGATGAACATCAGTATTGTGATTTCTGTGATATTTCTGTCATTTAACTGTTTGTGTGGGTGTGATGTGTACTGAGCATTTTGCTGTGGTGAAAGATGGTAAATAAAAGTAGCACCTTTTTCTGTGTCAGAAATGATGTAGAGGAGTGGAGGAGACAGTGAGGTAGCTGCCTCTCATAAATACCTTGCTTGAGGTTTTTTTGGCTTCTAGATTACACAACTTTACAAGTGGCAAGGGTTAAATCCAAGATGGAAAGTGAAACAGATGTGCCTTGTGACTTTTGTGGTTGTAAGCACCCACTTATTCCACTTTGGTTGTTTATCTTTGGGTTTGGTGTGTTGTTTTTTTTTCTTATTAAAAAGTTATCCTAAAATTAGGCAAACATTTGGTAGGAGCTTCTGTGTTTACATATGACAAGTCACTCTTTGACAAAACAGCTGCTGATTTTTCTCTTGGTGCATCCTGTTGTATCTTGACCTTTGGTTTTACAGCCATTTGTCCAAGTCAAGGAGGAAAACTGTGCTGTTCTGCGTTGTGGTGGAGCTTTTGGTGTTTTTTTCCTTGGCCTATGTGAGACTTTCCTGATCAGTGTCCATCCTTATCAACTCTTCATGCCTCTGCTATATTTTTGGCCAGTGTGTACTGCTGCTTCTGTAAGCAGCAAGGGCTGTTCAAGCCTTTCTCCCACCAAAAAACCTTACTTCAGTAGCATAACACCTGCATCTTCTAAAAAGTCCCTGCCAGGCAGACACTAAATACAAAATGCAGGGCGAATGCGTTGGGATGCAGTACCCTAATGTTCTGTTCCAAAGCAAATGCTTGTCTCTGACAGAGTGGAAACACAATGTACAAAGAAACCTTAATTTTCAATGCATGATTCATCATTTATTCTGGATGTGCTCAAGATAAACTTAATCAGCTTAGAGAAATTACTCACCTCTGAAACGCTTACTCATCCCAGAAACATGGGAGTCCTGCCCAGACTGGCGCACAGGAATTTAACCCCACACATGAACAGTAAAATGAAAACTCATTAAAAAATTCATCCTGCAGAGTATAACAGACTTGTTCAGCCAACAACCACCATTCCTTCAAAAGTAGCTTGTTCACAACCAGCAGTGTTGGGGTGTTGTTCACAAAAAAAGGGGGCTTAGCTTTGCTACTGGGTCGAGACCTTTTTTTTCTAACTAGTAAGCTTTTAATTTTATTTTTTTTTTTTTATTTCATAAGCATACGAAAAACAATATATAAATGTTGTTAACAGTCATCTGGCTTCACTGAGAATAAATGATCTCTAGGTTTTGAGTTAAGGTATTGTCACTGGTGTTATTAAACATTGATGTCCAGAATCCATTAGTCTCTCTTGCTGGATGATGTCTCCTCTACAAGTAGTCCATGGAAACTAATTCATGTGATGAGATGGTCTTTGATTTAAGTGTCTATCTGGTACCTAAGGAATTGCTCTTCTTGTATTACAGTAAAATACGAGAGAATCAAATTCCTTGTAATTGCTTTGAAAAACTCAGTGGAGGTTTATGCTTGGGCTCCAAAGCCTTATCACAAATTCATGGCTTTTAAGGTAAGTGGAACTTCACTTTGGTTCAGATCTATCACTGTCTCTCATCTGCTCTTTGCTTTTGCTTTTTTGTTATTTTGTATAACATTTTTTTCTAGTTAAAGATAAAACGAGGATTCTTTTAAAGAAAAGGTAGCTCTTTTGACATACATTGGAGATGGCAGGCATAGAACTGTCACTGCTGTGATTCTCTAAGATGTAACTTGCTTCAGTGCTGTGCCAAGATGTACATTTGAGATTACAAAATTGATGCTGGATTCCCTCAAAAGAGGGAAATTGAACATGGATGGTCAGCCTAACTTTTGCTTAGTATGTTTCTAGAATCTGAGCTTTTTCCAAAGCAAGTGAATTCTGCAGCTCCCCTCACAGCTCAGTGGGTACTGGATACTTAGCTCCTTAAATGTAACCTGCTATTTAAGAAAAACAGCTTTCTAACTTTTGACTTTCAAAAAGTCTTAAGATCAAATATATAGACCTGTAAACCAACAGCTTTACTGTGTTATATAGTGTATTTTTTCTTTTTCTAGTCCTTTACCTCACTTCATCACAAACCACTGTCAGTTGACCTGACCGTAGAAAATGGACAAAGATTAAAAGTCATATATGGCTCCCTGGTAGGCTTTCATGCTATTGATGTGGACTCTGGATCTGTGTATGACCTCTACCTTCCAACACACGTAAGATGCTCCAAAAAATTACATAAATGCCTCTGTTCTTTAGGCTGTGTGATAGATGATGATCAGGCTAAGATCTGTGTTTCAAATGACAGGGTAAAGGAATAATTATTGCACATCAGCTAATAAAAAATTACATTTCACATGCTTTCCTAACACTGGAATTCTATTAAAAGGCTTTTGTCACATCTAGAATATAAATTTTTATAATTTAATGTCAGAAAGCCTGTTCTATGGAAAGTACTATTTTTCATTTATTTATCCTGGAGTTCTTTAGCAATCAAAGACACAATAATATCTACACGAATTTAAGTGACTTTTACAATCTGTCACATGTGCTGATGATCTGCCACTTGCCTATGAGATGATTAAATTATCACTGAATTAAGATGAAATTTGGCCTGGATTGCAAAGACTGTTTCAACATATTTTAATCTTATTCCACTGCAAGCATGTTGCCATTGCATCAGTGAGTACCTGTAGCCAGAGGAGCCAGGTATACCTGTGTACCTATGAATAATCCCAATTTCTTCACCATCAAAGTTGCATTTGTTTCACATGGTTACAGATCCAGGCTTTGTGCAAAATGTGATTTGCCTTCCAGTCATGACTTTGCTAAACCCCAACTTCCAGAGAAAACAGATTTGCTGATCTTCTTACTGTTCAGTTGCCTGTGAAATCAGTCCTTAAAATGAAAAAAAAAAAATTACATTTACCTCAGGATTTTCTCATTAGATAGTTAGGAAGTTAGCATGAAGATGATTATTTCAGGCTGCTGTGTATGTACTGCATTGTTCATTGAGGTGATGGTGACAGCACTAAATCCTCAGGTAACAGTAATTCCTCTGGAGAAGTGAATGGCTGGCATGGGGCTGTCCTATGTGAAGTCTGTGCTATGGTTTCAATCTTTTTTTGTTTGATTAATTTTTTTTTGCTGTTCTAGATAGTTCCTTTCAAAGCTGTGAGTCCTAAAAGCCAGAGAGGCTTAGTTCCAGCAAACTAGCAGGTTCCCAAGGCTCTAGCCTGATGGGAGTCTCCTGGCAAGGGAACTTCTGTGCATGCTTGAAAAGCTCCTTGAAGTCAAGAGAGCTCCCAAGGAGCAGAGGGTGCCACAACCTCCTTGTAGACCAAACGTGTCCCAAAGTTATGCTTAGGAGGTGCAAAGAAATCTCATCCCAGATCTGCACGTTGCAGCTTGTGCCTTCAACACTTTTATTTTATATCTTTTTCCTCCACTCTCAGCCCCACATCTTCAAACCGAAAAGAACCCTCAAAGGGAACCCTATGCCTCCCCTGCAAGCCACTTGATTGCTCTGCTGCCCTGACAGCAAATTCTGTGAGTTCTGTCAGAACTTTGTTTCTGATGGACACAATGTTTGAAGATAGCTGTTAAGTTCATAATCTTTTCTTAGTTCAAAAGTGACTTTTCTAGCTGTTCAGAATGAACTGTTGAATCACCTAATCACTTGCTAAAAGCTTATACTTTTTATTTCTGTGGTTTTTAGGTTTTTCTTTTAATGGGATTTAATGTTTGTTTTCTTAGAGAGTTTATTTAATCAATTAATAGCTTTCTTAACTATGCAACTAAGAAAAATTCTCATTACTTTCTAAATCTAAGGGTTGGTGCCTGCATACTATCCCTGCGAGGTGGTTGCTAAGCAAGGTGAATAATGACTTGTCAAAAAGATCATTAGCATAATTGCCCGAGTTAAGAAAGTCAAAGAAATGAACTGAACCTTCTTAGAGGGTTTTGTTTTCAACAGGCTGCAAATATAATTATGTACCTGATGAGAGAGATTTCCCAGGCGACTGTCCTGAATATGTGGGGCACCTTTAAGACTGACTCCATTTGGGTGTGCTCCTCAACCAAAAGTTAGTGTGTACTAAAAATATATTTTCCCTTTAGATCCTCAGACCTGAAATAAATCTGCTGCTACGGCGGCTCTATCTTTTTCAGTATTTTATTATTTTAAAGAGCATCTGCTAGAACCGGATAAGCCTCTCGAGGAGCTTTGTGGTGGCGACAGACCAGACTTTAACAGGCTGACTTTAGATACTCTTGCTTTCTGGTAGCCTCTTTTCCTGGTTCCCCACCTCTTTCTTCATCTCTTACCTGCTTCGATCGCTCATGCGCGTCCCAAGGCAACGCATTAAAATTGCTCTGCGGCTCTGGATTCCTGTTCTAGTGTTACGGATAGTTGTTGCGGAGGCACGGAGTCAAGTGGTTGGCCTGAGTGTGTTCAGTTTGGCAAGTACAGCTTCAGTGCTTCTTTTACTGTTCATTGTGCCCTCATGGTGTGCATAAATGTATGTGCTTGAAGAAAAAAAAAAAATATGTGTGCTGGCTTGTGAAAATGATGTAGAAACTCCAGTCATATGCTTCCTATGAAACTATTAATTGTAGTGGTTTGGTTTACTGTTTAACATCCTGTTTTGAGCAGTGCTTTAAACAAGGAAATGCTTTGTTATTATTTTTAAGGCTGTCCTTTTTTTTTCTTTCAAAAAGGCTTTTATAAAACCCCACCTTCACAGTTGTGTACTTGGAAATTTTTTTCACTGGCAACGTGTTGGCTTCTGGGAGAGATTCGAGTGCATTGAACAGCTGTTCAAGTAATTTGTGGTAGTGAAATGCACTGTTCCTGTGGCATGCAGAAAATGTATGCTGAACAGCACTTAAACGGGGAACTATTTTTAGTGCAGGATGTGGGAAGGGAAGGACAGAGAGTAGGTTGTATTTGAAAGGTCCAGGTAAATTTTCAATTGTAAATATTGTTAAATTTCCAGGTTTTAGCTTGCGAGTGAGGATAGGCAAATATCATGGAAAGTGAAAGCACTGACTTCCTGGAATGTGGAAGCTTTTGTCCTTCCATCTTCTGAACTAAAACTGTGAATTCAAATTTATTCCACCTCTCTTCTGTTCATGTAATGCAAGTGTTTTGTGAGTGAGTAAGTAAATATTATTGTGTCTCAGTAGCAGCATGGCTTCTTGAAACCAATTAATACTGGTAAATATAAAGTGAAATACTGAATGCTGATTTGTTTGCAGACCTATCATACTCAAAGGGGTAAGGAGGGGAGAAAGCCTGTTTCAGAGGCTAGCTAGCAAACACTACAGCCTTTCTGAACACAGGCATTTCTTTCACTTTCCATGAACCATGAGCTATTCTGTTTATTTCTCTGCCAAGCTAGATTAGATTGATTTAGTCACTAAAATTGTGGTCCATCTTCTGATATAAATCTTAGTAAAATATGATTCTAGATCCAGGGGACTATTCGCCCACATGCCATTATCATCCTCCCGAACACCAGTGGAATGGAGCTTTTACTCACCTATGAAGATGAAGGCATCTACATTGATATATATGGGCATTTCACCAAGGAGACTGTTTTACAGTGGGGAGAAATGCCAGCATCTGTAGGTATGTATGAAAAATAGCACTTTATTAAATGTAAGATCCTGCTGCATGAAGCCTGACTTCTTTATGAGGTGTATTATCCATAAGAAAGGGGTTGTATGGCACATAAAGCAACTTTTGAGCAAACCAGATGTGTAAAGAGTAAACAGATTTATGTGTGTTTGTGTTAAGGAAACCAATGATTGCATTAGGTCTCCACATTTGGATCACAGCATTTGTATTCTTGTCATGTTTATTGCATTGTACCTTGACTACAGAGCCAAACCTGACTGAGGATGCAGCTTATCACCAGGTTTCAAAGCAAGAATGATGTGAATTACAGAGGGGAAAAAAGGTGCTCTTGTTTCCTATTGGGGTTGTTCATAGTCCATCATGTTTTACATAAAACTTCACAACTGCAGAGGTCAGTTATTGAGGAGGTCTGAAACTGCTGTCAAATGGCCTCTTAATTTTGTGGCTTTAAATTCACAGTGCTGGCAGCCCAGGCTGTTTCTAATAGATTCTCAACCTCTCCATGCTTGCAGTTGGCTTTGTAGGAGAGGAGCCTGACTGTACTGTTTGTTTCACCTTTTCCAGAGGGCTTCAAGTTAACATTGTGGGGAAAACCAAAATCAACACAGGCAGATTTTTGGTTTTATTATTTGTTTAATTAATTTCTTTCCTGGCTGGCTTCTGTTCTTTGTCTTAAAACCAATGTACTAACAAACAACAAAAGCCCAAGACACTTAGATTGTAAAAAAGCATCATTTTACCTCAGCACAAAATGTGAGAAAGTCCAGGATGTTCACCTTTCTCCTTTCATTTCTAGTTTGGTAGTTTGGGGAAAAGTCCATTAAAATCAGTAGAATAACACCCTTGAGTAAATGCCAGGTCTCATTTGTAGGTTTTCAACAGTACTGAGGGCAAGAAGCCTGCCTCTGGGAAACAAATTGCTACAAGATGAATAACTTTTTGCACTGTTCCAATAAAATTCAGCAACAAAGCTCCTTCAGTTTAAAAAAAAACAAAACAAAACAGGTAAAAGGTTACGAGGTAACAATACAGTGTATCCTTCCCTTCACTGAATAGCCCTATTTCCAATTTTCAGCTCATATTCAGAGCTACAGGGCATAACAAAAATATATCAGGTCACCTCTCAATTTTTCATAGGAATGGTCTTTGATATGGTGAAACTTTACATCCCCTCTGGATTGTTAGAAACACCATAAGAAATAATCAATAATCAAACAGTAATTACTTGGCCAGGGTAGTTGTAGTTCTAGTGAGAGGTACTGAATGTAACTGTAAGCTGAACTCTGATGAGTACTATCTGGAGGAGACAGCAGCTTTCAAGAAGTTGTTATGGGATGTGCTTCCTTAGGCTTTACTGTAAGTAGCCAGCTTACTTAACACAAATACTTTCATAAAACTCTAGTGTCTTATCCACCTTAGGGTGTGCATATATGATATATGATTTTCATAAAAGTTGAAACTCACCTTTGTTTTCCCATGTGCTACACTGGTTAGAACTCCTTTCTTCTTCCTTGGGAAGGAAGAATTTTAAAATCATCTGCATTTATAAAAGTGTCTCACCATAGATTAACCCTAATCTCATGTTTTTCAAACCATGGATGTTATTTGTAACTATTTCAGGCATTTCTAGTTGTATTTTTCTATATGTTTTCTCCTAAAGAATCACTGTTGATAAATAGATACCCTGTTTCAAATAAGATGATATATAAGGAACAAAGGGATTTCTTGTTTTAGAAAGGGTTTGCAAGAAGGGTTGCATAGGTCTCTGACTTCTGCTTGGAAATTTCCAGTTTCTGTTACTGGGCATGATCACTCTCAAAGCTTTTTCACTTAATATAGATGGAGCTTGCAGAAATGTCTCAGAAGAGAGTTTAAGTCCTTTTTCTTAGTGTTGCTGAAAGTACTGAATCATCAAACCCACAGATATGAAATGGGTTTGTAAAGCATTGCTGTAGCCTGGAAATCACACTTCCTTAGTGTCAGTAAAAATTTCCTTGTGTGTACCCAGCTGGCACTGAAGTGAATAAAGCTTCACCACTTTGGATGGGCTGAATAGGTGTTCTTTTGTGCCAGGTAATGACTCTAAATTTAAAACATCCTTGGTACCCATCTGGCTAGAAACGATATTCTCAATTTCTCAAGGTTGATTACATCCTAATAGAAGGAATGCCATTTGGACATTCCCCTTTACATGTGTTTGTGCAGCTATTTCTCCTGTTCTTCAGCATACTACGATGATAATCATTTGCACTGAAAACGATCAGTATGAAATTGCCTGGACATTTTTGTTACAGAATTTTAGGGGCATTCAATAGGAATAGGATGGAGAAGATAATTCTGAGGGTGGCATGAATTTTACTGTGTAGAAGCTAAGAGTCTTGTCTGAGTGAGTAGTTTAGATTTTGTCTGTAGTCAGTCTAGAGAAATGAGCACCTCCAAATGGGAAAGAGGTGCCCATCCAGAGATGGAGAGCTAGGACAGGTATAATGAACCATCCTGAGGAATCAGGGTCAGTTAGATAAATTATTTTGGGTGGCTAAAGTCAGGAGGGATGAGGAAATAGTGCCTTGTAAACCTTCTCCCAGTGCTCAGAAAGCAAGACAGCAGGTTTTCTCTAGAAGGAAATATTTCTCTCTATACCCATCCATCTCTTAAGTTTTTAATGAGTCTGCAGATTTCACAGCTGAAGGGAGGCAGTCTCCAAACACACCCTCAGTTGTCATTTTAAAATTTTCCAGTGTTAGTTTAAGAAGCCTTGCATTTCTGCTGCAGCACTTGTATCTCACAAATGGTTTGTTTTTAACAGAAGTTGTCATCCTTTGTGATGATGATGTGAGATACAAGTCTGTATGAGCTTATCTAAAAGTTTTTACAGTGTGTTTCAGAGATAGAAGGGTTATGTGCTAACGTTGGGGTGTTCTTTCATCATCCTTTGCTCATTTCTTTATTTCTTTAAACAATTATTTTGAAAGAAAACTTCTGTAGTTGGTGAGGATATCTTGACTGCAACAATTAAAAAAGTTGGTATTATAATGGATGGATTTAGGGCAGGGAATCTAAATATAACTTACTCTCCTAGTCTTTAAGTTGGGACCTCTGTGACCCATCTGTTAATAAGAAATTGGAGAGAGGAAACTCAAATCCCATGGGAAATTAAAACTGTAGAAGTACTCTATCTGTGTTTAATCTGAAAGGTATCTCACATATCTAGGGCTAAATACAAATATAGCTGTAAGACTCTTTCTATAAAACAGGATTTAAAAAGGCTTTAAGAAATATCAACTTAATAAGATTTGGGAACACTTTTTCCCTTTTGTGTGAGTAATGAATTCTTTACATATGTAGTTTTAGAGGACTGGCACAAAACTGGATATTCATGGGGTGGGGAACCAATAAAAGTCCTTATTTCCATTGCCATGTACTTACTAGAAGGAAAAAGAATGTTATATAGAGAAACAGCATTATCAAAAGGGGTTTGAATTTCTGCCTCAGTGCTCTATCAAAATACCCACCAGCTTTTGTAACAGTTACTGTCCAGCTCACCCACAGAAAATGCCTGCTATGATACAAATGGTTCTTGTTGGCCAAACTTCCTGTGCAATTTCCCCAGGAATCAGCAAGAAGCCTTCAAACAAGCAAACTTGCCACCCCAGCTACATTTCTGGGCTGGGTTATCAGTTCTACTGAAATAATTAGAAAGCGTGAGCAGCACTGGGGAAGCAGAGAAGCTTTGGAACAGAGATGCATAGAAATAAACATGTTTGGGGAAAATAAAAATGGGGTTGGTCAAATTTAGTCTTAGCTTGCCTGGGGATGGTTAGGGAACTGCATGTGTTAGCCCTGTCCAGTGCAATCTAACCAAACCATGCAGCAGAAAAACACCTGCTTTCCATGGCTAGCTTCTTAATTTGTCCTTTTCTGATTTTATTCAGCCTTGGGTTTGGGGTTTTTTTCCTGTCTTGATTTTAGCTCTCTAGCTAAAATCTCATTTAGTAAAAGTTCTCCATGGCTTTGACTGGAGGAACAACAATGGCCACTCCTATCCAGGTAACATAAATAATGACACTAAAACTATTTAACAGACTTGCACAAGAGAAGTTACCAACTCCTTCTTCAGTTTTCCTACCCAAAATTGCTTAACTTCTAGGGCAGTAAGTTTCAAAGCATGGGCAATACAGGCAGAAATACATGCAAGTAGCTAAGCAGTCCTTGATCAGCAGCATCATTGGAGAGCTTGAGGCTGGGTTTGAGTGGGAAAGAGATTTGCTATGTCACAGGACACTTGGTGTCTCTGTGGGTTATTTCCATTACCAACCCTCAACAAGTTTCCCTTCCACTTAGCTAAAAATAAATAAACATGCTTTCCTCAGAGTGGGGAACCAATAAGAGTCATGATTTCAGAGCATCCAGGGTTTGACTGGAGGGCCAAAGGATTCTGTAGAAGTGTACTCAGTTTGAAGATCTGTCTGGCCTCTTATAGCTGGTATGTTTATTCTCAGCAAAGTCATCACTGGATATTCTCCTTTTAATGTTTGTGCTCAGCTGCATACTTGCCTGAAGCAATTTGCCCAAACATATATATATACAAAACCAAAACTCAGTAGCTTTTTTGCATTGAATTTCACCTATGTGCAAGCTGACTATCTCCAAAAAGGAATTCTGTAAAGCAGCATACACTTTTGCCTGGTGGAATGGAGTTTGTTATCATGGCTCAGGCATGCAAAAGTGGGTCAGGCTTTTTTAACTTCTGTTCAGTTTGTTGCTTTCAGACTTCTTGGTTGATCTGGAATCAGTTGCCTGGGGAATTTTTGGAGTCTCCATCACTAGAGGTCTTTAAGGTCACGTTAGACAAACAACTATCAGAAGTGATACTGATGTGGCACAGAGATGTGGAAAGAAGTTGTGTTAAGGTTCTTTCCTGCCTAATTCTGTAACACTAACCAGAAAACCCCATTTTTTAATAGTTTGCTAAAAGCTCCCCTGATCCTCCTCTTATGCAGAGATCAGTTTGGCCATAACCACTTAAGGCTGTGAGTCAAATTCAGATGTGAGGTAAGGGATTTCTGAAGGGAAAGAGATTGAAGGAGATGAAAATAGAAATGTTAAGAAGGGAAGTGATACTATAGAGATTCCTGGGTTCTGTGGTACCAAGTGCACTTGACTCATTCATACTGTGAGTGCACTACTGCTGTGATACTGAGATCATTAGCTCGTGCCAGTGAACCCTGACAGAAGTTAATGGATCCAGTATGGCTCAGTAATGTCTTTCACCCTTCCTGTCTTCCTCAGCCATTTCCCCTTGAAGCACTCACTTTCCTGTAACGTGAAGTCACACTCTAAACCCAAAACACGAAGTCTATCCCCAAGTTGAGGCTGTTGATAATGCTTTCTTGATGTTAGAGACAGATTTTGATCTCACTTTGCTGTACTAACTTTATGACATAAATTCATTGATGTCCAGAGAGGAATGATGGTGCAAATGGTATAACAAGAACCTCAGCTCATGTACCAACTTGTAGGTCACTTAAGGTATGCAGTAACCTGGGTGAAGTGGGGGAGTTCTGGTCAGTTAAGCAATATGAGCACATCAGTGTGAGTCAGTACATTCCTTTTCTGCTGTCCAAAGGACCAGAGTGGGTAAGTTTACTCTCACTAGAAACCACTACAGTCTTGCACTAAGATAAGCAAACTTAGATGCTGCCAGTTGGACAGATAGGATATTTTTATCTAGAGCTTCCTGAGGTGGATAGCAGACTCAGAGTAATTATTCTTAAGTTGCCTCATGGTTTAGGAGCTTTTGTTCCACAGTGAATTTGTTCCATTAAATTCCGAATATCTAATCTGCTCTCAATTAATTTCACATGAAACACTTGTGAATGCTCCCACATGGGAGGATTATCAAGACTCAGTACTGACCTTTAAATTCACAGCCTATCCTCCAAATTAATTTCTATGTATAGATAAATCCTTGTAACTGGACATACCCACAAGCGTTATAATGGAGCCTTTTTGTTTATGTGGTATTCCATAGATGGAATTTGAGAAGGAACTTACTGGTTCTGCTGCAGAAATGAGTTTTTGTGCTACTTGCACCTCAACTGAAACTTGCTATTGTCAGTTGAGAAGTTCTCAGTATCCTGGCCAGCCAGCAGAGCAGCAGTGGCTGAACTTAGGATATGTTTTATTATGTTCCTGCTTGGAGATTGGGTATCATACAAACATAGCAGTAGTGGGCTGTTTCATCCAGAGCTTTATATCCTGGATGACCTAGAGGTTGCAACTGAGCCTAATTAAGCTGTTACTGAGAGCTGCAAGGATGCTATCAAATTGAAACCTGCCAAAGGCATACTGGACACAGCTGATACAGATACAGCATACTCCCATAGACATATTCCCACCTGGAGTACTGCATCCAGTTCTGGAGGCCCCATCACAGGAAAGACAGGGAGTTTTTGGAGCAAGTCCAAAGGAGAGCTATGAAGGTGCTGAGAGGACTGGAGCACCTCTTCTATGAAGGCAGGCTGAGAGGTGGGGTTGTTCAGCCTCAAGAAGAGAAGGCTCTGGGGACACCCCAGAGCACCTTCCAGTACCTGAAGGGGCTACAGGAAAGCTGGGGAGGGACTTTTTTCAGTGGCACAGAGTGTTAGGACAAGTGGGGAATGGCTTTAAGATGGAAGGGGGTAGATTTAGGTTAGACATTAGGAAGAAATTCTTTACTGTAAGCCTAGTGAAACACACTAACAAGTTACCCAGGGAAGCTGTGAATGCTCCATCCCTGGAAGTGTTCATAGGCCAGGTTGGATGGGGCTTGAAGCAACCTGCTCTAGTGGGAAGTGTCCCTGTCTATGCAGGGGGTTGGAACTATTTGATCTTAATCCCTTAGGTTCTTTCCTTAGGTCCCTTCCAACTCGAAATATTCTGAGAGTATTGACAACTTGAATGCCATGTAGTGGAAAAGATAAGGAGACTTAGGTGTGGATTTGGTCTTTTGTTACTGGACCTATGTGACCTATATTAAACAGCCATAGAATGCTTTCAGTCTACTTTTAGATATAGATACAGATATGCACACCTGCCTTGCTGTCCCACCTCCCAGAAGCACAGTGTGCCTCTGTCTCTGCTGTGTTCAAAAGCAAAGTTAGAAAAGGTTCCTGTGGTGTCAGCTGCTAGAAAAAATAGCAAAGTCTGATTGTTGTGTAATTTTTATCTTACTTTATGTGTGGTCTGGGCCTGCCTTTTTAGATACTAACTTCACACTGCATGGTTGCTGCCCTGGTGCTCATCATGCTACTGCTGCTGCAGTCATTGAGAGTGTTAATGACAGTTCTCCTCACAGCCTACAGCAGCATTGCCCCCTTGTACAGCCTGGGAACTGAAGCATAGAGAAAAAATTTGAAATGTATTGATTTCAGGAGTTTGATTTTTAGAAAATACCCCTCTTCCACTTATCCTTAGTTGCTCACTGCTGGTTTTTTTTTCAAACAGAAAGGTCTGTTCCTCTTTCTACATGACTGGGATGCTGGAAAAGAATTTTCATGCTCTCAGCTCCAGTGGCAGGGAAGCCTTCAGTGTGAACAAAGAGTAATTGAAAAGGAAGTCTACTAAACAGATTCAGGGGAAACTGGCTAACTTTAAGAGAACTACAGTCACAACATTGTAGCCAAACCATGTTTCCTAGGAGGTATAATTTGAAAATAATTTTAAAGAAGGATTTCAAGCAATATCAAGTCAACAACTGCTAGAAAAGGATACACAGTTACTCAGGCAGAGTGCCTTTATTTCTTGATATCGTTTCAAAGTAGAATTGCAGGCTGTTGCTTCCTCTATCAGTCTGTACTAAAAGTTCAATTTTTAGGCAAAAATCTAAATCAACAAGGTTGTAAGGAAGAGACATTGCTTACACTAATAATGCAGGGCAGGCAAGCACTGTCCACTGAAGCTCAGAACCCATCAAACACCCATGTTCCCTCAACATCACTTCAGAGCACCAGAGTTCAGAGTTGAGCAAGAGTTTATCAATAGAGCATAACTAATATGGTTCTACCTTGGAAGCCCACACATGCACTGATCAGAGGACTTCCATTAAAACTGTGCCTATTTGAAATCTGTGGTGTTAACTCCTTCATCATTACTTCAATTTCTCATTTAATTGTCAGATTAAGAGGTAATGTAGTAAGCTTCCACAGTACTGGAGTGTCTTTTGTTTTGGAGATAGTGCACGTAACCATCAATGTGAAGAGAACAGCTAGGGGCACCAAATTAATCATGTTATAGTCTCAGATTCAAAGGTATTTATGTTTCAGATTAAGCTAAACTCTAGTAAATGCAATTCCAGATTCCTCATGGGAGGGTATAGAGTAGACAGAGTCAGGACTTTTCTTGGACACACAGACTGCAAGGATAAGTGGCAAATTGGGCAAAAGTTGCACCAAGAGAAATTCCAGTTGGGTATTTAGGCATTGGGAATAAATCTTTAACCTCAGTAGCAGTGATGCTTTGCAGCAGGGACTGGGGGAGGTTGTAAAATATCCATTAAAACATACCTGGACAAGGTCCTGAGTAACCTTTTATAACTTTGCCCTGCTTTAGGGTTAAACAAGGTGCCCTTCAGAGGTTTCCTCCGACCTTTTCTGATTCTGAAATACACAATAGTAGCATACTTAAGATTTATAACTAGAGTCTAAAGTAAGCATGAGAGGAGAAAATGAAATTTAATTAGAGTTTCCAAGTGTTTCCCTATTAAATTAAAATACAAATAATTCAAAATATATTGTTATCAAAGAGTAATGCTTCAGATCCATATTGACATAAATGAGGTAAGAATCAGTGTTTCAGCTGTGAAATAGTGTCACAACTTCTTTTTCTTTTGGTTTCCTTAGCTTATCTTCAATCTAATCAGGTCATGGGCTGGGGAGAGAAGGCAATTGAACTACGCTCTGTGGAAACTGGAAATCTGGAAGGAGTATTTATGCACAAGAAAGCACAAAAGCTAAAATTTCTGTGTGAAAGAAATGACAAGGTACAGAGATTAATACAATGTGGTATTTACCAAAAAATAATAGTTGACTGTGACTCTGAGACGATTTCATTTTTATAACTGTGGTTTTATATGGGTTATTTCTTGCCTTAGCATAACCTCTCCACTCAAAGCAAGTGCAGTCCCTGATCCCACAAAGCACACGTTATGGATACCCCACACTTCCATCACCCTGCTTTGGGCAGCTCTTTTAATTCCTGTTCCACCCAGCCTTAGCTGCTACCAGAGGTGGTAACAAATAGAGCCACAGTTAACTGGCCAGAGTCCAGCACAATGGGTGTAGTGGGGAGGGCTGGTGAGCTGATAATGCCTCTTCTGAGCTACTGAAATGATAGGCAATTCAGAGCAGCAATCATAGAAAAAAAAAAAACAACCCAAAGCTCTAACATTAGAGATTTTGGAGGCAGTATAATCAGGTATGATTTCCTCCATACAGCAGTGCTTGATAAATGACCTGTGGAACCTGCTTAGTCCCACTGACATGTTTCAATTAATTAATTACTTTAAACTGTTGTCTTGTGTTTTTCAAACAGAAAAATATCCCAAAAATATATCCCTGTTGTACCACAAGCATGGTTTCACTTCAGAAAATTTCTCATAGGATTAAAATTGAATTCTGATGTATATTTATGTCCTTGTATTTGGCACTGTGGCATTCTCATATTCCCTGTATTGGTAAAAATGTTCTCATAAATGTAAACTGACAGTAGCTTATCTTTTTTTGTTGTTTTTCCTTTCAAGGTGTTCTTTGCATCTGTACAGTCAGGAGGCAGCAGTCAAATATACTTTATGACTCTTGGTCAAAATGTACTATTCAACTGGTAAATCACATCAAGATGAAGGATGCTTTGAAATTCCCTGTAGGTAGCAGTGTAAAATGCCTGGAGGTAATATACAAAAATTTGCACTTTTTGCCTACAAAATTTTTTTCATTACTAACTTATCAAAATTCATATTCTTTCAGTTTGGAAAGAATTCCATTTTCCTGTAAAAGTACTGCAAACATGTTTAGTTTGTCTTTTAAAATATGTTGCAAACCAAGCTTGTATTCACAAGTGTTAGAACAACTTTAATGAAGAATATAGCAAATATAAGAAGCTCTTGTGCTCTGAAAAATGTACAGTTTCATTTTCACAGATGATGTCATGTTACCTTGAACTGAAGTATCTTTTTGGACAGTAGCATTTCTTGGTAGATATAAAAATACAAACAAGCTGGGTGACAAACTAGAATCTACTTTATTTTGACCTGGGCTTTGGTTTGTTTTGCATTTTAAGCAAGTTGTTACTGTTTCACTGAGACTCACTTGTCCAGATCTTACAATCAGTGAAACAGCAGTGGGTTTGTGAATGGGATGTTTGAGGGATTGTATCCTGTTGTAGGCAGAGAGGTGCATTTCACTGTACAGTAATAAGAGCAACTACTTGTAGACATATGCCCTGTCTGGTAGACTTTACAAAATGCAGGGGATTGACTTCATGTTTCTCTCAGGGCTGGATGCCTGAGCCGAAAGACACAATTACTGTAGAATGTATTTGTAAAAACAGTTTAAATAGCAATTTGTCAAAATCATAAATGCACAAAGCATTATAGACCTGAACCTGTAACTATTTCAAACAGGGGACCCACGCCCATATGAGTTGATTTAAAAAAGGCACTGCCCATGCAGAGAGGGGCAGAGGATCAGGCACCTTCCTGCCTTCTTGCTCTTTCAGCATGAAGTTTTCATGTATTTGTCTGTAAATACAATCTTTTCACAATGGATGTTAACAAATGTATTCTAATATAGTCATGAAAATATCCAAAGAGTTAATCTATTATAAATAGAAATATAAATAATTTCAGGTGCTTTCTATGCTAATTACATTTAAATAAAGCTGCATCCACTAGTGTTACTGGTGCCAATGTTTCTGCATAAACTCTGTTCTCAGGGGCTTGTAACTTGGCCATAAAACTATACAGATATAATATATATACTATATATAATCATATATTATGATTAAATTGTATGGTTTAATGCAATCCTCATTTAGCTAATTTTTTATGTGCTTTTGAAAATGTAAAGCATCAAATATAATCCAAAAAGCTCATTCCAGACATGATACAGTATGAAGGACACTGTAGGCAAAAATGAAATTATTACCTACAGTGTTTGAAAATAGATATTTTTTACTTGAAATATGTGATACTGAAAGGTGCAGGGAAAGTGTGTTGGAATATCTGGTCATCTACCTCAAGGATGATGATTTGAAGTTGACTAACAAGGGGAGAAATAAAGTTGTTAAAACTGGTAGTTGTTTTGTACAGTATGTCAGGTGCAATGAGTGGTAGCAGTCATGCTGTGACTGACAGGTGCTCAGCTCACAACCATCAGCTCCAGAGCTGGTACCCTCATTTATGTCAGCAGAGAATTAAACTAATGGCTAATTGCCTTTTTCCCCCTTCTCTGTGTTGGCACCTCAGCTGCTGCAGGCAGACCAGAGATGCCTACACTGTTGCTGTCTAGGTTCTTTTGGCTATGTGGAGGACTGCACTTTCTGAAGTTGTTAACCTAGCACTTTTCATGAGCACTAGATTATCTCAAAATGTACAGTGTTTTTATGAAGTATTTTCCTTTTAAATGTTTTAACTTGCAGAAAAATAAGCCTAAGGCCATACTAAGAAAATATATGAAGTTAAATAATCAAAATGGCTCTTATTGTACACAAATAATTAGCTTGTCTGCAGACTTAAAATCTGACTGGTGTATTGTGCTCAGGCAGAGCTGTGTAAAAACAAAAGTTTTCTGAAAACAGAAGTTCTCTGTCTATTTGTAATAGCATTCCTTCCTGTTGCCAATACTAGGACTGGGGCAAAGGAGCAAAACATGGCTTGGCTCTATGTGCTTCTTAACACAGGGCTTGTCTTGTTCCACTTTATTAAAAAGCCCCCTCCAAACCTAAATAAATTCACACCTGTAACAGGAACAGAGATGAAACTTAAAATTGCAGGCAAAAAATATTTTGCAGACAATCAGAAATAAAAATTACTTGCTTTTGATTTAAAATAAAAAGCCTAAGAGACTGTGAAGAAAGAACAGCTTTCATTTTGTACTCAGTAGGTGTGCAAAACTCGCTTGCAAAACTGCTCATGCTATAAGCAATCAGTGACCCAGGCTGCCCTGTAGTATTTTTTAAAGTGTGCTTATCTCAGCAACCTCTGGATTAGATGGGATGTGTGTGAATTTTTCCCTCTCCCATTTTACTGTCAAGAGGTAGGGGACAGATTTTTCTTGATACTAGGAACCTAGTTAAAGAGAATCTAGCAGAGAACAGCGGGAATTTAGAACAACCCATATCAACAGATTAAAGAAGCATAACTTGTTTAGAACAGAACAAAACTGTTACTACTATTGGAACAGAAAAGTGTGACAGTGAGTCACCTTAAAGATGTTTAGCTCCATACCAATAGGTGAAAAAAATGTTTGAGGGGTCATATGCCCTAATACATTGGTATTTCAATTTTTCATTGTTTCCTTCTATTAGCTCTTTTCTTTTTTCAGCTGTGATTCAATGCAGTGGGCTGAATTTTCACCTATCACTTTATTTGTAAGACCATAGGAATTACTGGGGTTACATCCATATGTAAATATGGAAATAATGAAGTTCCTAGAGGTGAATACTTTTAAAGGATTTAGAAGTTGTATTGCAAATAGCAAGTGGATGCAACAAGAGGAGTAGCATTTTCTCTTTGTCAAGAGAAATTCAGAATGGCTGAAGATGAGGAAGTGCTCGGAGATGTTGAGAAGAGTAACAAGAGAGCAGAAGTGTCTGAAGAGGAGGGAAAAGCTGAAGAAAATAAATAGGAATAGCTAAAGGGAGGTAGTGGATGTCTGGAAAAGTGTATTGCTGGAAGAAGAATTAAAAAAGCTCAAGAGATGTTAATGAACAGAAAGTAACCAAAGAAATGGGACAGTATTTGGAATCACAGTGTCATTTAAACACTGAATGTGAGTGTTCTGAATAACTGTTCAGCTTAAAGCAAAAGTTCAAAGGCTGGAAGAAAAAAAGTTAGAGACTCAAGTTTATCCTGACAGGAATTTAACTATGTAGAAGGTGCATCAGCCTTGCAGTTTTCATTTTGTGAGGTGTTTCTTAGCTGTACTCTTTTCACTATTAAAACCAAGGAGTGAATTGCTCAGCAATGTGTTTTTCTAGTGATGTCACTTTGATGTGAACAAATGCTATGGGGGCAGAAAAGGAGAATGTAAATGATCCATGTTAATAATCCTTTGGTACATGCAGCATCCTTACGTTACATTTGCCAAATAAGACTGCAGTATTACTGTAGCAAGACAGTATTTTATGTGCCTGCTTTTATTTTAGGAATTTTCTGTTCTGCAGCCTGAACCTTGACACATGACTTTAAAAGCTGGGAACAACACAAGCTATGTACTGTAATACATAATACTTATGTATTGTTCCCTGATGTTGAACTTGTACAACTGAAACAGTAATAAAAATACTCAGCAAATCAAAACTAGTATTGTGGTTGTAAAATTCTATTATATTGGCATAAACTATTGTAAGAATCACAGAAAGTTTTGTTACTGTTTTACAAATCCAGTCAGTACCTCTGATACAGGTACATTTACCTATAGAGACAAAATCAGCACATTTCCTTGCAGAGGATAAAGATGTTGAGGTGACAGTATGAGAGTTCAGATACAGTGCTGGTAAGGGTGACAGCCAGTGCTGGGCAGTGTGTGCTGTAATGAGCTTCACAAGTCAGTTTCTGTGCTTCCACCCCTCTTTAAACAAATACCCAGTGGGATGAGGCAGTAGAACCAGAGCACAATGGCAGCTTGCAGTCATGACACTTAAAGAACTGCCCTTCGTGTGTGTGTATCTGCCTGATGCTGGGTTAGCCAAAGTCACTTGCTGCATGTAAAATTTATTGCATCAAGTGAGGTGTGATAGCACATTGGAACTGTACCATGTACGAGCAGGAATGAGGAAATTTGCCACTTATGCCAGCGTTGGGAGTTGGAAGGGGTGAGAGCATGAAGCAAGTTTTTTGGGTTTTTTTAATTGTAAAATAATGTTTTTCCTCAATGTTACATCTCTTTTAAGCTAGCAGAGCATGCTGGTTCCAGAATTTGATGTATGGAGTGGGATCTGTATAGTAAGTTTAAAGGTAACATGGTTGCTTGATTGGGTAAATGGTTTTGTTTTGCCAGTTATTATTGTTCTTTCCACCAAAAGGTATTTCTGAAGTACTGCACATCTGGACTATTCCACACTAGTTACTTCAAATGATTTTCACTCCTTAACACAAAAGAAATATATCAGGCTTGAGTTCTAGTACAATTCTGTCTGTTTGGAGATTTTCTCTCCTTTTTGTTTGCTTACCTCCTTCAAAATCAGGAATAACTGTAGTAAGTAGAGAAGAGGAAGAATTCTGGCTTTCTGCTTCATTTCTAATTCAGTTCTGCACTGATGACTCTGCCACAAAAAAAACCAAAAACAAGTGATTTATATATGCATTATTAGTGATTGATGCATGCATTATTAATGGGTTATTAATTCTGTTGACAAAATTTACCAAGAAATAAAGAGTATTGTTTTCTAGAGCCAGGATGAAAAAACTTGTACGCAGACCCCTGATATGTGAAAAGAGCTGCAGGTGAAGATCTGAGGATCCAAGGGTTTATTCTTTTGAGGTGACCCTTCATTGTTTTCTGACTGTAGATGTTTGTTACCTTGCCAAAGGCTAGTAACATGTACAGTGAGAAGTGCTAATCTTCTAAAGGCTCTGTTTTTTGCCTTTGCTTCTAATATTCTCAGATTTTTCTAAATCAAATACATCTTCTGTATCAACTATTACCAGTCAATTTTTTTACCTTAACTTTAGCCAAGATGGTTCTACAGTTTCCAGGAAAAATGCTAAGAGCAGAATTTGTCTTATCTGTGTTTGTTTTTATAAAAAGACAGAAACAAACATCTTCCATCACTAAAAAAAGAAACCAGAAAACTCAAACAAAACACCCAGACATATAAGCAATCTGGCAGGCTTTTCTTTAAAAAAAAAAAAAAAAAAAAAAAAAGTTTCAGGAGACCATTGAGAGATGGTCATTAACCTGGTCTTTGTATATTTTGCCATTCCTGTGAAAAGAGAAGCTCGTTTGCCACCTCCATTTTTGGCTGAAGTAAAAATGTAGGAATCAATGTTTAGAAGTGCTCAATAACTTCTTACACAACAGAAGACTGTCTCCCAGACTCCTAGCAGACTGCTCCAGCTCCAGCCTGAATGGCAAAGTCATCAAAAGAAATTTTTCTGCAGTTGCTATTCTGGGCCCAGATGCAATAGCCCAGGCAAAAAAACCCAGCACAACAGGTGATAAGAGAAAGGAAAACTGCAGTTACTGAAATCTGAACAAGTGACACCTGATAGAAGTCTGTAGGCAAAGTGAAACTGGACAAAATGCTGGGAGATGAGAGCAAATGAAAGCAATTTCAAATCTAATCTATAATTACTAGGTTGGGGGTTCATTTAGCCTCAAGTGCTAAAACATGATTTGTATTTTTATCCAATACATTTGCTGTTTGATCCCTATGGCAAGTGCTGTAAGAAATAGCAGATGAAGTGTTGCATGGGCTAGTAACTGAAATCTCCTCCCCCACCACTCCCCCACTGGCACTGACTGACGCGCAGGTATGCAGCACACCCACCTAATCAGAGCTGTGCCAGCAATCTAGAGTTGTCATCTCACCTGGCCCTTAAATGTGGGAATATTCTGTGGCAATGGGAGTAAACAAAAAGCAAACTGGGCCAAATACGGCACTCACTTGTGTGACTACTAAGTAAAATTCAGCTTATTTAAAACTAAGTCTTCCACAGACCATGCTTTCTCGTGACCCTTTCCTGCTCCTCATCCTGAGTTGTTAAATTAAAATACTATCTAGAGAAGACAGCAAAGTGCTAGAAACTGAACCCACTTGGAAGACCCAGGAGCATTCATCCACATCATGATTCATCTTATCTGGGTTCCAGCATCATACAGCTCATGGAAGAGGTGCAGTATGGACTCCAAAATAGCTTTCTGACATCAACAGGTAAGATTAGTCTTCAACTTGCCCTTTCTTAAGGTAGCAGCCAGGATCAAGCTCATACATAATTTACTCAGTCCCCTCCTCACCCTATATATTTCTTAGTCTGCATCTTTTTTTCTGCTGCATAATCTGTGAGGTGCTGCACAAAATCAGCATATTGGGGCCATAAGGCAATAGTGAGAGGGCACTGGATTTTAATCTAACATAAGATAACCTTTTCTCTGGAATCTGCAGGGTTCTTAAGGAAAGGCATGAATTAGCAGGCATTTATAGGGGACAGAAGGAATGACTCTTTCCATGGTAGAAACTGCCCCACCTTAAGAACCCTTCAAACTTAGTGTGATTTGGCAGTAGAATTGCCCTGATCAAATTTTATTAACCTGTTTCACCAAAAAGCATAGATAAATCTCACCACCACAAAACACACTTTTGCAAACAAAACTATGGCAGTCCAATCATTTGTGGGTTTTGTCTCATAACGAGAAAAATTACATTATCTTTTTTAATGTACAGCTATTGGCCAAACAGTAGAGCCAGGCAGTAAGATAGAGCTACACATATACACAATGTGAGGTACACAGTATATCAAACAAACTGTAAATAGCTTTGTATGACCTCGTAAAGCTTAATTCAGGCCACATTTTAATTTTAGCTCTGTTTTACATTTAAAAGTAGCTTGTTTCATGGCACCAAATTGCTCTGGAATGAAACCATTTCTCCAAAGACTATCATAAAAGCTAGATTACAAATTCAGTTCCATGTTTACACAGCTGGGTTTAAGTTAAATGAAACATGAACAAGCCTGAAATCTATATGAAAGTTTTTTACAGATTCTAAAACCTGCACAATCCCAGAACAGTTTTGGAAGGGACACTAAAGATCATCTGGTTTCAACACCACTGCCATGGGCAGGGACACCTCCCACTATACCAGGCTGCTCCAAGACCCAACTGACCTGGCCCTCAACACCACCAGGGATGGGGCAGCCAAAGCTTCCCTGGGCAGCCTGTGCCAGTGCTTTACAACCTTCACAATGAGGAATAATAACGAATAGTAAAAGCAAGAAATCAAGGTTCCACTTTAAAAAGTGTAAGACTTCTTTGTGATGATAGCCCACCACTTCCTTAAATTGCTCTTCAAAGTGTGCAGAGCTGATTAAAGGGCAAGAAGATGTCTGCAGGGTACTCACATGAAATATTACTTTACTATTAATCACTTTGTTATTTTTTAGGTAGATTTAACAAAAGCACCTAGGAGATCCTGGTGAACTGTATTAGAAGGACTTTTCCATTTTTGTCCTTGAAACACTTTGTGGTGAATAGCTGTGCTTTACAGTAAGCTTCATGATCTTTTACAATAGCCTATCTAGAACATCACCTTTTATCCTTTTGCATCTTTCATTCCTCCAACAAATGTAATAATGTCCTCCCATTCAGCACTGCCTATTCCTCACTAACTCCTGTTTTTCTTAAGATTTGTTGCACATAAAACCTAAGATACTTGGCTGCAAATTATGTCTAAGAATTTGAGCCTGTTGATTCACCAGAGGTTGACACTTGTACAGTTCAACATGCTTAGCTGTAGGTGTGTGAAAAATTACAGACTTCAGTGATTTTCTAACATGGCCATCTGGAACAGCTGCAATTTAACAGAGTGAGCCTGTGGTTGTTGTGATGCTGATACAGCCCCTCTGCTGATGGCTCATCACCAATTGTTACTGAATCTCCAAGTGGTTCTGAACTTCCAGTTGTAATCACATCCCTCCCACTGCTCAGGTACAGCCAGGAAATCACTCCTAGAGGCACTCACAGACATAACCAGTCCTTAAAACATGCTGCTGAAATGCTATCAGCAAGAGATTCACCCTGTTCCAGATTTGAAAAGGGTATATTAGCTAGACCTCTGCTGGAGAGAAAGAAGGTAACAGGTACACGTTCCTGAGAGAGGGAACTACCTTGTATCTGAAACTGCAGTGCATACAAGTGTACCCCAAATGATAAACTATCAACTGCATTATTGGACCATTATCACTCCACAAAAGCTATAGCTTCTGAGTTTTCATGACTGAAACTACAGTAACTTAACACTAATAAATAACATTTTGGTCATGGTTTTTGTTTGGTTTTTTTCTAATTAAAAACACCATTTTATCCATCCACACAACAGACCATGTGTTTACTAGGGAAAAAAAAAAAAAGCAGCCCCATTTTGGTCTTCTGCACTAGAAATACCGGAAACTGCTTCTTTGTTTCGTTTTCCTGCCCTTTTATCTTTACCCCTCTTGTCCTCATTCTGTCCTGCTGCTTTATAGCCTAATGTTTTCTCTGATAGAAAATACATTTAGTGACGAGTGTTAATCAAGTAGTAAATACAAAGGTCTTAATCCCCACCAGTTTAATACTGTAAGTGATCCTGGTGTCATCAAGAACAGAATGATCTTGGTGATAGCAGTGGGATAAGAATAATAAAATCAAAAAGTAAGGTCCTGTATTTATGGGCCACTAGAAATTTCTTCTTATAGATGAAAACTAAACTATTGCTGTTGGAAACCAAAGGAAAAGACCCAGGGGACTTTTTCAGTGCGAGGATGATGATGATTACCAACACTCTGCACTGTGAGGAAGGTAAATACAATTTCAGGAGCTGTCAAGAGGCACCTCCGTTACAGCTGGGGACACGCTCGCCTCGAGGCATCACAGCGATACTCGTTCAGTTCAACTACAACGGAACCAGGAGTAGAAGCGGCAAGGGGGATAAGCTCCCAGACGCTGGCTGCATCGGGCGGTCCCCCCGACACCGAACCGTGGGCTGATGCCACAGGAAGACGGGGACGGGCCGGTACCGGAGCAAAACCCTCACCCTCCCGGTCTGTTTCTACAAACGGAGCGGCGCCAGCACAGCAGAGGCCGCGACCAACGCCTCCGCCAGCTCGCAGTTACTCACTACCGGCGGCCCCCGCTTGACCCCTCTTTCCTCCTCCTCCCCCCGTTCCCCCGCCTTCCCGTCACCCCCGGCCCGTTCCCCCTCCCACGTTCCGCTGGCTCCGCCCCTTTCCCCCCCCCCCCGACCGTTGGGAGCTTTGAATGGGACGCGTCGCGCGCGCGCAGCCGGCCCCGCCCCGCCCGCGCCAGGGCGGCGGCGCCGCGCGCAGAGCCCCTGACAACAGGAGGCCGAGGCCTCTCCCGCCGTCTCCCGCCGCCCTCCCCCGGCACCGGGACGGGCTCGGGTTTCGCCCTTGGCAGCGCAGCGCGGCGCGGGGAGGGGAGTAGGGGGAAGGAGGGGCCGCGCGGTAGGTGTCATGCAGGACCCTACCCAAGAGCGCGGCGGGGCTTCCTGGCTGCAGAGGGTCTTCGAAGAAGTGCGGGGCTCCTCCCAACTGAGCGTGACCCCCGCGGAGCCACCCCCGGTCACGGTAGTGGCGGTGGAGCGGTACCTGGCCGAGGCGCCGCCGCCGCCGTCCTCCCCCGCTACCGGCCCCGCCGCCGCCGCCCCTCAGTACTGCTACGACGTGACGCTGGCGGACGGCGCGTGCCAGGAGCGCTGCCACCTCGCCCCGCGCCTCAACGGCCTGGTGCAGCGCGCGCACCTGCGGGCCGGCGCGCGCCTGCGCCTGACGCGCTGCTCGTACCTGTACGAGGAGAAACGGCTCAACTATGGATTCCTCTGCCTGGAGGAGATGGAGCCGCTCGGAGCATCCGCCATCGGCATCGCCACCAATACTGCCACCGCCAGCACGCCCAGCCGCCGCCCGCCGCCCCTCCGCGGGGAGAAGAAGCACTACCTTCCGCTCTGGAACAACGAGGATCCCTACGGAGACGTGTGGGTGACGGACAGGCCCCAGGCGCAGGTGGGCGTCGAAGGTAAGAGGAGAGGGAGTGGCTTTAGAGCAGGGGGTGTGAGGGGTGGGAACCCCCCCAGGGAGGCCGAGGTCACCCGCAGAGGTGAGAAGGTGCGGGTGAAGCCGTGGGGTGTGCAGCTGGGCCGAGGTCCGGGCTCAGCTGTGACCCGGTTGCGTTAGGCGGCGGGGCCAATGGGTTGGGAGTTCATGTGTTGACGTTACACTGTGAGGGCTTTTTAAACCGCACAAAACTGAGTGGAAATAGGCAGCTGGCACGCTTTTGCGAAGTTTTCTGAGGCGTGAAGCTCATCTTGGTCTGTGGGACGGCGCCTGCGCACCCAGGAGCTGCCGCCCAGGATGCGGTCAGTGCCAAGGGCTTGGTGAGGAGGGAGGAACACGCAGAACTTCTGCACGAGTGTGATGCCCACAGAGGTCAACACCTGTGTCTTCCGTAGTCGCTGTTTTGCTCATGTGATAACACGTCTGTGTCATCAGTCACTTGAAAACCAACAAAACTGCTGCATGCAGATAGCTCAGAACAGGATTTCATGGTGAATGGTATCAACAAATGAGACTTTAAATGTTGTCAACGTTTAGAAAGTACATGTGAGATCCCGGTCTGTGCACTTTATTCTTGGAAACTTTAAACGTGCAATCATGAACACTTTTTTTATCTCTTTCTTTTTTTTTTCTTGTCTTTAACCTTAGTCTCCAAGCTGACTTCTCTGAGTCAGCTGGAAATGACCTGGAGAAGCAGAGTTCACTTTCATCCACTTCTTGTGAGAGTCATGCACAAATCTAGACTAAGGTACTTTGGAAAACCAGAGAAAAAGGAGGATATGCCTTACCAGGTAAAGAGGGATTAATACTTAGGTTAACACTTGAACAAGTACTTGTAGGATATTTAGAAGTCTTTGCACCCATACAGTAAGTATATAAAGTTAGGATTTATGTTGTAGCTACTTTATATTAAACATGCTACCTTTAAAAAATTGATGAGCCCTTTAGAGTAGGAAGGAGTTTAGTGATTATATGTACAAACTTCAGTGGATGAGTTTCAGCTATTACAGTTCAGTTGAGCTTTTTGTGTAAAAAAAAAAAAAAAAATACATAAATTCGGAATTTTTAGTGGTTTAACAGCCTAAATGTTTCTGGTCTCTATGCTTGGGAAATTGGACTTTGTCCAATTTGTATTCCTTAATTTCTCACCTGGTGACTTCCAGATAGACTCGTTTACTGTAAAATTCTTGATGATTTTCCTAATGTGTTTTGCTTGTGATATTTTTGTGTAGTGCTTCTTGGGAATGGAGATGGCAGGCGTTGGGGCGTAGGTCCCAGCCAGCAACTAAGCACTCACCAGTTGGTTGTTTGCTCTCCTCTGCCCCCTCTAGGGGAGCGTGGTGGAGATACGAAAGAGCAAAGCAGAGCAGGAAAAATCCCATGGCTTGAGACAGTTTAGTAAGGGGAGGAAGGGGAATGAGACAGACAGGAAACAAGTGGTGCAAAGGCTCCCCACCTCTCACCCAGCCAGTCTCTGAACAGTGGGTACTTCAGGAAGAGTAGCTGCCCATTTTATGTCTGAGCATGATGTTGCATGGCATGGAACATTCCCAAGGTCTACTCAGGTCAGAAACTCAGCTGTCCCCTCCCAGCTTCTTGCCCTTCTCTAGCTTACCAGAGTGGCAGAGGGAGATATAGTGGAACAGCCTGATGCCATGCAAACACTTCTCAGCAACAGTGTTGTGTTAGAACTCCATCCCAGCCAGGCCCTGTACAGAAGGGCAACACTTCACAAAGAGCACCAATAACTCATGTGGATTCTTCTCTGGAGGGGAGAGAGGTAGGAAGTGTTTCAATGAACGGCTGTAGTGTTCTGTTGTTCAAAGTCCCACATGAAGATAAATCTGGGTCTTTTCATTGGGGGTGCTTCTCAGTAGACAGTCTAGATGATATTCCTGCCATCAAAATTTCCTGATACCATCAAAATGTGATGGTATAAGGGTTTACTTTCAAGGATGTATGGTTCATGACTAATTAGAAATATTAGCATGAACTAACACAAGTGTTTGTATAATCTCTATACTGAACTTGGAATAAGGAAAAGAAGATTCTGGAAATAGCAAGGAGAAAAAAACCTGAGAAGGTGTTAGATATAGTCCAGACTGGTGGTATATTAAAGAGATTGGATGGTAGTATGAACAAAAACAGGTGATGGAGGCTGACAGTTAAATGGATAAAATGAAGCAGTTTGATAGAGCTGAGATTTTTTTTCAGTGGATTGCTGCCTTTTAAGACCATTATAAAACTGTTTAGAAATCTTTTTTGCTGCTTAGTGATCTGCACAGTTACAGAGTCAAAGTTATCTTGATCTAAAAAAAAATTGTGTGGAAGTCTTTGTCTGGAGAAAAACTTCAGTGAGAAGCTAGGGGTTTGCAGTGCAGATTGTTTTCTGTCTTTGTTTCTTTTGCTTGAATAATCAGACTTGTATCACATTGAGATCAAGAATGTTTAGCAAATGGTCCTGTAACATTTTAACTTCCAAAATGTGTTTTTCTTTCATGGATATTTTGAAACACTCTTTTAAATACAGCATTCTGTCTGATACAAAAGAATCTTTTCAGCACTGTTTCTTGTGTATGGTATTTTACCAACCTTTTCCAGAAACCATAGATTGAAACTGGTGTCACCAACCATTACTGAGCACTGGAATGACAAGTTTGGCCTGGCGTAGTTGTAGAATTCTTTTGTGGAAATTGGGGATTTCTTCAACTCTGGTATTCAGTACAAGTTTTGGAATATAATTTATCCATTGGTAATAATCAGACAGATTATTTGTGAGTCAAGTGGCTGATGCATTATCTGAAATGCATACCAGAATGATGATAAAGAAAAGATAATGATATTTTGTCTCTTCTCTTCAGGCTTACTTTGAAGTTGCTGATGGTTCAGGCATGATGTCAATGGTTTTGTGGAATTCATTATGTCCCGAGTGGTATAACAGTATGAAAGTTGGCACTGTACTTCTTCTTGAGCAGTATGCTATCAAAGAGAGCTTCCCATTTAAAACACAGCCAACCCCAGGGGATTCACAGATGAAGAGGTTTTCTACAATTGGTTAAGTATCGCAGAAACCTGTTTTGAGTCAATGAAATGTCACTGTAATCAGTAGGTCTTCATAGAAATAAAACTGAAAGTGTTCCATTGCAGAGACTAACTGATAAGGTGTATTTATCCTTAAATATTAGCTCTGCAAGGTGTCTTTGCATTTGAGTTTTTATTGCTCCCTGTTTATATTTGAATGATGTCTACAAGGTTTATTGTCTCAATTAGTTAAAACCTTATTTTAAAAATAAAGGAAAATCTAATCCTTGATTTCAAAACTTGAGGTCATAAAGATAGGCCTCTGGTACTGAATTTGAATCTGATTCTGCTGCTGGATTATTAACAGATACATCATCTGTGCACTGCTCACACCTTCTTCCAGGTTGTTGAAGCACATTGACACCTGATCTGAATTTAGATTTTAGTGCAGATGGTCAAGCCCAGAATATCTGCAAACCTCCACAGAGTAAAAAGTTGCATTGCTTACTGCTGTCTGTGCTGAAACAGCAGCACTGTAGAAGTGCCTATGGGAAGAGTAACCTTTGGTTATGAGAAAGTAATTTTTTACTTACAGTTGTTTAGTGTGACAGTTATTCAAAGGAGCAATGCTACAGAAATACAAGTGATGCAACAAAAAACTGCCTTTTCAAGTTGGATTGGTCAGGATTATTTTTTTGCCTCTCCTACTTCACTGAACATGAATTCTTTCCCCTTTTGTGCTTTTATTCTCAGAACAAAATGACAGCTAAATCAGAAAATTCAAGTAGCTTCCTTGAAACAAGCAAATACAGGTGTTAGGGGAGGATGATACATATATTATTAACGATGACAATTTCTTAATGTGGTTGCTACAGCACACAAAACCAAACATATCTGCAGGTGCCCCTTATGAGGCAGTATTTCATGGTTTGGTTTTTTTCAGCACACACAGTGAGTGCTTCAAAAGTTCTTTAGTTAGCTGGTTAAAGCAACCAATTACACTGCATTGGTTAAGTAACCATTATGTTTTTCATCACTATTTCATATTCTTAATTCCATCACATCTCAACTTTCCAGTGTTTCCCTGCAACTGTTCATCCATAAAAGTTGTAAAAAGTATTTGGAGGGTTAACAAGGTCACAAGGGAAAGGACTTTACAAATGTAGAGTTCTTGCAAGGCAGGAATCTGGCACATCCCTAGATTTCTGTGAGGCAAGTTCTGCATTGCTCACTTCTGTTTGCTGCTGCAGCATTGTGAGATATGCTGAGAGGTGCTGTTTCAGAACCTTAAGCCTCTGGAGCTTAAATAGTACCAACACCTTGAATTCCACTGATGGATTATATGTGTTTTTCACATATTGCTGAATTTATGTGGTACTGACAAAAACTGTTTTGAATAGCCTGGGCTACCCTTAGCTTCTGAATCAGGGTATACTCCTGAGTTGAGTACATAGCTTTCATGTAGTCTTAAAGTGATGAAAAAAATGTTTTGATGCATAAGGAAGTTTTCAGGAATTTTCTCTATGATACTTTCCTAAAACACCATATACAGATCCATGACATTCCACCAAATACATTTTTAGAAAGCAGCAGCCAACACAAAATTCTTGAATAGAGGGTCTGATTTCAAGTATAACACCCTCTTAATGTTGCACTGCTAAGGTGAGGGACTGAATAGACTCATATAAACAGTTGTGTCCATCATTTATACCTACTGAATTACTTTACTGGGTGCATTATTTGAATAAGCCCTTACTCAAGCCCAAGCATCTTGTAGAAACTTCATCAGAATGTTTTTCAGACCAGCAAAGCCATTCCTCCTGTATTTTTGATCTGGTTGCAAAACCCCTAACTTTGCCCAGTGCTCCCCCATGTTTGTTATTCAGCATCTAAGCAGTCTGCTTATTATAATGAATTTTTCAGGTACTGTAGAATAGACACAGGAATACCTTTAGTCTTCCCTCATGGCATCTTTCTGTCATTGCTAACTACCAAAACTGGTGACAGATGTGGCAGTTCTTAGGCGCTAGTTCTGTCTTGGTTTACTTCACTATCTGCAAGTCAATTTTAGATTCTAGTGGCAATTGAGAACCCAGCTAGCATAAAAAGCACTTTGTATCTAATCAGTGTTGTAGTATTAGTTTCTACTGCTAGTTTTTAAAATACCTTGTTGGATTAGACTAATTGGCACATAGTGAATTGGAGAGTATAACATTGCTTAGGTTATAGTGTTGCACTGGGTAATGCTGTGCCTGAGTTCTTTATTTTGATAAAAATATAAAGTCAGAGGAGTTGATTAATAATTTCACAGGCAGTAAGACAAAGTGGGAGTACTTCATTTAAGAAACTTGACCCTGGGTTTTTTTGGGTTTTGTTTTTGTGTTTGCTTTGTTTTTTGGTTTTTTTTGCTTTTAAGGTTTTTTGGGGGGTTTAGGTTTTTATTTCTTTTGTGTAGTTTTGTGGGGTTTGCTTTGTTTTGTTGCTTTTATTATAAAGTTGTATTTACTTTAAGTGTTACTTTTTTTTTTCTTTGTCAGAAATCAGCCTTAACGTTCGAGACCCTCCTACTAAAATAAATATTATTCCAGAAGAAATGGTTAAACCAGAGTGGGGATTACCTGAAGTTAAATACAGGTTTATCACAAGGTAAAATAGAATTTTGCTGAATATCAAGCTGAAACTTAGATTTCCCTACATTACACTGAATATTAATGGGAAATATATTTTTTTAAGTTTCTGAGAATGCTTTGTGTTTTGTTGTTAACAAATATCCACACTTCTGTTTTGATTTTAGGTCAGAACTGGATGACTTGCCACACAATCATTCCTGTGACATTGTTGGTCTTGTGACATTTGTAGGAAGGGTTGAACGAGCAAGAAAGAAAGGTTTTTCTATAAATATGACTTTCAGTATTTATAAAACAATTTTTAACTTTCTGAATAACTGTTTACACATTTTTCTTAATATTTTATAGAACATGGTGAAGACTTCTGGCTCTATCGTTGGGCACATGCCATTGATGGGACCTCAGACCAACCATTCATACTGGAATTATTTGCAACTTCTCAGCCAGATGTATTTGAGCATATTCACCCAAGTATTCATCTCTTTATAATACTTATTATTTATAGTGTTTTTCTAGTTGGTTGCTAATTTCAAATTCTGAATATAATTGCCACTGAATAAAAAATAGCCAGGGTTTATGTCCCTAAGCAGAGAACAGTTGATTAGAAATTAAAATTAAAAAGAAAAAACCTATTCGAAGCAATTATCATAGTGAAGTCTCTCAGTCTAAACAGATAGATGGGCAGCTGGGCCTGGGGCTCAGCTGATCTCATTTATTTCAAACAAGCACCTGGGTCAGCATCTCTTGCATCAGAGGCAATTGATGAAGGCAGCTGGTCAAATCTATTACGCCTTTTGTCTTGTAAATAAGTATTATTTTACAGACAGGAACAATTTAAGATTGCAGAAAGGGAGAGGTGAAAGTGGAAAAGCTTCATTTCTTTAAATAAATATTTTTTGTCAAACAGCAGTCATCACTCAACTGTCTTAGTTAATGTGTGTGAGCTAAGAATGATACATTTAAAAATGAGGGATCCTTAATCAAGGATTTCAAGAGCCTTAAGTATTTCTACTTGCCTTCTTTCTCTTCTCCTCCAAGCACTCATCCTTCCATTAACACTGGTTGGTGTCACTTGCATTTCTTTATATCATATGATGCAGGACCAGCTGCACAACCCTGTTAAGATTCTGGCTGCATTCATCTTGAGTGTTCTGGGGAAGTGGCAAAGAATGACATTCCAGTGTTTAACTGAGATATTAACAACAGAGTGAGTTTTACTCTATTTAGAAGCTTTGCAGTGGCATGTCATGATTACTTGGCATGATTATATGTTTTTTTCCTTAAGAAACATAGTTGGCTAGTATCTGTATTATTACTCTTTGTTTCATTGATATACTACTTGGTGAAGTATCTCATGTTTTAGTCCTAATACAAATACTTAGATTTCCTTGCACAGTTATTCAGTTGAAAACTGAATGACATCTCTGTATTGTAATTTATAACAGAGGCTCAATACATGCTGAAGCATTTGTAGGGTCAAGAACTAAATGTCTTTTAGAGCTCTTAATAAAATTAATCATGTGTTTGTCAATCATTGACATTCTAAAGTCAATGAAAAATCAGGAAAAAAACTGCAGGGTTTTTTTTTTTCTGTTTTTCCAGTGACATATTTGGTGTGTACACAGATGAGAGTGGTACGGGACATCTCGGAGAATCCTTCCAGCACAGTTTACCTTACAACTTCAAATGAAAGCCAAATATTCATTACAGGTAACTTAAACTAGTTTTAATTTCATGTAGTTCTCATCTTATTTCTTTGTAATGAAACAAAGCTGGACAGGGTGGTTTGTGTTTAGCTGGACTAGCAAAGCAAGCTATTTTTTTGTCAGCATGTTTCTAATAATTTAATTTACTCCAAAATGAAACATTTGAGAGGTTGGTTTTCCTTTGCTTTCCTTCAGTATATGTTTTGTTTAATTTTCTAATTCAATACTTAAGCATCCCTTACCTTAGCTGTTGTTCTTCTTATGTCTATTTGGGTCCTAAAGGAGAACTACAGATTGCAAACCACTTGATAAGGACAATTTCAATTCATAGGTTAAATACAGACTTAGTCAGGTAACAATTTATTTGATAAAACTGGTATTTAGTTGGTGTATTGGCATATGTTGGTAAATGAGCCAACAATTAATACATACCTTACCA
Organism: Calypte anna; assembly: GCF_003957555.1. Taxonomy (NCBI): domain Eukaryota; kingdom Metazoa; phylum Chordata; class Aves; order Apodiformes; family Trochilidae; genus Calypte; species Calypte anna. The sequence continues at coordinate 11,856,961 of NC_044247.1, read as the reverse complement.
GTTACCTGTCAGTAACAATCTTGGCTGAAGCCTATGAAGATGATTTAGCTGTTCTCCCCTGCTAATAAACAATTTCTGATTATTTTATTGTTTTGTATGCTCCTGTGAGAACAAATTCTAATAGCAGTTTTGTTTGTTGTTTTATTGTTTTGTATTACTTAACATTTGTCTAACTTGCATTGTCCAATTCAAGTGTTAGTAATTTTAGGTATTCCTTTTATAAAACAGTGTTGACTAGTGGAAAGATGTCCCTTGTTCTCTCTAGTCCAGTTTTTCTTAATTCATTTTTTCTGCACAGTGCTCAGGATAGTTTCAAAATGGGAACAGGTGACAGTAACCTGCTTTGTTTCTGATAGCTGATTATTTCTGTTTCAAAAGGGTGGCACAAGGGCCAGCCATACACCAAGGATACCAAAGTGAAAAACTTCATTCAGTGGACTAAAACACAAAACGAAGCTGAACGACTGAAGAAAACTGTCATTGGTGGCTATTACCCTTTTCCACGACCTCCAGATAACTTCCTCAAATACTGTAAAAACAATAAAGGTATAATACCATCAAATGTCTTTAAGATTTGTGGCCTTTTCCAATTCAGTCTTGCTCTGAGGGTTTAAAACTTCAGTTAAAAAGCAATACAGTTAATATTGGTGATTACACAAATTTGTAAGGTCATTTAAGAACTCTTTCTTTCCTTCCTAAATGTCTCATCCTCATCATACTTTTAGAAAGTATAGTGGCACCATAAGCTGCAAGAGAACTGTAGTAGCTTATGTGAGAAGTTCTAAACATTTTGCTAAATCAGAATTAAGACAATTATACTGAAGAATGCAGTGAATTAGAAATCTCACCTGAAACAGAAATTGGGCTAACTGATAAGGCATACTAAAGGATGCTTGTGAACTAAAAAGCTTTATTGTTTATTTTTTTCCATGTGATATGAACAACAAAAGTTTTTTAATTCTTCATAAATACAATTTTAAATCAATATTTAGTACCAAATCATTCTTTCTTTTGAGTCTTGCATTCAGATGGTTTTAAATTGTTTTTCTTTAAAACTTATGGGAATTCCTTTTTTGCAGTTGGATCAGTTTTGAAAACCATAGTTGAAATGGGGAAGGAGATTGAAGGTTTGCACTACAGAGAGCACAAACGCATTGCTGTTCAGGGAATAATCAGTGCCATAAGGTACATCAGCTGCAGCAGAGCAGCTGAAGAAGACTCAGGAGTGGAGCCTATTCAGGTACAGTGTTTGAGAATTAATGCTGGAGCACTTAAGCAACTGTGACCATGATTACAATGGAAGATTTTGTGTTTGAGTTAAGAACCTTGTTACATTTGCTATTTCTTGAGCACAATTTTCAAAAGTAGTGATTGTAACCTTTTTAAAAAACAAAGGTTTGGTGTTTTTTCTGAAGAGTGTTATGACAGTCCTTGTAAAACTATGTAGGAAATAGTTCTTTCTTTTAAGAAGTTACTATTTTGACTGACTGGACACCCCAATATAAATCAGAATGTAGGAGAAGCAACTACTGCAACATGCTCACTGTCACTTTCTAGACAGTTTTATTGGTACAATCAGTACATAATTCCTGCTAGATAAAACATTACTTTGGTAAATTCTTCTCTTACTTTAAAAGTTGCCAAGATTATTGACTTGGAAGCAATAGCTTTAAGTGCTTTGAAACTCTTCAACAATTAACTGTTGTTGCAGACAGATGCTTCTCAGTCTCTTGAGAGTTCTGCTGCATCCAAAGAAGACTCTGGTCACAGGGGGAAAAACACCAATCTTCAAAACAAAGAAGTTCTGTCTTTACTGGGGCCACATGGCACTCCTGGGGAAAAGCATCAGCACCAAGCTCTACTGTCAAAAAAAAGTTCAGTGAAGAGAAAGACCCCACGCAGATTAAATACACGTGCAAAACAGTAAGCTTTTCATAAGTATGTAATTTAAATAATTTAAAAAGAGTTCACAGAAATTATTTCAAAGCTCAGGCCATAGAAAATCAGTAAGAAAACTTTAAAAGCATATATAGTTTAATCTTTGAAATGAGTTAGATACTTTTCTGAGCATCAGATGATGACAGTTAATACTTCACAGCCTAATGAAAGATTCCTGGTCTGGTTTGAAATGTTCTGATAATAAATTATGCTGCTTTGTTGTTAATCTCACAGATTTGGTATAAACATAGTTAGTACTTGAACCACGTATAGTTTAGTGACATAGCTGTGGAACAAGCAACAGTTACAGTGGTGTGAGGCAATAAGATTTTTTCACTGAAAACAGAAACTCAGGGTTTGGTATAGCTGCTCCTGTATTCAGATATTCCTTTTTTCCTTCTGGTTAGCATCCCTTCTGCAATGTGCTGCATTTATCTCTAACTTGCTTTCAGAAAGCCAAGAAGATGGGGGTCATGTACAGACCTAAACGTTCAAAGTAACTTGTGCTGTTGCTCTGCTTGTGATGTGACCATGAAATTGCATTGCATCTAGTCAGACATAGACAGAGGATCTCAATCTGAGATAAGAAAATGGACTAAGGCAAAATAAATTTTCTGATACACTCATATTGGGTTCAAGACTGAAATACCTGGGTGTGTAAGACTGCCATTTGTTGCAATTTTTGTGCACAATCTAATGCACCCATACTTGATATTAAAAGCTAGTGTGCATGTTAGCAGATTTAATGTTGCAAAATTCTAGCCAGTCATAGTTTGGGTTTGTTTAGTTTTGATTTTTTTTTAGTGGATTTCTCATGCTAGGAATGGGGTTTTTTTTCTTCTTGACTTTTCACATCCAGAAATCATCATGTGGGAAGAGTGTGGGTATTCAGAATATTCTGAGGCAAGATTAGGTGAAATATAATTAGGATTGAATGAAAATGTGAGACTAAGAAAACCCAAGAGAACAGAAATTCTGTCTTGGGCAGTTTTACATCGAAGCTGTGAGTGGATTTTCACTCCATAAGGAAAATTCCAGCATTTGTGTGTCTTGGGTTTGTTATGGCAGGAATAAAAATATCTATTTACTTTGCTTTATGTATTTCCATTTAGCTAAATAGTGTAAAATAATGATTACTTTCCTGTTTTAAGGAAAAGTGCATCTGCTGTTCCTGTATCAAGTTGCCCCTATTTCACACGATCTGCAAGAAGAAAATTTGGGTAAGTAATGTGAATTTAATTATGTCAAATAATTGTGATGATGAAACAGACATTTAAAGTGAAACTTTTACAGGTCAAGAATCTGTATGGAAGTGTAATAAAAGAACATTTTAGGGTAGAATTTAGTATTTTTTATTGACCTTCTCTGCAGTGATTCAGATACATTGTATTACTTTGTTCTGAAGCATAATTTTGAGTGTGTTATTAAACATTATTGTTTCTAGTGCTACTTAAGAAATGTATAGTAACAGGGGACCATCACTGTAAGCAGAGAAATATATGTAGTTTTTGTTTCAGAGAGGTTGCAGTTTAAGTTGGAAAGTCAAATGTAGGAGAGATGGATGCTTGATTAGCAACCAGGGTGAGCCCTACAATACTATTAATGGATCTGCTAGTGATAGTTGAGCTGTACATCATCCTTGGTGCTACAGAGGTGTAAATGTGGTTGTCCCTGAGAAGAGACTTGGATGCTTCCTCTGCCTAACACAGAGTCGTCATTGAACTCAGTTTTGATCCAAAGAAGGATTTAAAAAAAAAAATCCAGGTAGGAATTTCAAATCCAGAGCCCTGACAAACCAAGAACCTAATGAAATAACTACAAATGGGAAATCATTAAGAAAACTGAATGGTTTTATTAGTTACCTTTGGTAAGAATTTACTTTCCTTCCCACATTTTGTTTTCAAAACTAGAATGTTTTCTTCCCATTTCTTAAAAGTGAAGCAAAAAGCTAAGGGATGTTTACTTTGTTCTCTGCTTTTCTCAACCTGCTACTCTCCTCGCTACCTGTGTGTCCACTCTATGCCATTAGTGCTAGAACCCCAGCTAAAGGAGGAGAAAGTCTGTGTTGGATTATGGAAAGCTGTTTCACTCTAGGTAATTAAAAGGTAACTTGTGTATTTCTGTAATTAAATTATGAAGTTGCACTGAATTCTCCAATCTGCAGAAGAAAAAATAGAAAGCTGGCCTGACATGCCTTAAAATTGCATTACTTTCTGTTCTGTTGCTTTGAAGTAGCAGAATGTCAGCTATCACTGTAATATTCTAATATGCTGATGAGATACCAACAATAGAGATAATACTTTAGCTTAGATTATTTTGCATCAAGTATTTTTTGTACTTTTTCAGTTTATAGTTGCATTTTTTAAGGTTTGGGTTTTTTTGTTTTTAAATACTAAAAGCTTATTTTGAGGTTCTTCATTGACAGCCTCAGTTCCTACATTTCTGAGGAACTCATTTATCTGATTAGTAAGGGTTTCAGAGAGAGCAAGGTAAGAGGAAACTGGTTAATGTACTATTATTGTAGGGGTTTATGTCCTTACCAGTAGACATTCAATATAAATGGTCTTTTGAGCATTTAATATACCCTGAAGTAGTTGAATTGATAGTTTGTTGTGACTAGGGGAATCAGGAACTTCAGGAAGCCTAGTTTTTATGTGGAAGTGAAAAAAGCAGAGTTCTTTTCTTAGCATTTTAATCTTTGTAAGTTTAGCACTGCAGTTACCATGGCAATGCTGGTGCACTGCACACTCACACTCTACACTGCTTGTTTGTATGCTTCCACCCTTGCAGTTTCACTTCTAAAAGTTTGTAACTTAGACACTTTCCTCCTTTTTTCCCTCCACTCTGATGAGACCTGAGGGATGGAGGGAAATTCAGCTTGAGGCTTGCATGACTGAAAGTTTCCCAGAATTTGACATTTCCTTTGGCCCTCTTTTTCACAGAAATCAGAATTTTTGGGGGATGAATTGGTGGGTATCAGCAGTCAATTTGTGTAGACCTGTTAAATTATTGTGGAAAGCTGTTTGGTTTCTCTGCTGAAGTAGATGTGTATACCATATTAGAGTTAGGACATTTGAGTCAAGTTGATTTCAACCTAGTCTCTAAAATAAGGCATTTTCCCAGTTTTATCAGTGAGTGGGATGTTCTGTTTTGCTATTTTGAGGCACTCTAATTCCTTGTATCATCTGGGCATAGCTCCAAGGTGTAAGTATATTGTTTCCTAATTTAAGTAAATACTTCAAGTAAGATAACCAAGAAGGTGAAACAACAGGCCAATGCATCTGGGAACACTGAATAACAGCTTTGTTTTCTGTGAGGGGGCATCTGTGACAAGGGGAGCCTGCAGAATGCAGGCTGGGAAAAGCACATTTGGCAAGGCACAAGTTCTCATAAAGCTGGCATGGGTAAAATAGGAATGTGGGTGTTGTGATGCCCAACAAGCTCAGTGTGTTGCAGTAAATGAAGGGGTTTGGGTTGCATCAGGTGGCTTGCAGGCATGGTGGCTGGATATGGAGTGTATAAACTGTGTGTGTAGCCAGTTTCCCTTTAACAAACTTTGCTCAAGTTGTGCTGCACACAAAGCAATCCTGTAGGAATAACATGTTGGGCGGGGAGGAGAAATCATCCCAGCTGCAGATGTGTGAATGAAGTGGGGGGAAATTGTGACAAGTTATTTTCATATATTTCAGAGGCTCCACTAGCTCTAAGTTAGAGCCTTTTCACCTCTCAAACTAGACAATTTGAAATTAAAAAGGCACCCTTTCCATAACACCAACTGAACAGCAGCATGAGTTTGTTTAATCCTCTGCTTTAAAGAAGAGGGAAGTTGGCATTTATCTAATCTGACACATTGATTTCTGAGCAAGCCTTTCCTAACAATGTTCATGTCTCTTGTTGAGAAACCCAGCTCTTGGAAGTGAGAATTAGTTTCATGGGCATAAATTTTTTGTTAGGCTGCTTTAGTTAATACTTCCAACAATGTCTTCTAATAGCTTAAAACTGTATTAATATAGCTGGTATGTAAATGTTTAATTTGTTATTCATACACCATAATTATTTTCCATTATGGCTCTTCTAAAAGCAATTAATTCTTCATAAGATACTATTTTCATGGAAACATTTTTTAATCTAGAGATAATACTGTAGGAAGCACTATGTAATTACTGAATTACCATTTTAGAAAGAGGCAAATTTTCCTTCCATCTTTAATCAAACAACATAAAAATAGCACTGCATAAACTTAGATCTGACATCTTGCATGTATCTTTCTGAGGTTGTCCTGGACCTCAAAATTTTTTAAATACTTTGGACTACAAAGCCACATAGAGACATACAAATACAGCTGTACCAGCATTTTCAACACATCTCTCCTCAGCAGCTTGGGTGGGTGGTGTGAATCAGGTAATGTCATGCTATTTTTAAGTTCTCTATGTGGCTGAGTTTTGTTGGGTTTGTTTCCTTTGCTTTTTTTTTTTTTTAACAAAATAAGGTGGCTGAAACCTCAGTTTCATACTTTGTGCTGCTTGAGTGAAGATTCTTTTGTGGCTAGAGTTGGAGATCACAAGAAGGTCATTCCAGTTCTTAGCTGACACCATGTTGATAATGCATTGCATAAAGTGTACTTTGATACTCAAAACCCAAAATTACTTATCTTTCTTTTTTCACTAGATTTCAGATATTTTCCATTTGTTACCAAACATCGACACAAAATTTATAAGATATATCCTAGTATGAAATGGAAAAAATAAAAAAACCCCAAACCTGTAAATCCTGATGACTGAAGTAAAGAGTGTCCCACTAAACAGCACGTTCAGCTTTGATTCCTTTTGTACTCTCTGTGTATTGTCCCTGTGTATTTGCAGTTATTATATTTTATTAGTTAATACTTTAGTAGTCTGGACTTTTAATAATACCTTAGCAAAGTCTTAGCTATGTCTCAGTTGTTCATGATACAAGATAATTGAGATGGGCATTTTCTTAAGTTTATTTTTACATCATGGGGTGTCTGGATAATAAGAGGAATGGAGCAAAGAGGAAAGAATAAGTGGATTCAAGAGCTTATTTTACCACGTTGTGGATACAGGCAACCTGTTAGAGTTTTCTCCAGAGTAATTCATCAGAGATTGTTAGAGAATTTTTTCATGTCATTAATTCAAGATTTCATGCTTAAAAATGAAAGTATACCAAAAATATAATTTGCTTGACTGAACTGATTGGTACAACAGGGTAGTGTCCAAAGGAAAATATGTGTTTCCAATGTCTCTGTAATTTTTTTTCTTCTGGAGTGCTGATGCAGCTCTATTCATGCATGAATGGTGCTGATGAGGAAGTGCAGCAGCACGCAGATTTTTAGAAGTGAGTCCTGTTCTGTTGTTGGCCCTGTGTGATGTTCAGCTTTGTGTCACACCTGCTGTTCCCAATAGCTGCCCAGTAGAGGGCAACAAACACTGGTTTTTGACTGGGTAGTACTTTCCTGTCTACTTCACAAGGAAGTAGATACTAAGAAATACAGCGGTTTGTGTCCTACCCTCTTCAGAACGGATTTACTGAGCGTAGTGGTCTCATGTCAAGCTGCTACATTACCAAGTCTCATGATATGAAACCAGGTGCTAGTGCTCACTCATTCACACTTTTGTATCATTTATCACTAGAAAACTGTCAAGGTTTGATCTTTCACAGCATAATGTTTGAGGTTAAATAGGTTTTACATATACACACACACACTATAACTTTCTTTTTATAGCTTGGATGAATCTCAGCATGAAGATTTTGTGCAAGATAAAAATGGACAGGCTGTACCAGACAGTTCACAGCACTGCACAGGTATGATGCAAATACTTGGTACATAAATCATAGGAGATTTAAGCCTACTTCTTCTCTTCAGGTCCAAAACAGGCAACAAAGATGTCCTTACAGCCCATGTTTGCCAAGACATCTCTTCTATACATTTGACTGCATCAGCCTCTAGGGATCAGTTGTAGCAATGTATTGCTAATGTTACTCTGCTCAGTCATGACCTTGGTGTCTTCTAAAGAATGACTGGAATGAAAGTGTTGGGCTGTTTCCCAGAATGGGGAATAAACTCTTAGTGTTGCTTTATACAGGTGTGGAGTTAGCTTTGTTACCTCACTAGCACTTAGCATAAGTCCTCACATTTTCTGCTGGCAGTTTTGTTGCTCTAGTGATCTGCATGTGATAAAACCGTGCATCTCTGGGAAAGTAGCCTCAGCAATGTGAGTACCTAATTAAAAAGACAGATACAAAATATAGAGAGGAAATGGGTGAAGCTTACAAGCCATTAATAAGAATGATGTTTGATTTAGGTGTTTTTCTAAGTTAATACTATTTTTTCTTTCTCTGCAATTGAAAAATGAATTTGTGTTTGACAAAGTTAGTTTTTTGGTACCTACTTTTTATTTGAAAAAGAAATCTAATTTGTAAGTTGTCATGATGTGCAGCTTGGTTTGCTTTTTATTTCATGCAAATATTTTGCCATATTTTCCTTTTTTCGACTGACTGCCTATACTCTAAATCATGTAATTTTACCTAAAAGCTTTTCTATTATTAGGATCTGTCCCTAACTTCTGCTAATTTGCTTTTGTGTATAGCTATATTACTTAAAATGTTCATCTTTTTATTTTTGCAAGGCAGCAGTCCATATCAGCACAGTATTGGCCACAACAACGTTGTCTTTGTAGCCTATTGATAATGATCTGCTCTATTTTGCTGCTTTAAAGCAACAGAAATTACAGTGAATTCACCCAAGTGTTTAATGTATCAAGACTGGAATTATGAGGAAACTTTCAAATTTGAGATAAATTTGTACAGGTGACTGTTTAAAGTGAAGTTTTATTTGAGAGAAAAAACAGGCTTGAGTATTATGTAGAGTTCTGTTCTTCAAAAGTAAGAAAACTGCCATCCAGAGGGATCTGATTCCAAAATAGCATTCATCTCAATTGCTTTTTGTGGGAAATTGTGTATTTAAATGTTCACCATACTGATTTTTGTATTTATGATTGGCTTAAAGAAGAAAGTTGTCTTTTCTTCCAAGAGATTCTCTGTAGCTAGAAGAGTTCAAACTTACATTTGAAATGCTCATCATGTGATGAAATCAGTTTTATTACAAGACTCCCCTCTAAGGCTATAAGTTTACTCTTGTTCCAGTCCTAGTTTTAATTAATTTTATTGCATATTTTCAACATTCTGCCATGTCTTCATAATTGAAATGTCCTAATGAAAATGTTCCTCATCTAGCAGAGAAGTGATCCAATTCTATGAGTGTATTAGCAACTAAATACTTTCTGTGTTTATAATAGACAAAGAAGGAATGAGTGATATACCTGAAACTGAAGAGCCTGGAAGAACTTTTGATTCATGGCAGAGTGACCTGTGGGCACAAGTGAAAGACAAATTAATGAAATATTTGCATCACAGCAAAATTTTCCCAGAAAGCATCCCAAGGAGATTTGATTATATACACAAAGACTTACTTATGCAACAGTACAACCTGCATGCAGCAGTACACCAGCCAAAAGAAACCATAACAGAGAAAAATATCAATGAGTTTAAAACTGCTGGTGGCCTTGGATATTATGAAGTGACAGTTCTGGGTAAGTATTTGGTAGTTTGGCTTCTAAAAAAGATTAAGCAAGAACAGTGTAACATCTTGTCTCCTTGGTGTGTTGAGAATGTGTCAGGGTTTAACACTGGCCCAGCAATTAAACCAAGTGACAGATGCTCTCTGTTAATCTCTCTCTCCTCCCTGATAAAGAAAGGAGAGAGAATAAGGGAGAGAGACTGGTGGGTTGGAAACTAAACTACACAACTTCAATGAAACAGTAATGATAAATAGGAAAAATTACTAAATATATACAAATATACAGGAAAATGGATACCACATTCGTCCCCCCTCTTTCCCAATAACTCTCACATCACCACCGAGGCTGCAGGGCGGCCCTGGGGAAGTCCAGGCTGGACTCCTGGAGTCGGCAGCAGTCGGGAGCTGGAGGCAGGAACACACAGATATGGGCTGGGATGGATCAGGAGCACAGGCAGATGAACGGATGGAATCCTTCCAGGATGCCAGGTGAAGGAAGGGAAGCAGGAAAGGCAGGAAGGACAGGCAGCCAGAAGCTGTAAGTGTGGCTTGGCCCCTGTGATGCCTGAAATTTATACTGAGTATGACCTATATGGGATGGAATACCCTGTTTGGTCAATTCTGGCATCTATCTTGTCCGTTCCTCCCCAAAGGAGGGCTGCAGGTGGGACCTCTTTATTCCTTCTGGAGGGTAAAATGTTCCTCAGAGCTGAGCAGTGTCCTTGGGTCTGCACACCAGTCTCCAGCAGTAACTATAAACATCAAGTGTTACCAGTCCCAGAAGCAGACACTGTCTGAGAAATTTGCTGTTAATTTCAGCAAGTACAACTACTTACCGGAGACTTAGCTGAAAGCAGAAGTACAAGACAGAAAATCACCTTTATCCTGACCCAAACCAGGACAGAATGGCTTAAAGATTTGTAAGAAACTGGATTAATTGGGTGATTTTGAATATTTCTTGAGGTTTTAAGAATAATTGACATTTTAGATTTTTTTATTAGAGATCATGGTATCTGGGATAATTTTTTACCAGAAACTTGTATTTCTCCTTAAAAATACCTTATTATGTAGTTCATATCTATTATTTGAACAATGTGTGTAGTACTTAAGCTAATGATTATTACTATTAGAGGTAGGTCTTGTTCACTAGTCCAACCAGTATGACACAATCAGGTAAATTATTGAATTGCACTTGATTGTCAGCTGACTTTCCTCTTGGAGGGGCACTCATCAGAAATAACTCAGTGTTCTGAAAGCAGAAGGGACAACTATTTGAGCTTTATTCTCATTGAGTGTTTGAGTACTGTTGCTCAAGTGCCTTTCTTCCATGCTAGAAAATTAAGGGCTGCATTTTAGCCACACCCATCAGTTGCTCTTTGCTCCTTCTGTTTAGCAAAAGGCATCACTTGGTTGATCTTAATTTGTTAAAATATAAATGTGCAAGTTTATGTGTGTCTGTTAGCATTGCTGTGGGATACTAATCTGTTTGATTTGGGTTTCCCATTAAAAGGAGAAATGTCTAGCTTAACAATGCTCATGTTAAGTTCCCATCATTTAAAAATTTCCATTACTTGCTAAAGGAGATTTGCAGAAATGTTTTGAATGTTTATAGTAGAATCCTGGAAATTAAAAGTGTAATATTCAGGGCAAAAGTAGCACTGGTATTGCACTGTATATTCATATTGTGTAGATGTACTAGTTGTAAAATTAATTTCTCTACCCAAGTAGCAGCCATAAGGTTAAACAGGAATGTGAAATGGCTTCCACTGTTGGTTTAATGCTTTCTGGATTAAAAGCACTGTGAGCCCTAAATCATAGTATGTTATGACATCATACCAGTTTGAATATGCATATGTATAAAGATTATATACACATATATTGAGATGTATTTTTAGACATGAATTCCTAATTAATGGGCAAAGAACAATTAAAATTCAGTGTTAAGCCTACAGTAGTCTGGGTTTTTTAGAAAAAGAAAAAATGGTGCATGAAGTTGCTAATTGGCTGAAGGTGAAATTTTCTGCTAACTTAAATTTTTTTTCAACAGGTGTAAACCACGATGTAGCAACAGATGTTGCATTTCTGCCACTCTTTAGTCCTGAAGATCCCCATTTATTTAAACTGGAAGACATTCAAAATGATACATTATTGTCTTGCATGAGTTGCATCTCTGCACGTCAGCAGAAGACCACAAGCAATGAGAGGCTTTCTGGCATGTTTCCACTTTCAAGTGAGACTGGTTTTCACTGATGTTACTCATTTGTCCTTCTGTAGTTTATCTTTCCATGCAAGAGTTAATCCTCTCTTGAAATTGCTGCCATAGGTCAGACACTGTTCATCTCTTCAGTGAAAGAGAGGTGAATTCTTTGTGACCACCTTGAGTAAACAGATGTAATGCTGAACTTTGAAGGCAATTTTTACTGGAGCTGTTCTCATACTCTGAACTTTAATATCCAAATCACAAACTCCTAAGAGATCTAGATAGTATTTGCAGTTATTTGTTAATGTAAAATTATACTGACATACAAGTCAGTATGTGTGGCTTGTGGCTAAGCATGTGAGTGTTTGGCTTTGAAATAATCTTTTGTTGATGTCACTTTGAACACCTGTGGTGCTTAGACTGAGGTGTTTGCCTGCTATTTAATTATTTTCTTTCAAATTATGTTTTTAATTGGTAGCACCTCACAACGAATATGGGGAAAACAGTGTCTATCCTACTGCAAAGTGCTTTGTAAGCATTGTGTTTTTCTGCATGTTTGAATAGACAGACCTGATTTTATTTAAATGCATCTTTACCTTGAATAAAACTATGAAATCTGAGAATCACTGATGGTAAAGTAATGCATATTTCAGCTTTTCCATATCTAAATTCTGATGCTGTTATTTCTACTGGGTTTTATTTTTTTACTCATAAAATTCTACCAAAAAATATCCCAGTAGGCCAGCATTTAATAGTCAGAGTGAGGCTTCTCACTGAAAGAAATTTGAACATACACACATTATTGCATGGAAAACAGAGTCAATTCAGTATACCTCTTTTTATTGTATGTGTACTGAAACACCTTTTCTTAACTTCTAGATGAAGTTGTAAAAGCAGCGATGGATCTGGATGGCAAACATGTTATCTGCATCTTGGACATCTGTCACTTGGGTGATGATAATGTGGAAGTCTTTCTGAGCAAAATCTACAAGACAGTGGAACCTGGTGTGCTGGGTCCAGTATAGTTTAATAACTTATTTTTAAAATTTTTATATTGTTCAAAAGGAGGGAGAAAAAAACTGCTGTAGCTTTGAATACTCCCTCTACATTTAGCACTTTTCTAGAAATAGCAGACACAAACATAAAATGATGATTCTTAGACCAATGTTAATGGTCATCTATGTAACTGGGAAGGATGGTTGTTCCCTTTTTTTGTTTTGGTTTTTGGGAGTCTTGAAACAGATTACACAATGTCTTGGTCACAGTAATCTTATCTTTTGGTAGGATATCAAGGAGCATGCTTGTCATCTCTGCTTCTCTTCTGTGCACATCCAACACACACAGAAATGTAGATGTATGGGTGAGGACTGAGAAGAGAGGCAGCCTTTCCCAATACTGAAGGCAACATTTGCAAAAGAAGTAACTGGGTGTGGTATAATTTTATGCTGGAAATCAGAATATTTTTTAGGATTAGAAGTTACTGTGGTCTCTAGTGATCTTTTAGTGAGTGTTGCTAGGGGCAGCCTGGCTGATCTCTAGGCTTGAACCTTACCTTACTGTGTTTGAGAAAGGGATTAAATCCCATGCTGCCTTTAGTATTGTGGACTGGGTTCAGTGATCCAATAAGCCACTTTTAGTTCTTTTTACCTGAGGAAGGTCATCTACTGTGTTTTTAAATGTCTGCTTTTGTATATACAGCCTTGGGTATTAAGTGTAGCACCCAAAGGTTTTAAACATATTTATTAATTTTTAAAAAAGGACCTATTTAAAAAAACAAACTTGCTTAGAGGAGCTTGCTTCTAGCTTTGCAAGAGAAGACCTGTCTTTAAGGAGTGCTTAGCACAGCAGGATATATAGTTTTTCACATTATTAAGTTTTTGTCTGTTTATAACCACTGTCCTTTTTAGTAGCACCTGTATTCTGAGTGCAAGAAGGAGCTCGGCAGCTGCCAGAAGCTGCTACTTCCACAAGAGAAGAGACTTCCATAGAATTCTGCCAGCTTCTTGCCTATATACTAAGTAGCATTTGGCTTCTGCCCAGTACAGAACCAAGTCCCACTTTTTCCTCCCATGTCAAACAGCCTCAAATCAGCTGGATCCTTAGGAAATTATTCTCAAGCAGGAGCTAAAAGCACATTGCTAATTGACAACTTGTCCATGGGAAATGCTGGTCTCAGTTCAGTTCTTTGTGAAGAAATAATTGCATTCTGGAAGCTTGCCAATTAAATTGTACCATTATTTTCCAAAGCCTACAGAGTTAAATTTATAGGAACAGATATATTCTTTTGTGGAAAACTTCTAGGCACATTTTAGCAGCCTGTTGGCAACCAGGTAGTATCACTTCCAAGTAGTAGCTCACTTATCTGCCCTTGGGACAGGGGTCTTTGTCTTCAAGTACTTAAATTCATATTATGGTAATTGAAATAAAAATGTAGCTGTCCTTATTTCAGCACAAATTCATAGACAGCTTCAGATGAAAAGTAAAAGGCTTAACATTCTGAAGAAACTCATAAATTATTCTATCTCTCTAGTATGGTTTACAGTTTAAGATGTATTAATGAGAAAAGTTTAACTTCAATTGCACAGAGAAGAAAAGTTAATGAAATGTGACTGTATGTTAAATGATTATATTTTGTATGGATCATATAGTATTAGTTCTAGAGCAGTGTTTGTCAACTTATGCCTTTCAGAGTACCTTGTAGCCTTGCCACAGAAGGCAAAAGGAAAGCACACCAGCCTGAGAGGATCACAGTGTTGCTTCTAATATGTTATTTGTGTAATTTTGTTGCTTATGTATATGTGAAGTTTAGAGGCTATTGCTCTAGAATGGGAAAGATAAGCACCAGCACTTCGTGTATCAAGCTGTGAGCAATGCTGACTGTGTCAGCCTGTGTTTTTTTCTTAAATATACTTCAGGTCGAAGTCTAATTTTAATGAAACTATTATTTCTAAAAGTGATTTTTAAAGTAATTATCTTTGTATGAAGGGACTGGTGTGGCTAGCACTGTCACAGAGCTACTCTACTGAGTTGTTGCAGTCACTTCATCCATCCCATAAACAGAAATGCAGCAGAGGCTGCATCATTCTGCTTACTACACTTTAAACATGTAGCATTAATAATTCTATCCTCCGTCTTAGGACTTCCTAACTCTTAAGGAAATACCAGAATGTTGTGGGGTATGTATAATATGCACTTGAATTTTTAAACTATACAATTTTATTTTACAGAAGGGTTTTTTGAAATTTTTCACAGCAAAAGCTGAGTAGGAAAGATATTTACCCTTGCAGAACACAGTGCTGATATTGAAACCACAGGCTCTCTGTGTGTAGCTAGAGAATATTAAATGCTTGTAGCAGACTTGGAATTTCAGTCCTCCTGGTCATCCTGTAGAGGCACTTAGCACACTGCTGTAAGTTACACTGAATTTAATATGCCAACTTCAGTTCCTGAAGGGTCACAGTGTTACTGTGTGGTTCTACCACTCAGTCTCCCTCTTCTCTGCCAAACCAGCACTGTAGCACTGGGGTGAAGGTCCTCTGCAAAGAAACTACTTGCTGTTTTATTTCTCTTGACGTCTATGGACACAAGTATAAAACCAAAGTATTTTTGATCCTGAGTCTGACAAAACATGTTAATTTTGCTATGTTAAAGAAAGATACAGAATCTCTACTCCTGCAAAATGTCATAGGAATCATCTTTCTTGCTGCTTTGTATTGCCACTCCCGAGGGTAAAATAGCATCAGAACACTTCCCTAGCTGTAGAATTCATGCCCAATTCAGCCAAAGAACTCTACTATAAAGTCTTAGTTTTGCATGTTTCTTATTTTTCCAGCATTAATTGTAGAGAAAACCAGGTGAACTATGTGTAGCTAATGGTACTTTTCTGTAAAAAACTTGACAAGTCATAGATCTTAGAGGTAAGATCAGTTTTGAATAATGTGATGTAGAACTAGTGCTAAACTGAAAACTGGAATATATAAATAAATGTATTAATATATGTAAACATCTTGGTTTACTTTTTTCATTTTGTTCCTATTTTCTTTCTCTGTGAAGAGCTGTTTCAGTTTTCCTATAATCCCCTCTGAGGTCATGTTTATACTTTTAAAGAATCTTTACAGGAAAACTTAATTGAGCTTTCATCAAAGTGTTTTCCACCGATTGCAGATTCTTTTGGCTTTCAGCACTATGCACATCATGACTTTTGCAGAAAAACAGGAAAAACGTCTTGATGACTTTCCAATTTATTCTTATTTTCATTATGGATGACAGTTCTCATATTAGTAAGGTTTTAATTTTTCTGTTCTAATATAGTAAGACAAGAGCTGGTGCTAGTAGTTGTCATGGAATACAACCCTGACTGAATTCAGAGAGAATCTGTAGAGCCTACACCCAGAAATGGAAACTTGTGTGATAGTTATTTGAACATTTCAGTTGAAGTCTTGGAAAAGAGCCAGAGTGTGGAAGTGGGCTGCAATAAATGGTTTGCTTCTGTGATGAGTTTAGGGGATCCTACATCTCTTGCATTGGTACAAATCCATATTAAAATCATGGCATTATAAGCACCCGAGCAAGCTGGATCTGACAGAGCAGATGAAAGAATCTGAAAGGAGAAATGTGGGGAATGATTTCATTTTCTTACTCTGTAAGATGGGTAAATTTTTTTTGTGTTACTCTCCCTCCACTTTTGACAGTTTCCACAAGGTCATTTGCATCACAGTGAAGTGAGAACCCTGAGCTTACATCACGGAATGAAAGGTGACCTGAGCACCTGGGGTGGTGTCCCAGTTGAAGTAGGAGCAGGGGGCTTGAGCAATCTCTCAGGAATCCTCATGGAAGCTGCAAAATGTGCAGTAATGGGAGAGGGGGAGGGGGAGAACCGAGTTTTGTGAAAAGGAAGCAGGAAGGTAGGACTCAAGGTTACTTGCAGGTCCCTCAGTCTGCATCTTGATGTCACAATCAGTAGGTGTGGCACCTCTGGCCCGTCCCAGCCCCCACTCCAGATAAGCTCACTGATACCTCGAGGACTTACCTGGGTGGTGTCAAGTTCCTGTTGGAACTGAAATTTCAAACTCTTCTGCAGACTATGGGCTAACAACAACCAGCAGCAGCTGAAAATACCTGCAGATCCCTACATTTTGTGCTTTGGCAAAGCAGCAATGAAGCAAGCAGATAAGTTCATTTTTTTCTGCCTCTCGGTGGTCACAATTTTATCCAGGACTACAGAGGCATTTTCTGCATTTTCAGTCTTACAGACTGCCTCTGTAAGTTTATTCTATTTCAACAGTGCCAGCAACACAACCGTGTCTGAGCACTGTGAATGTGGCCTGTATGGATTAAATTCTCCTCTGCTTAGTGCTCAGGGACTCGTGGGCATCCCTAAATCTGCCAGTCCTCTGGCCTGTGATGCAGACACCGAGTTCACGGTCACACACCCGCCGTGGATAGCACTGATTGAAAGAGGTGATTGCACTTTTGCTGAAAAAATCAAGGTGGCTGCCAGAAGGGGTGCAAGAGCAGCTGTGATCTACAATTCGATGGACAAAGGCAACAGCACCGTCCTGATGTCACATCTGGGTGAGTATTGCAGCACGAGGTGCTGAAACTTAATTATTTCTCTGAACTTTGGTCCAGGACAGTTCAGTCAGGAAACAGTTGTGTTTGTGGATGATTGTTGCTTAGTCAAGAAATTCAATAGGAAAAAAAAATTGATTGTTCCATCTGAGCTGACTTCAGCACTCACTAAGAAAAGTGCTGTTTCATTCTGAGCTCTGAAGTTAGTACTGCTTTTGACTTGTGCAGCACCCTAATTATTTCACTAGAGAAACCCATTGTGTCTGCTTTGAGGACACTGGTTTATTTTTTGAGGTCAGATGACATAAATGAACATACAAGTCTCTGCAGCATAGTTACATGCTTTGCACTTTCCACCACAAATTTTGCCACGTTGTTTTTTGATTGTTTATTTTTCTCCTTAAATTGTTCTGTTTCTCAATAGTGGTTGATCTCAGCTTCTTCTGAGATTCCCCAATTCCTTAACGAAAGGTTAGACAAAATGATTGGAGTTGTCCATTCTGGCCCTAATAGCTCTGATCTGTCATGAGGGAAGAACTGAGAAGCTGTGATACTGTAATGCTTGGCTTTTATTTCTGTGTGTGTTTCCCTAGGTCAACCTGTCTAATAAGCACTTAGTACAAATGTATACATAGCTAATTCCATGAGATATACTTTGGTGGAGCTGCACTAGGAATCCTTTGGCTTAAGTCTTTCTTGTCTGATTTTGTGAGCAAACTGAGTGATTTTTAATCCAGAGATGAGCCAGCGTTTTACTGATCACGTCCCTGTGCTGCTTTGAGTTGCCACTTCAAGACATTTGTAGCTGTGGAGCCCTGACCTGGGCAGTTCCCAGGCACCAGCCAGCACCAGATGTTTTACAGGCTGGTTCCAAGACTCAGCTAAGCACCTGTAGGTTCTTTACAAACCTCACCACTGTGTGAGGCTTAGCACCAGAAGAAAAAAAGCATCCTAAACAAGGTATGGCACAACACACAAGAGAGTGCTGTACAGCACTGGACATGCAGTGGTTTGTTGCACTACACAGCCAGCTTTGGCTCTCCTGACATCGTGATAGAGCTGGTGTTTGCAAGTGGAGCTTAAATGTGTAGCAAATAAACCAAAGCTTTTGCTTTACATCTGGAGAAAGTGATTTAGATTTCAGTGGCCAGCATGTCAAGAATAAAATTAACTTGCTTTTTTTATTTGCTTTTGGAGCATGCCAGCTCCTCCTGACACTGGCTGAATGAAGGAAGATTTATACTGGTGTTATGTAGCTGCCAAACTGGTGGCAGCTGCGTTCCTTGGGAGCAGTGGTGTCCCCACTGAGCACGGGCAGCCCGTTCCCCTGGAGGGCAGTGCAGGAGAATGGGATGGAACCCTGTTTAGACAGGCTGGGTAACTGGGATGTTGCAAACCTGACAGTTCAACTAGATTCCAGAAAGGAGATCATTATTTAGGATAAGCTCTGCAAGCAGACCCTAGTTTTTCAGATTTTTTTTTCTAAAACTAAAAAAGGATTTTTATCTTTACAGCAACAGATATATCACCCTGGAGTGTGAATTTCATAAGAATTGAAGTTCCATCTTTCTTAATTTAATTCCTTCAGTTTTCTCAAAGACCAATTTTGATTTTTATAGGACTATTTCCTATAGTTGTCCTGTAGGATTGAAGCAGGTAGTATGATCTGTTTGTCGACAGAGGGTTTATAAATCCATGCAGGGATCACATATGTTAAACACAGTGGGAGCAAAATATTTCAGTGAGATGAGCTCTTTGTCTGATCAGTATAGAAGAAGCATCTTCTCTCTACTTGTTTGCTTCAGTACAAAGTGTGGAGCCACACCTGCTTTAGGTGGAACAGAAACAGCTCGGGTGAGGGGCAGTCATTGCAGCACAGTGCTCAGGGCAAGGGGATGCTGGAGGATGAGTTATTTCTTCACAGCAGAGCTGTTCAGAAGGCTGGGGAAGGAATTCTCTCTGGAGAGGAATCTGTCAGTGGTGACATCACTCAGAGGGTTTTGAGGATGCTGGAGATCAATCTCCTCTGCCATTTAGTTTGGGGACCTTTGGAGATGAGATGCCCTGCTGGCAGAGCAAAGAGACAAAATGCTGCTGCCAGCAACCTGCAAGCTCCTGTTCAAACAAGGAGCAGCAGCCCCTGGGGTTATTGCCTGCTTGGAGTCAGCCCCAACACCCTCAGTCAGTTCTGTGTTCTGGAGGAATCCTGTCCCCTTGGTTATTTATTAGGCTGAGGGCCTTGGCTGCAGTTTCCTGCCATCCTCCTCCCTTTCTGCTGACTTTAACATAAAATCAATAAAGCTTGCTAGCCAGCCTGATTTTCTGTTACAACAGTACAATATTATGTATGTATTTCACATGGTAAAACACTCAGTTTTACAGCAATTAAATAGCTTGTTCTGGGCCAAATCCAGGTGGGCAGGAAACTGATAATTTAAAGCTGTTGGGAAAAACCAAAACAAAAAAGGAAAACCCCTCCTGATGCCTCCTGCCTTGTCCTCCACTGCAGTTCCTTTTACCTGTCTTCAGCTTTACCTGTTCCTGGGTGTTGGTTTCCTGTTACACACAGACATAAAAGATAAGACAAATAAATTAATAGCTTTTATGGTGGAAAAGCTTAGAGGTCAGGGTATTCGTGACAACTTTCCCATTCCTCTCGGATTACATAAATCCCTTGCTGAGAAAACACTCTTCTCTAATATGAAAGATTCTCTGTAGGTGTTTGTGTCTTATCTGCATTAAATTAAATTGATCTAGAAGTACAGACATGAAGTTTTTGACAGAATAACTATATCTTTTTAGTAGTTCCAGCACGACCTTGATTTTCTCCTGAAAGGGAATGGAATATGCATCTTTTACAACATTTTCCAGTGCTGCTCCTTGAAACGTAAATGGAAATTCCAGGAATTACGGAGTTGTTGAAATACAGCCAAATTTAACAAGAAGTTTTGGGGCTCTTTTTTCAGTAAGAAATACCAGAGAACAGAGAGAAGGAGAAACAAAGGCACAGAGCAGGGGCCCAGGTCCTCGTGTCCTCTTACCACTGAGGTTTCTTTCCTTTTGGTTGGTTTTTTGTTGTTGTTTAGTTTTGTTTTCGTGTCCACTTACAAGAGAAATCAGGAGACTGGAAATAGGAGTATAAAAAGATAAAAAAAAATTAAAACATAGGTCTTGCTGCCATTTGGATCCTAGTCCAATAAAACAGCGAAGCTAAAATATCAGGATTTTTTAAAGGTTTTCTCAAAGGGATTTACTAAGACCCAGTGAAAAGGAATTTTCTTACTGGTTAGGAAGTAGGGAGGACAGTCCTGGCACAACTGTTGTACAGCAGAAGCAAGCAGGTGTCTCAGTCTGCCAACAGAGTTAATTGGCAACCCTGGCAGTAATTAAAAAAAAGAAACTGTTGCGGATCTGCATTTACTTCTAGCTGGTTTCCAGGATATTCTGTAGCCTCAAAGTTTAATTTTTATCTCAGAAGTTTTTTGAGATAAGATCTTATCAGCTGTAGGTGCAATAAGTATTATGAATTTGTGGGTTAAGTGCCTGACAATGGAGTTTGGTTTTGTCTTTTGTTTTGAAAGCTTGTATTAAATCTTCCTCAGCTTCCTCATCTGAACTCTCTAAAATATCATTATGTATTTGATCTTCAGAGTGATTTCTGTTTTACAGCTTGTTTTGAGTCATCTCCTCTGTTCACTATTGAAAAAGCCAAGCTCTTTGTCCTAGCTTTGAACAGCCTGTGAGATCTGCACAGGAAAACAAAGGAACTTCCAAGAACATCCATGCAAAGTAGATGCCATGAACTTCCCCTTTCATTTATTCCTCGTGAGTGCTCTGCTAGCAGGAGTCCAGATGCCCCCATGAAGTCCCTATGTTCTCATAGCTTAGACCAAATTCTTCCATTTATTGCCAAGGAAAATTGTTTAAAAGGCTTCAGATCTTTGGTGCAGTGAGAGGTAGGAGTGCAGGGAGGGCAAAGCACAGAGCCCCATGCCTGTGGGAGCTGAGAGGCCAGGAGAGGTTTGGAGAAGGCCCAAGGGGTCCTCATCCATGTGTACAAATTCCTGGTGGGACAAGGAGGGTAAATATGAGGTAGACAGACTCCTCTCAGTGGTGCCCAGAGGCAATGGACACAAACAAGAAACTAGGTTAAGAAAAAAAGTCTTCACTGTGAGGGTGGTTGAACACTGTGACAAATTGCCCAAGTGCAGTCTCCATCCTTGGAGATACTAAAAACCCAAGTGAAAAATGCCCTGGGGATATGGCCTGTTCCCAGATGCCCTGCTCAGAGCCAAGCTGGACTGTCCAAGCTCCAGAACAATCTTTTCCTCCAGAAAGGCTCCTGAGGGAACCTGGTTGGCTGTGCTTACCTCCTGTGTTCAGGTCTTCCAGAGCACCCAGAACATGGGCCCAGCAAAGCCCAGGACCTCAGCACTCTGCACTTAGCACTGTTTCTGTAGTTTTCAAGGTAATCAATGTGATGAGCACTGGGTTTGTTTCAGGTCACTACAGTAGTTGACCTACCTGTTCACCCATAAACTTGGTGGTGAATACATGCAGGGAGCCAAATTCTGCTTCAGGTTTGTCCTGGGACTACAGCGTGGCTCTGTCGTGGGCTTCACAAAGCTCAGGAGAGGCTTTACCAAAAAAAATTCTGCCTGAAACAGAAGCAGCCAACCTGCTAGCTAATCATTTCCCCTACAAAGAGATGGCATCCTCTGCTTAACCTGCTTGAAACAAAGAACAAAAATATCTTCATCTAACCGAGTCACTCAGGCTTCTAATTCCAAGCATGTGGTGTGTTCTAGAACATGCAGAGCTTTCATTAGTCACTCATCTGTGTAACATTCCCAATCAGTCATGCCATGAAGGTGTGTTGGGTGTTAGAACAGAAAAGCTGAAGAGGAAAGTGTAGTGGTGGAAGCCTGGTGGTCACCTGCAGGTGTGAGTGAGATGAGTGCTCAGAGGCATTGCAGAGCCAGCTGGTGACAGTCAGCTCCTGGTCCCTTTTCTCCCTCCTGGCACTGGTGTCACAAACCTCAGAAGGATCCATGAAAGCCAACGAGGCAAACCATGGACTGCCTGAGTGTGACTGCCTGAGAAGGAGCTCAGCACAAAGAGCTAAGAGGCAAATGCTCAAGACAGATTGAGTTTAAATTCCTGTCTCTTCGAAGGCTCCTGTGGTTCAGGGTGTTGCTCAGGTTCAGGCCATAACTCAGGGCTTGGAACTCAGCTGGATTTAAGCATTCCATGCATTGCCTCTCTCCATCTTCTGGGATGGTCCCTCCTGGTCAAGCACAGTGGGTGTGGTGGAGAGTTTTTTCTCCAGGAGCTCAGTGTGCTGACGCCCACCAGGGCAGAGCTGTGTTTGCTTCCTTTTATCACTGGAGAGGATTAAAACCCATTTTTCTGCTTCCCTGATGATCCCCAGACCTCGTGCTGGTGTGCAATATACTGTTGGGCTCATGGCACTGCAGGAGAGCAGAGCTGGCTGCTGGCCCTGCCCAGGCTGATGCACAGGTAGAAGCAGGAAAGTGGGTGTTTGAAGTAAATAAAAAAGTGGGAATTCTGTCCTACCACCTGTAGCCTGTGTCCCTATGGCCCCTCTGACTCTTTTCCCCATTCCCATCCCTGTGATTTCACCCTGTTTCCACCACAAACTCAAAAGCTCTTTTGCTTCCTTGTTCCTTGTACCAATAAACCCAGCTCTCTGCTGAGCCTCTCCCTAGGCAGAGGCAGCCTGGAGCTGCCAGCCAAAGGCAGCACATGTTTGCTGAGCCTCAGGTTTCTGCCTCTCCTGAGAGACCTGCAGGAACTGATGAGGGGTTTCTGTCCTCTAACCAGATGCTGATGTTAAAAAAAATGTGGGAAACGTACTGAATTTTCCAAGCTTTTGTCTGAGTTTGGCTGAAATCGGGCATCAGTGTAGGCAAGCAGAGGAGTGATCTGCAGGGAGATGAGGATGAAGATAGGCAAGAGAACTATGGCTGTACACTTTGTTTCTCTTGAAAACCCAAGAAAAAAATGAGTCAACTTCAGGTTCTAGTGGTGATCTAAGCAGCAGCTGATCAGAGGTTTTCAGAATACACATTGGACTCAAATTTCAGCAAGTCTCTTTCAGGATCAGCCTTTTGTTTCTTTTAAAAATCTTGTTGCAATTTACTGGCCTGTCTACTTACCTGTTAGTGCACCTGGCTTTCTAACTAAGGATTTATACAGGGTCTTCACGGAAGAAAAAAAAGTCTTAAACCTTACGTCTCCCCTGAGCCTCCTCTTCTCCAGGCTGAACACCCCCAGCTCCCTCAGCCCTTCCTCACAGGACTTGTGCTGGATCCCTTCACAGCCTCCTTGCCCTTCTCTGGACCTGCTCCAGCACCTCAATCTCCCTCCTGAACTGAGGGGCCCAGAACTGGACACAGGACTCAAGCTTAGGATGCCATTGGCCTTATTGGCCACCTGGGCACACTGCTGGCTCATGTTCAGCTTCCTGGCAATCCAGACTCCCAGGTCCCTTTCTGCCACTCTGTGCCCAGCCTGGAGCTCCCCATGGGTTGTTGTGGCCAAAGTGCAGGACCCGGCACTTGGCCGCGTTGAACCTCATCCCGTTGGAATCATCCCAACTCTCCAGTCTGTCCAGGTCCCTCTGCAGAGCGCTCCTGCTTTCCAGCTGATCCACACTCCCCCCCAGCTTAGTGTTTTCTGGGAATTTGCAGATGATGGACTCAATCCCCTCATCTAAATCATTAATGAAAATATTAAACAGAACTGGGCCCAGCACTGATCCCTGGGGGACACCACTCCTGAGCAGCCACACATTGGATGCAGCCATCTCAGGCCATTCCATAAACCTCCAAGCCACCAGCTGGGTCCAAGCACCAAACCTCTAACTTTTCCCAACTTTCCCAGAGAAGATTTTCTCCTTTTTGGTTGTTCCATTTGAATGTTTTGCTCTAATGCTTGTCAGCACCTCTTGAGGGTGGAAGAAGGGAATGAGAAAGCCTGGCAAGCCTTTGGCCTGTTGAAGCCCTTGGCAACATTCCCACTGACACGACTGGGGTCACTAGAGTTTGTCACAACTGAAGCTCTAATTATGCTGATATCCTAATTACGCAGTCAAAGCTGAGCTTTTACTGTTCTGTGATCTTTGAAGCCCATATTCAGAGCTTTCCTGCCTCCAGCTGCTTCAGTCCCCTGAACAAGGTTCATGGTGCTGGCTGGAGTAAGTGCTCAGCCATCCCTGTAGGCTGGAGTGAAGGGTTTTCACAGGGACTCTGCAAATTTGATGGAGATAAAGTCAGAACTGAAACTAGGCACACCTGTGCCTGGGATGACAAAGCTCCTCAGGGATGTGCTACTGATTTCTGCAAGTAGCTGCTATCTGTGGTCCTATGGTTTGTATATTTGCACAAATAAATCCAGAAAGGGCAAATATTTTGACTCACAGAACTTTGAGTTCTTCCTCAAAGGACCAAGTGTTCTGCTCTTGAGGACGTGTTCAGTCCCTTGATGCTCCTCAGTTGGCCAATTGCATTACATGTGTTGTATGGAAAATCTTGGTCCCCAGTCTGGATGGAGATTACCCAATGCACTGATTCAGTCCCCTGCTTGGAAACTCCACTGTCACTGAACAAAGACCACCAGTGAATCAACAGGCCTGAGGAGCATCATGCTTCAGCTCCATGTGAAAACTGAACAGACCAAAAGTACCTGTTGTCTGGCAAGTTCTGGCCTACTTTTGTAAGTTTTTTTGTGTGGTTGTTGGTTTAGTTTTTCAGAGGAATTGTAGATGTTTGGTTTTTTTTTTCCTCAAGGCTTCTTGTTGTAAGCTGTGAGGAATGCTTTTATCTTCAGCTTCGTTTCCTTGCATCTCCTAAATATTGCTTATTTCAATTTATCAGCCAGCCTCCTATGAAATGAAAGGTGGAAAACATAATTCCATGAAACTGCAAGTGTCTTTGGCAGGAGGTGCCTGCAAACTGTGATTGGTGAAGGAGCATCCATCCCTTTGGTACCTTCTGTCTCTGCTCCACATCCTCGGGGGTAGCACTGGGCACACGTAGCCCTGTCACAACAATTGGTCCCACTGTGCCAGAAACACAGAGAAACAATGTTTGCTTCCCTGGCACTGGGGACTCTTGCGCACATCTGGGTAGCTGAGGGAAAGTGTTTGGTGCCAGCACACGGGGCCATCTGACGCACTTTTTTTTTTTCCACATCCAGTGAGCAGAGAGTTGTAGGCTGGAGTTTCCAAGCTGTGTCAGAGCCAAACAAGCTCCCAAGTTCACAGTGAAACTTTGCTGGTATTGGCAACCTCTGAGTGTCTGCTGCATCTCTTCACTAAGAGCACCAGAATCTCCTGGAAGCTCCCAAGCCCTGCAGGCAGCAGGTGGGGAGGTTTCCAACCTCTACACCTCCTCTGGCCTGAGCCTGTCCTCTTTGCAAAGTGGCAAAGTGCCACAAGCTCTGTTTTCATACCTTAGCCTTTTTTTCAGCTATCTTAAAAACCTGGGATACTTTGGCCCACACTGGAGCAAGTCACCTGCCCAAACCCCTTCTCTTGCTGACCATGGGCATAAGCTGCTTTGTAAGCTGCTTTTGGATGAGGAAATGCAACCTCTGTTGTCTTTAACTTATGATCTTATGATTCAAGGTAACGTTTGTTCATGTTTGGATTTTTTTTATTTTTTTTTTTTTGTCCCATGACATGCAGTACTGGGTTTCATTTTAGGGCACTGCTTTTGATTGCTTTTTCCATTGCTACAAGTGCTTCTCCTTTCCACTTCGTTGTTCAGTGGAGAAGGCCTGGAGATGTGGCTCAGATCCATATGCAGTGCTTGGAGTGCTCAGTGCCTGTTCCTAGAATGCTTTGCCCTAACAGAGATTTCTTGTGTCCTTGAGAGATTTCCTCCAAAGACAGAGATCCAGAGCTGCATACTTGAGTAAGAAACACACACAGTTTTGAAGGACATGAACTTACAGGTCTCTCATCAGCAAGATGCCCTGAGTGATCTGGCTTGACATTAAAAAGCAATATTTAACAAAACATTTTTTTTTTAAATCTTGAAAAAGAGTGTTTAAATATTTAATCAAATAAAGCAAAGCTCCAGATAATGATAGTGTCTACCACTGTATAAGGCAGTGACAGTGTTACCAGGATTTCACTTTGTTTAAGTGAAAGTCGTGCCCTACTTTCTGAACTTATCAGAGCCTCCACCAATAGCCCTGGGGAAAAAATTGAAAGCAAAATTATACAATGTAAGTTTTTTAATAATAAAAATCTTTAAATGTTAAAAAAATCAGATCTTTGCCAGGAACGCCCTCGTGCTGTACCTATTTTAGGTGTAATTCTGCTTCTGGTTTCTTGGGAGCCCATTCATGCTGCTTACCCTCTCATTCTCACGTCTGCAGTGATCATGGGCTACAGCACTTTTTATTGCAGAAATGTTTAGAAAGCTCTCACAACCAAATGTAGCAGAAGTAAATTGCACTGCTTGATAATATGTTGTACTGCATGTCACAGCCCCTACAATGTCTGGCCTCTTTCTCCAAAACATAAAATCCAAACTATAGACTCTTAGCCTCTTATGTAAAGAAGGAAAAAAGAAATAAAACAGCCAAACCCAAACCAACCAGTAAAAAAAAACCCCAGGCTTCCTGGTAGCAGTGACTATTTTTAATTGTTCCTCAATACACCCCTTTTCTGTTGTGAATTACAGTTAAATGAGCTGAAAGCCATCAGACAAACCAGGTTTTAAAATTTAAGGATACACTTAAAGGCTGCAGACCTGTTTATGATTTATCATTCTGGAAGAAGATTTAATGAATGTGAGCCCTGAAAGTTCTCAGTGTGAGAAATGTAGCTTAAAATAGGTATAACTGGTGTGCTGGGTTTGAAACACTCAGCTTTACGTCTGCTGGGGTGTCCCCCTGTGCTCTGACACTGTCCCAGCACCTCCCCAGGCCCCTCTTGGTTGTGCTGACCATGCTGGGATGCACAGGGACTGTTGGCCTCTTGCAAGACTGCTCTCTTCCAGTGCTTACTGGGAAGGACTGACCACCATGAGTCTATTTTTTTGTCCCAGTGTGAACACTTGGCTTCCTTTGTTTTGCCAGCCTGAGAAATTCCTCAGGCAGGGTGAAGAAGCTTTCTGTTTGTTTGTGCCTGCCATTTGCTTACTCAGTTATTTTCAAGTGAGTGGAAACATTGCCCGAGCAAGGAGTCAGAAACTTGATAACAAAATAATACCAGGGCAGCAAAGTGCCCACAGTAACTTTTACTGCTTTTTTTTTATTTTTCTTGTTATCATCTCCAGGCTGCATGGTGAGAAGGTCAAGTTCAGGCTCCCTGTTAATTTTCATGGGATTACCAAATGCGTTGTGGAGAGCTTGTCACCAGGCAGCAGCCTGGAGTGTGCAGACTTCCCAACAGCTGATGAAGAGTTGGTTACCACCAGCCCAAGCCAGGCTGGAGCACCCTCGAGCAGCTGCAACTGCAACATCTGCACCCATCCTGTTGCTTTACTGTGCTCATGTTACTAACTAATGTGTGGAAGTGTAAGAGGTTCCAGTCTTTGCTGTTGGTCCAATTTTGTTTTAGTAAAAACACCAGAGCAAACCATCCCTGAAGCTCTGGAAGCAGTTGGAGCTGAGCAGCTTGGCTGTTTTGCATTGCAGAAAACTTGGTTACATCTTCAGTGCTGTTAAGTTGTTCCCTGCACCTACAGGTTTGAAACCAAAACAATCTGATTGCCTACAGGGATACTTCTTATCATAACAAGAGATGTTACTGTTGAAGTAAGTTGTGTGCTTAGTTGTGGAATGAGAAAGGAGAAGTTTGTTCAGATTGGGACAAAAAGGTTCTCTTAGTATACTTTGTGTGTTTAACAATATTGATCCTTAGCAAATTGCTTCATCTGCTCTCCATTACCTGCTCTGCAGGCTGCTATTTCAGCAGCAAAGCCAAACACTGATCTCCCTGTGTTACTGAGCTACAAAATCCCTTAGAAGGAGTGCAGGCAGGAGTGGATGATGCCAGAGGAGGTTGGTTTCAAAGCCTGTGCCCCCAGGTAGTCATTCAAACCCAAGATGGATCTGACCAGGCAACACTCTCTGGCCTGCATCTAGCACAGATCAAATGAAGGAAAACATGCTCCCCATATCAGCACTGAGTTATCAGGTATCAGCCACATGGATAAAGTATCAGCCTTAAAAACTAAGCGGTGCCGACCGTATCAGAAAGGGATTAATTCTGTGTTTACACTAATTTTGTTGGCAAATGAACAGGCAGCAGCTGATCTTGTGCCATGTAATCACTGCACAGGAATAATCCTTTCTAAATGATGGGCTCCCATCCAGAGAGCCAGCATGCACGTGTTTGCACAGGGCTGTTTGGGGATACATCTGAGCGGGGGCAATTCCTGCAGAGCAGCTGGGGGGAGCCGAGCACCTCAACAAGTAGAGCTCTGTGGAGAAGAGGAACTTGAAATAGTCTTGTTTCTCCTATTGTCTTCCTTTCTTGCCTCGAATTCCCTGCTGGGCTCTACAGCATATTTGCACTGGCTCTGCAAGTATTCTGATCTCTCTTGTGCAGGAAATTTAGCAGAAATGTGTAAGTGCTGGAGCAAAGGGACATTCAAATGCAAACTGGTTGCCCAAAATGTAACTGCAGAGCCCTGGAGAAACATGAATTTTAGTTGCAAGTTACACAGATCAAATAATGAACCATGCAAACGCAACTAATATGTCAATGGAAAAAGGTGGTTTTGGTTGAAGTGGCAGGTTTATAGAGTATGTCTAATGACACGAGGAACAATGGTCAGTGAATTAACACAGCTAACCTGGTACTCTATAAACCAACTCCAGGCAGGACTGATACCGTGTGCTGCTGAGTGTTCAGCAAATATTAACTCAGTGGAGTGAAGCGGGCTGGTGCTGCTTTGGTGCTTCGGGGCTGCTGCTGGGTCAGTCCCTTCAGTGGGTCTCGAAAGGCCGTCTGGGGTGCTCTGCCACTGGTGCTCTACCAGTGCGGGCAGCGGAGCAGCCTGCGAGATCTGGAGGAGGGTGACGGTGGTGATGGAGGAGAGTGACCCGCCCTTGCCGGGAGCAGTCCGGGGGGACACCCATCGCTCCTGAGAGGTGTGCTCAGGAGGAACCATCACCGCTGCGAGGTGATCCGGGGGGGGAGGGGGAAAACCCACGGCATTCCCCCTGGGAAGCAACTTGGGGTGGAGACCCTGGGAGAGGGACCCTCCGGCCCCCTCCCTGTCTCCGGCTGTAGGGGGCAAGGCGAAGCGGGGAGTCCCGGTAAGGTTCCCGGGGCGGAGGAGAGGGGGGCTGGGCGTGCCGCGGCGGGGGCGGCCCCGCTCCTCCCCCGTGGGCGGTGGCGGGGCAGAGCCGATTTTAGGCAGCGGCGGGGCCGTGCCGTGCCGTGTCGGGATGTCGTGGGGGGCCGCGGTGCTGGCGCTGGCCGCGCTGCTCTGCGCATCCCCGCCGCCGGGTCCACAGGGGGTGGCGGCAGCAGCGGCGGCGGTGTGGACGGCCTGGCTGAACGTGTCGTGGGAGGACGGCTCGGACCGCAACCGGAGCGGCTGGGAAGCGAGCGAGAGCGGCCTGTACGGGCAGGACTCGCCGCTGCAGGCGGCCGCGGGGGTGCTGGTTCTGCCCGACGGCCGCGACTCCTTCAATGCCTGCAGCGCCGGCACCAACTTCAGCGGGGCCCCCCCGTCCTCCGGGGGCAGCGGCAGCTCCCCGGGCTGGGTCGCCCTCATCCAGCGCGGCGGCGGCTGCTCCTTCGCAGACAAGATCCGCCTGGCAGCCGAGCGCGGCGCCAACGCCGCCGTCATCTACAACTACCGAGGCACCGGCAACGAGGTGCTGCCCATGTCCCACCACGGTGAGCCTGGGAGGAGGTGGGGTCCCCAGGCTGGAGAGAAGGGGAGCTTGGACAAGAGAAGGAGCTCTAGGCTGGGGAGGAGGGGGAGGATGGCTTGGAAAGATGAGGGTCCCTAAGCTGGAAGGGGGAGGGTTGGATAGAAGGGGGTGTCTAGGATGGGGGTGGGTGGCTTCGACGATGAACCCGTCCTAGGTTGAGGGTGCGGGGCTTGGAAAGAGGAGTCCCCACTCCGGGAGCTTCCTCTTCCCGCTCCTCTGTAGGGTGCAAGAACAAGGCATGTCTTGGCTTGGTCCCCAGCTGGTCCAGCCCTGACTGAACACTCCCGGCTTTGGTGCCCAGGAAGAGACTGGAGTTTCTTTCTGACTCTTCTGCACGGGAAGAGTTTCTGCCTGGACAAGCCGGTGCTGTTCAAGGCACTGCTGTTGTTGAATTTTCTCTGATTAATGAGTAACGATGTCTGGTAGCTGATGAGGCTGCTGTTGAGGGTGAGCAGGTGGCTGCCTGAGGTCTCTGACCTGGCTGGGCTGGGTGCTGGCCCTGACATCCATGGGGTGCAGGTGGGAATAGCCTGTCCAGTCTATTTGAGTTTCATAGCATGACCAGATAGCTGTCCAGAGTTGATGATTGTTGGTTTTGTTTTTCTTTTAAACCTGTAACATCTGCAGTAAACTTAGGGTCTGAAATAGGCTGAGTTTCCACACTTAGTGAAAACATTTCCCTGTGTTTTGCACACTAACTAGCTTGGAAGCAGGCAGGGTATGAGACAGGCTTGTGTCTCTCTAGGTAACTTTTTTGCTGGTAAAATGCCACTTCCAATGCAGGTAGCTAAAGCCCTTCACAGGTTGTTTCCATTTTGCAGGAGTTGATGACAGACCTTCCCTTTCTTCCTATAGAAAGTTCGCTTGGCAGCAGTTTTGGTTTATTTTGAAAGATGGGCATTTCAGGGGAAAAAAAAAAAAGTGATATTTGGCTGTATTTCAAGCTTGTGTTTCCTGAGAAGCTGCTGGCAGAGGGCTGTGCAACTGCCTTCTGGTACCAGCACAAGCAGGTGTCCTGTTTGTGGTGGGGCAGGCTTTGGTGGCTTTGTCCAGCCCTGGCTGTTGGGTTGATGCACACACACCTCATGGGTGTGTTGGTATTCTGTTAAGTGTCACTGCTTTGTGAAGCCACATCTCCTGGAGGGAAATACAACAGTGAAAATAAATAGTGAGTCTGAAAGCTTTGACTGGGTTGAAAAATAATTACATCCTTGCAGTACCTCTGTGAGAAGGAGTGGAGAGGATTTCTGTCTTAGCGGTGGAGATAAGTGTTCTGCTGAGACAAGGAAGCAGTAGCAGTTTCTCTGGAGGTTTGCTGAACACAATCTTAAAGATTTTCTGTGCTTCACTTTAAGAATTTAAACCATACAATCTGGATGGGATCTGGCCTTTCTGAGGCAGATCTTTCTTATGTAATCAAACCATTTGCTGGCAAATGCTGTTGATCTGTCTATGGCTGGCTGTGTTCTTCCTGCTGAGCTGACAGTAGCAT
Source organism: Calypte anna (assembly GCF_003957555.1). NCBI lineage: Eukaryota > Metazoa > Chordata > Aves > Apodiformes > Trochilidae > Calypte > Calypte anna. The sequence continues at coordinate 11,825,233 of NC_044247.1, read as the reverse complement.
CCCTGCTCTGAGCCATGTTCACTTCCTGCCTGCCTAATCCTGCAGCTCTTGGAGGAGCTCCTTTGGCACTGCTGATCTGGGTATGGCACGGCCGAACCTGTTCTTTATGGAAGGTATCCTTCATCCTGGCTGCTGAGAGACCTACAGCATCTTGAAATGAACCATCTGCTCTCTGCAGGGTGTGATCCAAAAGGAGCTCCCTCCTTTCCCATGCTGTCCTTAAGCTTTCTGCTGAGGGATTTATGTCAGACTGGCTCTAGCTGTCCTGATTATCCTGCATGATGGGTTATGGGCTTCAGGGCATGTTGAAACTTCCCAGCTAAACAGTAGACAAACAGGACAGGGACTTCTTGGAGAAGACAGCTTCTGTCAAACTGCTTATTTTTTTCTGTGTGACTCCTCCTTGCCATGTCCTAGCACAATTATTGGGTTAAGCTTGTTGCTGCTTTTGCTCTTCTTCCTTGTTGATGTTTTAGTCCCTCACGTACTTTCCCATTCCACTCTCCCTTTTCTTCTGCAATGGACTTAAGTTATCTTTTTCTATGGTCCTAATAATCTCTAAGCCCCTGTTCTGATATCCTTGCACAGTGATGCTCTTTCTCCTGCTGATGAGGATTTGGTGGCATGCTGCTATGCTTGGGCCACCCCTGCCCTGTGCCCCTGCTGGGAGCCAACACTCTCCATTCAAACTTGACAAAAAAAGTTGCAGGCTTTCAACACAGCATGGCCTAGAGGAAGCAAGCTACAAGTAATCTGCCTCATTTGTTTTGTCAAGTGTAGGATATTCCTTATATGAAGTTGATGAGGTGTAATGCTGTAGGCTGAGCTTGAACTTTAAAGGGAAGAGCTGGTCTTAACACCCTTTGAACTGTGCTTTGGGTGGGTCTTCTCTTGTGGCCTTCAGAGGTGGCACTGAATGTTCTAACTCTGCTGGAAGCAGTGGTGAAGTTAACCCTGCTCATTAAAAAAAACTTCTTTTGTGCAACTGCAACTCCCACCAGTTGCTGTGGCTGTGTTAATGGTGGCTTCACAATCAGGGTTTCCTAATTGGCTTCATTTCTGCTTTAACTGGGCCATCATATGCCACCAAGTGAAACCAAACCAGGCTGAGCAGTTCCTCAAAGCAGGAGGTGGTTTTGTTGGGGTGAGGGGCAGCTAAGTCTGGGAGCTCTCCCATCTCCCAACATGCCCAGGGTTACATCTCCTGCCTGTGCAGCATGGTGCTGAGGGCTCTCCTCTCCATGGTGGGCATGGGGGCCCTCATCATCTGTCTGGCAGAGAAGGGAGATACCTGTGGGTGGGCTTTGAAATTTATGGCACAACATACTACTTTTTCCTTAATTTTGGTAGCAATGTGACACGGTTATTAACAGAAACTTAGCTAAAAGTACACTGTGCCTTTTTCTGTGCCTGTCAAGCTTGGCTTTTGAAGCAACTTATTTTAGAGACTTAAATGGGCTTGTGCTTGACAGCAGTGTTTGTCCTGCTCATCCTTCTTCCAGGGACTTTTTTTCCTTATCGTCATGTTTAGTCTGATGAATTCTTTATTGCTGATATCAGTTCTTTGGATGGAAACATTTTGGTGTGCCAATTTTAACAAAAAACAAAAACAAACAAAAAAACAAAACAAAACAAAAAAACATTTACCATGGGTAAAAAATTACCCATAAAACCCAAACAAAAAAAACGCACCCACCCAAAGCAAAACACTAGAATCCAAATTGCCCTGGCAATAAAAATAACAAAAGGCAATAAGTAGCCAAATCAGATATGATAGAATCCTGCCTAATCCTCTCTAACACATAGAATGTCAAGCACTTAATGGAGTCCAAACTAATATTTACTTGGTACCTTTTGTAAGTGCAAAACTGTATCAGTGAGCAAACTTGACTTTTAACTGTGCTCATAAGAAGAAGATGGTACCTCTCTGTGTCAGGCTCAGCAGGGTTTCAAAGTACAGTTCTGTGTGCTTATAATTGCACCTCTGTGATCTATATTGACCTTCTGGAAAAGACACTTGATTGGAGAAAAAAAGGTGGATGTGGGGGAAAAGCACCCAGCAAGAGTTGGTTTGTTTTAAAGGTGGACCTTGACATAAGATAGAAGAGGGAGTTGGGTGGCTTGGGTGTCTGGGTATGGTGGTAACAGTGGGAAGTGTTCTCTGGTGTTAAATATTTCCTTGCTGCTGGTAAAGAAGGATTCTTTGCAGGTCAGGAAACTAATGTGATAATTTTCTCTGGTTTCTCTCACGGTGTAACTCTAGCATTGAGAAGCCCATCCCCTGATCTGCAGAGGGCTTTCCCTTAAGGAACACAGCTAAAAAATTCTGGCTGAAACAGTAACAGCGTGTCCCAGGCTAGGGAGATCTGGTTCAAGTGTAAACTGACATCAATAGGTGAAAGGAGAAGGAAAGGTTAAATATGTAGCACTCCCACTTAACTTGTTCCGCTGGAATTTCACTGAGGTGAAGCCTAATTTCCATATGCTTAGAGGAAACGGTGAATGGCAAAAGCCTATAAAAGCTGTTCCAGCTTCGTGTGAGGCAGGATCTTTAGAAATAAAACTACAGCTAAAACTTTGCCATGATCTTTAGAGGCTGATGTGACACGGAAAGGCTGAGAGGGAGCAGTGAGTGATCCCAAGGCTGTTCCGACACTGCATAAATGTTGTGTAAACAAATAGTTCCCCTCCCCTTTGCTGCCAGTGGAGACTTGGCTGAGCAGATGGGAGCTGAGGAATGAGCATAGGAGGTTTCCCATGTTCCCTGCCCATGTCTGGGGAGCTTCACCAGAGCATTTATCCCTTCCTAGCAGCAGGTCCTTATTGAGAAGCAGCTTGGATGGATCTACTGGATGGTATTTGCACTCTTTAGTGCCGGGAGTTGGTGGCCCTTGGAGCAGAGCTGGTTGTGTCTGTGCTGCAGCTTCATCTTTATGTGCCCGATTCTGCTCTCCTGGGTGCCTGGTTTAGAGTAAATTGCTGTCACAGCCCTAGTGGCATTCAGGTAAGTGACTGTGGTACACGAGGCCTTGCTGATGACTCTGATCTCCTGCCTGCAGGATATGGTGGGGGTGCAATCGTGGGTTGGGTCTACCCACAGCACAGGGGTCTGTGAGCAAGCATGAGGGGCACTGAGAAGCAGGATAACCATAGTTGGTGCTACTGGCAGCTTCTGGTCCCTTCCCTTGCTCCTTTTGGTCTCCTTTAGGTACCTCTGTGCAATGGACGCCTGCAGGGCAGCAGGCACCAACCCTTAGATAGCCTGGAACAGGTCTGTGAAGTGCCCTGGCTCTTTGGGTTTATTGAGCTGCTGAAATAGGAAAGGATGACTGAAAAATCCTAAGTGACAGCTGTGGTAGCAGAGGCTTTACTGTTTGGGACATATGGCCCTAAAACAATGGCAGTGCTTGTTTGCCTCTAGTCTTGAATATGTCAGTGAGCAAACAGTGGCTGGGTCCAGCACCATCCCAGCATCATTCCCCACTGGATCAAATGTGAGCCCTTCTCTTCCTGCAGACACATTGCCTTCTGGCTTACACCATGCTGACTTCTGCTGTTTTATCATAAGCTCTCTCAAACTTATTTGTTTCCAGTGAGCATTTTGCTGCTGCCAGCACAGGGAGTGCAAGGGATGTTTGCTGTGAGCTCAACCTGGTCTGAAGAGGGTGAGCAATGCTTTTAGTAAACCAAACCTGCTGAAAGCTGTTAAGTAAATTCACCAAAGAACTTTCATGAGGGAATGGCCATTGCTATTTCTCCAGAGGCTTTTAGATAGGTTTCAGATGCTGTTTGTTAGATTCGATACTTTTGCCACTGGCCAAAGAGCATGTGAAGAGAGCTCTTACAGATCTCACTGCCCTTACTAAGCATGCTGTCTTGGCTGCTCTTGTAAAGGATGATTTCATGTTCTAAATGTTCTAAGATTTAGGGCCTGGCAGCATTTATTAAAGGCTCAGAGGGTTAAAAACAAAAGGCTGGTAATTGTTTGATTCACTTGGCAAATAATAACCTTTAATACTATTTAAACTAAACAGAGTGCAGAATGGTTTCCACCTCCAGTATCCTAATGGGGACACTTATGGGAACTCCTGTTGTGTAAAAATGTATTTGGTGTTGATGTGCTCCTTTAGACATCCAGCCTGTCTGGTGAAAACTTCCCCATGTTTTCTAGTGTGGAAATCTCCTATATCCATATAAAACTGCTGGGGGACCAGTTTGGAGGCCAGCCTCCCTGAAGAGTCTCCATGGACAAACGTGGGTGGTAGTTCCCAAGTGCTGTGGTCCTGCTAATAAACATGTTGTTGGTGCAGAGTATCTGGTGGTGTGTCCTTCTAGGAAAAGACTGCTGTGAGTAAAAATTCTACAAAAAAAGGTGTTTCTTTTGTGCAACACAACCACCAATTAGTCAGGAGTTTCTCTTCCTCCCTCTCTTCTGTCCTCACCATGGTGGGGATTTTCAAAGCCTCTCTCATCTTTACATTTCTCTAATGTTACTTCCCCCAGCTCTCCAAATTTTTTTTCGTTTTTTAATTTTATTTTTAAAGCTCTGGCTATTGCTTCCTACTCCTAAGCCTCCCTGCCAATTTTTGCAACTTTTTAAAGTGTCTTGCTGCTGAATGTTTACCTCTTCACTTTAAAGCTGTGTATGCTGAGGAGGAAGAGATCAGGCAGAGTGCCAGCTGCCAAGTAAAGCAAGCTGAAAGTAGATTTCATTAAGCTTAGATGATAGTGTGAGCACAAAGGCAGTTCAATCAAAAAGCTGGGGTCATAAGGGGCTGTTGCTTTAAATAACTGCAAAGTAGTCTGGAAGTGAGCAGTTTTTATCTTGGTGCCAGGTAATGTTTGGGGTGGAGAACATGCAGAGCAGAAGGGGGAAGGACAAGCCTACCTACATGCCAATTTATCCAGGCTTAAATTGCTCTTGGAACCAAGTTCAGTCACCCTCCCCTCTTGCAAAGGGGAGAACTTATTGCAGGGCAATAAAGGCGTGGGGATGATGTGTCCTCTGGCAGGGTTTGTGATGGAGGATGAGTGCTGGGATAGGTGCTGCTTGGTCAGATCTGCATTTGGGGTTAGATTTGGTCTTTGTCTCACCTGCTGGCCCATCTGTGGGGGGTTTTTGGGTTCTTTTGTTAGTTTGTTTTTTGTCATGTTTTGGTTTTTGTCAGCATGGTACCATTGATGAGAGCAGAGCTCATGTGGAGGCCTCTGCCTTTATAGCACTCCTGAGGCTGGGTTTAGCCCTTGTGCCCATAGTGTGGGGTGGTGCTGGGCACAATGGCTTCTGTGTGCAGTGCTGACCTTTCCTCTGAGATGAGCTACAGCATCTCTGTAATATCTGTGCAGTCTGTGTACACTGTTAGCTTATTTCCCTTATTCTATAACAGTAAACTTATACCAGCTTGTTCAATAACCACCAGAAATTCCCTATTTTTTGCTGTTTCAAGACAATGAGGTAAGCAATATTCAGAATGTTACATCTTGCATTATTTTTTTAAGACCTGAAAGATAGCATATCAAATCTTCTTACATGTCTGAAGAGCCAGGTGTGCTAATCTGCTTGGTAATTTGCAAAAGAGGCAACTGATAGCTTCTTTCATGTTAAAGTACAGGAGATGTCTTGATCTCCTAATGCCCTTTTGCTCATGTTAGAGGCTGAAGGGCTGCCAGGGGAATACTTTGAACTCCTTTGACTAAGGCTGAAGGAACCATATAATGTAGATAAAAGAAAAAATTCAGCCACCATCTGACCAAGGCCAGTGTTTGTATGTCATATCCCTAAAGAGTCTTCAGGTAGTGATTCTGCTGTGGTTAAGGACAGCCTATCCTTAGCTTGAGAATTCAAACTCTAAAGTTTGCTTATGGCTCCTTTTGTACATAAAGCAACCAATAAAAAGTAATTTCTTCCATTCTTTTTTTTTCTGAGAATGTGTCTGAAGTGGTGGTCTGCTAGGGCTTTCTATAAATTCAGAAAGGGGATTTGATGGGTTATTGCTGTGGCATTTTGAACAGTTCTTGTGTGACTGCATTCTTTGGAGACTGCTCTGCAAGATCATGCAAGCTCTTTAAAAATAAAACCCTTCATCCTGTAGTAGTTCTCTGGCAGAACTTACTCAGCTGTAGCAGAATGCCTGCAGCCTTTAATCTGTTAATAATTGCATCCTTCATTTCTCAGTCCTCTAAAGCATGCAGAGAAAACAGTTCATTGGTTGTCTCCTGAATTGCTGATTAATTCTTTGTAAAACAACAAAATGTGGTCTTTAAAATAAAAAAAAAATCTTAGTTTATCTGGACCCACTTTGCCACTGTGATATTAAACAACTTCAATCTAGCAAGCCATGATTAGCCTGTCATAAAACCCCTTCTACACGTGGAAAGATAATGTTTAACTTTCAGATAGAATTACTGCACTGTTTTCTTGCCTTTGCCATCCTGTGACTCCTGTCAAACTGTTTCTCTTCAATATAAAAACAAAAAACAAAAACAACCAACCAAAAAAAAACCCCAGCCCAGGTGAATCCTAAGGAGAACTTAGTGTTAGTTGGATATTAGGTTAAAATATTGTTGACATAGATTGCTGATAGCATAAGGACCCTTGTGGGTCACCCTGGGTGAAGCATTGGGTGTGCCATGGGGTGAGCTGTGCTGGTCCCTGGGGAGGGGAAGCTGTGGCTGTGACATGGCAGATGTGTTGGTTGCACAAGTTGCACTCTGGACAAAGTGAAATAATACTGACAAAATTCTGGGTGCCTGCTTTCACTCTGCTTAAACATGATAAATTTTTAGGCTTTCAGAAAGGGGGAAAAATTGTGGAATCTGAAATGTTGGAGATTGTGTGCAGCATGCCACGTCTTTCCTTGTTCTGAAATGACTTACCTACTGATTGGGTCTTGTGCCTTCTTTCTTAAAAAAGCCTACAAGACTATTTTCAAGACCTCAAATGTTTTCACTAAACTTTGTTGCAGGTGGATCTGCCACCAAAGGGTTCCTTCACCCTGTTTCTCTGCCTGTTCTTGGTAAGCAGTGATAGAGATGTTAAAGGCACTTGGCTTTTGCTATTCAAGAAAATAAAGACCTATACAATTTTCCCCAGGTTATACTCTGAGGCCTTAAACTTAAATGCAAGGGTCGTTCACAACTTCAGTGTAGCTGAATTTGGTTGGCTTAAAGCAAATTTAAACAATGCAAAATAGTTGCAGTGCCTGAGTGAGTGGAGAAACCAACCTGAAGTGAGGCTGCAGGAGCTGACTTGGAGCTGAGGCTCTTGAGTTGGCATTCATACAAAGCTGTCAAACAACTGGAAGTTAATTATTCACTGTAAAAAGCTTTGCCAGGGCCTCACATGAATTGGAAAATGGTGTTTTGTCAGTGTCACCTCTGAGTATTGCACAGCAAAAATGTTAAGTATTTCTCTTAGATTGAATTAATGTTCTTTGTGGTGTTAAGTGTGGGGTATTGAAATCAGTGGCAGAGGGGGGGAAAGTGTACAGAGATGGATAGTTTCATAACTCATAAGTTTTGAAGGCACACAATATCTTCAGTTAGGTACTAGTATATTAGACGTTGAAAGAGCTGTAAAGCTGGTGTTGTGGTTAGTAGTCTGAGCTGGTTTGGTTTTTTGGTTATGAAACACAAGACATGAATAAGAAATACAGTATTACCATAAATACTACTTCAATTAAAACTCTGGAGAAGTTTTCCTTAAAGTAATTTTCTTGCAGTTAATAAGCTGGGGAACTTAAATATGGTCTTCATAACTCAACACAGGGTCAAAGTTCTTTATTTTTTTCTAATATCTGGAAGAAAAGGCAAAGATCTGAAAGTGCAACATGAAAGTTTGACTTCAGACTGGTTGCAGCTCTGAGGAGGAGCAGTGTACATGGCCAGGTCTGTGTCCTCCTCTCAGGCTGGGATGGTGTCAGCTTGTGGAAGCTTGCAGCAGAGCATCCAGGAGATTTGCTCTGGAAAACACAGGGCTATGGCAACACCCTGCTCTCCTCAGGGGAAGATTTGCCTACCAAAGCTGCCTGGGAAGGGATGGGTGCTGTGAAAGCAGCAATGGGTGAAGCTGGGGCAGTGCCCTCTATTTGTTCTGATGCAGCAAGTGGCTGCAAGGCTGGAGGTGCAGGACACTAGAAATAAATTTTAATTATGGTGAAGGTAGCATTTAACTTTCAATCCCAGGTGAGGAAATGTGCCATTTACATTTCCATGGGTAGGTAGCAGCTGTGCTTTTGGAGGGCTGAGGGGGCCTTCCCCTGCTCCCCAGTAGCAGAGACTTGAGCTCCAGACCATGAGCAAGTTCTGTCACCATTGCAGTTTCTTGTGAGCAGAACTTTCCTGTCAATCAGCATTCTGTGGCTGCAGTCACTGGGCTTAGAAGTCGTACTATGCTGTATCTAACTCCAGTGTAGCTCCCTCCTATCCTACAGTAAGAGAAAAAAAAAAACTTCAGAAGAGAGTTTTAACACTAATGAGTTTTGAGGGCTGGGCAGAAAGCTCTGAGTCATGTAGCCTCTAATTACTGCAAAACTTGGTGTGTTCCTTAATCGCTGAATCTTCTTGACACTTGCAAACTCCAGACCTGGAAGCTGTGCTATAATTACCTGGAAGGGTAGATAACTTCAACAGGTCCCAACAGAGAAGTGAGAAAGGAATGGTCATTACTGGATATTAATAATCAATATCTATGGAAAACCAGTTCCCTTTTAATTAAAAACAAAATAAATAAACAAAGCAATCAAAACCACTTTTACTGTAACACCCAGAAAAACCTGCTTGTAGTGTTAATAGAAGTTGTAATTGTACTGTGCTTGGGAAGGAGGTAGTTCCTCTAAGCTGCTAGTGCTCCTAATTCCTTCACTTGCATGGGGGAGGAAGAAAAAAATACCAGGCAAGTCTAAAAATCCTGCCTCCTGTAGCAATCACCTTGCACTTTTGTACACTGTGACAGCTCTTCTGAGCTGCTTCTGAGGGAAGAGGGTTTATGATGGTAGCTGTGCAAGACATGGAGACTGGAGGCATCAACACTGTTCTAGCATGGATCTGCAATGCAAACTTTGCCTTGAGTTGTGCCATGGAATCCCAATGACATATAGGGGCATACAGGGGCATATAGGGGTCTTTGGGACTTAGTCTGAATCAGGTAAGCAATGCTTTGTCATACCTTGTTTTGAAGCTGAGGATCTGATTATTCCCAAAAGCAAATCCTTGCCTCAGTGTGCTTGAACGCAGAAGAAATTGAGATTTTTAGCTAAAAATGACTTCTATTAAGGCATTGATAAGGTTGCATTGCAGTCTGCTAAATATCACGAGCTGACCATTCTCCAGGACCTACAGTTTTCTCAGGTCTGAATAGATTTATCTCTAGCATCCACGTGAGCAGCACTGGACTGTAATATACACTTAATGAAGGTGGAAATGTAGGTGTTTATTGTGCAAAAGCAGATGTTCCCCATTCTGTGCACCTCTTGCACACTGCATTTCTCTCCTGAATTGCCGAACCTGTCACTTCATGTTTACAGGGAGCAGAAGTGTAGTGACAGAACAAGTCATTGCAGGGCAGAGTTAATGTAGGTATTTGTATTGGTATAAATAGACCCTGCTCCACTCTGATGCAAGTAAACCTGATACAGGAAGGTAAAACTTTGATCCCAGTCATGCACTGTCCTTGTGTGCCAAATGTGCTGATGTCCCAGCTCTTCCCCTACCCCAACAAGCCATTCAAGTTCTTGTGCTTCACCTGTGCAAGCCCGCATCTGCAAAACAGATACAGATTTTGAGCAGTGTCTTGCCTCATTTGGGAGGTGTCTTCTGCAAAAACTGCATCTGCAGAGGCAGATTGTATTTTTCAAAAGTTATGAATAACTTTCCCTCCCCAATTTCCCAGGAAATGGGAGAGGAGAGAGTCTGGGAAATGTTTAACTAAACAGGTCCTGCTTCTATTTAGCAATGAGCCCGTTATTTGCTAAAGAGGCAGCAGCTTAATCTCATCTTCTAATGTCCCTTAAACTGTTACAGAGAGCTCTACCTCCATCACAAAAGCCTAGGTGAGGACCCTGGGGGGCTGTTAGGTTTTGCCATGCACAACTTGTTGATTTTCCTCTTAATTTGCTGGACTCTGGTGGTGAAAAAGCTGACAGGTCAGGGTGACTGCTGTGCTTGAGACACCTCTGCAGATGTCCCCTCAAATAGCTCATTTTGGTTACTTCTGTCTAGGTTGGTGGTTTCCAGGCCATGGCAACGTGTTTCTGTACCTGTCATGGTGGGACCCCTTGAACTGTGGGTTGGGGGGCTGATTCTTGCTGGTTTTATCCCAGAGACACAGCTGGAGGCCTAAACATGGATTCTGAGCTTCTTAGCTTCAGGCTAATAGAATTCCTCATGGAGTTTGGCTGGCAAAGGAGCCCTTGTTTTCTGTCAGGTCAGTGTGAAGCCCCTGGGTGGTGGTGCAGAGCCTTGTTCAGTCCCTTTCCAAAAGGAGCTTCTGTTGTGACTGAACTCCTGTGCTACTGATGGCCAGAAATTAGGTGCCCTTTCTGGATTCTTTTCCCCTGTTGCTGGCACAAGGCATTTGGTTATCTTCATGTGATGTCAGGTTAGATCACCTATCATTGCTGTTAGAAACTAATTGTTGGTCCTAAGAGTTCCCATTACCAAATGTTGAAGGTGGATGCTGGTGCTGATGCAGGTTTGCTCCAAAGGGGACAGTAGTCCAGGTGCTGCTGGAAATGACCTCTCACTTCTGCCCTTAATGCTCCAGCTGGGCACTCGTGTTTGTCTACAGAAAAGCTGAAAATGCAGGAGAAATCTTTAGGGGGGGGAAACATCAGGAAAAGACTCAAAACTGTATTCCAATGACATCCTGATGAACTGAATAGCCTGAAACTTAAATGGAATTTTTTTTTTTTTAAAGGGTAAAAATTGTTCACAGCTGATGGCTGAGTAGCTGAAGTGGTTTTGAGGCTGGTGGTGACATTTCATTACAGGGATCCCTACACTACATCTTGCATTGCACATAACCACAAGCTATATTTGACTAGTGAGACATGCAGAGGCAGAGAGGAATAAGGCTTTTTTTGGCATGCTTTTTATTTTCTTGTTGTCACAGCCTGTTCTTCCACATTTTCTTCCATGCTTATGAAAGTAAGTCTCAGATGCTGACTTGACCCCTGCTTAATTCTTTGCTTGCTCCTAACACCCAACTCCAGCTCATTTTATAGCTGACATGTAAGCCCCAGTTCACCATAAGGGGCAGTAGCTGCAGTCTGGCTGATTATTTTTCTTAAATTAATTTTTGTCTCTGCTCTGTGTGATGTAGTTCCTATTACAAGGAGCTTTCTGAATAAAAGATGACTTTAGTCTCACTGAGGAGAGTTGCTAGACATCATGTTTGGTCATCTTGGATCAAAGGCAATACATGAACAAGTTGTAGGACTAACATGTGCTCGCTCAAATGAGAGCCTTTGTGGTTTAACACCAGTTCTAGGGTTTTTTGATAGGTGAAAGCTGGATAAGTTTTCTCTTAATGGAGGAAAAAAATTGGTCTGCCAATTAAAAAGTGTTGGGCGAGGAGGTGAGCTTAGACTGTTACTTCTGTAGCAGCCCTTATTCCTTCACCATTCATATCTGTTATGAATGTTGTGCAGCTGATGGCTCAATGCTGTGACACTGCTGACCAGCAAGTCTTCATCTCTATTATTTGTCTATACAGTATAGAGAGACCAGTGACAATTCACTTGTTTGCCTTTCTCCTTTTTTTCCTTTTAGGAGCCTCTCTATTACACTGGGACTGCCTAAAGTTCCTGCAAAGAGTATCAAGTGTTCCCAAGCTCTTGCTTGTCACTGCAATGAAAGCAGCTTTGTTCTGGTCTGTACTTCGTGACCAGAGTTGCTTGAAATTTCTTCCTGCCATAAAACTCTTGGTTCCCCTGATGGTGGCTTGTCTCCATCTTCAACTGAATAAATGAAATCTCTTGTTAAAATCTGGATGGGGTTTGCTATCTGCCACCACCCAGTTAAAAGTCCAGCACACCTCAATATTGGCTTCCCTCTGGAAAACAACATTAACAGTTCACAACCAAATTTTACTTGAATGTTTTTCAATTGCTTATGAAAATACAGAAGCAAAAGCTTATCCATGGCTTTGATTGCTCAGTGTCTGATGTACAGTACTATCAGATTTAGAAAAGAGGTATTTAGAAGTAGTAGGGGGGCAAGGAAGGAGTGAGATCATTACAGGAAGGATCCCTAAAGCCACCAGCTGTGTCACTGTATCCCTGAGCTCCTGCAGATACTGCAGTCCCCAGTGACCTCATTCTGTAGAGGATTTATTTTTAACTTCACATAGTTTAAAGACATGTTAAAATGTAAATTGCCGAAGTGTTGAGTCTAAAATAATGACGATGTGTCCTACATGGGAGTGAGGAATAAATTCTACATTGTTGACTTATGTAATGGGACCTTTCAGCTGAACAAGCACATGGAGATGATACTTATTCCATCAAAAATGCCAGTTAGAGACATTCCAGTCTACTCTTTTGCACTTGAACTGAAACAGCTAAGAGAATGCCTTCTGTATAACACCTGGGAGCTGAGCATGGATTCTGCTTCTCCTTTGCAGGTGCTGAGAGCATCGTTGCAATTATGATTGGCAACCTGAAAGGCATGGAGATCTTACACCGGATTGAGAGTGGCATGAAAGTGACCATGGTTATTGAAGTGGGGAAAAAGCACGGTCCTTGGATGAATCAGTACTCCATCTTCTTCATCTCTGTGTCCTTTTTCATTGTCACTGCAGCAGCCATGGGATACTTTATTTTTTATTCTGCTCGGAGACTCAGAATTGCAAGGGCCCAGTCCAGGAACCAGGTGAGTTTGTGTGTGCCATTGCTTTTTTTTTTTATACCCTCTAAGCTGTGGGCTCATGCTGTGGGTCTTCAGGGTAAAATACTGGTTAAGCACCAACATTATGGAATTTGTTCATTTTACCAGAAGGAATGTGATCTTTAGCATTTTAAAGAGTTGTGTCTTTAAACAGCTTAAAACTTTTCCAAAGAAACAGCAGAAAGTGAACTGTTTGGAGAAAGCAACTGATCCTGTTTAGTTAACTTTGTCTTCTACATATTTTACTCCCTACCTGCAGTCGTAATGCTGAGGTACAGGAGGTGGTGAATGAGCTCAGCTGTTTATAGCTGACCCTGCCACTTCCCACACAGCACTGCCTGTGTGCTTGCTGTGATGTGAGACACGACTGCAAATGTGTCTGCAAAACAGTGCATGGCTTTGATTGCCTTTCTGTAGACCACGAGTTAGGAAATTGCTGCATTCTGACTGAAACCTTTCTACAAACTACAGTGACAACCTCAGTTTGGAGCTGAAACACCTCCCCCTCCCCCCATTGTGTTCATTTTTAAACCCCAGGCAGGGAGTTCCTAATGAGTTAAGTTTACAAGTAATATCTTGTCTGTGCAATAATCTGATCAGCTGATAGGACTAATGTTTACAGCTTTGTCTTTAGTCTCAACAGGCCCACCTTATGCCAGCTACTCAGGGCTTAAGCAAAAGCCTTAAAACTGAGAATAGTTGTAGCATGACATCTGTCAGCGGTGCTGGGCAGCAGTAGGAACAGGGTCTGACTGGCTCAGATGTGAGTACATCCTTCAGCCTTGCTTTTCCAGCTGTCTTGCAGAGGAGGCCATTGTTATTTGCAATGCTTCTTGCAGGAGCCACTTGAACTCTGAAAGAAGAGCTGTGACAGCCCTCTCCTGCAGACAGCAATAGCATGAGCATCTCACTCTAGCTTGGCTCAGTGTATCTGAGTTACCCCTGGACCTGTAATTAGATAGTTAAAACAGTAACAGACTCCTCTCCCATTGCAGATGACCTGTGCCATGGGACTTCTCTGCTGTTCTGGAGATTTCAGGCTCCTTGAGCTAGGTCCTTCTGATACAAGCTGATGAAGCTAGAAGTTGGACACAGGTGTTGAAATTCAGGCCAGTTTCAGCATTTTGTAATGCTTTAGGGTTGGCTTCTTTAAAATGTTAACATGCAGAGTCATTGTTGTTCTTGGCAGGCAGAGAGAGGAGCCAGGCTGAGTGTCAGCATTATTCCTGGAGCTAAATGCTGGGTTCAGTCTAACAGTCACAAAACTTAGGTCTGTTATGCCACACCTGGAAGTGGAGTAAAGATCCAATAGGAGAATAATTGGGAGAGCAGTGTCAGAAGTGGTCCTCTGCCTGGGAGATGCAGCATTGCCAGTCCTGGAAGACGTGTGGAGTTCTCTGTAGCACCTTTCATAAGCAATGGCACAGAGCTCTGTACCTTGATGCTGTCCTCTTGCAGACATTTGTGCACAGAGATGTGCACCATCATCCTGCTGATGATCCTGTTTAGTTAACAAAATTCCCCTTAGTAATCAAAATTCCCTTTGATTCCCTGCCATCTTCCCTAGTATGAGAAGTCTGCTCAATGCTAAACAAACCTGGGCAGAAAAAAGTGGGTGCCCTAGGAGCTGGTCTGCAGAAGAGACTGTTCATCAAAGCACCAAAAAAAAAAATTTCTTCCTTTGAAAGTACTTAATGGAGCAATCATGAAAGTCCAGCTCGATTCTGAACTCTCAGGCTTTCAGCAAGTTACAAATGTTATTAATGCTTTAGTGATAGATGGTACTAGAAAAATCCAGTATGCTTGGCTGGCACCTTCACAAACTATTTCTATCTTGGGTTCTGTGCACAAGGCATTTATGGTAGATTGAAAAATAACTTTGATAAATGACAGACCAGTTCCACATGGTTTCAGCTGAACTTAAATTAGGGAGCTTTAAAAAGCCCTTTATAAAGTATAAGAATAGCAGAAAGCTTCTCTGCTGGCATGGAGTAAAACTATGCTGTTTCATGAAAGTGAAACTTGAGACAACCCAGAATAGTTTTTTATTGTTTTAATATTGTGGCATCTAAAAGCTACTACACAATGATTACATAAGCAAAGAATAAGTTGAAAGTTCTTGTTAGTGAAGGTGAACTACTAAAATGTGATGCTGCAGTGTTGCCTGTTAGCCAGCTGATTAAATTTTCAGTGTACATCCAAAGTTTGAGACTTAACTGCTTCGGCTCCTCAAAACACTGAATATTAGTCAAACAGCTTGTCAGTTTGCATGCTACATGGAGAGCTTTCCTGTCATTGCTCAGCCTATTGGAAACTTGGATTGCCTGGACTTCAGTCTGTTATTTGGTGTGTTTTGTCTTTATTGCACAGATGTGGAAGGATTGTTCTTTGGGATGTTTCTTTAGGAAATGGTCAAGTGTGTGGATGGTGAAATGTTACAAATGTCCCTTCTTTCAGAAGTGAGCTGCTCTTCTGAATGCTCAGAGCAGCCTTTACACAGTGTTAATGCCCCTCAAAGCATCTGTCTTCTCTTTTGGCCTTCCCTGAGGGATTATATTGCCAATGTGTGAGGAGTTTTTAGAAGTGTCAGTCTACCACTTGAACAACAGCAATAACAGTAAAAAAAAATTAACACTTCTGAATTGCTTTCTAGAGTGCTATGGTGAGCTACTTGTAATATGAGACAACAACACTCTGCAAATTGTCTCTGGTATGTTCAGGTTTCTGAATATTTGGCTTTTTCTTATGGACTGAGCCACAGCCCCATCAGAGCTCTTGCCCTGGACTGAAAAGGATGATAAAGGTTGAGTTTCCTCGTACTTACTAAGGGGTAGAACAGAAAGAGGGAAGACCATTTTCTAGATGCTTTGCCTCTTTTGCAAAGGCTTTGTGAAAACAAGAACCTGCCTAGGTACGGATTTCATTCATGCACAGGACTCATAGTAACCCTTGTTTGAATTGGATGCTTTCCAGGTATTAATATGTTGGCAGTAAGTTTTTTCCTTTTCATTTGGCCCAAGAAACTCTTCAGACCTCAGTAGTCTCTGAAACAATCTCTTGTTTTGTAGACAGTCAGCCTTTTGAGTGCCTTTAAACTTTGCTGTTTGCCAGCACAGTTTCTGTACTTGCTTCTTCTGGGGAAGATATTTTTTTCTGGATGATTTGATCACATATAACCCAGGTTTTAAATGTTCACCTCTGTAGGCTTTTCTTAAGAGCAGCAGCTGTCTCTCATCTTGAGCAGGAATTCCATACAAGTCAGTCATGTAAAACTGAGTAAAGTGAAGGGTTTATTTAAAATGTTGAGTGACTTACTAAGGACAAAGTTGCCTTATATCGTGGTCCAACTGAAAATATAAATTGGGTAGCAATTCTGCCCTGACTGTGAGGCAAAACAGAGTAGCTTTTTCCTCAGGAGACAGATAGTTAAGCTGTTTACAACCTGCTAGTTCTTATCTGAATGCATATTTTCTTCTGGCCTTGAAATTCAAGTCCCCAGCTCTGCAATCTCTTACTGCATCCTGAGGTCTGTGAGCAAGAAGGTGGAAAAAGAAGGTAAATGTGGTAAGTGGCTTGCTGCTTTTCTAGTCAGCAGAGTACTGGCCAGTTCAGTTCCTCAATATATTAACCTTTCTTAATAATGCAAAATAGCCAGTGATGTTATCTGTGGGCTGGTTTCTAATTTAAGCTTGAGTCTTTGCTTCCATCGATTTCATAAAGATTAGATGTTGCACCTGAGAAATGACCTAATTAATGCTTTGGAGGAGGTGAGTTGCTCAACTTTCCACAATTTAAAGCTGTTTTCATGGCAGTAGCTACGTGTGGGGAAGAACTTCCTTAACTTTCAGGGGGAAAGCAGGAATTCCTGACCTCCTTAGAGCTTGCTGGTCTACATTGTCATAACTGGGCTCATAGGGTGCCACAGAAGGGTAGCTGGAGAGCTGATAAAAAGATTTGGAGGCAAAATTGGCAGCATCAGACTGGAGAAGACTGAGGAACAAGCAGCACCAAATCTATTTTTTCCAGTTAGGTACCTGTCTACTTCAACATGCCAGACCCTGGATAAGATCCAGGGTCTGACCTGTTTTGTAATATCTTGGTTTTTTTTTTTACCTGTCCCAGCTTAGTCAGCTATTTTTTCTAGAGTTGCTGGGTTGGGGCTTTTAGACTTCTGACATCACTAATATTCAGTGTTCGCTTCACAAAATGTTTTAACATCCCAAACTTGGGTATCCTGGATCTCTTGGTTGGCAATTCAAAAAAAAGGCAACTTTTTTCCATTACCCTGGGAAGAAAGTGTTCTGCTGTACTTACCAAAACCAATGTTAAAGGTGACATTGCCACTGGTGCATTTCATGAAGAGCAATTAAACCTGTGCCCATGAAAAAACTAAAATAATGTTTCAGTAAATGATTAACGTTACAACCACTTGGGTCCTGGCTAATATGGTTGGCCTGACATTAGATGTGTAGATTAGATACTGGGTGAGGGAGCACATTCCCAGAAAGTTCAGTTTTCAATTAATAACAAGTAGCAGTGACAGATAGTTCTGGCTGTGGATAAGTAGTGTTATTGCAGCATTCCTGCTCTGTTGATGTTACCACATTTGCTGCTGAAACTTCTGAGGGCCTCAGTGTTTACTGAGTATGTGGCTGCTTCTCTGAAATACTGACAAGGGGAATGTAATTTTTAAGTTAACTTTGAGTGACACACAGACCCATATACTGATGTCTTCAGCAGAAGACTTTTACAAACTTCAAAAGAAGCTCTGGTTCCTTCAAAGACTAGTTCCTGTTCCTAAAAATATACCTGAAAACTCATTTATATCTGTCACCTTTGGATTGTGTGTGTCTCTGTCTTGACAGTTGCTAATAGCTATCAACTATTAAACTCCTAAAATCATGCATATTGATGCTACCTTAGGATCCCAAACCAGAGATGATAAACAAATAAGTCGCTTTGAACCAAAACTGTTTGACAAGGTCCCAGTGGATCTTGTACATAACCTTATTTATTAATTGCTTCAGCACAGGGAATCTTATGCAGGCTTGAATTACCAATTCTTGCCAAGCTTTATGTGGCAGCACCAGCCGCCCTCCACCCATTTGCTCCTTCTGTATTTGTGCCACCAGCACTGCACCTTCAACCCAGAAGGGATTCTTGTACCTGACCAAGTCCTGCTGGGAAGCCACCAGTGGTGACATTCCTGCCCTCAGCATCTCTATTGGGGAGAGAATTTTTTTTGTTAACTGCAAACTTTGAATCCAGTTTGTCCCCAAGGCAAGTGCTGTGTTGGGATGGCACTGCTGCCTGGGACACCTCTGTGTCCTGAGGCAATAGGAGCACCAGGGAGGGAGAGGGCAGTCATTCCTGTGTTGGTGGAACAGCATCAACCCATGACCTTTAAACAGAGATGTTGGCTCCTCTGCTAATTAAATGCTTCGCAGTGACAGCTGGACAGCAACAGTTGCCAGGCAAGCTGGGCTGCTGTGGGCTGCTCATCTCTGCCCTGCAATCCTGCCACAGCAGCAAGCAAATCATTGCATGAAGGGGAATACTTCTTCCTCTGCTTCCATTACAGCTGCTCTGTGATCCCCTGGAGCTAGGTATTTGATTTGTGTCACACCTTCTGTCACGAGGAGGGGGAGAAATAATTCTGAGCCCTGGTATTTATTCTGTGTGTGTGCATGTTACTTGGAACTAATATTGAGATAAAACTGCGTCCTCCCACTTGGCAGGAGCAGTTGGTGCCAAGAGGCTCTGGAGCTGTTTGTGTGCTCTGTGAAGGAGCTGTGGCAGAGGAGGAGCTCAGGGGGTGTTGGTGGGAGCTGAACTGATTCAGAAAGAATCTCACCGTTCATCAGGATGTGAGTTTGTGGCATGAAGTAATTAAACTCAGCAGTTAACATTATTGTCAGACTCGATGTTTGATGTCCCCTAGCAAGTCGGTTTGAAAGGTTCTGTTTGTTTTGGCTTGGTCTAAATGTGATGTTAAGGAAGAAACCCTTGAAGCTCCTGTGCTTTGTGAAAAGGTTAGGCAAAAATCATATGCAAATGTTTTGTTGGTGTGTCATCCAGAGTCAATAACCACATCAGTGTCCTGAAACTCTGTTTCATGCTGTTTCTAAACAGCACGGTCATGCTTACCTGGCTTGTTATGGTAAAACCTGGGTTATAAAACCGGTGCCTGCTTGTGGGAGGCACCTTGGTAAGTATTAGTGAATGAGCACTTCAGAGACAAATGACTGTGCTTAACCAGGGCTGTTTTCTGTTACAGAGACAGCTGAAGGCCAGGGCTATGAAGGCCATCGAGCAGTTAGAGCTGCGCACCCTGAAGCAAGGGGACAAGGTACGGCTGCTCTGGGCATCTGCCTCACCCTTTGTCTGAAACCCAGGGAGTGGTCCTGAGTACTGCACCAGGATGCAGGAATCTCTCTGAGCCTGTAGCTGTCTCTTCCAGAGATGGTTCCTTGTTCAGACCAGGTTGTTTCCTGGGGTGCAAGACTTCCCAGTCTGCACATTTTTATAAATCGGATTTTTTTTTTAGCTTCTTGCTGAGGTGAGTGGTCCTAATTTGCCAGCATGGATAATTAAAAGATAAACTAGTAGGTCAAATCATCTTCCCTGGCTATTCTTTTTATAGCTAAAACCCGGAGATAGCAGTTCCTAAGCCTCTACAGCACTGCCTCAGTAGATGGTTTGCAACTGGATTTTCTAAGCCATGGTGTTTAACTTTCAGTGTTTCTATTAAAGTGTTTTCTTGACTCTGAGTAACCCACACCATGCGTTTATATGATTTTATATATGGGAGCTATTTTAGATTACTTTAGCTAAACCCCTTTGCCTGCTGCAAATGTTAAGTTGTTCAAAGGAAGGTTTCATAGTCTGTTAATGCTGTAAATTCATTTCACTGCTTTAGGAAACTGGTCCTGATGGAGATACTTGTGTTGTGTGCATTGAGCTGTACAAGCCCAACGAAGTAGTACGTATCCTCACTTGCAAGTAAGTTGTCCTCCAAACTGCCCCTTAATCCAAAATCTGGAAGCATGTCTCTTGCTGGTGGTTGTTTCTGCTATGTTAACAAAGCTGATCAAACTTGAATCAAGCTGTTGCATAGTAAGAATTCTTGAGTCTCTGTCAAACAGTGTCCTGAACAACAGGAACAGTAGAAATACACACCTGTGTGCCTCAGTGGCCCATGTTCATAACTTCCCCTGTGAGTGGGCTAAGTGACTTGGCCTCAGTGCCTCTCCAGGCACTCCCCCAGCTTTGTAAAGATTTCTTCCTTTGCTGGTGTATAAGAATGTTACCTCTAAATTGCAGACAACTGGCACAACTATGCTCATTTCTTGTCACTTAGTTTACTAATTACTGAAAGGGTCATGTTCTCTAAATTTGTTAAACTATGTTAACTTTAGTGGTTAGTAGTAGAAGAGTTTCTATTGCATGCATTATCTGTAGTAGACCAAAATACAGCTATAGCACTTTATTTTTCTAGAATTCTTTACTGCTTTTTCATTGCTGTGCTTCTGTAGAAGCTCAGTGTTGTCCCACTAAGACTTTAATTTGATTGTTTCTAAGATGAGCAATGAAGACTTTTCAGGCTTAGGGAAATTTGTTTTGCAGAACTTCCCCCTGTATCTGCTGAATGGAATTGCTCTGGCAAAGCTTCTAAAATCAGAGAGTTGCAATGTGAATTGCATGAGTTTTGTATGGGAAGGGGTTTTGTAGCTCTCAAGGAGGGTTGCAGAAAAGCACTTGGAAAAAATCTGATGTGGGAAAAAATTAAGTTCTGGAGAATGGAAAAATCTGCATTTGCTGTTGTATGCTGAGCAGTTTTATTAGCCAAACACTATCAAATCTGAGCTGGAGTTACCTTTACAGCAGCTTACAGTTCTGCAAAAACTTTCTCTATTCCCAAGCAGTAGGACTTCTGAGCTGTTTTGATGTCAAGAAGTTTGCCTGTTAAGGTGTTACCAAGAAACTTCATTGATGTCATGCTTAATAGTTTAGAAAAATACAAAACTGAATAAACTTTCAGGCATGTTTGTTAATGATTATTCAGTTGTCTTGTCAGGCTTATGCTGTGGGTGGTCCTGTTTAGCAGTCAGTCCCATGAGTACAGAGGCATTTAGACAGCTTCCAGATACTTGTGGCTGATAGGAGAGCTGACTTCTCATTATTTCCCTATAAACCTTGCTAATCTTGATATGAACTTGCAAACAAAGCATGACTTATTGGGTTAAGAGGTGATAACTTCTTTTGAACATACTCCTTATGCACAAATTTGCTGCATTATGCTTTGCTCTGAGACTGCTTCTATCGACCTGTGTGAATTGTTATTCCTCTTTGCCTCAAATGCATCTCTAAGGGGCACTAGCTTAAGATGACTGTAGTTACTTGATAGTCTTCACCAGAGGTAATATCTTCCAGTATCAGCCATATTAAATTCTCTTACATGAGTTATAAACTGGTATTTACTCTAGGAATGTACTTCATAGCAGTGGTTGAGCTTAACAGTGAGACCCTACTTATTGCAAGCACTTTAACCATATCCATGAAAGAAATGAGCAATCAAAAGTTCTCGTGAGTCACATCAGTGTTAGCTCAGTATCTGGGGTGTGTGTATCTGCAGAAGGCATTCTTGTCCAGATGGTCAAACTGAAGGCATTTGTTGCAGCACAGGTATGTGAGACCAGTATTCAGTTCAAGTACTGAAAACAGTCACACATCAAGGAAGCTTCAGGCTGTACTCTGTAGACATTATGTTGGTGCAGCTGGAAGGAGCTGCTGGTTCTGTGGGCTGAACTGGAGGATCCTGGTATGGTACTGGGCCATAGGATACTGAGCACTGATCCATCCAGGATACTAAGCACTGATCCATTCAGGATACTGATGCAATGATCACTGCACTTGTTTCATAACAGTTCTCATTAATATTGAGCAGTGTCTGTCTGCCTTGCTATTTCTAGTCAGCCTGAGGGAACAAGCAGATTACAGCATTTCAAGCAGTCTGCCTCAATCTGTGGCCCAATTCAGACCCATTGTGGAATGGAGTGTCTTCATGGAAGTACACATTTGCATCTGTGCTGGCTAAGCTATATTTACTTTCTTGAGTAGCCAGCTGGCCATGTATCCACTTGGAATACACACTGGTTGCATAGGCAAAGTCAATGTGTGTGAGTATAGTTTATCTGGAGGACGTAACTCTGCAAGATGATTTTTCTGTGTAGTTTTAACAAAAATAAGTGCCATTTAATTATCTGGATCTGCAGGAGAGACAGTGACATTTCAGCCTTAGCTTTAAGGTTAATGTTTGTATTGCTTTAATTATCAGCTCAGACTGTATTGTACACAGATGGGGTTTTTTGTAACAGAAGCTTTAAACTAATGTGGCAAAGATAAGGATGAATTCTAGCAAGTTGTCTAACAAGCAAAGGCCAGCTGCAGGTTGAGAGACCAACTATCCATGATTTCTAATTTAAAACTTGTGGCAGAGTAAGGCAATCCATTCTAGAATCAATACCTTTTCAGTGTTTTTTTAAATGAGCCTTCATAGCTGCCACGGGCAGTTTTCCTGGTGTGAAACCTAACTTGTTGGTTACCTTCTTCCACCAGCCATCTCTTCCACAAGAACTGTATTGACCCCTGGCTTCTGGAACATAGGACATGCCCAATGTGCAAATGTGACATCCTCAAAGTTTTGGGCATTGAGGTAAGCCAGTAGACTTGTTTAGTGGGAGATGCTGTTATCAGTGCTGTGCTGGTGAAATAACCATGGATTGAGCTATTTCCTGCTGCCTCTAGAGCACAGGTGGTGAGCAGAGGCAGGGCTGTGGAAACGGGGAGATGCTACAGGAATAATTGCTGTGTCCTCTGTAGTGTAGCCTGCAGCTGACCTTGTCTGAATGGGTATAATCTAAGGCCTTGGGCAGAATGGTAACCAAAAGGGATTGCAATGCATGACTGAAGATTTGCTCTTAGCTCTTGTGGGTGCAGCTAATGGTGTTCCTCACAGCTTCAGGCAGCCTTTGGCAATTCATACTCTCCCTGAACCCAGCCTCTCTTCAGCTACTAAGTCCTTGAAAAGGGAATGTGTTGGCATGTATGGCTTTCCTGGAGCCACATGACTTCCTGGGATACATAAGGAATTTCTGCAAGTGCCAGGGGAAGGTGCTGCTGCCAAAGCCTGACACTGCTTGGACCAGCTAAAATGTCTGGGGGAGGGAGATCTGTACTGAATGGAAAAATCTGTTCTCCTGGTACTGGCAGTGAAAGAGGAGCTAAAGAATGCAGAAGCTGCATCTGAACTTCCTGCCCTATTGGCAGTAAGAGCTTTTCACCTGTGATGCTGGAGGTTAACAGCACACTTTTTTTTTTCTCTTTTTTTTTTCTCTCATTAAAAGCTACTAGACTTCAGTACCTTTAGGTATTGGTCTCCTGGAATGATGCAGCCTTCTACTAAGTTGTAACTGAACCATTTTTATTTTTTTTTTCCTCTCCACAAAGGTGGATGTAGAAGAAGGGGCTGAGTCTGTGCAAGCAACAGTATCCAGATCCAGTGGGATATCAAATGTTCCTGCAGTTCATGAAGAGGATAATCGGAGTGAAACAGCATCATCTGGATATGCTTCTGTACAAGGAGCAGATGAATCTGTTCTGGAGGAACATGCACCATCAGAAAGTGTGTCTACAGGTTCATCTGTCTTGCTAGAGCTCATTGCACTTCATTGCTTGTGCTTGAATTAGGGGGGAGCTTATCTTAAACATCTCACAGTGCTTGAATGCCTTGTTTTTCAGGGTAATCTTAAATTTCCCTTTTGTTTTAGCACTTGGTTGTTACATTTGGTCTTTCTTTTTTAATTAAAATCTGAATTCTCTGAAAAGAGAATTGAAAGTAAGTTGAAAAACAGGCTTACTACTTAAAATACAAAGACTATTTTCTGAAGGTGTCCCTCATCTTGTTGTCTCTTTGGAGACTTTATTTGGATGAGTGACTGCTGCTTTGTCACTGGACTGGTCTGGTTTAAGTAGTTGATTACTTATAGAAAAGTTCTGGTGTAGCTTACATCATGTAAAATAGAGATGACAATTAAATTTCAGATATTGACAAGGCTGTCATCCTTGAACACTCAGAGTTTTAAAAAGACCATCAGCTTTTCCAAGAGCAAACTAACTGAAAATGTCTTTTTAATGCTTAACATGGCCAACACATGCTCAGTGGTTCTATTGACTTTAAAAATGGGATGGTTGCAGATAAATAAAAGTAACTATCCCTGGATTATGGAATGGCCTTGGAAAGAGGGGTTAAATGGGGATGCTTTCAGAGGAAAAAGGAGGGTGCTCTTGCTGTGTCTGCTTAGAGTCCCTGTGGGGAGCCTACCTGACAGGAAAGCATGAGATGTATCTGGCTTCTGCAGGACACAGTGCTCCAGTGTGACATGGGACAGAGAATGATGAGAATGGGCCCTCAAACTAATGAGAGGCAGCAGAAGAGTGGGAATTGGAGCCTGAGATTTCCCACTCTGCAGGATTAATGCTGGGAAAAGACCCCTGCAGTGGGCTTGTGGAAACATAGGAAGCATGGTTTGCTTTAAAGTAGTAAAGCTTGGCTGTGACACTTCTTAACTTGATTTTTCTTGGTTTTGTTCTGGACAGATGACAACATGCACCTTGTAAACAATGAATCCCAGCCCTCTGCTGTTAATGTCCTTCCACATGCTGACAACCCAAGTTTTGAGGCAGATGAAACACAAGTTGGTGAAGTCAAATCCTAAGAATATGCCCAGCAACATGGTGTAAGCCTTCTGCATGGAGCTGTTTCTTGCCATCCTGTGTATACCAAACCCTGCAAGACTGTAGCAGGAAAATACTGCCTTGGCAATGTTGAGATCAAATAGACTTGTTCAAATCATAATTGTATGGTTTGCCATTCTTAAAACTGCACCTCCCATGTGGAATTTAGTTTTAGCATTCTTCAGATAAAGCTGTCTTAAATATAAAGGAAACCATCAGATTTTAACACTAGAAGTTCCATCTTCTGCAAAGCTTCTCTTCAGTGTTTGAGTTATTTAAATAAGGAGAAGATTCTTGTAGCTGTCTGCTGGGAATTTGTTGTGACTTGGGTTTTTTTGTTGTTTGGTGTTTTAATTCAAGTGGATTTTCATTGTAAACAAATTTGATTTTGATCTGGTCTAATACTTATTTACCAGACACAGTTTAGTTTAAAGCAACACTATTTAACATTTCCATCTGCTAATTTGATAGGAGAAAGTACAAACTAATGCCTGTCAAACTGATTTTTGCCCACAGTATCTTTGGTTCTCTGTTAAACCCATTGATTCTCTACCTCTCAACTCCAACCTGCCAACCACACATTCCTAAAGGGAAGAAAAAGAGAACTTCAAGCTGACAGGCCAAATCTGACTTGCACAATACTGTAAAGGGAACGATTGCAGGGACTTTTAAAACCTGTTAATATTAGACAGTCTGAAAGATCCTCCGTGATTTTTGGAGGTATATCCATCTCTTGCACCAGCAATATGCCAGAGTCCTGGCTTTGTGAGAGTCTGGGATGACTTCAGAAAGACTAAGGATGAAAAGACAGATTCTTCCTGAAGGATCTGATGAGTTTTTGTTAAGAAAATGATTCAGCTTCTGAAAATGTTGGACTATTGCTGTGCTTTGTCTTGCCTGTGTGTAAAGGCTGCAGGGGGAAAGCTGCCACCCTATAAACATAAGTGAGGATTTGGAGAAGTTGTCTGCCATCTGTGGGGAGTTGAACTGGGATCAAGGAAGAACACTGGATGCCTCAATAGGGAGTGTAGGGCCTTGCCCAGTGAAGGTAACTAAGGACATCTTACAGATGCACTTTGTTTTTTATCTCTGTATCTATAGCTTGTTTCTAATGTTAGCAAAACTTTGTCTTAAAGCCTACAATAAAGTACTATTGAATCTGGAGGGGAAAAGCAATGCATTTTCTTATTTGCGGTACAATTAAAATGGTTGTAAATATTTCATTATTTGTATTGAATTTGAATATGAAAATGTAAATAAAGCTATATTTTGATGATCCTGACTGACATGAAATGCTGGTTACCAGCTCCTAGATGCTGAATTTACCCTGTCCTGTAATCCTGACACTTGTTCAGTTGTAGGGGGTCAAAAAGGAGCAATGCTTGTCCAAACTAATTGGAATTAGGAGTGCTAATTATGTGCAGGATGCTACTGTTACATGGACAAACTGTACTGAGTTAGAAGCTTAAGCCTAGGAGCTGTACTCTATAAAAGAAACCCCAAGCAGTTTAGGGTGATGTAACCTCTGAGCTCTTATGTTGGGCATGTTCAGCACAAGGCAGTCTTGCATGAAGTGCTGAGATCAGATGGGTTGCATCTCACTTCCTTCTGTCAGGTTGCTCAGCATCCCTCCCATAGTCACATTTAGGCTTTCTTTGCAAGAAAAAACACTTTAAAAAATTAAATGCCATTTCTTTTCTATTATTCTATTAGATGGAATAAAAATTTTGTAGTACTTAGTCTTGTGCTTGCTTTTAGCTCAGTTCCAAGTCTAGTCTAGGAAATACAGGTTGGTTATGGGCTTAAATTACAAAACTGAGTGCAATCAGACTTCACTCTGAAGCTGTATTTTGCTCTGGTTACCCCTCTGTTCTACATCCAAATTACAGAGAAAGGAACAGCCAAGTAGCAATTATACAACCCTGAACACAAATTTAATTTCAAATTTTTTTAATAAATTTATTGTGGCATGAAAGCTGTAGTAGAATTTCCTCATGATGTGATGTCATGACATCACCTGTCTGTCTTCTGTGTTAAACAGAAGCAAGATTTGACCCTCAAAAAAATGGGGGATTCAGGTGAAGTCAATAGGTTGAAAGGCACTTTGGCTTTTTTATTTCAATCTATACATCTGGATTGTGTTGTTTATAGGATGTAATCCTTTCTGTTTACTGTCTTTTTAAGAGCAATCAACTTGCCTTATTTCCAGTCCTGATTTTCTGAGGATAAGGTGGATGCACAGCATTTTCTCAAGGAATGCCCTAGTGGAGTACCAGGGAATGCAGCACTTGGTATCAATGAGCTTAACATTGCTGTAGGATCAGATGCTGTGTCTGTTGCTCTGTCAAGATGTGGACTTGGTGGGAACTCAAGGCATACTGATTTTCAGGAAGATTTTAAAGATTTTTGTCTCAAATGTGAAGTAATGGTAAAGGAATACATTCAGTGTTTGTACCTGAACAGTATTTGAGGTACTGCTGGGCAGAAGAATTTAATGCTTCTCTAGATTTGCAGTTTAAGCCGCAAGTCTGCCATGGTCGTGTGTGTGCAGATTCATTTATAAATGCAAACCATGCAAGGGGAGCTAAAAATAAAAGTGTACAAGTTTTATGCAAGCAGTTCAGGATACTGAACTTGGGTCTATTGCTGACTAACTTTGGGGGAAAAAAGAGAAAACTTTTTCTTCTTTTCTCTGAACTCTCCAGAGGTTTTCCCAGTGGATAACACAATCAGTTAACACAGTTCCACCAGCCTTGAAGAAGTTTCAAAACTCTACTCTTGCTTTGTGTTTTCAAGTTTCCATGGATAGCAGCTGTGTTTAGCTGACCCTGCATAGAGCACTGTGCAGCAGATTTTGTAAGTATTTTTTGGGGGGTGATGCTACAGGCCTGAATGGCTGTGTGTGGTGTATAGATATATTTACTGACTGAGGCATGATAGACTCTTTCCTCTAAGCAAGCAGCAAACTTGGGCTTGGGGATAGGAGTGTTCCTGAGGTGCAGTGCAAGCTGCCTGTTGCCATGCCATGATTTTGGGTTTTTCTCTCTTGCACACTAATGGTTGCATGTAGGATGCAGGAAATATGGGCCCACGAGTATTAACAGCTGCCAAAATGTGTCTCTTGACTCTTAATATTCCCATTGAGTAACACAGACATGCCAAATATTCTGCCCCCAAAGGGAAAGCAGAAAGGCTCCAGCATCATCTCCAAGTGTTTATTCACTTCTGTCATTTATCTCTCCCCAGGAAAGCACTGATCTAGACACTTCACTTAAGTTCTTGCATGTTCTCAAGGGGAGACTGGGAAAGATTTTTTTTTTATCCCTGCTGGAGAGGAAGCCATGTCACCTGGTGCTTCATTACTGGTGCTTCATTACTGTGCTTTCTTGTAAAACAGGCTTTACAGCAGAAGGATTTCATTTGAATTCCCAAACCAAAATACAATTTTCTCCTATTGAGGGAAATTTTCAGACCTCCCTACAGGAATGTAGTTATAGCTGTGATTTTTGCTTAAGGAAAAAGCAGGACTTGTGGTGAGGTGCTGCAAAACCACATAAAAGCAGTTTGGTCCAAAAGGGCAGTTGGACTCTTCCCATGCAATGGAGAGGCTCAGTCCATCGTAGTCTTTAGGTGGAAGATCTGCCCTTGTCTAATGACCTAAAATTGAACAGAATAAATCACACATCTGCTTTGGCTGCATGATTACTGTAATTTCATTCTGTGTTTAACCCACACCACCTCAGGAGGAACCCTTTTCACCGAGGTTCAAACTGGTATTTTTCCTGTGCAGATCTCAACAGAGTTCCAGTCCTGCAGAGGTGCAAAGGTTGGCATTTTGGAATATATGACAGAAAAGCTACTGGCTTTGGCAATTTAGTTTTGGCTTCAGGGGAAACTTGAAACCAAACTGCAGTGTTCAGCCATTGTGAATTAACAGCTATGTAATTGCCTGTGCTGGTTGTTCAGCTGTTGGTTATACAGAATGAAGCCAAAATTTATTTATATAGCTATTTATCTATTTATATAATCTTGGCTATGGTTACTTGAAGGAAGTAATTTACCATTTCTACCAGGTCTTTAATACAGTGAAAGAAAAATTCTGCAGCACTAAATGGATCACTGATGCTGTAAAATGCATTGATTAGACTGTAGGATGATTGTATACTGATTAAGAAAGGATTTAAGTGCCTATAAATAAATTCCTGCAAGCTGACAGAAGCACACTTTGCATCTTAACAGTATTTGGTTAAAAATCCAGTGCCTGAGGGAACTGGAAAAAAATGAAAGACATTAAAGACCTTGAACCCAAGGGAAAAAAAAAAAAAAAAAAAAAAAAAGGTATTTTCCAAGCAGTAGCATGTTTACTGTTAAATATTTATTCAGTTAGCAAAGTTTGAACCTTACATCAGAAAGTAATGCATGTCTTAACATGTCAGTGTTCGTGAGACACCAAAAGCCAAGCTCTGGGTTGGAAATGCCAAGGGCACCTCTCCTTACAATTAGTGTCAGAATTAGACACCCTGTGTTAGATCCTTCATGTTTCCCATCCAAGGCCTTGGGGAACTGGGGAAAACTGAGTAGTAAACATTCCCTTTTGGAATGCTCTTAGAAGAGCAGCATCCATGCAGGAATCCCTCTGTCAGTTCAGCTGGTAAAGCTCCAGGAAGCTGCTGATGTCTCTTATAGGTGGGGATTGAAGCAATTGCCTTGTGGAAAGTGATGTGGTTGTCTATGCAGGAGCTGTTTCCCTTGTCTCATTAATGCTTTATCTGTGTTATTCATCACATGCTGGCTAACAACTCCTAGTTTGTTTTTCCTTTTTATTAAAGGTAAAGCACCAGGAATTCATTATCCCATTAAAAAACCAGATAACAAGAATAGTAGTGTTAGTTAAATCTTTCTTCAGTCCCAAAGGTAAAAAGCTTTTAATTCTACAGCTTCTCTTGCTGTGGTGCAATGAGTGATTGGAAGAAAAAACGAAAAAGTCTCAAACCAGTGCAATTCACCCAGTTTTGAAGAGTTCCAGTGAGGTAAATGTGATTGCACACTTGGTTCTGCTTTCACTGCAGTGCATCTGGGTGGGCAGCTCCTTATGCAACTGGAGCTCAATGGGCACTGCCAAACATTTTTCTTGAGCACTTGGCAAAATGTTGGTGTGCCTGTGCCTGTGCCAGAGCTGGCAGAAGCATCTTTGGTAGTGGAGTACATTTTGGACTGTTGGAAGGGATGAAAATAAGAGAGAAAAAGCAAAAATGCTGAGTTTGCAATCTATACTTTGTGTGTGATATACACGTTTATATTTTTAGAAAGAGCTCAAAGAAGAGCTTGCCAGTTTGAACACCTGTGTGTTCAAACACCTGTGTGTATTTTGTATGATACATAATCATAAAACATTATTCTTGAAAAAAATCCTAGGAAGGTCAATTATGCTAGAAAGAGAGTGCTAAGGGAAGAATCCAGCAGGACAGCAAAGAGCAGAGAAGTTCCTTGGAAATGTGAGTGATCTACTCACTCTGTCTGTACTGACAGATATTGTCAGGACCAGCAGTGAAGCATCTTGCAGGGAGGTGGGAAAGGATGGTAACCTTGAGAATGAGAAGACCCCAGCACCAGTGACCTGAAGGAGAGGAGGCTTCTACTCACAGAGGTTTTTCTTTGCAGTTTTGGTCAACATCAGAAGATACCATTCAGGAAGTATCTTAGGTTTTTAAGGAAGTATCTTATTATTTTAGGAGTTCTTTGGGGTGTAGTGATTGGAGAAGAAACAGCAAGAGAGGGGACTCAGTAGCAGGTGGACTTAGCAGCTGGGTGGCTTTGGCCATGGCTTCATGGGGAGTGCTGATCAGTGCTAATGGAAAGCAAGTCCCAAGGTTTTCTGTCTCACAGCCTTTGGGAAATCCTCAGCTGCCAGGTACATAGGGCAGAAAAGTTACAGCACTTTAGGTTTTTTTTTTTTCAAACCTGGCTGTGACAGAACTGCCCTTTAAATGAGGAAAAGACAGCAAGAGAAGCCTGTAGGAAGAGCAGATACTCAAAGGTGGTCCCTATAATCATGAGTGCCACTGTCTTGACCCTTCACATGACGGGTTGGTTTACTGTAGCACTGAGCAACTGGTAAAGTCAGTGTGCAAATAATCTAAAGAGCCAGTCATTGAGGCCAAGTGCTGAAGTTCTTGCAGACAGATCATGAAAACACTGAGACCAGGAGCCAAGCTGTTATTTAGGCAACCAAAATGCCCACTCTTCTCCAAAACAGCATTGAACTGTGTTGGGTGGTATGAGCAAGATGCATATTGTCTTTTTATATCGTGCAATGTAAGCAGGCATCACTGACCCTGTGTTCTCCTGCAGCTGGTGTGCTGGCTGCTCCTCTGCCCCTGCTGTGTCCTGGACATGCAGGGACACTGTGACCAGGGTGCTGTGGTCGGTGTCGGTGTGCTCATGGCTCCCCTACTCGTGGGTCAGATTTTCCTTGGTTTTTTTCTCCTCCTTGCCGTGCCCCAGGCTCCCGCTGCAGCAGAAGGCTGAGCGCTGGCAGGGAAACCAATGTGAAAGACAAACAAGACCTCTCCTGACGTCTGTCTGTCCCCTGCGCTGAAAATGAATTAACATTTGGCCAAAATAGAATAAAAGGGATTCCTATGACCGGCATATAGGATGAATAATCACCCGAGTAGCTTTATGAAAGTACTTAAGGGACGCGCTGGTCAGGAACCTGCTGCGGCCCTGCCTGACAGGAGTGAGGTTTGGGCCGCAGAGCTCCCGGGCAGGGTCAGGGGGGATGTCGTGTGCCGGGAGCGGGAGGGAGAGTCTCACTTCGACGCTGTGGGGCAGGAGGAGCCATCACTCTCAGCCAGCCTCTCCACGGAGGGACGACCCTGTGGGGCTGTCAGCGGAACCCCCCTGTCTCTCCCTCCAGCCTCCCCTGACGGCCCGGCCGTCCGCTGCCACACAGCCAGGAGGCTGCCGGCCGCGCTGGGCCCGACGGGAGCTGTAGTCCTGATGCAGGGACGCAGTGCGGTCAGCAGTACGCCAGGGACTACAACTCCCAGCATACCCCGGGCACTCCCCCAGCGCTTCCCCCCCCCCGGTGGCGGCGGCGCTTGGCAGCCGGGCTGTGTACGTGGGAGCAGCGGGGCGGGCGGCGCGGCGGGCATGGGCGAGGGCGGCGGGCAGTGAAGGGGCCGCTGCCGCCATGTGGCTGAAGCCCGAGGAAGTGCTGCTGAAAAATGCCCTCAAGCTGTGGGTGCAGGAGCGTTCCAACCAGTACTTCGTGCTGCAGAGGCGGCGGGGCTACGGCGAGGAGGGCGGAGGCGGGCTGGCAGGTACTGCCCGCCCGGGGGGCCGGGGCAGGGTCTCCCCTCAGCTCGGCTGTGGGGCGGGGCCGCCGCAGCCCCGGTACCTCCGGAGACGGCGGGGAGGCCGGAGGAGGAGGGTGGGGGGGCGGCGGTGGCCGCTTGCCGGTCCTGGGACCCCCTGCTCCTGAGGGGCAGGGAGGAGGGGAGGCCCGGCCGGGGTTGGAGCCCTTGACCTTCAGGAGGCTTCTCATGGGTTCTCTTCAGCCACCCCGCAGCCCCGTTTCCTTGTTCCTTGCGTGAAAGGGGAATTGCAAAGGGCGTCCGGGGAAAGGCGGGGTTGGTGAAGTTGCCGTCAGACTCCGGGTGGGACGGGGCCTGCAGGTGCGGGTGGCATCCCGGGGGGAGCAAGGGACATCCCGGGGGGAGCAAGGGACAACCCGGTGGTCAGGGGACATCCCGGGGGTCAGGGGCAGCTCTGGGGGTGGTGGGTAGAGCCGAGGGCAGCATAGCCCAGCGCTTGGTACCAGTTAACAGCCCTTGTTGCCTCAGCAGCCACCCTGGCAGGGTTAGATTTGCAGCTTGTTGGAAGAGGGGATATCAGAAGGAATGAGGGATCTGCCTTGCTTTGGCAAGGGTCTCCTTTCCAAATCACTTTTCCCACATGCATCTGAGGTTGCTTGGAATGAGCACCTGCTAAGGCATTCCTGACTGCTTATTGTAAAAAGCAGAAGATGATTTGATGGAGCATTTCAGGAGATGTGGGTCTGGAAAGTCACAGGGCATTGACCACCACGTAATAAACTGTTTAATGAGAACTTCAAGATATGGAACTGAATTTCTATTTTTAATTCTCGCCTCCTTGTGTAATTGTGCACTGCAGGGACCCCAGCTGCCACTGGGACCTCTGTTGTGGTGGTGGCTATTGGGACTAGAACTGACTCCTTTGGTCATGTCAGTCCTTGATCCTGTCAAGGAGAAACACTACAGGGAAGCAGAGAAAGGTTGTTCCTGGGTGGGATATGGCTCTTGTGTGTTTTGCATGAATTGCCTCTCTCTGGGTTTTCTAGGCCCTCTCTAGTTGTGTCATTATAAAGTGAGCTATATTAAACATGAGGCTTATGTATTGAAATGTTAATTCACTGTAGCAGACAAAAACACAGAGTCCAAACTTTATGATGATGAAGGTCAGATGTAGAATTAGTCCTCCCAGATGGAGCTGGGGCATTCTTCATTGGCATCTGAAGCACTTGCAGGGTGCCAGGAAAGTGTAAAAAGAAAGCATCACAAACTCCCAGATTCTCTTCTAGACATGTAATAATATTTTAGATAGATGGATAATGTTAGGCATCAGTTTAGAGCCAAAGGTGGTATTCTTCAACCTTGGAATTCTTGCGGTTGCAAAGCTAGATTGGCCATTCTCTGCCTTGGTATCTTGGGAAGCCAGGGGAGCTCAGTTCATATGAAGGGTTTGTTGTTTTTTTTTTCCAGTGAGGCAAAATTTATTTAAGAACTGTGACTGAAGTGAAATGATTTTAACTAGAATTAGGTGTTCAAACATTCTCATAGGCTTACAGCTGGAGAAAAAGCTGAAGTCTCCTAGTGCCCTTCAGTTTTTGTTGGAGGTGAGGCTTCCATCACTACTCTGCTGTCCTTGATAGCATTTGACAGCATGGAAAAATTCTTGGCTGGCATAGTTCCTGTTGTATGCTTTTTTTTTGTAATGTGACATTGCACATTTTATTTCTGTTGTCATAATGTTAGGTTCATACAGATTTCTTCTATACAAGTTGTTCTTTCCAGTGTACAGAAACAAAGGGTGAGATGTTATTGAGGTAAAACTGTGAATAAGAAAGATGAACAAGAAAACTGGAAAAAATTGCAGTTAGATCTGTGTTTGTGGTTTTGAAAATATTTGAACCTCCAAGGTATAAGCTAGCAGAATTTGCTATGCCTGATTCTCATTTTGTATTGCTGTGTGTCACTCAAGAAAATTAGTGCTTACTTTAGAAAAAAACCAGCTATTATCTGATGAAGTCATGGCAAATGTGCCAAGTAGAATCTGGTTCTCCTGAATATCATTTTTCAGCTGATGAGAAAAAGCCAGAGGTGACTGGCAGCACCGAGGGACTGGGGATTTATGTGTGAAGGAGGCAGGCAGCAGTGCAAGATTAAATCTGGAGGGAAGAGAGGGGCAGGAAATGGAAGAAAAATGAACAGTGCTTCAGGGTTTGGATAGCAGTAACGGGGACTTGCTGAGGAGGCAGCAGCAAATGATTCCTAAGAATACAGGGGTACAATTGTGAAGAAGGAAGGGAGGTGTGGATTTTGAGGAAGCAGCCAATAGCTGGAGAAGGAAGAGAGCAAGGAGAAGAAAATGATAACAGAGAGACACTTACCTGAAGGAAGGCTGAGAATTCTGGTGCTGTCCCAGGATTAGAAAGAAGTTACAGGACCCAAGTGTGATCTCTGGATGGCTTGTGTCCCCACAAAGCATAGTTCTGAGTTGGCTGGTGTGGATAAAAATTGACAGAAATACTTTGTGCTGGTTTTGTTTAGCTTTAGCTCTCTCCCTGAAGGTATGCACCTGCCCAGCTTTACATTTTATTCTTTCCTTTCTTAGACCTCACCTAAGGATATAGATATTGTAACCAGTTTGACTGGTTCTACTTCCTGGTAATTCAGCATGAAATGGTCTGTCCCAAAGTTTATTACTGTACCTCTGGCAGTGCTAGAAGATGACTACTGCTTGTTCTGTCTCCTGTGGAGTTGCTTTGGGAAAGCTACTCAGATTTCCTAGAACATATTGATAAGAATGTAGTTAGGCAGAATGGCCCATGTGCTGCAGGTTACTTATGGTGACACAAAACCTGTGTTGTGGATGCACATGCTGTAGCTAAGGTCTAGTGGGGTTAAGCACCTTGGCCACAGAGATGCTGCTTTGGTTATAGTCAGGACCATAGACAGGACCATAATTAGGAGGTGGATGTTCCTGCAGCAGTTTTACAAATGAGTATTTGGTGTCAGAAAATACCAGTCTTTCACTGAAATGTGAACAAATAGATTACTTATTTTCTGCTCCCATTGTTTTAATTTGCCTTTTTGTGCTTGGGAAATTGATGTGAAATGTAACTGCGAGAGGAGAAAAACTTACCAAAGAAATAGATGGTTGGAACTGGTCTTCCCTGCTTGTTGTATGTGCTGTGTTTGGAAAGGGAAGGAAATACCCTGACTCTTCAAGTCTTGGGTGTCCTGCAGCAGATATTGCCATCTGAAATCTGTAGAAGGCCTGTGCTGGTCTTCCTGCTTTTTAAAAGATGTATCTTGTCTGCAGCATCACCAGCTAGCTCACAGCACAGGAGACAGCTAGGGTGTGTGTGCTGGGGAAGCTTCCTTATCTGGTTTCTGTCCAAAGGAGTAAGTTGAAGTACTATCAAGTAGCAGATGTCAATGGCAAGGATCTTGTCTTAACAGAATTTCATGGTAGACCAATTAAAAACATGGTTGGTGATTTCTACAAATTTAAAGAATTTTATTTCGGCAGGAACTGCAGGACATGAGAGGAAACTTGCTCTGTAGCTAGGTTTAGTATCCAGCAAAGGGAATGCTTGCTTTTCTGAACTTAAAGGTCTGTGCTGTGACATCACTAAATACATAGCAGTAGAATAAATGGCAGAAATAATTTATTTCTACTGTTGTTTTAGCACACTGACCATTTGGGGTGTCTTGCTTGCTGCATGTCTTCAGCTGATAGGAATTGAAAGGAAAACTTGCTGGCTAGTGAAGGTCTGAAATGATCTTTTTTCAGCAGATGTAGCAAAGATTATTGCAGTGCATATATCCTGGAGCAGGTTTGCTGGCAGGTCGTGTGACCACATGGGAGACCCATGCTGGGGCAATCTGTTTCTGGAGGACTGCACCCTGTGGAAAAAAACCCACAGGAGCAATTTACACAGAACTGTATTCTGTGGGAAGGGCTCCTGTTAGAGAAGTCCATGGAGGAGTGGTTCATGGAAGGGACCCTGGGCTGGAGCAGGGTAAGAGTGTGAGGAGGAAGGTGCAGCAGAGACAAGGTGTGATGAACTGACCATAACCCCAGTTCCCTCTGTACCACTGTGGGTGGAGGTAGAGAAAATTGTTGAGTGAAGTTGAGCCTGGGAAGACGGGAGGGAGGAGAGGAAGGTATTTTAAGATTTGATTTTATTTCTCATTATCCTGCTCTGTTTTGATTGGCAATAAATGCAATTAATTTCCCCAAGTCAAATCTGCTGTGATGGTAATTGCTGGGTGATCTCCTTGTTCTTATCTCTACCCCCAAGCCTGTTGTGTCTTTTTTTCCTCCATCCAGTTGAGGAGAGGGAGTGATGGTTCAGCTTTGGTGGGCACCTGGTGTCCAGCCAAGGTCAAGCCACCACATCTATCTACCACAAACAATCTTTCTTGTGGTACAGCATTTTTTCCCCTCTGGTTCTCTCTGATGAGCTTCTGAATGCTTCAGGTTTTAGATGTGAGAAGTTATTGCTGAAATGAAGCTGACTGTAGCTGCAGAGAGTCACTTTCTGCAGTTGTTCTCTCTCAGGGAAAGCTTTTACAGTACTTTCAATCAGTTCCTTTTCATGATGATGTAAATAAAATAAGAGTTAGACCTCCGTTGTTCATTAAAGTGTCTGCTTTTCCAAATCCTTAGTGTAAAGGGGCTGACCAGTGCTGTGCTAATAGAACATTTCTGCTTGTAAAGAGCTCTTAGAGTCATAAATATTTTATATTCTTTAACACTTATAATGTAGCAAATGAGGAGGATGTCTGATCCTGTTTTAATATAATTAATTATTGACCTCAAAGGCACCATTATGCAGTAAAGCAGAGAACAGGTTTGTGCTAACTTTTGCTTCAGAACAGTCATGCTCTTAAAAAGAAGACAGCAGCATGTTTTCTTTGCTTCTGATTCTCCAGTGGTGAAATGGAACTTCTACTGTTAGCATGACATTTGTTTCACCAAGGATAAGAAGTAGTCCAATTGCTGGATGTGATATACATGTTTAAAACAAAAAGTATTATCCATAGGAAAAAAGATGTAATTGGCAGCTATTCCAGGAAAAAAAATTATCTTTGAGATTGTGGGTTCAGAAGAAGAAGAACAAAGCAGAGAAAAAAGAGAGCACCAAGTACTCTCTTGATGTTCTTAGTGAAATAAATTCAGAATAACAAAGTGGTGTTGCCCCCAAATGCTAAAATGCTGGGCAGTTATTTTTGTTAGCATGTTGGTTTTATTGCTCTAAATTGGTACATCTGAGACCAACGTTAATTGCTGAAATGTTTCAATGGGTGTCTGCATCTAATGGTGGTATTTTGTTTTATAGACTTTTGGGAAGACTACATCCCTGTTTCAAAGCTATTCTGGATTCCTTACCCTTTATTTTATATATATATATATATATATATTATTTTCTAGGGTATTTTACCCTGTTTATTGAAGCATCTAGGGTATTTCCTATTGTTTTACTCAAGCAGCTATGAAACTGAAAATGTTTTTTAAAAGCAGAGCCCTTTCTCTCTGCAAATGTGCATCACCTGCCGTATCTACAACTGAAGTCATTCCCCAGGTGAGGCAAGAGGATGATTTGGGTGGAATCTGCAGTAGAAACTGGCTTTGAACAGAGATTAGAGTAGATGACCTATAAGGTTATCCATAAAACCTGTTTGACACCAAAATGTACTGCATTTCTTTAGCAAGGGATTGGCAGTTCTGGCCTGAGCTGCTTTGTTCCCCTTGCCTCCTTTATGGAGATAACACAAGTGCCTGGGCTGAGCAGATACTGATTCTGTTGTTACCTAAACCTTTATTATATGGTTAATGTCCTTGTCATTACTACACATGGATTTTAAAACTGTGCAACCCTGGAAGTGAATCATTCCTCAGTGGACTGATGTAAATTGAATTAGCAAAGTGCCAGCAAACCACTCAGCAGTGGCCTCACTTGCCTGGGTGAATGTGGTCCTTGATTTCCCATTGGGAAATGGCAAAAAAAGGGAATGCTTTCTGAGAAGCACCCGACAACTTGTAGTTATGGAAACCTTGACTGATAACACAGTATTCGAAAAAATTGCAGCTCAAAGAGTGCTTTCAGCACTAGGGTAAGGAGGTGAAACTGCTGATTTCTCACAATTATGCCAGTGGCTGTAGCTGTGGAATTAATTCTTAAGGTACTGAGTACTTATGGGCTCAAGTGCAAACCTGTAGTCTAGATCACAAATCAGTATTGAGTAGTGGGGCTGTTGAAGTGACTGGTGCTAACCTGATTTTATGTCTAAAATCTAATGACCTTCCAAGCAGATGGCCTTTTGAGGAGTGCTGCTTTCTAGGGCACTGCTGTGATCATTTTCTCAGGCTGGGCACCTGCATCAGCCTTACAAATAGTGATTGCTGTCCTTGCAGTCAGTATCATAACAGCAATGATGTTAGGAGAATTATGAATGAAATAATAAAACATTTGCTGAAGCAAAGCCAACATTGAGATCAGCTCAGTGTTATGACTCACTCAGTGAGCCAAAGCTTTTTAAAGAGAAATAAATGTTATCTATTCAATGTCTGATTTCAGTTAGAAACTATTAAAAATTCTCCTTTCCTACAGTAACTTACAGTCTATGAATTGCAGACAAGACAAGATAATACAATTGCTGTAATGTACTGGTCTTTGAGGTTTTTGTGTGTGTGCTTTTCATTATTCACTTACATTTTTTTAAGAGAAGCAAAAGCTTCTCAAAAGCATTCTGAAACTTGAATAGCCACAGTAAGATAGTCAGACAGGCTCTGTGCTGGAAGTGTACCCTTAGAAAAACCATGTTCTGAGGAGGATTGTCTAGACTTGGTAATTTTGTCTTACCTTGATTTATTGTATTCTCTCACAAATGTTATTTTTCAGAATTTGAGAGGGATTAATGGAAATAAAGTGGAGAAAGAGGTATCAGAAGCCAACATAAAAATTCTGAACTTTTGAAGGATGCAGTTGAAATGATCTTCTATGGAATATTAAAAACTTGAATCAAAAGATTGTTTTCCATTAAAAATGGAAGGGTATTTAGAGGTGCTGTAAAGGATATATCAACTTTGGTTAGGAGCTCTCTACATTAATAGCCTTTTTTTGTGGGAATACCTTGCACCCAGTATCTCAGCAGGTTTGAGGAACAGACTTCACAGCATCTCTTTGGGTAATTGCATCTCTCACCTTTTTGGGTAAACTCTTGTCTTATTTTGCAGTTCTGTAGGAGAATAAAAGCTCTGTGATTGCTTTGGTAATTTTGCTGTAGCTGAATTTTTCGTTTATGTGGCTCTGCTAGAAGGATAGCAAACATAGGAAATAAAGGAAACAAGATATTGTTGCTTGTATTTCCATTTCTGTTGAAACAAGAAGAAAAAGCATTACATGTGCTTCAGGATCCAAAAGCTTGTATTTTTTCTAAATATGTTTTTCTCAATTCCCTGATTCTTAGATTAGGAAAGAAGTTTTAAGATATCTGGGCTAGTATTTTTATTACTGTGCAGAAAGAATAGTTTTGACAACCAAGATAAAATACATCCTAGTTTTCTCTGGAAACCTTTTACTCCTTTATGTGGAGAGTGACAGTATGTGTCATTAATGAAATTAATGTATTGTTATATGAACTTTTTTTCATAAGAACTAATTCAATATTTATTGGCAGGGAGGTGATATGACCATTGTATCTTGGGTGTAAACTCTGTATGGGAATAATGTGTTTTATGTAATATATTTATGCAAGTGAGGGTAGAATAAATATTTGTGTTCCATGCTTTATGTAGGTGTCATCTGCTAGACTGTTTATGAAGCATGGCAGGCATTTTCTAGCTCTAGTGTCCTCTGAGCAGCAAAACTTTCATATGTATAGAAAGTATGGTATGGTGTTCTCATATAAAAATGATAAGATGTTCATAAAAAACTGACATAAAGGAATTAGTCTCCTAAGAGCTGTTTCCTGGGCCTGCAAAAGAGAACAGCAGTAAATGACTGGATAAGAGGTAGTTCAGTTACTGCTTGTGCTCACTGAAGGCTCAGAACCACTGTGTTACATTTCAGGTTATCCTCTGCTTTCCCATGCCAAATAGCTGTCACTTCCAAGGGGATCATCTCAAAAACTTCTCCCCCATTTTGTGTTTGTAAGGGCTTTTACTGCATCCAAACATCATCACTTCCCAGAGAGGCTCCTCTGCAGGCACTTTCTGCTTTGCTCATTTGTGCTTCTTGTTGCCTTGGAGTTCATTATCCCTTAGTGGGTAGCATTCCAAAGGGAGGGATCAGTGCACCTTTCAAACCCTCAGTTTCACAATGCTGTGTACATTTTTCTTAAATGCAACAGGTCTGCTGGTGGGGACATTGGATGCAGTGTTGGATTCTACATCGAAAGTCGCCCCATTTCGTATCCTGCATCAGACACCAGACTCTCAAGTCTACTGGTCCATTGCATGTGGTATGTACCATGACTTAGAAGCTGGCTGAATTTATAAAGTGAGAAATGAGTGTACAATAGATGGGATCCATTTTTGGATTAATCCTCTCACGTCATTAGTCATTCCTGTGACCTCTAAATGCTTTTAAATTATTTGCAAACCTGTGGCTGACAGTAATGTGCAGCTCCAGTTTTTTAGAATATATAGAATCATAGAATCACAAAACCATTCACTCTGGAAAAGACCTCTAAGACCATCCAGTCCAACTTTCAGAGTCTTCATGGTATAACTTCCAATTGTCTGCTTTCTGCAGCCCATCAGGTACTGAAGCTCTCAGAATAACAGAGGCACGGCCTTTTCTTCTGTTAGCTACTAGTGTAACTTGGCACAGTTTAGGATTTTAGGGATAAGCTGACCCTTGGGAGCACTAAGTATGCTGTAGGTAGGAGTAACAGGAGCTGGTTATCCTGGTGGATTTTTCTGTTGTCTCTTTGCTTGTTAAAATGAGCCAGGTTCACAGCTGTGGTCATGGCTGGTCAGATGTGTTGTGCCTCTAGTACAAGATATTTTTCTTATTAATCAGTTTATTAATCAGTACAAAATGGAAAAGAAAATTGACCATGAGAGTGAAGTATGTGGTTTTTTCCTAAAGCATGCATAGGTTTATTTTGTTGTGTTTGTGGTTTTGTTTTTAAGTATAAGTTTTGCAGCTTCTCCTGAAAATGAAGTCTTAATTCCTTTATACAGGCTGAGTGTTCAGAGAGACCTCCATTCCAAAAGCTGAGTGTACTCTTCTAATCTTAATGTGCATCATCCTTTTTCTTCTGAGGCATGGTCTTGTCTTTATACTGAAATTAATTCATTTTGTCCTGGGGTCTAATGGGTCTAATGTTAAAAAGTCACTGCTGTGGAATTAATCTATTTCTTAGGCTTATTGAAAACATCTATAACTACAGTGAGAAAGAACCATGTGTTTTAATTCATTATTCCATGGTTTGTTTGTTTTTTTTTTTTAAATTAGTAGCATTTTTTAAAAGAAACAAGACTTCATCTAGACTTCTCTGGGCTCTAGGCCTTCCCTTTAGCTGCCTGTGGCAAAAGATGAGTTTGC
This sequence comes from Calypte anna, assembly GCF_003957555.1. Classification (NCBI taxonomy): domain Eukaryota; kingdom Metazoa; phylum Chordata; class Aves; order Apodiformes; family Trochilidae; genus Calypte; species Calypte anna. Next base: position 11,783,682 of record NC_044247.1, on the reverse strand, counting down.
AGGAATTCTGCCTTTCTGCAAACACTTCCATGCATAAGTAATTCTACTAGTAAATGCTGTTCTGTTGTGAAATTAGATTTTGCTGTTAAAGCTTTAAATGAAAAATTGTGATTCTTGCTGTCTTTCTGTGCAGTTAACTGAACATCTAAAAAAACAAATCTGCATTTTGAAAGTAGCTAATAGCTTGCACATTTGATGCTCCAGTGCTGATCTGCTCCTGTTCACGTTCTGCAAGGACTTCTCTAAAGGGCAGTAGTTTTATTAAAAATTCATGCAGTTCATTACATGTCACTTTAAAAGGGCAGCTTTATGAATCTGATAGTATTTGAACAGTTTGTGAATCAGCAGTAAATAAAATTTTAGACCTACTTCTGAAGAAGCCAGAATTGATGGTGGCAGGCTATCAAAAAGGTACTTTGAGAAGTGTGTTGGAAAGGTACTCTGGGGAATTCTAATGCCAGCAGGTCAGCTCTTGAGAAATATAAAAGGTAATCTTCACCTTAGGACTGAATTTCTATCAGTTCTCTGCTATGTAAGTGCACTTTATAACCAAAGGCTACATAATGTGTATATTGTGTTAGAGAACAGATTGTCCCTTCTGTGAAGTGAAGAAATTGAGGAGAGGTTTTGTCCTGCTGTCTGACAGGGTCTGACACAGTGCTTCTAAATAATTTAAGTACTTATTAAAAAGTTTCATCTTCACTGTGTCACATCTGTGCCTCTGGTTCACACTGTGACTCAAATAATTAGTCTACATGTGTAGTCTGAGAAAAATAATTAGTTTGTTATTTAATTGCTACGTTAATTACTCTTCATATAGTTTTTAAAGTGTTGCAAATTCAGTCTGTGTAGTGCATTCTAACTATAGCTGTATTCACAACAATATCTCTTAATTCCCAAGGCAACTTGAAGTAATTCTGTGGAGTCCATTGAAAGTTGTTTAATTAGTCTTTACAAAGTAAATGGAGAAAAAAAGAAATCATTAAAGGTGTGTTCTTGCTTAGGGATATTGTTGTATGTGATTACACTGACTGATTTTATTTGTGAGCATTCCTCTGGAGGATGAAACTGCCAATTAATTTATATTCTAGAATCCCCTTGTTCAAACCTATGTAAATTCTTTCCCTCCCTCTCCCTATCTCCTACCTCATGTCTTAAAGAATTAAAAGAATTCAGTATTGAATTTGCTGAACCTCTACTGTTGTTTCACTACTATTATCTCCTCTCATTACCTATTACCACTTGCATAATTTGTAATTATGTGAAAAGAATAAGATTAATTACCACAAGCAGTTTGAAGTTGGCCTACCACATTTCTCTATTTGTGAAAGTAGCTGGTGGGTAAGGATGTTTCTCTGAATTTAAAGTAAACCAGTTATCTAAATGTATTTCTGGAAAATAGATAGGTTTTTCTTTGCTACAAAATTGCATTATCATTCACCCTATAGTAGGTGATACCTCTGAAACAATGAAGCAATGTAATAAGTACATTAAGTACCATGGTTGGGTTTTCTCTAAGGTGTTTGAAAATGCAGTATTTGTATTTCTGGAACACTGAATTTTATCTTGGTTATTGATTGGAGGTTTAAGTTACTCCTCCTCTTGCACATATGTAATGAAAGGAAACAGTCCCTATTCCTGTGTGTTTGAGTCCCAGGGGATCCAGAAGAAAGAAATACTAATTCTGTGGGTGCCAAATGTTGTTTCAAGGATTGTTCTGCCTATATGAATCAGTGAGCTTTTTTTTCTGCATCAGTAGTTGGTTCTGGAATATATTTTCCATGTGGGGTGCAGCTGTGGTTCTGTCCACCTGTAGAAGTCTGCAACTGCATGAAAACAAGGTGGTGTTTGGAATTACAGCATGAGCAGAATTTAACTGTAGCTAGGATGTCATTGTTTCCTGAGTGGTGGTTGCCTTAGCTTGAGCATGGTTAGAAATAAAGTTTAATTGTGACTTGATAGAGAACAAGATAAAACCTTGGCTTCTGTGCACAATTAATTGTTTGATGTAAGCAACATAAATTTTCAAATACCCAAAGAGAATCCTCTGCTACCCTCCTGGTTATGGTGATGTGTGCTTTACATCCTTGCACATGTTAGAAGGGATTTTGCACAACAGCTCTTGGAGTTCTACTCTGGAAACTGTTGTGGACCAGTGATCAAAGGTGTGGACCAGATATCAAAGACTTGGATTTGTTTTTCTTCTTAGCCTCATGAATTTGATCTCACATTTCCCACCTTCTTGACTATGAGACTGGAAGTGTTCCAGCAAAGCTCTGCCATCCCTGCTGGGGAGGTGCTGCTGAGCTGAAGGCACTGGCTGTGCAGGTCTGGGCTCAGCACTGGGCCACACACTATTGGCTAAGCTGAGATGCTTCTGTATGGAAAGGCAGAAATACAGTTGCATAAAGGGTTTGAAAGATAAAAACACAGCAGTATACAATTTTAATGTACACAAAATACATTTGAGAGCTATGATTTGGCTTTGTGTTTCTGAATTCCTTTGTGAACTGGGAAATTGCTAAGGATTCTCTTAGTTAATATTTTAAGTAAAATGATTAAAGTCTGTCCTAATTTTAAGTAATAGTAACTTTCTGTTTCAATCAGGATCCAGCAGAGAAGAAATAACAGAACACTGGGACTGGTTAGAACACAATGTTATGAACACTTTATCAGTGTTTGATTCAAATGAAGATATTACAAGCTTTGTCCAAGGAAAGATAAGAGTAAGTAACAGGCAAATGTCATAATGGGCAAAGGCTAAGTATTCTTTTCCTCTAAACATACACAAATTTTATGTCCCCTGGAGAATACCAAAGGAGAGCACAATAATGTTACATACTTCTGCCTGAGTAGTATGTTGCTGTTAACTGCAGCACACTCCATTGTTCCTGTTTATCTGCCCCACAGGTAGATGAGGTTTTTTGACAAACTTTTCCTGGCAAGTGAGACACCTTTATGTAGTGGGCTAAAACTAAACTGCTGATACATTATTTCACAGTAGTTTTAATAATGCCTGGAAAATGTATGGTATATTTTTTGGGATGGTGCAATAGTGCATTTTATATGTGCTACATATTTAGCCCAGGAATTATTGTGATTAAAGGAAGAAAATATATCCATTTCAGAAGAAGAAACCTGGGAGTGTGTGGGAAACTTGTTGGATGAGTCTGAAATAGCACACTTGATTTGTGACCTCAGTGTGTTTTGATCCTCAGACCTGTTTTGAACCTTCTTCCTGTTCTAAAACCTACTATGCTGTTAGGAGAATACTGTACTGCATGCATGCAGATGCATTTAGAGACCTCCTGGCCATATGGATGCATATGTAAAGAATCTGGTTCTTTCATTTTAGGGTTTGATTGCTGAAGAGGGAAAAGGTTCTTTTGTAAAAGAAGATGATCCTGAGAAGTTTCGTGAAGGTCTCATGAAGTTTGAAAAGTGTTTTGGATTACCAGAGCAGGAGAAGTTGGTTACCTATTACTCCTGCAGTTACTGGAAGGGCAGAGTGCCCTGTCAAGGATGGCTTTATCTTAGTACCAACTTCCTTAGCTTTTATTCATTTTTGCTGGGAGCAGAAAGTAAGTAAGCCTCCATACTAAGTCTTCACATGTTACTGCTTATCTTTCACCTTCAGAAGAATTCTTCCTGTGTCCTAGTGGAACTCTCTGCAAGTCAGCCACGTGAGCAAATGTCAACACAGAACACAGAAAACTGCAAACATAAAATAATTTATGGAAATTAATACACTTGTGTAAATTACTACACAAGTCTGTTAATTTTCTTCTACCCTTTTAAACTTTGGAAGGAAAGCAGACCTGTTGCAGTTAACTGTAACTAAAAGTTGTCTGTCACCTTTAGTTTGTGCTGCATCTAAATTCAGCCTGGAATTACAGTTATTTCTTTACACACACAGACTTAATTTTTCATGTGAATGCACTAAGCACACATCTTTTTTTTTCCTATGTACCATTAGAAATGCCCAAACAAATGCCTCTAAGCATGAGCTGTATTTATGTGAAAACTTGAAAGCATAACCTTTCTAAGGAAATTTTCATTTTTAGTGGGAAATGTTATAGCTACTGGGCTGGTTTCTCTAATGCCAATACATGATTGATTTAGTTTAAGAAGCCCTATTAGTAAACTTTTGAAATGAGATAGCTTATTTGATGGTGTTTGTTTGAAATTTGCAGTTTCACACGAGAGCAAAGAAAAGGTGATGTAAGCTTGTATTTTCATACATGATGTGTCTTTATTAGAAAGAATTTTATAGGAAGAAAAACTTTAGAATTATTTTCTAGGAATTGTGAGAGAGTGGTTTTTGTGCTTGTGAGTTTGTAGATCTTCCCAAGTGTTTTATCATTTAACTGTGTTGCTTAATTATATTTTATTAGTGCTGTTGACTACATTTTTTTATTTCTGTGAGGGTAGCAGCTAACCAGAAGTTACTCACATCTGCCTGTATTTGTGTTTTCAGTAAAACTTATTATCTCTTGGGATGAAATATCGAAACTGGAGAAGACTTCTAATGTGATTCTGACAGAGAGCATTCATGTGTGCTCCCGTGGGGAAGATCACTATTTTTCCATGTTTTTGCACATTAGTGAAACATTCCTTCTCATGGAGCAGCTGGCAAACTATGCTGTCAGGAGACTTTTTGATAAGGAGACGTTTGAAAATGACCCAGTCCTTCATGACCCCCTGCAGATCACTAAGAGGTAATATATTACTTAATATCTACCTGCTCTGGACCCTGTACTTCTTTAGGCAAAGGGAAAGAGAATCCTTGTCTCAAGGAGGTTTGTAAATGTCAGCAAAGCTGGTGTTCACTTAAAGAAATGTCTCGTTACAATTTAGGATCAAAGCAATGTGAGGCATTTTAATTTATTGTTACTTTGCAGTGTCAATAGTCTATATGAAGACAGGAAGTGATGAACCCTTCAAAGCTGGTCTGAAACTATGGGGTTTACTGTAATCTGGATTTTTAGAAGTATTCTAGCAGCATTTAGGATTAGAAAATTAAGAGTAAGTGTGAGGAATCTCCAAAGAGAGATTAGGAAGGATAAGGAGACTAAATAATTTAATAGAAGTGTAAATAATAACTGCATCTGCCAATGGAGATGGGTGATAGAATCAATGATTTGCAGCAGGTCCATGGCTTTCCTTACTTAAGACAATATTTTAGGCAGTGGGAAAGATGTGTATGTAAGTAACCTGGTGATTAGGGTCCTTTCTTCTCAAGGAAGGTGTATACTTCTTTCTTGTAGTAGTTTCATGGTTTTTCTTCAGTTCTGGTTCTGGTTTCTCTCAAAGCAAATGCTGCCTTTGGCTCAGAGAGCTGTCCAAACACTCACTCAAGCATTCAGGTTTTAGTCTGTGGCCCTCAGCTATTTACTGTGAAAAGTAACCAGGAAAAGCCAGTCTGTTATTAGGTAATTTAAACTCACATGAAGGGACTAACTCTTTGTTGTGCTGCCTATCTGCAAGTCAGAACTTATGATAAAGCATTTTTTACATTATTGTTCCCACTTTAAGATCCATGCACCTATGATTTAAGAAAAAAACCCCCACAAAACTGTTTAGTTTTACAGTACACTGGTAATAAAACTTGTTTTAGGTTGTATGTCCTGGGTAGTTGATCGCTCAGTTTGGTAGCAGTGCTGGAAGCAGATGTTGTTCTACAGCCAAAATGTTGTTTCTGTCTACAGTTACCTGTGAGGAATTAGCCTGTGGCAGATGTTTACAATGTGCTACATTTGTAGCTAATTAATGCTGTATCAAGCCCAAACTTGTTTTAGGTTTAAATGGACTATTTTGGTGGGTGGGGAAGCAGAGCATCTTAGGTTATTAGTATGTTTTTCTGCTCTACTTGTAGGCCCTGATTCAGCAAAATGCTTTACTGTGTAAGAACATGCTTAAATCTATTCCTGTTTAGTATTTAACTGTTTTGTTAAGTGGGTGAACAGAGACAGAAGTGGTCCTGCCTTTTTTTCCTCTTTGAGCAAAACATTGAGCCTTCCAGGTGAACCCCATGGATTATGGGAGAGCATGATGTTTTACTGACTTTTCCCAAGGTATTTTTTAACTTTGTAAAGACATGTTAAACTTATTTAATTTTTCTTTTCTTTCTCCTACCCTGTTTTTTATTTTATTTTTAATCTAGAGGCCTGGAAAGCCGAGCCCACAGTGAGCAGTTTAGTGCATTCTTCAGATTACCCAAGGAAGAGACCTTGAAGGAAGTTCACGAGTGCTTCTTATGGGTTCCTTTCAGTCATTACAACACTCATGGCAAAATGTGTATTTCAGAAAACTACATTTGCTTTGCTAGCCAGGATGGCAGCCTGTGCAGTGTAATCATTCCATTGAGAGAGGTAATGCACAGTACAAATCAGAGCCAGTTATACCAGAAATATTGCACTTCTGTAGTTTTATTCCAGTTTAGCAGATTTTCATTACAATCTGCTTTACATGATGTCATACATATCTCTCTACCTTGCATACTACATATAGGAATTCTGTCTGAGGTTTATAGAACTGTTTGCCTGTTTCAGCTTTGCTCCCTGTATTCTCTTTCCCTATTTTATTTACTTGAATTTTACATTATTGAATTTCTGTAGCTGGGTACAGAATCCAATTTTTTTTAATACTTATTTGTTTAAATGGAAAAGCTTATGGTTAATTCTTGAAGCTGATAAGAGATTCTCAAGATAAAAAGAACTGGTGAGGGTAGAGGATCTTGAAGATTACTAATTGCTCTGCTGTATTTGTTTCTTAGCTCATTAAAGCAATTGTTTTCACAACAGTTGATGGGTACTGTCCAAAAGTCTACAGGAAATCCATTGGCAGTGAACAAGTGTCAGTGCCATTACAGCTGATAGTCTCACAGGATGAAAAAGAGCCCTATTGCAAAGGAGACTGCATTCATAATTCTATAGCCTACTATAGCTAGAGTGTGGAATAACTTCTGGGGAAAAAACCCCACAACATTCTTCATCCCTCTCTTGACTTCATGTGATCTGGGACATTGCCACATTTCAGGTGTCAGTGTCAAGAGCTTTTCATCAGCACACAGACATATTTTACAATAGCCTAAAAATTAGCCAGGTTCTGTAATTGCACTGCATACTCTGTGTGCTTACTCCCTGATGAAAGGCATAGGGGCGTGAGTGAGCTAGTTTCAGCAATACACTTGCTGTTCCCCTCCCAGATAAAGCAATTTATTTGATCCTCTATAAATAGTCCTGCAAACAACAGAGGATTCTGTAACCTGTGAAAAACAAGAAGAGGCTGTGTTAAAGGAGCTTAAACTAATTTTATTCTTGTGGATTGTCAGGCCCTCACTGTTTGCTCTGTAGTACTGCAGAGTTACTTTATTTCAGTGCTCTTTCATTCTTTACCTGTAACAAGCATTGCATTAGCAGTGGCAGTCAGTGTAGCTGTTCCTGACTGTCTCACTTGTACTTGCATTACAGTGTGTTAACTGCTCTAATCTGTAACTTCCATCATGACAATTATAATCAGCTCCAGCTGTCGTGTTATGGCAGCTGTCTTTGAGGGTATTCTCAGTGGAAATTCATTTTTGTGAAACTTGTTTCATTTGATTACTTGCAAAAGCCATATTTTGTCTGCTTTTCAATGATAAGAAAAAAAGAGTATCAGCTTCAGCAGGTAGAAAGAGGCAAGATTTTTAAATAAGCTCAGCACTCACAGATGGGAAAACCTTTGGAAAGATTTTTCTGTACTCTGTCAAAAATGTATTATATAATAGATAGATTTGTGCTAAAATAGCCCCAGACCACCAAGCTTTGAAATAGTGATTTTATCACTTGTGTTGTTAATTTTCTTGTGTGGTGCCTTATGCTACTGTTTCATGTCTGGGTATATTTTGAACAGGTTTTCTCTTCTAGAAGTAAGCTGATAAAATTTCTTTCCTAATGTATGTGTTCTTCCTTCCATAGGTCACAGGGGTGGATAAGGCAGACCCAGCCAACAGAGGAGTCAGCATTAGTACCAAAGGGAAAACAGCTTTTCGTTTTACAGAGGTGAGAGATTTTGAGCAGCTTGTGGCAAAGCTCAGGATGAAATGCAGTGCAACTTCAAGTCCCCAGTACATCGTAAATACAGAGGTAACTGCTCTGCTAATTCTTGTGTCTTAATACCTCCTCCTAGGAATTAGCTTTTGTAGTCTTAACTAGTAGTATACATGTTCTTGGCAGTGTTTTGCTGTATTATACAACACATTTGTATTTAAGCCTGAATCTAGACATAAGGTGAGTAACTATGTCTGCTGTACCTCTAGATTTCAAGTCGTCTAAATCTTTTTCTCTTTAAAAAATTATGTTCCCATCTCTTGCCTTCAGATCCTCCATGTTAAAACAAAAGTCCACAAGTTGGATATAGCATTATGTGTAGCTGTGCTGGTTTTTGCCAGCTGACTGTTTGACTCAAGAAGTTGATGGAATGAATTTAAGGTTGTTTCTAGATGTGAAGAACTCTGTTAGTCTACTTTCATGCATAATAAGGAACACAGTGACAAACCATCCCAAACAAGCATTATTTATTACAGTTACTGTATCTCTTCTCTGAAAATTTTCCCTTGAAAACAAATTAAATAGAATCAGCTAGAGCTGCCTCTAAAATGCCAGTGTTAAGAGTGAAGTAGTGTACAAATAAATGCCATTTAGTAGAAAATAATCAGGATATCAGGAAAATCTCTACCTTGAGATTTTGACTCTTAAAAGGCAAAAAAGAGTAATAAAAACAAGGTAGCTGGATGTCAGCAGAAATTCTCTGCTGATAAGAGTGCATCACACCCTGGGAAGATCTTAGTGGTAACTACTGCTGCTCAGGAGCATTTTCTTTAGGATTAACTTATTTTGGGTTATATCTGCATTATTTTGTCATACCCTGCTAAGTCATGTCCCTCTGGTTTTAAGGTGTGGAAAAATAAATAACTGAGCCCATTTGAAAGAGAATGTGTTAAACAATGGCTCTACTGTAAATACAGACTCTTTTGGATTCTTTTACTTTGCTCTTCAGCAGGTTTTGAAAAACAATGAAGGTTCTAATGCTGGTTTTTAAATGCTCTCAGCATTTCTGTTCACCATACAGCTTCATTTAAATTAATATTTTTCTTTTGACTTCAGTAGTGATGGATGGTCAGCCTTCCCTGTCTGTCAGTTCTTATGAATATTTGTTCTTTGATAATTAAGTTTTGTAGAGATGGGGTGGTTTGTCATTTATTTCAAGTGCAGCCTCCTGAGAGTCCACCTGTGCAGAGGAGACACTGCTGTTATTTTATTTTGGAAGTCTGTATCTAGTACCTGTCACTTAATATAATAAACAATGATGTTCTAACAGCAGAATGGTTTCTGGTATCAGTGGTGCTTCTTGAAGGACTGGTTGGCAATTGTAACAACCACTGTTAAATTTTTTTTTTTTCCAAGGTTGCATCTGGTTCTGCCTCTGACAGTCCAAATGATGTTGATGGGGGACTTTCAAAGATGGGTCAGAGAGATAACAGCAAGACTGTCAGTACAGAAGCCCTAATGACTGTCTACCATCCTCAGGATGCTGAGAATCTAGACTCTAAAATGGTAAGGGAGAAAATGGCCAACAGTTTATGGAATCTAATTGGAAAGGACTGACGTATATTCCAAATGTGTTCCAGCAAGGCTGCTGATTTCCTCTGGGGCTGTGCCAATCTTTCATCTGCATTTTCTGTATTTGGAGTCCACAGGGTGCTTCTTCATGGCTCCTTTCAATTTTCTGCTCATCTTGTTTAATAATGATATGCCTTATCTTCATGGAACTAATTCTTCCTGCTCTTCCACCCCTCGGGGAGGAGATGGCTCTTCATTTTGTGGTAGTGAACATGTTTCATGTCTATCTGAATTGTTAGAATACATAGTTACTACAAACTCTTTGGGAGCAAGGAGAATGTTATCAAGAAATTGACTTAATTTCTTCCTTGTTTCATTCCTTTGCAATTCCTTCTGACAAAGCTATGCTCTGGATAATGTTTCTTTAGTTGTTTTTGCAGCAGGGCATCCCACTTCTGCTTCTCCATAGTGTGGGCAAGAATACTTAAAGATACTATTTTGTAATGAAGTCTTTCATCAGAACTGGGTAAATTGAGATACAGAATTTTTTCATGTTAGAAAAATCAGCAAATAAACACCCTTTGGGCAGGAGAAAAGGCAGCCCAGATTTTTCAGTTTTGCTTTTTATAGTGAGTTGAACAGAAATGGATAAAATCTACTTTTTCTTTTGGCACCTTCAATTGCTTTAACAATGGTAAATCTTACTGCTGCATGCACAGAAAATGCAGTGGCAGTGTTGATCCTACCTCAGCCTGGGGTCTTGCCTGAGCTGGAGCACCAGACCAGCAGCTGCTTTGCTTCTGAGAAATTGAATTGCATTTTAGGTTCATAATCAGTAGTTTATTAGTAACCTTGTACCTTACAAAGCATCCATTTCGCTGTTTCTGCTATCTACACCTCCTTCTACTCTGCAGGTAAAATGCCTGTAACTTCAGCTTTGTCTGAATAGGGAACTTTTGGCAGTTTTCATTCTGTCAGTCAGGTTTTACTTACATGGCTGGTCCTACTGAAATCCAGATACATACACTGATAGCTTCTGTGTTGACAGAAATTGCTAGCTTGTAAAAACATTCTATCTGGTTGATAAATATTTGGTTAAATCTAAAAACTATATGGACATAACTGTTTTCAGGTATTAGTTCCTCTCCTTAATCCAAGCAGACTTCATTCTCCTATATATTTTCCTGCTTATTGATTCTCCCCTGCTGCTGCCTGGAGCTCATGTAAGTAAATTGAGAAAAGATTGAGAAACTGTGGGAGAATAATCACACTGATGTCATGCTGCCCCTCTGTGTGCCTTCCATGCTGTGCCAAATCTGTCAACTAATCTAGTGCAACAAAGCATGATGAATCAAAAAAAGGAAGCAACCTGTTTTGCCTGTTGAGTTTCTGTGGGATATTATTTAATCTGTAACAGAATTAATGCAGTTTTATTAGCAAAGATCATTTCACAGACATGTTGGAATCAAAGTATGTTAATTTATCAGAGTAATTAGCAAGTGCCTGTGACAGTGAGTTGACTTTGCAAATAATCACTTACTTGATTTCATTGAGCTGTCTTGGCCAAATACTTTTTCTCTTAGTTTGTTTGTTGAAGTAGTTTGTTGAAGAAGCACATAGAAACCTGCCACCTCACACAGGCAAACCTAGCCTTCTAATCACCCTGGTTTTCTTAGTTATCTTTTCTACTGGTTTCATTCAATAGTAGGCAAAGGAGGAGATTGCACTGAATGCCAAATTTATACTCAGCACAGGTTGGGTTTGGCTCTGATTTGCACCTGCATTCATTTCACGTATCAAAGCGGATTCCAGTGTTGTCATTTCCAGTTCGTATGGATGTAACTGATAGCAAAATTTGGTTCTGTTCTCCAAAACATGAGTAAAATCTTCTAGGATACTTAATGTTTGCTGTTTTCTGCTTCTTATAGCTGAAAGAAAAAATGAAAGAGCAGTCCTGGAACATCCTCTTTGTTGAACGTGGACATGGTGTCAGCATGTTCCGAACAAAGAAGACCCGAGACCTGGTTGTAAGAGGGATCCCAGAGGCACTAAGAGGAGAGCTCTGGCTGCTCTTCTCAGGTATTGCATAACAAATGTAATTGATTGATTTTGTGAACTCTACTGTGTGGATGCCCTAGTTACTGACTGAATGCAGTCTGACAAAAAATGCTCTTACCTCTGGCAAGCTATCCAAATCTTTCTGAAGAAAGACTCTTGAAAATGATGAACAGGGTCATTTTGTCTGTTATTTTGTTTTACATTGATTCAAACTAAACCTGCCTCTGCCACTTGTACAGCAAGCTCAATTGAAAAATAGCAGTAATAATACATGATGTTCCAAGGGACAAGCAGCTTCAGCAAAGCCTCTTTACCTGTTGAAAAGAAAAGCATGTTTGTGGGGCTGTGTTTCAGTAGTTTTGATTTAAGCTTTCTTGAGAGGATAGCATTGCCAGACACAAAAAACAAAAATGTTTTCCTGGCAGAGAAATTGGTCCCAGTTTTCAGCAGCTCTTTGCTATAGGCTGTTGCTTGGTTTAAAGTGTGAGATGTACAGGAATTGTGGACTTTGTTATACATATGGGATCTCTTGCCAAAGCTCTGAATTTGCTTTTGTGGCTTTCTTGACACCCGTTAAGACACAGCTCTACCAGAGCACCGAACCAGAGGAAATGGAGGCCCAGGGAGCTGAGACACTGCTTTCCAACACCACATTGTGCTTTCCATTCCCCTTCTCTGAGACACCTAGAAAAGCAGCAGCCACTGACTGGATCAGGGCCAGACAGAAAGCCTGCGTCAGATTCAGAAAATGAGCTGCAGGTTTTGAGAAACCACAGGACCTTATCTGCTAGCTGCACTCCCTGTGTTCCCCTGGGCAGAGCTTTCTGCTGTTCCAGAGGATGTTTATCCTAACAAATGCGTTTTATTTTGCTTATTGTATGAGGGCATGTGAGCATAGATTTGTCTTTTCTAGTGTTTTAGCATTTACATAGGCATTTTTGCTTCTATGTCTTGTGATATCTGTGTCTTGGAAAGTGTTGACATAAAAGTTGTGGAATTAATTAGGTAAATACCAATCCTGTGCCTATTTTTCTAACCTGTTCCCAGCTCTACAAACTGAAAGGTATTGTGTTTGCCAGAAAGCTTGGGCAAAATTGCAGATGAAAGGGAGTATTTGTTTGGTTTCTTTTTTTTCCCCCAGTGAAACAAAATACTAATTCACAATCAACTTCATACTGGAAAGTGACTTAGATGTCCTCCAAGCCTTATTTTATCTTGCTTCCCTTTTTTCATTTCAGAGTTATTTCACTAATTTCCATAGAATTACTCTGATGCATTATTGCAGTAACACCTGGAGATTCATGATGTACCTCAGTATTCACCAAAGGTTTTAATACAAATTGTAGACAATAACATGGATACTTTACATTTTTCCTCTAATACTCTGCAATACTCTGTTGGCAGGTGCTGTAAATGATATGGCATCCAACCCTGGATATTACACTGAACTGGTGGAAAAGTCCTTAGGAACGTGCACTTTAGCTACTGATGAAATTGAACGAGATTTACGGCGCTCCCTGCCTGAGCATCCTGCTTTCCAAAGTGACACAGGAATTTCTGCACTCCGGAGAGTTCTTACAGCTTATGCATACAGGAATCCCCAGATTGGATATTGTCAGGTACAGCAGTTTGGAGATTCTGGGTGTTGATTGTCTAGCTCATGATGGCAGTGTGATGGCTACATAAATATGTAATGGTTTCTTGCTCAGTGGGTCACTTAATTGGCTTTTTTTGTGCCACTGAGTAACAAGAGTTTTTACATGGCACTTGAATTTGTTGGTAGATGCTCTCATATCCACTTCATGCATAAGCCTTTGAATTCTTACTAGACTTTTAGCACTTAAAAATATTTTTAGGTAGTTTAAATACTATGCTCTGTATTTAATAACATAGATTAAAAAGTCTTGTACTGGATATGGCTGCAGGTTATCCTGGCACTCTAAACACACGCTGTAAAGCGCTTTCAGAAATATAAATGTCAAGTATGACAACAGTTGCATTTTCACCACTGTTCCTTGTAAATACTTCCTTTTCTGTTAAAATGTTACAGGCAATGAATATTTTGACATCAGTACTTCTGCTCTATGCTAAAGAGGAGGAAGCATTTTGGCTCTTGGTTGCTGTGTGTGAAAGGATGCTACCTGATTATTTCAATCGTCGAATTATTGGTAACATCCATCTGTCTTTATCTAGAACTGAATGTAAATGATCACTCATTAAGAAAAAATGTAAGAGACGAGCTGAAGGCTGAATAGTCAAGAGAAATTGTTGCATTTGGTTCAGTATTGTGAATCACAAAATCACAGAATTGTCATGGCTGGAGAAGACCTCTAGGATCACTTGCTCCAACCATCAACTCAGAAAAAGCCACCAGGCCCACTAGAGCATGTCCTGAATGTCTTTTGAATGCCTCCAAGGACGGTGACTTCACCACCTCCCTGGATAGCCTATTCCAGTGCCTGACTACTCTTTCAGTAAAGAAATTCTTCCTGATATCTAGTCTAAACCTGAAGTAGAAAATGGAAGTTAGAGAGAAAGTCCCATGTGTCCTCCTTAAGCAGAAGTAGATATGATTTTCAGATCTTGTCATTACTCTAGATAAGACTACTCAGGAAGACTATTATACTGTTATTTTGGAATTGTAACTGCCATTCATATTATTTATTTGAAACTTAGCTTAAATAAATGAAGAATAATTACTCCAGGTCCAGACTTAGTCTTTGATCTCATACTCAGTACTTGCAGGTATATATGCTAGAAGGAAATAGGATGTGAAGTTTCTCTCTAATTGCAGAAGCAGTTTGCTGGCTATCAATAGAATCCCTGAAAGTAGCCAGATGCCCACAGAAGTGCTGCCATGCCTTGCATACAGCATGCAGTGAGGCTTTGCAACCATGCACAGTGGCTCCAGGCAGCTGGACCTGTGTTTGCTTGTACAACAATGCTCTGTTAGGAGAGGGGCTTGATTTCTGCTGGGTGCTCTGAGGAAAGTTTCATAGAATCATAGAATTGGCTGGGTTGGAAGGGACCTCAGAGATCATCGAGTCCAACCCTTTGCTGCTCTGTGTTAAGCTCTGTGTGGTGGTTTTGTTATCCTTTCCCTGCAGGTGCCTTGGTAGATCAGGCAGTGTTTGAGGAGCTCATCAGGGTTCATCTCCCTCAGCTGACAGAGCACATGACGGACATGACTTTTTTCTCCTCGGTCTCTCTCTCCTGGTTCCTTACCCTTTTTATCAGTGTGCTGCCTATTGAAAGTGCAGTCAATGTGGTGGACTGTTTCTTCTATGATGGGATAAAGGCAATCTTGCAGCTGGGTCTGGCAGTGCTGGAATACAACATGGAGAAGTTGCTGACTTGTAAGGATGATGCAGAAGCTGTCACTGTGCTCAACAGGTATCAGTGGGACTGGTTTTCTTCTGGGCTATGTAGCAGCTGTTGTGATTGCAAATAGATAAGTTGTTCTGGGGAAGCTGAGGAGACATCTAGACAGGACTTCCAAAAGATTAAAAGGAATTAAGTGTTTGTCTTAGGCTTTAGGACAAAATTCTGGAAGAGCTAGCTGGAAAATGTACCTGGATCCTCTGAAAATCTCATCCTCTGTTAAAGTCCCTCTAAAGCCATTGCCATTTTGTGTATTTTGAAGTAAACGTAATGTTTTGGGTTTTGTTTTTTTTTTCTTTGCCTGGAATTTGTATCACTTATAGAAGGTGGCTTTCCTTAATGATGAGGTAATCCAAGACTGTTCCAGACAGCTTAGGCATCAATTTACTGAAAACATATTCTGCAGCTCAGTTCTTGCAGATCCTCTGCTGCTAATGGCTTGAAATAGAACTAAAATTCAAAGAAATTGAACTGAGACAATCATAACCAGATGTTTGGTCTATAGTAGCATTTGAAGAATAAATTCCAATATGCAACTTAAAGTACATTTTAAACTTACGCATTGCAAGCAAAACTTGCTGAAGAAGTCACTGAGTTATGACTGTTAAGAGGTGGTAATTAGAGATCTTTAAATGTTGCATGTTTAAATAAGGTGGGGGCTACAGGATTAATTAGACAAATGTAAATTTTATTATAAGATACCATGTAGCCTACTATTTATTCTAAAACCTAGCTATACTCACTCAAATATTTAACACTTAAACAAAGAAAAAACAACAGTAAGAACGCATTTGCTCAGTTTAAATATATTAAAATTAAAAATCTAGAAGTGTGATGAAATTTTAATTTTTACTTCAACCAAACCAGCTGCTGTTTCCACTTAACACCCCATTTTGATGATTATTACAAGCTCTTTTTGAATTCTTGCTCTCAACTTTTTATCTGGCTGTAACACTTCTGTTGCACAATTAATCTAGGCTGGTATATTTTAAAAGATCACAGTGGTTTGCCTCTTAAGAAAAAGGAAATTATTAGTCTGTAGATATGTGTCACTCATGTTGGAGAAGAAATTTGCCAGCTTCCCTGTGGATCTGTTTAGGCTGTTTATGTAGGTATGATGAATAGGTGCAGATCAGACATGTCTTGGTTTATGCAGCTGAGGGAATGAAGAGTGACAGGGTCACTGTTCAGGACAAGGCTCTTTTCCCCTCTCCCAGCTGTGCAGTTCCAGCCTTGCAGGATAGGTCAGCAAACCAGGGCAATGCTGAGTGGAAGGTGCCTTGGTGAACCTCTAGTCCAACTTGCCACTCAAAGAGAACTACAGCTAGCACTACAGCACACCAGCCTGTTATTGTCTAGCCAGGTCTTAACCCCAAGAGCAGAAGCTCTGCAACATTCTCTGGGTAGCTGGTTCCCATGTTTATGTTACTGTTACACCGTACTTGTGCTGCTCCTGCTGTGACTTGTCACCATTTCCCATTCTCTTCATCTTCAGTAGGTGTTGTTATTGCTCTGTTGTGATAAATGAGTTCTTGCTGACTTCTTGTGTGTTTGCTTTGTGCAGATTTTTTGACAGTGTCACTAACAAAGACAGTCCTTTGCCTCCAGCTGTGCAGCAGGGCTCCAGTCTCAGCGATGCAAAGAATGATCATCCAAAAGTGGACATCACTGATTTGATCCGGGAGTCAAATGAAGTATGTGTTCTTGTTGGGTATGTTTTCACTTAAAAACAGTGCAGCTGCACTGTACAGACTAGAGTAGAAAGTCTGTTTTGATTGGTAGAAATTGGGCAGTGGAAACTTTATAGGTTATGGGGTAGGTTTGGTTTTGTATTGTTTGGGGTTTTTTTTAACTGCCTGTAAGGTACTTGCTGGCTGTCCTGAGTGGAGTTTCCTAGGTATCTCAGGTATTGCTATCCCTTGTTCACTTTATTGGTATGACAAGCAAATGACAAAGTACAGCAGGAACAGCCCCTGCATTTAATAATTTGAGACTGCTCACTGCAGGTGGCAGTCAGTGGGAGCATGTGAAGTAACAACCCATGCAGGAAACTCTGTACTTGAGTCCACTTACAGTCCTTTAGCACTTTCTTTCAATTTACAAGTTTGATGTCTGCAGCATCTAGCTCTGCATCTCTGCATAGGGGAGGAAGTATGTCTAGCTTGTCCTTTTCTTATCCTATTTTCATGAGGCATTTTCTTTAGTGTAATTTGTATCAGGGTGTGGATTTGTATCCAGTTGTAGACAGGTTTCTACCCAGTCCCCCTGAACACTGATATGGGCATATCCTTGAACCTCAATCTCCCACTTCTAAGTATACAGCCCTGTTCCTAGGCCCTCATCCCTGTATCTGTCTCATGCCAATTTTAATCTTCAGTTGAAACTGAATTTGTTCATTGCTGGTAAGTGTCACAACCCCTGTTTTGAGAATTGCTGATATAAAGTAAGAGTCAATTTCCCACTTCCCATTTTGACTAGGTGGTTAATTTCAACACAGTTCTGTTGTGGTGAAGGGTTTTATTTTCATATCACTGTTGAAATAAAGTAAAACAAATTTCAAAATGGGGAGATTGCTGCAATGTAGAGTTGTCATTCTGCAGATAGGTCTAGTTACAGATAATGACTAAGTGAACAGAGATGTTCTTTGTGATACTGTTGCTTCGCATGGGTGTTCTTGAGATAAATGAGATGAAGGGAAAAGATATGGAACTGAATTTTAAAATGATGTTACAGTTTAATGCCTTTCTGACTCAGGCAGAAATGCAAGACTATCTTGTGCAGCTTAATCAGGTAAGAAGTCAAGTTTAACAAGTGCAGGGAAGAACATGTAACATTTTATCACATCACACTAATTCAGTGGTAGATTATATGTCTTGTTTATATTCTTACTGAGGCCATTGCACAATATCAGTGCCCAGAAGCCAGACCTGTGAATGAGTTATGATTCAGAGATGCAATTTCTCTCTGCTTCCTCCTTGTTCCAAGTCAGGAGGTAGTGGTCTTCACAAGAACACAGAAATACAATTCTGGAAGGTAACTTCACAGGTCACCCAGTTCAGCTCCTTGATCAGCATACACACAGGTTTTCCTTGAAATAGATCTAATGTTGTTAAAAGAGGATCTGCAAAAACTTGAGGTCATTGTGGGGCTTCTCTGCCCTTGTCAGAAAATATCCTAATGTCCAGTGTAGTTCCTCATGGATGCTCATAAAGAGCTATTGAGGACAGTCAGTTGCAGGTTTCTCTGCAAATCCTTGTCACTACCTGGTTGTTGCTCATCACTTACCTTTTCAACTCTGGTATTTTCTTCTTCTAAATTCCACACAATCAGTTCCTCTAACCTCTCCTCAAAGCTTATGTGTTCAGATTCTTTACGACTGTGTTGTAGTTTTTCATATCAGCACACTGCTGAAAATGGAAACAAAACACACTCTGGGAAAGCTTTTGAAAGTCCTGGCTACTTTGGTCATTGATCACTCATTTGTTCTTAAAATTTGTTATGAGAACCAATTGTGCACAGGGTGCCTGGTGATCGTGGTTGGACCTTGTCTATCTCATTGCATTGCTGAAGACTGCCAAAAATCTTACAGAAGTAAAGATGTATCCTATCTGCTGTTTCAGTTCTACTGAGACTAGACTCAGTTTCCTCGTAGGAGGAAATTAAATTGATTTGACAAGCTCTTGATAGAGACTGTTGCACTGTTGTGATTTATCTTACCTGTTTATCTTTCAATTTTAGTTGTTTCATAACTTGTTCCATGATTTTTCTGGGAATTTGTTTCTAATTTTGCCCCCTACCCCACTTTTCTTTACAGGTAAATGTATTTATTCTATTTCAATGTCAAACACCTCCCCTGTCCTTCAGAAATTCCAGAGGTAGCTAAGAACAGTTCAGAAACTACTTCAGCTCATTTTAAAGTTCACTAGACTAAACTTCGAGCCCTGACATCTTAGACTTTGCCACTCTGCAGCAGCAGTCACCATGTGATAGTGGAGCTGGATGTAGAGCTGACATGTGATACACAGTCTCCTCCTTTGTTTTCCTAGTGAGCTACTCCAGTTTCTTTTCTCCCATCACTCTTTGAAACACTTTCCCTAATTTTAAAGGTTATGCTGTTTAAGGAGAATGTTGGTGCTCTAATAAATGATTCTTTGCTCAGTTTCTGGGATTTTCCTTTGATTCCTGTATTGTATTGTACTCAGATGCAAAAAAGACTAAAATATCTGCATAAAAGTGTCCAGCAGTAGCTGATTTCATGGAATGGTGCTTTTCTTCTTAGAGGTATGGAGATATTCGATATGAGGATGTTGAGAGCATGCGCTGCAGGAACAGGCTCTGTGTGATCCAGGCATTAGAAGCTACAACCAAGCAGAATGTGGTGAGTGATTTAGAAGAACTAAACCCTTCCCACCAATAAAATTCCTTCTCTTTTGGAAAATTCTGAGAAGAGATACATTGTCCAAATATATAATTCTATATTAAAACCCTCTCATCCGTAGGGTGTCTGTTAACTGAGGTTTGGCCTGTGACATTTTCAGTCTGTGAATCACAGCATGACCTTCTGCTCTCATTACCAGTAACACCACTGCAGACAACTTCTAAAGGCTGGCATATCTCTGACACTTTGCATTGATTGGAACAGCCTGACCTATATTCCTGTCTGCTGTTGTTAAATTGTTAATGCATTCCTCTCAGAGGCATAGACCACTGTAAAATGTTCACAGTGCTACAGTAAAACAATTAATCATCTGCATTTCCACTTTGGGAAGCAATCCCAAGTGCCACTGAGGAGATTATTGTGCTGCATTCAGCAAGGGGTGTTTTTTGTCTGGGGTGTGTGTCAATGTCCAGTGGTGCCTCCATGGTGTGATAGCTCTTCAGCTGCCAGTATCCTCCTTTGAGTTGAGTCCTGAGTGAATGTGGAGGTTGCAAGGTGCTTCCTTTATTTGCCTGCTTTCTTCAAGTGGATCCTACTAGTATCAAGCAGTGCTTCTTTCTGTAGTAAATGTGGGCTGTAACAACTGATACTAAATGCTGTTGGTTGTGCTAAGATGAGAACTGTTGTATTTCATTTTTTAACATGGTACCTGGTCCTGTAGCTTACTTTATTTTAAAACGCTATGAACAATTTATTTATTTTTTTTTAATTTAAAAACTGAGGATTCAGCTTCACTGTTGAGAGCTAAAAAATAATTTTTATTTTATAAAAGAAGCTATATGCTACACCATAATACATAATTGAATTTTATCTCCTGGCTTTCATAATGTAGGCTCCATGTGTGCAAGTAATGTGACTAGCTTGAAGGTCCCTTTTTATGGAAGAAATTTCTTTCAGTCTTATAATCTTCTGATTGCTTTTGAAAAGAAGTTCTATTCTTAGTCCTAACTGTAGCATGCCAAAACCTGGAATATTCAAACAGTGTATTTTACTGCAAGGTCAAGTCTCCCACAGCTTTATTCTGCAGGCTTATTCTAAAGGTGGATGACTCATTAATTTGTTTTATCTTAATTTTGTTTCAGCTACGTGTTGTGTCCCAGGATGTAAAATTTAGTCCTAGTGATCTTGAAGAACTTTATGACTTATTCAAGGTAATGTGCCATAATCCTCACTTACCAAACATCCATCTTAATGCTTGACTGTGCTAAGGGTGTGAAACAGTTTTAAGAAACAGAAGTAAAAGCTAGATTCAACATATGTTTTTGATGTCAGCTTTAAATCAAGTTATAGAGCTAACTTTTCACAGCCCAGAAAGAGCTGCTGCTTCAGAAAATCTAACATTCTCTCTTTCCTTTGCAGAAGGAGCACTTTCTTTCCTGTTACTGGAATGTAAATAGTCCTGTCTTGCAACATCATGATGCCAGTCTGCCCTATCTTGACCAATATCGGGTTGATTGCCAGCAATTCAGGGTTCTCTGTCACCTCTTGAGCCCCTGGTCACACTGTGCAAACAGAGACTCCTTGGCCTTGTGGACATTCAGACTGATGGATGAGAACTCTGACTGCCTTATAAACTTCAAACAATTTGCCTGTGTTCTTGGTATGAGAACAACACACATTTGTGGCATGTTCATGAAGGAGCTTCATCTTGGGAGCAGTTCTGGAGGGTATCACCTTCCATATGCTATAGAGAGCCTATGGAGACTGCCCTCTGAGCTCTGGGTCAAACAGTATGGTTTTTGTCATGTAACATTACATTCAAAGACTGTTTAAATGGCAAGCCAGTTGTTCAGAATATATTTATAAGCTTGAGAGTGGGATCTACACTATTTATGTGGATGAAAAAGGCTTTAATTTGCAAGACTGTGCTCTTGTTTTCTTGCCTGGATTTATTTCACCATGATATAGCTATCATGAACCAGTATCATTAATCCCCTGAGAATAATCTCCTATTTGAGATTAAGCTGAAATACAGTTTTACCATGAAAATATCAGAAAATGAAGAAATTATATGATCTCATTGCCCAGCATGTTTGGTTGATGATAAATGCTTCCTCATACTGAGTCATCTCATACACAGATTGTGGCAAGGTGACCAGTGCCTTATATCTCTGAGGAACTGAAAGTTTCCTTGACTTATTACTTTGTTCCTTTCATCTTGTCTTCAAAGTGGTATTGTTCAGGAAACAAAAATTTAAGGGGAAACACTGAAAAGACATTAGCATATATTTCTTTGGTGCTGTGGTTTTATTTTAGTAAAATCATAGCCTTTTTCAGTGGCTTTCCTTCATGAAGGCAAAGCCCAGGCTATATTGCTTTTCTTAAGCTTCATGTCTAATTATATTCCACATAAAGTAGGATACATGTCCAGTTCCAACCTCCCTGGGTTGTATTTGTTTAGGTTAAGGGGGTGTTCTGAAGTTTGGTCCAGTTGAAAAATACTTTCTTGCCTCTTTCCTCTAACAGATACCATGTATAATGGAAGTTTCACTGACAAACTCAAGCTTCTTTTTAAGTTGCACATCCCTCCAGGTAAGTGAGAGGCAGTGGCCTCTGAACTGTATTTCCTGTTGTCACCAGTCCTGGCTACAGTCCAGGTCTGATAGCTGTGATACAGGGATGTGTTCTGTGGGGAGGACTCTAATCTGCTCTAATGCCATTTCTTTTCATTGGGTCCATTTGTCTCTATGAATTTGCTTTTTATTATTGCTTTGGTAATGCTTGGGAGCCCCAGAAACTATTTATTTATTTATTTATTGCAGCTTTTACTGAAGTAGAATCTCTAAGTCCTTCCAAGGGTGGTGATCTTTCAAAAGAAGAATTGATCCACTTCAGCCAACTCAGTGGTAAGTGCCAGAGTGTGAGGAATGTTAGAGGGAATCGATTGTCTGAAAGATGGTGAAAAATGGGGAGCTCTCATCTGAAAACTGCAAAATCCAGTAAATCATTTCACTGTCACCAAGAATCCTCTGCAAAGATTGTCTCTGGATAGTTACATTTTGATCAAGTAGTGCAAAATTTGTGGATAGCCAGTGTGAGGATTGAATCCAAAGCCTATGGATGTTTACAGGGAAATAGGGGAGTGTATTTGGCCATCCGTTTTCAGTGTAGTAGGCAACCTGTTGCAGTGGTTGTTGAAGTGATGGCCATTTCACTTTGGCATTCAAGACATAAAGGGATGATATTTCTTACCTCAAGAGATAAAATATCCATATCAATAATTATCTTGGGCACATAACCCAGTGTTTCAAAATCCTCTGCTTCTGTTTTAAACCAAGGAAGCTGAAAAAAAAATTGTGGGCTCTAATTTTATGGTTATGATAAAATACTCTGTTTGGAAAGCTGTGTGGTTTGACTTCCTTGGAGACAGATCCTTCTTGTTTTTTAAAAACTACCCAGAATCCTTATCTGTAATGTATGGGTACAGTTCTCACCACTTCAAAGCAAGAACTTCATTGTTCTCACCAAGAACATTGTTAAGGTTATTTGCTTAATACAGATGTTTGCACTTTCATTTGCCATCTGCAGCCTCATGGTGACTTCTGTTTCTATAGATAGTCTATAAATCTTACCATAAGGTTTCTTCTTGGCCTCATCTGTGTTGAGTCATGTGGTTGAGACACGTCAGTGAGGGTCTTGCTCCTTAAGGAAGGAAGTTTTGATAAAAAGAAATATAAAATTTGTCCTCCTTTCTTGAATAATTAACTTTCTCCTTTTTCTCTTCCTAACCTGTAGTATCCTATGTTGGTGATAGTCTTGAAAGTGATTCTTTGAAGAACAGCCCAGAAAGAGGTAAAGAATCCTGGAGACATGCTTAGTAGTTGTGTCATTTGGAGTAGAGCTGGCAAAGTGTGTGGTGACAAAGTATACTGAATAACATCATCTGTAGTGTAGTGCTAACATTATATCCACTTTTATAAATAGAGTCCTGGGAGTGGGGAGGGCAATTTAAATTCTGACCCTGGATCCTTGGCCCCACCACTCTGTTGAGAAGGAATAACATTGAGGATGCCAGTTCTTTTTCTCATGGGAAACCTAGTTCTTGTTTGTTCACTTGGGGTTTTTTTTTACTTTTTTTTTTTTCTTTTCTTTTCTTTTTGTCAAGTAGGGAAGGGAAAGGTTGATATTCAGGCATATCTGAGGCAATGGCAAGATGAACTCCTTAAAAAGGAAGAAAACATTAAGGATTTGCCAAGAATGAATCAGGTAAACTGTCTTATTAAAATCTATTTTTGACTGCTGTTAAGTCCTATTAATAGCTTTCTAAAGGATTTGTAGGTTCCCTTAATTTTCAGACCTTCACATTAATCTTTAGATTGTGGTTTTGGTTTTTATCAAACTGTTGTAACTGTAAACTTGTGAAGAGAGAGCCCTTCAGACACACTTAGGTTTACCAGGGCTGGTCCAAGCCCATAATGTCATTAGAGCAGCAGGCACTGGACTGAAATCACAACGTGTAGTGAGACAGGGTGGTTGTGTTGCTGTTCTCTGAACAGTCTCTCCTCTGTATCTCTCTGTAGTCTCAGTTCATCCAGTTCTCAAAAACTCTGTACAATCTGTTCCATGGGGATCCTGAGGAGGAACTGCTGTACAGGGCTATAGCTGTGGTTACCACCCTCCTGCTGAAAATGGAAGAAGCTGGGAGAAGACTGCAGCTTCCCACCTCACCCAGCAAAAGTCCAGTGGCTGTGATGGAGGTGCCTGCTGGAATCCCCAGAGAAGGGCAGGAGGAAAGCAGCTCTGAGCAGACTGAAGGCAGCAGAGCACAGAGTTTGAGAGGGACCCACGAATGGTCTTTTGCCTTTGAACAGATTTTGGCCTCCTTGCTAAATGAACCAGCCTTTGTGAGGTTTTTTGAGAAGCCTCATGACATAAAAGTTAAAATAGAGAGTGCTAAAAATTTACAACTTAAAGCAAGAATCAGAATGTAGTTATTTTCTCTGCCTTTGAGTTAACCACATAAAGTGCTTACAAATGAAGGCTGTTACCGTGGAAATTCAGTTCAGTGTGTACATAGGGAATGGCATTTGAAGAGTTAGCTTCCTATCAGATTACTTGTATGAAATGTAAATAAAAATAGTTTGAAGCACGATCACTTTCTTGGATTGTTCATAAGTTTCATTAAAAAAAAAAAGACTGAATGATAAACTTTCTTTACCATGTTATTAAAATAGGCAACATTGCTCAGAAATACTGGACGTGACCTACTGCAAGGCAGTCTGAATGCCAGCAGGTAACATGTGTGGTCTCCAGGCTCATTTCAATTACTGTGATACAAGGAATGACTTCCAGGCATTTTCACTTAAAAGGAGTATTGACAGCTTGGAGGTTGTCTTCCAGGTTAGTTTAATTAGTTATTTCCAAACTTACATGTCAGCTGGGATCAAAGCAGGGTGAAGACTAAGAATAGAGGCTATGGTAGGCACAAGAAGATGAGAAGAAATTGCCCTGCTCTCAATCCCTGTGCTTTGGTGTTAGCAATGGCCCTGGACTCCTGCAGCTTTCAGGGCTTTATCAGCAGTTTGCAGACTGCATTCTCCCAGCCCAGGTCTCAGATTTTGCAACAACCAACCAGGTTCCTGCTTTTCTAGCTCAGCTGGGATATGAGTTCTCTTTCCCATTTTCCCCAAGGAAATCCTCTGGAATCTGACTTGAAATTTTTAATATATAAAAAATGATACAGTAAAGATCCTGTGGAGGCAAACTCTGCCAGGATTAATACTGATAAATATTGGCCTTGAACCTTTGGTAGCTGGAGCTAGAATGGGTTTAGAGAAAGAGGGGAAGAGCTTATGTTTTTAACATCAACAGCAAAGTAAACTGGAACTCTGCTAAATGGCCTTTCCAAAGTCTGTATGACAATCTTTCTCTGCAGAGCAGTGTTATTTTTATATTGTGCATGATTTTTATACTGAAGTAGAATGGGGGTGGCATCATTCATTTTTGGCCTTTTTTGCAATACTAATATGAATGAAGAATAAATGGAATTCTGAACTGTGTTACAAGCACATAATTGCAGCTGGTGTTAAAGTTCCCATTCTGCTTCTACAGGATAGTTTAGATCAGGAGCAATGAATTTATTAATTTCTTCTTCCTTCCCCCATACTCTCAGGTATTAATGTAAAATAAAGTTTTACTGAATGAACAGTAACTTCAAAAACTTCATCATACATGTGAGAAATGAGGAAGCTTTTTCTCAGAAGCTTTCACACACTAGTTACACTTGATAAAATATAATAATGATTTATATTTTTATGTCTAAAATATAAAATCTAATTCTAATCTAATCTATTCATATGGGTATGTTTCTGAGGAAAAGTAGGGAAACACTGTGTTACTTTTAAAATGTATTTACTAATTTCCTAAGGTAGTTTTAGAAATAACAAGCAGGTGATGTTGTGTTGTTCTAGTCCAGGACATAGTCAGATAAGGTTTGCTCAGTGAATAATTCTGCTGCAAATAACTGTGCTGAAGTTAATGGAGCCCCATGAAAATAGATGCAGCTGCTCATCCAAGAAGCTTTTGTAGGTTAATGACAGATTTTGTTAATTTCAATAAGTAGTCAAAGTTATGAGCTATTTACCAAGCAAGGTAGCACAGAGATATGAAAGTCATAAAACTCAGTGACATTTTTGTGTTTGAGAGCCAAGATGCTAAGATCTAAATACAGAAAACTCTACTGAAGGAATCTGCAAGACAGCCTTGTGACATTACTTGGTATGGTTATACAAAACAGAGCACCTTAAAAATACCATTTTCTGTTAGTGTAAATCCAAGAGTGTAGAGCTGTTTCCAGCTATGTAGTAGCTCCTGTCAGCTATCATAGCTTGTGCAGAGAATGCCAGCATATACATATATTTATATATATATAAATTTAAGGTGAGAATTTAGGACAGAGTAATGCTAAATGTTGTTGACTGCATGGATTTTCTGTTCAACTTGTTTCTGTTTTTTCCTCAAAAAGGGTAATGTGCCCCAAAAGGGGAATGATTTAAAATTCCTGTGACACACCTGCAGGCTGATCCAAGCAGAGTGGCCAGGCACCAGCCTTGGCAGGATGGAGAGTGGAGCATGGTCACTCCCAGCAGGCTGGCAGCACTCCTCCAACTGCAGGGTCTTGTTTGGGAGTCTGTGGATCATGGGCTGAGCCTTAGGGAGATGTGGATGGAGCAACTGCCAAGGAGCAGAGGTGATTGCTGGGCTTCTGCCACACACTGAGAAACACACATCCTTTGCTTGTGGCAGAGTAATTCTGGAGGTTCTGTCTTCCCTTTCCTTGTGGGGACAGGCTGGCCAACAGCTCAATGCAGAGATAGTTGGGCTTGGGGCAGCTGGAGTAACAGAAGCTCTTTCTCTCTTCAGTTCTAAAGGGCTGGAGATCCCCACACCATGCAGCTTTTTTGGGCGTGTCTTGGTGATGCAAAAATAAACCCAGACTCACCTCATATTGCCTGATGAGGATGTTGTGGGTGAGCAAACTTCTGCTGCAGCAGGGCAGCTGCCACATGTACCTGGGGATTAAGCAGAAGTTCAGGCAAGAAGTCTGGTGGTTGCAGGGTGTCTGACCCAGGATTACTCAGCTACTTCCCAAGGGGGGACTTTCCATTTAAATTATAACTTGGCGGTGTTGAGAAAAGTTTTTTGAACTTTGGGGCTGTTCATTCACAAACAGGAAGCAGTGTGGTTAAGTGAGTACTGATGTGTCATTTCACATATCTAAGTTATGGTGTGGTGGTTTTTTTTTTTCCTGTAACATTTTTCATGAAGTTATCAGTCTTTTTTTTTTTTTTTTTTGGTTCAGTCACAGGAAGCAAATGAATGTGCCTCATTTGGAGGGATGGAGATAGGACAGATTGCTATAACTAGTGAGGCTGTTCATACAGTTTTAAACTTGTGCTACCTGCTGCAATGTCACTGCTGTGACTTGGCCACTATGTCATGGTTGTTTACCCTGAAACATTCCCAGTGGCTCTTTGTCTGCACTGCACAGACCTGTGTAGGGGATACTCTCAGTAATTGTTAGCTTGGGGGGGGTTGGCAAAGCTGCTGTGTCCTCCCAGTCCTTGTGCTGCTGTGGGAGTTTGTCACCAGTGCCTCTGCTCCAGGTGAGGGGGGCAGCCCTGAGCACCTGGCTGCTGGAGTTCAGGGCTTGAATGCACCAGGTGAGGGAATAGCTCAGCTGATAGTTAACAAAATGTATAAGCCCTTTCCACCATGTTGGAGAACTGCTGGTAATTCAACAGGTAGCATTTCCCAGGACATGGAAATGGGTGCTGGCACATGATTCATAAAAAAACCCCTTCATTCCTAAACCAAGCCACTTGTTATCACTCTAATGGTTAGATTATAATGTATTTTGAGAAGAGTTTGCTACTACAGTGTCTAAGAAATAGCTGTGTGTTGATTGTACTTGTTTCTCATCCACCATTCAAGGTGCTTGATTGCAATTGCAGGTGTTATGTATACTAAAACAGAAATATTCCAGTTTGTTTCCAGAAAAACAGGCTACTGTGTCTTTTTTGCTACAGCTTTGTCACTTTACCAAGAAGGCAACACCTTTGTGTTCGCAGGTTGGCTTTTTATACAATGTATTGTATGCAGAAGTACTGTAAGAAAAATGGGGTGCTAAATAAAAATTCGTTTCACTTAAGGAAAAAAAATATCTTTGTTTGAGGCACTATTATTCCTCACGGTGAATGTTTCACAAGTTTCTTCAAGAGCACTGATCACATTGAAGCCATGTTTTGTCAGTGCTTTCCATAGGAAGCACCAAGCCAAAACCCATGCTAGGATGCCAACCTCCCCAGAAGTGGAGGAAAAATCAAGAGGATTTTGAAGCCTGGGACTAGTTTAGCCTTGACCAAACAGCCTGAGTTCACTTCATTGCTGAGCTGGCCCAGGAAGAGCACCCTTACTTGTTTCTTGCTTCCCAGTGAAACAATTTACAGCATGCTGAGATGTCTAACACTGACCTTGATGCCTTCTTCTTTCTGATTTATGAGTTACCCCTAAATACTCCTGGCACTGGTCAGGGGAATCCCAGTCTTCATCTTGAGCCCCATCCTTTCAGCTGGTCATACCCAGGCACACATCCTGGCTGATGCTCCTGTGCCTCCTGGAGAGCAAGGAGCAGATTCTGATCCCAATGGACATGGATCACCCAGGGAATAAAAACAGCACCTATTGTGTAAGAGAACTTACAAGTATTTTATTTTATTTTATTTTTAATTTTTTTTGCTTGTTTGTGTTGGTTTTTTTTTTTTTTGTAAAATACTATGTACAATCTCTTTAAAGCTCATCGAAATACACAGCTCCAATTCAATGGAGCTGTGCAGGGACATAGATTCAAGACAAGAATAAAATCTTTACTGTTCATCTTCATAAGACACTTCCTTTTTCCCATTACAAAATACTTTTAAGAATAGTAACATTTAAAAATCAATCTATATTCAACATCATATAAAATAAACCAAGATTTATACTCAATGCTATTTCTTTTAACATGGAATTTTTACAGTATATACAGTAACTTTTCACTGTGTTTGTCAAACCAGCCTGATTATACCCATCAGGCTTTTTAGCTTATATGTACAAATATGCTAAAAGTGCAAGACTTTATTAATTAAAGCTGCCTGTGTTTTCAGAGGTCTGATATTGTGTGGTCTATATCTATATATGTTTATATACATATATATATGTATATTTAAAATACATATATCTGTATATATATATATAGCCAGAGAGATAGCATATAGGATATAGGTGCTTGTGTACTAGAAAGCTGCAGAATATTAATGACTAAGAGGTTAACACCAACACTGGAGCCCAACCCCAATGCAGGTGACATCAGTCACCTTCCTGCCCTCTGCTTGTTACCAATAAGACACTAAGCACCTGGGAGGGTGTAAACCAAAGCTATGAGCAACCCTCAATTCCACACGGAGCCTAAAAACACAGGTCATAGCTAACACCGAGGTAAACAAATACAAATGAACCTGAATAAAGAGCTTTATTTATTTATATATATATATGCATATATATACATATATACATGTATATATATATATTTCGGGTTTGAGAGTGAGTGATAATAAAAGGCAAAAATCCCACTGGCCATCACTCAGTCTTCCCCCAGCTTGGAGGCAGAATGAGCAGGGGCCAAGCAAGCCCCAAGAAGTGGCTGTGGGACTTTGTCCTTTGATGCATGCCTGGAAAACAGGGCTGTCCCCATGGGTACAGTGCTGGGGTCTGTGCAGCCCCCCCTGTCCCTTCCCCTTCTACCAGTGGATAGGAGTGGGCATGGGGGATAAAGGGTGGGGGGCACACAATAAAGTGCATTTTAGGTCTCTTGTTTTAGCAAGGCCAATCTCATATGTAAACATCCTTGCACCCCTCCTCTCTGAGAGAGGCTGTGAGCAGGGGCAGTGGTGCCACCACCCCAAGCCCTCCCTGTCTGTGCAGCCCAGAGCTGCCAGCAGAAGGGCTGTGTCCATGGACACAGCACATCCCACTATCCAGCACATCCCACTGCCCACCCCCCCAACCCTTCCCTGTAGTGAAATGAGGCAATGAGGCAACCAGGTGCCACTAATTACCAGGTAGTGGGCATGAGCTTGTGTTAAGCCCACCTGTGCCTGATTAGGGTGGGCCCCCACTGTGCATGAGCAGGATTAGGGGGCCAATAAAAGGTGAGGCCTGAAGCACAGGCTCAGCTCAGTCCTGAGCAAGCTGGCGGAGAGGTTAGTGGAATCTGGAGCAGTAGCACTGAGCCAGGCTAACCAATCCTGAGAGCTACCAACTCAGAGCACTGTTTGTGCACTTCTGCTGGAACACCTGTTGGACCTTGGAGCACCATGCCCTAAGAGAGGTTCGTGTTGCAACGTCTGGTGGAGAATGTGATAATAGACCTCGGTCAAGCCCCTGCTCAGACAAATCAGAAGAAAGGGAGCCAGTTCAGTGTAAACTAACGTTAGCAGAAAACCCAAGGAGTCAGGTAAGAAGATCTACTACCCTCCTTCTCTATTACTGATTCACCAAGAAAAAGGAAAAGATGGGACTGTCATCAAGTACTCCCCACTAATAAGAAGCCGATGACATGGGCGAAGGAGCAAGAAATCTCCTCCTCCTTGTCCGCTGCGGCTGTGTGGGAACTTTGGCAGGAGGTCAGTGACGTGTTAGGAAGCCTCCATTCCCAAGAAATGAACAAGAACATAACTGGATTAGAAGGTACATGGGGGGTGGTAATCAGTGCCCTGAAAGAAATATAAGCCGAGGCGGAAGCTGCTGCCACCACCATTGCAGCGCTTACGCCAAATGTTGGCATTGGTACTGCAGCACCAGCACCAGAGGCAGGATCTGGTGTTGTCCCCACAGCACCTCCGCTACCCCCTCCTCCTCCTGAGGGTTGTCAAACCCGGAAGGCATTCTTAGGATTGAGGGGCAACGGCCTTGCCATCAAGGGCATGACAGGAAAATCTCATCATTCTATAGCTGAGTTTCTATCAGACATCAGGCCAGAGGAAGAAGAAGCACCTGCTCTGAGCACCGAAAGGAATGCTCAAAGAATGTGAAGATGGCAACAGCTCATGCCCACTACCTGGTAATTGGTGGCACCTGGTTGCCTCATTTCACTATACTTCCCAAGCCTCTTCCCAACCCTCTTTTGTAGAACTTGCTTTCAAAGCCACAACAATGCCAAGAATCTCCCTCCTTGCAGAGCCCTGCTAGAAAACCACCCCCACTCACCTTCCCAAGCCCCTGCCCCCAACCACCAGCACCTCAAAAGATACCTTTGACTGGCATGTACCACATCTGGGCTTGTGACACTGCAGAAAAGCCATGGTGGTGTGCTGGGGCAATGCAGGTTTAATGGGCAGGACAGGGCAATGCAGAGCCTTTCCCTCCTACCAGTCACACCGAGCCACAGCAGTGGCTCCTGGCCATACATTTGTGTCTTCGCTTCCCCACTAACATTATGTGCCAAGGTTAGGGGAAAACAAAACAAACAAACAACAACTCAACTCCACAAACAATCCCCACAAATACAGAACCCCCTCCTGCCCCAACAGCATGAGCAGCACTAATGTTTGGAATTGGGAGACCCTGAAGAAATAGTGCTTTAAAAAAAAACCAAAAAAACAAATTAAAAACATTATTTTCTACCTCCAAGGCTCCATGCTTGTGCCCTTTTGCTGTGACACAAACCACCTGGGGCAGGAAAGACCCCGTGCTCTGCTCTGCATGTGGAAGCTGAAAGCAGAAGGGTTGAGGCTGTTACCATCATTTCAGGTGCTCCACCTTACACTGCCAGCAGTGAGGTGGCCCTGGCCACAGCTCTGAGTTTATTTGTAGGTGACTGAAATGGAGGGGCCAGGTCAGGCTGTGCCCAAGAGCATCAGCTGAGCTGTGTGCTGCCCAGGCTGGTCCCAGCCAGGAGCACCAGCCCTGATGTTCCCAGGGGAAGGGCTGCTAGGCACCCCCTCGGTCTGTGCAATGGCCCGAAACGATGGCTGTGGCCTGGAGGCTGCAGCTCCTCTCTGCCTGCTCTGCAGTTTGTCACTGCTGGCATCCCTGGGAGCTGTGTGCCCAAACACCCAGCCAGAGCTCACCTGTGGAGGTGCCAAAGGAGAGACCCACTGGAAAGCAGGGGACTCACACAGCTTTTGTTCACCCCTGCCCTGGCCCAAACTCCAGAGCAGCCCAGTGCCCTGCACCAGCCCCAGGAGAGCTCCTGACTTCTGTGGATGCATCTGCTCCAGCAGCCTGTCCCCCAACAACAACCTATGGGCACCACAGCACATCCAAACCCTGCTCCTTTCCCTGGGAAAGCCCCAGAAGGTGGAAAACAGCCCCGTGTGCCACAGGGGAGCCATGCTCTGCCCTGCCAGGCAGCAGGAAAGCTGCAGCCAAAACAGTGTCTGGGACAGACCTATTATAGTCCCATTTCATTCCTGAGCTCTCCAGGGAATGGGGCTGCTGCAGTCTGTCTCCATCAGCCTAAAAACAGTCAGGTTTTTCTGTCCCTGTGCTGCTGCCTCACCCCTAACCTAAGTAAATCCTCCCAGCACAGAAAACGTGTGTGGCTGGTGGGGAAAAGTGGGCTAGCAGCTATAGACATCTACAGCAATAGTTATCTCTGGCTATAGATATATGCACAAGTAGCTATACCTATTTTTTTTTCCATGCTAACCTTCCTACTTCTCCCCTTTCTTTGAAGCACAAAGCTGCTCAGAATTGCTCGTGGCAAAGGCTGCTCCATCAGTAAGCAGCAGTGTCCAGCTGTTGAGGTGGTGCAAAGAGCCAAGAAAGCAACTTGCACAAGGAAAAAAAGCAAAAAATAAAATGCCAAAAAAAAAAAAAGAAAACAAAAAAGAAAAAAAAAAAGGCAAAAAAAAGCTTTGCTTGGACTCACCAAAGGTTATGAATTAACCCTTCCCTAAACCTTGCTCTGACTGCCAGATGAGGTTTGCTGCTGGATGGACGTGGTCCTAATAAACCAATTGCTTGCAAAGCTTACAGCAATGGCCTAACCCATCTCTTGTGTTTGGGCTCTTACAGTGCCCAAAGTTAGTAATCAGCTACTAATTCCTCACAAAAATGTACAGTTTCATTTTTCCTTTGGAAAGACACAAACAGTAGGGACACTTAACTATACACCCACTGAGGAATAAACTGGTTGTTTCAATTCATAAATATAAACATATAGTTAAAAAGTGACAATTTACAAAAATACAATTTATTGCTGACCCTCGGGGCTTGAAACATCACTTGTGTCCTTGTGAGCATACCTTTTAAGTTTGCTAAATAGAAACATGACCTAGCAAAACCACAAAGTTTGCCGTCATATGCTTGTTTGTTTTCATGATAGAAAGATACACAACTACATCACTTGAAACAAAACAACCAGAAAAAGGAGTAAGGATTCTTTGTAACCTGAAAAATATTTGGCTACAGGAGTAAAAACCATATAAATTTATCTGTACTTGTTAACCCAAATTAAACACGACAAATATCTTACTAGCTGCGATGTGAGCTGGTATAACAACAGTAAGAAATTCAGGCAAAAGTGGTGTTATGTAGATTAGCAGCATTATCCAATCTCCTGGAAAACAAAAAAATTGTGGGACTGAGGTATAGAAAAAAGGAAAAAAAAAAAAATCCACGATGGACCTACGACAGCACAACGAGTTATGTACATGGTGTCCAGTGGCCCGGTACAGTCTGTGTCCATGTTCAAAATGCTGGGCTTAAATTCACAGTGACTTTCAGCATTGAAGTCCTGAATGGAAAAGAGGTGGGTTTGTTTTTTATTTTCTCCTTTGCAAAGCAATCTTCATGGTGACCTGATCAATAACCTCCCTGCAGCCAGAAAGCCATCACCTTCTGGTCCTACCACGGTGCCAGGCAAGGGCATGTGCAGCTGCCGGAGCTGCCTCAGGGACTGACTGCATGGAAATCCCAACAGATTGCATGGAAATCCCAACAGATGAGGTGTCCCCAGAGCCACCTGCCCCTGGGGGGACCATCCCTCCAGCTGCCATCTGCCCCGAGGGGCCCGACCTCACCCATCCTGTGCTTCGATGGTGTGGTCCTCTCCCCTGCCCCTGGCCGGGGCGCCGAGCGGCTCAGCCAAGCTGGTCCCTGCTTCCCAGAGCTGCTGATGGATGCTCCTCAGGGCAGCTGCATCTCGGGCAGGTCGGGCAGGTTGCAGGCCTGGCCCTGCCCATGGTGGCTCTGCTGCTGCGGGTGGAGGAAGTAGCTGAGGGGGTTCTGCTGCTGGGTGGGGGGTGGCTGGAAAATGCGCTGTGTTGGACCCCCAGGCGCTGGCTCAGAACCTTGCATCTGTTGGGAGACACAAATGCAACGAGTCAGACCTGCCCTGCTGATCATCTGCTCCTTCTCCTGCTGTAGGGCTGATGCTCGGGCTCCTGCCCAGGAGTGCAAGTGCCAAGTCCTAAAGGTAATTTCTACCCACTGGGGGTGCCAGTTGTGGACAAGCAGCTTGGGATGCTATCGGCAAGACTAACAGTTCCTGGGGAGGAGTACAGAGGAGAAGCAGGATCCACCCAGCCTACCAGCCCCATGGGGAGCCCAGCAGTCATGGAGACCTTCAAAAACTACCTGGGCTCAAGGCAAAAGCTCCAGAACATGTAACTTCCATCATCCATGGAAAGGAGCCTCAGGCAACCAATGCTATAGAGCTACCTTGTACACATACCATTCCATAGCTGGTACCCCCAAAAACTGGACTTGCTGGTTCAGTGCTTATTGAAGATGCTGAGGCAAAGCCTGGTATTATGTTGCCCTGGAACTATTTATCTCCTCCAGCATCATCATTCTGCTCTCCATACTTGAGAGCAGTCCTCAGGACTAGTCCTCAGTCCTCAGGACCTGAGTGCAGCTCATGTGCAACACATACCCATAGTGGGGACAGCTCACGCTCCCATTTGCTGACAACAATTAATTTCTTACTCCAAGTCCAGCAACTTTCAGCTGTACCTTCTCCTTCTGCTTTGTCTTCTACCTGGAGGACCTTAACCTACCTCTGCCAACCAGGCAAGTTTTAGAGAATAAAACTAACTAATCATTAGTTTCAACAGCCTCTCGCCTTGGCAGTGTCACTGGTTTGGCATGCATTGATGAAGCTGTGCTCTGAAAACCCAAAATGACCTTCTCCAGTGATTTGTCCTGTGAAACACCCATTTTTTAAAATTGGTGATGGCAGCTGAGAACAAAAACTTGCTGTGCTGAGATTTCACAGCATTAGGCATGACTTCAAAAGGCCTTGTCCCTTATCATGTCTCATATCTACACTAAGATTCCCAACAGAGCTCCCCTGCGTGACAAGCTGTGTTTGAAGAACTGGATATTTCTTCTGGACACTAAGTGATAACTGAGTTGATTGGAAAATTTGGACTTGAATGGGTCCAGAGCCAGCCTGGAAAGTGTAGATACAATGGGAATGGAGAACTAGTGAGGCCCTGGTCAAGTTTCATTAGCCAGGTAAGCCCCATTTCTTTACAAAAAACAACCCAACCCCAAAGCCACTCTTGTGCATCCACACATGTTCCAGCTCCATTACCTGAAGGTAGAGACGGTGCTGCTGAACCTGTTGCTGTGTCCACTGGTGGAGAGGAACAGGGGTGTTTGCCTGGTGGGATGTGAAGCTGGTGTGTGGGATCATCAGGGATGGGGAGAAAGCGGGCGATGGGGCTGGCGGTCGGATGGTGCTACAGGTGATTGGTTGCATCTGTATTGGGGGAGGCAAGATCTGCTGTTCTGCAACAAATCTGCCACGAGGAGGAAAACAAGGTGTGAGAACCCAAACCCAGACCCACCACCAGCACAGGCCCTGGGGAGCTCAAGTGCTGCAGGAACCAGACTGGAGCAGGGTTTTCCAAACCATGGAGAACCTGGCAAAAGTGGGCCCCAGATTTCCCCTCCCCATCAAGCAGGTACTGGAACTGCTGACAATTAAGGGTTTTAAGGCTGTACATCTCCTCCATGACTTCATTAGGCATTTTAAGCCTTGCAAAACCCAGAAAAAGGTGTAAAAATATTTTTCAAAGCATTTAGTTATCATAAATTTCCCTTTTTCTCCTGATCAGATGAGCTTTTTTTTTTAAAGATTGAGACTGCTCATGTTTGTGTGAACATGCATACGTTTTTCAAAGTAATTGGCTGTTAGTGCCCTTCTAAAACACTGCATGAAAACAAGGGCCAATAAAGACTCACTTTCCTTGCTGCCTGCTGGCACTGCTCTGTGTGGACTGGCTGCTGCTGTTGGCAGTGGGCATCATGGCTTGGATAGACTGATCCAAGAGCATCCTGGGGTGGAGGGAAAACAAGGGTGGTCAGGTAAGGGAGAGGTCCAAACTCCTGACTGCCAGTCTCTAAAAGCAAATCCTTGAAAATCCTCCCTGAATGTATGCAAACCATCACCATGAAATAACCCTAATAGGATGCTTTTTATCTCCTTGTCTAATGCACTTGCAAATATGAGCTGAAACTTGCTACACCTTTCATGTAAGAAATATGTTTTATAGATGGTGAGCCCTCTGGGCTGTATCTTCCTTACACAATGTTTGAGAATGGCTGGATCCTGGAGGCAGGGTCTGCAAGGTGACTTTCTGAAAGGTGGCTGAAGAGTTTGGGGCAGTTGTGTATGTTTTATAAAAGGTTTCCAGCTTTGTATAAAACAAAAATGGCTTTTCCATGGCACGTGTCTTGGCTGGAGAAAAGACACTCCAGAGCTTCAGAGAAAGCAGACACAGGTTTGGGAAAGGCTGTCCCTGCTGGATTGCTTTCCTGTTCACTCCCTGTGACAGCAGCTGGTGTTCAAAGGTTATCAAGCTGTATGGACAATTTAGGGATCTATTGAGAGAGAAGAACTTCAGGCCCTGCAGGGTACAGCAGTGTGCTCAGTGTCCTCCTTGCACACACACTGAGCTCCCCTCTAACCCACATCTAACATCCCTACATCCTTGCTGTGGCACCCATGGACCTTCACCCCCCCTGAGCCCAGCCATGCCTTCCCTCCTTGCTGCCCTGAGCTTGCTGCTTTCCATCCCTGCCATCAGGATGGTCCCAGCAGGGCATGTTCCTACCTGAGGCTCCTGTCCTGGCTGTAGTCAGTCTGTGGTTGCCTTTCAGTGCCATCCATTGGTACCTGTGCAGCCACTGCAATGGGATGTGCTTGTGAAAACACCATGGGGTTGTTGTAGAGGGGCACTGAAATGCTTGTCTGCCCAGGCAGGCAGGTTTGCTGGGCTTGGTTTCCTTTCATTAGGTGCTGCTGCTGCTGCTGCTGCTGCTGCTGCTGCTGCACCTGAAATAAAATCATAGGTACCCACATAAGTTTTTAAGCTCCCTAACAAAATAACTGTTTCCAGGATGCAGGTGGTAAAAGGAGAAGGAACAGTAGGGTATTCTCCCTGAACAGTAGGGTATTCTCCCTGAACACAGCAGCAGGAACAGTGAATCTGTTCAGCACAACTGACCCATTTGCATTTATTGCCCCTACAGGGCAGGCACTGGGTCCCCAGTAGCATGAGCAGGCAGGTTCTTGAGAAACCAAAGTTAAGGGTACTCAAGGCTCAAGGGAGAAGGGAGCAGCATAAGAGGGGAGTGCAAATCTGAAGACTGCAGTGAAAGTGTTTCATCCTTCCTTTAAAGCAACACTTTTGGTCTTTTTTCTTTTGGACATCTCAGTTCTTTCCCAAGGAGACAATCTAGAAATACTGGAGAAGAGAAGGCTCTGGGGAGACCTTGTGGCCTTTCAGTACTTAGAGGGCCTTTAAGAAAGATGGGGAAGCTTTTTAGCAGGACCTGTAGTGATAGGAGTAATGGCTTTAAACTAAAAAAGAGCAGATTTAGACAAGCTGTCAGGAAGAAATATTTTATCATGAGGGTGGTAAAAGACTGGAACAGGTTGCCCAGAATGGTGATGGAAGCCCCATCCCTGGAAA
The DNA here is from genome assembly GCF_003957555.1 of Calypte anna. NCBI lineage: Eukaryota > Metazoa > Chordata > Aves > Apodiformes > Trochilidae > Calypte > Calypte anna. The sequence goes on along the minus strand of NC_044247.1, from coordinate 11,745,736 downwards.
CATTGAAAGTCAGGTTGGAAGGGGATCTGAGCAACGTGATCCAGTTGGAGATGTCCCTGCTCACTGCAAGGGTGTTGGAATAGATGACCTTTAGAGGTCCCTCCCAACCTGACCATTACATGGTTCTGGGATAGTGGATTTAGGTCTAGTAATGACAAACTTGTTTGTCAAAGCTGCCTTCCATGACTTCTCCAGCAAAAGAAAATTAATCTTTTAAAATTATCCCTATTTCCATGTGTTATGAAGTCACAAGTCTTGCTGGCTACAAATGTTGCAGTCACAAATAGAAGCAAATGAGAGCCCAGACCTCCCACTGGTTTCCTCTCTGGTCACCAGGCCAGCTCCAGCAGTCCCCAGGGTTTAATGCTTTCAGGCTACCTGGCTTTTCTTTTTACAGGTAAATGTATCAACAGCAGCTGCCTCTTGACACAAGAGTATGGAGTAAAACCAGCACTGAGGAGATGCGTGGGACCATGGGGAGGGGGCACCCAATAGTTGGGAACCAGGAAAGGAGACAACAAAGACACCAAAGCAGCCAGTGACCTGGGCAGCTGTGCTGCAGGGGTCCCTGAGGAACTGGCGTGGTGCTGGCAGGTGGGTGCTGCAGCAGTGCTTTGTCCCCATAAGGCCTTCCTGTTGTGACTTCTTGGCTGCTGTCTGCCTGGGGGTTCCCACTGCTGGTGGTGGTGGCCTCCTGGGGTTCGGGTGCTGCAGGTTGTTAAAGACAACAGGGATCGGCTGCTGCATCAGCATCTTTAAATAAAAGAGATACATGAGTTGTTGGCAGCTCATACAGCAGTTGTGCTGCCTGGGAGATCCCATCTCCAGCTCCCAGGCTGTCTGTCGACGTATAATACTCTGGTAGTAACATCTCTCAACCCAGGGGCAAAGTGAACTGTGAATACGAGCAAATTGAATATTATCTTGTGACCAAATATTTATTCAGAGCCATGACTGTTCCAGCTCCATTGTGCCTGCTGCATTTTGCAGGAATGGCACAAACCAGCCACCAAACTGCCAGCCTTTTTGTGCAGGGGAGACTTTGAATTAGCTTGGCACCTTTTTTTCTAAATCATGAAAATTCCTGATTCAACAAGTTTTATGAGGACCAGCTGAAGGAACTGTTTTTTTTTTAACCTGGAGAATAGGAGGCTGGGGGGAGACTTTATCACTCCCCACAACTACCTGAAAGGAGGTTGTAGTGAGGTGGGTGTTGGTTTCTTCTCCCAAGTGACAAACAACAGGACAAGAAGAACTGACCTCAAGTTGTGTCAGGGTATGGTTTAGACTGGGTAGCAGGAAAATTTTCATTACTGAAAGGATTAGTCCAGCACGAGAATAGGAAGTAGTTGGGTATTGAAGGTACTGAAAAGACGTGGAAGGGGTGCTGAGGGACATGGTTCAGTGGTGGACTTGGCAGTGCTGGGTTAACTGTTGGGTTTGATTATCTTAAAGATCTTTTCCAACCAAAACAACTCTATGATTCTGTGATTCAATACTTGAGCCTATACTGACACTGCTCATCTCTCATGACACTACTCCCACACCTGAGACCAAACTACCAGTTTATCCAGAGCTCATTTCTAAATGCTCTTGCTACTGAAAATTTGGTCATGGATCTGCATGCTCAAAGGAAAAGCAAATGGTTTGTGGGTTTGGGAACCCTGGGGTCAGAGAGTACCTGCAGGTTGGAGTCCTGCACTAGCTGGAGCTGCTCCTTGATGACGTGGAGCTCTTCTTGCTGTGTCTTGATGTCAGCTTGCAGAATGCGAGTCCTCTCCTCCAGCTGCTCTTTCAGCTGATGCATCATCCCCAGCTGGGTTGGGAAATGGTACACTGGCTGTGGAGAACAGAGGAAAAGATCACAGGGTAGGACTGGTCCTGCTACTTATATTCATACTGATGCTGGCTTCTGGAAAACAGCTTTTTTTCAGCTTTAGAAATTATGGTTTCAGTATAGAAATTATGGTTAAAAATGGCAATTGTGGATTTAACCAAAGTACTACTGTACTTCCAGTGCAGCAGCAGACCTGGCTCCTATTCAGGGCCTCATGCCCAGCTCAGCCTGATAAATTTCTGTGCAGATGTAATGTGTCAAGGCAGAGAAGTTCCCTGTCCCTTCGTGTGGCACCCTGTTGATTTTTGACCACTTTTGCTTTGCGGCAGGCACTGCATCCAAACCTCTGCCATATCTCCAGGCTGGGCTTTCAGCTGAGCTGCTAATTATATCTGCTAAATGCCAGGCCCAAGGTAGGTTGTAATCCCACCCTCGAGCCCATCTTTCCCACCCACACTGGTGGTCTTCTGTCCCTGTATTATGTATCTGCATGTTTACTACACTGACCTCAGAGCTCTGTCGGGACAGGCCTCATAGTTATGGTTTACAATTCCCATATTTTTCATAGGTATTTTTAAATTTTTCTAGACTAACTTCCATGACACCCCTTTCCTCTACCAGGGCAATAAAACTCTTCAGCATTACATCAGCTTGCTGTTAGCTGCCACCAATTCAGAGCCTTCAACAACCCCCACATGGTTTTGATAAGTGTTAAGCCTTCTTCTGACCTCTTCCCTTGAATGTCCCACCTACTCTGTCTCCTCGCTGAAATACATGCTTGCAATTTGTAGGTAAATCTCAGTAAAAGCACCAGAAAGGGCACTGAAAAGTTGGCCCCACACTGGGACCAGCCATCAAGGAGGTAAGAGCAGAGACCTGGAGCCACTGAGTCTGCCCCACTGACTGCCCCTACCAGTGTGTTTAACACAAATAAACCACGTACCATCACAGAGTGCTGGGAGGGGACTGCCAGCTGAGCCACATGATGTTGAGGGAGGTGGTCACCAGGGGCTTGAGGAGTTGCTATTGCCTAGAAATGAAAATTTTGCCTTAGTTAAGGTCCACAGCACCTCTAATGCAGAGCTGGTGTGATACCAGCTCATGGTGGAGATGAACAAGTGCAGGGAATGAGACAACTCCATGTGGAGTCTGAAGGGAGAATTTAAGCTCCTGGATGCCCCCTGCTATTTGCAAATCCTAAGTGTCAGCATTCATGTTTTGGATAAAGGCCATTTCATGTGTACAGCCCCCAAGAGAAGCAGGGATGTGGTGTGGGAAGGCATTTGGCCTGGAGAAGCAAATTGATTCTGGAAAGGAGAGAGCAGAGGAGCCCCAGTCACCTCTCCAGCAGCTCAGCCGGCTGCTCGCCTGCCCCACAGCCCCGTGAAATCCCACTCCCAGGTCCAGCACACTCACACGTGGGGATCCAGCCTCTCTGATGGCAAGATCAAAGTTTGCCAAGCTCATTTCTTTACACCATCAGAAAGGCTTTTGCTTGCAGGGACCACTGACCTGAGCACTCCCAGCCGATGCCAGCCGCAGGGCTGCCTTCTCCACCTGTCCCCCTGGCACTGATGCCCGGGTGGGTGTGCTGGTGTCCATGTGTCTCATGGATGAGGTGGCTGGAAAACAGACAGTTTACTGTGACACAGCAGATCCATGCCTGGATAGCCTGGCCAAAGCCCAGCTATGCCTATGCAGATGAGCAGGGGCCCAACAGCTGCCAAACTACGTCCCCAAACTGCCCCTCTGCTCCCCTGCTTGACTTGCAGAGCTCCCTTCTGATGTTAACGCCCCAATCAGGCCTTCTCTCCATGAAAGTCTTCAGATGAGCTTTCCCACTCTTCCCAAGCAAGTATCTCAAGATGAGCCTCAGAGCTGGTTCCAACCCATGGCCCTGTACTGTGGTCACCTTGCTGCTGTCTCCATAGCTGCAGGGACATTTGTGGGAGAGCTGGTATGAAGCTGCCAGCAAGGCAGGCAGCGATTTATCATCAGGAACCAAACCTTTGGGTAGAAGAAGAGGCTGGATGGAGGCCTCATTTCTCTCTAGAACTCCCTGAAAGGATGTTGTAGTGAGGTGGGTGTTGGTCTCTGCCCAGGTAACAAACAACAGGACAAGAGGAACTGCCCTCAAGCTGTCCTAGGGGAGGTCTAGATTGGATATCAGGAAAAATTTCTTTACTGAAAGGGTTGTCAGACCCTGGCACAGGCTGCCCAGGGAAGTGGTGGAGTCACCATCCTTGCAGGTATTTAGAAGATGTGTAGATGTGGTGGGTTAACAGCTGGAGTTGATGATCTTAAAAGTCTGTCAATCAAAACTATTAAAACCAGAAGTTTTGTCAGTGAGGTTTGGGGTTCAATCAAAATGCTTCAGGTTAGTGAGTCACCTCCTGTCCCCTGACAGGCAGCGAACAGCCACAACCCTCAGCTGGTGTCAAACAGGTGGAGAGCTGCAATTCCAGCTGCAGTGGGACACAAGGAGTGTGGCCACAGCTCTGTTATGGATCAATTCACGGCTCAACCATAACTTGTTATGGCACAGTATGCTGGTCCCAGTGCTGTGCATCCCCCCTGCCACCCCAACCCCAGCCAAACCCCAGTATTCTGGTGGTTGCTCTGCCCTCCAGCCCCCTGTCCACGTGGGTACCTACACGCAGAGTCGGAGAGGGCGGTGTGTGAGGAGCGTCGGGAGCTGTGGGATGACACTGACACTGCCTCCCGGCTGGCATCCTGGCTGCTGCCACACTGCCCCATGTCCAGGTAGCTGCTGTGGCTCTGCAGGGACCAAAGCACAAGCAGAGATTGTCAGCAGGAGAGAAGAGTCCTGGGGGGGCACCTCCACATTCCCAACCACTTGTTTGTGGAGAAAAAAACCAGGCTGGATGTGTGGAGGGCCAGAACCACAGCACCAAACCCTGGTGCAGGATTTGGTCTCTCAGGGATCACCCTAAAGCCTTCAGGTGTCCTCCAGACAGACTCTCAGGATCACACCACAGGCATCCCTGGCTTTGAGGTGATATCCCCAGCACCATGGGGACCACCGACAGTGCCCCAACATGCCACCCTCCTGCTGTCTGCAAATGGAAATACACTTTCTAAAATCAGCTTCCTTCTGCCTGATTTCTTCATGGATGTCACAGTTTGTTGGCTGTGGCACACTAGGGAGTGGTGGCAGAGGTAACACATGAAGGTGGTGGGAAGAGTTTTATTCACTGAAGAGATGGAGAGGGATGACTGGGAAGGGACATGGAGACATGGGGACATCAGCTGCAGCTTTAGGACAATCTGCAGCAAAGAGCTGCAGGAGGGAACAGGCACTGGATGATGCTGAGAGCTGCAACCCCCCCTTGCTTCTGCCTGGGGAGCAGTGGCTGCCATTGGGCTGTTCCAGGAAGAAACCTGGCACCACATCCCTGGGGAAACAGCCTGAGCTAGTGAATATTAACAATGTCAGAGCTGTCACATCAAAACGACAAACACCACCTGGCAGATGGTTTATGGCAAACAGCCCATAACTTCTGAGTAGAAGAGAGTGTTTCACCTGTAGGATGTGGGTTACCATGCTGGCCATGCCATCATGCCTGGAGGGTCCATGCCTCTCAGGGAGCTCCCCAGCTTCCCACTGCCCTCCAGGTGATTAAGCAATAGGAGGGATTGCTCTGCTTCCCCTCCAGCTCCCTCACATCAACAGATGCAGCCTAAGATCTGCAGAAAAATATCTCAGCTGACATGTGGAAAAGGGAAAAAGACAGAAGTGTGCTGTGGTGACAGAGAAGCAGCTGTCTGTGTGATGGTCCTTGCTCAAGTGCAAAAGGTCTCTGTGACAGCTTCCCCTATACATCCCATACACAGCTTCTATAATGTCTGAAGAGCAGCAACGCTCATAGAAAGATAATTACACAGCAATTCACTTGAAACTACATAGATTATGTGTTATTTGCAAACTACTGAGAGGAAAAACTGAAAAGTAGTTAAAATGACTTTGTTAATAGGGCAGATATTGGTATTGGACAGGATGCCAAGCTGATTCCAGCCCTGGTCACAGTCCTGCACTTGATGGGATCCTGCAATGTGTTTTCCCTTTACTTCCAATCTCATCTGAGTATCACTGGTGAACTGGGGTTAATGCAACAGGCACCCTGTGATACTGCCCTGCTCTCAGATCCTCTGCACCCTGCTAAAAGGACTGATCCTGCAGCCTCACCTCCAGCTCCAGCTTTACCTTTCTGCTCCTGAAGTGAGGTGGTTGAACCTGGCATTTGTGTTAGCAGTCTCAGAAGGAAAATGAACAGCAGAAAAGCTGTTACATGCTTGAACCAAGATGTGTGGTTTAGAGCTATACACTGGAAAACTTCTGAGGGTCTGCCTGAGTAAAAACCCAGCTGAAGGCTTGGGAGGAAGAGGGAGTGAAGGAGGAGGAGAAGAAAGAACAGATACTTTCCTAAGATTGGTAAACAATTTCTCAGTTTGCTTTAAGCATTTACTCATTCAGCTGTGCAGGGACACAGTACCTTTACAGAAGAGGCTGCCAGTTCAATTGATGACTCTTCAAGGCCAAGATCTCGCCTTCTTTCAGCTCTAACTTCTGCATAACTAAAAAAAAAAAGGAAAAAAAATTAAAATCCAGTTTTCCAGTCTGCACATTGCTACTCTATGGTAACCACCCTACCATACAGATCACCATTTTTCATACTGAGTACAAGCTTTGCACAGCACACACACACACACACACACTCTCAGATACAAGGTGCTCAGAGGAACATCACCATACAGCCTTGCAGTCTGTGAACAGCTGCAAATACTGAATATCCACAGATTAGAAACAACAGGGCAATGTCTCAGTCCCACTGTGGCCAGGCCTGCAGAGCCTATGTGATCAAGTGCATTGCTCATTCCAAGCCCAAACATAGACTTTCTTTTGCAAATTTTGGGCCTGGATGCTTTCAAGCAAACCTAATCTAATAGCAAAGTGCACTTGGTTATTGAAGGCAAAATGGATGTCTTTGTCCTCAGCACAATTTTCTTAATGAAGGACTTTCTCATTTCCTGTGATCAGGCAGAAAAATGATTCCAGAGCTTCTGTGAAAGTGAACAGCTATAGCAAATATACATTCATCTTCTAACCTGCTGGTGATCAAGACTCAATTTTTTTGCATACTGCGCAGTAGGTTAGTGAGACCTAAGCCCTGGGGAGGAGGATGTCAGATCCCCTCTTTCCATGGAGGATGCCACCAGGGAGTTAACTCTCCTTGCTCTGGGAGCAGCTCTGAATACAAACCCCTTGCTGTCCAGACACAGCATGAGGTGCAGGAATCCCCAGGAACATGGCTCTAAAAGAATTTATTTGCTTTCCTTACTAGTTTTTCTCCTGATTAATGAAGTATTTCTGGTAAACAACTCCACATGATTCACCACTGTGATAAATTGGAGAGGATGTTTTAAAAGACTCTGAGAGTGATTGTGGATTCTGAGCACTGAAATGTGCTGGAATTCAGGGTGCTGCAATAGTAACAGACAAGAGGGAGGCAAGAGAAGCTCCTGAACCAAGCTCACTTATATCATTGCAGGCACTGAATTTCCTCAAAATCCTTGGGAAACTAACGTGTCTCTTTCCCTAATATATTCTAAACCTTAACTACATGAGGTAGAACAGATTTTCAGGCTCAATATAGGACTGTATTGCTGGGTTTAAGAGGCACTGGGAGGAGAAAGAAACAAGTTCATGCAGAAGAAAGTCGAAGCTAAAAATGAAGCTGAATTCCCTGAATGGTGGCAGAAGCAACACAACTCAGAAGCACTCTCTCTTTCTCTAACATTTGCTTACAAAAACACTTGACAGGTACTTTATATCAGCACACAGAGCTGAAATCACTTACACCTGCTTAATGGTGTAAGGGGCTCTCAGTCTGTGTCTCACAATATCCCAGTTAATTAGAGTTTGCCCTTCCAGATCTTTGACAAGAAAAAAGAGATCAGGAAAAAAATGTCACAAATTGATTCCTGACAGGATAGAAACGAGCAATGTGTTTATTCAAGTTAATAGAGCAAACCAGGATGGTGCTATTTTTCAAGCCCTCCAGTAAATATATTCTCAAATTTAACACAATCTTTTCTGAGATTACCGTGGTACTGAAGCTGATTCCCCCCCAGCAGGCGGGTACCACAGAGCATCCCACCCGCACATCATCTCCCAGGGCAGGTGTGCAGCCCAGCACAAGCAGCTCCCCACTAGAGGGAGATGCTAGGCTGGATTTCGGTTGAGGAATAAAGCTAGCAGGACGGCAGCTAACTTCAGGTTATAAATATTTAAAGCTCTGATGAAAAGGTTTTGTAGATGTATGATCCCATTTACACCCATAAAACCCACTGATTCTTTAGAGCTTTAATTCTTCCCATGACCATGCTATCTCTAGGGATAAAAGGGAAATGTAACACACAGATAGGCTTGACAAATGATGCCAAAAACAAACAAACAAACAAAAAATTAATGAAAATATGCTATGAAAATATGCTCTGCTTTCCCCATGTTCCCTGTCGTGATATTTTTCTAGAACATCTTAGTGTGTCAAGGCATACAGCAGACACTTGGCTACCACAAAACAGGGCTAGAAAAAAAGGATGGCTGAGCCCATGGGCCATGCACTGAGGAGTGTTTGGTGCTTGCTCCTACCTAACCACGAGGTGAGTGCAAACGATGAACTCAGGTTTGGAATTCCACTGGTGGTAGGTGATGTAGTAATGTGTCTGCAGCCATATCCACTGCTGGCCTTTGGTCAGGAACCGATAGTAACAGGACTTTCCTTTTCCAAATTGCATCACTGGTAAACAAAAAGGAAAGTGATTGATAGCAAACAGAAATTTCAAAGGTGCAAAGGTGATTAGAAAAATCACTTGGTCCCACCCCCCTCTTGCTGTCTGCTGCCTCACTAAGCTGCTCTTGCAGCTTTCTAACATAACAGATGAGACATTACCACAAACTGAGCTTTCATTTGGCTTCTTTTATGCTACTGATTTTAAAGAGTGTGATTTGCTATTTTGAGGTTGTTTTCAGAACTAACAACTGGCATATAAATAGCTGCATTCTTCTAACTTCTTCCTGGGGTCCTCTGAAATAAGCATAAGTAGCATTAAATGAAGCACTGGTCTTTCACAGGTACATGAGAATGCATTCCAAAGACTGGGAATCTGAAGTCAAGATCCTAATAATGGCACAAAACAGTAAGAGAGTGGAGTTTTGGGAGTTTTTTCCCTATAGGTGACCTAAATACACCAGACTTAGTGTGTATGACCATGGTATTCCAAGAAAATCTCAGGTGGTCTAATACAACTGGAATATAAGTAGGGTAACTATTAAATAACAGAATTATTTGTTCCTGCAATGCTGGGAGTAAAAAATGAAACATACTCATTTAAAATATACATAATTAACACAAAGTAAAATAGAAATGGGCTTTAAGTAAACATATTTCACTTCACAGTAGGCAAGATGCCTGCCAAGAGTGGTCAGCCTGATGAAAAGGAACTTACCAACTCACAAGAACCCAAGTATTTTTACTCACCTGTACATCTCTATTTTGCTGAGTATCAGGACTGACTTCTTTAGTGATCCCAGTAATAGTGATGGGCTTTACACAAAGCATTTAGGAAAGGTCTTTGGCTAACACCCCTTGCTGGACATCACTCATCTCCTACATCTGTCAGAGTTCCTGAAGCAACTTCTCTAAGTCACTTTGCCAGCTCCTTATTTTGACCCTCTACACTAAGATCAAAGGATCTTTTCCTTCAGGTGTGTTGTGCAAATACTCTTTTAATATGTAAGAGGGGATCCATGGCTAGTAGAGATGTCCAACATATATAGATTCTCTGCTGAAGTACCTGACCCCACTCTCAGTTAACATCTGTACCAAACTGCATGCACATAGCAGCAAAAGTGTCGTATGGTTAAGTAGCTCATCTCTGTCTGAACAATCTTTTAGAAGTACTCTACTTGAGAGCAACTAAAATATTCCTTTAATATTCCCATCTCCATACATACAACTGTTATTTAGCTCCTTTCCCATCTTCCTGTGGGTGCTCAGCAGGACTTCCCCCCCATTGGCTCTGTACCAGCACGTTGCCTTGGCAGGGCAGAAATGCTGGCAGATCAGTGTGGAAACTTGACACTACGAAAAGTTATCTTCTCCATTCTCTACTACATCCTTCTACATTTTATACAGGTCAGGGGCAGAGGACACGTGGTAGAGATGAGAAGAGAGGAAGCAGCTCCAGTGTGCTGGGGGACTGCAGAGATTCTTGGTGCCCCAGCATCACACTGCTCTGCATCTCAGCATTCCAGCATCCCACTTTCTCCACCCTCTGGAGTATCCTCATTTCCTTTTGACCACCCTCCTTTCAAACAGAGATAGCAGAGAGACAAACAAAGGGTTTGCCAAACAGGAAACCTCTAAGTAATATTTCTTGGCAGTATAGTTGGTTCCCTAGATGCATTTTACAAAGAGCTTGGCCAATGCAAACCAGCTGGAGGACAGATCAAATTGTGGCTCAGTATCTTAATGAAATATGTAACCAAATGGATAAATACAGTCCCAAGGATAAAACATCTCACATCATGTGGTAGAAAAACCACACTGATTAATAGCAGACTATTAATTTAGTGCCTGCTGCCACGTTTTGCCCTCAAATGAGCTCCAGCCATCAGTAGGACAAGGTGTTTCAGCCCCAGGCTGCACTGCTGCAGTCCTCAGGTTGAGTGCTCTGTCTGACCTGGCTCCTCCTGGGCTCTGGTGTGTCACACTATTTCAGCTTTCACAAAGATGAACTTCACAGACATCCTCGGGTGTTCACGCACCAGTCTGAACCAGACTTCTCTGCTTTTCTGCTTTACTTCCAGGTTGACCAAAAATGAGCCATCATCACCCATGCAGACCCTGTATTTGGTACTTTTGCATTTAAAAAAGAGTATGAATCTCCAGAAGCATTTTACTAATAATTGAGATTCACAACATCTGATTGCACAGGCAGGGGATCCAAATGCTGCTTTCAGGAGGTACATTGGTGAGCTGAGCAAGACCCCATGAGCTGTGGCAGTCAGCAAAATCCCAGTGTTTGTGGCTACCCTTACAGTCTGGGGTTGGAGGTCATATGGTTCTGATTTCCCATCTTATTGCTCTCATCTCACTCAGAAAACCTGTGCTCAAACTGGGTATCTGTCAATTTGGGAAACCTGCACAAATTGTTCCCGATCCAAGTGAATTCTGCAGAGATTCCACCTCCCCAGTAAGTGTCAGCTATGACAGGTTTGTCACTGGAAGAGAGAATTCCCTTGTGCCCCAGATGAAGATACCTTTGGTGATGACAGTAAAAGGTTGTGCATGAATGACAAATGACATCAAAGACAGGCATGCTGCAGAGTGAGAGGAACTTACAGTGTTCATGGCACCGAGCAAGAAGCTCCAGGTCATCTGCGTGGTAGTAATCATACCCTGATGTTCCCAGAACCTCAAAGGGTAAATATCCTATAATAGGTGGAGCCCTAGAAGGGAAGCAAAGGGCAGGGAGTGAGCAGAAAACCTTACACTTTGACATCCTAACAGCTACGCTGTGACACTGGTGGATAAAACCACCTTGTGCATTCACTTGGCAGGGAAATCAGGAGTGGATTTTCATATGCACAGTGATGTATTTTCACAGACAAGCAAAAAAAAAAACCAAAAACCAAAACCCAAAAAAACAAAAAAACAAAAACCAAAAAACACAACACCCCAAAATAACCAGCAAGGGAGAGGTAAAAATTGAGCAAATGAAAAGGTGTGTGTTTACTGCTTCCTAGCCTATTCATTATGTGGGTGTAGAGAAAGGCATGTACGTATGCAAGTGACTCAATTCATTAAGCACGTTTGTGAGACACAGCTTGAGAAATGCTATGGCTGCTCATGTGCATAATAATCTGGAGCTCGAGTAAAATTATTCAGTAGGTTGGATGTAAATGTCATCTGGGTAGTAACTGTAGAAGAAAGAATAAGTGGGAAGCTGCAGTGTGTGTCAGGACCAGTTTGGGTAAAAGAAAAAGTAATTGTTCCTGTGGAAAAGCTTGGGAAATTATAACCAGCAAAAATGTTTCAATAAGAATAGGCATGAGGTTGATTTTAAGGACTGTTATTTCTGTGAGAGGCAGAGAAAGAATTGAGAAAGTATTTAGATAGGTACATTGCAATGCTTTACCTGACCATTCTGCTGTCAAGTCTAGATTTGCCATTTTCCAGGCAAATTATGAGATTTTTTTTTTTTTTTAAGCAGGTGTCCTAACAACACCAAGCTTATGCACAGCCTTCACTGGAGCCTGCTAGCTTATGACTATCAAACAATACTGCATGTGAGGATAAACCCACTATTTTTGGCTCTATTCCCTATATCAGCATCTCTCCTTCTGTCCCCTGGCTCAGATACACTCCTGCTTGCACCATCTCAAGCACTGTGCTTACGTGGTGAGGCAGGACCTGCATTCATTTGGCTCCACCTGTTTGTTTTGGCTGCTGGATATGCTGATAGCATAAGGTTCACCTGCCAAGTTCAGCGTGTTCCTTGGGAATAAGGCAGTGGTGTGTTAGCAAAATGGTTAATGTCACAAAACCAGAGCAGTCTGAAAGAATGAGAGCCCATCAAACCTGCCTCTCCTGCCACCTTTCTCCTGGTGTGTTGAGTGACCCTCTTAAGGAAGGTGAATGCAATAAAGTGGCCAGGAGTATGAGCAGAAAATCATTTACATTTAGATTTGGATGGATCAATCCTTTTGGATATAATTATGGGAAGTTCTGTGTTGGCTGAGCAACCCAGCTTCACAATTGCACTCCTGACACACAAGGCGGGCACAGAGTGTTCACCTGGAAAGGGTCCAGACAGGTCTGTAACTGCTCTGCTCCCCATAACTACAAGCAGTTTGGCATCAAAAGGAAAAGAAAGCACAACCAGGGAGGGATCTGCTCCACAGCAGCCCCAGAAAGGTCAAGGCCTGAGCAGTAGCTCCTGGCTCCCAGCAGAAAGGTTTGGCTGGAAGAGCCAACTCCACGCTCTCTGATGGCAAATCGCTTGAAAAAGAGTCCTTAGTACCCGCTGGTTTTCATCACATTACAGCCTTATTTATCCAACTTTTCACAGAGCACTGTGTTCCTTTTTCTCATGTGACCCAGATTTCTGTTAATCATGATAATATGTGTATTTATTAAGTGTCCTTCCTTGCTGTCTCTTTGGCAGAATGTGCCAGTGTCTCTCCTGTCTTTAATGACATGCTTATATTCAAGACAATAATGTCTTTCAGATGGACATCAGATAAACATTTAAGCTGATCAGGAAAGTATTATGCTTTCCTGACTCTCCCCAGAATTCTTTAAATCAGAAAGCAACCACAAAATGCTTCTCATCTGTCATTTGACAGAGCTGCCTTGCTTGTGGAAAAATTTTAAAAGTCTTGTTAGCTGAAGATAGAGCAGAAGCCTGCAAATGGAAATGCACAGACTTAAAAGAGACTTTTGAGTGCTGTCTTGTTATAAATGAGGGGACAATAAGGAGAGAACCATAGTGAAGAGAATCAACAACAAAAGTTGAAAGGTTCTTTTTCTCCCCACATATTTACATGTAAGTGTAGAATACATATTTTTCCTAGTTTTCTAATATTTAGCCAGATTTATGGAGTTTTTCCTGAATTCTCGATCTTTACTCCAATTTATGTTGTCATCATGATAGGAATGGTCCTGATTCCAGCTCATGCTGGATACCCTCTGCCCCTGCTGAGAACACACCTCAGCATCAGGTGCTGGGAATTGACATAAATTAACAAGAAAAACCAAAAAATAGCCAACAGCTTTTCACAGAGCCTGCAGATGGTACTGGAGAGAGGCTTGAACTGGTGATGAAATGAGACAACCCACACAATTCCTGTTCCTTCTTGGAGCTTACACCCAGGGCTGTCACAAATTCTGCCTCAGCATCTGTATCAGCTTAATTTACTCTCAGAAACAAAGGTTTCCTCATTGGGGTTTCAATGGGACCAGAGTGTCTTGCATCCAGAGCACAGAGATTCCTCTCTGAGTCATAACCCAGATTCATCAAAAGCCCCTTTGATGGGTTCCTAAGCACTCCCTGCTTGTTGTATGCATGGGAGCTGCTGGGACACAGCCCTCTGGAAAACCAGCTTGCTCCACCAGGCATTGGAATAAGGGACTTAGTGCTCTTTTACAAATTGCTGCTGGAAACATGCATTATTGGTCAGGCCAACAAAAGTCTAACCAAGTTACTCCAGCAAGATCCTGACACAAATAATAAGCTGACTGTCCCAAACCACACGGTGCTAACCATAGGGCTGTCACAGGGTTGCTTCCTCCGTGCTTCAAGGTATGATGTGAGAGATACACGCCTTGTTTACTATGTAAATGCAAGTTATTTTTCATTCATATTTGCTCCTTCTTGTGCTCTAAACGTGCAGGTGATATTTAGGGGTTTTTCCTCCCAAACACTGTTTTTCCTACTGCCTTATTGACAGTCTTCTATTTCTAGTAATGATTACCTTTGCACAGCTTGCAAAGGGAGGGATAATGGAAAGGGCAGGATTTTGCAATGTGCTTACACACATATGTCAGATGAAGAGAAGTAAAAGAGTGAACAAAACCCTCCAGCTTCTTTTGAAGAACATGAATCTTACATTAATCAGCTTAATAAGGCAGTTCCAGTCTGTTTCATTCACTGAGATAAATGCTAGCCCACCATATGGCATTGTAAAAAAAAAGTCTGCAATTAAATCATCTAATACACTTTTTTTTCTTTTATTATTAAACCTCATCATTTCTCAAGGTGAAAATCAAAAGTTTATTGACATGCAAAAGATTTAGGAGGGTTCCTGGGAGCTGTAGCTGGAAAGCAGAGGAGCTACACCAATACAGGTGATAGGACCTACACTGTTTTCTTTTAATGACTTGATATCTTTGTGAATTAGACATTTTTCTATACGTTTTTCTACCATTTTATATGGTTTCTTACCTGCCTAAAATATAGAAAAGAGCAAAGTATTTAAAGATGCCTAATAAATAAGTTCTGAGTACTAAGTTTCATTTAATTAGAATTATTCGACTTGGGATCTCAGGCAATAGCTACACAGTTTTCTTTTTTTAAGCTACAGTTTGTTTATTCTTCAGTGACTAAAACCACATCTCTTACCTGTGGTCCAAGAATAGAAATTTCCATTCCAAACTATGCCTTGATGTAAATTCTTCACATGGCTCTTCAACATTGCAGAGCTCCTGCAAAACAGTTGGCACATTCAGGCACTTAATTCCTTGACATGACAAAGGGAGCTCTCTATCAAGACCAAACGTGCATCTTCTTGGTATAACAAACCCTAGCAAAATAAATTGCTTTTAAAGCACTTGACTTATTTTCCCCTAAGGAATGTATAAGCCTCATTTCACAGATGCATAAACTGATGAAAAGTGGCTGAAGAATTTATGCTGGGATGAATTTCAGAGCTAGGATAAATAATCCAAGGCCCTCATCTTTCAGTCCATAGGCAAAGTTCCCCAGCTTTTGTTAAATATTGGTATCTGAAGACAGATGATAGCACTGGGTCCAGCCTCAAACCAAGGTGGCTCAGGATCTCCTGAGCAAGAAGCACCAATGGTCATTATCCCTGTAACCACTGTACTGTGCTATGGGACACTTAGGGACTGTCAGAAAGAGCCCATGAAACACAGTGTTTAGCACTTCAAGATGCTGGTGGCCACCTGGCATAGGAGCAGTGGGATGTATTTTTTCTAGAGACAGCAGCTTTTAAAGTGGTTTATCTAGAATGTCAGGTTGGAAGGGACCTCAAGGATCATCTGGTCCAACCCTTCTAGTACTACAGTTTCTGTGAGCTGTCCCAGTGTCCTGTTGAACTGAGACTTAAAACTTCCCAAACGAGGGAATCCACCACTTTCCCTGGGAGACCATTCCAATGTCTGACTCTTCTCATGATGAAAAATTTACCTCGTGTCCAATCAGAATCTCCCCAGGAGCAACTTGTGCCCATTGCCCCTTGTCTGGTCCATGGGACTCCTTGTAAACAGGGAGTGTCCATCTTCTGTAGCTGTCCTTTAGGTACTGGAACATTGTAATAAGGTCTTCCCTAAGCCTTCTCTCCTCAAGGCTGAACAAACCCAGTTTTCTCAGCCTCTCCTTGTATGGCAGGTGCTCCTGTCCTCTGACCATCCTTGTGGTCCTTCTTTGGACCCTCTCCAGCCTGCCTGCAATCACCTTTTATAGGTGAATCTGGTCACCTTGTACTGCTGCTCTGGTTGCCTCCTGCTCTGGGATATCCCATCAGGTAACCACCTCTTCTCAGAACCAGCACCCACATTCTGTCTCATCATTCCAGAACACACACACATCATCTCCCACTCACAAACCCAGCTGCATTCTCACTCATTTACCAACCCACAAAACACAAAGTGCTGCTGATCGACTGCTTCGAGGGGCTGCTGCATCCCAGCCCCCCTGGTCCAAAGCTGCACACACAGCTTGTGGCACCAGCAGTGGCTCTGCTGCCCACCCTGGCCGTGCCCTGTGCTGAGGGGATGATGGATTTGCTGAGCTCTCACCTTTAAGAACTGGGGTGTGACAAGACGAACAGTTGCTACGAGGCAAATCTGCTCCTCCGTGGCTGACCTGAAAGCTCGTGCAATAGCTGACTCAAAGCCATTACAGGAGGGTGTAGGCACTAGACACAACCAGACAATTTATTTAAGAAGAAGAGGAAGGAGAAATTTCTTTTCAAGTTAGGACAGGTACAATGACTGATGAAACCCAAGCAACAAACTCCTCCTACCCACAAGGCGATGCCACACTGATACATGCTGATGTTATTTAAAGCATGACCCTTTAGGCTCCAAATTACACATTCATAATAAACCTACCCCTGGCTTGCAGGGGAGCTTTGTAAGACAGCTCTGAGCAGCTCACAGTGTGCAGCTACAGTCTGCTTGTGAGCCTTTCTCCACCTCAGCCTTTGCATGATTCAAGATTTTGCAGGTTTCTCAAACTATTTAACCTTCTAAAGAATAGAAGTTAAATTCTAAAGAATTTAACCTTCTAACAGAATAGCATATTTTACTGGTTATTTGAATAAGTAGGCTGCCTTGCAATTGGCAGTGGGTCACACAGAGGTAGGATCAGTCTGGCATAACTTCAAGCACAGCATGCAGAAGGGTGCATTCCTCTGACCAACAGCCTCCCCACCACTTTTAGATGAAAAACATTTACATCATGTCCACAGCTTATCCCATCCCTGCTGATTATGGAGCATTTTCAGCTGTGAAACAAGACATTTAGGAGGCTACAGATCAACACAGAGTTTCAAGGAGAGAGGTAGAGAAGTGAAGGCGTGTTGGAACAGTAACTTACCATGAGTAAAATATTTAAAATCCACTACAAATTTCACATATTCATACATCAGGGGTTCATTTGGATCTAAGCTGCCTCTTGCTAAATGGCAGCAAAACTCTATTTGTTTTTCCGCTGAAATGAGAGGAAGAGAGGGAGACACACACAATGTTTACTTGAAGTCTGCACTTTAGCACCCTCCATTTCTTGAATCTGTCCCAGTGTTTATCCCAACTCTGCTGCTGTGCTATCTAGGCACACCCTTCTGGGATGCCTGTAGGTAAATATATAACTATTAGGAGCAGTGATCAGCTGTTTCTGTGTAAGGAAGTGCACTCTCACCCTTTCTCCCATGGCTTTACAGCCACCTGCAACTGGGTCACTGGTATTTTCCTCTGACCTTGTGCACGCCATGACTTTGTGCAAAGCAGTTAAGTGATGTTGCAGTACTCTGTTCTGGCACTGCTCAGAAGGACACAGATCCAAAGGGCACTGAAGTAACCCTAAGCCTTTCCATTAATGGTGGAGGGCACCATGCCAAGCTCTTATTCAGTTTTTTGCCCCAGGTCTGAACTCCATGGATTAGTCCACGGAAGCTGCAGCCAGAGGGAAAGCAGGGCCAGGGCAGAGCCCCAGCACAAGGGCTGCCCAGTTTCTTCTGCTGCTTACAGGAGGTGAGCACTGCCTGGCCATGGGGAACCTTCCAGGAAAGGGGGCTCCCAATATGAGCTGTTTGGAAGATACTGCTGCCTGATCTGGTGCTGGGGACATTTTCTGGGGGAAAGGGGCATTTTGGGGGTGGGAAAGCAGTGAGCAATAGAGATCCAGATGGGTTGTTCAGATAGGAAGGCTGCTCCTCAAATTAGATGTAGGGTTTCTGAGGTGTTCTGAGACACGCAAGCTTCCTAAGGAACAAAGACTCTGACAAAACCCTTAAAACCCTTTGGGATTTCTCCTACCCTTTTCCTTCCCCCAAGCCTCTTTTTCCTTTCACAGGCTCAGTCCAACATCCTGGGACAAACAGCTTATGAGGGAAACTTCCCTGTCCTATGATGCAAAGCAGCCAGAAGAACAAAGATTATCCAAACCACTGACCAAATTGTGGAAGCACATAGGAACAGCAGATGATGTGATCCATTAAAACCCAGAAATATTAGCTGTGGCAAAAGAGAAGTGGCAGGGAAGAGAGTTAAATAGCTGGAGAGCCCTGTGCAGGCTCCCCTGGGAGCCTTTGGCAAATTTCCCTGGCAGAGAGAGAGAAGAGCAGAGCTTACCATTTAGAAAATCAGCTGCGACAGGATCTGTCATGAGCACGTGTGGAGAAAGGAGTTTGTACACCTCGCTCTGCTCCCGCTCAGGCAGAAAGTTTAATATGTTTTGGTCCACCAAATCTGACTGATACAAAAGAATGCTTTGTCATGTTCAGCAGTATAGCCTGGCACAACCCCATGCCTTTGCATCCCACAGTGGAGCACGGATTCAGACAAGGAAGCTCTGTCAATCTGCAAAGGGATCTTGGGCAAAATATAACCCTTAGGTTATTTTACCCTGGAGCTGGTATCTATTTGCACAAGGTTGGAAGGGTCCCAGAAGTTGTCCTTTGGTTCAGCCAGATGCAAGCTAGAGAACAATCCTGGTACCACGGGAGTATAATAAGATGAGAAATATTGTATCAGATTGAAAATCTGAACAGTTTCCCTTTGGAAGGATGAGATAGAAGTGGGAGAGCTCCTCCTCACATCCTCCATTTGTCTTCTAGGCTGAACATCTGGCAAAATCAGCTCGACCTGCAAGTGTTCCCGTGCTGATAAATCCACACATCCTGACTAAAGGGGTTCTACCAAAATGTCAGCACATATTTGTTTCTTTGCACACCAGGACACTCAGCCGAATTAACTGTGTGCTCAAACTTGCCTTCAGGTAGCGTCACTGGTGCCTCATGCTTGGCACTAGATAAAAATAAAAAATGTTTTTGAGAGGCCAGCAGAAACTTCTGCACCCAAGAGTTGCCTAGAAATTCTCCCAAGAAAACTCTGAGGCCACATATTTGTTACTAAAGACCAGGGGCTCAAAGTAGAAAAACCCCAATGTCATTAGAAGGGTATGGATTCAGTCCTGAAATCATCTTTGAGTTATCTGAGGAGAGCTTCAGCAGGCACAGATTTCACAAGGTTTTCCCTATACCTGGTGGGATAAACACCCCCCAGACCCTCCTTCAGATGTGCTGCCAAGTGATGAGCTCAAAGCACAGTCATTTCTCATAGGGGTTTTTTTGCTAACTTGCAGACCCTGAGAAAATCTGTTATTCACAGGAGCTTAAGAAGCTCTCTAAGATTCTGCTGGTGCATTTCCCACCCCCAATCAGTTGCCTCTTTGGTTGGACAAAGCCAATCCCCATCCCTGCAATGGGAGGGCTGGGTCAAGGCAGGGGGATGGGTGTCTCAGAACTTACCGGTAAGTGTCCCAGAAGAGATGAAACACTGTCAGATACATAAATAATAATCCCATCAGTGGTAAGAGCAATGAGAAAGCCATCTAGTGCCTAATAATAAAAGGAAAAAATAGGGAAAAAAAAATTAAGCAAGGGAACAACGTAAAATGTAATAGGCTAATTTATTCTGTGGTGATGCTCCTAACAACCTAGAACTAAAATAGATCAGTTTTGAAAATTAAAGTTCAATGTGGGAAAATAAAAATTACATATGCTGTCTAATTCAACATCCTTCTTATATTCTTATTTGCTCATTAGTATTAAATTGACTTGTATTTTTCACCCAGTGAATATTTATTTAACATGAAGCAAGACACTGGTGGTTGGAATTTCTACACCCACACAATCCTAGTGACTTCAGTAACTTCATTATAGGTTCTGAATTACACCACAGTTAAACAATTTGGTGCGTAAGGAGATCATAGATAACATCATGGCAAACCCAGCATTGTGGATGGGTGGGTGGGTGGATGGATGGATGGATAAGCAGAGACAGAAATATTATACAATGCTGTATTCTTAGTAATTTATGGACTATGTGGAAAAGCTCTAAAGCCTTATTTACATTGTGTGAAGCACTCATTTGTTAGTCTAGTGACACAATAATTTTATGTTTGTTTCATTTCCCATTTCTTATTCACAATGATTTCTGCCCAGGAGTTCAAGTTCTCTGTCCCTCGAAAATCACTGCATGTGCTTTTCTCTTTGGTGTTCTTTCTGTTCTTCACAACATCTTGTACCACTGACCCAGTGTCTCTCCCTATTCTTCTCTAATACTTAACCAAGATCTGGGAGGTTTAATATCTGCTCAGCACCATGCACAAAGCCAGCTCTTCTAAAGGCTCTGTTAGACTGCTCTGCAGTTTGGCTACAGGGAGCCATTCACATCTTCCCCACCTCACTGCCCTACTCTGCCTTTGCTGAAAATAAGCCCTCTCTGGAAAAAACCCACTGATTTTAAGTAAACTGGTCAGCACTCTAAGCTAGTCCAGCAAGCCAGCAGTTATTAAAGAGCTTTCTCTCCCACTTCTAAGGAAGGGGGGGGTTTGTTTTGATTCGACTGGAACAAATGAGCTTGTTTGGTGAGAGAAATTCCCAGAAAGAATGAACAGACTTTTCCAGGGAGGTGAGTCATGACATCCTGACGAAAAGGAGTAACGAAGACACTCCAGTACTTCCCAACTCAGCCCAGTATACACCCTGATTTTGGTGGGGCGAAGAGGAACAGCTGCCCACGCAGGGCAGGCAATGTCCCAGGCAGAGGACAGCAGCATAACCATAAAGCTGCATCCTTAAGAAAGGGAAAATGTAGGCTCAAGGGGTGTTTCTAGGTCAGCCGAGCATTTTAGAGGTGAGAGCATCAGAGCTGTTCTCCAGATGCACTTACAGGCAATCCAAGCAAAAGGCAGAGCATTCCCATCACAGGTTCAGCACTGCACAGCCACCAGTAAAAGCTGTCTGGCTAAGGGGATGTGGGAGGCAGAGAGCAGATCTGCTTTTTTCAGATCCTTTCAAGTTTGTGCTGAAAGTGCAAGCTCTAGAGGCATTTCTGAGAAGGGCAATTTCTCTTTTTCAACAGATTAAATATGGGCCAAACTGGTCCACATTCCTAAATGGAAAATTGTTTATCATGAAGGGGAAGCAATCATATTTTTAGTTCTTTGCCTGCAAAGCATTTAGCACAACACTGGT
The DNA here is from genome assembly GCF_003957555.1 of Calypte anna. Taxonomy (NCBI): domain Eukaryota; kingdom Metazoa; phylum Chordata; class Aves; order Apodiformes; family Trochilidae; genus Calypte; species Calypte anna. Next base: position 11,724,308 of record NC_044247.1, on the reverse strand, counting down.
CTCTGTTATGTTTGTATTTTTTGTGCCAGCAAAGTAGAAATCATTAACATTAACATTGGGACCCACAGGTGAAAAGGAGCTGTGTATCTCTGAACTGCTCCACTGAACTCATTACTTATCACTAACCTATGTAGCTTTAATTTCATCTTACCTCTAACATCAACTGGGTGAACTCCTCGTTGCTAAGAAATGAAGGCTTCCAGTCTTGTCTAATCTCACAGGCTTCTGTCTGTGCTGTGATTTCTTAAAGAGGAAACATCAAAAAAGCAACATGACTCATGCTAGTTGAATATTTTTTTTCATTTTCAAGTAACACTAGATTTCTTTTAAGAGGCTTTCAGAGGAATCATCCTCAGATCACTCTCCCCACAAAGCTTTCTTATATGCAACAGTCATTATCCATGCCATCACAATACGAATGAAATCAAGAAAAGAAAGAGGAGACATTTTGGATGGTCTGAAGAAATCCTCCAGAAATTAAGGTTAAGGGACTAATTTCAGAGTAGCTGAGCATCAGTGTGAGCAGGCAGGGTCCATGACCCTAAAGGTGTTTCAGCAAGGCTCATGTGAATGTCACCTCCTGCCCCAGGACACCTGGGAACAGGGCACAGAAAACCCTTTCCCCAGTGTTTGCAGTGTGTGCTGTTCCTCAGCTCTGCCTCCCTCATGCTCTGTTTGAGAGACTACAAAACTTGCCAGGGGATGTGGTGGCCAGAGAGGGAATACACCACTGTATTAAAATTTTTTAATACACCACTGTATTAAAAAGCAGACAACACTGCATCTTTTCAGGTATAGCTCTGTGTAACAGGTCAGCTCTGTATTCAAACCCAGCCTGTTTCCTGAGGCCAAATGCTGTGCTTTATTCTGCCTCCCACTTAGGTCTGTGTCCTCTCTGGAGGTCTGAGGTGCCTGGGAAACCCAGGTTTCATTTTCTGAGTAGAAGCTGTTTGCTGGGCAAATGCAGACCCAGGGCCTTCAAGAGGAGCAGACCAGTGCCCACCAGTACCTTTCTGTTTCTGTAAGAAGTCAATGGTCCTCTGAAGTATTGTGGACTTGTCCATCTTGAGAGGGTGGCCGTGGCCCTGCAGCATGGTGCAAAGCTCTTTAATGAGGACATTGAACTGGTCTCTCCTCTTCTTCTCAGATTTGTTGCGTGATGCCCTGTGTGACAGAAAGAGAAATGCTACTAAGTAAAATGAAAGACCTACAGTTCGACCCAGGGAGAGGTAAATGACCCTGCCTCAGCAAAACACTTTAAATACAAGCATGTAAACTTTCCTGGGAATGCTCATTTGTTTAAAATTGGGCTCGGGCATAAGTGCCTTGCTGGTGCTTAGAACCTTGCAGCAGGACTGAGCTCAGCAGCAGCAAGGGACACCTGAAGGTAACCAACAGGATTTACGTTCATTTGAGCAAGACCAATCCTGCTGCACATTTCAGCAGCAGTTCCCAGTGTTTCAAAAGCAGTGATAATCAGGTGAAGCTCTCATGGATGAAATGTCTCCAGTGAAGTAAGTCTCAGCATCTACACCCTCATGCTTTGCTCACCTCACCTTTATGAACTTTTGGTTTGCAGTTATTACACACACACATATTAAGGTCAAAAGAAGGATTCCCTATTCCCTGACTTGTACTCACAAAAGCAGCTCCTAGAGAGAAAATACTGTGCAGAGGCAACTGCAGAATGAAGTCGAGCACATACTCTTGTATCTGGGATTAAAAATCTGCTGCCATGATGTATGAAACAGACAACCTTAATAGTCTGGCTGGGGAAACCAAAGGCTCGTTTCCAGATCTCATTAATAGGATTTAAGGATGTTTTATTAGGGTTTTCCGTTCCATTAAAAACAATAAAGGGGAAAGCAAATCCATTCATTTTCTTCCAAAATGTTCTTCCCAATGCTTATATCAGAAATAATCCTATTTTCATACAACCTCTTCCAGTAGTAATTAATTTCCTTTATGAGCACATTCATGATGATACATGCTTCCTGTGAGCTAGACCTACTGTGGTATGCAGAGAGCATTGGTGTTCATATTTAGGTTGGCATTTGTAGGTTCTCAGCCCAGCATTTACATTTATAGTCACCTCTGTTTCAGCACTCTTGTTCAGTGACTTAGAACTGAGCCAAATGCCTCTCTGAAGGGAGACCAACTTGTGCTAGAGCAGGGCTTCCCTCACAGAGAGCTCTGAGCTCTACCCCAGGTGGGAAGCACTTCATGATATCAATAAAATCACAGGTCAGGGGTCCCACATCAAGATAATAAATAGCCATGGGATACCATGAGATTCTGAGGGCAGGACAATATAATTTAAGGACCACTCAGCTGATTGACCCATTGTAGGGGTGGTCAAACACACCATGAGAAGCTTGAAAATGGTGACCTAATTATGCTGTTTGTGGTCTGCTCTGCACAGCCTGTAAACTGCATGGGGTTTTTTTGACTCTGTGGTCCCAAGTACTTCAAGCATCAGACCACACAGCATTTACAGTTCTTCCCCAGGAGAGTCTCAACTCTTGCCTCTCTGCATCTCTTCATACCTCTTTGCCCTGTCCTTCTCATCTTCATCCATCAGTTCGTTTACACAACACAGGGCTCTGAAAAGAAAAGATAGAAGTACTTATTGAGACAGGATTGCTTAGGATGTCAGAGTATGGAGCAAACTGGTTTGTACTTTATGATGTCCTGGATGTTTTAGTTTCACCTTTCTACTCCTCTCTTGTTAGGTAGTTTCTTGCTTGTTCTGTCAGCTACTGAGGCTTGAGGAGGGAAACCATTGCTACACACCCAAACATGCAGCTACTACAAGCCTAATTGTAGAGGGAAAGAGCAGCCCTTGCCTTTGCTCTCCTTCTGCCACAGGATGGGGAACCCTGCCCGTGCTCTGAACTCTGCACAGGAATCAGCATCTCCCCTGCAAACATCAGAGTTAGGTTCACTCTGATGTCTGTACCTGGCAACCCTGTGCCTGGTCTTGCTTTGGGAAATTGGACAAGCTGCTGGTTGACGTGAAGCACTGCAATGCTTGAAAAGCATGTGAGACTTCTTTCCCAGAAGAAGGGCATAGGAGAAAGAAGGAAACTGTGCTAATCCCCCCAAGGGTTAGCATTAGCCAGTGGCAGGGTACTATCAGGACATCTAAGAGATGATATAATACACAGGTTCATACCAAGCACCCTGCAGCCAACAGCTGCTGCTTGTGCTGGTGAACTTCCACCACATCATCTGAGCTGTGTCACACCTAAGGCTTCAAGTTAAAACTTACTTGCCTGGCACTAACCAGTGAAAAGGAGTGGAGATGACTGGGATTCCCTGGGTGTTATATGTCCCTGCAGCAGAACAGTCACTGTGGACTGATGGTTTCACTTAACTGCTACTGCAGCACAGGCAAGGAGCATATTTGGCAACAACTCAGTACTCTCAAACCCTGTGAAATGATGGAAAATTCAACACAAGGGTAACTTCTTCACTGTTGACTTGTTTTCTGTGACTCAGATGGGATAAGACTGAGGCATGGGGAGCCTCCACAGCATGTCACCAAGATCAGCTCTGCTGGGTTGCACCCCTTCCAGACACCTCCAGAGAAGAGATGACACCTGTCCCTAACAGCAGCAACAACCTATATCCCTCATGAGCACTTTCACTGGCATAACCCTCCTGCCCTGCCTAGTGCCCAAGAGGCATTCCTCAATGGGTACATCCAAATGGTTTTCCTTGCTTTGAGACTATTCAAAGCTGAAACAGCTTGGTAGCTGTGAAAGTAACAGAAATAAATCCACACACAACAGATAGGAAGTCAAAGATGCTGCTCACAGTAAAAGCTACAAAAATCTACCCTCCCTTCCCTACCCCAGGGTACAGATCTCTGACCTGGGCAAAGAAATTCTATGGTTTCTTTTGTCCCATAATAGGAATGCACTCCATGAGTTCTCACTGAAGGAGTGGTTCTCACTGCCTGAGTCACTGAAAGCTACAAGCTAAATTAGAAATTACCTGTTCTATTCCTCAGATTCATCAGTCCAGACTGACGGAGTGGAATTAGCACTTCTTATCACCATGTAAATAGAGACGGAGAAAAATCAGTCCTGGAAGGAAAAACAAGTCCAGTTAAAACATAGATGCCAGCAAGAGTTAGCCTGGAGAGCAGCGATCACTTCAAGCTGAAGAAGTCTACCACCTTAAATTATGAACATGCTTAGCTACTGAAAGCTCAGCAAAGGCTCTAGGAACAGGAGCTGGACCATGTTCTGGGGCTCCTGGCTCTGTGTGCAGTGCCAGGTACTGCAGAAGCAGCCTGGGAATGCCAACGTGACCTCTCATATCCAAAATCCCATGTGGCTCAGCAGGGTGAAGGAATGGCCCTTCTAGCTTGTGTCCACTGAGGATATATCAGAATCTTTCCAAAGTATGACAGTTTAACTGGCATGCATGCTATGGAAACCAGTGAGCATGATCCATACTTCATCCATCCAGTCTTGCAACCTAAACCTCCTTCAAGATGAACACGGCTGTGCTAAAGTCAGTGCAAGCCACAGCCACCCACTCGTGGGTGGATTTATGGCCTCCCACTAAGATTTGCTACTGATGGGACAGGTAAGTCTCCTTTTTTTTTGTGACTGAACAGTTGCTGATGAACACACTGAACTCTTGACTACATCCACCCTACAGTGCCCATCTCCCTGAAACCATTGCTGCTGAAACTTGCTGAGCTTCAGATGAGTTTCCTCCTCAGGAAGGATACAGATGCACCAAGTCCACAACCAACAGTAATACCTAAAGCAACAGCCAAGTACTGGGTTTCCAAATTCAACAAGCTTTTAATGTCCCTGAAGTGGCCTCCCAGCTATGAGCTGAGGGCCACGGCTGTTTCTATGCTAGGATTAGTTGCAGCATCAGCTCAAGACAGGGCAAAAAACCTGCTGCCACTACCAGGGCTTACATGGTGAGCAAGCAAACAGAGCCCCACACTTGTGACCATCTAAAGGGCTAGCAAGAGCTTTTCATTTCTCCAGCTGGTGAAAACACCTGAAAGGGAAGGAAACACAAGCAGGTGGCTGAAGATCCACTGCAGGAAATGAACATCAAGTGCACACACTGGAAAGGGCACTTGAGACAGGGCAGGGGTGAACATTATGGGGCTGCTGCTGAACACCCTGAGCAACACAGATCCTGACCAGTGATGTGGTGAGAGTGCTTTGTATCACAAAATCATTTTGGTTGGAAAAGACCTTTGAAATAATCAAGTCCAACCCTTAACCTAGCACTGCCAAGCCCACCGCTATGCTGTGTTTTAGGGGAGGTTTATATGAGGAAGATGAGACAGGAGGCCAAATTCCTGCTCACTACAGCTGAATGAAATCATCTCAGTCCACTTGCTCAAACAAATTGGCTCAGATAAAATGTGTGATACAGTTGTAAACAGTAATAGGGAAGTTACCTGCAAGAAGCTTGAGCCTCCTGACATTCCTGACACAGCTGAATTACAAGAGTAGCTTGTAGGAACTCAATGTGCTTCAGCAGTGATTCAGAAAAAGCTGCAATTGGGACCCAGTGATCATTTCCAGCTTGGAAGATGAACTTCCAGGGAAAATCTCACACAACTCGCGATACCCCCAGCAAAGCTGCAACTGCAAACACCACCTACGTAACAAGTTTACCCACAGGGAATCTGCTATGCTTCTGTTCTTATCACACGCTGCTCAAGTTACAAGCTTTTTCACTGGTTCAAAAGGAGCGTGTGATCATGTTTGTTACCCTGCTGAGCTAGCACAGAACCAAGGTGCTTATCTGAGGCACTGCTGCTTGTGGGTCAGTGCTGCATTATCAAAAAGGTGTTTCCTCTCCAGAAGAATGACCCACACAGAGGCTCTGCTAACTTGCAATAAATTTGGTGATATGTAGGTATAAGGAAAACTCTTTTTAAAGCAATGGGTTGAATTATAAAAAATGTTTGTGAATACACAAACAGAGCTGTCACAATTTTTCAGGAAGTATTTTTTCCATCCAAACTTATATATGCAAAAATTTAGCCAAATATAAGGTTTCTTCCCAAGCTTTGAGTGCAAAGATTCATGCAGAAGCTGTCACGCTGCCTTGCCCGGAGGTTGTCTCAGAACTGAAAACTCCTGGGAAGCCTTGACAAGGTTTCTGCCTTGTATGTGTTTTTGCCCTCCCGGCCAGTTTGAACAGCACTAAGTTGAGGGAAGCTGCAGGTCACTGGGAGAGACAACAGTGTCTCACCGAGTATGAACTGGGAAACAAGGCCCAGATTCTCCAGTTTCTCACTGCAGCTCTCACATCCCACTGCCATATGGATGATGTAGCTGTGAGGGGCAGAGGAATGAGGTTTCCCAGGTCAGTCTGAGTGTAACACCCCCAGTGAACATGACAGATCACAGTAATGGTTTGTTTTGGAAGGGACTTTCAAGATCATCCCACCAGACCAGGCTGCTCCAATCCCCATTCAACCTGGTTCTGAACACTTCCAGGGATGGGGAAGCTTTCTCTGGGACCTGTGCCAGTGTCTCACCACCCTCACACTAAAGAATATCTTCCTAATATCTCATCTAGATCTTCCCTCTTTCAGGAGGGAAACCATTGCCCCTTGTCCTATCACCCTATGCTCGTGTATAAAGTCTCTCCCCAACTTTCCTGCAGCCCCTGCAGGTACTGGAATGTGCTATGATGTCTCCCTGGAGCCTTCTCTTTTTCAGGCTGAACAACCCCAACTCTCCCAGCCTGTCTCCACAGCAGAGATGCTCCAGCCCTCTGAACATCTCTGTGACCCTCCTCTGGACACACTGACAGCTTCATGATGTCCTCAGTTGACATCAGACTTTGAGGCTCTCACAGCCATTAAAGAATTCACAGGCCTGAGCATATAGAGAAGTTTTTTTGCATGATGCAGCAGGATGGCAAGCTACAAAAAGTCACCTAGAAGACACTTAGGGACAAAATATTCTTAACTGGATTAAGCACCTCAGGACTACATTTAGCTAAGTGTTTTTTGTCTTGTTATGAGCTAGAGCTAAAGATAGTAACCAGAATACTTAAGAATAGTTTCATAAGGGTTGTATACACTTCTCAGCCAGATAAGGCACTTAGCCCTACTGACAGCAGTATGTCTGCAAGTTAAGAGTATTTTAAATAGCTCCAGATAGAATCTCTTTGACCTTAACTGCATTAATCAGAGGGATCAAAATTTATTCATCGCCTCCTGAAAATCCTCTCCTGCAATGCTTGGAGAGAAGGACTCCTGAACTCTATGAGCAGGCAGAGAGAGGACACTTGTTAGTGCTGTTAGCATCGTTTTTCACCCCCATCTACAGTAGGTGAGGATCAGATGTCTCACAAAAAAATGCACAGCCATCATTGCTAAATGTCCTCTGTAAAGCAAAGAGTTTTCTTCATTTGTACAGGGAGTATCAAAAGACATTCATAGCATCTTAAGGGCAAGTTATATTCTAGAATTTTCAAATATCACAGTCTTTGAAGTTCTTTCCAGGGCTAGAGAAAGGTTAGAGTAGCATGACAGCCTTAACAAGGCAACTGGACTTCTCAGAGGCACAGTTAACAGATGAAGCTCTATTCCATACTGTTTGCTGTAGTGAGATAAGGCAACCAGGTGCCACTAATTGCCAGGGAGTGAGCATGAGCTTGTGTTAAGACCACCTGTGCCTGATTAGGGTGGGCCCCCACTGTGTATGAGCAGGATTAGGAGGCCAATAAAAGCTGAGGCTCAAACTCACAGGCTCAGCTCAGTCCTGAGCAAGCCAGCAGAGAGGTTAGCTGCTCTTAGAGCAACAGCACGGATCCTGGCTAGTCAACCCTGAGGGCTATAGGCTTAGAGCACTACTTGTGAGTCTCTGCTGGAACACCTGGTTGGACCTTGAAGCGCCGTTCCCTAAAAGAGGTTCGTCTTGCTACAGTTTGCAATATTCTGGCTTCTGTTTTACTGACGAGAGAATGGGAGAGGGAATTTTTAAGAAAGTAATGGTTTTGCAGAACCGTCTGACTTCAGGAGCTTTCTAAAACTGCAAACTTTTGACTAAATAAAATGTTTGACTATTGGGCTGCTTCATATCATCAAAATATTAACATTGACTTAGGATAACTCCCAATGTCCAACAGCAATGGACAAGTGGTGAGAATTATCCTCTGAAATCAACAGCACCTATGAGTGCTTCATTATAGCATTCACATGAATTATTTGGTTATGTCAGCCCTGGCAAGGCAAGAATCCCTCTGTCACTGTACTGCTGCACATTTCTTTGTGACCAGCAACAAATAAAGCTTTCGTTGCTCACCTAAAAAGAGTCCCTGACCTCAAATGTCCTGGTTTCAGCAGACCAGGATAAAAACTGCCTGCAGTTACACTGACCTGAGCCCACCTGAGACCCCCCCAAGTGCAGCCTGTGGGGAGGAGAGGATGGGTGAGGTGACCCAAATGGACCCATGCCAGAGCTCCTGCCCATGGAGCTCCTCACAGAGACTTCCCTTGGCCTCACTGGCTGCTGTGCTGGCTGGGTTGGGGTCTGTTTGGCTGTCACTGCTCCATCTCTTGCTGCTCTTCTGCTCCTTTCCTCACTGGAGAGGAGTGTCACTCACCCAGACAAGTTGCTTTCTCCTGCCTTCCCAAGTGGGACCAGCTTGGTTGCTCCAAGGCTGTTACAGATTGTCACTGCCACCATGGATTTGGGCACCCCATCTACTGTGGAGTCCAGTGGGGTATTTTTCTGGTCAGGAAGTAATTACCAACTGGGTTCCATATTTACATATTTGCATATATTTGTAATTCACCATCACTGTTATTGTTTCATTAAACTTGTCTTGCAACTTTAAATTCTCTCCCTTATTTCCCTTTTCATCTTTCCCTGGGAGGGTAGTGGGGGAATAGCAGAGAGTATCTGTCTGCTAGTTATTGGCTAAACCTGTGGCACTCGGCTAATTTGATTTCTTTTCCAAGCTGTATCAACTGGACTAATTAAAAATACTCTCTATGCACAAAACCTTTGTTATGCTTGCATTCAAATTTTCATAAAATTCTGCATTTGAGTAATGTATGGCAGTAAGGGAGTCTTCAAATCTACACTGTAGGAAATATTTTAATTATGGAAATGTGGTGTCCTAATAATTTCCACAGATTTTGCAAGCAACCAATTCAGCAGAGAGCCCTCAATTACAAGATGCAGCACTTTTTGGCACAATACAGTCATAAATAAGAGAGTTAATGTGCTCTTCAGCAATACCATTTGTATGTCAATATGCCAATGTTTCATTCTTGTTGAGGCAACAGGAGGGCACGACTGTGGTTGACAACTAAACAGCTGATTTAATTTTTAAAAGGCAGAATTTAACCTTTTCAGCAAAGTGCTGATTCAATTATAAGATGCTAATGTAAATGACTTCTGAAAAACTAATTGGTGCCCCTGCATCTTAAGGATGGTTCAGCACAGAGAGGATCACAGCCTTTGCCCACCTCTGATGTGCTGCACACTCGCCTGTCCCACAGGGCATGGAGACACCACAGAGGGCTCTCAGCCCTCTGCTGAAAAGGTCTTTCTCTTACGCTGTCAATGACAAACTTACAAACCTTTGGGACAACTGCCTGTGGTCAGGCTTTGTCCCAGCACTACAGCAGGTGGGCAGTAGTGGCAGGAGCTGCCCACAGTCCCACTCCTGGAGCTGCCTTGCCACTGCCCCATCACAGCACAGCATAGGGATGCAGATGCTAAATCTGCATTATTTGACCTGCTGCTTTGCTTATTTTTTTTTCCTGCTTATATTTTACCTTCTCCTTCCCTTGCCACAGAATTACAGACTGGTTTGGCTTGGAAAAGAGCTTGAAGGTCATCTAGTTCCAACCCACCTACATGGGCAGGGATGCCTTCCACTAGACCAGGTTGCTCCAAGCCCCACCCAACCTGGCCTTGAACACTTCCAGAGATGGGACATCCACAACTGCTCTAAGCAACCTGTGTCAGTGTCTCACCACCCTCACAGCAAAGAAGTTTTTACTAATATGTAGTCTAAAGCTACCCTTTTGCCCTGCCTTGCTTTCTTTTGTTCTTCACTCTTTCCTGCTCCTCTTTCGTCTTTCCCCCTCACTTAACATCCACTGGGTTGCAGTTCAGAGAATTGGATCTTTCTTAAATGTGGTTTCTCTCCATCTTGTCTTTATGTCTGCTTTCATCTCTACCTTGCTTGTTCTTCACCTTCCTCTTCTTAAAAAAACATTGTAATGGCCTTAGTACTGACAATCAGTCAGGCATTTAAGTGAAAGAATGCTTGGTTTGCCCAGGTCTGAGGCAGGAACTGCCAAATTCTGTTCAGGGACACGCTGCCTTAGGGATCACACCTGTGGGGACCTGATGGGTGTCCTCAACCCAGTTACCTCCCACATCACCTTTGTCCAGGTCCAGGAGCACTGGGTCCTGTCCCACCTGACAGCTCCTAATTCCAGTTCCAGATTCTTTGGAGAAACTGGGATCCATCTCAGTTCAGTGGCAGAGCAGTGCAGCTCCATTCCTTATGGAAACAACCCCCTCCCAGGAGAAAGGCTCAACCCTCACTGAAACAGCTGACACAAACCCTCTGGGGTTGTCACAGCAGTGACCTGCCATGCTTGTACCTGCATTGTCACCTCTGTGTCCCAGAACACAGGTAACAGTGGTGAATTGGTGGCTGAACCAAATACTCTGTCCCCTTTTGTTAACCTGTCAGAAGGGGACTTTCTGTGCCACTGCTGTAACCACTGCATCTCAATACACTCACTTATCTGCAGTGTACCCTCCCCTGCTTTATTGAGCTCTAAATTTAGCTTGTTACCTATGACAGATTTATGACTACATTCATTATAGCAGTAACAGCTTCAGACAGAAGCTAAAAGGTGTCCAAAGAAAATGGATTATACAAAACAATTACACCATAAAAAAGGCTATATCAGAACACGGTGATTCAGCACAGAAAAGAAATGAAAGATCCAGGGAGGAACAATGGTGGTGTGTTGGGTTTTTTTGTTTCTTTTTAACAAGGATATGCCATTTTCTGACAAAAGAAAGGGGGAAAAGGATTAAAAACCAACAGACACTTGAAAAAAAAATATGATTAAAGGAACATTTTGTTCTCTAGGATTTTTGTAAGATCCTGGAGAAAACAGCTGGCCAAGTTTGTTCTGTTCCAGCAAATTACTGAACCTTGCAGGTACAAGATATAACATTATAAAATACTATTTAAAACGTCTCCAGGGTTTCTGTAACCAGAAGGGCATGCTGTTAATTAATTCTATCAATTTGTCTAATAACCCCTTAGAATTCTCAAAACATGGTAAATGGTGAGGCTGCTGATTCATAACCCTAAGTAGTACAAAACTGTACTTCAACTGGCATAAGCAGGGTAAGATGAAGTTACATATATTAAGAAATGCAAATAATACTTCATCAGTCTTGAATGAACACTTGTATTCATTTGTAGCTGCTCAGTTACCATAAGAAAGGTGAATGTCTTGTGTATGAAATGATGGTATCAAACCTAGAAACAATTCTGTAGCACACCTGACTCAGGCATAGAGCCAAACAACCCTCAAATTATAACATATTTTTCCCTCATATGGGATAGGAGCAAAGGCTGCTGTCTATAGCTAATCCTTCAGCAGAAATTGAGATGTGTGTTTTCATGGCACCGTTTCCAGGAAAGGCACATCCAGCTGAAGAGAAGGCAGCAATATTGAAATCTAACAGCCAGAAGCCTTTTGAACAGAATGTTCTCCAAAATTACCAGCAAATACAAATGCACTTAAAGCTCTGCTTCTGCTTAGGGCTGATCCTGATGGTGCAAATGCAAGTGTGTAGGTGGTTGCATAGACACACATACAATAAAGAAATACACATTTTACTTCAGAGCAATTTGCAAAAAAATTACCAAGGGCAATTTCACCTAAGGAAAGCAGTGGTGACATTCAGGATGACTCCTGCACCACTCATCTCCTGGTGTTGGAAGCCAAGTAGCTGATGGATTCCTGATGGATGTATGCAAAGGAAAGGGGCACAGAGCTCCCTCACTCACTCCTCAGGACAGTTTCTGTCATTCATTTGTTTCTCTGGCAAATCACAAAGGATGGGTGAGGGCTGTAAGGGAAGGTTACCCCAATAAGTTCAGGAACGAAAAGAGTGGCCCAACAAGCTGAAAAAACCCAAACCCAAACCCCAGCACTATTGCTTCTGCAGCCTAAACAATATGGACAACATCTGACAGTAAACCCACCGCTGAAATTTTAGCAGACTTCAGGCTTCATTCAGAAAAGTTTCAATCCTCTCACAGCTAGAAACATTTTAAAGAGAAACCAATGTTCTCTGCTAGTTTGACAGTGTTGGCTTCCTCACCTCACTGCCTGTGAAGGGGGTGCTGGGCACCTTGTGCTCCATTTTCAGGGATCTCAGGCTGGAGTTTCTCCCTTGGGGTGCTGTGCCTACACCCACCAAGGGGACAGATTGCATCAACTCTATGTATGGCATGAAGTGAGGTGATTGGGTCCTTTTCAGTTTTGCATTTTGTTTTGGTAGCTATGTAGATACTAGGACAAACATGGCAAAGCTCTCTTTTTGATGTGTTACCCAGAAATCCTTGTAATTCTTCTATTTACTGTGGGTGAAATTCATCCCAAACAGCCTGCCACATAAAGTCTGTGTGTCATGAAGCCACCTGCTTTTGTCTTATGCTCTCCCTTTGCACAGAATAAATGTAGTCCTTAAACAACAAAAATAAAGAGCTAATTAAACTCAGTATCTTCTCTGCTACTTTTCCCAGCAAGTGAACACCCCCAGCAACTACCAGTTCACTGAAAATGGCGAGAGTAACACTCATGTCCTTAGCTCTTCTATTTTTCCCCTCTAACATTTTTTGCTTTGTTTCTTTGCCTTTCTCACTCTTGTACATAAAATGCATTTCAGATACTTGAGGATAGTGCAGAGGAGATGAACACTTCTGCTTTGTGTTTGCTTGCCTTGGAGGCTGAATGTAAGGCCTGAGGGTTGCTAAAAACAGGGACCTTCAAATGGGTGAGCAGTGGCTTCCAGGTGGTTCCAGGTCCACACTTCCAAAGTACTCTCCTTTGGTGAGAAAAAAAACTTTATGTATGAGTTGGCTTCAGAGTCCATCTGCTTATAGACTGCAGGACCAGCAGGCAGTGGGAGCTAATTGTGGGCTGGAGGATTTCCTTTCAAACCCAAAAATCTTCTGTCTGCATTCAGTACTCCCCTGGCCATTGCACTGCAAATGTGCTTCAGCTCACTTCATAGACCAGTAGCAACCACAGTGAAGCATGGAGTAAGGATGTGCCTGGGAAAGTGATGTATATTATTACCAGCCATGAAAGAAAGAAGAGCCCACCAGCTCCCTAGACCATTGAGTAAAAGGGCCTGATACCATCAGGACTCTTCCACTCCATGACCAGAGATCAGCACAGTTGATCCACACCTACAGAGTGGATCTGTCCCTTTCTGGCATGCACAGCCTGTGACACAAACCAAAGCCTCTCAGAAGCATCCCTACTGCCCTGTCCACACCCAATACTATGTCCCCAGATCCAAGAAAATGGAAATCAGCTGCTCCTCTGCAGCTGTCGGACATGTGGGACTGCAGCTGGGTGCTGAACAGTGTGTAGAAAGCTGCCTCTCTTCAGCTCTCTCATTTCTGCACTTCTTTAGATCTGCTTGGTCCTTACAGGGTCTGGGGAGCCCTTCAGCTGGTCAGGTGGGAGGTCTGGGAAGTCTGGTTCTGGTTCTTGTTCAGTGTCCTGTGATTTCTGCTGAACAATGTCTACTTTCTGATGCTTTGCAAGCAGCTGGCTGCCATCCCTTCCCTCCTCTAATATTTTTTACATCAGGAAACCCCAGCACACTCCAGAAACACAGTTGTATCCCAGAACAAGTGAGGAAACAGGGGCACACATTTTACATCTGTCTTTTCTTATTAGTGTCCCACTTTGGGGAAGCTGAACAGCCTAATTTTCAGCAATGCTGAAACCCAGCACAAGCATCTCCAAATAATGAACATTTTTGGAAAAGCTCGACCTAAGTCATTGACCCAAGGTCACGCAGCAGAGTTAAGAAGTGAATCCAGATGTCCTGATGATTAGCTCTGTCTACTGGCATTCAGTCAAGTCTTCCCTCCTAAAATAAGCTTCCTGAAGCATCAGACTATAGTCTTAGAACTCCCTTAAGTATGCAGCACTGGTAAGAACTGATTTTCAAATGAAGGAGGAGGAAAAACCCCAGCTCATTATATTTTCCTCAAGCAATCACTGACCAATGAAAGGGCAGCTCAGAGTCATTTGATCTCAAACTTCTTCCTACATTAAAAAAAAAAAAAAAGGAAGATTCTTCTGCCTTTTCAAACAGCATGAAGAAAAACTGTTCTGCCTCAGTAATCCTTGATCTGAGTAATTTAATCTTCTCTCTGTTGCAATCTGCTTCCCATGTGTATAACCAGCCTGGAATTTCTGGAACTCAATACATAAGGAAGCTATTAAAAAAAAGGAAATACTAAGACAAAAGGACTAGAGAGAGTTCTGAACTAGATTTCTAGCCTCCCTATATCAGAGGAGAAATCAGCTCCTGATCCAGACTTCAACTTCTTGACTTCAACCCAAATCTGAAACTCAAAGACTGCCCAAAGGATGGATATCCCAGCACCAGCCCACCTCTCCCCTCTGGTTCAGAGACAGATGGAATGAGAGAACAGGTTGAGGAGACCTGCAGTGGTATGGATGGCAGAAGAAGAGGAACAGCACTGTCTGAACAGTCACACTGCACAGAACAGAGTATTTCAGTTGGGAACAATCATCTACAACAATCATCTGGTCCAACTACCTGGCCACTTCAAGGATGACCAAAAGTTAAAGTTGTTAAGGGCATTGTCCAAATACCTGTTAAACACTGAGAGAGGCTTGGGGTATCAACCACCTCTCTAGGAAGCCTGTTCCAGTGTTTGACCACCCTCTTGGAAAAGAAATGTTTCCTGATGTCCAGTCTACATAAAAGATCTGAGAGAGAATTATAAAGAGCTTTAGTAGTTAAAATTCAAAGTCTCCCATGCAAGCTTAGAGTTTGAGCTACTTATCCATTAAATGAATATCAAAGGATTCACTGCAGCTGAGCCACCTGACCTCATTTTACATCTCTGGCTTTATGCATCCTAGTTCAAGCATAAGAAACTTCTTTACTCTCTTGGTGCATTTAATTCTAGAGCATTCCAGGTATAATGTGCACTTAAGTCAAAAGGAATTTAAACAAAGCTCTTATATTTCAAAATTTGTCTTATCCTCGTTTGGCTCTGGGAATTTCAGCTGCTTGCCTTAAATGATCTCCTCACATCTGCTCTCCAGCTGAGCTGTGCTCATGCCCCACTGACCTTACCCCTGCCAGCTCTGTAAGCCCTGCAGCTGACTATAACCAGCAACACACCCCGTCCCTGTGAGCATCAGGAGCCTTTCAAGAAAGAGTAGGTAGGAAAGAATCAGCCTTTATGTAACAGGGAAAAGAAGAACTCCAGGGAAAAACCATTGTTTGATCAAGGAGAGTCATGGGAGCCACAGGCCTGAAATGCCCTGGTCCAGCTCCCCTGGGGCAATGGGAACTGGAGGTGTCAGCACCTTGCAGGATTATGCTCTGCAAGGCAACTGGCAGATATTTTTCTGATAGAGAGCACAGCAGCATCATTCACACTCGTTTGAGTCTATTTGCTGCTGTTCCTATTCAAACTCAGCTAATCCCATCAAGTTATTTCTTGGCCTCTGCCTTAAAGCTGAGTGAGTAAACACCTTTCATAAGGTCTGAGCCCACTTGTTTCAAGTGTATGATTAAGGGCTAAACTTGAGCATTATTGTGAGAAAAATCACCTCCTTAGTCAGAATTTCCAAAATTACTCCCAATGGTACTGAAATGGCACTTTACCACCCAGTGTTTGACTTCCTGCATTACAAATATGTAATATGGTTGCAAAGAGTCCCAAACACCAAATATACATTTGTGTTTTGGCTGCCCTAGAGAACAGCTCATTGAGCTGAGAATAGCTCATCATGGCACCTGTTGGACACTATGAGGCAAAATATTTTATGTGGCTGCCAGACCTTCTCCACAGATGTCTCTGCTTGTTTACTGTGAAGAAGACAAATGATAAATATAGTCAGCAAACACATTCTGGACAAAGGTATGTTCATTTGTAGTATTTGCATTAAGTAATACCAGAATACTTATGTGCTAGGAAAGATCCAAGTGTAATTCCATCACTGTTACACCAAGGATGGATTTGAATGACCAGAGCTGAAGTTTTTTTCAAGAAGAATTGCTGCCACTTATGTTATAGCATTGTTAATAATAATATAACTGGTTTTCTTTCCTTCTTTGAACTAACTCCCCCTGCTTTTCTTTTCTCTGAGGTACTTACAACTTTACATCCAATATTCTCTTTTTCCCTATCTTGCCAACATCACTTCTCAACTAGCTCCTCAAAAGACAGTTATTTGTTTTGAAAGCTTCAAGAATAAAAGAATATTTGAACAATTAACTGCAATCATATTCATCATTCTGTAAGGTATGGCTGATACACACTGGAAATAAAATGAGAAAGGAAAACTTCCCTTCAGAAAGAAAGAAAAAAGATAAATATCCACAGCTCACTCTATTACTTTGTTATCTTTTTTAGGCTGCAAATATGTCAGTCACTGGAACACTTTCATACTAGGTCATTATTGTTGCACATATTCTGCACAAAGACCTGAGGCCTCATTCTGTCACAGATAAGACATTCACACACATCTTTTTTTCCCCCTTGCAGTTTATTTGCATGGCTGGCTGGATAATCAGCCATAATAACCAAATATGACTCAGCATGTCTGAATGTCCACTTTGCTTTGGGGGTTCTCTTGGAGTGGTTTTTTTTTTAAACTATTTAAGATGGGAAAAGATGTGTCCCTACCAGATAATGTTTATGTAAAAATAGATTTGAATAAACACAGAGACCTGGGGACAAGGGACTGGATCAAACAGCAACATTCCTGCTAAAGTGCCCTCAAATGGCTCTGACCTCTTTGACCAGTGCTGCAGACCTCATGGTCCCTGCAGCACAGACCCCAGCTGTGCAAGGAAGACACAGGGCAGAGAAGTGGTCATGTCCTACAAGGGTGGGCATCCCTGAAAATCAGGACAATGCTTTTTTTTCTGGGCATCTAAATGCTGTCTCTGGATTCCAGTTGTTCAGGTGTGCAGAAAATTTTTAAAATCCACTTTATTTCAGACCTGCAATGGCCCAGTGTTAAGAATTCTCCTCGTGTGAGTCAAAATCAAGACTGCAACACAGCCAGTAAATTAAATACATGGGTCCATCTCTCTTGAATGACAAAGTCTCCTCTCCTATGTTGATGGCAGCAGTGATGGGTACTGCCATTCTATGCTGGCTGCACAGGATGAGGGATCTGTACCTATAGATACCCATGGTCTCTGGTTTTCAAGTAAGAGGCTGGGCCAGCTGAAAAGATGGCAGTGTGAGATCTCACCTGGGACAGAGGGAAAAGAGCATTGAAGATCTTGGCCCTTTGTTCAGCCAGATCCATTGGCACACGTCTTTCTTTGACAACCTGTACAGTTCTTAGGTTCATTCAGTGGGATTTATTTGTGCTTTCCAGAATCAGGACAAATACTAATTTATTATCTTGGGCTTTTCTGACCAAGGCACCTTAATCAGTACTTTCATTTAATAACAACATCCATACTGCATTTAACACAACAAAATTAGGCTGGCCAAGACAATACACATTAAAACCAGCTGATGGAAAGACTCATAATGTAACTTACATTTGTAAAAAGCACATTGGTAAAAAGAAAGCTTGTTTTTGTGGTAATCCAACTATGCAGTACCACCAAGGCCACTGAGATCCCTGACAAACATCTACGCAAGAGCACAAAGACAGAAGCAAAAGTTAAAAATGCCCATGACCTTTAGCTGACCAGTTCCCTCAGAATTTCACCCTATGTTCAAGAGACAAATATCATCTGTGCTCCCCCACTCCTTCTTTCATGCACTGCTTTTGTGCATGTTCCTCAAAAATCACAAGCAAACTATACAATAGTTAAGCCAAAACTCAAGCAGGGAAACCATTCAGTTAGGCAGAGAGAAAAGCTAACTCCTTCCTTTTCTTCCTCTCATCACCCCTCCCACAAAAGAGTAGTAAAATTCCTGGCTACATCACTGAAACTGGTATCCCACCTCAGCCTGATTCATGATTGAAGTTTCTTCCCATTTAATTCCGTTTGGTTTTCAACAAGTGAAAAGTGCAAGACAAACAAGAAATTAAAGCCATGTCCTTAATTACTGCTTCTGTGTGTACAGCCAATGCTGCAAGGAGCCAGCAGAGCTCTTGCATGGGCAGGGGAACAGAGCACCCAGCCCTGGCCCAACTCCCACCCAAGGACTTTTCTCACCACCAAAGTTTGGCAGAGGGTGAGCAGGGGTAACACTGAGGTGGAGAATGGATGTTTTGGTTCTCCAGTTGTCATATGCCAACTGAAAGCAAAACTGATCATGTTCCAGGGGTAAAATCTGGAGCTCTGTGCCCATCCTGTGGACAAACACCGCAGGTTGTAAACCAGGAGGAAGCTGTCTGTGTTTAGGAGGGTGAAGCATGTTTGAAACTCTTCAAAGTGAGCCCTTTGTTACAATCAGTGCTGTCACATGAAGTAATCCAAAGTACCTAAGCTGCTTTCTCCTTCACTACAGTTTAAATGAATAAGAAATCAAGTACAGTACCACAAAATGCTTCTCTGCAGCCTCAGAAGCTTGTTTACCATCGCTGTAGTAGCTGAATTGCTGAATGAAATATTTACAACTATTCATGTAATCAAACTCATTTTCCTAGGGAAATAACTGATTAGGTATCTCACATCTGCTCCTGTCAATGATTTAAGCCTCTGCTGATCTATATCTAGACCTGACATGAATGTTAATGTTTTAGAAACCGTCACCTTTAATAGGATTGTGATGACAGGGTCTGGTGGTGACTGACTGCAACCGGGAAGGGTTGTATCTACAGGTGAGGGATGACACAATCAGCCCACAATTTTCTCTAACCTTTTGACCTAGGGTTTAGGAAGCCTAGCAGGAGATAGAACAGAGCTTGACATGGAATTATCTTGGGAACAATCATCCTATCCCTCTCAAAAGTTTTTAATATCTCACAGATGTTTTCTCTTCTCTGTAGAGCAATGATCCTGCCTCTGCTGGAGCCCAGCATTGCAGTCATCCTCCCAGCAACATTTCCCCATCAGGGCTCTTTCACTGAGGCTTTTGCAAGACTGGGATGAAAATCAGCTGCTCATAAATCAGTTGATTGATATGATCCCCTAATAAAACATGATATTCATGCCAGGAAAGACACAAAAATTAATTCAATGGTTTTGTTTAAAAAAATAGATGATTTATGGGTAAACACTCCAAGTCTGCTAGAAACAGAGAACTCTAAAGTTTATTTAATCTGATTTAATTCACCCAGCAAAAATTCACCCACCAAAAATTCATCTTTTCCACAGAAATCTTTTTGCAAGAACTTACCAAGAAAGCAGGAAAAAGAAGTATTTATCACAATGGCTCCAAACTCCATACTTTTCATTACTGCACAGAGAAAGGGAGAACTCTTTGTCCCCCTCAGGTCAACTGCAAAGCTCTTGAACCCCGTGTCAAAGGTGCCAGTGCCAAAAGAGGTGATCTGTATTACTGCTCCTTCTGATAAGGGGCATCCATTGAGACAACAGAGCTCCCTAAGGTCTGGCAGGAGCAACTAGGTCAGAAAACAACTTTTGGCAACACCTATAATCACCACAAACTTTACTTCAAGGTAAATAGGAACCAAATAAAAACTACTGAAGAGAATGAGCATTTGCAAAGGACCTTTTAAAGCTGTAAATCAAATACAAACTAAGTCTGTGAAAGTGTCTGAAGAGTAATCTGTGGAACAGTCAGGAATGCCTCACAAAGTACATTTCAAACACAATCCAAAGAAGATTAAACTGAGAATTCATCTCTCTTAGGACTTCTGTACACCATAAACAAACATTATGTCTTCTATGTAAAGCTGCTCATTATCTGATTTATTCACTGATATCTCTTCTTATTCAAACAATTCAAACTGGACTACATTAGAGAAATCCCAGAATAGTTTCCTTGTCACTGAGGCTTTTGAAACAAGATGACAACTTACATTTATAAAATTTTTACTTACCATGCAATCAAATTCATGTTAATATAATATACTAACTCTAAGGACAATTTTAAAGAATGACACTTTTCCAGTTGGATCACTTAGTAATATTCATATGCTTTCCTCCAAAAACAAAGAAATAAAAATCAAAACCTGGAAGCTGTTCTTGGCATTGTCTTTTTTTTTCCATCCCTCAAGTGACAACAGAGATTTTGCTCTTGTAGCAACAGCCTAGTACCAACAAACTAATTCAGTTGAACAATCTAGATCCTGATAGCTCCACCAGTTGCCTTTTTAACTATGAATATACCCAAGATAAGGAATTCAGCTCAAGTTTTGAAACATGTGCCCAGAATAAGATGAAGTTCTGATCCAGCCTCAGTTCTTGTTTCCAAATGGTTCAGTGGCAATTTTAGTCCATTGCATTTCTTCTCCCATTTTAGGCAATGGATCCTTGCCCTTTCCAGACAGTATAACAGAACCACAGACACTCTCCTACTTAAACAACCTCTTCTGGGACCCTCTCCTTGCAAATCCTGAATTATTTCCAAAAAAGTAGGAAAGCCAAAGTTACAGACAATTTTCCCACATAAAATTTTTAGCAAGGATTCCTGAGTTGTGCAAACTTCCCCAAATAACAGTTCTGCTCCAGGCCTAATGAGACACAGATACCAGGTGGTCTTTTAGTTGAAGGGCCACGTCCCAAAAGATGTGAGGATGCCCCAGATAAGAAAGGGATTCAGCCTCACAGAAGCCCATGCTCCAGCAGCATGAGCAATGAGAACTGTCCCAGGACTGGCAGCCAAGGACCAAGGTAATTCCTCTGGGATTACACAGCTCCACATCACCACTGCCATGTGGGAGGTTAACCCCAGAGTTTATGAGGAAAAGAAAATAAAGTAACTCACATTTTCTATGTTGACATATTGTATCCCCTAATGACAGGGCTCGGCCCTCAGCAATACCCAAGATTAAATACAAAATGTGGGTGTTAAGATTAGCACAAAGAATTTGTTTTATGAACACTTCCTTCTGTGCCCCTTCCATTAAAAACCTGCCCCCAAATGAAGCCATTCCAATCATCCTATTTGAGAGAAAAAGCAAACTGTTCATCTTCATCCTCAATACATACATCAGGAGCAGAATCAACCCAAGTCCTTTTTGCCTGCCATGACTCACTTAACACACACACTTAATACATCACTTCATACAAGCTGATTTGAAACAGTTTGATCAGAGCAAATATTTTTAATTTACTGTAAACCATGCCAATGTACATTGCACTCAGAGACAGGACAAACAGGTTTATGGCCAAACTTCCTCAGCAAGGGGTGTGAGCCTCCCCAGCTATTACAGCCTCTCTAATTGCTGTGTTTGCTGTGACAAGACAACAGTGGACCAAACACACAGCATCCTCCTCTGTAAAAACATTTGCAGGTTGTGTAGTAGAGCCTTAAAGTTCAACCTTTTGTCTTCATCAGGGCCAAGGGTTCATCTCACTTCCTTCAGAAAAAAATTTGAATTTGCTTGAAAATCTTACTGCCATATCTACACAAAATAGTTAATGGCAATAGGAGCTATTATCAGCTCATCTGTTGTTCATTTATTTCTCAAAAAAGGAAGAAAGAAAGAAAAAAAGAAAAGAAAAAAGAAAAAAAGGAAAAAAGAAAAAAAAAGAAGCTTTACTTAGTATGATTATGGTCAAAACCTTTTTTGTCCTGAACCAACAAGCCACACTGTGCTCTTGAGTTAAAACCAGATTCAAGTAGACTGAGCCCAGAAGAGAACAAACAACCCTTATTCATTTCTTTTAAGCATGTGTGTATGTGTGTGTTTGTGGGCTGAACAGATGAAGCAAGAGAGGAGATTAGCATTTTTATGGATATGATGCCTGCCATTGCTACATACTTGAAAATCTTGCCTAAGCTTGGGAAGTTTGTACACAAGAATGAAAACACCCACCAATATCTTTGTGCTTATCTATTGGTCAATCAACTGATGAATCTGCATAGATAGAGCTGTCATTTAATAAAGGACCTTTCGTGGACTTACAGATCCCCTATGGGTGAGGGGGGACACTAATTGTGAGATGGAATGTCAGTGTCTGCTGCATGGTGACATGGCCATGGGGAAGAGAAACTCCATTCCCTGCTCAGAGCCCGTGGCCACTAAAGGTCCCTCACAGCTACAGCCCAGGTGGGGCAGGCACTGGGACCTCCACACATTTCTCTTTTGTGCTCCAGGTCCCAGAGAAGCAGCCCTGGAGGAGGCTAGAGGCAGGATTCTGGAGGTCCTAGAAAATGATGGAGGGTGACATGCAGGGTGGCACAGTCACAGTCTTTCTGCTTGGAAAAGACCTTTGAGATCACCGAGTCCAACCATTACCCTGCTCTACTGAGCCCAGTGCTAAACAATGTTCCAGTTCACCTCCAGGGATGGTGATTCACCCCCCTCCCCGGGTAGCCTGCTCCATTGTCTGGTGACCCTTTTGGTGAAGAAGCTTCTAATATTCAATCTGAACACTCCCTGGGGCAACTTGAGACCATTTCCTCTTCTCCTGTTGCTTGTTACTAAGGAGTACCAGGGAGTTACTAGGGAGCAGTGGTGCAGGGAAGACCAAGCCCTTTGCTCTCCCTATCTGCTCAGGTGCCCTGGATGTTAGGGACCTAGCAGGAGGGTGACATAGCTGTGGCCAGCCCACCTGGCTCTGTGGAAGGCAGGTAACAGGAGTGCTCAAGGCTGTGCTTAGCCAGTGCCACCTCTTCAATCATGCCCACAACACGGACATCAGGAGCAAAACATCCTGTGCTCATCTCCCACCACCACCAGGTGACCATTTCCCCCAGCTCAGGTGTGTGCTTGGGTGTGTGTACCAGACCTCCATAGTTAGAGCTCCAAGGTTTTGCTTTACCCCCCTCCCTCTTTCCCTCCCTCCCAAAGATACATTTACAGTGTTCTCTGTGACAATGTTTAGCAAGCCTCTTGGTTACCATAGTGCTGGGCACTAAAGAAATGTCGACAAATTAATCAATTATACAATTGTGTTTGCCTAAGAACACAACTCACAGTCAGATGATTCAATGCATTTCAACAGCTCCGTGAAGTTTGGTGAACACACTTCCTCTTCTGCCCTCTGAATATTTTCCTCACCTGCGCTGTCATTTTTCCATATTTCGATTTCTCTTTACAAGCAGCTTGTCAGGTTTGTGATCTCTGCTTCAGGCTAAGTCAAGCTGTTTTCTTTCTGTTGGTTGCCTGCTTGCTTTCTGTTGTGTTGGGGTTTGTTTGGGTTTTTCATTTGTTTGTTTTGGGGTGGGTTTGGGGTTTTTTTTTCTTTCTTTCCTTCTCTCTTCCTTGTGGTAAGATGCACATTATACATTCAACTTTCCCTTAACAAAACTGTGTTAAATTACTAATCAATCTCCAATGGTCAGCAATCACTTCTTTCCTCTAGAGGTTATCCTGCCCAATTGTCAGAATTTTGCCCCCATTACCACCAGAGCAGAGCTGGTTTTAAGTCCAGCTTTGCAAATTATTTTAGGAATACCATGTCATAAAGGTGAACTGTGGGGATAGCACCCCAGTTTTGGAAAATAACACTCTTAATGGCTACTTCACAGCATCTCTAACCTGCTGAGATGTACCAGGAGCACCAAAATGTGACCTCACCACCCCCCCCCCCCAACAACTTACAATGCACATTAAAGCACAGAAGCTTAAAGTGTGTAATGATACAGGAAAGGGGAGCCAAAGATCACTGCCAATATTGTTATGTCCTTGTAACCAGACAAAGTTCATTAAACAATGCTAGCAACAGATTCAGAAAATATACCATGAAGTACAATATGGTTACTGGAAACACAACATGAAGGAAAAAAACCTCTCTGGTCCAAAATCTGATGAACAGGTTAAACCAGGGAGTGTGCCAGAAAAATCTGCAGCAAATTGTGCCTGTCTAATGTTACAAAGAGTCATTGCACTGCACACTTGCAATGCCTAGTGCTTAGAAAGGAAGGCAAATACAGGAAAAATAAAAAGATTCAGATCTGGAGCAACAGGAAAAATTCATTCTTGCCTTGGCTCCCTGGAAAACTGCAGAAGCCTCGATGCATGGAATTAATGGTGCAAACAAAACCAGGCTCATTCTCCTTTCAACCTTACATTAAAAATATGACTGTACTGGAGACCAAAGTACTAACTCTACAAACCTAATTTCCTATCTCCAGGAACTCTCTAATATCATTGTATAATCTCTTTCATAAGATTATCAAGATCTATCTCAAAACTACCCTAACTGAAAGACTATTACACAACCTCAATCCTTAGGCAGCTAGAAGCTTTCTTCTAATTTCCTATCCAAATTTATTCATGACCAACTTAGACAATTTGATCTTCTGCTGACAGTATATTTTGACTTAGTTTTTCTACCTTCTTGCTATTTAGTGACAGCTGTGTTTAAAAAAACCCACTGTAACCTGGCCCTTCATTTGTTCACCTGGCCAGACCCAAACAAATTAGGCTCTTTAACCTAACTTCATACAACATATGGGCCCTTGCTGTACCCCCATCTCTAGCCCTCCTACTGCTGTAATTTAACATTTTCTTGACTGGGGTGTCCAGAGCTATGCAAAATCCCAGGGGCTACTCCATGAGCAACAGAAAGCTCTTGTACTGATGCTCTGTATGATGAGTTGTATAATCATGATATCACGCTTCCCTGAATCTCTCCTATTATTTTCCTTTGATATCCAAGGATGATGTAGGTCTCCTTCAGAGCTCTATCTCATTACTTGCTCACAGGTATCTCCTGACCAGCCAGTGCATCCACATCTCTCCCTTCTGTCATGGACAGCTGACAAGCTCCTCTTTCACACTGGAAATTCTTGTTACTCATCTCCACTCTTAAAAACTTTTCATGACGTTGCATTCAGCACTATTAAATGTCATTTTATTTCTATCACTCTGATCAACAAAGTCATCTAAATACCTTTAATATGATAATCTGATCCTCCTCCATACTGACAATACCTCCCCACTTGGTGTCATTCCGCACAGCTCCTGGGCACGCACCCAAATCCTACCCACAGGTCAGACAGAGCAAGGCACAAGTCTGGTCCCCAGGGAGCAACAGCACTAATCTCTCTCCATCCTGATTACTTTCTCTGAATACCTCAGTCCATTCAGACAACTTCATTTGCATGCAACTGTTGTATCTTTTCCCTATCCAGCTCCTTTTCCATCTTTCAATTCTTGTATTGAACCGCGACCTCCACCTTCACCTCAAGCACCAATGTCCTGTGAGGTATCTGATCAAATGCTTGGCTTTAGATAAAGTACATTCCTGCCTTACCCCACCTGAATAATCTGTTATACAAAAAAGATGTTAGATTACTCCAGCACAATCCATCTTTGATAAAATCTTGTTGCAATTCACCCTGCTTCCTCATTATTTCCACGTCTGATTATTCTTTCCTACAAAATACATCATGAGACTCCACGTACTACTGCATTCAGATCAAAAGCCCAATGGATCCATCCTTACATCACTTTTTTATTTTTTGGCTGTACAGGACAAAAATGCTTCCCCTCTTCTGCAGCTGAGGACCCCTGGAAGAGCCTTGCTGCAAGCCATGCAAGCCTTGTGCCACTGCTTTCAGTATTCCAGGAGTGGGATTATTGGCACTTCTTCATTTCCCTCACTAAGATATTTAAGATTTTTTTTTCTTTTTTTTTTTTTTTTTAACTTCACTATGAATAGCTTTCAGTCTGCAGATTTGTTAGTAATTACACTCTGTTCCAGATTCTACAGAAGGTTCTGCTTTCATGAGAAAGTTGTGTCATTATTTAGAGACATCAGTTCTCCTTTCAGTTTAGGCAGGGATAATTTCAGTTCTGTGTAAATTACTAAGTGCAGGTTTGGGTTGAACCCAAATAAGTTCAATCAAACCAAAATAAGAATGTCCTTACACGAGGTCACATCAGGTTAATCAAATCACTTTAAAAATGGACTTAAACTAAGTAATCTCCCCATGTAGACAAGTCCAAAGCCAATAATGGAATATGAAGTAGGTCAAAGCCTCTCATTAATTGTACACACCTTGGTGCTTCAGTTGAACCTGGAGCAGACATGCAGGCAGCAATCCCAGCTCTGCACTGGGCACTTGTTGGGGCCCCACCACCACATCAGCCTCCCTTAAAACTGGGGTTCAAGTGGGATTGCAATAATAAGAGAGGTTTTTGCAGGGCTCTGTACAGGAGCACTGTTTGTTTGGCATACAGGGCAAGAAGCTGCTCTGTACTGCACAGTCCTCTGAGCACCAAAAGTAGCAAGGAAATACAGGAAAAAGAGAAATGGGCTCAGCCTGGGAACAGAACAGGGGAGAGATAGCAGAGCCCTGGGGCTGTGCCAAGAGGCAAGGAGTGCCCATTGCATCAGGACAACGTGGGGCACATTGAGCAGAGCACAGTCTTAGGGCAACAAAGATTTGTGTGAAAGAAAGGTATCACCCAGGTTCTAACAAATAAATACAGGTTTTGTACCTGCCCGAGTTCCTTAATAGAGATTTGGAACCGCAGTGATACAGGTATGTATCATTTAAATAATACCAGCACAGAGTGGTCCATAGTGTTTTGGGGTTTATAGGTTTTACTATTTTAAAGCCATATTATTCCACTAAAGATGTTGTGTAATTTAGGGCAAAACACTGCAACTTCTGTGCATAGACAACCCCTAGCTCCAAAACTTAAAGATCTCCCACCAATTTCTGTTACTAGTAATGAGCAAAAGTTGGATTCAACATTAGCATCTCTGAATGCTGCTTCCAACACCATGAGAATTTAGTTATGAACTCTTCATTTGCTAATTTTAATCTTTAACCTTGAGCTGTTTTTGTGTACCTGCATGTCTTATACTGGCAAATATTTTAATATAGCTATAGCCTAGGTGGCAAGAAAACAGGAACCACCACACACCTGACTGCCAAATTTCACTGAACTTTGTAGATTAACAAAACAATTTTCCAACCAATTTTACTTTCCCCTCTAGATTAAGTAACTAATCCACATCTCTGAATGAACACAATAAATGAGCAGTAAGCAACCACTCCCAGGGTCATTTGCATTTTTCCTATTACATCTTCCAGACAGACAAATGCCTCTTCCACACAGACTTCCACTTTTGGCTTAAATCCTGAGCCTCCTCTTTGCATCAGTGCTCACTGCATTTGTCAGAACTTTGTCAGCAGCAGAGCCCCGAGTGCTGGCATCGCAGCACATCAGTGCACAGGGTCCTCTGCTCCTCCACTCTGCATCACAGTGGTTTATTCTCAGTAAAAATTACAGGAAAGTTACCTCTTAAGAAACACAGTTCCTAAAACACAAAAAATCTCAGTATATTTTTCGGACTAGATAACTATGGTGAGGCATTGCAGCCTGGGAAGTTTATAGAAATTACACCAATTCCTAATAAAAACAGCAGCCGTTGCAGCATGTTCAGTGTAAGGGCTGCACACTGCATACTCCTGATGTTATCTGCTGCTGAAGCAACACGAGTAGGACCTGTGAAGACTCTAAAGCCTCCGAAGCAAACCCCTGAAGAACTAGCTGTGTCTTTCAGGCAAATTCTTATTTCCAGATCTTGAGATTAGCGACCCAGCGAAACAAGGACTGGGGTGCACTGTCATTCTGCCTAAAAATAAAGCAGCTCCTGACATTTTCCCACCTATACACCGGAACGTCTCGTCCCATCAGCTAAACGGGCACCGCCACTTTCACCGCACACCACAAAATAAACTCAGGACAAGAAAGGATCCTGCCCTCCCAGGCGATGCTGCATCCCAACAAGCGGGTAAAACACGGGACGTTTTAACAGCTTTGCTTCCAGGTACGTTATCTCCAGGGCTATTTCCTTGCCGAAGAAGACAAGTTCGTTCAGGGATCAATGGGAGTTGGCACTTAGGTTCTAGTTCTGCCTCCAGAAAGGGACTGCTGGGCTGGACTTCTCCAAAATCCACTTAGGAGAGACCTGCTCTGCAGATGGCTCAGAAGCCGCCTGCCTTCGGGGACTGTGGCATTTTACAAAGGACAAGTGCTCTCTCAAGTGCGTATGACACCTCATTCATGAATCACGCAGGGCTCAGCTTTGAACCGTGCTTCCAGTGCAAGCTAACCAAAGCCATCAGTGTGCATTTAGGACCAAGGCTTGGAGTTATCATTCACAAATCCACAGCTGAAACATATGAAGGACTTTCAAAGCCTTCATAATTCTCCGCTTATAATGTAAACAATCTGTAAAACCAAGTGACACAATAACCCTACTGGGAGGAGTAACTTTTCAACCTGGATTTTAGCTGCTATATTTAGGCGCAGGACTCAATTCAGAGGTTTTTCCTCACCACGTTCTCAGACAAACGCATTCCCAAGAACAACACAAATTCAACACAGAACCAGAAAACTAAGACCAGGCTCGGTTTAGCCGCCGGAAAATTGGTCCCGTCCCCCCGAACACTCTCCCGAACACCCCGCAGCTCTCAGCTGTGCTCAGTCCGGTAGCTACTCCCCAGCCGTCCCTCCGGGCTCCGCGGGCACACGCCTGAACGGGGGCTTGGGGACCGGTACCGAGCCGTCGGGATGCGGCTGCCGCCCTCAGCATCCCCGCCCGGGAGCTGCGGCTACAGCACCGGGAGCCCCCGCCCGCCACAACGGGAAACCCACCGACCAGCCTGCGCTTTTATTCGAGGGGGGTGGGCGAGCGGAATCCGCCGACTTCAATTTTCCTCTCCAACACTTGGGAGAGTCCCGGAGGTGTATGAGGAGGGCAGGGCAAAGGGGCGGGGGGGTGGCTCTTCCCGGGGCACCCCGCAGCCCGGCCCGCTGCTTCCCGCGGTGATGCGAGAGAGGGGACCCCCTTTCCCGTACTGCCGCAACCCGCGAGGTTCCGCGGCAGCCCCGGTCCCGCCGCGGGGGTACGTACCGTGCAGGGGGATGCGAATCCCAGAGCCGCTCTCAGTGCCATGCCCGGCCCCGGCGCGGTGCCCCCCCAGCACCAGGGGTTACCGCCCGCCCTGGGGTCCCGCTGCCCGGCAGAGACATGGCATGAGCGCTGGCAGGGCTCGGTCGGAGAGGTGGATAGGTGGGTGGGTGAGTGGGTGGGCGCAAGGTGGGTGCGCGCTGCCGGCGGGCTGCGGCGGGACTTGTGAAACTCGCCTCTTGCGGTGGCCGGTTGTGTAACGCGGCGGCGGGCTGAGCCCGGCCCCCCGGCACTGCACAGGCGCGCTCCTCCCCGCTCCCTCCCGACACCGGCAGCCGCGGGCCGGCGGCAGCCCGTCCGCATCGACCCCCCCCGAAACCCCCCCTCCACCTCCCGCAGAGCCATCCCCGGGCAGGGCGCGGGTGGGCAGCGGGCGGAGGGAAGTCGCGCAGAATGGGCACAGAAGGCGGAGACCGGGCCAGGGCAGGGCAGGTCGCTCGGGGAGTGGCGGTGCCATCGGCCGGGAGGAGAGGACGAAAAGTGGGTTGGCTCCGGGGCTCCGCACCGGGACCAGCACGGACGGGACTGGGAGCGGCAGCAAGCGCGAAGCCCGGTCGGGACCCGCCGCCCTTCCTTCCCCCCCCACCGGGGTTTTGCCGGGTGCTGGGCAGAGGGGATCGGGACGCTGCTCGGGCTGGCCGGGGGTAGGGGAGCGACATCACTGCCCGTGCTGCCCCCGCCGGGTCCCGCAACCTTCCTCCTCCTTTCCCTACGTTCGACTCGAGCTGTGCTTTGGCGGCGTTAGTCATCCCGCAGCGTGAGTCACTCATTGAGTGTTTGCTGCTTCCTTTGCTTCCTTCCTCATACGTTTTTTTTTTGTTTGGTTTTTTTTTCCTTTCTCCACCGTAATTATTACGCCCAGCTCCAGGTCCAGGGAGGCAGAGGGTAACGCCGGCCCTGTCCCGGTGCTCCGGGGAGCAGGATGCGGGGCTGCTTGCCCACCTGTTCCATGAGCTAATGCTGATTGCCGAAGATCCGATTTATCCTTCTCTTTCTGGAAGCACTAGACACCCACAGATAGAGCATCAAGAGTGGTCAATAGCCTCTTCCTTTCTCCTTCCAAGGTGCTCCCAGCTTGGTGCTCCAGTGGGAAATGCACGGTTTATGCCCCAGTTGGGTTGACCTGACATTGCTTGGGTCCCCCACCCAGAGCCTCTGCATCATGTAATCCCATTTCAAAACTGAGTGCACTCTTTCTTACTGAAAAGTTTGATTGATTTTTTTTTAATTTTTTTTTATTTTTTATTTTGGGGGGGGTTTCATCTTCCCCCCCATGCCTTCAACTCCTCTTGGAAGGCTGCTCCTCAACTTAAGCAATGCTGGGAGGTCTGCTCTTTCTAGCAGCACATTCCTGCCCATTAGCCCTTCCCCACAGGTGCCATACCAGACCCTGGCTTTTTTCACTCAGCCAGCATTACAGTTCCTCTCCCAACCCTTACTCTGCCAGAGGAAGGGGGCAGGAAGGCACCCTGCCTGCAATGGCCCCATCCCCTACATGTGTCCATGCCCCAAAATACAGCATGGGGGACAAAAGCAGAACCAAAGAGGGGACAGTGACAAAAGGCTTTGCTATGAGGTTTTTAATATAAAGCTGATGCCACTGGGGAAAGGGAAGTGACATTGTTACAGCAGTAATCCTGAGGAACATCAGCTGTTACTGACGAAGACAAGAGAAAGGGCACACACTTACTATTTCTTTTCTTTCTGATCACAGGCAAAGCAAGTAGTGTGCCTGTGCTGTCTGCCACAAGTGGCAAATCTCATTTTACCACCAAGAGCGGGGTTTTGAGGCATACAGCCTCATCATAGGAAACACAGCAGCCCTTCCCCATGTTCATATGGGGAAAATCCTTCTTTCCCTCTCTCATGCAAGGTACAAATAGGTATCAAAAGTGGCACTTTCACTGGAAGGACACCCTTGTCCACATATGTGGGCATGCGGATTCACATCTGGGGAATTAGATCAGGAATAAAGGGAATACCACACTGCAGCTGAGACACTTAAGATAAAGCACCCTCAGATGGGTGCTGTGGGCATCGCAGGCAGGATGTAGCCCCAGAGGGGATGGGATGGGTCAGGTTTCCCCTGGAGCCACTCAGTGCCACAGCCATTGCCCCGGGTTTTGCTGGCAGCCATCTGGGAGTGCTGGCACTGCCCAGCCAGGTCTGCACCTTGGACACTTCCACAGCCACCTCCCATCCTGCAAGCCCAGGCACAGCAGACGACATTAACACTCTCTCCTAGCAAAGCAAAAGGCTCAGAAACACCATGTTACATGTTATTTGCAATAACTTGATTTTCTGACCAGAAATCATGTTTTATTCGATATGTTATAACCAACTCTTCTGGCAGCCCCCAGCAGAAGCAGGGGTCACCCTTCCTATAGCAATGCTGAAAGAATTTGCACTTGGATGGCTTTAACTGTCTTGTTAGAAGAACACACTCTCCACTAAGATACTTACAAAAGTTAAAAAGCAACAGGGAAAGAGACATTTATGACTTGGGAAAATTCACACATTCCTCAGCAAGCTGTGGAGTTGGGAAGCTTTGGCTGTAGCCTAAGATGGCTGGCATATTTGTTTGTATTTATATTATGTCAGGTTCCTTTATATTATTAGTTTTTTTTTTAACAATGCTGTGCCTCAAAGATGTGCCAGCAGCAATAAAATGAAAGAAAACCAGCTTTTGGCCAGAACGTAAGAAAAGCAAAGCAAAGCAAAGCAAAGCAAAAAAAAAAACAAAAAAACAAAAAAAAAAAAAAAACCAAAACAAAACAAAACAAAACAAAAAAACCAAAACCACACACTTTATATATGTATCTATATAAACCATCCCACCCCGGCTGCATCCACTCAGTGCTCTGGAGAATCCCACAGCCTGGCAGGAGCTATGAAAGAGTAACATAATTATATGAAGAAACAGAGGGAGAGCTTGGGCTGTATTTTGTAAGATCACACTCCCATGCACAGTCTTTCCTCCAGAGCAAAGGGTTGTCTAAACCAGCTTTTAAATTACATCCTGCAAAAATTCATAGCCAGGAAATGTTTATGTTGCACAGGGCTAAGTCAAGAACCTGCTCCAGCACAGGATCACGCATCTCAGCCTCCTCTCACTCTGGAGCATGTCCAGAAATTCAACAAGATGTTTTTCACCCAGCAGTAACCATGAGGCTTGGTATAACACAAACAAGAAGGAAAGAGAAGAATAGAGACAACAAAGTGGAAAAAAAAAAATACCCTTGCCTTGATCTGAAGAGGCTGGCTCTGTGTAGGTTTTGCTGTGACTCTGGGATGTGGCAGTGGGCAGAGGGTTGGAGCCCACCCCGTGTCTGCCATGGGACCGCGCTGAGGACGAGGCCGGCGGGAGCCCAAGGCAGGGACAGGGAGCTAATTGTGTCAGTGCTATTGCACAACACTGTTGCCTTGACACTGTGTCATGTAAAGATTTTGAACTGCCTCTTTATTAGTCATCCTCCACTCATTTTAATTGTGCCTGATAAACAGGGCCATTTCACCTTTGTGTTCCCGTGTACGCACTTATCTTGAGTATTTATATCACCCAAGGGACTTTCAATGTTTTACGGGAGGGTCAGGGGATGCAGGGGAAGGAGGAGGCATTCCCATCACAGCCTGCTGGTGTTCTCAGGTCTTTGCATGTAACATTTTCAGACCTCTGCTCTCCCAGTGTGGAGATCTCCACAGGTCCCTGATCCTGGCACTGGAAATGTTCAGGCAGAGGCTTAGGTTAATACATGGGAACAAGTAAAGAGGGAGAGGCTGACTGAAACCTGCACTTAATTTTTTTTTTTCAGGATCAAGTGCTGTAGGTGTGTGCTTAACACCACTTTGATCTTCTCTTAAGGAAAGAAATTTCTGCGGATTAAATCCTTACCTCTGAATTATAGTATCAGATATTTAATGAAATCAAAGTTGGGACATGAATAAATAATGATTGGATTTAATGTAAAGAGCAGATTTAAAATTTCTAGATTATTATAGTCACATTTACTTGCAACACAAAAATACACTGGCCAAGAATGTGCCTTTGTGAAGTTCTGTCCTTGCAACTCCTCATCTATCCTTATGTTTGTGAATTCTAAAGTTTCACTGAAAAACTCCTGGAAACAGCCGTGTGTTTTCCTTCCTGTGGTATCATGACCTTCTCCCCATCCCACACATTCCCCTGCTTGTGGTGGGAGAAGGAAGTGCATTTTGGCCAGGCACAGCCCTGTCACCAGTAAGAGAAGAGCAGTCAGGAGGTTCCACAGCATCTCCTACAGTCATTATAGTCCTTCTCCATCTGGAGATGAATATGTTCTCTGGGCTTCTACAGTTTCACCTTTGTTTCCTCCCCTTTAAAAAGACTCAAAAGTAAAATTCAGGTTTGCACCACAATCATGTGAGGAGATGGGTAAAATCCCATTGTCATTTAAGTTCAGAAAAAGGAACAGAAACTCCATTAAAGACAGAGGGAAAAAAACCCACCACATTTACTCCAGTGTGAATGGGATTTTCCCCTTAGCATAAGATCTTTCATCCTTGTGGGCTGGAAGGATCTACTCGCTGTCCAACTCAGCATCATCTTGAAGTGCCACTTTGAATCTTTATGCAGCTTCTTAAAAGGATTAAAAATATAAATGAATTAATAACCATTTAGGAAAAATTCTATCTAAACATAGATTTTTTTTATTTGTATCATTCAGCACCTTATTTTGCAGAAAATGGTTTAAGATGGTTCCTGTAGAGGCAAGAATGATATCCAAAGTTTGTGTCTATTTAGGGCTCCATGCCACATAAATGTATTTGCTTGGAAAGCTGAGAGGTGCCCAAGTCAGAGATGTGGCCAGAAAAAGGAGTAAAAAACCACTTTTAATGTGGCTGATCATGGTCTCAACAATAATTATTATTTTTTACCAAGGAAAAAGTGTTCTCTCTTAACTGCAGGGAGATACTCTCTGATGACTATTCCTATGATCTGTTATTCTTCCTAACTCAAAGAAATGGGGAAAAAATCTTGGACAAACAAGAACATGTGGGCTACCCTCTGCCTGTATCCTTCCATAAGAGCATACACTGACTCTAAAGCTCTTTGACTACACTTAAGCTTGATCCCATAGGATAATGTACCTATGAATTAATTGTCTTTGATGCTGGGTTCATATCTTCTGGAGCCTGTGCTGAAGACAAATTCAGGCAACTGCATTTAAATATGGGTTAAGTGGGCACAGGCAATAATCACCTCTGATTAGTATAATCAGCTCCTGAGGGGCCTCACGAATGCAGACATAGAACAGAAACTTAATAATATTTATGTTAAAGGCCCAAATCTCCTTGAATTCAGCAGTCAGAGGATAAATTGGCATCCATTTAACCATCCACAACAGTTGGGAATTCTGCAGGTCACCTATTCCTTGCACTGAAAAGTTTCACCTTCTCCTCCCTGGCCTTTACCCAGAGCAAATGCAATGCTAACATTGTCATCTGATGGAAATTTTAACATCATGGGTCAGAGCAACAATGTCTGACTCCATGACTAGAAGCAATGGGCTTCAGCTCAGTCATGGCAGATGGAAGTTATCCTTGCCTCCTACAACACAGATTCTGACCAGACCTCTGAGTTGCACACATGAATGACAAAGGACACGTGTGCTGGGACTGGGGGCACTTGGAGATGCTCCCACCCATACCTTCACCTCTGTCTCCCAGCTATTGATCTTCAGCTCTTTTTTTCTGCCTGGACTGGTCTGCAGCCAGAGGGCTCCCAACTATATCCTGATCTCCTTTGGAACCTGGGTAACTGGGATGGAGAGTGGCAGTAGGATGGCTGTAACCAAGCTCCTGTGCTGCAGTTCCTGCTGTCCCACTCACCCCCAGCACAGCCCTCATCCTCCCTTTCCCTGTAAACCCAAGTGCAACAGAGTGCAGAGAGAGGCTATTGCCTGATTTGACTTTGTAAGGGAAGTAATATTTTCCTCTCCAAGGCAAATGACCAGTGCAGTCCTTTCCCAGCTCTGCAGCTTGTACAAGATGACATTAAAATCAAGAACAGGGAAGGACCCAGGAGAAAGCAGAGAGAGCATTTGTTTTCAGAAGACCACAGAGCTGACAATCATTCTACCACATCCTGACTGGCAAAGCCTGAAAAAAATGTAGGTATTTATCTGTGTATCTTATACCTTGCAAACTCACTCACCACAAACAGTTGTATGTTACTTATCCACCAAGGAAAGACCAGGCACAGTCTGACCACCAGTCAGGTTATGGAAGTCAAGCTGTGGCTTCTTAAGCACAAACTGCTGGTGGTTCTTTAAAACTGAAGAGCCTGATTGTATCAAAGGACCACTGAGAACATAACCCAGGTGCCAAAAAGAACAGGAGCCCACGGGACAGGTGGATCTCCAGACACCTCCTTTAATAGTCTTTTAGGACACACAGGAAAGAAAACAATGTCTGTCCTTAATCCCAAGTGCACTAAAGTCACTCGGGTTCTCAGGTAACTTCCACTGTTTCCTTTCTGCCTTCTTTAAAAAGACAGAAACCTTCTAAATAAATTAATGAACACATAAAACAAGTGGTCTTGTACTCAACAGAGATTTTACTCTGGGAGCAGGACTGACTGAAAGCATCACACGTTGCTGATGCTGTACCTCTGTGCTCATTCTTAAACAAAAGTAAGTTAAAACACAAGTCTGTGAGACTTTATCACTGTGTTTTACAACTAAATGATACCAAAAATGTGAACTGTATGGGATGTTACTGAACTCTTTACTCCCAGAAATGAGCACAGCTTTTCTGGGCACAGAGAAGGAGCTGAACACCATCAAGGAATTCTCTGTGATTCTAGAAATGAGTCTGGTGAGACAGATTCTGTCTGTGAAAAGTCAGTCATAATAAGCAGAAACAACCCCCTGACCAGCCCAGTGAAATCAGTTTCTATTATTCAGCTATAAGTGACTGATCACATGTTTGTGTTTCTATGGAAAATGGATATAAAAGGCACTTGGAGTTCCCTCATCTAAACAGTTTTGAGCCAGTTTGCTCAATAACAAATATTTTCAATTGAGGAAAAACAACATAGAGGGACTCCAAAAATAAAATGTTTCCTGCAGAGCTTCAGTCCTTTCATTTACAGAACTTGAGCTGACCTGTGTTAGACAGCACTTGCATGAAGTGCTACAAACGCAGCACTCTCTGTGGGTTTGCTGCCCTGTCATCATCTCCTTCAGTTCATTCAGGCCCCATGCAGCACTACGTACACAGCAGAGTGGCACTGGCGTAGCAACCCCTGGGTGAATCATAATGAAACTATGAAGAAGAAACATGCCACAAACAGAAGGAAAAGCTTGCTTTTCAGTGGAGTGTCTCATCTGCAGAAGAGTGCTCCAGTTAAGGATGCTGATGAGAGAATTAACTTGTGCCCTGGCCACTTAATGCAGCTTTTGATGCAGTTATTTACTCGTTCTGTTGCTATGGGAAATATGAATATTCGCCATGACAACTGCAGCAGAGCAAGGCACACAATCTACTTTCACACAGAGCATCTCAAGGAACCACTCCCATTCATACAGTCCACAAAATTGTGTCCTTGAGAGCAATTCAGTGTGGGGTTGTCAGGCAGTGATTAATTCTTCTGCATTTTACACTGGGACGTTGCCTGGTGTCTAATAGTATTTATGACTTGGTTCTTAAATAGCCCTTTCAGTATTACATCTGAAAGCACTTTGCAACGGTAAACCTTTGAAAAACACTCTGCTTATTTTATAGATGAGTAATTCAGCCACATAGAGCCCCAGTGCAGCAGTTCCAGGACTGGCACTTGTCCCCAAGTCACTTGGGCCAGTACAGCAGGGCAAGAGGAGCATGGCTCTCCTGGCAGCAGAGTGGAATGACCCTGTGAACTCCACAGCCAAAATGTGCACCATGGAGGTAGAGGATCTGCTGGGGAAAACTTCAGTAAGCTCAGTGCATCCATACCTCTGATTAAACAGGAGCAGCACATGGCAGTGCTCTAGCTGGAACCCAGGTGACTGCAGGCTCAGGGCTGCTGGATCCTGTAGCAGGTTTGGGGACAAGGATGGGGATGGTCAGTGCTGGGGCCAGGCCACTCACTGCAGGAAAGGCATTAGTCACCCTGTGACATTTCACTCCAGAAGATGCTTCTGGAAACACTCTTCACCATTTGCATGGAGAGATAAGGGGTGCTGCTATGGATTTGAGTTGTGCACACTGAAATGAAACCTGTGCTGTCCTTGCTTGTTCACCCTGACCAGTCCTGAGCTCTAAACATTCCCAAGCCTCTGCTTTGCTTTGGCAGATGGGCTTCCTCATGCCAAAATTGGTGTTCCTTGCTAGGGCAGAGCCTGCTGCTCCCCCCAGGGCCTGGGCTGCAAGCACAGCACCAGCTAACCCACAAGGCTTGGTGGTTGGGATGAAGCTCACAGAAACGCTGTCCTGCCTTGGCCATTAGTGGAGTATGGAGTTTTCAGTGTTATTTGCCTTATAATGATTCCTAGAAAGAAAAAAACCAAAACAAAACCCAACAAACTGTGATCAAGAGTAATCAGTAACCTGGAACACAAAAATGTGCTCACATTAAATATGTGGCTGAGAAAACCACTACCAATCTAGATAATAATTCTGACTATTTACCTCTTAAGCTCGCCAGATATGTTCAAAAGTGCATAATAAGTGACATCTGTCCTTTATCACAAGATTTAGCCTAGGGGGAAATGCTCTCTTTTAGTTACCAACATTAACTGTGTTACTTTTGGCATGGGATTGATTTCCCGACTTTAAAAAACAACATTGACAACTTTTTTCCACTGTTTAATTTGTGCAGTCTCAGTAATTAAATATGAATCTTCAAATATTGCTTGACATATTGCAGATTTATTGTCAGTGAAAGAGTCTTCTGCACATTTCCATAATTGCTGCTGTTCAGAACAAAATGGTTATGCACTGAAAGACTGGCAATTTTCTCCTTTTGCTTAAGTTCTCATTTGTTTGCCCTCTTGGCAGTCATGTACGGGCATTTCATTTTATAATTAAATTATTTTTGCATATGAAGGCAGTTAGTTTACATTCCGATTTTCTTTTTTCATTTGTTGCTGCATTTTACATTGTTTCTGAAGCTGTGTGAGAGCTGTGCAGTCCAATACATACTGCAAGGAGCCAACATATCCTTTAACAGCATCTTATGAAACACTGCTCATGTGCTGCCCCAGCTGAGTAACAGACAAATATAAATCCTATAGATATTTCCTCTAAATAGAGTGGCCTTGATGGCCAAGAATGAGGTTTGTCTGATTGCTGGCTTTAACCCTTCATGCTTCTGTGAATGGTAAATTTTGCAAAGAATTAACAGTGACTTCAGGCCTCACTTCAAATTGAGGGGTTTGGTTTTTTCCATCTCCATTCTGACCACATTTACATCATGACTGCCCATCAGCTTAGAGTATTGTCTTACAATGGGAAAGGATTTATATTCCCTGGACAGAGGAGCTTCACAGTAACAAGGAAAGATGAAGTAAATTCTTGGGACCCAACCCCCCTGGCTGGACCATCCTCTGTGATTTCCAGGTTCCAGCAGGTGCTGTGGAGATGTGCTCCCCATCCCGACTCCCCAGGCAGGTGGCTGACTAAATGTTACCTTTCTGTGAATTGTGCTGTTACACAAGCTGTTGCAATAGTCTCTGCTTTACTGTTTACATGTTTGTATCTGCTGAGAAACCCTTCTGGCTGTCATCCCTTCAGTAAATAAATATGTATTTCCTTGGTGAGCAAGGTCTTACCAAATTGGAACAACCTCTTGTGAGCATTTGAAGTATGAGAACTAGTACAAAGAACTGCAAATATGCTGAAACACTGAAAATTATCACAAGCCCCAATGAATTTTTTCATAAAAAATTAACATTTTTTTCCAGGGGCCATGTTACCTCTCCCCATTAAAGATGAGAAAGGAACAAGCTGTTCCTCTTGCACATCTCTTGCAAACCCTCAGCAAGTACAGCTGCCCACTGCTCACCACCCTGCCATTTTTGGCTGCTGCAGTCACACCTTAACACATCTCTTGGACAGTGCTGAGAGCTCAGGGGCCTCCAGGGAGACTGGTGGGACCAAAGGTGAAGAGTTGGTAAAAACATGACTGCTGTGTTAGGAGAGAACAAGAAGTTTTGCCCAGCTAGGACTTAGTGGGTGGGCTGGAGGCAGAAGCCTCCTGATTCAACCAGACCTGCAGCTCCTGACACTTTGGTGGAATAACACAGTGAATGGTCTCATGCAGCTCCTGCCTGTCTCATCATATGCCTCAGGGCTTCATTGCAGCCCCTGAGAGCAGGGAAAGCATCTTGTCACTTCACAGAAGCCAGATCAGGCTGCTTCCCTGAAAAGTAGCTTTCATGGCAGATTAGTGACTGAGAGCCTACAGCTTTTGTTTCTTTAAATCTTCAGACTTTGGTGCACAGGGCTGGAGCCACAGCTTGGAGCTGGTATGGGCAAGCCTCAATTTTTCACCAGGATTGCACTAGAAGAAAGACCAACAGCTTGAGGGATGATTTGACTGATTTAGTCATTTCCCCCTTGCTGCAGACAAACCCTGTTGTTCACATGGACATCAGGCACTTGTGCTGTCAGTGACCCAAACACACCGGGGGCAGAATGGAATGAAATGTTTCCTGAACAAGGTGTCCTCCCTCCTTCTCCTCCATCCATAAGGGCACTGGGGATGGCTCAGTGCAGGGCCAGCACTCAGCTGTGTGTTTCTATTTCAGGTCTCAGCTTCTGGAGCTGGCAGGAGTGGTTGATCCTCTTACCTACTGTCTTGCCAGGGTCAGGGCTTGAATGAGGGCAAGCTGGCTGTGACCCAACCCAGATAAGGCTGAGATTGTGCTGCCAGGCTGGAGAAGCAAGGGAGCTGAGGGAACTTCTGTTCTCTGCAAGGGTAGTTTGATTTTTATCATTCATCTTTTCGGACTCAGGGACCTCAAGGAACTGGTTTCTATCCTGTCAATTATAAGAACCAAGAATGGTCTGTTTGCTCTTCTGGGAAGCTGCTTTTCTGGATCAGAAGCATGAGCTATTTTCCTCTACTAAGTCACCTTGAGAGCAAACTTCAAATGTCCAGGCACCCTCATAATTACACAGGCACCAGGAATGATGCAGGCTCTCCTCTGACCAGGTTGAAGCATCAGATTGAATGCAGAGCTTCCCTTGTTCACAAAGGCAAAAGCATCGAGAGATTCCTCAATCCTTGAAAATGAGAGGCAAAAGGATCTGAGCCCCATGTGCTGGAAATGTGGTTGTCCACAGGACAGACTCTTGATCTTGAATCTGACTGGCAGAACTGAGGCAGTCAAGATAGTGCTTGTTTGTCATTCTTGGAAGAAGCATTTTCTCCTTTATGCAGCCTTTCTGCTGCTTGCAACTACAGAGTGACTTCACAGCTCTGCATTGTGACCTTTCCTCCTCAGACAGCTGTAAGCAAACCAACATTTTGATTGATCTAACAGACAAGAGCCCAGATGCCATGCTAGAAACAAATACTCAATTTTTGACAGAGCAAAACAGCTTGGGAGGGGCTCAGTGCCTCGTGATGGCTAATTTGAGCATGGCCTTTAAGTCTGAAAAGTGTTGCCTTGGAGACCTTTTTGGAATAATATGCACTGTTGACCTCTAAAGGTGAGACATTAAAATTTGCATAAGTCTGACGCTTGTAAAAATAAAGCTGAACAACCAGGTGGTATTTTTGTATTACAAAACTGGCATTGCTTATGCTTCCCAGGAAGAGTGGGAAGGCATCCTTCCCTTCATGAAGTCTGGTGGGAAGAAAACTGACTCAGATTTTCTAAAAATTTTCTCAGAATATTGATAGAGAGGACCTTCACTCCTGTGTCCTCATAAAACATAAAACAGGCAAAATTTTAAAGGGAACTCAGCGTTTCTGAATATCAGTTCTCTTCTCTAACTAAAGCAGAGGCAATAACTCTCTGCTATGAAGAAGCACACACAAGCTACCCTGCATGCTGGAGCACTGGATTTATTTTTTTGGGACTGCAGGGCCTGAGCTGTATTTTTAAAATAGCTTGGAAGATATAACTGAGATTTCCAGCCAGGCGTATGACTGCATTTTGTGTGCAGTTTACAAATGGGAGAAATGAGAGTCATCTCCTTTGACTGAACAAAAAGACAACAGGAATCTTCAGGGCAGAATTCTCTTCTCAGATCTACCCACGCTGAGCACAGCGATGGCAAAGAAAGGCATCTCCTGTGCTGCTTGAAGAGAGGATGCAGCTTGGAAACAGATGCCCAAAGCACATATCTTGTAAGAATATATTTAGCCTGAAGTGT
The DNA here is from genome assembly GCF_003957555.1 of Calypte anna. Classification (NCBI taxonomy): domain Eukaryota; kingdom Metazoa; phylum Chordata; class Aves; order Apodiformes; family Trochilidae; genus Calypte; species Calypte anna. The sequence goes on along the minus strand of NC_044247.1, from coordinate 11,682,681 downwards.
TTTAGACTGATTGTGCAAAGCACAGTTTTCTTGCCAGTATTATTTTAGTAAATAAGGAGGAAAATTTTATCCTGCTTACTATTACAGATAATCTGGTTAAAGCAGGGAGGAAGCAATAGCTCTGGATGTGTATTGATAAAAGGTACCATGACATTTAGTATACACAGGATCTTACAACTTCATGTCAATAGTTGGTAAATGGAGCAGAGCTTTAAGTATTTTTGGGGAAAAGGAACCTGTAAAACCCAGGATTTTGAAACATGATCAGTCAGTTTATCAGGTGGAAGTCTGCCAGTTTGCAGTGAAAGGTGATACCAACAACTTCATAGGACTGATTGTTTCTTTGAGGGAACTACACGAGCATGTGAAACACTGCATGCATTAGAGAGAGCTCTGGAGATTTTACAAGACCTGACCTATAGAGAGAGGAGGGGAGAGACCCCTGAGGCTTCTACCAGCAGATGCACCAGGTGTAACACATGGCCACGGGTGTTGCTGGGATGTCTGAGTGTGCCCATCACTATCTTACATCATATCTCATGTACCACACCACTATTACCTGCTGTTGTCACCATTCCAAATGGAGTTTTCACTCCTTATCCTTAAAAGAACAGACTCCTAGATGTTGCTACAGCATCATGAGCTTGTCAAGAATATAGTTCATCATTAATGCAGGAATGTACTTCAAGCACTGTCAAAATTAATCAATACCCTTCAATCTGGGATGCAATCAGCCAAGACTAAGAAGTCTAATGTAGGCAGCCTTGAGCAGCCTGTCATGATCCTGCTCTGAAAGGATGAGTTGAGACCTAAATGTATCAGATGAAAAGTGATCAAGTACAGTAGATACTAGGGTAAGTTCCATATTCAGAACAGAGAATGCATTTTGCAGCTTTTTCATCTGTCCTGTTTCAAAATAAAATTAATAGACCCAGTCCCAAGATTAGTACATAGAAAATACCTCCACAATATAACACAGGACACAGTGCTTCTCTTGCAAAAGTATTCCAAATTCAACACACCATTAAAACTGATATTATAATAGCTATTTAGCTATTCTAGCATGGGGAAGCCCTTATTAACACTGATAAAGCATTGTGAAGATGGGAGTTACTACTTCTAAGAGTTATCATTGTCCTCAATGGATTTCCTCTTCTGCAGTTCACTGGAAACAAAAACTTCTGTCTCTAGTCTATAATTATTTGAAATTAATTATTTCTTCTCCCACAGATGCAGGGCAGATGCTTTTAGGGTGAACTGTGGCAAGATCTAGCAGACTTGTGGCACTTTATAATAATTATAATTATTGTTACATTATTGTTGTTATTGCTGTCATATACCAGTTGCAGATAGATAAAAACCAGGTTAATTTCAGTTAAGAAGAAAGAAGTTCAACTGCATTTAGACTTCCACTATTAACTCACCAAATTGAGCTAAATGACTGCCTTGTGTTCAAACAGTTCAGACTTTGCAGTCAGTGCACAGTTATGTTCATTTTCTTATTAGTTTCTTTTCTGGTAGAAATTCAGTAACTTGAATTTCTTCAATCTGAATTTCAACCCACTATCCTCGATTCATGCCTGCAGCCCTCTGATGTAAGTGCAATCTTAAACCTCTGCTTTACACAGGGGTAAAGCTAAAAAGATAATAGCAGTGCTACTGCCCTACGTGTTTCAACCTCTTTCCATTTTATATAACCCAGCAGCACAAGCAGGCTTTTCTTCTGTTGATAAAAACTCCAGATGTGGCACAGACATACCTGTGACTAACACATTCAACAATAACATTCGCAAAATATGTCGGGCAAGAGGGCAATCAAGCACACAACACCAGCCTGCATCACCCCTGGGTTTCAGCATCTATGGAACACAGTCATCTGCTTGCAATAAAGGCTCAAAAATAAAGGAAGATGTGGCCTCCACTGCCACAGCTGTTACAGCAAAGAAGAGAAAGCTGCCTTTGCATTCCAAGCTTGGAAGAGCAAAGTGGCTGAATGAGAAAAGTTGAGCTGCTGAAATAGTTTGGCTTTTGATCTGTTCTTGTTTGGGTCAGCCTTGTAGCAACTATAGGTGTGCTTTACTTTGCCCTCCACTTTCTTCACATGCTTTTTTATGTTCCACACCTATCTGGTAATGCTTCTGATTTTCTTATTTGGAAAAATTTTCATCACTGATAAAACGCAGTTTTAGATAAAGACACATGAAGAATGATACTGACTCCCCATAGCAATAGCTTGTGTGTGTGACCTTACACAGAGTCTCATCTCCTTTCCTTGGGCTATAACAGCCCAAATACACAATGGAGAGGGCTGTCCCTATGGCACATCAGAGCTGTAGGTACTGGCAGAGAAGAATCACTGGACATTAAAATCTCAGTTTGATCAGGGGAACATCCTTTCCTCTAGGAACAGAGGAATATAAGGAGGGTGATAAAATGGGTGGGTTTGGGTTGGCTGACTGCTTCTCTAAACATACTATTATGCCCAAATGAGCTGACAATTACATTTTCAGCACTCATTACACGTGCTGCTCAAAAGCTGCCCCCTTCAGTCACTGGCACTGTCTGTGGGGACACTGCACCTGAGCCAGCTGAGGAACTTCTGCTGTTTTATGTCCCTTCTCCAAAACCAGGAGCCCACATGCTCCCCAAAACTCTCACTTTCACACCAAGACAATGGGAGCCACATCTTTTTTCCCTTTGCTGGGTCTCTGGAGGTCTCCAGGTGTCTGATGTGTCCCTGGCTCCTCCAGGGAAAAGCCATCGCACTGTCTGGGGACCCCACGTCCCTCAGTTCCTGTCCTGTGCTGGAGTGGCACTTCCCTTGCTCCATCGTCTCAGCTGGTTCCCAAACCCAACAAGCTGCAGCTGCCACCCAAAGGTGTCACAGGCCATGGCACAGTTGGTGTCAGAAAGCCACCTGGTTGTGCAGGCATTAAGTGTGCAGTCACTCAGCTCCCTGCTCGCTGCCTGGGCTGAAGCCAAAGGGGGTTTCATCCCATGACCCAGCATGGGCATAGTGGGGTTTGCACTGTTTCTTTACCATGCCAAGAATTTGTCTTTGGACAGATCTGTATCAGCCCAAAAGGCATCAGAGACACATCAGGGTTGGGGGGGGCTCTGGACAAAGCACCCCATCAGCCATGAGGCCTGAGCAAGCCAGGTTCACTCGTGTCTCCATTGAGTCTCTCTCAATCTGGTCTCTCAGCTGATGAAAAGGAGAACCAGGAGGAGGAGATGAGCCCCACAGGGTGAAATACAACAAATCTAATGAAATAACAGAACTAATACAAACACCAACACAAAGCATAGAAGCTGACTGCCAGAACTTCCCTTCCCGGACAAGGTTGTCTCTGGAATGAACTCCTCCTCCATGAGTACACTGCAAACCTTTACTTCCCTGGGTGGGAAAGCAGATGTCAAGAAGGCAGTGATATATGATTAAAGCAACCTATGGATAGATCACTGTACACTCAAGGACACAGGTAATCATTGGAAGTTCGTTAACACTTCTGTAATAGTGAAGAACAAAGGTCAGGAGTCTTCTCCTCGTGATATTGCTGCAAAGAGCTCCCTGTCTATCTGATGATTTTGTGAAAGTGAATTTTGTATTGGGAATGGCCTCTGGCAGGATGACAACCTTTGTCTTCTTGGCACATTTAGTTAGCTAGAGTTTAATTAAAATTAATACAAGATTGATTCATGGCTGCAATCATGAAGGATGAGAAAGTTGTGAGAAGGACATGCAAAATAAGGACAACTCCTAGACCTATGAGACCTCCTCTCATTTTTGCTGTCCAGATTTTCTTTCAGAGCCTCCAAATATCTCTGACTTCTCTGGTTTGGAATTTGAGGGCAGAATGGCTTCATAAATTAATTGAGGAATAATACTTAGTAATGGACAAACTTGAATCAATGAGTCTCCTCAGCTTCTTTGAGATTTGGGGCAGCCAGCAGAGCCAGAAGTTGGGCAAAGCCATGGAACAAGCCCCATCACAACACTGCCCAAGCCCAGTGTAAAGGGAGGTGACCATTAATGCCCATGGGGACACCAGGACTCCAGGGACACACACAGGTGGGTGCATGACTGCACGACTGAGAGCTTCTTCATGGCTTGAGGAGAGGGTGGGAGAAGCCTGGGAGCAGCACTCTGTAAGTGCCTGGGCACCATGAGCAGTGCAAGTCAAACCCAAATGACAACCCCACCCTCTCTGTTCTGGGTGAGCAGGTGATAACACCACACTGGGACAGCACAGGTACAGCTCTACAACATCACTGCTCTCCTCCCACCCTTGTCTCTAACTGTGCAGCCCCATGGCTGGTGGTTGCTCTTTATCAATGTTAAAGCACCTACAAATCCCCCATTCAAGATGAGCAGGACTGACGGGGGCACAAGGACATCAGCCCTGTGCAGACAAAATAATTAAGTTGATCCTATCACTAGCAGAGGTTAGGGTCTGAATAATTCATTTAACTGTGCTGCAGCACAGCTCTACAGTGACATGGATTTTAAGCCAAAAGTGAGTAACTTCTTGAAGGGCCTCCATGACACATGAACCTGGGTTCCTGTCACACTCTGGGAATCACAAGAATCTGCAGCTATCAGAGGGCAGGGACTAACATGCTGCTTAGGAGAGAAAACAGAAGTTTTTGGGAAATGACACACATTAATCTTGCTTTTCCAAACACACTGAGATACAGCCAGAGGATGCACTAGCTAAGGGGAAAATTATGACTCTGTTGAATTACTGCCTAGGTAGTGGGATCTCCATAGTTATTCAGATATGCTCTGTTCACACCTACCACCAGCTAATTGCAACATGACTATAAGATCACCAGGACCATATTGACATGTGAGGAAGTGCTTATGAACACAGAGCTTCCTAAGAAGCAAGGGCTGTCCCACTTTTCACAATGCTGTTGGAGAACAGAAATCTCTGCAGAGCTCTAATGGGCAACAAGGGTGAGCTGACAATAAGCACTCTTTAATTAAGCTCTTTGAGAAAGTCAGGCTCCCACTGGGCTTGTTGTGAGAGCAGCAAAGCTCTTGATTTATAGCAATTCAATGCCCAAGCTTTCTAATACTGATGTAGGACACCAGAGCACCAACACCTCTCCAGTATAATTAAAGGCAGGATGTGCTCCTGGCTGGCTCATTGCAGCTCAGAACAGGAATGCAGCCGGGTGTGTTCTTGGGGTTTGTTCCTGTAGCTTGTATGGTCTGTGTTATATCATCAGTTGCACTGCTGATAACAAGCTGAGTTAATTAGTAAGGGTGAAGATGTAGTGATGGGGAGATTATTCAGCATCTTCCAAGTTCTGATCATGCCACAAACTTGCTAGAAAGTTTTGAGAAGCCTACACTTTCTCTTTTCCTCTCTTAAATGAAGTGGAAAAAATAACTAAGCACACAGGCATGCAGGGGTTTAATTAGTTCTGTCTTGATTTTCAGCAGTACCAAGCAAATTGCAATTCATTCCTGGCTGTCTTTGAAAAATCAGCCCAAGTGTTAAATGTCTTTGCAGCATTTATAAAGACTACCATTACTCCCATAACCTAAATCTCTTCTGGCCATCTCATCAGGGCTCAGCATATGCAATGTGTGGAGTAACTCCTTCCTGAACACCTCAAGAACACCAAGAGTGCTGGACCAGTGATCACCAGTTTGTGGCACAGGACCACTGGTGACTCTGTTGTCTATACATGGGGGTACCTGAGCTGGTGCTGCCAGTGGCTGTGGCTGGGAGCACCTTTGAGCTATCCAGCCACAGTTTAGGAAGTCCATTTGGGCTTGGAACTCTCCTTCACATGAGAATCTGATCCCTGGTGAACCCCAGTGATCTGTGCAAATTGCCTCATTTTGGGAATTCTCCTAACTTCACCTTCTAGCTATTGGCTCTTGCTATGCCTTTATTTGTCAAATAAGAGAACTCCCTGCTAACAAAAAGTCCTTCTGGAGAGCTTTAGTTCCTTCTAGGCTGCAGCCAGCATTGTGGAAGTCTTGGAGTCCTTCACCAATGTACATATTTTCCAGTCCCTCTGTCACTCTTGGTCCTCTGCAGCTTTTCATCATCCTTCTTGAATTAAAGGAAGGCACCAGCACTGCCATGAACACCAAACAACAGGAATAATAAAACTTAATCACCCTGATTGTATTCCTTCCAACTACAATACTGTGGCTGCTTAACCATGGCTCTTAAAGTCATGTTCAGAGTCCTTGATTTTATTCCTGAGCCTACATTCCCATTCTTGTCCTTTGGAGCATGACTCTATAAGGCCAGATAAAAGAAAGTTACATGCCTGCTACAGGTCCCCTTGAATTACCTTACTGGGCTAATTAAACCAGGAATAACTGCACAGTTTTAATCACCTTTATTCTTAATTTTTAATCAGAAAATCTATGTCAATATTTGAAAAAGAAAAAATAATCAGGTTTCTGCTTTGGTGCAAAAATACTATAAGAAAGGACACGTCAACAGCAAAACCATCCAGGTACAGTTACAACTCTAGAGGTCATGAGTATGCTGTGTCCAGAAGGACTCATTTGTGAGTGAAGTTAATTCCTCTGTGGAAGCCAGTCTGAGGCCTTTATCCCCAAAATTCTTCAAAAATAGGTTTCCCACAGCAGGTAGGTCACTCTTTTACTCAGGATTTCAATCCGTGTGCATATCAGATGAATAGGGTTTGGTTCAATGAAAGAGTCTGAAGGGAACATTTTTTCAAGTTGTGTGATGTGCAAAAACACCCAACCCATCAAGAAGAAAGTCATGAAAAAAACAATAGAGAAACCAAAAGTTTAAAGGAGGAATAAGACATCCTTAGGGATAAGGCAATGGAACATGTGTGGGTGGAAAATCACACAGGAAAGATATGGAAAGTATTCAAAGAGAAATTACTGTATGCCCAATGGTTATGTGTGCCATTGAGCTATAAATACTTTAGGACTGGAGACAAGGGTAAAGTATAGAAGGAACTGGAAGAAGTGATCTGATATAAGGAAAAGCTCTCTAAAATCATGGGGAAGTTGAGGCAGAATGGGGAAAAAAAAAGATCAGATAATGACATGAAGAGAACCAGGTCCAAAGACACATTTGCTTCCTCTGTGTATGGGTCTATAAGCATGTGTGTTCATGAAAATCTTACTGTTAGCAACACTCAAGTGTGAAAGAGCATATCTGAGCAGCAGGCTGTACCAAAAAGGCTCCGTGTGGCCCTTTGGAGCCACCCTGGCAAAACCTCCTGGTTTCTCCCATCCATTTCTCCCATCTCCATGTTTCTCCCATCATTCTCTGGATGCACTTGCTACCTCCTGTGTCATCCAGTGGTCAGCACTCTGGCAGGTCCTGACTACTTTTCTGTTCTGTGTTTCTTCAGCATCATAGAACCACAGAACCACAGCATGGTTTGTGTTGGAAGTGACCTTAAAAACCATCTGGATTCAAACCTCCTGCATTGGCAGGGACCCCTTCCTCAAGACAAGGTTGCTCCAAGCACCATTTAAGCCTGGCCTTGAACACTTTCAGGGACAAGACACCCACAGCTTCCCTGGACAGCCTGTTTCAGCATCTCAACACCCTTATAGTGAAGAATTTCTTCCTAATGTCTAATCTAAATCTATCTTCTTTCATCTTGAAACCATTACTCCTCATGCAGTAACTACATCAAAGGGGCCCAGTGCCTCCATGTGCCCAGAGACCAAGCAGAGCTACAAATTACACCCCTATTCCTGGTGCCACGGTTGACTCTTCATGTCTCCACAGCTGCTGTACCTTCATTTCTGTTTGCCCAGCAGCATACCTGTCTACTGACAGATATGTAAATACACAGGAATTTCACATCTCCAGGTGATGGATGTGAGTATACAAATAAAATGTTGCAAATCCTGTAACTACCACCACACACTGAGAACCACCTACAAGACCTATGCCTAGAGGTGTGAACAACTTCCAGCAAGGGTAATTATGCATTACCTTAAGAAATTCAGGTTCCTCAGGGCAGGATTCATCTCACCTTACTTCATTTACTTAAGAGCTCAGTGCTTACTTCCAGCTAATTTTGTGGGCACATATCTGGAAACAGTGGAGGGAGAGAGGCACCTTCAGAGAGTCCAGATCCAACACTCTGATGGAGATGGCACAGAAGGACCCATCTCTCACCATGGAGAAGCAGCTTGTTGGGCAAGGCATGAGTGGATGCCAGGTAACTTCAACCTCATTGTAGGCAATTCTATTTTCCATAATAATGGTTGTACTGTTGTAACAATTTGGGTGTGTATGTCAAGAGCTAAGACAGAATATTTCAAAGAAAAGCTTGGGGTTTGCCTTCAACCCTCTCCCTTGATCCACCAAAAAGAGCTCACACCGAAGCCCTGTGAAAGTTCATCCCAAAGGAGACACTTCATCATCACTCCCATTTTGCAGTGAACAGGAACATTTCCTCTGGTTTTAGCTGTATCCACACACAGCCTTTGCTGAGTGAAGCTGCCCATCTGAACAGGAGGAACATGGTTCACACGTGCAGTTGTGGGCACACCAGAGCTGCCCTCTCCCTCCTCTGCCCTACTTGCTTTGCTGCAGTTACATAAGCAGCGTTCGCCTGGCTCCTACCTCCTCACTTCCTTCACTTGTTTTCTCATTTTTAGGACACAACTTTACTCGATTTACACTGACCTCTTTTGCAAGAGAGGGTAGCATATTTTTCTGACTAAAGCCTCTTATCTTTAATAACCCAGTACGTTTACTGCCTAAGTCAATAGTTAGGCTCGAGAATTCTGTTAATTAGAAAAGCAACCACTAATCAATAGTGAAACCTGACAGCCCTGTGTAACAGAGAAGCAGCTATGCAGAAACCGAGACCATCTGCAAGCAAGGCAGACACCTACACAAGTATCATACTCATTTTCTTCTTTTCATTCAGCACTGGAAAATATGTGAACATATTGCAGGGCATCCAAATGACCCCTTACAAAGCCACCTGAGAGAAAAACTGTTTTAGTTATAGTAGAAAAAAGACAAAACGGCAGCACAGCTGATATTCAGGCCTTCCAAATATCAATTTCTTCATTAAAAATGTGGGTACCACTTAATACAGTCCACAGTGCTCCCTGCACCCCTGCTAATGCAGCTTAACAATTCAGGAGAGCATCAGCAGCACTGTGGGCTGAATGCCTTCCCTGGGAGCTTGCCAAACATGAGCTGAGGGCTTCCTTCTGTCTGCAGATGTGTATCACAGCTGGTAGCCAGTGCAGTGGCTAATGGTAAGCTGAAAACTTTTTTATCCAGGGTATAAGAAAACTTGCCATGTGGAGGGCAGGGGTGAACAAGGGAGCAGAAGAAGCATGGTGGTGGGAAAAGGAGAGAAACTCATTAAACCAGAAGGTAATGAAGTGCAGAAGGTCCAACTCAGTCCAGAAGTCCTGTCCTCACTTTGCTGTCCACCAGCCCAAGGACACAGCATGTTAGGACACCAGAGAATTGCTTTAAATCATGAGCCTCCTATGGAGAAAATTCTGGTTCCCCAACTTCAAGTTCAGCAGCTGCCAACCTCCCAGACAGCAGAGCTGAAAACCCACACGAGGGATTTTGCTTGGAAGCCTTAGCACCTGCTGGTCCTTAGCACCTTTTAAACCCAAACCCAGCATGATGATGTTTCTTTACTTAAACATAAGGAAAGATTGATCAGATGTTAAAAATCACTATTCAACAGATATTCTGTGTCATAATTACCCAGACTCACAGAAGTACATTCAGTGGCATGTCCAAACCTCCTTCCTCTTCACAAGAGGAACAGAAACTGCTTCTCAAACAAATGAGAACAGGGCATTTGTTTTGTTTTGTTACCAAGAAAAATCAACAGTTGATAGCAGACATATACAAAAACAACCCAGCTTACTTATAATCTTTCTGGAGCAACCAGGATGACTTCAGATTATTTTACATAACTGTTAAATCCCTCCTGAGAATTATTTGCCTCCTACACTTTAGGGTGCCTGAGCTTAAAAGATGCCCAGTTATTTAACAGGCTTGTGAGTAGCTTAAAAATGTACCAGCACTTCCTGCAAAAGAGCAATCTCGTGGGTTTACTTTGTTACCTTCACAGCCCCTCTAGGATGGACAGGAGATTGTTCTTTGATGATGCATTTTATTTTGAAATGTGTATTGCACCTGTGCTGCTGTGCATTTCAATTGTAATGAACTTAAAAATATATAAATATTCATGGCCAACACTTGGAGTGTCTTTTCAAGCAGTTTTTGCAGTAGCAGCCTTACAGAACTTTACTAGTCAGCTTGCAAAAGCTTCTGTAATTTGGAAAGGGAAGGAACATCTCACTTTTCCTGCATCGCCTTCCTAGAAAGGAGAAGCAATCTGACTGATGAATAGTCCAAGATTTTTGCAGGAACTCAGAAATACAACTGGGAAAGGAAAAGACAGAAATATTCAGCCCCAGCTGTGCTATGATCCTTCCCTTCTTGGAAAAGGAAACTTTTGATTTTTGGTGTCTTTTGATGTTTGCTGTGTGTGTGTTTGTGTGTGTTTCTAACCACAATTGTCTGTCCTTACCTAACATCAGTTACAAAGATATGTAACAAAGTGAGAAGAGAACTGAAATTTTGTTGCTTGGCTTTTAAGCCCAGTAACTTTCAAAAGAGTTTGCATGCAGCATGCTGGAAGCAGCCCCTTTGTACTGGAGTGGGCAAGGTTCTTGCCTGGGCTTCTCCCCTTCCTCTAGGCTGCCTTTTCTGAGCAGAGGCAGGTAGGTAAAAGGAGTCACAGAATCATAGAATAATTCTGACTGGAAGAGACCTCTAAAGGTCATCCAGTCCAACCTGCCTGCAATAAGCAGGGACACCCTCACCTAGATCAGGTTGCTCAGAGCCTCCTCAAGCCTCACTTTTAGTATCACCAGGGATGTGGCCTCAGCTACCTCCCTGGGCAACCTGTTCCATTATTACACCACCCTCACTGTAAAGAACAGTTTGCTAACATCCAATCTAAATGTATTCTCCTCTAATTTAAAACCATTGACCCTCATCCCCTCACAAGCCCTTATCAGCAATCCCTCTCCTGTAGCACCCCTCAGGTACTGGAAGGTTGCTCTTAGGTCTCCCCAGAGCCTTCTTTTCTCCTGGCTGAACAACCCCTGATCCCTCAGCTTGTCAAGTCAGGAAGCAGCAGTAAGCAGTGAAGGGGCTTTGGCATGGCACTAGGTTTATCTTCCCTGTCTTACAGACAGCAAACCAGAAGACTGGTAACATCTTCATTTTTCTTTCCCTCTGACAGCCTGGCAGCAAAATACATCATCTGTTAATCAAATTCTCACCAAGCTATACAGGGACAGGAGTGAGTGTTAGCAACCTTAAACATGGAAGAAGTGCAAGGCCAGACATAGCAGCTTGCTCAGCTGTGACGGTAAAAACCACCTCAAACATCCCACAGAGCTGTGAAAGGGAGCTGAAGCCATTCCTGAGCATCACTGCACCATCACCCTTGGGAATGTGCCTCATAAGGCTGCAGAAGCATTTCTATTATCATTTTGATGGTTAATCCAGCTGAGAGCTGGACCAGCAGCATCATGCTCAGTCAGCAGCCAGCCTGAGTGCAGCCTTTGGAGGAGCAACTGAGCTCCCTTCCAGCATCAGCTCCCACCAGCCCTCAGAAACTTTCTGTTCTAACCATCACTGTCTTCTTCCAGCAGCCTGAGAGCTGTAAGGACTGCAGGTGTATCCAGGGTTAAATCTCATGCTGGGAAATTCAGAGGAAGGTCCCTAAGTGCTCCATGGCACCCATCAGTCCCTTCAGCTGACTGCCTCCACCCAGTAACCCATATCCTGCTCTTGCACAGAGGGATTAGAGCAGGGCAGAGAATGGGAGAAGCAGGCACTTTGTGCAGCCAATGTAACCCTTTCTTCATGCTCTAGGGCTGAATTTCCTGTGTTCATGGCAGGGCAGAAGGGAAAATACGGCCCTGAGCACAATGACTGTCATTCTTGTAACCAGGGACTGATGTGAAACATTCAGTACTGAAATCAAAAAGGAACAAGAGGGCCCATAAGCTGCTTGCTATGCAAAATGAAAAAAAACCACCACAAAACAAAAACAAAACAAAAAAACAAACTGCTGCAAACTGGCTAGAAAGGAGTAGAGACCTGTGTTACTAGTTACAAACCAGATGAGAAGGAGAGAAGGTCATCACATCCCAGGCAAGACAAGATTACGTGCAGTCAGCATGCCCCCAGCTGCAGACAAACCCTTCTGCTTAACAAAAGGGTAAATTGAACCCTGCTGCCAAGGCAGCTGCATGGGGACCTGCAGGGTCAGGTCTGCTGCAGGGAATCCCTGGGCACTGCAGCACTGCAGATCAGCCCCCTGCATCCCTTCACACTTGGCTGAAGCTGTTCAAGAGGATGTGCCAAAACATGGATCTCTAACCTCAGAAGGGAAAGAGTACAAGCAGAGTTCAAGCTGACAGAGAGACTGTGTCACAACAGATGAGATGAACTCGAGGGTGAATGGAAGAAGGGACTGAGCCTGAGCAGCCCTGTGCTGGCCAAAGGACAAGGCAGCAGCTAAAAGAGTTTCTCATGGAAGCTCTTTGCAGAGCTGGAGATGGCAGCAGTGGGCAGCATGGATGAGCAGCATGGATCAGCCCTGTGCTAGGACCTGCATCACAGTCTTGGCCAAAACCAGGCTCCAGTTTTCACACCTCTCTGCATCCCAGCCCATCCCTTGTATTCTGGGCTGTGTCCTTCTCTGGGCTGTGGGGTAGGAAAAGAGGAATTCTCCTTCTGTCTTTCTCACTGTATATGATAAACTTTCATGCAGAAATAATATAAGTAAACTCACCTAGAAACAAGAAACCCAAGTCAGCTTTCCAAGAATACTTTGGATTTTGTGTTTGAGGGTGTATATTTCAGCTCCCTGACTTCAGCAGAACTATTTTGCAATTGCCTGATACAACAGAGCTGACCATTTTTTGCATACAAATAGGAACTACAACATTTGATATTAAATACCTTCATTCCCATTTTAATGGGCTCTGTATTTCAGAGCTGGGTTAAATGCTTTCACTGTCTGCTAGCAGTATAAAAGCTACATGACTACCTGGTATTATTATATGGCAGAATTGACAGGGAGGTACAAACCTTATCTTAATTACTGGAGAGAAAGTTGAGAGTACCCAGGTGATGAACTTATCTTATTCACACGCTGAGTTTGCCACTTATTCACTTCAGGGAAATAAACACACATCATTTACAGTTGTAAGTATATTATGTCCTCTGTTCCCCTTAAATAAGTCCCAGTAGGGAGCACTACAATTGAGCTGACAAAAAGGAAAAAGTCAAAAAACAATTTTCAAGGTTGGGCACATTAAAAATCTCCATTGTCACTGGGACAGATCTGTATTTTATAAATCAGACCTCTCTGACCAACACTGTTAAAGATAATGGGGCAGTCTCAGTTACTACTGGCAGCTCAGCAAGCAGGGCTATCAGTGGGTACCACAGGGGGAGCACAGCAAGGAGCAGCCCCAGGCACCCTCCCCACAAGGGAACATTGTCCTGGCCACAGTGCCTGATCACACCAGGGGCAGGGAGAAACCTGCAAGCAGGGAAGCAATAAAGCATGTGGAGAAATTTTTATTCTGTTCTGTAACTTCTCAGAAGAGTTCTAGCAGCTGGGTCCACCTCTGAACTGTGCTGCCCTGGCTGACAAGTAGTGTGTGGCTGAGCTGAGATTTGGGGTTGAAATAGAGGAGATGGTTCATTCCCCCATCCTAGTGGGCAGGTACAAGTGACCAGCTCACCTGACATCTTGTCTGTGGTTGCCTTGCAAGGATGGTGTACATAGATACCCAAAGTATCTCCACTGACCAGATGTTACAAGTTTGAACCACAGACTCCATAGCAGATGCTGAAGTTGATCTCTGGTTGCTTACAGGCTGTCCAAAGTACCAAGGATAAAGACTTTCCAAAAGATGTCCTAAGCTTATCCCTAAGGGGACCAAATGACCTTTTCCTTTCCTACCAACCATAACAGGGAAGGAGTTCTACCCTTTCCTCAGCACAGCCAAGTGCTACATGGAATATAATGTTTAATGGTCTTGAGCACAAGGTGGTAAGTGGAGGTTTAGGTTAAGCAAGTGCTATTTCCATTGAAAATAAAAAATACTTAAGGTTTATTTAATTTTTCTGCTGTTCAGTGAACTGTTGACATTCAAAGAGTAAAAAAAAGCCTGCATCAAGCCATCTGTGCCATCTGTGTGTTTAGTGTGGGGTAAAGTCTTAACGAAGATTCATGTGTGGAAATGGAAAGAACCATGTATAGAGAAATGCAAATAAGCAGCAGGCCTGCAGAGCCAGAGCAGGGGATCAATTGTAACCTTGAGACAAATGGCTAGGACAGCTTTTCCACAGTTTCTCAAGAATCTTTGGGTGTTAACCAACCCTTTCCAGCTGTCAGCAGAGAATTAAGAAGGTGCAGAGAGAAAGGGAACTTTGTTCTGCAGAGCAGAGTTGCAGCTCGGAGGTGGAAAACACCTGGGGGCTGGGTTAGAGCAAATGTTATGAAGGATCCACAGGATCAGGGAAAAAAGAGGAAGAGGGAAAACTTCCTCTGCTCAGGGCCTGAGCTTCACAGAAAGGCAAAATGTACAAATGACCCAGGGGTAGCACCTATGTATCACAGGGCAGAAGGACACCCAGGGCAGCTCCTCACCAGGGGAAGCTGTTTGGTCTCTGTGAATCACAGCTGCTGTGCATCCATCCTCTTCACATCCCCTGGGCATGGTTGTTCATGTTAATCATCCAAAGGCAAACCTTGTTATCCAGCCTCAAGGAGCCCATCTTTAGTTTTTCACAGGGAATGTGTAGAAACAACACAAGAACATTTTTCTTGACACCAAAACTCCACAAAATCTTTCAGTCATGCTTCTGACTGAAAAGTAACACAATGATTTGCTACTGGCACTGCTGCTCAGGCTCATTTGTGCCTTTTTCCAGGGGAGCTCTGACATCAGAAATTCCCAAGGGTTTCATAATCAATCAGGATCCATATTTTCCAGGAGAATGCCTTATTTAAAAAGCATCATAAAGCTCTCAGCTAATCCCTTCACAACAACAAGGCACCTTTCTATCCTTTCTTCTCCCTGTTATTTTTTTCTCTTAGTGCCATTTCTTACACTTTAATACATACCCAAATTTTCTGATTCTTCCTTGTCTTGCTCTTTGGTCAGTTCTTAGTAAAAATGTGAGCAAAAGATGCAACCCACTCCATGCTTTTGTGCCCCCTGAGGTAAGCTTGGGGAAGATAAGAACTGGCGGTGTGAGCCACAACCCCCCCTTCTCCATTACTGAGCAGGATGGCAGCACTGATCTCACAGTATGGAAATACCAGCAACCCCTGTCTGGAAAAAGTGAATTTCCCTAAATGTTTGAGCAAACTGAAGGTTTTGGAGCCATTATAAATAGACTGGGATAGCTGGGGAAAAGCTCACTGTATACACTACTGAAAATGTGTCTGAGTACTTTATAGCCATGAATTTTTATTTTTAGAGAGTTGTGGGTGGTTAAGTAACTCCTGGCTGCTTGTTTCAGAGGAGCAGCAGCAAGTGTCCTGCCTGTGGAAAACCCTGAGCCACAAAGGATGGTGGAATTAAATAATTTCCTGTAAGACTGAAACAACCTTTCAGCTGAGGGAGACCCAGAGTTCAATTTAAAATCCAGATGGACAGACAGCCACACATTGCAGGGTAAAGCCCAGCAAAGTTCAGGGGAAAAGGCAGCAGGAAAACAGCAGAAGAAGGGCATGACCCCCAAGGTTCTCCCACTGAAATTCCAGGGGGCACTTCAGAAAGGCATCATGCAGTTATTCCTATTGGGATTCAGCCATGGAGGTGGAAATGACCTTTCCTCAGCCTAGGTTGAGCACAGCTCCAGCAGCCCTTAGCTGCTTGCAGGTCAGCTCAGCTGTGGCTCTCAAAGCTCCTTGTGCAGCACCCAAGGCTGCAGCCCCAAAGCTCCACATCTCCCTTCAACATCTCCCCTGCAACACCAGCCACCTTCCAAACCTCATTATTATCTACCACAAAATTGAAAGAGGTGAGAGGCAGGGGCAGAAAACAGACAGATTTCTATAGTTTCAGATGAAAATATAAATAAATTCATTTTCATCACCATGCAGTCTAGGGAAGTTCAGGGCTTGCTGTGCTCACTTGTCTGCAGGGAATGCAGGATTCACTGCTCCATCACTGCAGGCTTTGGCAAATCTAGGTACAGGGTGACTAAATGCCCTGACCATGTTCAAACACTCCCTGAGAATGGCTGATTTGCCCAATTTCCAGCTAACTTTAACTTAGTTTTTCATGGAAGGCAATTAAATAGCCATAAGCAATAGGCATGGAGGTACCCTGCTGTGGGCTCTGAAAGCTTTTCTACAAGCCCAGTATTAAATCAGTCCTTGTGGTGGCCAAAAAATTCCTGCTCTAGAATTAATATCCCTTGGTCAGTTCCTGTTTATAAGAAGAATAACAAAAAAATACATATTGTGTAGCAGGTAAGACTGCAAGGCTCATGTTCATGTTTGGGTTTTGTCCAGTTAATTCATCTAAAGTAGAACATTTGGGGAGCTGCAGAGAGGTAAGCAGGTCAAGATCTGATGAGTATCTGATGATTTTATATGTTGCAATCCTTTTCCATCTTTAAAAAGAGCTGAAGGTTTTATTAAGGCTATCCAAGAGGATGCTTGTGATATTTCCAGGTACAGTGCATGTGGTTATCTTAATGGCATCTCCACCCATCATCAGCTCAGATTATTGAACACAAAGATGGGAAAACACAAAGACACCTTAGAAGTGTGGAGGAGCTGTGTGAGGACCATGGCTTGAGGCTGACCATGCCTGACCTCTGAGAAGCCCCAGTTCCCCTCTGCTCACAGGGACATCACTCAAACCACAGCTGCAAGTCAAAGACCCAGTTCAGCTCACAGGGAATTTGAATTCTGTGCTTGACCAGCCACTGATAACAGTGGGCTTTGTTGGTACAAAACTCTCCACAACACAAACATCCGTGTGCAAAAATTACTGTCTTGGTGACAAAAAAAAAAAGAAATTAACTTCCTTTCAGACAGCCCTTGTAGATGGTAATTATGGAGCCTTTCATTGGCCACCCATTGGGTGGGGGTTTTCAGATGGGAAAATAAAACCCCTAGCATGTATAAATGAAGGGGAAAGATATATATAACATAAAGCCTCACTATAATTAATGGAATACAAACATATCCATGTCTGAATGAGACTGCTGCAGTAAGTAAAGGTTCTCTTCATCCTCTTCCATTTTTCAAATAATTCTTGAAAATAAATATTTGGGTTATTTTTCATGTGAGAGACAGAAAAAGAGGAAACACATGCATCATTCTTTACAAGCTATTATTTTTATATTACTAAATAGCTGCTGTATTAAGAAGCCAAGAGAACACAACTGTGTATTTAGTCTCAAAACAAACTCCATATGAGCAGAACCAGGGCTGGCTGCTCTCCCAAAGCCCTTGCTCTAACATACTTCAGCTTGCAAAACCATCTTTAGAGAAAGAAAACACCACGGCCTCATGTCTGCCTGGCTGCTTGCCTGCCTCCAAACAGCTGGTCATAGTGCTAACTAAGGCAGGAATAGGATTCCAAAAGACACTTCCCTCCCTCAAAAAAAACCCCACCAAAAACCAAAACAGAAAAACCCACAAAAAGATCAAGCAAACAACACAACCAACCAACAAGCTGAAAGCCCAAAAGCTTATTCACTGGCTGGGGAGATGAAACTCATTTTGCACAGGCTACAGGACAGGCATCAGATAGTAAGATGTTTTAATTGCTAATGGCCTAGTCTGGATTTCAAGGCATGACACAGAGATAAAGGACTCTATATCCTATTATCAGTCCCCTGAGAAACTGTTACATCTTATTAAGTGTAACTAGGTTCATAGGTCAGAATCTCATACATGGAGAGTAATATGTATTTTCTTTTACTGGAAGCAGAGTATTATTAGGACATTCCTTTGGCATAAGAATGGTTTGTAAGTTCCTAAGCAGAGCCCTAATATCAGGCTTTGATATTTTTACTTTCATGTTATAGCTGCTGAAACGACAAAGCTGGACTGGTGAGCTATTTGTGCAGCAGGGATGAAGGACAGACACAGATTGCTGAACTTTTATGTCACTTTCCACCCCAAAAAATCCAGGTAAAAGCACTCAGATAGCACTCTCATCATGGTTTTGCAGAGAGAGAGAGAAATCAAGGCCAAGCACATTTTGTTTCAGGCTTTGGACAAGATGACACAACCAAGGGGTGTGAGGATCGAAGCAGTACGGGTGATGTGACAGCTCTGTCACCAACAGACTGTCACCAACTCCCCCTGACCTGGTACCCAAAGGCATGGATTTTCATAAGAGTGAACTTCACAGAACCATACAATCCCAGAATGGTGAAGGCTGGAAGAGACTTCAAAGACCATCTCATTCCAAACCCCCTGCATGGGCAGGGACACCTCCCACTAGACCAGTCTGCTTCAAGCCCCATCCAGCCTGGGCTTCCCCTTCCAGGGATGGGGCAGCCACAGCTTCCTTGGGTAACCTGGGCCAGTGTCTCACCATACTCAGTGACCAATTTCTTCCTAATGTCTCACCTAAATCTCTCCTCTTCCAGTTTAAAACCATTACCCCTTGCCCTTGAACTTCCAGGCCAAGTTTGCATCCACACAGTCCCTTAGGGAACAAGGCCAGCAGGAATGTCTGCTGAGTATTTTGCATTTTCAGTGCATGCCCCTCCTTACAGCATGAGAGCTTTTGCTTCTCCAGAAGCATTTGACTGGATTTTGGTCCATCATAGACCAGCAAACCTCCTCTGAAGGAGATGGAGCCATGTCTACTTTTATCAGCTAAGAGGCTGATCCAGCCCTCTAAGAGAGCAGGAGGCAGGCAGGGGGGAGCTGCTCACCTCCTGCCTGCCTCTTGTGATGCTGTTTGCCATGCCAAACACTCAGCATCTGGGCAGGCTGGGGGCTGCAGGCTGAGGCTGAACACACGTTCTCTGGTAGTTACTGAACTGATTGCCAGCAGAGAGGGAAGTGCAAGGCAGCAGTGATAACTGAGGTCCTGCTGAGCAGCCACCAGCCAGGAACCTTTGCAGATCCAAGAGACTGATAGTGGCTCATAAATAACACATGCTCTGAGAGATGCTGCAGTTTGACTTGCATTTCATTAAACAGTAAGAAAAGCTGATCCCTAGTTAGAAATCTGGAGACTTGTGGCTGCATTACCCACCTTGCCCTTCTCAGAACAACATATTTTTCCTCCATTTGTGGAAAGCCAGATATTTTCAAGTCACAGGCAAGAAACATGAAGAGGCATGGGAAAAGCATTGTGCTGAGGGTGGCTTGTGCAGGCTGCAGAAACCACGGGTATGGTTCTGGGCATGCTGCTGCTGTGTGGTGATTTGATGCCATTTTAGCTTGGAGAGGAGTATTAAGTGATGTTGTTCTTCCTCTGTTCTGCTACGCCTGCTCTGCCAGCAAAAAGCTCTCTGTAATTTAAGAGAGCAATTTTGTGAGGTTCAATCTTTCTTCAAATCCTCCTCCTTTTTTTTTTAAATTTTTTTTCTTTAATTTCTTTTAGATGAGTTTTCAGAAGCACCGAAAGCTGGATGAATCACTTGGATGAACGGCCCACATAGTTTCCTCTTAAATCAGCTTTGGCAGAGAGCCACTGAACATACTCTGAGGCTTTGCTTTAATATTTTTATTGGTGAGATAATTCAAATATCTTAAGCCAGGCCACCTATCCCTTGTTTACCCCACACTTTGTACTTAACCAGAGGGAGGAAAGCTGCAGGCGTATGGACACAAAGGAACAGAAGGAAAAGACGTCAAGAGGGAAGCTTGCCTCCAACACCGAAGGAATTTCCCTTTGGATATAACATGATACAACCAGCTGCAAGGCTGGGGCAGTCCAGCCAGGTGCTGCTGATGTTAATGGCAGCTGGATACCACCTCTGGATTGATCAGCCCCAGAAAGGGCTCGTGCAGCCCTGTAGATGTGGAAGCCACAGCTGCTGCCTTTGTGCTCCCCTCGTGGGGCCATGGAGCCTACAGCAGCACAGGGACAAGGGATCTGCTCCATCACCCAGCACATAGATTCAGTGCTTGGGGCAGACACAAACTCAGTGCAGAACAAATAAGCTTCACCTCCATCATCACAGAAGCAGAAAACCATTTGGGTTGGTAAAAACCTTTAAGACCATGGAGCCCAACCACAGCCCTGCTGCCCCCCTGATCTCACAGGGAAGGTGCCTGCAACTGTGTTCCTTGTATTCTCCATCAGGTTTCCCACCCTCAGCCTGGAACCTTTCTCTCCTTTGGTGATCTGACCCTGCTGGCAGCTACCCTCTATCTGAAGACCTGGCAGCATGGTCAGGATCTCTGGTTTTGAGGAGGCAGAAAAGGACAGAACACCTGGGGGATGGACCCAGTTTTGGAACAAGCAATGTAAGCAGCTGGGGGTGTTTCAAAGAGATCAGAGCCTGAATCAAAAATCCTTGATTTCAAAATTCACCATTCTAATCTGGATTCATACTTTGCAGATGTGCCAAGGGATCTTCTAATGTATTGCACGATCTGGTAGCAAATTCTTGCAGTACTTAATTCTGAGTGACCCCACATCACTGCACTCTCCAGTGAGTTCAGAAAGTTTTTTTGACTTCAAGCTCACCATTTAAGAAGAAGGACAGTCTTTTTTCCTAGCCACTGGATTCCAATTAGCTTCACTCTTCATTCCAAAAAAGGAAGCCACCATAAAGCAAGCATCCTGCAAAAGGATAATCCCATGCAAGTACAGAAAGACAAGTTCAAACACATTTGACTGTTTTAAAACACTGCTTGCATTCATTTTAGACTCACTTTAGCTTGGCAGGTCACAGGAGTATAAACACACTGTGGGATAAAAAAAAAAAAAAAGGCCGAGCTGGCAAACAGTCAGAACTTGCTGTTCCTGACCCAGTAACCTACTTTTTGAGCACCACGTAACATGAAAGCCACCCCGAGCTCAGACTACGACGTCACCTCTTACTTAACTTCTCAGAGGCAAACAGTGGGTCTGGCTGGGAAGAGTTAGACAAGCTGTGGTCATCGTTTACTTCATTCTGGCCACAGAAATCATCTTAGGTTGGACAGGAATACAGTGTGAGGTTTCTGACCTCAAGCCATTGAAAGTCACTGTCTGAACATGCCCTCTCCATGCAGCAGAATTTGACCTGGGGGTCCATCATGCTGACATACCAAGAAACCCCAAATTTTGTTTACAGCATCAGTGCTATTGGTAAAGAAACTCGCCAGGGGCACACTTCATGAAGGTGACCTGTTTTACCTCCAGTGCTGCTTTAGATGCTTTCACTCGAGCTCCCTCATCCTGACCTGATATTCAGAGACCACACAGCTCAAGTCTTTAAAGGCAGGGAAGACCTGAGGATCTCTGTAACCAGCAAAAGCTGCTCTCCCGTGAGAGCTCTCTGGGCTTGTTCTCCCTCCAACAGCCATCATCATGCCATCACCTGTGAGATGGCATCTTCCTCCTCCTTCTTCTCTTTGCTTGCCCAGATATCTCCCCTGTTTCAGGCTTCCCTTCAATCCAAGAAGCAGCCAAGTTTGTACACTTTGCCATCTCTGTCAAGGGTGATGAAGGAACTTGAGGAACTCATAAATATGGTGGGGTGAGATGTATTCTCAAGGACATACAGGATTCCTTTTTTCGAGGGCAACTCCTGCAGTACTGGGAACTTTCTCCTGAATGTTATTTATAGCTTCTTTTTGTTTTTCAAATTATAAAAGCATCATCACTGGTTGAAATGCACACCTGGACACAGTGCCAGTAGCCTGCAAGAAAAACAAATAATCTGTGGCATTTATCATCCAGAGCCACTCCATGGTTAATGGGTCAGGAGACAATCACCAGCCACAGGGTCAGTGTCTGTTTCACAGCATGGAAGTTCATCACTTTTCATGTTGTATGCCCTAGTCTCCCAGAGGCAAAAAAACCCTATTATACTACTGCTACTTTCCTGACAGAGCAAAGGAGGAGAGCTGGATGATGTTAAAGCAGAAAGGAGCAAGAAGGCTGGTTGTGTTGGTAACCTATACTTGAGTTAGTGGAGAGATACTGAGCCCCCCACGCAGGGTATGCAGAAGGCATGAGTGGAAAACTATCCAGAAACCTGGCAAAAAGTAATCATAGTTGCAAGAATTCTAGGAGTGCCAGGGGGTCTCAGCACAGCCCCAGCATTGCAGGATTAAAGACCTAAATAGGACCCTGGTTCAGCAAAACACTGTCTGCATCTTCAGAGCCATCAGGAGTTTTCCCATCAAAACACAAATAGAAATGGACTCAGAGGAAAGTTTTCAGATAGTTTCCTATTAGAAATAAAAGAAGCACAGAAAGAGAAAATTATTCTCATCCAGAGTTGTTTAAAACTGTATCTACCTCTGTGAACATCCTCAGAGATCAGTTTTTAATATTAGCTACAAGCAGCAAAAGATAAACTGAAGGACTAAATTCAGTCTTAACATTGGAAAGGATTCATATTTTACTGAACATTGGGGAAAACAAATAAGAATAAAAAGACAGAGTGAGAGAAATTACAGATGGAGTTCTTTAGGGAAATGTGGGAGATTATTCTTTCCTGGATTATGCTCATTTTGCAGGCAGTTACTTACTGCATTTCTCAGCTGCAACACACACACAACATAGGAAGTGGTGGAAATAAAACGACTTTTGCTCCAACATTCCAGCTACATGCAAAAAGAAGTGGTTGAAATAGTCAGAACAAAATGTCTTGAAATTATTCCACCTCCCAGCTGGCTCAGACTGACTAAGATTTTATTTCTGTTGACATTTTGACTTTCCTATTGCACAGCAGGAGAGGCCAGGGCACTGCAAGATCTTAAAAATTCCAGTTGCATTTTCTTGCATCATCACAAACCATTTTCCCACCATCTCTTTTACCAGCAGTTTTAACTTAACCTCAGATTAAAACCACATGGAAGTATTTCACTCTAGCTGGCATAAGCACAACACAAAAGTAAACGTTCTCCTAGACATAAAAAGTCATTTTTCTTTACTACAATGTCTAATTTAGATCTCTGAAATTGTAAAATTAAAATCTATTCTAATCCATACTTACACAAAAATGCATTTCTAGCAGATTATAATGGCTAACTGCTTATTACACAAAAATCTTGGAATCACTGTATTGTAAAAAAAATAATTGCCTAATTATGAAATCCTGATGATAAAGACACCATTGTTGTGAAAACATCTGGGCTACCAGCCCCCCAGAATGCATTAGATTTCAATAGGCAGAGAAAAATCAGGAGGCAGATGGAAGAAGAGCTATAAAGAGGTCCAGAGAACAAACCAGCACCCACTGCAATTTCTATATTGAAGCCCGGGTGCTGACTACAAACAAGGCAGTAATAACCTATTCAGAGCAGCAGAGCAGTGCATGTGTTTGGGGACAGAAGGGACAATTTACAAGTGTTATGCCTATTCTTGCACAACCCTGGAAAAAAAATGTATCCACTCTACCTCTCTTTAATGAGAATGTAGGAAAATATTTGTTGTGTTGGGATGCTAGGTGATGGCTTGCAACCTGATGCCTTAGAGTCACAGAGCTGTCAGATTTGAACAGAGCCATCAATGGCATTTCTATAGCATTAACTCACATTAAACATCCTTTACATGATCTTTGAAGAACAAAACAGGAACAGGCATAGGAATAGAGGAGGGGGAAAGTATTGGGAAAAGTAAGAGCAACTTGACTGTTGTGTTCAGCTCAAAAGGATTAATCACCAATGAGAAATCTGGTCCTTGTTGTAAGCCTGGTGTAAGGGCTATGTTAATAGCTAAGTTTGTGGCTAAGCATATTTTAGCAGCTCATGAAATGCTGAAAGCTTTTCCTGGAAAACAGGGAGTACAACAACGGAGTTGTCCCACATGTGAGATGCTAAAGCAAAATGCCCAGCAGAACAAGAACATCTGCAGGAGGTTGGGGGATGCAGTGGAGGAAGAACAGAGCTTGCCTGTGAGCCAGGATGTTCTGGTGTGGAGAAGATCTTGCTCAAAGCAGGGCTCTCCTCCTTTTCCACCTGGACCTAAGCCCTGGAGAAGTGAATAAAAGGCAATTCCAGGGAAGCTGATGAGGACACATTAAATGTGTGAAAGTCTGCACCAGGTCTGACAGCTCCAGTGAAGCTGGAATTCTTATCTCTACCTAGAGCTCCCATCAGTGACTTTGCACCTTGAACTCCACAATGGAAACCTCATGTGTAAATGATCTCCAATAACCAGACTTTATAGATGAGACATCAGAAGATGAACACTTATAGGTTACAACACTTCTTTTGAGGCTGATTCCAATGCAGATGGCATCAAAATCACAGTAACCTTCTCACATGGTTGCCATCTGTAGTTCTCTACTAAAAGTTGTATCAGGACTCTTATGACAAAAAGCTGTCAGTTGAGATTTTTAATTCAGTGGACAGATAGTTTCTCAACCATGAAGTCCTTCCAAATGAAAACTGATCAGTTGTGGATATCTGCTCATATAGGGTATTTTTGATCACTAACATGATAAAATCCACAAAGAAGCACCAGCCTGTGCATCTGGTATGTTTTCCATAAATGGCTCTGCACAGCTGCCAAACTGATGGAGACCATCACCTCCTTTGGTTTCTGGGCTGCCTGCTTGTTTGCATGCTCTCCAAATGGTGGGCTGAAACTCACCACCTGTGCAAAGGCTCACCACAAGACTTGTACAGCACTTAAGACTCCCCTAAGCATGATATTTGGGCTTACAAGGGATTTAAGAAGTGTGTGCACTGTGGAACAACCTGCACGGTACTGGTGTATAGAGTCACACGCACCAGGAAAAGCTTTCATATCCTCTTCAGAAGTGTTACTCTTCTGCCAAGTAAATAAAGATGCGCCTGCTATTTACTTTCCAGCACATATTGCAAAACTCATGTTAATTAAACTTCTAAAGCACACAACAGAATAAATCTGTATTGATGTAATGCCAACACATTGTATACAAACTCTCCCCCATGCACGTAGTAAATATTTGCTTGGAAGAAAATAACTTGTGCTGTCCTTGACAAGGAACAAGCCAGCTCGGGTGCTGGGACCAAGAACCTCCTTTCTCCTCTCTTGGGCTTCAGAGCTGGAAGTTTAAGACTGCCTGAGCTGACTTGCAGAGGATTCAAGCATCAGGCAGACACATCAGAAAGAAGACAGCCAGGATAAAGCTCCCAGGCCTGATGCCAGGCTCCCTGTGTTACAGTGCCCACTGGTAGCTCTGTGGCACTGGAGGATCTTGGTACAACATCAAAAACCTCATGTTTTTCTTTGGGTGACTGGGAGGTTGTAGCACTGGGGGTACCTCAGTGGTTGAAAAATCCAAAGCCATTCCCAAAATCCAAGCACTAGAAACCAAGGATAGTCTGTTATGAATTTACCTTCAGGTGAGTTTCCAAAGTACTCCACATGTGGACAGATTTCTAAAATACATTTTCTCATCTAAACCCTAATTACTCCTAATAAAACACACAAGGAAGCCCAGCAATCTAGTAAGGCAATTGCACTCTGTTAGACAAAACAGTGACTAAATAACCTTGTTAATGGCAAAGCTGCCTCTGACTTTAGCAGACAGAAAGTTCATTCCTAAAACCCCATGAAATTGCAATCTGCTGGTATCCTTTCATTATTAAGAATTACTTTTTAAAGCAAGGCCTTGCACAAGGCCAGAAGATGCCCAGAAGAGCAGCATCTTTTCCTCGGGTACAGGCTATGGAGCATAAGAACTCCCAAAATACATGACAGCTCTGGCAGGCTGTCACAGCACTTTTCTGACTTTGAACCTACCCAATCTGAGATCCCATTCCTTGGTGTCACACCATATTTTGACTCCTGCCAACTCTCACTAGCCAGCTACAACACAGTTCTGACAAATCTGAGGAAGAAATTCAACTCTGCTAACCAAGCCTCCTGGCCTCCCCGCTGCCTCCCTGCTGAAGCTCACCCAGAGGTACACACAAGGAGAAAAAAAGGAAGATTATTTTAAACTGCCGTGTTACTCAGACTCTCATACCTGATTTTCAGAAACAGATTAGATAACATTATCATCCTGGATTTGAGGCTCTGGGATTTTGTTTAAGTGCCCAAGGAATGCTTATGGTGATTTGCTTTTAGTCGGTCTCTTCTTCCATGACCTGTAGGGATAATGGACACCCAAAATGCTGCTCATCAAAAGATTCCTCCAGACTTACATCACAGCTGCTCAGGAAAGCCAGAATTGATTCCTTTAGATGACTAACATAAATACAGCTTACAAGAAGGCATATTTACATCAGTTTTGATGATTCATGGAACAGAGAAAGAAGCCTTAATGCACTTTTTTTCTTCTCCTACACACTGCCTTGTGCTCAGTACTTTGTCTGGAGCTGTTTCACAAACGAGTGTCTCAACAGCCTATTTTTCTCCCATACATTCTGTTTCCAAACACCAATGCTATCTTCTGTTTCAACATCACTCTCACCCAGTAGATTGTTACCGAGCTGCTTGCAATGCAAATCCACTGCAACCCACCAAATTCCAGCACTGGAAATGCATGGTGATTTTTTTTATTTTGGCACTGCAATGTGATTTGCTTTTGTGTTTGAATTTTCTGTATAGCTGAAGCCAGTATCTGAACCATCTCTGTACCTGATGTTATTAATTTAGGGCCTTAGTCAGCAAACACTGCAGTGAAACTTGAGCTCATGCTTAGGTTCATCTTTGTTTAACAAAGTGCTGCTCTGAAAGCTGAAAATTCAGTCTAGCTTTTCACACCTTTTGTGTTTCTATAGTTTTCATTCAGTGAGGGGCAAGACTGTGAAGTTATTCATGTTATTGCTTTAACCACAGCATTCAGCACAAAAGTAAAAATCACCCCAGATCTCCCCACACCCAAAGCAGTAAATTAAGCAGTCCCAAACAAAATTAAGAACTTTAGCATGCATTGAAGGGTAGCTGGGTGTTGTTAGAGCATCAGAACTGCTGCAGAGATACCTTGTGATAGAGCCAATGAGAAACTACAGTTTAGTGAGGGAGAGGCAAGCCAGGCTGCAGAACTGAATCCCACACTCTGGAGGGAGCAGTGTCCTCCTTCCTGCTTTCCAGGAAACATCCTGGCTCCTGTAAACACAGCCATGCTCCTAAGAACCAGCAGTATCTCACATGCAACCAGTGGCCCCTCCAGAGCAAGTTCTTTTCTAACCATGCTAAAGTTCTAGAGAATAGAAATGTTATTTAGAACTGAATTCCTCCACCAAACTCTTCATCCAGGGTGGCTGCAGGCTAAGGGAGGAGTGACCAGCTGGATCTGCAGAACACACCATGCACAGCATTGGGATGCACAACCCACAGCCAGATTCACTTGAGAAAAATTGTGTTTAACATCTGCAAAGTGACTCAGGACATCCAGACTGAAATGCCTGGGAAGGGCAAAGTTTCAAAGAAATGCTCAAGACCTGAAACAAAGGGACCTACAGAAACCCTGACTCCTGCCTAAGATGATCACTAGGGCCTATTTAAAAAAAAACAAACAAAACCAAACCAAAATTATCCTGGCTTGCAGCAGAGCCTCAGATTACTGGGAAACTGAACCTCACCAGCAAAGTAAAACTTTTGTTTTGTTCAGCTTCACAGAGAAAAATAATTCTGCACTGATGGCTGTTCCATTTGCACAGGCACAAACAGAATGATACTTACTGAGGGATCTTCAGGAAAAAATTCAGTCTATTCTGTGGGGTTTTAAAGTACTTTCTAGAGTTGGTCACAATATGTATACAACACTTAAAAAATAATAAAGTCCACAGCATTAAGGAAGAGAAAGCCTTTCTGCCTAAAATAGCTCTTTTTGAATTTATTTTCATATCTTTCCCACCAAATACTTTTAGCTCAGTGTTGCTTGCCATTGAACAGCTGGGAACATGGGTTTTAGAACCAGGCAGCAAATAGGTGCCAATCTTCTGAGAGCAGACCATGAAGGGATTTTACACACAACATCTCTGATACTCAGCTTTAAACACAAATTATGACCTCTAATTGAGGTTTAACAATCATGTAACAGTCTGAATGTGCATGGAGTAAAATGCTTTGAGGAATCCTTTTTCTGAGGTGCTCTCCAGCACTGTTACGGGTTCCTCAGCAGGTGGATCTCCCATCAGGTAGTTGTGCTAATTTAAGGAGTACTTTTTAGGCATCAAATCCTCCCTGAGTCTCTGCAGCAGCAATGCATCATGTCACTTCTCATAGGCCTTGTACTACAGATTCATGTAAAGAGTATTCAAAACCCTATCCATCACTTCCTAAAAAATTGCTAAAGCATCCAAGGAAACCTCAATCCAGTTGCTGAAGACTGCAGAGAACACACAACGCAAATGTATTAGCCTACCAGCCAACACTTTTCTACCCTAAAAATAAAAAAGTTATAAGCATTCATACGTACCACTCCAAATGGAAATGTTTTCACCTTTTGGGAGTCAAAAGGTAATTTCAACGAATATTTCCTCCTCAAAAAAATACAAGTGCTCTTATGGCAACAGGGTTGTGGTTTTCAATAGCCTCTATATTACAGCTGGTTGAAACTACCAGTGGTGTGCTCCCCTTTAGGACCCAATAAACTGTTTGAAATTCAGAAGAGTGATGAGGCATCTTCAGCCTTGCTATGTTTAGCAGTGGGTAAGCAAAACACATCACAAAGTAAACACCAGAGGAGTTGGTCATGCTCTTCCCCAGGGCTCTGCTCCATGACCCCATTTTCCCTGATTTTATCATGTTATCCTCATTATAACAGTTCAAGAGGAGACATAAACATCTCATACATTAAAATGCTCTTGACTTTTAGAAGCAGCCTGATTCAGCAGCCCCCAGGGTGCAGCTTCATAACCAACTCAAGCAAATCTTGGCCTTGAAAAAGCACTTTCACCACTCCCAGCCTCCCTTGCATGGGACAACTCACTTGAATGGTTGAAAGATCATGCTGGGAGACAATTTTTTAAAAGATCAGCTTTCAACTACTTTGCTGATGCAGAGGTGATGGCAGGAAGCAGAAGATGGTTCTATCTTCTTTGGTCTTAAAACAGACACCTGTGTGCCAGTAACCTTACTGGCACAACCCATCATATGTGTTGGCCACCAAGCAGATGAACTTTGCAATGTCTGCAGGAACTGGAAGGGATCCCAGCTCAGTATCTCAGAAATGTGATTGCTGTTGGTGGGCTGAAAGCAAGGAATTCCACTCAGAACCTACAGCTCTGCCACCAGATGATTTTAGTATGGTGTTTAATCTATCTCCCACCTCCTTTTCCTGACAGCATTTAAAACCACTTTCCTGTCTTGTTTTCTTAAGTTTTAACTCTAGAAGTCACTCAGGTGCATCTCTACCTTTCAGTGTTGTGAACCTCCTCATAGGAAGCAACAAAACCAAAGGTCTCCTGAAGTTCTTCCCAGGCATATTTTGTACAGTCCCATCATGTCACAATGCACACTGTCACTGACAGCCTTCAAACTCCACACACAAGCTTCTCTTCCAGCTTCACACAGCACTGCAACCTCGTGCAATCACAGGATCATTGAGCAGCCACCCAACAGCTGGGATAAGCTCCAAGCAGTTTTGCTGGTGGGAGACTTGCAGCTGAGTTGCAGATCCCAGGCTCTTTACCAGGTTGTAATGACACTTTAAATTTTTTATTACCATTTCATAATTTTAATTAAACACAGGCATGTGCACAGGGAAACCAGCCTCATATATAGGACAACGCTCACCATCTGCAGGCAGCAACCAGGAACCTGTGGTGGGGCTGCAAAAGTTACGAAGACACCAACACCACAGTGATCTGGTATGAAAAACTAGGGTACTTGGGGATATTTTTATTCCTACTGTCACTTTTGGCCTTTCTCTTGTGCTCAAAGATGCACCCAGTGCTTGGGGCCCTGCAGTACCAGAAGGTCCAACTCCACTGCAGGTCTGGGGGAGCTTCTTTGCTGATGCAAGACTAACTTGTACTTCTGTCCTGGAAAGGGAAAGCAGAGTCTGCCACCCATCCTCCTGCTCAGCAAGACAGAAAGTACCTCAAGGAGACAGTGAAGCATAGGCTTGGAGATGTGGTTAATTCTTGGCATCTATGTTCATGTTCCCAGCAAGGCAGCCAATAGCTTCCAATTTTTAAAACAAGTTTTTAATGACAAATTATGTGCATTTAGAAGTCTTTGTGTCCTGGCCAGTCCTGTGCTGCTTCTATTCACTTGCACCCTACCCCAAGAGCAGGGAGCCTGGGAGACCAAAGCTAAGGTTTTCAGCCCTGGTGTAACTAAAGCTGTCCTAGTTCTGTTTTAAGCCCAAGACTAAACTGGCTCATCAGCTTCCAACCAGCTGAAAGCAGCACACATGGAGAAAACAGAAGGGGATGGAACAGAGACAATCTTTTCCCAAGTATGTTCT
The DNA here is from genome assembly GCF_003957555.1 of Calypte anna. NCBI lineage: Eukaryota > Metazoa > Chordata > Aves > Apodiformes > Trochilidae > Calypte > Calypte anna. Next base: position 11,652,109 of record NC_044247.1, on the reverse strand, counting down.
TTCCCCTTGCCAGAACACAGAACCACTTGGAGACTCAGGACTGTCCACTGCTGGCATGTCCTACCCCTGTCATGAAGGATGGGTGACACAGGACGAGAGCAGGAGGGAGAGCACAGGCAGGAGAGCCCAGATCCCAGGAGTCCTGCTGGAGAACAGTTCTAACAAATATCAGTTTTCAGATGGACCACTGTCCTGGACCAGACCCAGACCCAAAACATGTTTTAGATCTGTTCTCGTTGGGATTAAAATATTTAAAAATCAAGCCAAGATTAAAAAAAACAATAACAACAAACAAACCAAAACAAAAACACCCAAAATGGGCTCAGTTCCTGTCTGAGGGGAAAAATAAGGAACAATCCCAGGTAACCTGCTATAAACTCTCAGCATTTTGTGCCAGCTCAGAGATCCAGACACCTGAACTGCTCCTTCCAAGCTCTCCATCTCTGCGCACAGGCAGCTGTATCTGAGGTACAGACCTGCTCTCCTAAACCTCTTCACCACCAGCAAACCTGTGGGTTAAACCACCTTCTCTTTGCCTTGGGCTAGCTAGCTGGGAACTGATCAGCCAAGGAGAGATCTCTGCACCTGAATACCAACCAGATTTTCAAGTCTGTGGTCCATCTCTTGCCCAGTGAGAGCCAGAAAACAGCCAGCCCCAAGCCAGGCTTTAACAGCCCCACTGTGCTGAGTGGCCTTCTCCCAAGCACCACAGAAACCCACAGCTTTGATCTCAGGAGCACGTTCAGAGTAATAAAAACATGAATTACACGGGGTTGTAATGGGGTTGTAGCCACCATTTAGTCACTACCCTCTCTTATGCAGAACCTCGAGCCCCAAACAGGGCTGTGCTTGCAGGTCAGTGATCTTTACCACAGCTTGCAGTAAGAAACAGCTTCTGCCTTATCCTGCTTGCAGTCTTCACAGATGATGTTTCTTATTAGTTGCACCAACTTATAGGGAGCAACTGATGATCTTTCTCCCAGTGCTGAGGTGTTTCTCCTGCACAGAGAAGCCACCTCCCCAGTCACAAAGATGGTTGTGTCCATGCTTGCCACCTGGGTGGGATTTCACCAAGCTCATTTCCCTTCCCCAGGTCTGAGTCCTGGACACAGCAGCCACCAGCCACAGGTGGCCCTGTCACACCCCTCCTGGCATGTCTGGGGTGGGGGTAGGAAATGTCAGGGAGCTGCTCTTTGCAGAACTTCTGCAGCAAGCCAGAAGCACACTGGTGATGGTGAGGTGCAAGAGAAGTGGCAGACACCAGATGTCTGACCACCCACCAGAAACTCAGCATAAAAACCATCAGGGAAAGAGTCCTTGTGCAGCTCCTGTGAGCCTGCAGTGAGACACTGCCCTCAGGTTCAGTCACTTTACTTACACACATCTCCTCACACAAGGGCCACATAACCACCTGGACCTACAGGACCACCAGAACCAAGCACGGCAAGAGAAGGAGAACAAAGATGACAGAGGATGTGGGCCCTGGCAGTCTGCTGTTCCAGATGCAAGCACTGAATGCAAAAACCAAAGTGACAGGAATTGTAACATCAAGTACCCTTAGGACAATAACAGGAAAGAGAAGAGCCTAAAATCTGAACACAAAAGATTCACAGTCTCAGGGGAATACAAGCTTGGTTCTAATACCAAGAGATTTTTCTGTTGCATGGTTCATCTTAGGACAAGACTCACCCTTGCAGTGCCAGTCCCACAGCCTCAGGCTGCTCCAGATTTAGGCACCTGACTGTTCAGAAACAAATATTTCTGTTTGTGAATACTTCATATCCCCTTGCTTAATTAGGTTCATTTGGGCTCCGTTTCTTGCTGATTGAATCTTCTGCACTCACAGCTGATAAGGCTGCACAGCCCTTCTCCACACCCCTTCTGTTTCTGTAAGGGACACATCAATTTCACCAGTGCCTCCCAGATACTTTAAGTACACATAGCACCTACAGAGCCAGCATAATCCCTACAACCTAATCCCCAAAAGCTCAAGCATTCTGTTTACTGTTCACCTTGCTGCAAATAGAGATTGCTTTCTGCTCTGAGGTGCACATTTGACAGTAGCTCCCCAAGAGCGTTACACATACAGATAGCTCCCCTCTGGCAAGCATGTCCAGACCTAGACCTCCAGCCTTAAATCATGACCTATAGGTCCAGTATGGAATAACACAAATATGGGTATCCAGCCCCTGTGGACACAGCATGCACTCAGCCAACATCATTTCCACACTGACGAGCAAATGCAGCAGCTGAGCTGAGAACTCCCACAACTCTGCACATGTAACAAACCCACAGCAAAGCCCCAACAAGTTCCATTCTGAATAATGCCAATATCTTGTGATCACTAGATGTAAAGCGTTTCACTGCCTGAACACAACCTTCTCTCAAAAAGTGCTGGTACCACTGTTAAGCCTTTGTGGTTTACACACAGCCTATTCTTGTGTTTCAGGCACATTAGAGGAAAGCAGAAAATCAGCACAAGCAAGTTAGAGAGCTGTTCCACAAAGCAGCAACATCCCAAACAGATCTGTTTCATTATTAACTGTGCTTGCTTGAGGTACCATTGCCCACAGCCTCTGATTTTGGAGCCCACTGTGCAGGACCGAGCACACCAACACATGCGTGCGCATCCCTGATCCCCCAAGAGAAATACATTCCTGACTTACCCTTTAGCCAGGCAGCAGCCCCAAACCCTCTGAGCCCTCCTGCATAAGAGTTGATGGAGTTTTGCCTGGTTACCCAGCCCGGCCGTTATATAACTGGCACCGTTTCCGCCAGCAGCAGCGAGGATGCTCCAGCGCATCCCTCTCCTCCCCATCCCACACCCACACATCTCCTAACAACAGCTGCCAGGGAAGGGTACAGTGGGCTTTGGGGTACTCAGAGAAAAGTGAAGCTAACAGTATCAAAGAAAGTTCAAAAGGTGCCCAATGTTTATTAGGAGGCATTGCCATGATGAAAGGAAGCGGTGCAGTAGTACAATGCTCCTTAGCCTGCTGAAAGCAGCTTGGCCTAGATTTTCCTGTACCATTTGATGTGACCATTCATGCAAACAAGAGTAAAACTTTCTCTTTGCTTTTAATTAAGCATAAAAAAAAAAAAAAAAAAAAAAAAAGAAAAGAAAAAAAAGTGACAGGTACAAAAGGCAGTTTTCTGCTCTCATCTGGGTCTTCTGGGCTACCACCAGACTGAGAATACACAGGAATCAGCCCCATTGATTAAACTATTATTAGTGGCAAACAAACAGATGTGCTCAGCAAAAGACAGGACAAAACCCATGCCCTGTATTTCTGGACTAGATTCAGAAAAAAACATTATTTTAGCTCACTTGGTATTTTAGCAAAGGAAAGGGGGAGCATTCTCTAGCACACTGGGCAGGACTGAAGCACACAGCATGTTAGTCTTCAGAAATCGAGATAGATAAATAGCATTATTGCTGTCAGTCTGTTCCCACAGATAGAACCCCACCAGCTCTCGTAAGACAGGGACCAGGTCCTGCATTTGAAATCCCACCTCAGACAGATCATGGTTTATAGTTATTCAGGAGGTTCTGGTGTCCAGGAATCATTGATGGGCAGAGCACACAGCCCACGGTCGCACAGGGGCTGCAGCTTTAGGACAGACATAAAACTCTTATGTAAGCCATAATCCTCTCACACTCCTTATTCAGTGATGTTAAGATCTGGACCGTAGGAACCTGCTGGCATCCCAGTGGCTTTTAACCAGTTTGGAATGGGGAAACTCCAGTAGCAGCACAGTGCCCTTACTGACACCAGTGTTGTAGTGGGTACATGGCAGAACCTCCCAGGGTTTGGGAGCAGAGAGCATTTCTGTACACTGATGTTTTGGTTCCCTGCAGAGCTGGTGCTGTTGCTTTCTATGCTGGGTGAATCACCAGGTTTAATCTCCTGCAGAGTTCACTGAGGCTAACGATAATCAAGTTAAATTTACACTATATGATCAGAGTTTAATTAGGTACTGTTATACAACCCCTATTAATTACAGTGATAATACCCTTACGAAATGCAGACGGGAGGGTGGGGCTATGGTTGGAGGGGGCTTGGCTGCTCAGATGATTTTAGGAAAAAGCCAAATTAAAATGCTGTACCCACAGTTACCTGCTTGCCTCTGGCAGTGCTCAAGGTGAAACAAAAAGCTTAAAAAAATTAAATTATTATCCTACAAAAGGTAAATCTAGAAGGCAAGATTAAAGACCTCCCACATGCTGTGCTATCACCATCCATTTACAGCAAGAAGTAAGAATGCCATTTAAAATACCAATGAGACAGAATCATTATTAGCTTCCTCAGCTCAAAATCCTGCCCAGTAAAGCCCAAGGTGACAGAAGTCATTTTTTTTGCACCGAGATATTAACTCACTTGAAACCAAGGCAGGTCTTCTTAACACTATTAAAGTTTCTCTTTTTCCCTCCAGATGACCTGCTGGATGCTTGGCACTCACTTTGCAGGGGTGTGACCTCCCCTGGGACACCCTCCCCAGCTATGCTCAGGTGACTCCTCCTCTCCAAGGCCCTGCAGAGCTCCTGGAGGACGTGATGGGGAGAGGTGGATGACCTGAATCTCTCAGTCAGTTTCACAGAAGCTGGGGTGCTCCTGCCCATGAGGTGGGAATCACAAGATCCTGAGCACTGGAGCAGAATCCAACCTTCAGTGGTCAGTCGTGGCTGCATTAGGCGAGAGGTTGCTCAGTGTGACATTTCAAGCTTTGCTTTTGGTAAATCTTGCCTGAGGCATCCTATAGAAAGAGCTAAGCTTATGCCATGTGGTGTCCACTTGGCATCTGCTGCACGTGTTTTGGGGTGGCTTTAGTGAAACCTGTATGAGACCCTGTGCTGTTACTGCTATTCACCTGGTAGCACCAAACTCTGGCCTTGCACCTGTAAGGTCAAAGATGCAGGCAAAGGCTCTTCATTAAGAGAAGTAAATAAACACAGAGAGAGAGGCTTGACAGATGCTCTTTTTGATACATGGATATGAGCCTCCTGCACCCAGGTTCCCTCTCCTCTGCAAATTGCTTTCTCAGTAAGGATGTCCCAGGAGAAGCCCTGGCACTAGGCTGTTGCTGTCACTGTTGATCATTTAATTAAAACCCCTAAAGACATGAAAAGCATTTTCTTCTTCCTGCAGTTTTTTTTTCACCAGACAGCAGCAAGCTGACAAAACTAGCACACCTCAGCACTCCCACTTTGCACAAAGCATGTAAAGAGTAGTACATTTAAGTATGTTGTACTAGATATTAATTACCTGGCCCTGCCAGCTACATAATTATCTTGTTAAGTTTTGGCTATATGCACTAAACAAAAATGGCTGGAGGACACTGGCACAGGGGATCCAGGAGCAGAGTTCTGTTCATGAATACCCTTGAGCTCCTACCACACCACCACAGAAGATGAGTTGTGCATGAAGGAGTTGGTTTGCTCCCATGGCAATTCCACAGCAGCCTGCGTGGCCCTGGAAACATGTACTCAACATCTCTGTCCCTGGATGGACAACTCTTCTGAGGATACATGGGAACTGTGACAGGAGAAGGAGATGATGACAGATTGGGTATTAAGAGGAAATTCTTTCCTGTGAGGGTGGCGAGACACTAGCATAGGTTGTCCAGGGAAGCTGTGGCTGCCCCATCCCTGGAAGTGTTCAAGGCCAGGTTGGATGGGGCTTAGAGCAACCTGGGCTGGTGGGAGGTGTCCCTATGCAGGGGGTTTGAAATCTTCAAGGTCCCTTCCAGCTCAAACCATTCAATGATTCTATGGTTTCTTGACAGGTCCTTGCCTGTAGGGTAGAGGTGGGCTCCAGGCCCTGCATTTTCCTCACAGTTCATGTACCTCAGAGATGTGTGTGTAGAGTATCCTCAGTCTCGCCCAGCCCTGGGAATTCCTAGCCAAGACTATGACAGAACCCTTGTTTTTCCTCAAGAGTAGGGCTAGTGGAACTCCTCAGTTCACTTGCTGGGATTTTTGCTTGATTTAGGCACAAAGGACTCACTCCTCTTTCTCATTCCTAACTTATTCAGAGGTTGTCTACAATGCACGGCTGGGACCAGGACATTCCCCCTAAAGGAATGCCTCAAGTACCTCCACATCCTCATCTCAGGACAGCAGAGGAGAGGCACCAGGCTTTGGGCAAGGCCTTCACCTCTTTATCTGCTGTTGTGGCACATTTTTTGTCCCTCAGTGCTGAGAGTGACACATGTGGCAGTGCTGGGAGCACAGCACTGCTCCTGCAGCAAGACTTTGGTTTAGGAAGAGGCAGAGCTGCTCAGCCCACTCTGCTCCTGCTGATGTAGTGACCTGGTTTTGTCAAGACTGTTTTTCTCCTTTTGTCTTTGATGTCATTTTGGAAAGCAAGTCATGATATTTTCATGGAGCTGGAGTAAAACAAAGTCAATGACAATGCCATTATAAATGAAGGAGGGTGAAATTTCCCTTTAGAGGATTATTATACTATTTAGGGTCCCAGGGCATTTATTTCCACAGTTTAGTAATCATGCTTCTCATCAGACTATACATTCATTTGTATTTTAAATGTAACAAGTTACAAGGATTATCAGCTCATAATAAATATGCTCATCCCTAAAACATTTAAACAGCCCCTACATTTTGCAAAAAAGATCTTACTCAATGAGCAGACACTTGCAAATGAATGAGGAAACCAGTACCCTGATATATGGAACCAAACTGTGAAACACACTGGGTAAGTTACTTTCCTGTGAAATGTTTTTCAGCACACAGACACTATCTTCAATACATTATACTTTTACAGTATTTTTAGCATAAGAGAGGGTTTGGAAGTCAGAGAGGTTGCCTTTTGAGTTGGGAATTGGTTTACCTTGAGCTCTTAAGTTTGGAATGATGTATTACAGAATCACAGAATTGTCATGGTTGGAAAAGACCCCCAGGATCACCATGTCCAACCATTAAAACAAACAAACAAAAAACCCAAACAAAACAAAGCAAAAACCAGCCAAACAACCCTCACTCCCACAAAAAAAGCAACAACAAACAAAAACCAACAAACCACCACGTCCACTAAAGCATGTTCTGAAATGCCTCATCTACACAGTTTATAAAAACCTCCATGGATGGTGACTCCCTGGACAGCCGCAGGTTAAGAAATTCTTCCTAATATCCAGTCTAAGATTAGAGTTGGCACAGGGTTACACCAAACCAAAAACTCACTCGTGCAATTCAAGTTAAGGAAAGCTGCTTGGAAAATGGGGAGTTGGTGGTTCCATCCTTTATTCTTGCGGATGCATGTTCTGTTTTGCATCCTGTGGGATATAAAGCTTCACCTGTGCTATACACACCCAGTCAAACACTTGCACTTCTGCAGGTTCACCTGTCAAGAACTCCATTCACAGCACCACACCTGCTGTGTAGAGTTCCAGAAAAACAGAAATAACTGCAAAATCTCCAAAATCATTGTGACCAGAATCCATAGTCTGGCCTTAGCTAGTGTTATAGAGAAAGAAGCTTCTACCTCTGACTGCTGGAGAGTACAGACATATATTCTGCAGCCTCTGTAATTACAGCCAGTCTCTTCCACCCCAGAAAGGAGGAAGGAAGGAGATAGTTATGTATGAAGTTTTTACTGTTTCTAGAAAAATCGATCTCAGCAGCCTTTCCCCCGTTAAGGACAAAGTCATCCCAATGTCTGCAGGGCAGTAGTAAGTGTGCAGGGAACAAACAGGTGAAAATTGATGTTCAGAATATGGATTTCTTTCTGTAAAGCTGCTTCTTTTGCTTCACCTCTCCAGATTTCACCAAAAAGGAATACCTGGAAGACCAGAGCTTGCTCTTGTGAAGCTGATGGATTAACAGTAGGGAAAAGAGGGCAAAGCACCTGTCCAGAGGATTCACACCCATGGCACTGATTTGGCAGAATGCACTGTCTACAGCAAGACACAGATCAGCATCTAGGCAAAACCGACTCAAAACTCATCTCTGGTACAGATTACACAGTGTTTTACATCATAAAAAGACCAAATCTTTATACAATCACATAATGAGCATCAGGCTCAGCTGTGTAACAGAAGTCAAGTGTCTCCTTGCCCAGGAGTTTGAGGTTCAATGAACAGGTCAGGTACCCATGTGTAAGGCAGCTTTCAGGGCCAGCTCTCCAGAGTAACCAGTTCATACTGCAACTGGTTTCTCACATTGTTGCCCCAAATCTTAGCTTCCAGAGGCCTCAATACTAGTAATTTACTAGTCATTTACTATTGCCAAAGTCATTTTTAAGCACCTTGGGAAACACCCAGAAAATCTCTTACTCCTGTGCACTGTTATCAGGCATCCCCCATGGGAGGCTTTAAACCAGGACCTGCCAGTGAGGATGCTGAGCAGAGCTTGGCTCTGTTAAAAAAAAAATCACAATTCAAAATCCCCAGTTTAGCAGAGAAACCATCAACTTTTTATACAGAGAGTTGAACCACTCAAGCTTTCACTTCTTCTCAGCCAAGGCTCCACACTGCAGGGCTGCAAGGCCAGACCTCATTTTAGTTTGAAGCAAGCTGGGCTGTGCTACCATGGGAGGCAGCTGTAGCTGAGATGCCTCCTCACAGCACAGGGCTTCAGAAGCAACACTTCCTTGAAGCACCTTCACCTATCTCCATCCTCCACACTCTCTTCTTGGGACAGCACCACCATTTGCAAGACTATTTTGATCACATTAAGTTGAGGGTGTTTTTATCCTAAGTCAGAGCAACATCTGATACATCCTGATAGTCTCCATCTGCAGGATTAACAGGCCCAAAGACAAAACACTACAGGTCTCTGCTTTCTGCTGTCTCTTCGTGTATTGGAGTCACAAACGTTCAGGTAAGACCATGAAATAGGATCAATGTAAACACGAGCAATTTATTAAATCCAGTGAAGTTTTTTTTACTTAGGGAGCAAACTTTGCAAAGCTTCTTAATGCCCAGAGCTGTGGTTTTTCTGTGGCAAGGAATTTTCCTCCTGTGAACTCAACGTTCAAACAAGCTCCCTGGTGAGGTAAGCACAGGCTGCTTTTTAATACAAACACAAAACTCACATTTAACTTATTAGCTGGGGGAGGAATACAGATGAGGGCTGGATGAATCTCATGAGTCATCGTTTCTGTAGGATAAAAGCAAGCTTGTCTCAAAAAAACCCCTCAATTCATTTATCTCTATTGTGTATTGGAGATAGAAGCACTTAAATAATAAAAAGATTAATAAAAACACTTCAACCAATTGTTCTAGAGAAAAAAAAAAGAAAAATAGATTTTGGATTATGAAAGAATGTTCTTTAAATACAGAAAAATAAAACATTTCAAGTGGCACAGTGTTTTGGGAGAGGGAGACAAATGCAAATTACTCATGCTTAAATGTACTTCCCCAAACAATACACTGCTCAGAGCTAAGATTAAGACATGTACATCCTGCCAGGCACACATGAAAAATTAGGATCTGTATATTCCTTCAGTTTAATTCCTTTAAGATTTTCTCACTGCTGTATTCTTCCAGTCCTATGCCAACCCTTCCCCCAGACAGCACCACATGCATGTTCTGCACCCTGACCATTGAGTTCATTCCCAGTCTTGAGCAGGACCAGAGCACAGCACTGATGCTACTGAGAGGATGATGGCATCACTCAGGTCATGTGCAGCATCATCCTCCAGTCGAGTGTGAATTTCAAACAGATTTTAAAATGATTTTTAAGATTTTTAGAAGGTGGAGGAACAGACCAGGCAGAAGAGAGAAGTCTAAAGCCAATTAAACAACAGCAAAGGTCTGCCAAAACAGGGATTTCATGGGATGCTCAGAACTGACAAGGAAAGCAAGCAGACACAACAGTGTGAGCTGCACAGACTTCAAAGGGAACATCAAGCATGCAAAATCAGGCAACATTCCAGGTATGCACTGATTAAAGATCTCACCAGAAGCAATCCCTAAAAAGTCACTATGGATGGATGGTGGTGAATGACAGATGTTGCTGACAGAGCAGTGGGTCAAAAGATTCAAGTTTCAGCCTTCACCTGCCCATCACAGGAGTCTGGAACACCCTGGTCTGGCTTCCAAACCCAGAGTACTTCATCTTGCTGGTCAGTTGATCTGTACAGTAATCTTTGAGGCTGAGCAAACCACTGAGTTTGAACTGAAAGAAAACTGTCTTGGCAGAATTCAAGGAGACAAGACAAAATACATTACTGAGCCTGCTTTACTGGCTGATCAGTGCCCATACCCACACACAGATGTGATCATCTGAACTTGTGCTTATGTTCTCAGCCAGGTTATTGCATTGCTCCACCTTTAACTGAATGAATTGTAGCAAGTCAGTTCTGGTGCTGTGCAAAATTCCCTGCTGTGAAGAATTACCTCTTGAACCGAGTCCATAAAAATTACACAAAAGCTACTTATCCCAGCAAATTGCAATTTGGACCATGCAGCTCTAGCACAGCTGAGCAGAGGTAGAAAGTTCACAAACCACTCAGCTCTGCTTCAAAATTAATCCCTTGCATAAGCTTGATCTACTGCTAACAGAAGCTTTTTGGCATGGGCAGGCTTCTTGAAAAGCTGCATCACATATTCTCAGGTGATCTCTAAGATTTCCTTACTAAAAGGCTCAATGTAATTTTCTTTTAGAGATGGAAAAGGGAAAGCATCTTGGTTCACACTGGTGATACTACTCAGTATTTTTAAATGCTCTGAAGTTTTGTAATGAACTAAAATAGAACATTTGAACACAGAGTTGGAATGGGTCCAGATGGAATGCATCCAAGGGTGCTGAGGGAGCTGGCGGAGGTCATTGCTAGGCCACTCTCCATCATCTTCAGTAAGTCATGGGTAACAGGAGAGGTGCCTGAGGACTGGAGAATAGCAAATGTCACCCCAGTCTACAAGAAGGGCAAGAAGGAGGACCCGAGTAACTATAGACCGGTCAGCCTCACCTCCATCCCTGGAAAGGTGATGGAACAACTTGTTCTTGTCACTATCTCCAGGCATATCAAGGACATGGGGGTCATCAAGAGCAGTCAGCATGGTTTTATCAAGGGTAAATCATGTTTGACTAACCTCATAGCCTTCTATGAGGAAATTACTAGGTGGATAGATGATGGAAGAGCAGTAGATGTGGTTTATCTTGATTTCAGTAAAGCATTTGACACCGTCTCTCACAGCATCCTTGTAGATAAGTTGACCAAGTATGGGTTTGGTGATCAGGTAGTGAGGTGGATCAGGAACTGGTTGAAAGGAAGGAGTCAGAGAGTTGTAGTCAATGGGGCAGAATCTGGTTGGAGGTGTGTGACTAGTGGAGTCCCTCAGGGGTCGGTACTGGGACCGGTGTTGTTCAATATCTTCATCAACGACTTGGATGAGGGTATAGAATGTACCCTCAGCAAGTTTGCTGATGACACTAAGCTGGGAGGAGTGGCTGACACACCGGAAGGCCGTGCTGCCATTCAGAGAGACTTAGACAGGCTGGAGAGTTGGGCAGAGAGAAACATGATGAAGTTCAACAAGGGGAAGTGTAGAGTTTTGCATTTGGGGAAGAACAAGATGTCCCAGTATAGGTTGGGGGCTGACCTGCTGGAGAGCAGTGTAGGTGAAAGAGACCTGGGGGTCCTGGTAGACAAGAGGATGACCATGAGCCAGCAATGTGCCCTTGTGGCCAAGAAGGCCAATGGCATCCTGGGGTGCATTAGAAAGGGTGTGGTTAGTAGGTCAAGAGAGGTTCTCCTCCCCCTCTATTCTGCATTGGTGAGGCCGCACCTGGAATATTGTGTCCAGTTCTGGGCCCCTCAGTTCAAGAAGGACAGGGAAGTGCTTGAAAGAGTCCAGCGTAGAGCTACTAAGATGATTAAGGGAGTGGAACATCTCCCTTATGAGGAAAGGCTGAGGGAGCTGGGTCTCTTTAGTTTGGAGAAAAGGAGACTGAGGGGTGACCTCATCAGTGTTTTCAAATATGTAAGGAGTGAGTGTCAGGGAGATGGAGTTAGGCTCTTCTCAGTAGTGACCAGTGATAGGACAAGGGGTAATGGGTGTAAATTGGAGCACAGGAGGTTCAAGTTGAATATTTGAAAAAATTTTTTTACTGTAAGGGTGACAGAGCCCTGGAACAGGCTGCCCAGGGGGGTCGTGGAGTCTCCTTCACTGGAGACATTCAAAACCCGCTTGGACACATTCCTGCACGATGTACTCTAGGTGGCCCTGCTCTGGCAGGGGGGGTTGGACTAGATGATCTTTCGAGGTCCCTTCTAACCCCTAGGATTCTATGATTCTATGATTCTATGATTCTAAGAAGCAGATAACAAGACAGAAACGTAATATTATTCTAGTGTTGTTAATCACTTCTCCCAAAGTCCAGGACAAATAACCACCTGATTAAGAATTGTTTCTAAATTGGAAACTTTTTTTCCCCTGACATTACTGTTTTCATACTTACAGTATCAGAGCTGACAGCACTAACAGTACTGAAAATTCATGGGCAGGAAGGCACCTGATCTCTCCCTACAAAACTCAACGTATTCTTAACTAGGGATCACATCAGATGTCACACTACTGATGATATTTGCTCCCATGAAAAGCATTTGGCAAATAGGTAGAAGTAAAGAGGGAGAAGTGCTAAAAAGATTCAGGAACTTGCTGATGCTTGCAAAAGGAGAAAGGGTTAGAAATAAATGCTAGCTAGAAATAAACCCAAACAAACTAACACCCCCAAATAGCCCCAAAACAAAGCCAAAACCCAAGTGCAGATCCAGTTTTCACTAATAAACTGGAAGCTGTGAAGCAGCTGGTAGTCAAGATCATGTCTAATAATCCTGTTGGACCCATTAAGCATTAATGCAAAGAGAGAGCACACAGAATTTGATACCCACCTAGCAAGTTTTAGGGACACTGGGTTAAATCTGGAGATGCTGAGCTATAGCCACTTGACATTTAGACCCAACCAGCTGCTCCTAACATACAAACAGCCATCAACTCCTCAAATCATCAAAATTAAATTTTGCTTGGATTTTTTGGTGGGGGCACAATTCACACTAGGAGAAAGAAAACACTGTGGTGAAGACACAACCACAGGCTTCTAAAGGAAACTGCTCTGTCTTAATACTTCAAATTAAAAATTATCCAGAGGTTCCAAGTTCTATAGGAATTGGTCTTCAAAAGGGCTCAAACTGCATTAAGGTTTAAAGCAAACTGGATTCTTCTGTCTGCTCTATCAGAGACAAAACCACCTATGAACCCAAGACTCCTTCCCTTGATATGAACTGTATGAAGCATCCCAGCTGTGGAGCTTAACTTTGGTACTTCCATCTGATCGCCAGCATCAGCAGAGCCAGACTAATGAGTCAAGCAAGTTAAAGAGAAATTCTGCATCTTGAAGGTAAAAAACTGCAAAGGTATTAAATGGATCCTCAGTGGTGCCTGCAGCATGGGCCCACACCCACAGCAGGTTTTGTTCTTTAATTCTGACAGCTGTTACTCTCACTCATAAATCATCCTTCAATTAAAAACAGTTTTAATTAATAACACCCCCCTGTGCCTAAGCCCTGGGCCATTTACACTGAAACTATGAAACCACACTGCATCATGTGCCAACTATAAGCATCTACACCTTTTTTTCCAGGCCTGGGAATAGTTTGCACTGGTGTAAAAGCAGAGTTGCACCTAAGCTCCTGATCACTGCTGGAAACACTGAGCATCCATGGGGAACAATCCTGGCAAGAACAAACCACCCAAAGCTGGTAGGGTGCACACCCAGAGCTGTGAACTCTGACAGCAAACCAGGACCCAGGAAATTCAGACTCAGACATTCAGCTGGACAGTCACCAAGCTAACCACCCAGCTTCCCAAGTTCTCCTTGGTCATCCTTCACCACTGTTCTTCCCAGTCAGCATCCCTGACTTCAGAAACAGGATCACCACAGAAACCCCTATTCACTTCCCCCACAATTTTGCTTATCCTTGTAGGTTCAAACAGCACTTGAGTCCCAAGAATTTACTGGTCTTTTAACTTCTATGTTCAGCCCCTCCAACACAGAAACTCAGCCTGCATCCCATCATCTCAGAAATTCCAACATTAAGAAATCTTCAAGTAAGAGAAAGACTGTGGGGGTGGCAAATGTCCCAGGATTTCCTCCTTGGAAGCCCCATCCCAGCATGAGAGCCTCTCCCTGCAGGAGAACAGCCAAGCACTGCCTCCTTTGCACTTGGAACAAGAAGCTTGTGTCTCCCTTAAGCTGAGGGTTGATTAGAGCCCAGTGGCAATTGCTCCTCTGTATTTTTAGAGAAATATTTACACTACAAGGGCTTGACCCTGCCCTAAGGGACCACTTGGAGCCAGTAACAACCTAAGTTTGCACAAGACCAAGCTGAATGAATGCACACTGCAAAGCTGTCAACCTGTGAACATTTTTAACTGGAAGTTAAAGATGGAATAAGCTTGCTGGTTTGTATTATTTACATTTAATATTTCAATGGCTCAGCATAATCCTCTGGAGAAAGTGGAATAAACACTTCCAAACAAGAACTTACGGTGCCTCAGTCATCAAGTACCAAGCTGTGCCCACACCTTCCTGTTCTCACCCTACCCCATCTCCATCCCACCTTCCCCAGGACACTCCTGTGCTTCACAGGACCTTTTGCTTTCCCTGTCCCATGGGCTGCAGTCTACCTAAATTCAGTGATACCCATATTACATGAGCCTGCAATAACACATTATGTGGCTTAGCTGGCTATTTTATGGGCCATCTCCCTCACCATCTCTTACCCACCTGAACCATTACCAACAACTCTCTGCAGGCTCCAAGCACACCCCATCCAGCGGCTAACAGCAGCCTAAGCACAGTATTTAACTACAATAACCATGCAGAGGTCCCAAACCCATCAGAATTGCAATTACATTGAGCATTTTACTGTTCACCAATGCACTAAGCAAGAAGATCATGTTTCAGCCAGCACCACAACATCCCCATTCTGAGTATCAGGTAGAAAATTCTGCCCTCTGGTTTGTCAGCCTGCATCAGCAGTGGGGCCAGAATCATCCCCTTGCACTGCCCCTCTGTTTCATAGTGTCCAACAACTACCTCTGCAAAAAATTACCCACCACCTTGGGGTGGGTTTGGCTTGGTTTTTGTGAGTTTGTTTGCTTTTAATGTCAAATCAGAGTTATTATGAGGCCTCCAATTAAACAGCAAAAAACAAGTAGGCAGTACTCAGGGTTCAAATATAATGTAAACACCATTTAAAGTTCATATACACTAACTAATGTTAGGGTATGACAAACAGTTCCCATTAACACGATCCTCAACACCACCATTTTCTCTGGGGGCTTCCTACTTGGTGCTAGCAGTAAACAGGAATTAAGTGAGACATCCCTCACCACAAACCACAGGTGATCACCTGAACACACTCCCAGGCTGGGTACCCACCACCATCTTCTGCAGGCATTAAAAACCAGAGAGGGCAGAAGTTCAGAAGAAAACTAAATGAATTTTGAACAGCCACTGGTTTTCCACTCCTCAGTCCCCCCGCACATCCTTTACTACTTATAACCTTAGAAAACATTACAGAAAATTTCTGTTATGACCTCAGTTTCAAGGTATTTGCTAACAACACTTGTCTCAAACCAGTTCCTGGTAATAACATGAACCAACTGTGCCATTTTAAAGTACCACACCGTTCAAATTTTTACATCAACCTTCTGTAAAAAATAAAGCCCAAACCAAGAAGACTGCTCCACTATCAGTCTCCATAGCTGTGCACGTGCTGTGCAAGCTCCTCTATCCCCTCCTACCTTGGACACAGGAGAAAATACAATGAAAGGCACATGGGCTGAGGAAAGGGCACAGATCACCCACCAGTTACCATCACAGGGAAAACAGACCTGCCTTGGACAAATTAATTTTAATACCAGTGTAGAGTAATGAGAAACAAAACCAAATCTTAAAACACCTCCACCCCACACCACCCTTTTCCCCAGACTTAACTTCACTCAGGATTTTCTTTACCTCTTCCCTCCACGTGGCACTGGGGAACATGGAACAAGAGCTGCAGTCAGTTCATCACACGTTGTCTCTGCTGCTTCTTCCTCCTCATACTCATCCCCTGCTCCAGTGGAGGGTCCCTCACATGGGAAGCAGTCAGTCCTCCACTAACAGCTCCAACATGAGTCCTTCACGTACTCTGCAAAGTGCTCCAGCATGGATCCCCCTTACATGGGGGTGCAAACCTTCAGGAACAGACTGCTCCAACACCACTTCCTGCTGCTGGGAGGGGTAGAGAGGGTGGGGAACAACCCACTCCACTGCTAACCTCCACAAGTTGCAGGTGGGTATCTGCCCCAGCATTAACCTCCCTGGGCTGCCTCACCATGGTCCTCATCACAGGGTGCAGAGGAATCTCTGCTCCAGAGCCTGAACCAT
This sequence comes from Calypte anna, assembly GCF_003957555.1. NCBI lineage: Eukaryota > Metazoa > Chordata > Aves > Apodiformes > Trochilidae > Calypte > Calypte anna. The sequence goes on along the minus strand of NC_044247.1, from coordinate 11,635,710 downwards.
CTCCCCCACCCCCCTTCTTCCTTGACCTTGGTGGCTGCAGTTGTTTCTCCCACCTTCTCACTACTCTCACCCACCTGGATACTCTGCAGCATTTTTACCCAACCTTAAATGTGTTACCTCACAGGTGCTACCACCATGGCTGAGGAGCTTGGCCTTGGCCAGCAGAGTCCAGCCTGGAGTCAGCTGAGATTGGCTTCTGGCATCCGCTCACAGAAGCCAATCCTGTAATTCCCCCCACTATCCAGACCTTGCCATGCAAACCCAATACAGTAAATGTTATTTCAACTCTAAAAGAATTAAAATGGTCAATAAGCAATAAAATAGCCATAATAATTAGCTTTGACATTAATTGGAACATCAGATATATGGCAGGAAGCATTTAACCTGAAGAGACTACGAAAAAGGTATTAAAACCTCTTACTATTGATAAGGCACCATTGATAAGGCACCACAGGAGTCCCTGTAGGGTGCCTGCTCCAGATACACCCTACAATGTCTGGCTGCAGTTTCTGTTCTCTGAGCTCCCTCATCATGGTGGAATTCCACCACTTGACTCTTTCTCACTGTATCATTTACCAAGTGGCTGTTTCAGCTCCCAGGCACAGGCAACATAAACCCCAGCACAGGGCTGATGTGCATGGACTCCTGTGTTGCCTTCTATTCTCAAGGAGAAAACTGTGGATCAAAGCATTATCTTCAAAAATGATCTTCCAATGGATGGATTAACACTCAGCTCTCTCCCCCCAACTGCTCAAATAGTGTAGTGCCCATATACTTATAGCATAAGTCAAGCTTTTCAGATTTTTGGAACTAAATAATTATAATAAGCTACTATTTCCCTGTTATTCCTAGGAAATTAACTTTGTATCTAGGGATTCTGCTATATGAAACATTAAAGTAGCACAAGACTGAGCTGGGAAAAGACAACAGCTATGTTCTCAGTTATTCTCCACTATATGGAGTTAAAAAAGCCAAAGCAAACAAACATGAGAAGGGTTAAAGAGGTTATGTAAAAAATGTTCACCACAAATGCTTGTTTACTGGATGCTGCGGGCTAGTTCTTTATTAAAAGGTAGGATTTGTTTTACAATGTACAGTTCATACACCAGAGAACAGGAAGCCAATATGCCAACATACAAACTAAATTTGTATTTGAAGTCCTATGAGCCCATTCTCCAGTCTACTGGCAGCAACCTGACAATGAGCTTCTGGCTGAGAAAGCCAATGTTGCAGAAACAAAAAGCAAAAATTAATTTTTATTAGCATGACATGACTTGTACTCTTGCACACACCTAGGACCAGGGCTAAAAGGAGTGCAATGAGACCAGGGAACATACATCTCAAGCCACTGGGCACAGATTAACTGATTTTGTCTTGTTTATGGGTAAGTTTTACCATGGACAAATGCAGGACCAAAATCATTCCAAACCCTATATTCAGCAAAACAGTTCCAAAAAAGGTTCAACAAATACAAGAAATTGGAAAACTCAAATTAACAGAACAACCTCAAGCACAACAGCAAAACAGCAATCATCAGTGTCTGGAATGTTCTATGTATGCATTGCTGGAACCTTAGGAAATATGTTTTATTTACAGACTAAAAAGCTTGCTAACAGAGAAATGAAAATCAAGTCATCCTACAGCTCCCATTGTGCTTGCACTACAGAAAGTTTCTACACAACAGAAGAAAAAAGTAAACAATGAGCATATTTCACAGTGTACAAATTATTAGTTATGGAGAGAATTTTCCACATGATCACTCTTGTGTTCTGCTTCATCAAACACAATCTTTGCAGATGGCCATAGATTTTCTTTCTCTTGCTCCTTCCTCTACTGGCCATTAGTGCCTTAGAGCTGTTACTGGTTTTACTTTACCACAGAAAATCCAACAATATATGTTAGCAACTATCAAAATACATAAATGTACAGACATACAAAAATATGCTATGTCATTTCCCTGGATTCATCAAGGCTAACTGTGGAAGAGTGGAAAGGTAAGTAATGTAATATAAAACAATCCTCCCAAAAAGAAATTAAAGACTGAATTTTATACTGTAATAATAATTAAAAAAAACATTTGAAAACAAAACCCCCTTTGTATTTCACATTAGAAAGACATCACCTGAGTTTCTAACCAGTTCTGGTTTTGCAGTTACTTCTAAACTCAGAAATTTTTTATTTATGCCTGTCCCATTGCACTGGTTTTGGCTGGGACAGTTTATTTTCTTCAATATATCTGGTACAGGCTAGGGTTTGGATTTGTGCTGAGGACAGTGTTGGTAACACGGGGCTGGTTCTGTCACTGCTGAGCAGTGCTGACCCAGAGCCCAGGCCTTTCCTGCTCCTCACACACCCCCAGCCAGTGGGCCAGGGGAGCACAAGAAGGTGGGAGGGGACAGAGCAGGGACAGCTGAGCCCAAGTGACCCAAGGGACATCCCAGCCCATGTGACATGATGCTCAGCAGATAAAGCTGGGGGAAGAAGAAGGAAGGGGGATGATGTTCAAAGTGATTGTGTTCTCTTCCCAAGTCACCATTCCATGTGATGCAGCCCTGCCTTCCTGGAGCTGGCTGAACACCTGCCTGGCATCAGGCACCAGTGGATGAATTCTTTGCTTGTACAGCTTTTGCATTACCTGTTGAACTGTCTTTTATCTCAACCCACAAGTTTTCTCCCTTTTACCTTTTCAGCTCTCTCCCTCATCCTACTAGGGAGGAGTGAAGAAGCAGCTGTGTGGTGTTTAGCTGCTGGCTGGGGTTAAACCATGGCACACATAAATTAGGAAACTGCTCACTGCAAAGTCCAATCCCACCTTTTCCATTGCAGTTCAGTAATGAGTAATGTAGAATTTTTTTTTAACTAGCAACTTAATTACTTGAAGATGTAATGCTTGCTTCGTGCCAATGTGATTTTCAGTGCAAGCCAGAGAAATATTAGGAATGGCAAAAACAGCTACAGGATTTTTTAAAAAAAATACAATTATTCTGATTCCTGGTAAAGACCACCTCAGCTCAACCTGTCAGAGACTGGCTACAGAACACCTGCCCTCAGCATTACAGAAACCATTGGTATTACATTCAAGACGAGCACAAGTCTTTTACTAACCAGAGTTGAGGCATGAGCCTTATCTTTGTACACATTTTAAGGAATGTTTTTCCTTCAGCTTGCAAAAATTTGATGTAGAGTCTGTAGGCATCAGGTGATGATGATCTTCCTATTAATCCTGTTTGCCTTCCCGCCACTGCCGAGAACCTTCATTCCATGCTACATACACAAAGAGAGCCAGCACCACATGGACAGTAACTACAGCAACTATGGCAGCATAAAAGTAGCTGTCTCTCTCAGACATTCCTAAGGTACCTGAGAAAATAAAGAAAGGAAAGAGTGTTAGTTAACTGGGAACACTGACATGGCAAATCAAACTTCTTCCTAAAGACCAAAGTTACATTTACTCCTGTATGAAAAGACAGAGCTCAAAAAGAATTCACTGTGATAATTAGGCCTTGAAAACTATTTCTGGAATAAAGTAATATCCCAATTACTCAATATTTAAGATAGAATACTCTGGGTTTGAAGTCAACAGTGTAAGAGTTCTGCATCATTCAATTTTCTGTTACTATCTTCCAGCACCAAAGGAACCTCAACATCCTTTTTACCTCAGTGGGTAAGGGCAGGAAAATGGAGGGGGGGGTAAGAGGAACTATTACACAATTTATTTGCCACTACAACAGGATAGAAGAGTAGAATAACAATTCAATTTAGAAGAATTCTACCTTCTGTATTTAGACTGTAAAACAACTAATTCCTTACAGGTTAAGATACATGAATGCCTCTCCCATGAAATAAACTTTCAAGTATCAGAAGACCAAATACCCAAATGTAATTTCTCATCATTCATTAAAATAAAATTTAAAAATACCCAACACAAAACAAACAAAAAACCTAAACACCCCCCCAAGACAGCCCCCCAAAAGCAAGCATCAAAAAACCCCCACACATCACAGCACAACAAAGATAACATTCTCCATCACAAACTCAATCCCATCAGCACTGACCAATCTTTCCATTAACTGAAACAGCAAAGTTACGACTTAACTTGCTATACCTCAAGCTTTAAAGAAGAAAAACAAAAAACACAACAAAAAAACATGCTAAAAAGGATCTTGAAAGTTACTTAACAAGCTTGCAGCTTCAGCCTTCAAACTACATACAGCAGTATAGACCAAAGCAGTATCATCTTGTAATAACTCAAGTTATTTATTCACAAGCTGCTTCTAAAAGCAGCTGCTTTTTCCCTCTCTCCTTCCTGCTTCTGAAGGACTTGCTTTTCTCCTGCAGTATGAGGAAGTTATTAAAGCCTTGCAGAATCAAGGCCAGAGCATGATTGGTTGCTAGCAGTTTGACAGAACTGCTCAAAACAAGAACCTAAATTCTCTTTTTTAATTTATTTTTTAATGAAAAGAAAGCTCCACAGACACACACATTCCATACCTGAAACTGGGTATATGACTGAACTGGTTTATACCTACGAATGCAGGAATGTTTTAAGAAGTAAAAACTAAACCCAGTAATATCAACCTTTCCTGAATACAGAATTACTTGCAACATATGCAGGAAACACATCCCTGATAAAAGTGTGCTGCAGGGTGTCATTAGATATCCTTTAGGGAAGAGAAATGATGCAGCTGTGTAGTAGATAACCCCCTGCATAACAGTGTAGCCAGTATGAGATAGCAGACCACGATGCAGGGAAGATTGCATTGAGTTTTTATGTTGTTTTCTGTTCTAATCTGACATTCCAAGGTTTGCAGCCTGAATAAGGAACCAAATATTTAAAAACAGGAAGGAGAACAGAGATGCTATTAAGAGGATTGTGCTTTTCCTCTTTTTTTTTTTGTAATAGTAATGCTAATTGGCAGAAACAGAATTACCTTCAAATAAATAAGCCTTGGATGAAAAATACAGCCCCACCGGTAATGTGATCATTAGAGCTGTGAAGAACAGAAGTGTTCTTAAAGTTGATGTTAATGAACCCTCATTTCTGAAATAAATAAGAAAAGTTACACAGAGACGAAACACACAAAATATATGCCTGAAACTGGACAAGAACTCACCCTAAACAGAAGCCAATTACTTTTCAAGAATTGAGTATGCATATAGTTTGGAAGTGAGAGACTTGGAGTGTGGATTTGTTGGCTGCAATACAAAAATCACAGTGTTCAAAACCATGTAGTGATTCTGCCAGTCAAAGCTCACAAACAAGATTAAAACAGTTTTTAGATTTTTTTCCCTTTGCTTTGCAAGCATTTACTTAGGAGGTTTGCATTAATATGTCAATCAGTGTATTATTACATAATTATTATATATCTAATATTAGACACATTTGACATATGACAGTATTCTGCACTAAAACTTGCCATGTTCCCCCTTTTTAAAAAGAAAAAAGTAACTACAAAGATAGGAAAATGACAAATCCTACAGGCCAGGAGACTGAGGGAAGTACACTGAGTGACTTCACCAGCCTACTACTGCAAATGAAGTTCCTCTTAACTAGGCATTGTTTCTCTATTTAAGATAGTTTGTAGGTTTTTACTGAAAAAGTTACAATAACTGCAGCAATAACCAGAACATGAAACCAACAAACCAAAATATCAGTAGCTTTTTTTTGCCTTCACAAACCCTAACGACCTTGAAGAAGAGAATCACAACAAAGGATTATGTACTTGGTAAGGTGTCCTGAACATGATCTGCTGCAACAGGTTTTGTATCTACAAAACACCACATGCAGCTTGTTTCTGTGTGTGCTCCCAGCAGTTTTCACTCACCCTGCTTGGCTGCCTACATTATTTTATGCTGATGTAAACATGTAAGCCAAGCAATACCCTTTTGACTTTCAAAGACTACCAGACCCAATGGCCTGTGTCCTTAAAGCTTTGAAATACAAATTTGCATAAAAACAATTCAACTCAGAGAGAAATCATTCTTAAAACTCCCAGGCACCTCCACAGCAATTTTTGTATAAGCTGTCTCAAAAAATTTTGCAATTCAGGTTTGTGCCATCGTATGCTGCTTGAAATATAAGTGGAAACGAGGAAAAAAAATAAATTATCTGACAGTCATCAAAAGACAGTGATGAGCAGCCACATCTACATCTTTTACACTAAAGCCAAGAGGACTTTTTGGTGATCATGTTCTGCCAAACGTTCAGGTAGCAATCAAGTAGCTCAAAAAAAAAACCCCCAACCAAACACCACTGAGATTCGTCACCTTTTCCTTTACTACAGTTTGTCTCAAGGTCTGTCAGGGTGCAAAGCACTCAAGCTCTCCCGATAGGAATTAGGAGCTGTTCCTAATTAACACCTACGGACAGAACAGAGGGCCTCCAGCTTGTTACCTCTGCTAAAAACCCCAATGTTGACAACCCCTTTCCTTACTTTCATCACTTCCCTGCGCAGCAAACCCAGACCTCCTGTCTCATCACCGCCCTAACCCGGAGCTCTCCGCTGCAGCCCGGTCCCGGCCTCCCCTCTCCCGCCTCCCGGCCCAGGAAAACCCGCGGCCTTCTCCATCCCCTCCGGCTCCTGCGGGCTGGAGCTGCCGCTGCCCCCGGAGCCCCCTCGCCGTGGGCCGCCCCCCCATCCCTTCGCCGGGCAGGCGGTACCGGTACCGATCCGCGCCGCCGCGGCCTACCAGGCAGACACCCCTTCCCTCTGGCAGGCTGCGGGCCGCCGCCAGGCCCTGGCACCCGGCCGGGGCGGGGAGGTGGGACTGTCCCTGCCATCGCCAAGCCCTTCCCCTCCGCGGTACTCACTGCCTGAGATCGGACACGGGAAGGGCGCCCAAGGCCGCCGGATCGTAGCGCTCCATGTTCCCAGCTCAGCTCCCGCCGCTCCGAACCTTCTGGGCTGCCGGAAGCCCGGCGGACGGGCCCGCGCATGCTCAGACAGCGCGCCGCCGTCTCCATAGCAACCGCGGGGCTGCTGCGGCCTGGGTGTGAGTGGCGGCTCCTGGGGAACCCGGGAAGCAACACCCAGGGAGCTGAAACCCGACCTGGCAGCACAGTCCCTGTGAGATCTTTCCTTGAGGGAGATGGAGGAGGGAGGGAGTGCTTTCCTTGAGGAGGGGAAGTGTCGCGGTGTGGTGACACTGCGTTTGTGCCCGCCGACCCTTTGAATGGAGTGGATGAAGGCCAAGCTTTCCAGCACATGACAGTGGTCTGGGTTCCCTCAAAGGAGATGTTTTTTTTAAGATGTTTTGATGGACTCACCGGTACAGACTGCCACAAATGAAGAAACACTGGCAAGGGCTAAGGTGTGCTACAAAGGGAAACTGCAATTTCTCTGCGTTGTTCTCTTAGGAGTGAGGTTTATTCTCATTCAGGTTTCCTTCTCTCCTGCCTCTAATGTTATTCAAAAGTCCTTCTCCAGCCAAAGATGAAACTTCTGGTCAAAATCTGAGAGAAATGTTCCCCAGCATAACCAATAGGTTATAACTAATAGGTGCTGCAGACAAGAAACAAAGTACTCAGGCAAGTTTTACTCTCCTGAGGACTGGCTAAGCGTTTCCCAGACCATGCTAAGTTCAAGCCAGTAATTCACATTCCTGGGGATGCTACTCTGCTGAAACACTGGCCAAGGGATGGACTTGAACCCAGCTTTTCAACAGAAGACCAAAGTGCTACAATCTCTGTGCTATGCCATTAGCCTCGTTTGCAGGGCAATTAATTGTCTATACTCAATGAACAGCTCTGGCAGGAAGGCAGGAAGGCAGCACATTGCAGCTCCTAAACAATCACTCAGAAACCATTTAACTGAGTGTTGCCATTTAACTGCATCTCGTACACCATAGCAATAACATATATGCCCTGTTTTATGGTAAATACACCTTGCTATCTTACCACTGAGCCGTGCCATATCTTACTTGTCTGAGTCACTAACTCCACACATGACTCTTTCCTCGTGTTTTCCTGCAGCTTGCAGACACCCAGTGTCCTTGCAGCCCATCACAGTGGCCTCTGTCCTGCTCCAGGCTGCAGTGTCACACAGTGCATGTTGGCATCTTCTTTTGCTCATGGGCCGGCGTGGCATCCTGGAAGAGAAATACAAGAGAGGGGGTTTTTCCTGGCAAGCAGCAAGATGAGGAAATAAGCACTTTATTCTTGGTAATTCCTGCTTCTGAGCTTCCCTCTCAGAGCTTGCTTAACTTTCTTGGTCTGGGCTAGAGGCAATGAACACTGCACTGCACCACTACAGTGTGTCTGTAAAGGTACAAGGCAAGGAGTAGCACTGTCTGCAACACCAATTTTTTCTCCCCCGATTGTGACTAGTAAGATCTTTTATTATGTTTTCCTCAGCATATGTTTTCTCCAGAGAAAGAAGGGGATTTTTGTTACAAGCACTTGCTTTGTAACATGAGCTTAAAACTTCAGTGTAGTTCTTGATAAAATCAAATCAAACTCCAGCTTTCCACTCACAAAATCCAACCCAAATGTGTGAGAAAGTTTTGTTTGCTTATGGATTACTCAGTGTACAGTTAAGATATAAATCAGATGACTGAAAAATATGAATGTAGGTGCAGTGAACATGTAATCACTAGATACATGGTGTTCCTTCCACTTCAGTTTTACTTTCCTGATTGTTTCTCCAGTAGGAAAAGCAATGACATAAGACAGTTTAATAACAAAACAAAAAACCAAGGTAACATACAAGCAGAGTAAGCCTCACATCATATAAACTTCCCATAAAGATGCATATGAATCATTAGAAAGTAACAAATCACAAAAGGCTTAGCAACCCAAGGGTTGAATTTTTAGTATTAAAAAACTTCATGACTCGTGACACAAATGCTTTCATCTGCCAAACTAATAAAAGATTTGCCGAGTGATTTCCTGCATGTGTAACTGAGCACATAAGGGAAATACAGAACTATTAGAAAAATTCTGCATTGTGAGAAAAAAACAAACCACTTTTTATCTGTGTCAGTGTTTTAAAGCAGCTGGAGCATAGAAAGTCTTGGCCACTTGCTTCAGGTTTTAGATATCAAGTATTCTGAAATTTTAGTCAGACCAAAGACCCATCTTACCTTCTGGATTATAGAGCAAATATAAAATTTGTCCTTAAGCAGAACTTGTGCTGCAAGCAGAGGGTGCCAGTTTAACTGACAGAAAAGATTTGCTGTTCTAAGATGTTGACCTCAACAACAATTGCCAGGAAATGCTTGAACAATATATAAAAAAATAAAGCCTGTACAGAGCCTTTCCCTTCCTGGGACACCATCCCAGCTTCCAGCAGTGAGCTTTATGGAGAGGAGTGCCTGCCAGAGAAGGGACTCCTCTTTGCCCAAGAAATGCAGTGAGAAAGCCTTTATTCTGGTAACTCATGCACCTTGAGTTGCTTGGAGCATTTTCTTTTGCTCCTCAGCTTCATTCCTGCTGCAGCCCCTTCAGCTGCACCCTGTGAATTGCCTTGCAGCCTGCCAGCAACAAATGAAAAGCAAGGTGGAAATGTCACCTGTTGTGTAACTGCTGAAGGCAGTTCATCTGGGTCCATTTGGTGTAATGAGCACATTTAGAAATTCAGAAAGAGCAGAGGCTGTGCTGCTGGGCTGCTCTGCAACATAAAAGCACCAGGGCCCCTGCTTTTTGGGGTCTGCATCTCAGCCAGGGCCCAGAGCATCCAGGAAGTGCATGCTGAAGCAATACCATCTAGTGGCAGATGGAGAAAAAAATTCTCCCAAACATGTACAGGGCTGGAAAGGTGAAAACTGAAAATATAATATTCAAAACCACTTGCTTGTGGGTATGTTTTAGGGACCATGGTTACTGGGGCCAGTGACAGGCTGAGGTTACAAGCCCTGATCTTGCAGAAGTGCCAAGTGACCCCAAAAGTCTAGCTTCTGAAATGAGATTTCCCAGCAAGGAACAAGCAGCACTGTGCAGCATCAGCTTTGAAGCCCTTAATCAGTTTAAAGTGAATGTTTTTATGTGGTTCAAGCTTAGCCCCAGAGGAGCTGGTGTAGCAGGAAGAACAGCTGTGAGACAGGGCTTTATTTCAATCCAAAGTTTGCCATGGGTGGGGGAAGGATGTAGAGTGTTTGTGACTGGATTCACAGTGTGGAAGATTCCTGTACAAGAATGCTGGCATTGGTAGGGAGTGATAACATCTTTTATTACACTATCTATTAGAGCCTGAGCAAACCAAGACAACTGTAGGGGCTCTCAAACTCTTTTGCTGAATAACACGGACTTCTGCACTGAAACATCATCCATTTTTTTCCAGTGATGTCAGCTGATCTAACTAAAGATGTTATGTCTTCCTACCAAAACCTTCCTCTTTCAGTTTCTTGATGTTCTTGGCTCCAACAATAATCTCTATTTATTATTAATAGAGATAATAGTCTCTATTTATCTGTTTTGGAAACTCTACACACGTTTCACAAAAGGTGAATGGATTGGTTAACTCTTCATGATACTCCAGACTAAAAGCCTAACTTTTAAAATAAAGAGTAAACTACATTCCATAGTGGGCCAGCAGCTTCTTTGGAAACAGAACCAGAGTCATGTTAGTGCTTTGGGTTTGCAAAGAAACCATTTACATCAGCATTATAAAGGCAAATGCCCTGTTGTGATCCTGTTGCTGTTATTGCCCATCCCAGGGTAAGATAAGTTACTCCTATTAACTAATGGAGTATGGAAGTCTCACAGTCCACCTCCCGTTATTATTGCTGCCATTCTGCAAAGAAAACACAGAGCTACTGAAGGAAGTGGCTGCCCTTCCACAGTGAAATACCTGAGCACCTACATTAATAGAGTGGGAAAGGCTTTATTCCTGCAGCTGGTGTAAGTCAGCTCACACCAAATAAAGGTGAGACTCCAGATACTGAAGGAAAGAGAAGTCTCCTTTTGCTCTAGGGGCAAGTGTAATCAGGCTTATGTGTTACATGTAATTAAACCAGTGCATGATAATTTATACCTCTGCCCAGACAAACAGTGCTGACTATACAGTTACTGTTGTGGATTTGCTTTGTACTTTTCCAAAAAATAGCACAGAAAACACAACTCCTTCCTGCTGCTGTTTGGGTTATAGTGAGCTTTGGAAAACACAACAGGTTTTTGTGAAGATGGAGAGCAGTAGGGGTGATGTTTCTCTTCTACAGAATATAGAAAAAAAGCAGTTAGTTCAATGCTGCATCAGGCAGCATGGAAAAGGCCCTGTCCTCAGAGCAGCAGCCACACAGCACTGGTTTAACATGATGGGCAATGTGTAGAGAAAGTACTTGGAATTTGAAAACTCTCAGAGTTCATTGAAATCCCAGTGATGAGCTACTCTAGCAGAATGCTGCAAAGGAACTGCTGCTGCATCCCTCAGCAAGAAGGGTTCTGCACTGCCTGGCACCTGTGTTCAGCTGCAGGGGCTCATAGGGCTTCTTTTATTTCATAGCATCAGTGTATTCAGCGTTTACCTCTAAGTTTGACACCAGATGAAAATCTGTTCCCTAACTGTAACTTGATCATGCGTGCAAAAAAAAAAATAAATTCACATCTAACTGATTTCACACTAGATTATTACAGAAAATTTCACAGTATTGTTTAGCTGAGACCATGAATGACTTTCCACTCCTGAGTTTCCTCTGTGAAATTTTCCAACAAAAAGAGTCTTCAGCACAGGCAGAACAACTGGGATGCTTTAAGTGCTCATGAAAACCATTAAAAACTAAAGATGTTTCTATCTTTATATCCAAATGTAGAGGAACTAAACCATTCACCTGGGGTTACTTGGGGTCTTCTACACTTAATCTGTGTTCAGTAGGTGTTTTTCTTCCCTGTCTGGTTCTTCTCTGGTTATCTGCAGCTATTCTAGAAAAAAAATTAGGGCTGAGACACAGGCATGAACTCTACCTGCCATCACCCTCATTTCATCTCTGCCAGCTTGCCCCTGCAGTGGGTTTGTCCTGTGGCAGCCAGTGCCCTGCAGGCACAAGCAGGGACAGCCAGACAGCACCAGCTCCCAGCAGGAACCATGGAAAAAAACAATGTTCTCTTGCTGTGTTCAAAAGCACCACTGGAAGCGAGATGGTGGACAGAATTAATAGAACCAGGCAATACAACCATCAGCAGAGCAGCTCTGGAGGCTGGCACTCACCTCCAGTCACTATCTAGGATGTGGCCAGGGCTGCAGTGCTCAGGGTGCAGCAGGGAGAGAGAGATCCAGCCCTCTGAATAGCAGGGGACTGAGGGACAAACAGCAAATGTAGATCTCAACTCTGCACATGCAAGTAAACTAAAAATCAGTGTTTTACTGGACAGGCCTAGAGACATCTTTTATGGAGTACAGAGAGGTTTTTATGGCTTGAGTAGTGTCTAGTTATAAAAAGGCTGTTGGGTTATGCAATGGGAACTGTTGGGTTTTGTGCTGTGGGAACTGTCAGATTTTATGCCTACCAGCTCTGGAATGACAGCCCCTCTCCAGGGGGCTGCCACTGAGGATCACTATAAAAATGTGAGATAAAGTTGGGAGCTCTGCATATTTGCAGGTGCAAAACCTAGAAGATAAGAAGGAAAGAGCAGCTGCTGCCTTCAAAAGTGGCCCTCTGAAGTAGACACTGGTGAATTTGAGTAGTCACCAGAGTTTAAACAAACAGTATTACCAGGTGAGATCTACAAGTCAGGTATGTCTGTGCTCTGCAGGCAAACTCAGAATGAAGATAAAATAGGAAAATGCTCCGTTTGACTGACCAGGTAAAGAGCAGGTTTTGGGGGGCAGTGTCTCTGTGCATCACCATATAGAGAAGAAAGAATTTAAACTGTCTCCATGCTTCAAGAAAAAATATCAGAAATACAGGTATTGGCTTCTAGAGAGCTCAGAACTGCATCTCTCCCCTTCCTTAAACATTTGATTTTGTGGTGGAAGCACCCACTCCCAAAGGAAGAGAAAAAGTTCCTTCATCTGAGCTGTAGCTTTGCTGTTGCTACTCAACACTGGGCTCAGTGCTGTGGCACAGGCTGACTCCAGGTGAGCCATAGGACTCTCAAGCTAAACAGAAAGATTTGGTTTAGACAGATAGATTGATAGATACAAACCCACACATATACGTGTACTTTAAACCAGAGCTAAGAAAGACAGTGATTGGGAGTAAATAATCCAATATCACAATAATCAGTGATACTTCCATATGACTGCATTGTGTGGGAGGATTTAAAAACCTGTCATTTCTTTGCTGGAGCAGTCCTAAAAGTGAAGGATTTCTGATCAGCTTCATAACATCAATGACGTGAAAATTGCTTTCCCTTCTTCCCAGTCCCAGAATCTCTATTTTATTTTCATTTCAACTGACACGAAAAATGATCCCTGTTCATCCTGGAAAGCATTGCTGAGATCCAGCATGGTAGGCCAATTCCAACACAAAATTTGTAAAATTTTGTAAGGTTACCAGTCTTTTCCCAGTCCTGTCAGATGCTAAGCCAGCCATCAGTAGGTCAGTGATGTTACTGACATTCCCTGGGAAAATGCCTTGTAATATTCTTGGAGCCATACAGGTTGGCAGCTGCGTAGGATGTAAGCCAGACTTCCTTAGCTCAATTAATAGAGCAACTAAATTTAAACTTAGACCATGGTTTCTATTCTGCCCTTTGCATGTGGCATCTAACTAGCTAATAAAAATCTCCAAGGTCAGCTACACTGAGGGGAGCTGTTTGGTTCCAGTCCTCACTAAAAAGATATTTGAATCCCACCAGAACCTCTGTTTGGATTTCAGGTAAATAATCAATGCTCAGAGGAGTCTGTTCTACTTACTGGGTAGCACAGTTCATAATTTCTCCATCAAGAAGGTGCAGCCAGGTTTCTCTCTCTTCCCTTCTTCCCTGCCAGGCACAGGGAGGAGCAAGTCACCAGGAGATGCTGCAGACTGAATCACCAGCGTGTGCTCACTCCTGTCCCAGGGCTCTCCAGTGAAACTCTTGACTTTATTCAGAGCACAGACACTCACTTTGCTCCTGGAAAAAGGCAAACACAGCACGTGTCACTTAGCAGCAGCCACTGCAGAACTGCAGACAAATAGCTACAAGGATGGTTCATTTCTACATTTTTAAAACATAAAAATGTCTGTCTGGTTTTTTAACCACAGGAAGGATATGGAAAATGAAAATCTGAAGCTTTGGAGATTTTCATATCCAGAGATATCAAAAGAGAAGTCACCACTTTCCCTGCACGCAAGAACCAGTGATGCTCTCCTTGGACATGGGGAAGCCCTGCCCACATCTCCTCTGAAACCTCATCAGGGACACAAGCTGGGAAAACTGCTGAAGCTCTCAGGATTTCAGCATTTAGACTTCATTTTTTCTTATTTTCTTCATAAACTAATAAAGAAAGGACAAAATACTACAAGTTGGCTACTGGAGTCCCCTCCATAGTGACAGGGACAGATAGGGAACCTTGGAGAAGCTCTTTAGCAGACAGTGGAGGACTTTTATCCACAGGCCCTGGCTGGACAGGATGCAGTCACAGGGAGGTACAAAAGGTGAAGAGCATCCTGCATCCAGCTGCTGTTTTTTCTCAACCTTTCCCTTCATAAGGAGAACTCCTCCTTCCACATGAATACTTCTCATCACCTCTGATCTTTCCAGCATGCAGGCAAAGAGATCATTGCTGCTTCTGTAATTGGTTTGCATGTAGGGACTTGTGTGTTTTGAGAAGCTGATGAAGAACAAGGCGCTCTGGAGGACCTCAAGATGCAGAAGTCTGGGCAAGATTCTCTGCTTTCCACTGTCATTACTTTCCATTATCTCACGTCTCTGCCCTATGACATCCCTTACCATACAGGTGCACACTTCTGTTCTCCATGCGAAAATGAGAGAACTCCCCTTTCTCTCTGCCAGGTCTTTCACCAGGACACCAAAAGATTGCTGACCCTTCTCCTTCCTCATCCACAACTAAAGTGACTTCCTCAGCAGTAGAATAGCCCTACAGTAGTTACCTACTTGGTGCTGCATGAAAGGTCTCCTTTCTATCATCCTCTCATGGTAAAAAATAAATACAATAATTAAATTAGTAATTAAGCATGTTAGAAAATACAAAAAGCTTCAAGGAAAGGCTGCAGTGAATGGCACATGTCTGAGTACATGGCATACAGGACATGGAAATGTGAGCATTAGCTCTGTGGTAGCCCCAGGCCAGATGACAGATGCTTCTGTTTCACTGGCGCCCGCCAAGGATATTGCAATAATTTTCTAAATAAATAATACTCATATTTCATTGAATCTCCCTGCAAGAAAGAGGTTCCTCTTGCTGCTCTTTCCTTTGCTTGTCACTGTTTGTGCTGAGGTTAGAAGGAATTTTGCCTTTAACAAAATCCCATATGGTGACATGATGACTGTGTCGTGCAAAGGAAAAAAGGTCTGTTTTTCTGGCCAGCTCTTCTCAGGAAGAGAAAATTAATTGGATGCATTAAAAAGCGGTAAGTATGACATAACTGTGTTTATCAGTAAGCTCAGTTAAGGATTAGGGTGTTCCTTTCACTGCTGTGGCTAAACTACAACCTTTCCCTTGGGAACATTAGCAGCAAAACAACTCTGAGTCTTTACTTCACGTGCACGGAGTCTCATTGCAGCAGAGCTGTTCCTGGATACATGTGAGGCAGGGCCAGCAGCCTCTGTCATCTGTACCTGCCCTGGAGCTGCTTTTCCACTTATTCAAATACAATTGGTGTTTGATCATATTACCAATCACCAGCAAGCCCGGAGCAGAGGGACTTGGCATGCAGTTTGCTTTCCACAGCCCTTCCCCTCTGTTAGCCATTCAGGTAGTGCACACTTTTAGGGTTTGCAACATCAAGGCAACAGCGTAACACCACAAGGTATTTTTACTTTTTTCTTTTCTTTTTCATTCAGGCCACCTGTGAAAACTGCAACGTCCCACTCCTCCCCAGAGTCCAACAATTCTCATCTGTTCTCCCTCCCTTCAGAGTGGCTTTATGGAACATGAGCAACAACGAGCCTCATGACAAACTGATGAGCAAGGCCCTCCTCAGAGGATCTCAGCCCTGGTCCCCAGCAAAGTACTTTCTAAGTAGTCCAACAAAGAAAACCCCATTAAAACCCCCATAAATTCCCCTCACTATTTGTCAGCATCTCTGAGCCTCACTGTAGGGCACTGCTGTCTGCAGAAGTGCCCTGGAAAGCAAAGGCTTCACCTTTGCTGGAGTTCAGAGTGGTGCCTGACTCCTGCTCTTCCTGAGCTCAGCTGTGACTCTCCTGCTCCTCACTGAAAGCAGTATCTCCACTGAGGGAGCTGTGCTAATGCTCTTCAACCTGCTTCCCAGCTCCTGGATTTCCCAGCACCCTGAGGAGCAGGGGACCAGGGTGACTCACACCAAGCAAGGTGTGACTCAGGTCACCAAGAAGAAATCTGGGAAAAAAAAGAGGGATGCTTCAAAATGCCTGAGATGGTACATTCAGACACAAATATGTGTCTGCTTGGTTTTTAACCTGAGGGTGGATATAGAATATGAAAATCTGGAGCTTTGGAAATTTTCAGATCTGTGGATATCAAACATATAGGAGAAAGTAATCTCTTTCCTTGCACTCCAGGAGCAGCCATGCTCTCCCTGGACATGTGGAAGCCGCAGATCCAGCACATGCTGCTGCTCCTACAGCCACGGAGCTCCCTTCCCGGAGCAGCCCAAGGGCAGAGCTGGACCGGGAGATGCTGAGCTCAGCCAGCCCGCTCGGAGCCCTCCCGGGTGGCTGCTCCCTGCGCCCCGAGAAGGGGCCTCTAGGTGGTGCTGCTCGGCCGGCATTGGGCCCCAGAACCCGGGACACCCCGGCACACGAACCGGCACCAGCACGGGCAATGGGTCCCAGCTCCCGGGACCTGCCTGGACGTCCCAGGGCTGCCTGGCCTGGCTCATTGGAGGAGCACACACCAATAGTCCAAAGCCCACGTCTGAAAGAGGAGATGTAACACATGAAGCAAACCATTCCTCTTCTCAAGATCCTCGGCAAGCTGTTTCCATTTTTAATTCACCACAAAATAGGGTGAATTATTTAGAGTCTGCGAAACCTTCTTATGGCAAGGAGGATGAAGGAACAGCCCTTCACATTTTTAATTAACTCTGCATTGAACGAGGAAAATGGAAAGTTTATCACCCCCATTTGATGCTCCTTATCCAGCTCCTGCTTTGCTGGCTATGATCAGCCAGAAGTGGCACAGTGCAAGTCACAGTCCCCTACTCCAGGAAGGGGCCACCTCGTCCCCCAGCCCCCAAACCCAGTGATGCTGCTGCCATCAATGATGGATGTCTCATGCAGAACCATCATATTGCTGAGGGGAGCAGGGTTCTGGCCCTGCAACACCCTGCAGCACCCTAAAAACCTTGAAACACCTTGCAACACCCTGCACCCATAACAAAGAGCCACCACAGAAAAGGTTCCAACATCTTCCAGGGACACTTCAAGGACCTAGTGTTGGGAGTCAGGAGGTTTCTCCTTCTCCAAGAGTCTGCCAGGAACCAAGGACTTACTGCTCAACCAACCTACCCACCCAGTACAAAATCCTATCTAAATAGGGAGATGCTCGAGATGCTCGAGAGCAGGTAGGTGCCTGGCCACCACCCAAATTGTTTCAGGGTACTGGGCCTGGTATACCTGATGCCAACATTTTTTGGCAGCTGGATGTGCTGGCTGAGCAACCCTGAGAAACTCAGTCTCCACTTTTGAAAAGTGGCTTTCAGGTATGAAAATATGAATGTGAAAATGGACACAAACTCTGTCAAGCCGTGACAACAGCATATTTTCATTCTGGTTTGGTTTTTGTTTTTTAATTTTCATGAGCTTGGCAATCCCTAAAATCTTTTACTAATGAAATTACTCGAGCAAATTTCTCTGGAGACAATAAACATCACAGCCTCATTTAACATAAGGGAATTCTTCTAAGTTGAATTGAGTCTCCAACATTAAAACTGAGCTCTGCTGCTAAATACTCCATCTCTCCCAAGAGCAGATTATGAATCCAGTAGTAAACACAATGATGTATTTTACCAAGGAACTAGAGGGCAGAAATTATTGAAATTATCTGTTCCTAAATATATTCCAACACTGGGAAAGCAGAGCCTGCTTCCATTTCTGATGAAAATATTTTTCCCAGTCCTAATATCCTCTAAGGACCACTTTGGCATGTGGTGGGAAAACCAAGTACCACCCTATGAGTGCTGGGCCCATGGGTGCTCCTCAGCAGCTCTCTGGTGAGAGGCAGCTCCCAACTAGAGCACCCACAAAATTTCTGGCATCAGGCAGGCTCAGCCCAGGGGCCAGGATGCCTTCCATGTGCATTTTGCATCACTTCCCAGCTGCCTCCCTGCTTCTCTCTCTGCTTGCATTCTCTAAACACTGGCCCAGCTGCTCTCATCTTGATTATCTTTCCATGCTTGGAGACCACCAAATGAAGCAAATCAAACTGTATGTTCATCAGTCCTTGTGTGCCCATCCAGAACCTCCAACCCTCCATGAGGATGGAGTTATGCTGCCACTTGCACCACCTGTGTTGTGTCCAGCTCCAGGTGGATAACTCGTTGTTTCTGTTTGCTGAACACAATGAGAGCAATAACCATTAAAAAAAAAAAATAAAAATCACAGTGATCAGCATAAAAAAAAACCATTCCAGCCATCTACTTGACTAATTTTTGTTATTTATGCAAAGGACTACAGACAGTATTTGTTTGCTGTCTTGCCACTACGTGGCGCTGAAAGCTGCTCAGAGTACCTTAGTACCTTGCTCTGAGTACCTTAGGAAGAGGATTTATTTATTTGTGGACATTTGTGGAGCATTTCTGGTGGCTCCAGCTGGCAGAGTGAACAAGCCATGGCCAAGGCCACTCGAGACAAAGCTCCCAGGTGGATAAACCAAAGGCTTCTGCACCCAAATTATTCTATGATTCTATGGGTCTGTGGTTCAGGCTGGTGCTTTCCTCATCACCTTCCTGCCACCAGCAGCTTTTTTCTGTATTTTCAGAGTCCAGCTCTGCTCCTTTTGATTATTTCTAACCACAGGCACAACCTCAGCACATTTTGAAGCCCGTTTTGCACATAGATTTTAATTCCAGGGCTGTGTAGTGACCTGCATGCTGCTGGGACAGTTTGCCCAGCTGTTGGAACTGTTATTTCTCCCTTCTGACAACCTGAAAAAAACAATCCCTGGAGCACCAGGTGTTGCTTTGTGCTTCAAGCATGGCTTTTGTGGCCCAACAGACAGGAAGAGGAGATCTTGGGTGGGGAGATGCTCTTTGTCCCTTACAGCCCCATGCTGTTGGTTCCCCAACACCTGGCTCCCTCGAATGCTGTGAAGCTGCTCGGATGTTTTTTCCCAAATTCTGGGGCTTGCCAGGGCCCCTTGGATTTCCCAGCAGATAGAGCTCTGGAGAGAGGAGCTGGAGGGCAGCACAGATGGGCTTTGGGTCTAACTGCAAAGAAATGTGGGTGTGATGGATGGTCCCTGGTAAGGGAGGTCACACAAATATGTTGGAGTCCTCCATGCCTTAACCTCTGCTAAGCCCTTATTTGCCTTTTGATGGGCTGTCAGCTGCTTACCCGTGTCCCAGAGGCACAGAACTTGGGATGGAATTCATAACCACCAAGACTATTTGCTTCAGCTCATGCACTTCTAGGAAAAAGTTCTTTACTTTAGGAAAAACAGCACAGGATGCCCAGGGAGGGGGCTGAGGGCTCAGACCTGGAGATGTTCAAGGTGAGGTTTGAGGATGCTCTGAGCACCCTGAGCTGGGTGAGAGTGTCCCTGATACTGCAGGGCTTGGAGTGGGGGACCTTGAGAGGTCCCTTCCAACCCAAAGCATTCTATGAGTCTAGGACTGAGTTTTGGCCACATTGGGTGGATCTGCCCCAGCTGCCCATCACTCTGGGATGCTCTTCCCATAGGTTAACAAAGCCATTTGGGAAACTCCAAAAACCTTCCAGCCACAAGCCCCAGACAAAGAGAAGGAAATAATTCAAGTTTGGGTGTATTTTCCACTAAAGGCCTTTTGCAGACTATCACATTTCTGCTCCATTTGCAGCTCCCTGCTGCAGCAGGACCTATGTTATCCAGGCTGCTACCAGAGCCCTGCTCAAACCTGCATCCTTGTTAAGTTTTTACAAACCTAGAGTCAATCTTCCTCCCAAATAAAGCATAAAGCTTGCAGGATTTTTCCCCAAAACAGTCATTGTTTTGGGAATTAAAAAAAACCAAACCAACAACCCCTAAACCTGTTTTTTAGTTCTCTTGCACCTGTTAGGAGGCTGCAGGAAACCACATCATGGCTCAGCACTTCAAAGGATTATTCAGATAAAGACCAAAACACACTCTCCCGATCTAAGAAGTGCATAGAAAGTTCTGCAAAGGATCCCCAGGAGATCCAAGAGGGCCCCAGACCTCAGGACCCATGGGGAGTGCTCCATGGCCCTTGCTTCTCTACAAATGGAGATCAGGGCCCTGGCTGGGATGCACCTGGTACCATTTCTCACCATCCCAATCCCCCAACATTTGCAGTTCCCATTTTCCTTATGTTTCACCCCAGGTCTCCAGGCCCTGCACTCATTTTCCTGCAATGTTTGCATTATTTTCCAGCCCACTTGGTGTGTTTCATGGTCAGTGTTGTCAATATTGTGGTTTCAAAACAATTTTTGGATGACTCTGGGAGGGGGTTGCCAGCTGGACAGAACGTGGGAGCTGGATCCAACTTTCTACTGAACATTTTGCAAAGAAAACAAGATTTCCTCTGGGATATGGGAAGTTTTTCTAAGATTTTAACCGATTTTCCTAACTCTATCCTCAGTTTTGGCATCCGACATGGATCCACCCAGGCTTGCTGATGGATGGCAGGGACAGGGGAGGGGTCAGGGGAGTGTGCTGGGGACAAACCCCCCCCCAGCAGCTGTCAGGCATCACTGGTAGTGGAGAAGAAAAGCAGCAACGAGCAGATCTGTGTAGTGCAGGCACAGAACTGGCTTAATCTTGAACCTGGAGGCCACACAAATAATAATAAAAAAAAGCATTTATGAGGAGGATAAACTAAGTGATTCTCTCTGCCAGGCAGCCCAGTGTCAGCCCCAGGGTGCAGGGAGGAGCTGAGGCTGCAGCTGCAGTGGTGACAACCCCAGGGCTGGCAAAGTCCCTGGTGGACCAAGTGCCAAACACGTCCCCCTCCTTCTTGGAAGATAAAGCACATGTTGAGGGTTGCACAAACAACAAGGAACAGCCACCCCAGGCCACGGTAATAATCACTTGCATGTGCCTCTTACTGCTTACCAAGGCTCAGGGGAAGGGAAAGATCAAGCAGGACCAGACTTGGGGTCACCCTGGATGTTTGTCAAACCCCAGCCCACGAGCTGGGCTGCCACGTGCTCAGCCCTCACCCCACTCACCCCGGGGGTGATGAGCACCCGCACCCTGGGGAGGGCTCCATGGAAGCCTCCCCAGCCCTGGAGCACATCCATGGGGTAAGGAACACTGAGAGGAGACCTTCAGCCAGCTAAGAGAGGGGAGTTTTCTGCACCCAAGGGTTGTCCCTGCTCCCTGACAAGCTCTTGCCTTCAAGGATGGAGATGCTCTGCAGCATCCTACTGTACAACAGGGACCAAGTCAGCAGGGACTCAGAGCAAGACTTAATTCAACAAGAATTAAATTCAAGAATTAAATTAAATTCAACAGGAATGAGTCCACAAAGCAAAATCCCCTCCGAGGTGAGTGTGAGCTGTGCCAGTGCAAGGTGATGCTCACCTCAAGCTGTTCCAGCAACTCCTCCCCCAGGATCACTCCAGAAAGCAAACAGAGAATTTGGGGAGAGCTGCAGCTGGGGTGTCAGCTCTGGGAAGTGTTGTGCAGGGCTGCCTAAATATTTGGCTTTCTGCTCTCTTGGTTTCCATCAGCCTCCTAAGTCATCCTGCAAAAATCAAAACTCCTCTTTTAAGGAGATAATCAGCTAACCCTGAGCAGCTGCAAGGAATCAAACCCTGCACAAGACACTGAGCTCAGCCCTGCTCCTGGCCAGCTGCACAACATTGGTTTCCTACCAAGGTCTTTCCTCCACATAAGGCCAGAAAAAAAGGTAAATGAAGACATAAATCAGGCACCACCCATCTGCCCTGCTCTGATATAACCCCCAGGATGCCTCCTGCAGCCTGAGCTCTCCCTGCAGCCTCACACACCCAAGCAGCCTCAGTCCCCACCAGCTCAGCAGCAAGAAACAGCAGAATTTCACCCTGTATGTGTCTGCACCTCGTTGGGATTTCACCCCTTGGATGGTTACAAGGGTAAAAAAAAAAGTTGTATTTATACTGTGCATAAAATAGTTATAATTCACATTATTTCAGGTAACAATCTGCTGAGGCAGCACTGCTCAGGGTCCTCATACAATTACTTTATTTTGTTTTGTTTTGTTTAGGGGAAGATAAGCCTGGGAGAGCAAGCTAAATGTGTGCATGAATTAAAAAAAAAAAAAAAAAAAGAGAGAGAGAGAGAGAGAGAAGCCTCCAAGCTAAAATGGCAAGAATAGTTATGGGGTTGCACAAGCAGAGCTCACTTTTCAGCATTCTATGAAAAGCAGAAGGAGAACAGATTTGCAATGACCCTCAGAGACAGAATCTGGCAAAGCACTAAATGCTTTGGGTGAAATAAAACAGTTGGAGGAAAGACATCCCCTGCAAGCTTTGTGCTTATGATATGAAGTATAATATTCAACGTTCTTCAGAGACTGGAAACTGCTCTGCTGTTTTTGGATTAAGACGAATTGATCCAACTGTAAATTAACAGCAGATGACTTGTGGGAATGTTTATTCCCATATTTACTGTTTGAGACTATTTTTCAGTCTTTAGAAGTGTTGGAGCAGGAGGCAACTGGGGCAGGACTCACCTGCACCTCCAGGTAGGCAGCAAGAGCCACCACTACCAGCTCCAAGACTGGAGCCATTGCTTGGAAACACTACTCCAGCCCCCCAAAATACATAAATTCAATCTTGAAATAAGCAAATGCATAACCAACCATAACAGCCCTTCAGAAAACCAGGGGTGAGGAGGAAGCTGCCGGCAGCAGGAAGAGCTCCTGGGCTTGGGTTGAAGGAGCAAGGGCCACATCCTGCTTTTCTGACTACTCACAAACCAAACACTGTCCTGACCCCCAAATCTGCCAGTTTTGTTTGGCATTAGGGATCTGAAATCACAAAGCTAGTTATTTTTTTAATGGGAAATTAAGCATTGGAGCTCCTGATTGAAGCCCCTTCCCTGTAGAATCCACAGAATCGTTTGGGTTGGAAAGGACCTCTGGGATCATCAAATCCAACCATTGATCCTCTCCCCCCGTGGTTCCCAGCCCATTGCACTCAGTGCCACATTCAGTCTCTTCCTAAAAACCTCCAGGGCTGGAGAATCCACCCCCTCCCTGGGCAGCCCATTCCAATCCCTGATCACCCTCTCTGCAAAGAATTTCTTCCTAATATCCAACCTAAACCAGCCCCTCAATATCCCTCAATATCAGTTTGTTTCTAACTCAAGGACACGATGGCAAACACATGCAAACCCACTGGGAAGACAGCCCAGACACAGCCATGGAGCTGTTTGAAAGGTTCATTGGGTTTTGGGGCACCCACATTCTGGGTATCAGAGCCCTGCAGCACCCAGCCCCTTGCTGAGCATCCCACGCCCTGAGTGCAGGTAACCAGCCACCCAAAATCCCAACACACCCAGGCTGGTAAGAGGGAAACAATCAGGCAGAGGAACACAAAATCTCAGGTTACTGACTTCCCCTCATTAGAGTCAGGAGGAGCACAGATTTCTCTGTGTGACACACACAGAGCAAGCAGCAAGAATAATATCCTAAAACCCCAACATCAGCCATGCTGGATCCTTCCTGTCAGGGAACAAGCAGACTGGGAGAAGAGAACAGGCTGCATTCCTTGTATTTGTATCTGCTCACACTTGGCACCCATTTCAGGTACCTTTTCCAGAAGCCCAGTTTTAGTTTTAGGGAAAAAAATAAAACTTTCAGCTAGAGATCAGGTTGACAGAAATGCAGTAGCTCAGCCTGACACCCAGCAGTGGAACTGGGTACACTGGGAATTGTAGCCATCCTTTTCCTAAACTATCAGACTGCCCAGCATTAAAACCTCCTGCAGGAATTCCCTTTGCACCACCCCAGCAGGGGTACCCAGAGGAGATGAGGCTCCTCTCAGGCAGCTGGACCAGATGATCATGGAAGTCCCTTCCAACTGAAATCTCCTCCTCCTCTTCATCCCATCCTCTTCTCCCCCCTCTCCTTTTCTCTCACCATGCTCAGCTATGGGTGGGTGAGCCAGCCCAAAACCCCATGGGTAGAAGCTCCCCTGCAGCTCTTCTACAACCTTTCTGCTCTGCAGATCGTCCTGTTCTGAATCCCAAACGTGGGTTTCTTTGTGACAGAGGTGGCCACTTCTTCAATACACAGAAAATGGGGGTTGCTCCTTGGAGTCATCCACAGAACTGCTCTCAGCCAAACACTGATGCTGTTGTGAGGCTGGAAGAATGTGTTAAATTATTTGCACTCCACTAACGTAGAGAGCCAGGAAAAAGGCTCATGAAGAGATCTAAGTTTACCCCAAAAATCAAGCTAAACAAGTTTTCTCTCCACCCCCCAGCCATTCCCCCTCCTTCTGTAATGGAAGGAGCCTGAATCTGGAGGCATCAATTTCGGAGCAGTTTAAATGTTAAGGGAGGACTGCAAAAGCAGAGCTTTTTCAAAGATTTCATTGAACCTTGTTTTTCCTCCCACAGCCTCCCTGCTTGTGCAAATTGCACGTAAGCCTTGTGACAAGCAGCCCATTCATCCTGACACCAGCTACCAGGTCTCCCTCTGCTCACAAAGTTGTTGGTCCAGCCCCAGTCGCTCGGCTTCATTAAAGGGTTTGTGTTTGGTGGACTTTTATTTTATTTTATTTTTTGGTGTGTTTGCTGTGGGCTCCTTTCATCTCTCAGCCTCCCTCCAGGTTATTTTTAAAGGCCAGGTTCAGGGGCTGAGCTGCCATCCCTGAGCCTCCTGGATTTGCAGGGACCTCTCTGCTCAGCAAAACCTCCCTGGCCAAAGGTGTCCTCGGGCAGGAGCTCAGAGCATGCTCAGAATCGATGCAGCTCAGGAAATCCTCTGAGGCAGATGAAGAAAAACCCACCCAAACCAACCAACCTGAGGGGCTGCACCACGCTGAGCGACGGAAACCCTGGGCATGGAGGGATGAAAGTCAGAAACCTGCAGGTCCCAGCATGGGGAGCTCTGGTGAGCAGAGATTTTGTTGTATTTATTTTCCAGGGCTCGTTTTGGGGCACTTGGTGGGTTGTTTGAATTGTTGGTGTAGAAAACTTGTGTAGCATTCCCTTCTGCTCCTCCCAGGAGCATCACCTCCTCCCTGGGAGAGAAGGGACCAGAAACTCTCCTTCCTTCCTCCCTTCCTTTCTCCCAATTTCAAACCTCCCTTTAGAGAACAGGGACACAGGCATCATGCTCTGTGTTTCTGCCAGGCTGAAGACAGCCCTGCCTGCAGCCAGGAAAAGCAGCTTTACTTTGTCTGGGGCTCTAAACCCCAGCCCAGCCCTCTCCCTCCAGGCTCTGCTCCCTCAAGGTGCTTCTGCTGAGTTCTGGCTCTGCTTCCACACACACAGCTACACCAGGCTCTGTGCCAGGTGCTTTTTTTTTTTTACATTTTTCTTTTCTGTCTGTGGTTCTCTGGACCAAAAAAAGACACATGGATCCCATGCCAGGAGCACAGGTTGAGGTTTTCCAGGCGAGGCGCTGGATGAGCCTTAGGCTGCACCCGATGTTTCCCTGGGGCTGGAGAGATCTTGAAAGTTCTCTGAGCATGCCAAATAACTCCAGGACTAAAACAAATGGCTGTTTAAGTCAGTAAATTATCAGAGAATACCTACAAAATCCCTTTTTCTCTGCACTGTACAGACAAGTGATAACAGCTCCCAAATTACACTTCAAAATTTTCGCAAAAACTGCCCCAAGAGTCTCTGTTGCTCTCATTGTTTGAAGAAGCCTTTGAAATCTGGCAAGAAGAAAAACCCTCTGAGCTAGATAAACTTTTTCTTTGTAAAGACTTAGCCAGTTTTTCAGGTCCTGAAACCTGCTCTTTGTCACCCCTTGTACCGCACCAGAGTGACAGCTTGTGGAGAAAACAATATCCTTGCTGGTACAAAAAGTGGTGCAGGGAACAGAACAGTGGCACTTTCTAACTCTGAAGAGCTCTGTTTGTGGTCTGATTTGATCCCACCTCCCTCTCCACACCTGCCTGAGGTTAAGACACTGGGTAGGAAGTAAATTCTAAATGGCAGGGTGGGAAATTGTGTATTTGTAAAAGAACCTTGTGCAAGCCAAGCAAATGGCCTCAGAACCTTGTCTGTGCTGATGCTGCCAAGACAGTTCTGCAAATTCTGAGCATTTTTTACAGTAAACCCTTCCTCACCCTTCACAGCACCTTCCTTCTGTAGCTGAAACTCCTGCACAGGCTTTGTCCATCTAACAGTCAGGGCTCAAAACACTTACAATTTTTCAGTGTAAGCTCAATGAAGAACTGCTGATCTGATTCAGAAACATCACAAATACATTTCCAGTTGTCCTCATCCTGCGTGTCCAGCCCCCAGAGGATGGTGGAGATACAGTCAGCTGCTGGGACCCACAGCAAGCAAAGAAGCCTTTGAGTGATCACTCATTGTGTTTGCATTTTTACACCCACTGCAAACATATTTTTACACTATTTTGCAAACACAAATGCCCACCTGCCAAGGACAAAATGAGTTTGTGGTGGCTCCTCCAGGCTCTGCTCCTTCTGCAGAGCTTTCCTTCACAATCTAACCAACACGCAAAGCAAAGTGAAGCACAAAAATAACCATTCAGGAACCTCACAAGATGGGATGCACAGCTCCAGAGTGAGGCTTCTCCTTGTTTTCTTTAAGCAAACAAACACTGCACATTTCAGAATGGCTGATAGGGAACACCCACCCCCCACTTTCAGGATCTGCTGGCGCTCCAGAGGATTTCTGTGAGTTCTTTACTGGGGGCTGACTACAGGGAACTGTCTGGACATGTAACACCCTGCTTGTTCCATTTCTCTCCTCCAGTAGATTTGGTAGAAAAGAGTAAACTGAGATTCCCTGCCAGCTCCTGCCCCAGCTTGCTGCTGGTGTGTGGGCTGCCTGGGGCAGTGGGGAAGCCTCGTGGTCTGCCCAGCCACCCCCTGCACATCAGCTGCCAGACCTCCTAGCTCAACAGGGCCATGACGTCTTGATTAGAAAAAAAAGAAAACAGCAAGAAATGTGAAGAGACCAGCAGCTGGTAAATCTATACCAGAAACAAATAACCCTGAGCTTTGATTGTTGGAGTTCACAGCAGAAAGTACTTACCTTGGCAGATACATATTCAAGACATACAGCTTGTAATTCCTTGCTAGTGCTAAGCAAAACCATGTGTTTGTTCTTCTGAAACAAGGGCAAAGTTGAGCTCCAGCCCTGCACGGAGACAGAGCCATGGGCAGAACTCGTGCCTGTAGCAAAACTCCACGGGAAAGAGCCAAGAAAAAGGGTCCCAGGGAGGAAAGGCTGAGCAGCAGCTTGGAGGGGGAGCAGGAGGTGGGATACAGCCCTGGGATGTAGGATGTGTCCCCTTGAACATGGGTACAGCCACGGCACTGGGGGGTGAGGAGCAGGGTATGCAACCTCCAGCTTCTCCAGGGGTGCTTCCCATGACTCCAGGGGCACCAAAATCTCCCAAAAATGAAAGAGGGGCCACTTCAGGGGCTTCTTGCCCCTCCTCTCCCTCAGAAGGGAGCCCAAGCCACAGGCACTCCCTTTGTCACCACCAGCTCTGCTGCAGCTTCCTGGTGATCAGACTGAGAGGTCTGCTGCCTCCAAAGGGGTCTGAGGAAGAGAAACTCAGGGCTTGAAATTCAGCTTCCCTCATGCAACCAGATCCAGCTGGGGTGGCAGTGAAGCTGAGCCCAAGCACTGGGAAGATTCCCCCTCCCATCAGAAGGCATTTGTAAGACACTGCTTCTCCCTTGCTCCAAGTAAAGGGCCATGATTAGGAACAGTTGTAATGCTGCTGCGACCCCTGTTTATCACCCCAAAAAAAGTGCCTTGATTCTGGTTCATTTCCCACAGATGGCATTTTGTTGGTGCAGCTGAAAGCTCGGGCTGGGCAGTCAGAGGGTGACACTGTCCTCGTGAAAAGGAGGCCCAAGGAAATAATTCAACAAAATCCCATGAAACTGGGAGAGCCAAGAGGTGTTTTGAACCCTGGGCTGTGGGCACCGAAGCTGCCAGATGTCCCTGCAAAGTGCTCCTGGGGCTCATCCATCCCTGTTACAAATGAGCAGGAGCCAAGCTGGAGGGTGAGGAGATAACCAGAAGGAGTTAAAAACATCAACAATGACAACAACAAAAAAAAGGCACCAGTTTTCTACCCCTCACATTGCAAACAGATGTCTCACCAAAACTGGAGCAGGGCACCCCAGCCAAAGAGGTGAAGTCATTCTACACAAGGGATGTTTAGAAAGAAGTCATTTGCTCCGAGGTGAAGGGGAGGACCAGGAGGGATCCATGAGAGGAAGAGTTTGGGAAGGGCTCAGCAGGATTAGGAAGATGGTAGGAGAGGTGGTTTGAGAAAGATAAAGAAAACACGAAGAGAAAGGGGAAAAAATGTTTACAGGAGAGGTGTAACAACGACTTGGCAGAGCAGGGAGGATCTCTGGCAACTGTTTCTGGTCAGGAATATGTCAGGAGGATCAAAGCAGGGCTCAGGGAGGCTCTGCTCCTTTTCAAACCACTTTGAATGAACTCCACTCAGTGCCAGTGAGAGGGGTAAACTCTTCAGCCAGGGACCTCATCTTGTAGCTGTGCTATTTAAAGATGTGTCAGCATGAGGATAAATATAGCATCCCCTGGTAATGGTCCCAGGAGTCACTTCAAGTTCACGGGTGAATCTCTAACACTCTCAGCAGAGTCTGGCTGTGCCACAGTGAGAGCTCCACAAGAAAAACCTCCCTGGGCCACTGCAGAAAACCTGACTGTAGTGGCTGGACCTGGACCTCAATCTGATACCAGTACCCAGGAAACATTTCCCCTCACTCCAGTCCCACAGCTCCCATCCCAGTGCCCCAGGGAGGGGACCCAACGCAGAGCCCCAGGCCACATGCCATGGGTAAAGCTTTGTTGACAGGGTGACAACCCCAAGGACCTGGATGGATTCCAAGCTATTTAATTGCTTTCTGTCTCCCTGAATTCCTCCAGCACTTCCCCCTTTGGGCGTGCTGGTTTCTGCTTCCTGCCCCGAATCCCAGCACAGCTGGAGCTGGATCCACCCCCCAGGCCTGGAGTTGGGAGCCTGTGAGGAGATGCTCATTTGATTGAAAACTTATTTTTCCCCAGTCCTGTAAGGAAACTGCATCTGAAGCTCCTGCAGAAGAACTGGCCCTGCCCAGGGCTGGGCTCTGCCAGGCAGCTCTGCTCATTGCTGTGCTGGGAAAACATCTTCACTTCAAGCAGGGAAGTGGCTCCCACCAAGCCCCCAGAAAAGAGAGGGGAATTAAAGCTTTTCTCTTCCTCCTGGTGACAGTCTGCAATGAAAGGAGCAGGACGATGTCCCTGGAGAGAGGACCAACAAGGAAAGGGAAGCAGGTGCCAGGATAGTTGGGGCAGCAGCTGCTTGGGTGCTGTTACAACCAACCAAAGCATCCCATCCATTCCACAGCCACTTTGCTTTGGATGTGTCCATGATGATTGCTAATTAGTGAAATTACATTGCAAGAAAGAAGCAGCTCCTTAGCAACCAGCAGGAAAGCCTTTTAATCAGACCGTGTAAAACTATAGGGGTGGGGTTGTTTCAGCCAGTAACAGTTGTGGTTACACATCAAGTAAAATCCTTCCTCTAAGCAAATCCTCTCCCACAGGAGAAGGAGAATGGTAAAGGAGGGAAGATACGAACCAGGGAGTAAAGCCTGTGTTTTTCTCTGAGTCACAGGAAATAGGTTTGTCCTTCCCTGTTCACTTGATGCTGATAAAATTGGAAGTCCATGAATTATGAGCAAGGGTCTGGAAGGGATTGGCCATGGGGAATTTTAGAAGAGGCAAATCTCTGCCTGGGTGCAAACTGTCAGGATGTCACTTGGACAAGAACACTCTCTGAGACTGGGTAACTCTCCAAGGAGCAGCTGGTTTCACACAAGGACTCTGATGCTTTGGCAATAAATCCCAGGGCACTGAATCCCAAGAGAACTTCAGCCAAAATTCAGTGAAGCGAAGGACTTGGTGCCCTAGGAGCAGATGGAAGAGCAGGACAAGAGCAAATGGCTTTGACTCGTGCCAGGAGAGGTTGAGAGTAGGTATTAGAAGAAACTTCTTCACTGAAAGGTTAATTAAAGACTGGGAGAGGCTGCCCCTGAGGGCTCTAAAAGCCATGCAGATGTGGTGCTTAGGAGCTGGGTTAGTGGTTGGGAAAGTTAGGTTATGGTTGGACTCAATGACCTTAAAGGTTTTTTCCAACCAGAAAGATCCTGGGATTCTCTGATGGGAATCTCCTGTGGTGATGGGAAGCAGTGGCAGGGATGGACCAAAGGGACAGCAGTGGAGGGGGAGTTCAGGTTCAGCTTGGACAGCCACCAAAAAGCCACAGAGAAAAGGGTAAAGAAAAAAAGTCATTGCCCTGTTGGTGATGCTTTCCTCTTTAAAAACAATGTTTTTTAAAGTGTTTCTTCCCCTCTGATAACAAAGGGAAATGTTACACAAGGATTTCCATTCTTATCTAGGCAGCTCCTAGACAGGGTGGCCTTTCCCCTGACATGGCAAGCTGCCTCCCTAAGCTGCTCCTCCTCCTTCAGGAGCAAGAACATTTCTCAGAAAGGCAGATTTTTTATTTTTCTCGGTGTATCTTCCGAACTTATTTGTCAAGATGCTCTTTTTTTCCAAGCTGATGGCACTGCAGAAACACCCATCTCCTCCAAAAAAAACCCACCACATAGTCACTGTGTGGCACAGTGACTGAGTGGCTTGGCCATTGGGTCTTTCTGTGTGACAAGCAGCTGGGAGTGTAGCTCAGAAAGTCAGCAGCCAGAACAGAAATTGAAATATTAATCATGCCAGGCATGCCAAGGCCCTGGACCCACAGAGCTCAGAGCATGGCAGGGACCAGGAGGTGACATCTGCATCCTCTGCATCCCAACCTGCATCCCCTGGGCAGTGTCCAGGTCTCACACCCTCAGCTTCTCTCTACACCTCCTGGTGCCCTCCCAGGAAGCCAACAGAGCCCATTCTGCTGTCCCCTGCTCACAGCACCCTCCTGAACTTCCAGTCCCAGCCCTGGGGATACCATCCTCAGGCTGTGAGGGATGGAGAGAGCCTGGAACAGGGAAATCCTGTGTTAGGTCACACAGCTGAAGGTTAAAGACATTTCTCTGGGGGTCAGGGGGGACTGGAAGCAGGGGAGGGGAGAATGGCAGAGTACAGTGGGGAAAAAGTTTCTGGATGCTCTACAAGCTGATATAAAAGAAACTTGCCCAGCCTAATTCCTGCACATTAAGCTCATTTGCAGAAAGCCCCACACACACCCCTGAAATGCCAAAATAATGTCCTGAGACAGAAGATTGCCTTGGTACCTGCCTCAGGACCTTTCCTCTTTCCACATAACATCCTGCTCTCCTTGGGAACACAGGCATTTTTCTGGAGTCTCTGGGAGAAGATACTTGAAGAAAGTCTTTTGTGGAGAGAAAAGGGCTTCAGAAAAAAGAAAACCAACAAAAAAACAACTGCATAACCCGAGGGCATTGGAGATGTCCTTCTCTCTCCTCGGAAACCACTTTTCAATCAGAAAAACAAACAAGCCAGTAACAAAACAGCCTCCATGAGCCACAAGATAAATGAATAAATAAAATGAAATTATCAGAAACTATCAGAGGAGGGCATTACCAACAGAGATGGCAGCATATTCCCTGGAAGATCCGTGGTGGGGAACCTTTCAGAGCACAAACAACCAAAACCAGAACAGACAGCCTTGAGCTGATGCTTTGTAAAAAAAGCTTAATTGCAATCAGATTGAGGAGCTGCCAAAATCTTAGCAACAATGGGCTGGTAGAGAAGCAGGAGCTAAGTGGTGGTTCCAGAGGAATAATACTGCTTTGATTTGCATCACACTGCCCGACTGTGCTGCAGAAAAGCCCAGGGCCTGGCAAGATTAGCTGGTTAATACTCTTTAATACTCTTTAACTAACCCAGGACTAACCCAGGAGAGAAGCACAGGGTGAAGGGGTTGGGGCCTCCTCACCTGGTGGGGCATAGGTCCTGCTTGAAACATTCTGCTTTTGGGTTTAAGATACTCAAAGTGATGATTGAAGGGGTGTAGCTGCCCTCCAGTGGGTGGGGGAACCTGGGGGAATTGAGATTTCTTCTGAAAAACACAGAAAAAAGGGGGAGGGAGGGCCAAGGCAATGGCTTGGTGAAGTTGGGCAATGCAGGGCTGTGCCAGACAATGTCTCCTCTTCCCCCCAAAGCTCCCAGCCTCCTCCTTTGATAAAACTCTCCTAAATCTGTGTGTCCAAAGACTCAGCTGCAAGTTCTGAGTAACAGCAACGCTGCCTTCACACCGTGCTGGGCATTGCCCGTGGCTGTGCCACAGGACTCCTCCTTTCCAGCTGAGGATTTCTCTGCTTTTCCATCCCTCAGCCCATGTGGGCTTTCACCACTTCCCTGGGGAATCTCCACCAAAGCCCTAATAGTCCTCATTGTTGGAAAACGTTTCCTGATATTCAGCTGCTTCTTCCTTCTATTCATGCACAGCAGAATTCCGAGCTCCTGCCTGGTTGCGCCTTCGATTGTTTTTGGTGCTCCAAGGCTCCTTCCAAACTTGGATTTTTTGCCATTCCCTGGCTTCTCCTGTCCTTTGGGTTTGTTTCGTTGAAACTTACTATTTCAGAGTTCTCTGAGGTGCTGTCCCTGCTCCTGCCTGGGGGAGTTGGCCAGCATCAGCCCACATCCTCTGTTCTTCTCCCCTTGCTTCTTTAATACTGTCTCCTCCTGGCATTGCAGCTCCTCATCCTTCCCAGTTCCCTTGCTGGAACTTGGGTTCCTCCAGTGACACTCCAGCATTTCCCAATGCCCTATTCTGGCCTGACCCCAGCCACCCCACAGCCTCAGTCCAGGGAAGCTGCACTTGGGTGCTGAACCTCCTGATGACCCCAGGTCCATCCCACCACCCAAACAGGGTCATCCCTGCTTAAAACCCCTGCGACAGGAGCCATGGGTTGGCTGTCACTGGGATTCAAACCAAGCATAAACCAACTCTGTTTCACCCCCATTTGAAGTGAAGTGATTGCTGGGAGTAGTTCCTGAAGGGTGAAAGCTTGGGAGAAATTTGGGTTTGCAAAACTGGAATTTGTGGGGAAAAGGACTGATGAGTGGGGAGGCTGCAAAACGAATCCCTTCTCCATTGGCAAGAAAAATTAAACACCCTAAAACTGCTGAGACACATTTGGAAGAACCCAATGGCTGCAAAACAAGACAAGCAAAGGGGGAGGAGTGCCTTGAGGCACCCAGAGAGAACAGTTCTAGCTTACTGATGATGTTGTGTAGCAAAGAAAAGCAAAGGCTTAGGAAAAAATGCATGGTTTGGATGAATTCTCAGGTTCAGGCAGGTGGTATCACCAGAGGTTTCGATTTGCCCAACAGTTCCAAAGTTTTGTTTTCTTTCTTACACAATTTGCTTTCTACTTCTTATTCAATGCAACACATCTCAGCAGCTCAGAATCAAACGAGTTTGCTTTAACTGCATTTAATAAAGGCCCCAAGCCCCATGAAGATGCTAATAGTCACTGCTGGATAGGTCTAAAGATGAGAGAAAATTGGTGAAGCCAACCCTGGACTGTCCCTGTGTTTGAGCAATCTGTGCTTGCTGGGCAATTGTCAGCACTGGGAGCAGAGGGGACTTTTTGGACACTCAATCATTCCACTGGCACGAGCAGCACTTTCCCCCACCCCCAAAAAGCTTCAGTTTGACTAAACATTTGGAGAAGAAATATCATGTCATTTATTACCAATCAGTCCTGGTGGGTAGTAAAAGTAATGGAACTTTAAGTGCTGGTAAATGAACTGGGGTTTTCAAATGAAGCCTTCTTGAAATCGTAAGGGTGCTGATCCAAAAGGGCCCTCATTTTATTTTTGTTTTTTTCTCTACAACATTTAAAATGATTTAAAATGGTCTTTCTAAATGTATATTGAAAAAAGAACCAACCAAGCAGGATGAGGCTTTGCTTTCCATTTGATTTTTTTTTTTAATGGTTTTGTTACAAAAACTCTTCCAATTTCAAATGGAAGCACTGACAACCCATTAAAGCATTAGTAAACACAGCAGCATTAGTGAGCATTCTGAAGAGCCCTGCTACATCTGCTCAGGAATTTTCCTCCCAAACCTTTTCCAGCACAGACTGAGGCTTCTGTAAAGTCACTTCCCCCCTTCCCAAGGGAAACATCACCATTACTGTTTTTCCTTTACCTTTCCTAGGGAACACTGAAATGAAATACTTCATTCTAAGACAACGGAACCTGTTGGTTCCATCATCCAAATGGTTCTTTGGGGGTCACCCAGCCATGACCCCGATTCCACTGGAGCTGCTGCTGCAAGGTGGGAGCTGCGGTCCTACAGATGCTGCTTTAAAAGCCCTCAGGAAGCTGTGTGCCTCCTGGGATGAGTAAATGGTACAGGACATCACATGGAATTATTGCAGCCAGCCACAATTTCTAAATAAAACCAGGTTTGTGAGCACAGAGGGTTAGGGTTGGCTATTTTGGCAGCTTGGGGTTTACCTTAAACCCATCTGCTGACATGAAGCCTCTCCTGGATGGTCCATTTGGACCACTGCAGCTTGTTCAGACTTTTCCCTGTGGGAAAGAGGGCTCCATGGGGCCCCACAACATCTGATATAGGCTGCTGTACCAGGATGAGCTAAAGCCATGCAATATTTAGCTCCCAAATGAACTCTGCTGCTGTAGGAAGGCAAAAGGAAGGAAACAAACCTTGCCAATGAACAGAAGAGGAAAGCTGATGCCTCTGTCATATATATACAAGTGGCCTTTAAAATGTAATTTTGATTTGGTTTCTGCTCTCAGGCTCCTTTTGAGCTCTCCTAAGTGCCCTGAAGTTGGAATCTTGGCACAGTAAAGCCCTGACTGAGAATCATCAGCAGAAGAATTAAGCACTAATACCTGGAAATGCAATACATTAGTCTGCTGGGCAAAATCCATCCTTAAATTCAGATATTCCTGCCTGCTTGAAATCACTGGAAAGCTCACATATGCCATCCCTCCACTGACACAACCAAACCCCCCCCCCAGAAGTACCAGAGCAGCAGAAAATCCCAGTGCTATGAACAGAGATTAAAATTCCTGCTGAAACACATTATGCCTTCTCAGCAGCCCTGCTTTCCAACAAGATAAGAGTCCACTCTCCCTTGTTTTCCAAAATAACTTGAGATTATTGATATACTGCCAATGTTTTAACAAGGAGAGCTCACTGAATCCCACCCTGTCCCAAGCCTAAACTGAACACCATGGGATCAGGGTGGGGACAGCAAGGGAGTTGTGCAGAGAGCAGGGATGAGGAGCTGAGGAGGCTGCTCATTGTTTTCCCATTTCAAAGAAAACACTTGCCTGTAACTGTAACCAAGAAAAGAGGCAGCCACCTCCTTTTTTTCATGTTTAGCAAATAAAGGGCACTTTGTTGGAAATATTTGTACTTGATCTCTTTAAAAAACAATCCGCAGAGTACCTTCATAGCACAACATTTGGCCTATTTAAACTGGTGTGGAGAAGGATAATGGTGTAATGCTTATTGCTTTGAGAAATGGGCCTTGGAGGGGAGCACCAATATATTGCTCTGGGGACATTTTCTTTCTCCTTAATAACACAACCTTTTTAAATACCATAGGGGAAAAAGTGGAGATTGTTTTGGGTTTTTTTTAATAACCTCTAGAGGCTGGAGAATAGCATCATGGGTCAATTTATATGTTCTATTTGTCTAGTTTTGGCTATAGCTAGCAGAAGCAGTTGCTCTTTTTTAAACAAAAACCCCAAAGTAACAGGTGAGTGGATAACCTGCTCACTATAGATGCTTTTGAATGCATTGGCAGCCTTGGATGGATATGAATTTGGAAGCACTGTGATGGTTCAGAAGGATGAACTCCATAAGGAGCAAAAGTATCATCCCAGTCTCCTGCTGGTTAGAGGTTACATTAAAAGGAGGAGTTCCTGGGAGTTCACAACAACTGAAGATGTTTGTCAGGAGTGTTTAATTAAACCAATAACTCCAGAGAGAAAGCAAACATCCCAGATAGGTACAGCTGCCTGGTTAAATTCCAACAGCTTTAAATCTGGCCCAGTTGCCACATTCTGGCTAAATACCCTAAGAAGCACAGAGATTTTGTTTCATTTCTAAGATTTATGCTGTGTTTAATCTTCAAGGAGTAGTAAATCTCCACTCTAAAAGGGTTTGCCCAGGGACTGGCAGTTTTGAAAACCAAGACACCAAATGTTCATCTGCAGAGGGTTCCAGTCTGCTTGGTCTGTGTCACTGCACCCAGCTTCAAACCAGCCCAGTCCCACTTCTTTCCCTAAAAAAGGGCGATTTTTCACATGCAGACGTGGTGCTTAATGGGTCCCTGCTGAGAGCACTCCCACACTCGCATAAGAATGGGCCCTGGGGTGCCAGAAAAGCCCTGGAATTGTACCGGAGGGATCGGGATTTCCATGCAGCCTGCCTGAAACCCCCCAACCCACACAAGCCAGGAAGGGACAGAATTGGTTTTGATATTGGAGTGTTCCGGTGGTACTGGTAGATTCTGCATTTTGAGCTTTCTCCCAACCCACATACTACCCAGCTTGTCTCCTAAAATTAATAATAATAATTAAAAAAAAAAAAAAAAAAAAAAAAAAAAAAAAAAAAAAAGAAGCAAAGTGCAAAGGAGCTTTGACCATTGGGAGAAGGAAACAACTGCACCTTCAGCATTTTCCATCTAAACCCACTCTCTTGGTGTTTTGTTTTGCTTGTGTTTTTTTTAGTTTTTTGAGGGGTTTTATGTCTTATAAAACAGTCAGCCCTCCGAGGATGAGGTTTTGCAGCCCGGAGCTGGGCTGTTACATGAGATGTTCAGGAAGTTATTGGCGTGGAGTGGATAAAAGGCTGGAGCAGCTGCGTGTGCTGCAGAAGCGAGGCAGAGAGAGCTGCATCAGGCACCGACCCCAGGAATAACATTAATTCCAGCTCCACAATGAGTTGTTTCCCGGCCTCGGTTGCCTGTGGGAACGGCCAAGAAGAGCGGAGGAAAAGGAGAGACAAACACAATGCGTGCGAGACACGTTAGGTGGGAGGCTGGGCTTTAAAAGCAGACTCAGGATTCCAAACCTATGGAACTGGAGAGGGGTGGAAAAAAAAGGAAAAAAAGAAGAAAAAAAAAAAGAAATAAAGGGGCACCAGCTGCTCCGCAGCATCATTCCTGCTGTTAGAAGAATCTCTTCCCCAGCTGAAGGGCTGAAATTAAAGGTAAGAGATAAAAAAAAAAAAAAAAAAAAAAAAAAAAAAGGCTTTTAGGTAGTGGCTCTGCTGGAAAGAGGATTTCAAGGAAAACGCAGCCGCGCTTCCCTGGAGCATTTGTAATCGTGTTCCTAAACGTTTGAAAGCCTCCAGGTTTCCCAGCGGGAATCCCGGGCTTTCAGAGCAAACTGCTGGGGGACAAAAGTCCAGGCTGTCCTCCTCAGCTCCTCGGGAAAGATTTAAAACCCATCAACCAACCTAAAAACCAACCCCTTTCTCAAACCCTTTCGAAAGTTCTTTTACTTTTATAACCAGCTTCGCTTTGCAGCTTTCCACTCTTACCCAATCCTTCTCTCCACCTCCTCCTCACTTTTTTTTTTTTCTTCCCTTTCTAATTGGAAGGCAAAACAATTCCAGCCGCCCAAAGGAAAATCCCAGATTTAAACCAGCATTCCCCCCCCGTGCTCGTTACCATTCCCGGACAAGCTCTCTCTGGCTGTGTCCGCCAGCTAATTGCTCAGGAAATCCGCGGTCCCCATTGTCGAGTTGTCCCTTAAGCTGCTAAATTCTGCCCCGGGCTCTGCCTGCCCCGGGCGATGCTCTGGAAGGGAATAGAGCCCCAGCAGAGGGACCCAGCAGAGACCCCGGCGCTGGGCGGGCTCAGGCACTGATCATCCCTCCCTGCCCAATGGAAAACGCTTCCTAAGGAGCCCCCCGAAGTCTTCCCTCTCTTCTTTCGTCCCGTTTCACCCCCCCCACAAGACACGATGGCCGCAGCCTTCAGCATCTCGGGTTCCTCCGCGAACAAAGGGAAGAGAACAACTTCCAGGAGCTTCCAAGGTTGAAAAGATGAAGGGGTGAAGTTTTCCCAAGTGGAGGAGGCACATTTTTTGTTGTTGTTGTTTGGTTTGTTTTCCCGGGATTCTCTTTCCTGGCACACACAAAACGGATCCATGGGGGCTGTCAGGGAGGAGGAACAGAGCTGAAACCCACCCCGCGGGCAGGAGCTCAGCCCTCTGCAGCGGTGAGTTTCTATTTCCTCCCTTTCTAACTCAACAGAAAAGCATCCAGATTGCATGTCAGCTCCGGAAAAAAAAAGAAAAAAAGATAATTGTAATGCTTACCGAACTCTGAAAGCTCAGAAAAATCTGTAGGATAAAACCAGACGCGGATGGGCTGGAGCAAGGGGGGGATTTCAGTGTTTCAATGGGGATTTGTAAATGTTTTTTCCCTCCAGGCAGATCTCATTCCTCTTACTTGAGCTCTGCCAGGGCTGGGCAGGGAAAGGGAAATGGTTCTGCTTAAAGATGAGCGCTGAGTTTTTCGAAAATCGTTACCCTGGGAGTTGTGTTCCTGCAAATCCTTGTGATTTCTGTTGTAATCCTCATTTACTCACCCAGGATGACAAGTTAAGGACTTTTCTGTCACTGTTATTGCAGCTTTGTGAGAAATCTCTCCTGGCTGGGGCTTTTTATTTGTTTGGTTTTCTACTTCAAGTGAGTATCACAAAGACACTCTGGTATAAACTTAAGAAAGGGTTGTATAGAAATGTGGCATAAACTTAGACTTCCAGCTTACAGTGATAGGTGCCTTCACCTTCATGTAATGTGAGACCTGGTGCCTACAAACGAGGTTAAAAAGTTTTAAAAAATTAAATTTAAATTTTATACTGCAAAACTTTTTAAAAGAATTTAAAATATTATCACTTTGGCTTTCATTTCTGGCTAAAATCTCCTCCTTATAAGATCAGTGGCAATATTCCATGAGAGAAAAATTCTAATACAGTTCTAAGCAGATAGAAAAAATGGTGTCAGGAGTAAAATGATGAGTATACTTAATCTAAAGGTGCAGCTGTTTGAAAGAAATGGGATTTAATACAGTATAAACCTATTGTAGAAGAATTTGCAAGAAGACCTCGAGTTTGTTTTTTTGGGGTTTTTTTTCCCCCAATGTTACTCCTTAATCTTTGAGAGGAGACAATTGGGTGGTTTTTGTGTTGCTCCCCTGCCCGAACAGAACAGTAAAACCCAGAGGATGGGAAGTGCAAAGTTCACAGGTCAATGATAAGGATATTCCTTCCTCAGAGCACTTCTCCATCTTTCTTTTCCTTCCTAGCATTCTGAATGCCAAAATAAACCAGGCAGGAAACAAACCTTGCTGCTTTAGGGGGTTCAAAGCCTCCATTTTTTACAAAGTCCTGAAAACTATGATGGGGGGGAGAGGGGAGGAAGGAGCAGGCTGAGGCTACATTTCACTTTAATCCTTTGAGACTAAAAATGAGACTCTTCTTTAGCTGGGGTTAGGTCAATTGATAAAAATCAGTGTCTCTCAGATTCTGGAGAAAAACAGAACTAATGCTCGAACTCATGCAGCTACCCAGGCACTGTCATTCCCAGTACTGTTACAAGAGAAAAAAAAAAATTAATGAGAAAACCTGGCAGGGCAGGGATGGGAACATGGACGGTGCCAGAGAGGGATGAGCTCCCAGCTGGAAGATGGTTGTTGCCCTTCTCCAGCTGGTGACTGGAGCCCAAGAGCAGGGATTAAGGTGATTTTACCCAAACCCTCATCCAGCTCCCGGGCAAAAGGCTGCTCTGTCAAAGGGTGTGTTACTTCTGGAAGAGGTGGTGAGAGCAGATTGCTCCCTGGGGAGAGCAGGACATGGCAAAAGAATTTGGGATTTTTATCCTGGCCTTGGCACTTCCAGCCACATGTGTTTATGGTGCAGCTGTGCGGGCTGCAGCTGACTCTGGTTAAAGCATTTCTGAGCACCAGGCTCTGTTTACCCATGTCTGAGTGTTCCTGGCCAGGTCTGCACAGAACCTACACAGGTTCCAAGCCTGAAGGCTCTGCCAGTGCCTCCGGGATCCCAAATGAGACACCTGTGAGCTGTCCTGTCCACAGGCTGGGAGGGCTGGGGATGGCTCCTGGAGCACACATCCAGCCTCAAACAGGTCTTTCCAGGTCAAGTGTGTGTGTGCAGAGACTCACTCTGCTCCTTCACACATTGCTCCTCCTCCTCCCTAAATAAGGATCCGATTTAGTCTGGGGGAAAGGGAGCCACCACCTTTCACAAGAGGCAAATTCTCTCCTTGAAAAGAGGAGCTCTTTATTCAGGAGAGCAGACAGTGGCTCTGCAAGGCTTCCTCCAACGCAGCAGCATCTCCAGTCAGACCCATCAAAGGGGGGAGAGAGCCACAGGCTGCTTGGAAGCCAAACTGGCCTCAGCTGACCCCAGCTGCAAGGCAAGTTCCCTGAATTATTTGTAAAGGTTTGGGTTTGTACAGGGAAGAAAAGGCTCTTTATCTTGGCAAGTGAAATTGAGGGACATTCATCAGCCCCCAAACACCAAGAGAAAGGTGCATGCTGGACACTGAGCAGTTTGCTTTCTCTGTGCAAACCATGATGTCCCTGTATTTTGAGTTCCTTGCAGATAGCCCCAACAGAAGCTGTTACTTTCATCTGATAATATTCCCATTTAAATTTCCTGAGCCTGCAGATAACACACCATCTCTCACCCCAGCATGAATTTGTTTGGACGGGATAAATGACAATTACCCTATTTAGCAATAAAAAAGCATCCCTTACATGATGCCAACCTGGCATTCCTCCTATCTTCTTCTTAGAAACCTTCTTTCTAAGCAGCTTCACTACAGACATATCACTGGCTGGCTAAGATTTTTACATTTTTCCTGTGTGAAGTAATCTCTTGTTTCTTCTAACACATTAGTGCAAATTTACCCTCTGTAGCTCTCCCTGGAAACAGCATAGCTGGGTCTGGGCACTCTCACACATCCTTTCATTCCACACCACCAAACACTTTTCAAGACCTTCGTGTTGTCCCCAGAGGGGAGGGAGATGACATGAAAACCCCAGTCAGGCCTCCAAATCAGCAAAAAATGTCCTGCCAAGTGGGCACCAAGGAGAACAAGGGGGTTGGAGGCTTCATCCCAGCAGCTCCAGGAGAGGATTCTGCATCTCCAGCAGAGGCCATGGGAGCCAAGGCTGAGGATACCCCCCCAGCCCATGCTGCTGGCAGAGGAGAGTTCTCAAACCTTCCCCCAGAACAGAACAACTGGAGAGGACAAAGCCCCATTTGATCAAATCCTTGCAGCAAAGAGATGCAGGGCACAGATCCTTCAAGGTCCTGAGCACCAGAGCAAGCTATGGATTGCCTTCTGCTCCTCTGGAGAACCAGGCTCAGCATCTTCAAATAAATCAGGGCAATCTGGAACTGTTAGCAAATAAACTGAGTCCTGTTGTTGGGTTCTCCAGCCTTCAGGGAAACAGGACTTTCCTTATTTATTTTTTTTTTCCTTAACCATTCTTGTAAATAAATAGGGCTACATCAAAGACACAGCTACCTCCCTCACCAGTGTCTCCTGCTCAGTGAAAAGAACCTGTAAATCTTCAAGGATTGGTTCAAACAGTGCAACTCCGCTTTTCATCGATCTCCTTTGCACCTCTATCTTATCAGGCTCAATATTCAATCTAGCAACGCTGTTATAAAACATTTTCCTCTCAGTGAGAGACTAGGGGGTCAAAAAACAAAGAAAAAAAGCAGCATTCCTACAGTCCTCTATCATCAGATTGAGGTTCCCTTACAAGCAAAACCGAAGTCCCTCTCACAAGAGTAAAATAATGCAAATTTCCCTGGGAAGTTTGGGGTGAATTCCTTCATTTCTGGGCCCTGGACCAGGCAGCAAAGGATGGGGAAAGCCAAAGCACATCAAGGGTTAAAGGGGTGATGTAAATGGAGAGAGACATTCTCAGTGCAAACAAAAAGAGAGTCATGCCCTGAGGATCAGTGTCTGAGGATGGGGTAAGGCAGTTCACTATTCTCTTCTGAAGGAAACATTTTAATTAGCTCAATACAAAACAGATAGAGCACAGAGAAGTCACCCTGAGCAGGAAATGCTTTGTAAGTCTCAAAGGACAGTTCGGAGACAACGGCGGTGCTGACCAATTAAAAATAAATAAATAAATAAATAAAGAGAAAATGGGGGGGAAAAAAAAAGAGAGTGCCTTTAGGATTAGGTCTGATAGGCTCAGGTTTCCGCTTCCCCCCTCCATTCTGGAGAAGAAATAAATTGGGGT
Source organism: Calypte anna (assembly GCF_003957555.1). Classification (NCBI taxonomy): domain Eukaryota; kingdom Metazoa; phylum Chordata; class Aves; order Apodiformes; family Trochilidae; genus Calypte; species Calypte anna. The sequence goes on along the minus strand of NC_044247.1, from coordinate 11,593,041 downwards.
CCTGCTGCCTTCCAGGCAACACGAAGTATCTGTCGAACCTGGAGGTTTTGGGAGGTTCCTGGAGAACCAGCTCCAGGCCAGGCAGGCAGGGAAGGAGCTGCCGGAGAGCTCCCACCCCAGCCCGGCTGCTCCCCGGGATCACTCCCGGTGGCTGCGCGAAGGGAAATGCCCCACGGGCTTTTTTTTCTTCCACGAAAGACGATTTGAAAAGCAGCCAGGGAAAGCTGACAGGATGAAATGGCTGCGAGTAACTCAGCATTTATTTCACCTTCCCCCCAGGTGTGGGAGATGTCCCTACACCCAGCGTTGATGGGTACTGAGCATCTTTGCACAATAAGTGTCAAAGCCATGAATAAGAACCTTCCTGCCTCTCTTTTATGCTAATCAGCAGAAAACGTCCCCCCTTTTGCCCAGCATCCAGGCTAAGCATTCCCTCTGATAAAACCTAGGGAAGAATGGCTCTTTGAAGCGACAGAAACCTTTGCTGGACTTCAAAGTCACACTTCTGCCTCCTCCTTTCCTACTGTTCTCCAACACATCACTTGGGATTAGTAAATGAAAGAGATTAAAGCATTTCTACTTTCCATCGCTCCCTGGAGTCAATGGTGCTTTGTCTAAAGGCAACTGCCTCGTTTCCCACTGTTTATCCCACCCTTCCTCCTGCTCCCAGGGCACCCAGGAAGCAACTTAGGCGAAGGTTACTGTGAAACCACAGGAAGGGCTGGGGAGGATGGAGAGCTCCCAGAAATTCAGTTTAAAAGCCAACCTCGGTGTCCCAAGCCATCTCCTATCCCCAGCCACTCCCAGGACCAGAGGTCAGGTCCTGCCCATGGCAGGTCCAGTGATCCCCAAGCCCTGGGAAAACCCAGGGAGCACCATGGAGCAAAGCAGTTACTGCCCTGTCAGCCTTGGGAAAGGAAAAGCCAGCTACCAGGTTTCTCCTAAACTGGAGGTTTGTTCTTATAACTTCAAGACCATTAACAGAAAGAAGTTTTCTGCAACCAACTATAACAATAAAGTCAGCAGAGATCCTATTGCAGAACTGAGGTGTTGCCAGAGTGGTGAAGGAGCAGGGAGCTGGGGGGTGAGATGGTTTTGTTGTGTTTCCCATCACTGCTTTGCTTGCTTTGAATTCACATTGTGGGGGTTTCAAGTGAAGGGGTGCAAGGCTGTTGAAATGATGGTTTGGTGGTGTTACAATTCCTCATTAGCACTGCCATAGACTTGTCAGAAATGGTTGCTTCTGCTGGTGGAAAAAACTTCTGGTTTCTATCTATGAAGTCCCTGCTCAAACAGTTGGATGAACACCTCACCTTCCTGGTCTGGAAGGATCCAAGTCCTAGAGATTTATGCAGAATTCTCATCTCTGCAAAACTCTTCTCTGAGCCTTCTGCACAGTTCAAGTGGAGTGAAGGAAATGAAACCCAAGAAATTGAAGCCATGGTGGAGTTTGTATTTGTAAAGCTGTAACCCCGAGCTCAGTGCTGGGAGTCAGTCACTCATCACACACTCCTTGTACCAACCAGGTAACAGGGAAGTGGAAAACCCTCTAACAAATGGAGTTCTCTGGCAAGAGAAGACAAAGTACATGCTGTGCCCAAGGAAAATATTTATTTCTGGGGGTCAATACCATTATCAAAACCCAGCAAGTACTGACGGAACCTTGAGACAGTTCTAGACAAAACCAAGCAAAGCCCCAGGAAAACCCCCCACCTTTTGACCCATTAATTAAATTAAACCATTAATTAAACCCATTTAATTAAATTAACTACATTTTGACCCATTAAGATAATTAATTAATCCCCACCAACAAAACCCCACCTTTTGACCCATTAATTTTTGGCTTCTGTAGCAATAAAACCTTTGCCTGACAAGACAGAGATGACGTGATTGATAATCTAGAGAGAGTGAGTAATTATCTAGTGATAATCTAGAGAGAGATCCTTCAGATTGGGAAGGATGTGTCAGACCTCACAAGAAAAGGCTTTCAGAGTCAAGCAATCTGAACGACTGCACACAGGATGTTCTGCATATTCAGTACATATTCAGCCTGATAAAGTTACATCCAGTTTGCACTTCAGATGAGAAAAAAACCCACAAGCATGAAGATGCAAAAATGTCAGCCCCAAACTTTTTCCTTTTTCTGGCCTCACTCAATTTGATGGACTGGTGGAGAACGGGACATGTGTGTGGCAGAAAGAGTGGGATTAATGGAATGACAGAAGCTGATTTTAAAGCATGCTTTTTACCTCCAATACTTTTCCATACTAAGAAATGCTGGATCTGAACAAAGCTGCAAGCTGGCTGTTGGGAAGAGTTCTTAGGGTGTCAGAAGGAGGAAATGAAAGGAATGTAAACAGAACACTTGTGCACTGTAGGAATTAATCTGTAGAGGGTTTCCTTTATTCCCAGGACACAGAAGAGGGGGAATATCTCTACAATAACAGGGGAAATGGGAGCAAACCCTCCCAGCTACTCTGTGAACCCCATTTCTGAATTCTGAGAGTACCAGAGTTATGTGATGAAGCAACAACTGCTGGATTTTCCCTTGTACCACTGTGAGAGAGAAAATTCTCAAGTATTACCACATGAAATAGGCTGCATGTTGCATTACAGGACCTATCTGACTCCAGCCAGATGCATCCCTCCCCTCAGGCACTGCCCCCATTTTAGATACAGAATATGAAGTTTTGGCATGCCAGAAATATAGAACACTAAAGGTGCTTTCTTTATATTATATATATTGTATTTTCTATAACTATATTTATGTATAATTATGTAATATATAGTATTATAAAGTATTCTATCATTTTTATATAAAGAAAACTAAATCTACAGCCTCATGCTGCAGAATTCAAAGCCCCTGCCTGAGTTTCAAAGTAACTTGACAGCTTGTTCAAACACCAGGGTGTTAGATAGGTAAACAACACAGGCCTAGAATATTTTAAAGACCAAAACTTAGGTGGAAAATTGCTGGGCATGCTGCATTTGATAAGGCCAAGGCCTTTCCCCTCAGCCATCCAACTTCACTCCACATTTCCAAGATGTAACAACTGCCTTGCCCACCTTCCAACACACAAATCCTCACAAGCCTTAAGAACAATACTTGGAATAACAATAAGGACACTGAGACCCTTCAGAAAGGCCCAGTTTCCAACAAATAGCACACTTCCTTCAACTCTGCTTTTTTCCAGATCTTGCTGAACTGGGACAAATTCTTCAGAGGGTAGTTTGAGATTTCTCAGATTTCAGGTTCTGAGCCCTGACAAAAGAATAGAAATGAAATGAAATGAAGCTGTTAGGACAGATCAGAGGAGTCCTTCTTGCAAACCATTTTGCATTGGCAAAAAGAGACCTTTGGAAAATGTTACCATTTTTACAGAAATTAAGGGAAAAAATAGCAAAAGAGGCAAGCATAGCTTTGAAAAATATTTCTGAAATACAGCATTTCAGTTTTCATTTTGAAAACCATGTCCAAGGCTGCTCCTATTTTCAAGGATTAAAAAAAGCAAAGCAGTGTTTGGTCAACATAAAGTTTGGGGTTGTTTTAGCCCTTTTTGCATCAAGAGGTTGAAAACCCACTGAACTTTCATTTCTGGGCAGTTCAAATCAAACACTAAAACTTCCAACTTCTTTCTCCTCCCATCACAAGTGTAAGTGAGCAATGCAGACTGATTCTATACCTGACAGTATCAAGGGTCCATGATTTAATTTCTTTCCAAACACACTGGGCCAATATCAACACAAATATTAAAGAAAAACCTTTCCAAGCAGAAAGTTGGAATTAGTGATCATTCTGCTTCCAACAGGGGGATAAAGAAGGTGATGGGGGAAGGAGAGGAAAGGCTGAGCACAGCATCTGCTGCCTTCAACTTTGAAAAAACCCCAGTAAGAGTAGAACTGGTCTTTGTGAACTTCTTACTGGTCTTGTTTGCACTTCAATTCATTTGGAAAGGGAGGAGTATGTGTTGCACAGCTGCTTCAGGTGATAGTAGGCTGCAAGACTGATGGCTTCTGTTTCTCTCTCCTTTAGGATGAAAGGAGTGGAGAAGGAGACGTGGTAGCAAGGTGTCCAGCAAGCTCCCTGAGATGTGTTTCTCCGGGAAGAGAAGCGGTCGCCGCCTTCTTTTATGGCTGTCCCTGCAGTAGGCTTTGAAGCTCTTCAGAAACACATCACAAACTTGGCATGGGAAACCACAGCAACAATCATACCTGTTTGACAGATGATTCCTTCAAGTATAACTTGTACGGAGCCGTGTACAGCGTGGTCTTCATCCTTGGTTTGATTACAAACTGTGCCTCCCTCTTCGTTTTCTGCTTCCGGATGAAAATGCGAAGCGAAACGGCCATTTTCATGACCAACCTGGCTGTTTCGGATCTGCTTTTTGTCTTCACTTTGCCTTTCAAAATTTTTTATAACTTCAACAGGCACTGGCCTTTCGGAGACAGCCTGTGCAAGATTTCTGGCACAGCATTTCTCACCAACATCTACGGGAGCATGCTCTTCCTCACCTGCATCAGCGTCGATCGCTTCCTCGCCATCGTTTATCCCTTCCGGTCTCGCACCATCAGGACCAGGAGAAATTCTGCCATAGTCTGTGCTGGGGTTTGGATCCTGGTCCTCAGCGGGGGAATTTCAGCTTCGTTGTTCTCCACAACCAACGTTTCCAACACCAGCACGACCTGCTTTGAAGGTTTTTCCAAACGGATCTGGAAAACCTACCTGTCTAAGATCACTATATTTATTGAGGTGGTCGGGTTCATCATTCCTTTGCTACTCAACCTTACTTGCTCTTCCTTAGTTCTCAGGACTCTGAGGAAACCCGCCACCTTGTCTCAGATTGGCACAAACAAAGAGAGAGTATTGAAAATGATCATTGTGCACGTGGCCATTTTCGTCGTGTGCTTCGTGCCTTACAACTCCATCCTCTTCCTCTACGCCCTGGTGCGGTCCCAAGCGATAGCAAACTGCTCCCTGGAGAGGTTTGCAAGGACAATGTACCCCATCACGTTGTGCATTGCAACCATGAACTGCTGCTTCGACCCTTTCATCTACTACTTTACATCAGAAACCTTCCAGAAGTCTTTCAACATCAAAACCCAGATAAAAATGGATTCTCTTTTCAAGACTGAGACACCTCTGACAAAAACTGCACTACCAGCAGCACAGGATGAGATAAGTGACCAGGCTATAACAAATGGGGGAGACCCAACATCTGAATCCCATTTCTAGGGAGGTGTTTACACACGGAGCTATCCCTCCCTTAACTTGTGATTAACACCAGGTGTGAAGTGGCTGTGTCAGAATTGGTGCCCTCACGCGTGGTGTTAGTGAAGAGAAATTGCTGGGGGAACTCTGCACAGGTAGAGAAATCCTTGTACTGAAATAGTCCCATCAAAAGCAACAGGAAAACAAGAAATATAAAAATTCTGATGGATCCCCCTTTGGGGAATATGGATATGTGACAACATATGCACCAAGTAAGGAGGGAAAAGAAGAGATTTTTTCTCAGAAATGCCAACATTTGCCATTCTTTTCCCCCAGCAGCTGACACAGGACCAGTTGGGATCTAGAAAAGCTAATTTTCTTAGAGATACATGCCAATAACATTTCATGCCTTCTGGAGATGCATCATCATATGTTAACTCAATAACTTCACACAATATGTATGTTGCTTAAAAAGGCATAATAAAAGCTTCTGACTTTTCCGTGTTTCACTGCAAAGAGTGTAAGTCCTGGTTTTACTAGATACAGGCATGCTGAATTTAATGTCTGGAGGGGCCTGAAGTGTGAATATTTGTTTTGAAAGCTGGCAAAAGAGTTGCAAGGTGAGAGAAAAAAATAATAAGAGAAAAGAATAATTAATTATGCAGTTCTGAAAGAAGAAGTTTTATTTCTGTCAGATTAAGCTGCCTTTTAATGTGTTTTAAAAACCACCTCTAGGGAGGAGTAAAGAGCCCATTAGAGCTCTGCTGCACCTGGGTTTTTATGTCCCAGGAGATGATGTGTGTCTATTCCTGGGAAGGGGCAGCTGAAGGAGAGAGCCTGAAACCCCAGAGTCCTTGCAAGGACAAAGCTTTGAGATGGGAGCTGTGTGTGGCTGAAGAACCCCAGAGTTCTGACCTTAAAGAACTTGCCTGGAGCCAGAGAATTGGTGGCAGAGCATCCAATTAAGACAAGAGCTTCTAAGAGATCTTTTGCTGGGTTCTGCTCTCCAGTCAGCTCATTAAACCCAAGTCACTCCAGAAGAGTAAGTACAGCAAGTCAGCTGCACTCCTGGTTTGTTCAGCTACAGCAATGTTTCCTTGGGTTTGCAATTAATTTCTTGCCTATCCTGCATTCCCTTTTAGAGATAGAGATTATATAAACATATGGGAAGTTAACTAGCTGGATGCTGTTGGGTTTTAGGAGGTGGTTCATTTCTCCAGCTGCTCCTTCATATTTGAAGCTGTGCTGACCTTGCCAGGCTGATGGCTTTAGTGTGAGGCACAAATGAGAAAGAAAAATTGAATAAGTGTGAAGTTACAACTTGTTAGGTGAGTTTTAGGTATGGGAGAGAGGACAGATGAGAGTGAGAAGGATTTTCTAAAAAGCTGAGGGTGCATTTCAAACCCTCTTTGTTTGGAAGAAAAATACACGATACATGAATAAGGTAAAAAAAAGAAAAAAAAACAAAAAAACAAAAAAAAAAAAAAAAAAAAAAAACAAAACAAAAAAAAAAAAACAAAACAAAACAAAGCAAAACAAAACAAAACAAAACCCAAACCTTTATTATTTCAGTTTTACAAAGAGAGACAAGAAATTTGTTTAGGTGCCAGCTTGCTGTCAGTGGGTGACCTTTTAAACTGTCAGCTTGTAAAGCTCCTTTCAAAGCTGCTCCTTTCCACTTGCACACCAGAAGCAGAAATCTGATATTCCTGAGGTAGGTGGGGGTCTGGGAGGTTTGGGGGCCAGGGCTGTTCTCATGAGGGGGGTGAGCAAGAGCAGAATGAGGCTTGGCACAGCTGAGAGCTGCCAGCAGAGGAGCATCTTGTTTACAGGAATCCTGGCAGACCTCCTGCTCTCTGTTCCACCCACCTTCCCCTGGTTAAATCCAAGGGAAAAAAAAAATTATATATATATATAAACTAACCTAGAAACCACTGTCTGGCCTTCTGAAGGAAATGCTAAAAGGGGGGGAGGAAAGAACTGTGTGTGACTGGACAACCTCCAGGCTCTGCATACATAGCTGAACTGTAATCCCAGCATAATGGGTGTCTTTTTCCAAGCCAAACCAGGGCCAATGCTTACACATTTCTGTTTGCAGTTTTATGGGGCAAGAGCTGTGGTTGATATTCTCACATAAAATGTAATACTATCATCATGTGCCAAAATGCTAACTGAAAAGATTCATTATTTTGTAATTTAATACCTTGTAAATTATATGGAGATCAGATGTTGACTGACGCTCACATCTGGGAGGATAATTCTCCACTGATCTTTTTTTTTTTTCCTAGGTTAGGTATACTGAGTAAATGCTCTATGGTTTGTGTATAAATAACCAATTATGCATTCAGAGAGAGGAACAAGTAATTTGTCAGATGTTGGTAAAGCTAAGCTGGAAGGCACAAAGGTGGTAAGAGCAAATTCACAGTTCTGCATCTGAGGTGCTGCTGAGTGTCCCCCCCTCTCCCTGCCTGACACAGGGCTGGTGTCAACACAGCTCAGAACTAGGAGTTTAAAACCAAAAATCTATTTATTTATTTATTTATTTACTTATTCATTTATTATTATTTATTATTATTACTTATATATTTATTATTTATTTACTATTTATTTGAGACAGGGCTCAATAATCTGCTCAGATGCTAAATATTTAGTGCTAATCAAGGCCCTGAAAAGTCCCTCCTCTCATACCTGGTTTCTGGTGAGCACCAGCTGGAAGGCATCAGGTGTTTGTAGGACAACCAGAACTCAAACTCAAGCCTATGGAGCACAAGAGTGAGGAGCCAGCACAAGCCACATCTACAAGTCATGAACTGGCCCCTTGGGTATATAAAGAAGGATGAAAAGAGTACAAGTACACTGCTGCTCATCAGACAGCAAGGCTCTGCTCCTCCTCACCTAGCCCACCACAGACCTGCTGCCTATGTTCAGCCTCTAGGTCTCTAAAAATATCCCCATGACTGTTTCAGGTGGATGTCCTAAGGGTTCTGCAAGGGTGATGGAGGGAAAGTCCTGCTCTCTCTCCCTGCTGTGTGAAGATGCTGTACAGCCCAGAGAGGATCAATCATCAGCAACTGACCAGCTAGCATCCCTCCCCCAGCCCCCATCTCCATGGGACACCAGAAGCCAGGCTGGGTGTCACCCCAGAGCTCTGCAACTGGTTCTTAGGGGAGGATTTAAGAACAAACAAACCAGTCCTCATTTCAATAAGCAGATTACATTGCCCAGCATTAAAGAAAGAGGCAGAGCTATTCCTCATGAGATTAGAAGCCCAATTGCCCTGTTTGCCCCCTCCTTGATGCTGGAAAAGCTGCAATTTTAACTTCTGACCTCAAGCTCACCCCTCTGAGTCCTGCTGGGGTATGAGCTGGGGATTCTCTGACACACTCCTGAGGACCATAATTCAAATCACCCCCAGATGCTGCACTACAGACATTTTGGTCACAAAAATTAAGTTTCTGGGAGCTACAAGGGGATACACTCAAAGAACCTATAAAGGGAGGAAGATCTGCTCCAAGCACAGGTTTGGTTTTTTACTTTCCCATCTCAAGCTGCTGGTTCCAGCTCTTTGGAATCATCTCCCTTTTGTGCTTATTCTGTCACCAACTGGTGAGGGCTCATTCTGCCCCTCAAAAATACATCCTCTTAAGCTTGGCATTTAAGGCAGTGATTTTAACCTCTACAAAGTGGGCACATTTCAGAGCAAAGCAAAGCAGAGTGATAGTCTTTTTTTTTTTTTTTCCCCCTCCTTTTTTTTTTCCTCACTTCATTTATAATTAATGTTTAACACTGCTGGCTCTTCTGGAGTTTAACTCTGAAATCTCACTTCCATGTAAAACCAACAGGACACTGACACCTAAAACAGGGACAGGTAAGAAGTCAGGTGGTTTCTCTTCAGGATCACCATGCAAATGCTTTCCCAAAATACTAAACCATCCAATGCCTAAGAAAACCCTGTGCTGGCTTTTTTTTTTTTTTTTTTTTGATGCCTGGGAATTTTGACCAATGTAAATAGTTCACAGAAATTAACAACACACATCTTGCACTGTTTACTCTTTCATCTATCTGTGTGCAGGATGAAAAAGGAAATTTTTTCCAGAAAAAAACATTCTGTGTGAGTGTGCTCATTTACCCTGACTTCTATAAATATACATATTAACTGGAATAATATTTAAATTTCAAGTCTTTCTTTAAGCCTCTTAAGAAGCTCTGAGTACATCGAGCACACATGGAGAATTTCCTGGAAAACATAAGCATGAGTAACTGGGCATTTTTTCCCTAGTTTATAGAAATCCCCCAGCTTGTTCTGAGGCAGTAAGTGCATCATTAACCTCAATCTCTGCAGTCATGGAACACTTTCTTGGAACTCACTTCTGAGAGCCAGCATCCTACAGCCACAACAGAGATAAGACCAAAGCAGTTACCACTGAACCTAGTCTAATAAATTTATTTTCCCAGTTCCCATCTCTCTTTCCTGCTCAGAGTCTGGGCTTCCAAAGCCCCTCCTGTCTTTGCTTGTGCCTCTCAGAGCTTCTCTACCTTTGGGGTGCAAATTTTCAGCCCTTCTTTCACCCCTTATTTCCCCACTTCTTGTGCCTTGCTGGAAGGAGTTTGTTAATTGCTGCAGCACCCTCAGCCCCTACAAGAAAGCCAGAGGGCAGGTATCTTCTCTAAGGGAAAAGAAAAACATCTTTCCAGGTTTGGTGTTTTGGATGGAAGACATGAATTCCCAACTCAGCCATTGCACAGGGTTTGTGTCCTCCCACTAAACAGAACAAAATTAATATAGAAATTATCTCCTGATCACGGGAAGGACTCTGTGCTTCTCCCAAAGCTGGCACCAAGCTGTGTTATCTCAGCAAGTGAGATGGCAAAAAAGCCACCTCAGCAGAAGTGAGCACTGAGATCTTCCCATATGGCAGGCTGGCCCAACACTGGTTTAGCAGCTGCCAGGAGGTGCAGGTGTTATTTCATACAATAAATCAATATTGGCTGCAGCAGGGAGCTGGGCAAAGTGCTTTAAAAGTCCCCTGGCACAGCAGCAGAGCAGCACACAGAGCCATCCTGGGGAGGATGCCTTGCTGCTCCACAGATGTACAATATCTCAGCTTGGGAAACACTTTGGTGAATTTTAGGTAGGTCACACGAGTGAAAGAAATGACCCTGATGTGCTGCTGGTGGCATCCTGTTCCCATGGACATCCCAGAGCCTCCTCCCTCCCTCTCCCTTACAGCCTTACAGAACCTGTGCAGTCACAAACAGCCTGGGCTAAAAGAAAAACCACAATCAAGTCTTGTGTGAGCACAGGGCAGGATCCAGCAAGGTCAGATGCTGCCCATGCTGCTCTGGGTAAGACAATAAAGAAATTTTAGTAAGAGTTAAAATCCTTCGTGGTTAACACAGCTTGGGTCAGCACCACTCATCCCCAGCCTGAGGCTAGGATGGAGCAGGGTCATTCAGACAGCTCTGGAGCTACCAGAAGAGAAACAAGATTTCCTGCACATGAGCAATATCAGCTGCACAGAACAACTTCTCAGACCCAGCACAACACCAGGCATGGAACCATCTGACTGTAGCCAGACCCAGGGATTCACTCTCGGATTTGTGCAGGAAAAGGGTGGGGCAGGTTTACCAAAGGAGAAATTTCAGTCTCAAGTCCAACAATCACATCCTGCTAAACCTTCTACTCATGGTAATATCTGGAGAAGGATTTTTCTGTTCCTGGTGATGCCATTTTCACTGCTGGCAGTGGTCACTTGGCACATGTACAGCCAGGGGGCCACAGGTTCCTCTTAAAATTCCTCCCAAAGATGTTGCATTGCCAATTAGATAATTTCAAATGCATCTTCCCTCAGCATCCCTCGTGAAAATGGTTTTTCTTTGTCCCACCCCACCTTTGTGTGCAAAGAGAAACATCCCTCTGCAACAGAGCTGTCCCAGAGCTATCCCAGCCCAAGGGAAAGGAGAACATCAGCAAGAAGTGGTTGCAATGATGTTGGCACAGCCATGAATAGAGTTGCCCTTTGGCAGATCAGATTCCTGTCTCACTCCCCTAGATTGTCTCCTCCTGACCAGCCAGCAGCGCACCTGGAGAGCACGGAGGAGGTGGGGGTCAGACCCTGTCATTCAGCAGCCACTTGTATTCCCAAATATTTCTTCTACAGCTCCCCATTTAAACACAGCTCACGTTGATTAAGTGACACTCTCTGGGTTCACAGGTCAATTTTCTCTCTCTCTCTTTTTTTTTTTTTTGAGGGGTGGAGGACACTGAAACTGATTTTGGAGGCTGCCACCCCCTCCTCCCCACAGTGCCCCTTGGCTCTTCCCCTGCCCTTGATCTGTCCAACAGCTGCTGGGGAGGTCACATTGTCCACCAGTGGATGGTTTAAATATAACTCTTATTTCCACCACCTCCCCCCACAGCAGGGGTTTGGTTTTAAGGGGGATAATTCCTGTTGACTGCTCTATCCCATCAAAGGTTGTTCTGTCACACCTTGGGGGGGGGGGGGTCATTCCCAGGGGTAGGACAAGAGGAGCTTCCCAAGCCAGCTCTGCAGCTCAGGTGGGTGCATCAGAGCCCCACTCCCAGCAGGTGGGTGGTGGGGATGGGTTGGGATTTCCAAGGGAAGCCTGAAATACAACATCTGTAAATTTCCAACTCTCTGGCTGATAAGACCAACACCTGCCCACAGACATCCCATCCTCTGAGGTCAGCACAGTGTCCCTGGAGTTCAGATCAGAGTTAAAGGGGGATTCAAACACCATTTCACTGTTCACTACAGAAATAAACCCATTGCACACCCCATTTACACTGCATAACCCAGCTGGCTGCATCCAGCAAGCAGTCACCTCTCTAGTTCCTTACTGTGAGAGCCTGACTCCTGCTCCATTCTGGTTTCCTTATCTTAACCTGTTTGGATTTGCAGTCCAGCTCTTGTAACATCAGAGTATCTCCTGCTGATAGAGCAAGATGCCCTTGGAAACAAACCAAACAACTCTGCTCAATGCATCCTCTGCAGTTATCAGGAAGCCTGAGGCTGACAGTTATCACTTCATCCCTGCCAGACAAAGCCAGCTTGAGTGTGGGATCAGTCCAAGGCCAAAGAAATAAAAAAAAAAGAAAAAATCAGGGTAAGCAGTGAGAACAATTGTCTGAGCTTCCAAGGATTCCCTGTGTGTGAGTGCCATGACCTCATGTAAAGACTGCAAGACTTTTGGATGTTTGGGCTGTTTAAAAGCACATGTGGATTTGTCACCAAAACCTCAGCCTTTGGCTGATCTCACATTTTGGGGAAGGACCCAAGGACAGGCTACAGGAGGAACTTCACAATGAGTAAAGATTTTTTAAAAGAAGAAGTAAAATAAGCAGCAAACAAACTCACAGAGTTACAAACCATGAACTCATAGCAGACCCTTCACTACATCAGTCACTGGGAGTCAAAGCTGCTATCAGCAGAGGTGTCACATTCTAACAAACTACTTAGCAATGTTTTCAGCCACATCCATCTATCTTTTTCCATACTGATAAGACAGCAGAACAAGGTCTTGTATTAGAGTGAGAGCCTTGCTACTCATCTAAAGGGGCACACCAGCAAAATTCAGCATTCCTCTACACTTGGGTGTAAGACCCAGAGTTGAAGGGCTGCACACCCCATGCTGCCCAGCTCCTGCTCTCCTGCAAGGCACCAAACCCCCAACCTTCCTCAGAATATGTGCTGAAACCCCCAGAAATCCCAGGAGGTTTTCCCCTCTGCAAGCCCCCTTCTTCCCTTGCTGTTCCCCACTACACACAAAGCCTTACAGACCCAAAAAGGCAGAGCAAGGAGTCCAAGACATCCCTGCAGGAGCTAATGGGATAACTGCTAGAAGGTGTTAGTTATGCTGCAGGAGGGTAAGGATTTGGGAGGAGGAAGGCTGAGGGAAAGGAGAGGGGCAAAGAGGCTGGTTGATAGAATTACATCAATTTCCCCCAAATAACACAGGGATTTGAGCTTTCCACAGGGTTTACATCCCCTTGCCAAGCTGGGTAGATGCCAGCCAGCTCACACCTGAAATCCCCCAGCCCAGCACTGAGCTCCAGGTTTAATGAAACCCAGCTGAGGGCAGGGTTTCCAAAGAGTTCTGTAATGCAATGGGATTTTTGTTATAAACAGGGCTTTTTTGGTTGGTTGGTTTTGTTGGTTTTTTTTCTGGAGAATAGTTTTCACAAACAAGTTTTATCAACTTACACTGGAGGTTTCATCACCTCTGATATCTGAGACTGGAGAAGGGAAGAAAATCCCAGCCCTTGCCCAAGCCATTCCTCCTGGCCCATGTGTCACCAGTTTGACTCAGCCTGGTGGGCCAGGGGCCATGGGACAACAATAGAAATTTGGCACTTTGCACCTGAGAGTCAGAGCTCACAAACCCTAAAAATAAAACCTGCTGAGCTGCTGAAGGTGGATTTTCCTACCCAATTTCCTGCTGAGCCCTTCCAGCCATCATTTGACCACTGACTGCCTCATTGATGGACCTCCTTGGTTTATTGTAGAGAGATTTAGTTAGAAAGTAAGGAAGCAGGGGATTCCTGTTGGTGTCTTCTTTGAGGGGGGAGAAGAAATGAGACAAAAAGAATTATGAGCAACATCCACATTTTCCTGGCATCAGAGTCACTTCAGAGTAAACGATGCAATGAAACCCCTCCTTCCCCTGCACGGGGCTCTCCTTTCCTTCCCTTCATAATGTGCAGGTTAAATAAAGAAACATCTGCAGCAACTTGGCAGCAGACGAGCCCTCATCAGGCAAAGAGAAATAGAATTATCTGGGGTGTGCACAGGGGTGTAGGATGCCAGGGGGCTTCATGAGAAATGTGTGCCAAAGCACTTGAGCTCCAGATTAGAATTAGCAGGAGCTTCAGGGAGCCCATCTCCTGGCCCTGGGACAACGAGCTGCAGGAGGACATGCAGGAAAGTACAGGCTCAAGTACCAAAATAGGACATTTTGGTTAAAAAAAAAGAAAAAAAAATCATTATAATCAAATCTCTAGAGCAGATGTACAGAAGGAGTTCCTGCTGACACACGGAAATTGGGGGTGTGAGGAGCTCAGAGCTGGAGTTACCCTTGGGTTGAAGAATGACTTGGTGGATGTGTGGGAGGTGGCACAAGCAGCCCCTGTCTATCTCTGGATCTTTCTGTCTGGATTTTATTTTCCCCACACTGATGAGAGATTGGTCTGGGAAATAGGAACTGCTGAGGGTTCCAGCCTCAGGTGCTTTCTGGATGCTCTCCAGGGCAGGAGGACACAACCTCTGCTCCTCCCTGCTCTGCTCAAAGTTTCCAGTGCAGAGGCAGCAGTCTCCAGCCTAGCAGCAGAGCCACCTCCATGCATGCAATATTTCTGTCTCACATTAAAAATGATCTTTATCAGGTAACAGTGATCAACACCAGAGTCATCTCCCTGCCTCAGACAGGAAACCTGAGCCAGCAGCTCTGAGCAGACACTGACTTCTTAGAATCATAGAATCATAGAATTGGCTGGGTTGGAAGGGACCTCAGAGATCATCGAGTCCAACCCTTTTACCACCGTTGTGGTTTCTAGACCATGGCACTGAGTGCCACATCCAGTCTCTTTTTAAATAGCTCCAGGGATGGAGAATCCACCACTTCAGTGGGCAGCCCATTCCAATGCTTGATCACTCTCTCCATAAAGAAATTCTTTCTCATACCTAACCTAAACTTCCCCTGGCACAACCTAAGACCATGCCCTCTTGTCTTGTTGAAAGTCGTTTTGCAAAAGAGCCCAACCCCCACCTGGCTACAACCTCCTTCAGCAGCCCTTGCTGGGGGTGGTTTCACAGCTCTCCTCTGGACTCTTTCCTTTGCTCTTCTCAATATTTCCCTGAGGAGATGTAAAGCAGCTCCTCATAAAACCCTGGGCAGCTTCACAGCCCAAGCTCCAGCAGTAAAATTTCACCTGGTGATGCTGAGCAGAGAGCTGGAGCAGGGGCAGTCCCATGGCTACAACAGGATAGGTTTTTACTGGCTTTGTCCCACTGGTTACGGAAAGAAACCTGAAAGGCTCTAGGCAAGGAGCAGAGATGTAATTTACATCCTTTTCAGAGTTTAAAGTGAAAGACCATATTCCACACTGCTTTCTCATGAAAACACATCAAGTATATTTCTAATATTTTTTTCCCCCCAGTCAGGTTTTTTTTTTCTTTCTTTTTGTGCTAGATACGACTGCTCTGGATAAAGACCAGAGACAGGAGCTGGGATCTGTCTCCATCACTGACATTGCACTGGAGCCACAAAGTTCCAGAGATGGGTTACAGGACAGGTTCACAGGGAGAATTCAAGCAGCTCGGTTTTAATGTGCTTGGCCCCACAAGAGCCCTGTGGGCACCTTCCTGAGCTTCTGAAAGCTGCTTTCTAACCGTCTCTCGCAGTCAGGACTGAGGAGCTCATCACAGGAGGTAGATTGTGCAGCTCAAGGTCACATCTCTGACTGCAGCCTCACACCACAGAAACCCTTCCTCCCAGCTCAGCTCCTTCCCAGGGCTAAGGAAAAGAATTCCCAAAAAAACCCCTCCAGTTCCCAGTCAGTTTTGTAAAGGTGAAGCTCAGAGCTTCTCACACAGTTTCAGCCCCAAGGCAGCAGCTGACTGGACACACCTGAGGGCAGAGCTTGGCATTGACTTTCTCATGAAAAACTCTGGTGGGAGGCAGCAGGGTTCTGCCTGACACTCACACTGCCAGCATGAGAAGTGAGGAAGGAAGCCCCATCCCCACATGGAAAACCATGTTTTAACTATGGACACACAGGCTAAATTGAAACTCAAAGGGATGCAGATAGTTCAGAAGTCAAATGGGTTGGCTAGCAAGTTCCAGTGGGGTTTTGGAGACCATCAGTATTTCTCTTGAGCCTTTGAAGCTCTGGAGAGCTGAGCTGAGGTCCTGGCTGGGACAGGACCATTCCTGAGCACCCTCCCATGTGCCTTCCCCACTTCTGGGGTGGTTCACTGGGCACAGTGACAAAACAAACCCATAGGATCCCATATTGATGAAGCAAGACCCTACAACATAAATCATATTTCCTTTCAGCTTGCATGAGCAAGAAAACCACAGTTTGCCCTCGAGTCAGCTGGTGCTGGGCTCCTTACCTCTGATCCAAGGCAGGATGCTCAGGAAGGGGAGGGATGTGATCCAGGGGATGATGCTGCTGGTTGGGATCTGGGATCTGCAGGCTTCTTGCAGGACGAGACAGGAACAGGGATGTGGCTCATCCCAACACTTTCCTGCTTCTCATCTCGGGCTGGGGGGACACCCTGCAAAGGAATACATTTGTTTGCAGCCTGTCTTTGTGCACGCTGCAGGCACAGAGATGTCACCTGTCCAGGCAGGTCCCTTTTGGGGAGATTTCTGTCACTTTTGAAGGTAAAAGCAGACCCAGCACTGGCTTTGCAGCCATCTCCCTGTCCTTGGAAATCCAGCCAGCAACTGGTGCTCCCCAAATGCATCTCCTCAGCCTACCCTTCAGCTGGGTGTTACCCACTTCAATCTGGTACCCTGCACTCCTCTACCCCACAAAAAAGTAAAAGAGAGAGAGCTCAAAGCCCTCCCATCCCCTCAGAGAGGAGAATGTAAGGAGCAACAAATTAAGGGGAAGAGGGGATGTGCAGACAGCTGGAAAATAGACATAAAGGGGCAAGAAAAGCTTGGGGAAATGAAAAAGTAAAGCAGAAGGAAACCTGTAAGAACAAGAGAGAAGGAGAGAGCAGGATAATGTGGCAAAAGGGTGAGGTGATGTAGGACAGGTAGGAAAAAAACCTGAACATGAAGCATGAGATGGAAAAGGAAGTTAAACCAGCATGATTCATTTTTGTATAGCCCCCCATTTATCAGGTAAAAATTAATATCAAGCCTTAGAAATCAGGAGGAGGATTGTTCCTGAGACCTCTTTCAGCAGTGCCAGCAAGAGGGTTTGGTGGGTTTCTTACACCCAGAGGACCTGGAAGTTGGGCAGATGGGAGCACTGATGCTTTTGCTGCATTCCCCACAGCTCTGCCCTGATTGCCACCAGGACCAGGGCCCTTCAAGTAACCTCTGCAGGGTGGGAAGAGCTTTGTTGAAACTTGGTTTTGAGCATCCTTGGATCTCCAGGACTTGGGCTGCATCTCCAAAGGGCAGTACAGAACACAGAGATTATTCCTCTTTTGCCCCCACAAGAACTCTGACAGCCTGATGGGGTTTTTTTTTGGTTGGTTTTTGTTTGTTTGGGGTTATTTTTTTGTTTGTGGTTGGTTTTTTTTTAGTTTTGTTTTGGGTTTTTTGTTTGTGTGTTTGTTTTGGTTTTTTCCAGTAGCCTTTGTACAAGTCTGCCCTCTGAAGGGGGTACAGGCCCCTTCTCAGTTTCACACATCTAATTACTTGGGTTCAGTGTACAAGCAGAGCATCCTCCAGTGACTGCATCCACATGGTCGGCTCTTCCCTGGTGTTTAGTAAAGCAAGAAATACTCTTTCATCCTCTGCCTTTGCCCAGAGCCCACCAGTTCTATGCAATGGATGGGTTCTCTCTGCATGGCTTTGAGCTTCCCTAACCCAAAGACAACACCCACAAGCTTCCCCTTCACCAACAAGCTCCTAATCAGCCCAGGCTTTTGATGTATTTTAAATCCTCCAAGTTTATTTTCCCACACTTCTGCAAGAACACAGTATTTATTCATCCAGCTAGGTACATGCAGGCACTCAGTGAGAAAATAGCCACACTTTGAGCCTTGAATTTCACCTCCCTTCTGTGCCTGTTATTTCAGGCATCTTCATTTCTAACTCCACAGCTGGCTGATGCATTTATAGCATCTTTACAGTAACCAAGTGTTCTTTGGCTGTCCTGAGGGCAAGGCAGCTGAGCCTTTGGAGTGCAGTCCAGCTCTGCTCAGTCTGAGGTTGCTCAAGTTAACTTTAGAGACTAATGAAGCTATCAAAGATAGCAAAAAACCCCTGAGGAAATAGCAAGTTTCTCAAGCTGTTCTTTTTCCTCTTTTCCACTAGTTAGGTACAGGCTAATTCACAATCCTACTTTGCTCCAGAGCATCTCTGTTTCAGATTGCTCATTCCAGAAAGCTTGAAGGAGTGAATACAAGGTGCTCCCCCCTGTAATTAATTTGATTGCTTGGCTTGCTGGACCAAAAATATTGTCCCACACAAGGCAATAGGCATGGATGGGTTTAATTACTGTAAAAATAGATAAAAGAGCCTTTTTTTCCCTTTTTTTTTTAGGGTGTGTGTGTTCTGTTTTTTGTTGTTGTTGTATTTTGTGTTGGTTTTGTTGTTTGCTTTCTTGGTTTTTCTCTGTGTGAAGGTTTCATTATTCAAGAAACAAAACGGTTTTATACATCAAACAGAAGTCAAACCAGAGAGTCCACCAGGGAGAGAGAGTTGGTGCAGAAACTGTGAAGCATTTAGGGAAGAATTCAAACGTGGTTGTAAGAAATTCCCTTTTAGGAAAAAAAAAACCCAAACCACTTCCCCCAAAAACCAAGCAAACAAAAGAAAACAAAAAAAAAAAACCCAAAACCAAACTAAAACCAACTAACCAAAAATGCCCTCAAGTAGCAGTAGTGGCAGAAGACCCAGGAGCAACACGAGCAAAACACTGAGCAAAAGGCTCAGTAACTCGGGGCTACCAAATCTGCTGCGTGGCCACCAGAAGCCTGGGCGGGGGGGCCAGACCCAGCAGCACCAGGGGGCAGCCTTGGGACACAAATGAGGAATACAAAACCCCATCAGCTGCCTCTCATCCATTCGTTTGCTGACAGATAAAAGTTGAGGGTCTCTGGCATGGAAAAATATTTTTACCCCGCTCATCACCCCCCTAAGGAAAAAAAAAACAAATTGAAAATTGCTCTTCAAAAGCAGCTCTTTAAAAATCTTTGTGTCCAGGGCAGCCTGAGCCACTCCAGGTCCTCATGCCCTGGGTTCATACCAGGAATTTCTCCCCCTACA
Organism: Calypte anna; assembly: GCF_003957555.1. NCBI lineage: Eukaryota > Metazoa > Chordata > Aves > Apodiformes > Trochilidae > Calypte > Calypte anna. The sequence continues at coordinate 11,573,855 of NC_044247.1, read as the reverse complement.
ACTGCTTCTTAAGGCCCTCTTGGTCTGAGCATCCTTCCCCATTCCTCCTATCCAGATTCCTGCCATGAAGCCTTTTCCCATGGCACTGTCCTGAGCTATGGAACAACCTGCCAGGAAAATCCCACCTGGGATTGCAAGCAAGAGGACACAGCACCAGGAGCAAACATACCAAATTAAAGGAGCCAGAGGAGGAATAGATTGCATTTTGATAAAGGAAGGAAGATATTTTAGCTTGGAGGAAGAAATATTTGTTACCTCCCTGACCAGCTGCTGGAAAGAAAAGGATCAAAAGTTTGCAGTCAGTTATTTTTTGAAATGTTTGTTAATTTGTCCTGAAATCGTGTGCTGCCATCGTGTGCCCGAGAGGAAAAGCACAAGAGAAGGCACCCAAATAGCTCAGGGGGTGAGAACACCTCTGCTTTGCAAGGTTTTCAACCCAAAATACATTTGAAGCTTTAACTGGGATAAAGGGAGAGCAGAAGCACCTCCAGATGGGCCCACTCCACACTGCACAGCACAGGCAAAGATCTGAGAGATTATCCAGAGAGGAGAAGTTGAGGGAAAATACAAGAGAAGAGAAAACCTAAAAAAAAAAAAATATTGGGGAGGAAGTTTTATCCTGAAAAAAAAACAAAAAACGACTAGAGCCTTATCCCAAACCCCAGGAGATTGTGGAACTGAACACAAGACACAGAACCATGGATGAAACCAGAGAAGGAAAATTGCTGACTGTAGCATCCCATTTTCTGAGAAAGAGATCACAGGTGCACAGGAGAAAGGCAATGAATGCCATGCTGGGCAGGTACACATGGAAAGAAAAAGGGTCTGGGATGAGCAGCAGGGCCTGGAGTTGCCACGGAGCATGAGAAAGCAGCAAAAGTGCAAATAAGTCACTGAGGTTATGGAGAGCAAGGTTAGCCCAGGTTACCTGCAGGGCTGAGGTGCATCCCAGGAGCATCCCAGACCACAGTGAGGGGAGGAAGGGGCTGAGGCTCCATCCTGAGCTTAAATGGAGTTAAGAAGAGCCCCAGGTGAGGCTGCTGAAGGCCATCAAGGGGTCTGACCCCAGCAAAGATTGAGTAACCAGGTGTGACAGCTGCCAAACCCCATGAGATGAGACCCTGCAGCCTCCCAGATTTGTCTACAAGAAGCCATTGAGTCACTCTCCCCCCAGATTCCTTCTAGCAGCCCCCAAAATGCCTTCCTCCTTTTCCCCTAACCCCAGTGCCCTTCCTGCACAGAGGGAGCTTTTTTCCTCTCTTCACTCCCACCCCAGCTGCTGACCCCAGTGTGGGGATGTGCCCTGATCCAGCCAAGAGCAATCTTCTCCCCTCTTCTTTGTCTCTGAGCAGAGGGATGGATGGGATGTGCCTGGTGCTGGGCTTCACCTCCCTTCCCTCCTGCTCTGCACCAGAAGAAACCTGATGTAGTGGGCACCCTGACCTGGGGGGAGGTGTCCCTGCCCATGGCAGGAGGGAGGGGCTGGAACTGGAGGATCTTAAAAGTCCCTTCCAACCCTGAACATTCTATGAGTCTATGAAATCCAAGGCTTCTATCTGAGCACTTGCTGTTTCTTGGTCCTCCCTCTGTTAACACCCCTGCTGCTCCTGGGAGGGCCGCACACACTGACCACCATGAGGTGCTCAAATAATTCACCAGGGGAGTTCTATAAATACCCAAAGCTTTGTCTGTGCCTCATCTCAGAGCTCAGGGGCCTTCAGACCTGGGGAAGTGATAACAGCTGCACCAAAGAGCATGGGCTCTGAGCTGGCCACAAAGCTGCAGAGAGGTCCTGAGAGCTCCTGCAAGAGGAACTGTGCTGGCAGGGCCAGGATGCTCAGGGCTGGGGCTGGGTGGTCAATGTGCACCTCACAAAATGAAGATGCAGAGATGCTCAAAATAAATAAACAGCATCCAAGTGCTTGAGCCTGGTGCTGGTGCCACTGCTGTCCCTTGGCTGTCATTTCCCCCTGGCTGGAGGACCTGCTGGGCTCAGAGCTGGCACCAAAGTTGGGTATCCCACCCATTGCCTCCAGGGAGACTCCCCTGACCACCACACTTGTCAATTATTCCTTGAAAAAGGGAAAGGTGCCTCCTCCACCCTTCCTTTCTCAGTTCTTCCACTTGTGCAGCCAGGAATTCAAGACTCAGGGAGCTAAAGGAGGGAGGAAGGGCTCAGGTGTTCACCAGCTCAGCTCCCCTGAGCAGCACCCACTCTCCCAAGGAACCTCCCTGCAGCTGGAGGAGAAACTCAGCATCCCTGGAGGAGCTTCTGCAGCCACCTGAGTCCTCACACCAGGGGTGTTTGTTCTTCCAGGTGATGTGGATGCACTTTATGAGCTCTGTCCCTAATTTATATCAGCAGGAAGCAGCCATGCACTGCTCGAGTGTCAGATGGAAGGTGGATGTGAAGAAATAGCAATGAGATGAAAGGTAACTGAGTTTGGGGCTTAAACACCTGGTGGTTAAAATACAGCTGCCATGGAAGTGGCTGCTAAGGTAGGTCTGGTGAATCCACACCTTCATGTGAAAAGGGCCATGTTCAAACTGCACTACAACAGGATGAAAATGCTCTGCCCCTTTTGGGAAACTTTTCTCAACAGAGAAGCTTGAATGGAGACAGAGAAACCCTGAGTGCTCCCAGCTGCCAAGCTCCTCTCCCTTTCTCCCTGCAGGGCTGAGTTTTAGGAAGCAAAAGTGTATTTTGTTGCCATGTCTCATTCACTCCCCATGAGAATCAGATCAGTGCCTTTTGCCACTTCTAGCATAAAAGCATATTGCAGGCAAATCACAAACATTTCCTGCTTGCAGCTTCAGCCTGACCTGATGGGAAATCAGTCCTGGTTCTCTCTTGCTGCTCTGCAGAGCCCTTTCCATGGCTCCAAGGTGCCTCTCACCATCCCAGTGCCAGACTGGGGCCTCTGTCCTTCCTCCTCCTGCCAGATACCCCAGGGATGCTCAGGATGTGCTCCTCCTCTTCTCTTTCCTAAACCTCTCACCACCTTTCAGAGCTGCACTGAATCCCTCCTGTGACCTCTCCTCTGCTCTGGCTGGAATTTCCAGCCCTGGCACACGTCTCATGCCACACACTGTGCCAGGCATCTCCTCCCTTCTTCCCCAGCATCCTTGGAGACTGCTGGTGAAAGGCAGGATAATGTTTTGATGGAGCCTGATGTCTTCTGCTCCAGAGCAATCTAATAAGTACCTGGTGATAGAGCTGACCTGGAAACCCTGGTGTCCATGCTCCATCCAGATCAAAGTTCTCTTTCCAATTAGAAAGAAAGAAAAAAGGAACCCTCATGGCTGATCTTTGCACCTTGGCATTATTATTTAACTGAGCAAAATTCTGACATCACAGTCTCGACCACAAACCATGACAAGTGGTTTCTTTTTTTTATTATTCTCTTAACTGCACAACGGTTCTCAGGAAAAAAAAAATGATTACACCATGAGCTTATGAGATGCAGCTACCCAAGACAATCTGTTTTGTCATCTGTGGCTGAAGACTTTGTTTTTTCCTAGATGCAAAGGTACTGAGAAGCCCTGGGAAAAGTAGAGACCAAAGGTTTGGTATCAATGTGGAAGAGGAACCTGAGAATTACTGACAGTTCTGGGAAACATCTGTGTCCTGCTTATGAAGAGTAAACAGAAAAAAAAAAAAAACCAGCAAAGTGATTTATGAAAGCTCAAGAAGCATAAAAACCCCCCAAAAAACCAAACAAAAAAAACCCCAAACAAAGCAAAACAAAAAAAACCCCAAACCACCAACCCCCCCAAAAACCCCAAAGCCCCAAACTCCATAACCCAGCCTGAAATGAGAAAATGAAAACCCAGCAGATTCAAAGACAGATTCCATTTCTCAGACAGAGCCCAGCACAACCTGGGGTCAGCTATGGCTGATTTCAGGGAGGAAGGGAAATAAGGAACTTTGCTTTTAATCTGAAAATATGTTTTTTCAGAAGCCAATTCTGAGCTTTTTCTCTCTCTTGGAGCCCCCCCAGACCTCAGTCTTCAGTTTCTCAACAGATTTTGAAGACAGAGGCCTTATCCCAGTCAGCAAACTTTTCTCCTGGATCTCCAAAATTGTCAGATTTTCATTTAAAGCAGTAAAAATGGAATGTTACAATCAGATTAAAAACCCAGGAGGAGTCTGTGGGATGGTGGTTGTCTCAGGGTGGATGGGATGCTGCAGTCTGGTTCCTGAATTAGGTATCTCAGCTAGATGTGTCCTCTGGGTGTGGGAAGCCTTTTGCAAGACCTCTTTGTGAAAAACACCCCCAGTATCTGCACACACAGGTGAGCCTGATCTCTGTGCAAAAAAACCTTAAACATCCCTTAGAGTCAAATCTTTCAGGACAACTGATAACCCAGCCTCAGAAATACCACTCAAGGAATTGGTAGTTTGATCCAACCTGCACTATGGATAGAAAACAAAATAAGTGAGAAGCTAAAAAAGTGAGAAAACAGGGGGAAAATAAGAAAAATAGTATGTAGCTGTATCACTGTGTCATCCCTGGGTTTGAAGGATGCTCTCTGCTCAGAACATGGCAAAACTGAAGAAATCTGTAGCCTGCAGATATTATTGTGTTGCATTTCCTCCCCAGGTGTGAAAGTGTCTGAGGGGTGAAAGAGAAATTTGAATGAGAAAACAGCAGCCAGGAGACAACCCAAATGCAGACACCAGAGAATTCATCAAAAGGAGAAGTACTGACTGAAAAAAAATCAACAGGGCCAGTGAATTATTATTGCCAAGGAAACCTTGACTCCTCCATCCCAATGAGCTGCCTGTGGTAGCAAAGATTTACTCATTCCTCCCAACACACAGCTGGATTTACCACTTCTGGGATGCAAGCAAAGGATCCAAAATGGGAAGCAGTGCCCATGGCTGGCACTGTTGCTCCCTCTCACCATATCCCCCTCCTTTTGGGGATGCCACAGCTCCTTTCCGTGCCTCTGCCCAGCTCCTTAGGGCTGCTTTGCCTACACCTTGTTGGACTGGAGGTCTTCAGCTGTAGCCGTGTCCCTGTAGCTCCTCAGAACCTGTGGCATTCAGATGCTTTGGGGGAAAATCTCTCCCAGGACTTGGGTACACTGAGTTGAGCTGACTTGCTTTGACTTCTCTGCTTGTCTGGGCTGACCTGGGCACTGCTCTTGTCTATGTCAGCATCTGACCTCCTTCTTGTGAACTTATTCCTATTTTTTTCATCAAAACCTTTACCCAAACGAAGTGAAAGGGGAAGCAGAGTCTTGTGAAGAAAATGTGATGGAGAACACGAGCATTGGTTGCTCATATTTTTCTAGGAGGGTGTTTTCCAGGCTTGGGAATCCCCTACGGGCACGATTTACATTTTTTGTGTCCCAATTTGCATGAAAACCCTTGCCCTTCACTCTACAGCCATGTCTGCAGCAGCCTGCAGTGGCACAGAGAGCATTTGGGACACTGGCACACCAATGGCAACTCTCATTAATTCCTCTTAGAAATATCATTGCAGGACAGGAGGGGTCACTCAGCAGCATGGCAGAGAGCTTCTAAGGTGGTTTGGGTTCCCTCAGTATGATGATCTAGGAGATCCTCATGTGGGGAGAGCTCTAGAGCCCCTAAATTCCCTACTCTTTCCATCGAGGTGGATCTCACCAGCTTTTGCTGGGTTTTCTCCTCCAGAACCCAGCTGGGCAGTGAGCACTGGCAGTCAGCAGAAGGGTCCTGAAAGCAGAGGAAGGATGCTGTGCAGAGGAGAAATGGGAATCCCATGTGCAAGCTGGCAGCAGCTACTACAGGGTTACTCACTGCTCTATAGACACCCTTGGAAAGAGAACTTTGGAAGCCTCTTGGAAAAACCTGGCAAAGGCATTAAAATCACCACCCGCAAAAAAAAGCACAAATTGCACCCCACAGATCCATCCATAACCCCCCAGATTTTCTTTCTTAACCCCTCCAAAGACCAGAGGTCACTGGGTTCTGCGTTTTGAGTGATTCTGAGCTGTAAAAGATGGCAAAGAAGTTTTAGCAAAGACAACTGGTGAAGCTATTCTTAGCAGCAGTTGCATGGAAAATACTTCTCAGAGGCTCTGGTGTGTGAGAAGAGAAGCCGTATTTCCTCCTCCTTAGTTTCTGCTGAAAAACAGAACTTCAGAAACAAATAGCAGTAACCTAACAACAAGAGTCCTGAGCAATAAGTACTTGTGGCTGCTATTGGCAAGCCCCAAATCTCCCCTGAGAAAATCTGCTCAGAATTTCATCCAGTTCCAGAGGTTTGAGGTGCTGGTCTGAATAAAATCTGGGGGAAGGTTCCAAGGGTTTGGGTAACCCAGGCTCCAAACCATTCTATGATTTCCTTTCCCTTTCCTCTCTCCAAGAGGAATATTTTTGTTCCTGCAGAAGTCCTTGGATGTGAAGTTTCAGGAGCCCAGGGAAGGGATGAGTGTGGGATGTGCTCAGTGATGAACTGAGACAGAACCAGCAGGCTTCTCTATTAGGGAACGCTCCTGTTTTGAATTAAAAACCTATTTCCAGGAGAATCTGCCTCTCTTTTGGACATAAAGAACATGTGTGCCTGTACTAGGACCAGAGGAAATTATTAACAATGTGATTTAACCATGCTCTGTCATTGCAGCTCTGTAGGAGAGCAGTGATATTTCAGTTGCCATAAAAACACAGGCAGATAATTAGAAGTTATTTCTCACAGAACAGTCAGGTTTTACCTTCTCAAATTGCCTTCATTTTCTTTTTTTCTTTCTCTTTTTTTTTTCTTTTTTTTTTTTTTCCCAAGGGAAGAGAGTGATCACCATCTGGGGGCCCCCACAGATAAAAGTACTGAAGTTTGAAATGTTTGCCATTCTGTGTTCCCCTTTTTGTTATCAGATTTATACCATGCAAGAAGTCTTCAGAACAAACACCACATATATGCACTTTGCTTTGCACAGATGCATAGAACATCTCTTTCTACCAGAAGAGATTTTACTCCTTTAAATAAACCTGTCTAATTCTCCACAGGGAGTCAGACAACCAGGATATAAATATTTACTTTCCCTATTTGCAACTTGGGAGAAAAATCATAAAACATCTCAGTTATCTTCCTGGAAATATCTGCTTTTCCATATGGCAAAGGTCTGAGTTGACAGCAAAATGAATTTGCTTTCCATGCTATGACATGAAATATTTCAGGTAAATATTAGTAATAAAAATAACAATATCAATAGTAACAACAATAATGATAATAACAACATAACAAAAGTTATATTAATAATAATTTCAACATGCAATTCTTTTTTCCCACCAAAGGGCTGTAATTTGTTTCACTGGACATTGGTTTTGTCCTCATATGACTCCTTCCTTTCTCCACATGGAAAACATTCCTATCTCATAACAACTGCTCCAGAGATCCTATCAACACCAATACCTTGATGCTCCTATTGCCTGGTGAGACAGATGGTAACAACATCACTTTGGATTTTGGAAGACACCTCCAAAAGGCAGCAGAAGCCCAGAAAAGACAGAGCTACCCTGTTCCTACAGGTGTTCATTGTGTACGCTCAGACAAGCTCCCCACCACACCAGATGTGGATGTTTTGCCTGAGAGCCCCACAAATGTCCCCTGCTCACTGCTCCATCACCCAACAGGGGCAGAAGTGATGCAAACCCAACCTCCTGCCTCCCAAACCTGCAGGTGGGCTCTGAACCCTGCATCAACCCAGAGCATCCCCTGCCCAGGGCTGCTGCTGCTGCAATCAGATTTCTCATGTCTCAAGGGGAGGACACTCGGGTTGTGCTGCAGCCCAGCCCAGGTGCTCCTCAGGGATTTTAGGCTGAAGTAAAACCCCTACTCTGAGCTTCAGGCAACATTGCCTGGGCTGGTTTGCCTCTGACATAGGGCATGGTGCTGGTTACCTCTACAAGGTGTAGGTAACCTGCTGGTTATCTCTAATGGAGGTAATGATGATGGTGAATATTTCTGGTGAGCAGGAAGAAGAGGCATGGTGTGCAAATCCAAGTGTTCCCTGCATAACCAGGCCCAATCTATCTTTAGGGAATGTACAGCTGTAACCTGGATGGTTTGCAAAATCCCCATTTTGGTCTTAGCAGCAGCAAAAGCCACTTCCTCACCCCCTGTCTGCAGGATAACTGATAAGCAATGCCAACAAGCAAAGTTCAAATCTTTCAGACTGGCAATCCTAAAATCCTGCCTGGTACCAAGAGCAGGCAGCACTGGACAGGTCACTCAGAAGTTTTTTCTATGTATGTAACCTTCTAGCTGATTAAAAAAAAAAAATACAATTACAAAAATACAGCCAGCATACATCCTGCAGCTTCAGACAGGAAAATGTTCCCCCCACTTTGTAACTGGGTAAACTTAAGCAAGGGATGAGAGCATTGTGGATGGGATGGAAGTTCCTGCAGCCAGGACAGCACTTGGAGAAGAATTCATCCTCTTTGTTTTCCTGCTGGGCAGCTCAGTCTCTGAAGTGTTCCTGAGTTGCCCCTGAGGCTCTGCTTAGCTTGCTGGGTTGCAGAGATTGTGTGGGGATTTAAAGGTTAAAGGCAACTTTGGGATTGGCTGCTTTCCAGCAAATATGTTCCCATTGCTGATGAAAAACTCAAAAAAAACCCCAAAAAACCAAAAAAAACAACCAAACCCAAACAAATAAAACTCCCCAGCTAAACAGGATGTACTGATAAACACTGCAACATCAGCCAATAACTCACTTTTGCTTTTCATGAAGCCCATATAAATAATTTTAAAATAAACATCTGACAATCTCTCAGCTTCTCCCAACCTCCTCTGACAATCCAGGGAAATCAGGACAGGTTTTGGGGGGGGGTTCACTGGGGAGCAGTCTCATTTGAATCAGAGCCATTAAGCTTTGGGTTTCTGAGGTTTCTGAGCAGTCTGCCATCAGCACCTGCTGTGTCCCCTAGTCACGTAGTAAGTACAGTGATGTTCCACTTAAACCACAACCAGGCAGAGGGAACTGCTGAGCTATGGGGACAGTTGCAGGCTGCAAACCAGAAGCAAAGCAGAGCAGATTGCTGGTAGCTCTCTGAAAATCTCAGCAGTTAGATCCTCCACCTGGGTAAAGCCTGGCTAAGGCATCTGTTCCTGGGATAAGGGTGAAGCTGGGGTTCACCCCATGGCTTGAAATAATTTCATTATTGCCCCCCTTGGGCATCGCTGGCAGTCAGCTTCAGGAAGTGCAGCCTGGGCTGCCTGCTGGTTTAATGTGAGAGAAATGTCAAGGAAATGTTCACAGCAGCACTATAAAAAGCCATTGGGAAGTTGGACTTCACCAGGAAGAGGTCTTAGCAGTAGGGGAAGCAGAGCAAGCAGCAGCTGAGGCTCCCTGGCAGCAATGAGCATCCCCAGCCCAGCCACCAGGAGCTGAGCCCCAAAGCTGAACTGCCCAGGAAGGAGCAAGGAAAAACCTCAGGAGTGTTTCCACGGTCAGCTTGGAGCTGGGAAAGGAAGAGTGGGAGAGGAGGAATGGGTGCACCCAGCTCCACCAGGGACCTGCAGCCCAAGGGGTGCTGAGAGGAGAGAAAACACCCAGGACAAAGTCACACCAAGCCCATTTGGGGGCAACACCTGGTTTTGTGAGCAAACTTGTTTGTGAGCAGACAAATACCAGGAAGAGCAGGCAGGGCTGGGGAGCAGGTCCCAGCACCCCGGGGTGTCACCCGTGTCCCCAGGCAGACGTCAGCGGGGCTGGCAGGGTGCAGCTGGGACACTCCACCTCCTCCTGCACCACGGCTGCACATCCCTGGGCTCCTGCCTGCAAGGTAAGGCTGCTGGCAACATCATGGCCCTTCCAGACCCTGAGCCAGGGTTTGACAAACCCAGGCTGCTCCCTGCAAAAACCTTGTGCTGCTCGGGCTTTGCTCAGAGGGGTCGGCTCTGGCCAAGGGGAGATTTTTTTAAAAAAAGCAAATAACTTTGGGGAGGTCTTGGGCTCCCTGCACACCAAACCTCTGTAGGAAGGTGTGGAGGAGCTGGAACAAACTGGTGTTGCTAGAGAAAGTAAAATATTCCAGTGTGGGCAGTCAGGGGGTCTCCAGCTGCTCTCCGGTGTCACTGCAGGGCACAATTTCTTTTGCCTGATTTCTCAGGGAATTTCTTTTAATTTTAGATGATAGTTGACAGTAAAGGGAAGTCGCAAATCTTTTCTAGCAGTGATTTATATTACTATGAAAAAAATACCTGCAGGCTGCTTGTCTTTGCTCTGCCACCAAATTGTAATAGTAGGGAATAAACACCATTCAGGGGGACACAAGGTGACAGAACCAGCAGGATTTTTTAGCCTTGCTTCTGGTAATGAGAACCCCAAGGCAGTTTTAATTCATCATTCAGACTGCAGCCACTGCTCGGGGTTAAAACTTCACCTACCTCATAGGCTGAAGCTTTTGAGCTGTACAAGTGAAGGGTTTGCAGACCCTGGCAGGGGCAGCTCAGGTCCCATGGGGACAGGGCAGAAATGTCCCTGGGCACTCACAGACTCAGAGCAGGTGGCTCCTGAATCTCAGCTTCCTTACAGCAAATCCAAAGGGAATTGCAGCACAGCCCACATCAGCTCTGGCTTGCTGCAGATTTCAGGAGGAGAGGAGGCTGGAGCAGGATGGGTGAAGCCAGAGGGGGGGTTCTGCTGCTGTCCTGTTCTTGTCCTCTGCATGTCCCTGTCCTGCTGTGTCCCTGTCCTCTGGGTGCCCATGTGCTGCTTCCTCAGCTGCCAGTGCTGCAGAAGCCAGGATTAGACGAGTGCTGCAAAATGAAAACATCTCATCAGAGCAGATCAGACAAACCCAGGTCTGCTTTTAAAAATTATTTTGTTGTTTTCTTTTTGTTGGTGGTTTGTTTTTTTGTTTTTGTTTTTTTTTTTTTTTCTGGACAAAGAGACCCAGCAGCAGCACCCTGAAATGTAGAGCTTTCCACTTCTGTTTTGTATCCAAGAGCAAGTTCAATGCCATGAGACATTCCCAGCCTGCAGACAGCTGTGTCTTAAACAAATCACTTAACCTGCCTGCTGATGGGCTTTCCAAAATGATCCAGCATGCTGGAATGGCATTGCTGTGCTTCCCAGTCCTACCCAGATGAACATTTTTTTCCTAGAAATGCCACGTTTAATTTCCAAACATCCAGCTACAACTAACAAGCTGCACACTTAATTATGTCCTTATTGCAACAGCCTCAAAAATTCAGATTCAAATTAAAATGGGAAAAGCACTACTTAGATAACACTGTATTTATTTACTACCCCTTAAAAAGAAATCCTATTTGGAAAGCAATGTCTCAGTAGGAACTGCCTCCCTGATACATAAAAAAACTTCAGTAAAATCTGATGGAGCTTTGCAGCACACACACCATGCAGCCAAAGCTTTTGCTTTCTCTACATCTTTGGAGCCCTGAATTCTGCCCAACCTTCTGGGGCATCGCTGTGGCTGCTTCTGAGCACCCCTGGGAAGCTGAAGGGACAGTGTGGGACTAAGCTGCAACCTGAATAAGAGAAGCAGGAGGAGGGGGAGGAACAGAATCATTTTCTAGTTCCCTGAGCAGATGCCTGGGTGTGTTTTGTTTAATCTTGTCATGTTTTGATGACTTTGTAATGAAATCCTTCATTCTCAGAAAGGGTCCCCTTCTGATGAGCCAGCAGACATCACCCTTGTGCATCTCCATCCTGTCAATGCTTTTGCACAGCCTGCTCAGTCCCTTCACTGCAAATGGCCCCACCTCAGGATCACTGAAAGGTTTTTTTCTGACTCTGCAGCCACACATCTCCTCTTCATCCATCCTGGTGTTACCTTTGCTCGGGGTGGTGGGGATAGGGCATCCTCTGCCTTTGCCCAGGTTGGGGTTTGTTACCTCTTTGTTACCAGCAGCTCCCTGGTCTCCATCCAAGTGCAGCTTTTCAGGGCTCTTTTACCTGTAAATACCAACAATATCAGCACTGTTCCTGGGAGGGCTTTTTTTCCCCCTACTCAGTTGTTACTCAGCAACACAGAGCTTTTTAATTTGGGATCACCCTAGAAGACAGAGCAAACTGGGACAACACAATCACATCTTTGCTTCTCCCTGCTCAGACAGCCCTGGTTCCCTGGGGGGCTGGAAAAACCCCTCCAAAAAAATGAAATCTTGATTAATTCTGACACCTTGTGGACAATTAGCAGATGAAGGTGAAGGCTGAGGGGGGACCTCTGAGGGCTGTGGGCTCTACCTGGTTTGCTGCCTTTCATCAGAAAGGGAAGGCTGAGTCCTGGCACCCAGCATCACCCTCCAGCTAGAGCAGCCACATCCTGGGTCACCCTCCCGGGCTCCAGTTTGGGTCAGCAGCTTAAACTTGGTTATTTGGTCTGGTCCCCAGCTGTCCCATGAGATGTAAATAAGGGCCAACTGTATCTAGGGGCCTCAAGAAGCAAAGTGGCTGCTGGGGCTCATTGGAGCTGAAGCCTCCATGCCAGCATCTCAGTAACAGAAAAAAGAAAAAAAAAGAATATTTTGCAAATGTGCCTCTATCCTCCATGGCTTCAGTGGCCTCCTAGCACTTGGGTTTTGGAGAAGCAGCAGGCAGTCAGCCTCATCTTAGCACCCAAGGGTAGATAGTACCAAGGGCTTCATGGCACAGTGGGAGTCACCCAAAGGGACAGAAATTGGGTGCAGTGAGCACTGCTCTGACCAGAGACCAGGGCAGCAGATGCTGTATCCAGGCAGAGCTGCACATGAACCAGATGGGAAGGATCACAGACACCCAGAGCACCAGATATTGGGGGGGGGGGGGAGGGGGAAACACACCCAAACATCAGGCTCTGAGAAGCAATGTCCTGAGTGGCCGTGGCAGTGCTCAGCTCCAGCCCTCTCCACTCCCTGACTCAGGAGCATCAGAAAGAAGAGCAGGAGGCTTCCAAAAGTGCTTCTCAGAGCTGTGGTGAGCAGACCCTGGGCCAGATGCATCTTTCCCCCTCCTTACCACCACCTCTGGAGCCCTCTCCCCCCCTTCATGTGCAAATTGTGGTGCCCTGGAATGGGGGCAGCTGGGGACACCCCACCAAGGAGCAGAACATCTTGTACCAGAGGTGCCTTGGGGAGGGGGTTACTGGAACAAACTGGGGGGAGCAAACCAGCTTGGGAGGTGTTCTCTGAGGCACTTGGGCCATCTTGGAGAAGGAGGGGGATCAGATAGAGGGTTTCTCAGCTGCAGCATTTCTTTGAGGTTCAGTGAAGGATGCAGCCCAGCTGCTACCCCTGGGGATGCTACAGGAGGCAAAGGTGCAGACCTTGCTTTTTGAGAAGCATGAGAAAATGAAAGGTGAGGTTAAAAAGAAAAGCCAGGAAGTCAACAGCAGCATCTGCTTGGGGAGATAGAGCAGCAGGGTTGGGTGGCCCTGCTCAGCATCAGCCACAGCCACAGGGCCCATGGGAGGGGTGGCCCATGTCCCATGCTGGGACCTTCCCAAACCCTTCCATAGAGCCTTGAACAGCATCTATAGGAGCTGCCAAGTCCAAGTACCACGAGGATTAACAAGAAATTTGTGCCCTTGGTCACTGGGGAGCCTTAGAGGCTTCTGTTTTTGCAACATGAAGGAAAAAAACATTAGTAACGGGGTCTGAGTTACTAATATCTACCTAGAGAAGCATTTTTCTGGCCAATGCCCCTTGCCAGTGGTGCAGGAAATGAGTCAGGAGGAATGAATCAGTGTCTGCAGTGCCCCACACTATAAGAACCCAATATTAAACTTTAAGCCTTGTGTTAGGCACAGGAGGGGATCTCTGCAAAGAGAATTACAACCTGGGGGGAAATACCCCTAAAACCAAACCCTCCCTGCCGAGGCTTGCCTGAAAACAAGTACCAGTTCCAATAATTGAGAGAAGAAAGGTGGCCCAACAGTTCAACATGGGAAATCCCCACTCATCTGAAGCAAAGGAGAGACAGAAATTGGAAGCATCTAAAAATAAAAGTATAGCTTAGAGAGGGTGGATGTCTGGGGCCACTGATGGGGTCAGGAGCCATGCCACAAGTGCAATGCCTCATGTACAACTTAACAGCAAGTATGATCCAATGTTTGGCACCCACATTTGGCTTTTGGGTCCCCAAAAGCTGGGCTGTGGACACGTTTCTTCCATGTATTCCCTCCCTGCTACCCAGAAACCAAACCACAAATGACCCCAAGCTGCCAAAAGCAGAGGCAGCTTCTCCTGCTCCTCCATCAGCATCAGGGAGCAGCTTCACCCCTGCTAAATCTCAGGTGGATATTAACCCAGTGAAGGGGGTGACATAACAGGAATGGTGTCCCCATCCCATGGGAAAGGTGTCAGACCCCTGAAGGGGCAGCTTTGAAGAAGACAGCAGGAGGTTTTATAGAAAAGACATTTCCAAACCTCTGCTTTGAGCTGAAAAAGCAACATCAATGTGAAAATCCACCCCTCCAGCAGTGCCTTTGCCCCCACAGCCCCTCACAGTTTTTTTGTCCTCCCCAGGGGTGACCCAGTTGCCTTCTACCCCGACAGATGCTTCCAGCAGCCCAGCCATGACACAGAGCAACCAGACCTGCTCCAGCCACAACATAACCTTCAAGAACAGCCTCTACGCCACCACCTACACCCTCATCTTCATCCCTGGCCTCCTGGCCAACAGCACAGCCCTGTGGGTCCTGTGCCGCTTCCTCAGCAGGAAGAACAAAGCTGTCATCTTCATGATCAACCTGGCCCTGGCTGACCTGGCTCACGTCCTCTCGTTGCCCCTAAGGATTTATTATTACATTAACTCCGTCTGGCCCTTTGGGACCTTCCTCTGCTCCCTCTGCTTCTACCTGAAATACCTCAACATGTACGCCAGCATCTGCTTCCTCACCTGCATCAGCATCCAGAGGTACCTCTTCTTGGATCAGCCCTTCAGGGCCAAGGGCTGGAAGCGGCGTTACGACGTGGCCATCAGCACGGCCGTGTGGCTAGTGGTAGGGGTGGCTTGCTTGCCCTTCCCCATCATGCGCCACTACGGGATGGCCAATAGCACCAGGACCTGCTTTGCAGACCTCCACCTCCGGCAGATCGACAGCAAAGTGGCCGCCGTGCTGATGACCGGGGCCGCCGAGCTCTTTGGCTTCATCCTCCCCCTCCTCCTTATTTTATTCTGCACTTGGAAGACCAAAGATTCCCTGCGGGGCTTCCAGGTGTCCCTGCCCAGCGGCGGGGAGAGGAGGAAGGCTCTGAGGATGGTTTTCATGTGTGCCATCGTCTTCTGCGTCTGCTTCGCCCCCTATCACGTCAATTTCTTCTTCTACGTGCTGGTGAAAGAAAACGTCATCACCGACTGCTTCCTGAGTGCCATCACCCTCTACACCCAACCCTTCTGCCTGAGCCTGGCCAGCCTGGATTGCTGCTTGGATCCCATCCTCTATTTCTTTACGACTTCAGAGTTCCAGGACCAGCTCTCCAGGCACAGCAGCGTGGCCATCAGGAGCCGGCTGATGAGCAAGGAGAGTGCCTCGTCCATTAAGGAGTGACAAGAAAGCTGGCTTCAAAGCAGGGAGGGATTCCCTAGGGAATCTGGGACTGTTCTGTGATGTTCCCTCCGTTGTGGAAGATCCTGCGAGTTGATCCGGGGGAGTTTTGTAGCAGTGGAAACCTTTCAGTACCTGGAAGGTAAAGCTCTGGTTCAGCCCAAGCTGCTGAACGCCCCATGAGGTGTGACTGCACTGACCACTGCCAAGCATACCTGGCCGAAGGTGAACACCCAAGGGAGCAACAAACCTTTGGTTAGCAACTGCTGGAAACATCTCAGGAGCTATTCTGCTGTTTTCCCCACTCCATGACTATGATCAAACCCAAGACACTCACTACCCACACATTGACATCCACCAAAGTGTCCTTTCGTTTAAAAGCACACAGTACATAGAAGAACCTGAAAATGGCCAGTAAAATAAAGGGCATAAAAATATAAATAAAATAACCATCACTCTTCAGTTCCTCTAAAGGGCAAAGGGGACTTACTAGTAAAATACAGCCAGCTCTTGTAGCTCTCCTCCTCTTTGGGAGAAGATAATTTGGGCTATAGTACAATGAACTTAACAGTACAGGTGGATAAGTGAAAATACCAAAACAAGCTCATCTGAAACAAGGCACTGTGGCATAGAGTGTTGTCACAGGCTGCAGGTGATGCAAAGAAGGCAAAGAGCCTTCACCTGAAGGCAACAGAAATGTTTTTCCTGACTGACCTGGCAGCTTCTTACACTGGTGCTGATTATTGGGTGAAAGCAAGTTGAAGGCACTGTTATGGCAGTGATGTAGCTTGTCCTAAATTTCTCTTTCTAAAAACTGATGCTTCCCAAATAAATGTTTTTGCAAACATCAGCTGAGTCTCACAGTCAACATTCACACCTAGAAAGCTGCACAGGATTGCTCCTCCTTGAATCAAAGTGTTCAAGTGATGGAGTGCATCAGCTTGGGTTCTGAACAGATTTCTTGCCTGACTACAGAAAGGTTTTCACCCACTTTAATCAGTGGTAGGAAGTTTTTTGTTTCTTTGTTTTTGCTTTGCTTTTAAACCACACCACTTCCACTGAATCTAGAGGCATTTGGGGGACAGCAATGTCCCCCATGGGAATAGTTTTGCTGCTTCTGGTGGATGATGGGGAAGGAGGAGTGACTGTTACCATCCTCATGTGCAGGCAGGACCACAGAAACCATCTCTATCTCATCCAGTTTTGCAGATCCAAATCTATACAGCTTAAAAAAAGCACTCCCATCATTGACACCCAGGTTGGTGCAGCAGCAATTGGTCACTATTTTCCCCTACAGGGTTGTAACAGAGACCTGGCATGGAAATACCTGCTCCAACACAAGTCATTCACCTGCTTGCAAAAAAAAAAAAAAAAAAAAAAAAAAAAATTTCTTTGCAGTAATTCCTCTCCTTCTTGAGTCCTCCTATGATCAAATATATTTGGAAGGAAATCCCATGGGATTTCATGCCTTTCTGCAGCATCAGGTCCTGAACTGCAGGATCCTGCGAGTTCCTCAACTTAATTTTCTTTCCTTCAATGAAATTACCAGCCCTCTGAACAAATGAGAAACCAAATAAGCTGCAAATGCAGGATAACAGCTGGACAGCTAGGAGCCAGCTCAAAAATACAAACCCTCTTCTTTTCCCCTAACAGATTTTTGGTACATTAAGACCAAAACCTGGTTGCACAAGGGCTTAGCCTGAAGAAGTAGGGAGTGACCAAGTTATTTGCTGTAAAATAAATCAAAGCCTCCAAAAAAATGCTGCCCCTGTGCAGGGGTGAGGACGACTGTAAGCACCAGACTGACCCAGCCCCACAACCATCTGAAGATGGCTCTGGCCAAGCCATAGCAAGTCCCTGTACAAGGGTGAGTTGCTTTGTCTGAATAAGAACTTGATCTCCTCCTGAATGGCCCCTGCTGTGGTTCATACATCCTTCAGGTGCATCCTGTCAGATATTTCTCAATGCTGAGCACTTAAAGAGATGCTGATCATATGCATTTGGCCTTCTGCCCACAGGATACCAGACTAAAGGCAAAGACCACCTTTATCCGGAGGCTTTAGATCAAGTCTCATTTATTTAAAAATTCCTTTGTCTCCTCTGCCTTTGAAAGCCTAAAAATTTAGTATCTGTAACAAGCCACAAGAGCTGAACAAAAATATACATGGAAGAACAACAGAGAGGCTGGATAGTATAGGCTGAAGGCAGAGGCTTGTTGGTGCAGCAGCTTTCCATGGCCAGAAAAGCTGAGATCTGCTGGAGAAAGCAGAGGAAGGACTCGATGTGGTTACAAACCCTGAGGTGGGAGTTTGACCCTCCTGACCTCTCCTTCCCCAGCAGCCCTGCAGCAAACACACCCCTAAAAATAGGGCAGTGAAAGAGCACTGGGTGTGTGCTGGGGGCAGAGAAGAAGGATGTCCCAGGCAGGATATCCTGATGGAACAGCCACTTTGCTTTGGGATCAACCTTTAACCTCTGGAGAAAGGGACGGGGCACAGTGCCAGGGACCCCTCTATAATCTGGGAATGGTTGGGAAATACACAAGCACAGCTCTTTCTTCCAAGGACCTGCACCAGCTGCTGGTAAAGATGCCCAAGAAGAAAATGTGGCATGATCAACAGCTCTTACATCTTCCAGAGTGTTGCTTTCAGCTGAGATGAAAAACGTGGAGCTTCACAGGGGACTCATGTGCCAACGGGCTGAGTTTACCTGGTGGATAAGCAAGAGGCAATGAAGAATCCCATAGATCTGCCTATAAAAACTGGCGTAAAAGCTGAATATAAACTGGATTTGCCTTTGCTTGCAGGAAGACATTGACCAATGTCACTGCCACTCCACTGATGCTGGCAGAGCCCCTGGCTCGGATGCTGTGGATGCAGCCTTGGTCCCAGCCCCTGAGCTGGCAGATTTATCTTACAATTAAAGGGTATAATAGCCTCCTCCTTTCATTTCTCTTCCAGTTATGTTCCTTTCAATTTGCAGGCTCATAGGACCAATTACAGAAAATAGATGAACAGAGCAAGAACAGTTCTATTTATACATTCCCTACAGTAAGAGAGGGAGAGATGCGAACACCCTTATTCTCTTGGCAAGCCCTGGGCTGCAAGAGGTGACACTGCCTATCCCATAAAACTGTTCAGGTAGAAACCAGGCAGCTCATAAATCACACTGCAATCTAGGCTTGCCAGTTTTCAGCAGAAGATTGTGCTTAGTAAAAGATCTAAAACACAGAGATGTGCACACATGTATGGGAAAGGAATTAAAGGAGGCAAAGAGGAAAAATTGGGAATAATGTACGTTATGCTTGTGCTGTTTAAAAAAAATAAAATTGTATTTGGAGAAAATCTCCACCTTAAAGCCATCATTATTTCAGAAAAAAAGTCAGCCCCCTCAGCTTTAGCCTACAGCCTCGATAGTCTGAGGCTAACCAAACTTCCAAGAAAATGAAGGAAAATTGCTGCCTTCCAGTAACCCTCCCTGGCACAGCTTTCAGTTTTCCTCCAGCCAGCCCTTAGTGGAAGGGTTTGGCTTCTGTATTTCAGTTTGCAGCAAGCAGATGCCAAGTGCCTGGGACTCAAAGCAGGAGCAGCTCCGCCACCGGACGCCGCCACCTCCCACAACTTCTGTGCCCCAAAAAAAAAACCACCCGAAGGGAAGGGAAGGGAAGGGAAGCAAGCAGCATCCCAGGTCTTCAATGACATCATCACCTTCCCAGTTGTTCTAACGTCATCAGCTCTCCATGTTTGGCGTGGGGAAGAGAAACAAACTCCAGGATTTCCTGCTCTGCAGCCACCCCCCCGGGCTGCAGATGCCAGCGGGGTCCCAGCCCTCCCGAAACGTGGGGAAGTTGGACCAGGAGGTGCTGGGATTTGCTGCAGAAAAAATGGGTAGGGAATAAAAAGAGAAAAGATCTCTCTGGCTGCTCCCTAGCATGGATGTCTCCCCCTTGAAGGATGGGACTCTCGAGAAGGTAAGCTGAGTTTCTCCTCTCTTTTTTCTTGGGGGGGTGGGGGGGAATGGGGAAGGGAAGGGAGGCTGAAGCTATGGGGGCTTTGAGAGGGGTTAAAACTTTTTTTAAAAATTCTTCTTCTAGAGATCTCCTCAGGCAGAAGCTGGTGCCACAGCCCCAGCAGCTCCTGCCCCTGCCCACGGGTCTTGGTCTCAGGGCTGGGGTAGCAGAGCTCTGAGCAGGCTGCCCTGCACTCAAGAAAAACCTCTCTTTTACCCCAAATCTATCAGTTCTGTCATTACTGACAGGAGCTGCCATAACCAACCCGCTCCCTTCATGCATTTCCTATTAGTGCCTAAATTAAACAAACAAAATTGTTGCTTTAAACCCAAGTGCCAGAAAGTCTCTGCTACTTCAAATTAGGAGCTCAGTTCAAGCCAAAAGTGGATTTTATTTTTTTTTTTAATTCCCTCCCCCAACCCCCGATTTTTCCCTCCAGCATCCCAGGCTTGAAGGCAACAGCTCTGCCCCAGCCAGGACCACAGCTTCAGCTCAGTTTGTCCAACCAAGCCATGGAAAAGCTGAGTTTGCCAGAGGATTCAGGAGCAGTAAATGCACCAGGGCAGTGATGTGGGGCTGGGTGGGGCACAGGGTGATTCAGCCAAACCCAACCATTTCCAACAGCCACAGCCTCCAGCACCAGAATCTGCTGCTCACAGCCTCAGAAAAAGAAAGGTGGGTGTTTAAATTGCTGTCTTCACCTCTTAATTAATTGCAAAGTTGCTGAATGTTTAACAAATTGCAGTGCTACATCCACAGCCAGGGCTTTAGCTCCTCTGGCAGTGATATTGGTCTCCCCTCTGTGGTTTCAGCTCAATTAAACTCAGCTTTGACACTTAAAAAGGGAAAAAAAGAAATAAAAAAGGCTTCCCCTCCAGCTCTTCTCCATTGATAGGATGAAACTTAAATATAGGAAAACAATCTGAAATAGAAAACAATCAAGGAATGGCAGGGAGGGTTTTGGACAAGGCTTTCTGAAGTCACTGAACAAAACCCCCCTGGGGCATCACTGCTCTGCCACCAGCACCCCTCAGGGCAAAGCATGGAGGGACTGGAGGGGCTCAGGGCAAGGCACAGACAGGAAGGAAGATGAAAACTGAAAAACAATAATAAATTTTAAAAATCTACCTTTTCAGGAAGTGCTGAAGTGAATGGGAACAGAGCAGCAATAACTCAGCAGGGAGCTCCCTCCTGCTCCCTTGCCTGGCAGGGGCAGCCACCTAAAAACTGAAGGGTCTGATACCAGGAGTGACACCCAACCCCCCCACTGAGAAACAGGCAGCCCTGTGATCCCAGAGAGAGCCAAAACCTAGGAAAAATCAGCAAGGAGCCTTCTCCTGGTCACACCTGCAGGACAAGGTTTGGACAGGGATGTGCCAGCAGGACAGGGACACTGGGGACAGTGGGGACACGGTTCCTTTCCAGGACCTCACAGCACCAAGTGCCCCCTCTGCCACAGGAAAGCCATGCCATGGGAATAGCTGCATTCCCTGTGGACCCCAGCAGTTTTCCTTCCTTATTTTCTGCAGGGACAAGGAAAGCTCTCCTGCCACCACTTTTCCACCACTTTTTTCCCCTGCCTTGTCCCAGCTCAGTGGGGACATCAGAAGCCTGACTGTGGGCTCAAGTGCAGTCAGCATCCAGAAAGTGCAGCTGGGGTTTCATGCCAGCCTTGCTTTTTTGGTTTTTTTGTTTTGTTTTGCAGCCAAGCCCTGGGGGAATGGAGAAAAGGGAGAATGCAGGTGGAGAAGGGCTCACTTTGGAAAGGAAGGTGGAAGCCCCACACCTGCAGAGAGATGGGGGTGAATCCCTTCTCCCATCAGAGGTGCATGGGGTGGGCAGGCAGCCCAGAGGCTGCATCTCAGAGATACCTGTGCACATCTCAGGATTGATGTATATCACCTTCCTCCTGAAGCTGAAAATGGGGCAACTCCTCTGCAAAGCTGCCCTGGGGAGAAGGAGCAGGGTAGAGGAACCCTCACAGGCTCCATTCCAAGGGGAAAAGTGCAGTTTTGCTGCAGGTGATGCTACACAGCCCCTGGGCTTGTAATCCAGGGTTACAATTTGCTGAATTGCCTCTTCCCCAGAGAGCAGACCCTTCCCTGAGGGCTCTGCAAAACCCATCAGCTCTCCAGAGAGCTGTACAACCACCTGGGAACTCCCCAGGACCCACCAGCACCCTCAGGGTGGGCTGGGGGCAGCCAGAGAGGTCCATGGATGGAAAGAAATTCTGCTGTAACTGCAAGGCAGATCTATTTATCTTCCTTTGTGTCCTGAGCTGCAGCTGGAGGCTGATTGCTGCTGCTACAACAGGATGCCTGCACAACGTGCCATGAGAGCTGGAATTGAGTTAGCAGGAGGGGCAGAACCACCAGTGTGTGTCTGGCTGGTGATGAGCTCATGAATCCAGGGTTGGGTCTGGACCAGAGCTCCCACAGATCTCCCTGCACCCTCCCCACCAGAGCCTGCTCAGCTGCTGACAAGCACGAGCCCAGGCTGAGGCTAATGTTGTCCTCCCTGCCCTTCCACATCCAAAAAAGACAAGGTCTAGCTCCACGTAAAGCCTTCTTTTCATTTCTAGTCCTACCAAAACTGCTGGTAGGCTTACCAGGGACACCTCCCACCAGCCCAGGTTGCTCCAAGCCCCATCCAACCTGGCCTGGAAAACTGCCAGGGATGGGGCAACTTCTCTGGGCAACCTGAGCCAGGATCTCATCACCCTCACAGCAAAGAATTTCTTCCCAATGTCTCACCTAAACCTCCCTTCTTCCAGTTCAAGCCATTCCCCCTTGCCCTATCACTATATGCTCTTTTTTTGTAGGCTTCCTTCAGGTACTGGAAGGTCCTCCAAGGTCTTCCCTCCATGCAGGGAAACACTGGAAAGGTTTTGGTTTTACAGCATCTGCTTTTAAATCCTGCAGGAACCTCCCAGGCACCCTCATCACCCAATGACCCAGGAGACTCAGCCGAGATGGAGCCCAACGCATCCTCGGGGAACTGCACTGCTCCCCAGATGTCCTTCCAGTCCACCCTCTATGCCACCACCTACACCCTCATCTTCATCCCCGGCCTCCTGGCCAACAGCACAGCCCTGTGGGTCCTGTGCCGCTTCCTCAGCAGGAAGAACAAAGCTGTCATCTTCATGATCAACCTGGCCCTGGCCGACCTGGCTCACGTCCTCTCGCTGCCCCTACGGATGTATTACTACATCAACCACACCTGGCCCTTTGGGACTTTCCTTTGCCAGGTCTGCTTCTACCTGAAATATCTCAACATGTACGCCAGCATCTGCTTCCTCACCTGCATCAGTATCCAGAGGTGCCTCTTCCTCCTCCATCCCTTCAGGGCTAAGGGCTGGAAGCGGCGTTACGAGGCGGCCGTCAGCGGCGCCGTGTGGCTCTTTGTGGGGGCAGCCTGCTTGCCCTTGCTGGTGGTGAGGAGCCCAGCCCTGTCCAACAGCACAGACACCTGCTTCTCAGACCTGGGGGTCAAACAGCTGAGCCCCGGGGCCTCCATCGCTCTGGTGACAGTGGCAGAGCTCTTTGGCTTCATCATCCCCTTCGGCATCATCGCCGGGTGCACGGGGCAGATGTGGAGGTCCCTGCGGGAGGGTGCCCGGCAGCTGCAGAGCACGGGGGAGAAGCAGAAGGCTCTGCGGATGGTGCTGATGTGTGCAGCAGTTTTCTTCATCTGCTTCACCCCCTACCACATCAACTTCCCCTTCTTCATGATGGTGATCGAGAACATCACCCAGGACTGCACCTTGCACAGGAGCGCCCTCCGGTTCCATCCCATCTCCCTCTGCCTGGCCAGCCTCAACTGCTGCCTGGATCCTCTCCTCTACTACTTCACGACCTCTGAGTTCCAGGACCAGCTGCTGCACCATGGCTGTGCCACCCTGAGGGCACATTTCAGGCGTGGCAGGACCAGCCTCTCTATCTCTGACACCGACCCCGGCATCCGGGTCAGGAGGAGGAGAAACCTTCCCCACCTCCAGTTCTGGTCTCTTCCCAAGTTCTTTGGTGGAATAAATCGCATGGAAATCCCTGCCATGCCACCTGATGAGCTCCTGCTGGAGTCCATCTCTTGAAGCCCACGGGTGAAGATTCTGTTAGGTCCCCAAATACATCTTGAACCACAGAATCATCTGGGTTGGAAAGGAGCTCTGGGATCATCAACTCCAACCTTTGATCCACTCCTCCCGTGGTTCCCATACCATGGCACTCAGTGCCACATTCAGTCTCTTCTTAAAAACCTCCAGGGATGGAGAATCCACCCCCTCCCTGGGCAGCCCATTCCAATCCCTGATCACCCTCTCTGAAAAAAATTTTTTCCTAATATCCAACATATCCCACCTAACCCTTCCCTGGCAGAGCTTAAGCCCATGGCCTCTTGTCTTACTGAGAGCTGCCTGGGAGCAGAGCCCGACCCCCCCTGGCTGCAACCTCCTTTCAGGGAGTTGTAGAGAGTGATGAGGTCTCCTCTGAGCCTCCTCTTCTCCAGACATTCATCATCAACACATCTTGAATTACCCATGTGTGCTGCAGGTGCCAGGCCCTGAGCTAGAAGGACATTTTGATGCAAAAAGACTTTCTAGTTGTGTTGTTGCTGCTGGGGACTCTTTGCCTCCCAGCTTTCTCCATCATAATGTTATTAAAATACCCAAAGCAGCCATCACCGGTGACAGATCTTCTCCCATGCTGACCTGCAGCCAGGTTTGGCTCCCTCCTTTCCCTTGGTTCAGTGCTTTTGGATATTTGTAAGTTTTGAAAAGCCTTTTGAATCCTGGAGCTGGAAGCACAGCTCAGGGAGGTGGCACCAGGGGAGTTGCAGCCCTGCCTGACAGCACCCATCACCCATCACCCATCACCCTCACCTCAGCCTGCACATCAGGACAGTTGTACCCTGCACCTCTTCCCAGCACAAAAATCCATCATCTGGAGCAAACCCATCTTAATCCTCTCTGGTGGGAGGTGTCCCTGCCCATGCAATTGGGTGATCTTTAAGGTCCCTCCCAACTCCAACCATTCTGTGACTCTGATTTAACCCAAGATTAACAAGACTATGACTTCACCAAGGCACAGCAAGCAAAGAGCATTAACCAATATCAGTGTTAAAAGGAGTTTTCCAACCCACTGGGTTAAAAAAGGCACCTGGAGCTGAGCCCCCTGACCCCGGGGAGCTATGGGATGCTCAGATCCTTATGGGGGGTCAGAGCCAGACTGTCACTGGATACACCAGGAGCAAAGAGAAGGAAGGATGAGGGATGAGGGATATCTCCCAGACCACATCAGCTCAGAGAGACCCAGGCCGAGCCACAGAAGTGGCTGACATTGCCATTTCTTGTGTCTGGTGCTGCTTGGCCTTTTGCTAAAGGCTGTGGCTGCAGATTAAGGTGGTATCCAAGCCTCCCTGTTTTGCTTTAAAAAACAGAAAAAGGTCCCAGCCTTTGCTGGGTACTGAGAGAAGTTTACAAAACCAACCCGAGTGCATCCTTAAGGCTTCAAAAGCTCGGGAGGAAATAAAATGATCTCAAGATGTATTTTAGCATCGTGGGTATTTTTAAGTGCTTGTAAATGGTCTCATTATGCACCAGGACTGCACAAACTGCAGCTGGGGGGGGAGCCCACTGTGGGGCTCAGAGAGGCCCCTTTGCCACCTCACCCAGTGCCCAGCACAGGAGGTTTCCTCATTCTAGGCAAAGGCATCAACAACTGCAACACTAAAAAAACACCCAGAGAATTATTTAAATAAATATAGGCAGAGGGGGGGTTGATAGGAAACAGCTTTTCTGGTGATTGGATGCAGACTTCCAACCCTTGAAGCATTTCTGGGAAATGGGGAGCAGGAGACGGTTGACCCTTTCCTTGCCAAGTTTGGTCTTGGAAAGAGAAGGGGAGGTGAAGAAGACAACCTGGAAAAACCTGCCCTGGTCCTTACAGACTGCCACAGACTGGCAAAAACCCCTCAGACAGGCAGAAAACACAATGAAGCTGCAGCTCAGATCTTCCCACCTCCTTTCACATTTAAAAAAAAAAAAAAAAAAAAAAAAAGGAAATTATTTCATTTCTTGCTTGGGGTAAGGAAGAAATAAATAAAAAAAAGGCTGAAAAAAGCTTCTTCAGATGGCACCAACCCAGCAGTGTGCATGGGCAAAACAGGAAACCCAAGCAAAACCTCCCTGAGCCCAGCAAGACTCAGCTCCAGCACCTTCCCCAGGAGCCTGGTTTTAGCCTCTGAGTGCCTTTAGGGAATGGACAGCCCTGAGTGGTTGAGGTGGGCATCCAGGTAGCCCTCAAGAACCACAAGGAGATATTTATAAGCTCTGCTGACCAACCACAAAGCTCCTGCCTTCCTGGCAGCTCCAGGTTTCCCAGTAACTCCAGTTACCCCTAGGATTCTACCTTTTTTTTCAGACTGAGGAGCTTCTCTGAATTTTCTGCAAAGAGAAAACCCCTCCCCCCCCTCCTTCCTAAAAGGAAAGAGAAAATAGCCCCAAAATTCTGACTGACCCATGGAAATACAGCAGTGACCCTCACCCAGGGTGAGCCCATCACCCCCCACCCTGTCTGCACCATGGGTTGCATCCAAAATACAGAAAAGAAAAAAAAAAACCCTTCCTGGGTAAGATGCTTCTGATGGGAAGAATTTTTGTTGGGTTTTACACAAACCAAGCCCTGAGGAATTATCCTTTTCCCAGTGCAGTCCCATCAGAGGCCACAAGACCCCTGCCAGCCCCTTGGTTTGATCACAGCCCCCAAGTTCCAGCACAACAAACACCTTGGCTGGGTGCTGGGACCCAAAGTGTGGGGATTTGGGTCAGCAGGAGCTCTGCCACCTGAATGTCACATGGGGGAGGAAGAGGGGGGACAGGGATGCTGCTGGTCCCTGGTGCAGGGATGTGGGAGCTGGGTTGGGGTATGGGGGACACTGAGGGGGATGCCTGGCCACACATTGCCCCTAAGGAGTGACGAGGCTGCTGGGCTGAGGGTTTGCTTTGCCCAGACCAAGGTGAGAGACAGGAGAAAAACTCAAGGCTGAGGAAAAGGGAGAGCAAGAACCTGGGAGGTGCCATGGAGGAGGAGAGGGCAGGGGGATTCAGGAATGTTCAGGATTTCTTTCTCAAAGTCATCACCTGGGGGCATTCAACCTTTTATTCCCACAGCAAAAGCAAGCAGCAATGAGTCCCAGTGCTGCCTTTAGCCTCAGCATTTGCCAGGTTAAATATTTCAGCCCCTGGCCACAGTGTCACCAGTGGGAGCAGAGGTAACAGCACCCAAAGCCCATCCTCACCCAGCCCCAGCTCTCACTGGGATGCAGGGATGGGCAGCCCAGCACCAATGACATCCACATATCCTCAGATTTTCACATCCAATTCATTATTCTGTGCAGCTTAACCCCTTATGCCTGGCTTGACTAAACCTGCTTATTTCACCCATCCATACCCACACACCCCCCTCTGCACAGGGGGTACCCCAGATTATTCAGAATTTAGGAATATCCGAGATGTCTCCTGTGCACAAGACTTTTCAGGGCAGGGCAGGAGGGAAGGTTGCTTTTCTCTTTGCTAAAAATACCTTTTTTCCTCCCTCCATGACCACACACTTCCAGTCCAGCCCTAGCAAAGTGATTTTGCCTCTGGAAAACCACTCAGAGCTCTCAGCACACCAGAGAGGCTCAGGCTCTGATGGCTTTTGACACGGGGCTAATTGCCACCACTGCTGGCAACCAGCTGCTTCTCCATCCACCCACCTCACACCAAAAGAAAAAACCCAAACCCACAGTGCCTGGTAAAGGCACAAACACCCCAACACGCCAGCAGCTTCTGAAGCACAACCTCAAGGCACAGGAAGAAAATTTTGCTGCTTTAAAGCAAAGCTGAGCCAGGGAGTGGTTTTCCAGACAGCCATGAGTTCATCAGAGACCTGGCCAAGTTGTTTTATTTTATTATTGCTACTTTTTTATTATTATTTATTTTATTCCTGGCCTCAGCCAGCAGCACCCTGCAAAGCCCAAGTGTGTCTGAGGGGCCAGCAGCATGGTGTAGCCCCAGGACTGTCCCTTCCTTCCCTGCTCCTGTTCCTGGCAGAGGGGAAAGGGCTTTGGGATGGATGTCAGAGGCACATTCAGGACGGGGAGGGGGAGCAAAGCCTCAACCTTGCAGCAGTCAGCAAGTCCTTCCCAGCAGGAATTGCCATGCCCCCTCCTCCTCCTCCTTCTCCTCCTGATGGGGGTTGGTTTGTGTGTGCTTTAAAGCAAATTTCCCTGCTGTAGGCAGGTAGGGAAGGCAGGGAGGCTGGGGAGGAAAGTCCAGGACATTTTAGCCCCCAGGGAAAGCAGCAAAGCCACGTCTGGGAAGCACTCCAGAAAGAGCTCTAGAAATGCACCTAGAAAGTGCTCCAGAAAAACATAGAAATTGACAGAGAAAGCACTCTAGGAAAACTTCTAGAAAGTATCTAGAAAGCCCTATAGGAAAATCTCTATAAAGCCATCTGGAATGCTATCCAGAAATATGTCTAGAAAGTTACCTAGAGCACTTTAGAAAGAGTTCTAGAGCAGTGGATGGGAAATGGACCAGAAATCAATCAAGGTAAAGCTCTAGAAAGGTATCTGGAAAGTGCTCCAGAAAAGTGCCTTGAAAGCTGTCTGGAAGCTGCTCTAGACAGACATCTAGAAAGTGCTCCAAAATCACCTAGAAAGTTCTGTAAGAAAAGCTCTAGAAAGGTGCCCAAAAAGCAGTCTACAAGACTGTCCATAGAGATCTCTAGACAGTGATCTAGAGCAAGAGCAGTCCAGAAAGAGTTCCAGAGCATTCTCTAGAAAACTCCCTACAGAGCACTCTAGAAAGGTGCCCAGAACGTGCTCCAGAAAGCCCAGCACAGCCCTGGAACCACCTGTCCCCTGCCCAACATCCTCCTGCCCTTCCCAGGTCCTCTCCCAGCCAAATGTCCCCAGGCAGGTGGGGAGGGGACCCTCACAACTGATTCTCTGCAATTGTTTATGTTAAAGCCCCTCAGCACAGGATGCCCATCACTGTTCCTCCCCAAGGATGCCCTGCAAGGTCCCAAGGCAGAAGCTTAGATGAACTGAACATTTCCAACTTTCACAAGATAAAAATGTGAGGAATAAGATTAAATACAAGTGATATAAAAGAAAAACATCAGATAAAATTTTGCCTGATGCTGTAAAAACAATTGTGTTGTGATTGATTCTATGCCCAGCTCCAAGTTCTCCTGGTTTTTGGTGGCCTCAAGCCTGGCAGGTTTGGGGAGGGTCCAGGCACTGCCACCACTGTGCACCCCATGCCAGGGGACACTACAACTCAGACTCCCATTCCACTGCTGGTAAAGGACCCCCAGGTTCCCACCCACCCCAAGAAGGGGCTGAGCCCCCAGGTTGATGGGAACCAGGCTGGGTGATGCTCAGCAGCTGCACACAGAGCATGGCAGCAGCAAAACAGGATATGGTTATGCTCCCCAAATGGTGTTTTTTGAAACTAAGTCTATCCCTACAGTGAATACAGGCACAGGTTGGGCTTTCTTATAAACAGCCTGGCTTCTGTGGAAATGAAAGTGTGAAACTGAGCACCCATCACACGTTTGGTGGGGAAAAGAAAAGAAAAAGAAAAGAGAAAGACATCATCTCCAGAGGCCAGGTGCTGTGCAGCCATGGCAGGGGGGTAGCACTGCTGTTATTCTTGGGACTGGCCTCAATTTTGTTATCTGCTAAAGTGTCCAAGCCCTTGGACCAACTTGCAGAGCCAGGGGGCTGGTAGGGTCACACAGAGAGACAGGAGCAGAGCCTGAAGGTTCCCAGGATTCACAGCACAGGGTTTTGGGGTGGGCGAAAAGGAAAAGTTTTTGTTTTTAAATCATTCTGGTGAAAACACCTTGCAAAATTTGAAAGCACAGCAGAGGTGGCTGCCAGGAGGTCCTGGCAAGCACAGCTCAGGTTTTGCACCCCAAATGCTGCTTCAGTCCCCGACACCATTTTAGGTTGAACTGCTCCAGAAACTGTTCATTAAAAAGGTGAATTTTTAATAATAACCAATTGAATCAAGACTCCTCCATGGTCCTAAAATAATACATTTCACACTTCCTGAGTTTGAATCCCTGGATGGATAACTACACAAGTGCTGCTTTCTAGAAGTCCCTGAGCAGCCAGTGCCACCCTCTGCTGATGCCATCGGAGACAGGGTGACAAGTGACACCAGCTCGTGGGACAAGCATCCCTTGGATGAGAAGAGACCTCAGCTCTGGCCCTGCTTTGCTCCTCACCAGCTGCAGAGATCCCACTGAACAAGAAAATAACCCCAGAGAACCTCCTGCTATGGGGGGAGGGGGCCCAGACCAGAGGGGAACACTCTTCAGGGATGGGGGTGCCAGGACCCACTGTGCTGGGGCAAGAACAGCCAGATGAGGGTGAAGGAATCTTTCCCAGAGGGCTGGGGAAGGGAGAGGAAAACTATTGATGAGGAAGGATGCAGCCTCACTAGCTCTGTGTCTGTGGTAGAAGGGGCACTGGGGGTCAAACTCCCCCTCCCAGCATCATGGCAGAGAGGTACCACCACGCCACCACCTTTTCCAAAACCCCCCCGGAACCCACAGCACCTCCGTATATACACACAGACAGCTATAGAAAGAAAGAAAGGGCCCGGCCCGGTCCTGCCCCCTCCCCTCCTGCGGGCAGAGCGGCTGCTCCAGGCACTTCCACTTTTGCTTTGCACTTCACTCGGGGTGGGGACCCGGCAGCACCCCTGGGGTCACAGCAGAGCATCCTACGAGGGTGACAGCAGAGCATCCCACCCAGACAGCAACGGTAGGACCCATCCTCTCTCACCCCAGGTTATCTCTTTGAGTCAGGCTAAAGGGTTTAAGTTAGGGGCTTTTTTTTTTTTGGGTTTTTTTGTTTTGGGTTTGGTTTTTTTTTTGGATGGGTTTGGTGCCTCTTCTTACCCTCAGTAGAAGTGGTGAGAGGGGATGGAGATGGCTCAAGGAGGGAGAGGAGGGTGCAGTGTGAACCACCGACCCCTGAACCTCCAAAATTCAGGGAGATGCAGGCAAAGGGCAGGGATGAGCAAGGAGCTGATAGCTCCATTTATCAGGAGAACGAGCTCCTCCAGGGGCTCACAAGATGCTCCACGTCCCCAGGGGAGAGGAGGGGCAGAGCTGAAGCCAAAACAACCATCCATGGAGTTTCAAACCCTGTTTTCTGTCCCTGGCAATGAGCATCATGAAGCTGTGTTTGAGAACAACCCCAAGTGCAGGGAGTCTTAAACACTGCAAACCCCACTGCAAAGGGCCTGCTCTGAACAGGGACATTTTAAGGCCACCAGCATGGGGACAACCAGTCTGATTTACTCATTTCTCTCTTGGCGTTGGATTTGTCCAATGTTTTGGGGGTTTTTTAAGTGCTCTGTTGCTGGGAGGCAGGATGCTAACCTGCCACCAGCAGTTTTCCACTTCCTTCCACTGTCCCTGGCAGGTTTTCCTGTGCCACCACTGCTCTCCCATCCTGATCCCCAAGGCTGTGTCATCCCCAGGGGTGTGCATGGATGGTTTGGGTGGAAAACTCCTGGGTTTGGTGCTTGGGATGTGCCAGGAAGGGAGCAGAGGAGTGGAGGATGAGTTGAATACACAACGCTTCTGCTCGGGGATTATCCTTTTCCCCCTTTTTAGCTAGGATTAACAAAGAAAGACAAGAGCTTTTACAAAGGATTAAAAGGTGGAAGCAGCCCATTTCACATGGCATTAAACCAGCACTTCTATTTTGTCCTTGGAATAATTTTTCTTGGAATTTACCCAGCCGAATTCCCTCCAGTGTCCCTGCCTGACTCAAAGCCCCAGTTCCCAGGGAGCTCCCAGAGCTCCAGCCTTGCAGCTCCTTCCCAAACTTTTCATGCCAGAGGGGGAGTCTCCCCTCAAGGAGATGCCAGCAGCTCCCAGGAGGGACAGGGGTGAAAAGGCAGGGAGCAGGGGCAAGGCAGAGGGTGGCCAGGCCACAGAAACATTCAGTTACCTTCAATATGAGCAAATGATAAATTACTGAAATAACAAAAAATCATTTTCATTCCACTGTGCCAATGCCCCACAGGCCTAAGCTGTAAAATCTTGGATGATTTGCTGTTTGTTTTTTTTTCCCCAGCACAAATATTCACTCCCTTCAGTGCCTGAGAGCTCAGGTAATCACAGAAATTGGATGGGGTGAACAGGGACTCAGGGACTGAGTCAAGATCACTTGGTGGCTTTGCAAATGGAACCTTAGCAAATATATTCCAGCAGCCTGGAGAATGAGGGTGGGTGAAGGGGAGATGCTCAGGAGGGATGGAGGATGCTGCCAATGGGACCCAGAGCCTTTATCCTTCCTCCTGATGGTTTTTAAGAGAACTAAAAAGCAACCCAGTGCAATGATCAGCTTCTATTTCTGACAGTTCTGTTTTCACTGAATTCCTATTAATTATTACTACTACGAGCAGCTACCCCTGCCAAAACAGGACAGCAGCACTTCAGGGGACACAGAAAACCAGTGGGTACAGGACACCCCTGCCCTCCTCTGGTCCCCAAGCCAACCCCTGTGTCCCCACAGGGACCAGACAGGGAGGGACAGAAGCCACTGCAGCACAGGAAACTAAATTTCTATTTGAAATTATCCTTCCACATGTTCTCTTTTTATTTTAGGCTGCAGAGGAGAAGAAAAGACAGAAAGAAGTGAGGCCTCAGCCTAGCCTGCCCCAGGGGTAAGTCAGAATGTGACTCCAGGGTGCCAGGCACAGCACCAGCTGCCACTGTGTTCCCATCACCTCTGACACAGGATTTTGTTGTTTTTACAGCAGTTCCCCAACACCCATGGGTACCTTTACACCCACCACTTACCTGGGCCAGTTCCGGTCCTTGTAAGGACTGTGCTCAGGAGCAGGATTTGGCCAGGCTGAGAGGGAGCAGGAGGTCCTGGACAGCATCCTGGGGTGTCCAAGGACCTGAGCTCCAGGACAGGACCTGTCCTGATGCTGCTACAAACAAACATTTGATGACCTTAAAGATCTTCTCCAACCAGAACAACTCAGTGAACAGACCCCAGGCCATGGGCTGCTTTCTCCTGAGCTGGTTGAAGAGCTTCTCCTCCCCCCCAGTTGGCTTTTTAACACCTGCTCTGGCTTTGCTTCCTGGGATAAAACCCTCAGGATTTGGTAATGAGGGTCCTGAGCTGACCCAACCCCCTGTAACCACCCTCAGGTGAGAAGCCCCCTCCTCATGAGGGTGTGATGGGCCCTGAGGTGGGGCACATGGGTCCACACAGCTTCCCCTTCACCGGGGAGAAAATAGGGTGCAAAAGCCCCACCCAGCTTCCCCTGGCATCAGGGAGGGATGCTTGCAATGCCTGACTACAAAACCCCCCTGGCTGCTTCCTGTTCCTTAAGTACAAACGAAAAAAAAAATCTTCATCGGGGTCTCCTTGGTGAAACGGGGGATGAAGCCCCCCCAGAGGGAGCCTGGGGTGGGGGTGGTCCTGGTCCTGGCACCTCCCATCGCAGCCACCCCTGCGCTGGGGGGAAGCGGGTGCGGAGCCTGCGAGCAAAGATTTCCTCTTTCTGGGGCTTTTTTTAGCATCCTGTTGGTTTTCACACAACACTTTGGGCCCAACCCGGCAGCTCGGGATTTCCAAAGTGCAGATTCTCCTCCTGTTGCCGTGGTTTATCTTGATAAGAGAACGGGAAAGGCTTTAAACTGCAGGCTAATTAGCTGCACAGCTTATTAATTGTGGCTCCTGAAGTTTAATGGGATTATCCCACCAACTGTTTTGCTCTACTGGCTCCCTGGAAAAAAGGAGGACACCTCAGTGTCATTGGGCTCATCACTCAATGGTATGCAAGAGGCATGACACAAATAGATGGAGAAAAGCTGCCTCCCCGGACTGTTTTCTCTTCTAGAAGATTTTCTGTTCCCACCTAAAGCTATTTCAAAGCCTTGGTGCAGTCACAGTGACAATGTTGAACATCAGCTCCAGTAATAAATGTTCACATTTTGATGCCCACACCTCAAAGCAGAGGCAAAAACCATCAGGGATTGCAGCAGGATGTAATTTTGCCTTTGTAAATGTGCCTCTGGCACCTTGGTTGGTACCTCCAAACTTCTCTCACTGAGGCCTGTAGGTTAATTCTTTATGTTGAAGCAGAGATCTGAATTTCCTCTGTATATCTCAGATCTGGGCTTGGTGGGTTGGTTGTTGTTTTTTTTTTAAATGTCTGACACATTCAGATAACATCAGCAGCTTATCATGCAAACAACTTTAAAACAAAGCCCACCTCCAGTCACCTTAGTGACAAGATCTGGTATTTCCAACAGCCACAGCAGCCACATGCACAAGATGGATAAAGAAAAGTCAAAGCACACTTAGAAACAAGTCAAATTTTACATGCTAGAGGCAGCTCTGTAGCAAAACGTGTTTCATAAGTGGGCCAGCTGTCCCAGCTTACACACGAATATGTTTTATGTTTTCTTTATGAAAGACAAATCAAAAAGCTGACCCTGGTTTGGTGAAAGCCACCAACTTGGGACTTCCACCCCGTGGCTGCTCCGATGGAAAATGTTCATTTCTCAGGCGTGTGTGTGTCAGACTCACTGACACGAAGAGCAGATTTTGTTCTCTCTTCTGGGCTGCCAACAGCCCTGGTGTGGGTGGGAAATTCCTGAAGGGCTTTCCTAGGAAGAAAGGAGGAACATTAACCTCTGGAGTGCTGCTCCTTCTGCCCGGGAGGAACAGTCCTTGGGCATGGGGAGCCCAACAGCCCCACAGGTAAAGGGAGATCCAGATGTGGAAAAGCTGGGAAAGATGCAGCTGGAGAAACCTAGCAGTGAGTTAAATGCCCCCTGAGAGCAGGGCTGACTTCTGGTTTGGTTTGTAGCAGCAATTAAACACATTTTCCATTGATTCCTCAGGGGAGGAGAAGAGCTGGGCACCCGGGGTGTCACGAGCAATAGGTTCCTATCAAAGGGATGCTCCTACTGCCCTCCACAGCTTTTCCTGCTTTTCTCTTGCTCTGGGGCTCCCTGCCAGGTTGTAACTGCACTTTTTGTCTCCCAGCTGCAGGTCCAAGCTTCTGTGTTGAGAGAAGAGGCTGAAATGCCACCCAAAAGGTGACAGAGGTGCAGTTACAGGGGCAAGCTGTTGACTGCTCTGGCAGAGGACAATGTGTGTGGGTCCCTCCCTGTCCATCCTGCAAGGAGAGGAGCGAGGTCTGGGGACTCCAGAGAAGGAGCATGAGCAAAGCACATGAGCAGGATTTTAACTAAAGTCCTCTCCCCTACCAAAGCTCTTCCTCTGAGTGGACCCCATGGCCTGGTAAGCAATACCCCAAGAAAGTAAGGACAAGGGAGCTGCAGGATGTGGGTGAGGAAGATGTTACCATGCTGGGGCTGAGCACGGGTCTGGAGCACAACCATGACCAACGACTCCACCTGCACTGAAACAGACCTCAAACCCTACTACGCCATTACATACACCTTCATCCTCATCCCTGGACTGATAGGAAACACCTTGGCCCTCTGGGTCTTCTACGGGTACATGAAAGAAACTAAAAGGGCCGTGATATTCATGATCAATTTAGCCATCGCTGACTTATGGCAGGTTTTGTCCTTGCCCCTGAGGATTTTTTACTACTTGACAGGGACGTGGGAGTTTGGAAGAGGCCTCTGCATGCTCTGCTTCTACCTGAAGTACGTCAACATGTACGCAAGCATCTACTTCTTGGTCTGCATCAGTGTCAGGCGTTACCTCTTCCTCATGCACCCCTTCAAATTCAGTGACTGCAGACGCATCTGTGATGTGTACATCAGCATCCTGGGCTGGGTGCTGGTCTGCGTTGGCTGTTTGCCTTTCCCACTCCTCAGGCTCCAGAGGGATGCTAACAACACGTGTTTCGTGGACCTCCCCGTGGCACAAATTGGCCTCCCCACCTCCATTGCCATGGTGACAACAGGGGAGCTGCTGGGCTTCGTCACGCCCCTCATCATCATCCTCTACTGCTCCTGGAAGACCATCTTATCACTAAAAGAAAAAAATTCTGCTTCACATGACCTCGGAGAGAAAAAGAAAGCTTTGAAGATGATTCTCACCTGCGCTCTGGTCTTTCTGATTTGCTTTGCACCTTACCACATCAGCTTCCCTCTGGATTTCTTTGTCAAAACCAAAAAAATTGAGAATGGGTGTGCCCAGAAGGTGATCTCTGTGTTCCACGCTGTAGCCCTGTGCCTTGCCAGCCTGAACTCCTGTGTGGACCCAGTCATCTACTACTTTACAACAGATGAGTTCAGGAGACGCCTTTCCAGGCAGGATTTGCAGGACAGCATCCAGCTCCACACCCTGGCTTACATCAGGAAACACACCAGAGCTGTGCTCAGGACGGACACCATGGACTATTAGTGCTGCCCTTCCCCAGATGCTTGCCAGGAATTCAAATGTTCACTATATTTGGGGGTTTGGCCCCATTTTTTTTTTTTCCCCCTGGGACACTGTGAGTGAAGACTCAGACAAACTTCTGATCCCAGTGAGGGGCAGAGAAAAAAGCCCCCAAGTCCCCACTTGACTGAAAATGTGCTTATATAATATTTTGGTTCCAATTTTCCCTGAATAGAAACATAAATAATTACTGTGTAATTCCCTCGGGCCCTATTTCTCCAGCAGCAGGAGGACTGATACCAGCTCTCTGGTACCAATGATAGGACCATCAGACCCAGCCAGGTCCTGGTGAGGCACCCTGCCTTCCTCAGGAGGCAGCAAAGATTCTGGGGGTCCTGCAGAAATAATTTGATTTTAAAAGTTAGTAGATGGCACAATATTGTGTATTCCTGAAGCAAAAGACAGTCCAACAATGACTAATTTCTCTGCAGAGTGCCAAGAGCTTCCCTTAAGCCACACTGACTACAGAGGCAGCAGAGTAAGGATTTGCCATGTAAATAATTAACAAAGCTCCCATTCTGGGGTGTAGCAAATCACATAACCCCTCACATCACAAAGTCATTGAAGTGTTCAGGGGATGTTTTTCTGCCCTCAGTTCCCATTTCTGGCTCAAAAGCCCTAAGTGTGAAGCCATTAGCACTGCCTTGGATATGCTTTAATTACCCAGGCCAGATCTCCATCACACCTTTCAGGTCCTCTTTTCACCAAAGATGGGGCAAATTATTTCCCTTTCACAGATAACTGACCCTGCACCATCACATCCACTCATCATTAACAGCAGTGTGAAAAAGAACAGTCAGAGGAACCAAACCTTCCAACATTTTTCTACAATATGAACTCTTTAAAGCAAAGTCAAAGGTGTCACCCACCCATCTCCAAGGGATTTTTTAAAGAAGGCTCAAACATGGATGCATTTTTAATAATAATTTCTGTAAAATCAAAACAACAGAAGCTCCAGGCTTCACTGCTGTTTCATTTGCACCTTCTTTTAAAGTTTGTATTTCTGTGAACGTTTGAGATGTTGCATTTTGAAATGAAAAAACACAGTGACAGCATCTGACTTTATTTAATGCAAATGTCGCTTTATAGATTTAATTTATGAAAGAATATATTTTTTTGTAGAATAATTATGTGAATCCCAGAATTTTGGAACACAGAAAACCTGTTTTTTTTCTCCTTCTGTTTAAAAACCCTTCTCTTAAATAAAATTCCACCACCTTATCCTTATCTAAATCCTGTGTGTCTGTACCCAAACATGTTGGCTAAGCACTGCCAGGACATGGAAACCATGCAGTATGCTGCAATTTGGTCACAGCAATCAAAAAAACATCTATTTTTTTATTTCCTGTTGTATATGATTAAGAAAAACCCCTTTGCATATTATTTTTAGATGTAATTCTTGTCTC
Source organism: Calypte anna (assembly GCF_003957555.1). NCBI lineage: Eukaryota > Metazoa > Chordata > Aves > Apodiformes > Trochilidae > Calypte > Calypte anna. The sequence continues at coordinate 11,536,504 of NC_044247.1, read as the reverse complement.
ACAAAGACCAACTTGTGGTAGCACGGAGGTTGCTGACACCTCTTGAGCACCCATAGAACATTTTAAATGTCTTGTCAAAATTATTTTAACCACCTCCTTGCAAAATCCTGGTTTGCAAAGGGACAAGCCACAGTGCAGCACCTCACCTACCCCCCCATCAGAGGTTTCCCAAGGGAAGGTGGATTCCTACAGCTGAAGGCCAGCCCCAGCCCATCACCATCCCTTCTGGGAGCACCACGGCCCTGTACAAACACCACCCCCAGATCTACTTTTAGCATCTGAGGGGAAAAAAAGCTGTCACACAAAGTGGTGTCAGAAGTTCAGAAATTGTTCAATGAGCAAAACCTCAAGAAGCTGAAGTTTTCCCCACCTTGAACACGCTGTGGGTGCTGCAGGAGCTCTTTTTTCCCCCGTTGCCATGGCAATGGGGTTTCTTAAGATGAGCACCAACGGCCTCTTCTCACAGGAAGTCTGGTGAAATAGTGGTGGCAGCTCACAGGAGCCCCATTTAGAAGAGATTTGCCTCCTCTCCCCCTGCCACAGCTCTTCTGCTGCCGGGGGGCTTTGCTTGGCAGAGGTCTCACCACTCCTTGGCTGACTTTGCCACGGATACATCTGGAGAACCAAGAGGTTACTTAAATCAACACAAAGTGTATTTCCAGACCCTGCTAATGGGTCTCACTATACCAGCCTGTGCTTGAGCCATCACCCACCAAACATCCCCTTTATTCTTCACAAAATCCTCCTTCTGGTTGCTGGAGAAGCAACTCTGCCCCAAGAGGTTGGGTTCTTGCTGAGAATTCCAACCACTTCACCAGGTGGACCTCGTGCTGAACCTTTTTGCCACAGAGTTAATTTTCATTTGTGCTGGGGCAAAAGGAAAGGTATTGTGGCAGGGAAGGTCTCAGGAGATGTTTGGGGATCTTAAGCTGCTCAGAAGAAGCACTGATTATTTAGGGGAAGCCTTATGGATACAGGGAACAAGGAGAATGAGGATGACAGAGTTCTGGGTGGGAGCAGAGAGCTCTCGGGGAGTTTCCAAAGGCTGCAGATTGCAGCTCCCCCCATCTCCACGAACCCCCTCACAGCCTCCAAACCCATGTGCCAGGGAAAGTGGAACAAGTACAGACAATTTCATCCCACCTCACAGCTTCCCGTGTCACTCTCATCACCACAAGAGGCACGACAGGGTTCGTTGAGGTTTGGGTTTTTGGTGTTCTGGTTTTTTTTGCATATTGAGACTTCAAGCTGTCCTGGCAAGCCCAGGCTGCTGGGGGAGCACACAGCTGCCCCGCTTCCCCTTCTCCTCTCCAGACCTTCCCAAGATGGTTGCCTTTGGGCCATCAAAGCCACTGGTGTGCTGCAACCCTCCCTGAGTACAGGCAGCCTCAGCTGTGGGGTTTCCTGCAGCTTCACTGGAAGCATCTTTCTCCAGAGCCATGAAAAGTTTTTTTCCAACCTGCTTGATGAATGTTCACCTAAACCCACCAAACCCCTGAGTTTGGTGGCAATGAATTCCCTATTTTATTTGCATGTACACTACTCAGAAATGTCTCAGCTTTGAGCTGTCAGTGTCCCTTCCTCTTGTACCCCCAGTGACAGTTCCCTTTTCACCTCCCCTGCACACCTCCTGCCTTGGCAGGGGTGAGGTCTGGCCCATGCTCAGCACCCTCAGCCACCTCCTGGGTGGGAGCTGAGCCCCGTTCTGATGTGACATTTCCAATGTCCTCTTCAGACCCCCTGCCATCACCAGCCACTGCCCATGAGCTACCCCTACAACTCAAAATTTCTCCTTTTTTCATGGGAAAATCTGATTTGCAACTCTTCTTACCTAAGCAGAGGGTTTCTTCTCCCATAAACACCTTTTATGTTAGCAACACTAGATTTTATTTGCTATTCTGTCACCTGGTTGCTCAACACCCTGAGCAGACTCCCCATTTCTCTGTAGCTGGTGGTAGATTTTTCTGCTCTGGTTAAGGCTGCACCAGCAGCAAACTCTGACACTTTTTACTTGACAGTTTACTTCATTTTCACATTGCTGGCAAAGGCTAAAAATTAGCAGTGTCCCCAGCATCACAAAACCAGCTTGCTGGCCACGAAGGCCCCCAGAGTGTCAGGCACGGTGCTGCTGGACACCACTCAGACCTCAACACCTTCAAGAAAATCCACAGCTACTGACCTAGATGCAAGTCAACCCCATTCAGTACAAAAAACAAGACAAAGATAAAATTTTGACAGAGATGGTTTGATAAATACCCTGAGAAAAAGAGAGCAGATAAGCTGGAACTATCTGGTCACATTGCCAGTTAAGTCAGGGCAGAGCAGCTCCAACATTTGGGCTGATAAGATGAGCTCTGTGTAAATATGATCACTATGACATACATTAATGCCCCAAAAGTCCTGAATTTGAAAAGAGATCCAGTTACTTAAAGCCACAAAGAATAAAATAGTAATAAAAAAACAGAACACATCTGCAACAGCTGCTTTGGGGTAAGGGGTTTGTTGGGACCAGTAAAGGAGAGGATTTGGAAAACTTGGGGTGACAACACAACCTTCCAGGTGAAATGAGCAGATGAGTAGAGGGATCTCTGCCTTTGCCATGATTTCTTCCCTCCAGTGTTTCTGTAATGTTTGCTGCTCTAGGAAAATGTCCTTCTCTGGTATGAGAACAGCCTCTGCTCCTCCATCAGAGCAGCAGGAGAGAAAGAGAAGGTCACAGCCTGGTGAGCTGCTCCTGGCTACAGGGAACAGGGAAAACATGATTTTTGGTGCTCAGTGCCTACTGACAGGGGAAGAGCTCGCTCCTGCTTCCAGCTCTGTTTCTGTACCTGACATCAAACCAGCACAGGACAGACTCCACAAACACCCCCAGTGCTGGGAGGGTCTGGGTGAGGTTTTTTTGGTGGCAGCTGGAGCTCTATTTTAAGGAATCTCCATCCTGCCTTTGTGGGGGTGCTGACTGAGCAGCAGCTACCTCTAAGCAAGCCAGTCTGGCAACATCCTCAGGTGGGCCCAGAGCCTCTTTTAGCATAAGTCAGACCCAAAATCAAGTCCTCATCCCAGTCAGAACCAGTCCTCTGCCAGGGCATACACAGGGGTGTCAGCATGGAGAGGAAAAATGAAACCTCTTGGAGGCTTCAGGTGGCAGCAAGTGGTTGAGGTACAAAAAATCATCAAGATTGTAATTTTGATGCCAGTCTGCTCAAGTTCCCTTCGATCCCTGCTTCTCTTCCCCCTAAACCTAGAAAAAACTGAAAACCCAGAACAACCAACAAAGGTAGGGTGAACCAGAAAGACATCACTGAATGTCACAAAGAATTATGAGAATGAATACATCCTTTCACTCATCTGCCTACCCCTCTTCCCAGTGATGTAAGAAGTGAATATCTTGGTGGGTCTCCAGCTAAGTGATGGTCATGGCTTTCACCAACCACAACATCAGCTCCAAGTACCTCCCCAGCCAGCTTGTCCTCCCAGGACTCACAGAGGAAAAACTCTATTTCCAAGTTTTTAACCCACCTAAACTCCTCTTGGCTGACTCGTTTCCCCATTCTGTTGCCAGCCTGTTTATCAGTCTTGTGATTCAGTGTCATTATCTTGCACAAACTCCACTATGACCTAACTGATATTTAAAGCAATGGTATCTCCTTGTGGTCAGAGAGCTTCCCAGGAGACCTAAACCAGAAGCTACAACTCAGAGAGTTTGGAGTTTCTAGTTTAATGAGAGGTTTCTTATTTAAGTGAACCACCAAAGCCCCACATCCCAGCCTGTTCTTGATGGTTAACAGACTATAAAACCCAGAGCAGCAACATGCTGCTGGGCATAGACAGGGAGTCAGCGTGGAGTTAAATGGAGAGGAGAAATAAAACCTTTTGGAGGCTTCAGGTGGCAGCAAGTGCTTGAGGTACAATCATCAAGATTTTAATTTTGATGCCACTCTGCTCAAGTTCCCTTCCTTTGCTGCCCAAAGACAGCAGCAGCACCACAGCTCCTGCAAGTGCCTGCACCCAAAGTTTCTCCTTCTGGGTGCATTTGCCCCTGGCTGAGCCATCCCAGATGGTTCCCATGAGATCTCAAATCCTGGTGGCATTTAGCTCAAAAGCTCTTTAGCTGCTTCCTCATTCAGTGGGATCTTCTACAGCAGCCACCAGTGATGCTTTTCTGTAGAAGGAGACAGGAAACCCACAACACAGCACCAGGTCTAACTCCCCAGAATCTCCCTGTTCTGTTGTAGACAGAACCCATGTTTCTTTTGTGGCACTGGGGTTTTTTGGCAAGTAGCTTTTGTTTGGCTGCTTTTTAAAAAACTGTAAATTAAAAAAAAAAAAAAAAAAAATCAAATGATGCTTAGAGAGCAAAAGAGTTTTGGTGAGGGAAACCATTGACTCCATTAAGAAACAACAGATACTGAGAGGCTATGAAAAGCTAAAAGCACATATCTTGCATATCTGCAAGTAGATTTATAGATGAAATACAAGTTTTTGAGATCTGGAGCTCATTTCTTTCTCCTACACTCAGGCTCTCAGCCAGAGACCTCGTTTCCCCTCCATTTACTGAGTCATTTCCCTACTGAAAATCAAGGGTCTTAATCCAGGGTGAAAACAGGGCCTCAGAAATACCCCAGCAGTCAGCAATTCTAGGTGCAACCTTTCCTCAACCCCAACACACACGTCTACTTCCAAGCTGCCTCCACCCCAGCAAACCTGAAGGATTTCAGGCAGGCAGTGGCAGTGTTTTTGGAGCATTGCTCCTGCTCCTCAGCCACCCAGGCACCCACCCATTCAGTGATGGTCAGTGAATGGCCAAGAGCAGCACCACAGAAGCTTTGATGAGAGCAGAAGGACCTTAGACAACAAGGAAAGTGGTGGCTTATACAGCAGCACAGAAGGAGCAGAGAAGCAGCAAAGCTTTCATTGCTTTGCAGACCACAAACTGAAGAGCCAGCAGCTCCAGCTCAGCCCACAACCACGGAAGCACCAACGTTTCTGTCTGATTTTCCTTCGCCTGGTTTTGTTCTTTTTTCACCATGATGAGGATGCCAAACCCAAACTGCCTCCAGCTTCACACTGGGAAGGGGCAGGGCAGCCTGAATGGTGGCTTCTGCATCCCCCAGATTTCTCTGAGCAGTGGAAGGGGCTGAGAACAGGAGGTGACAAAGCAGCTGTGACCACCAGAGGCAGAGAAACCGAGGTGAATGATCTCCTGTCAAGTGAGAGTGAAGTCAGCACTGAGAACACCACCCCCCAGAGCCAGGAAACCCCACACACCTCCTCCTCCTCACCAAGGAATTTTTGATCAAGTGGAAACTGTAGATTCATCCCTCTGTGGACCTATTCCTGGTGAATCCCACATGCTGGTGCTCTCCCTCTGGAAGAAATACACCTGGTTCTGCTCCAACCACGGATGAGGTTTGAGTCCTGGCTCCAGAACCACAGGTTTAACCCAAACAGCTTCAAACATCAACAAGCCCTAAAATTGGGCTCATGAGAACCTCGGGCCTTCTACAGCAGACACACAACATCTCCATCAGGAGTCAGGATGGCTTTGAAGTTGATAAATCAGCTTTCACACTTGTTAACCTGGGAAGTGGAGGTGTCAGTACAAAAAGGGAGAAAACACACTGAAGTAAACAAAATAGTTGGACTAGAAGAGATCATCTTTGGAAGTGGAGTGACTTCAATTATGCTCCAGCTAGGAAATACACCCATTCCCATTGCCTAGGTAATAACCCAAATATACACAGAGAATGAAGAAATAATTGTCATGAAATAACGTGACTGTGATCACACACATTATAATTATTTTGGTTGCAGTCCCAAAGCTTCAATCAGTGCTCAGATTTGGGCTCTGGGCCATCACTGGCAGCCAAGCCATCCCCCACACAGCTCAGAATTAGGACACACAAAGCAGTGTTAATCTTTCCAAGCCTGACCCTGAGCTCAGTCTTCCCAGAATGGGAATTCAGCCCTGTGGATGGCAGCAGTGCCACTGAGGAGCCTTGGTGGCCTCCACACCACTTACCTGGCCCTAAAAAACTCCTCTTCTGCTTTAGGTTTTTAGCTTGGGGCATGTTAGAACATGAGATGAGACAAAGAGATGAGGCTAAGGGGGAGGAAGCCATCTTCAGTTAAGCACCATCCTCTTTTCTTTCTTTCTAGCCTTCCCCAATACTTCAGAGAAGAAATAAAAGCATCCACCTCCCAGAGGTAAAGCTGGCAGCTGCTCAGCCATTAATCAGGGGGCTGTCCAATTCCTCCCCCCTGTGGAAGAACAAATCCCAGACAGAGGAGGATGACTTGAAAACAGCAAACCAGAGTTGTTCTCAGTGAGATTCAGAGCTGACTTCAGTGCTCTGATCTTTCTGCCATCGTTTGCCAAAAGCTCAGTCTTTTTGGCAGCTTTCCCTGCAGTACCCAGAACCAATGAAGTGCCCAGACATCAGCCCAGCCTTGCTGAAGCCCTAGCAGGCTCTCCATCCTCCAGGCACCTGCATATCCACCAGGACCACCACAGTGAAGTGCTGCAACAGGCAAGAGTTGAGTTAATTGTGGAATATGTCTCACTTTTAGCCAGTTCATCAAAGCTGAGGTGCTAAAGCTCTATTTCATACCAGGTTTTTGCCTTCCGAAGGACTCTACAACATCCACATTTTTTTCTCCCCTGGATCTTCATCTCAAGGTATTTATATACGCAAAAACAGTTTAATTCCTATTAGTTTTCATAAAGTTGATGTTCTAGCACCTACTCAATGGAAGCATCTGTCACATATACACCACCACCACCAGCCCACATCTTACCACTCACACTCAGCCAAAAAGCCCTCAGGCTCCTGCAAAGGCCAGCAGCATCTCCTCCAAAAAAGAAATTCAAGTTTGTTCTTAATTGAGAGTTTTCACTTTGACTCAATTAAGACTTGAAAAAGCCTGAACATGTAATGCCTGGAAGAAGAATCATCTAAAGCACTTGATTGTCAGTTTAGCACTCATAATGGTATTTAAAACTTGCATCCCAGTATGCTGTGGCAGAAAAATAACCAGTGAGTTAGTGTGAAGTTAACTTGTCAATAAGCAAGTGCATAGAGACTGCTGATTATCTTGTGCCAGCTGCTCACTCCTCTTCAATAAATAGCCATGTAAACACAAGTTACTATGGTAAATAAGTTTGCATTTGCATCTTGGTAATGTCATCCCTTCAATTACCACACCCCTGTTTGAAGCAGAGTCTTGCTCTGGTATTTAATAAGGTTTTACACAGGATGCAGATGTATTATAAAAATGCTCCTTCCTGTAGAAAAAAAAAAATGAAGCAAAGACACTAAACACCACCTAGAGGAAGCTTTCAGCAAGCCGTCTTGACGTTTTATTTTGGCAAAATGCCTGCAAGCTTGTGCGTTAGAATAAAGACACCGGGTTTTCATCAGTCCCACAGACTTCCCGCCCCAGTGTGTGCTGCTTGTGCCATCTACTGGTGCAAAGGGCTCCTGATTGTCCCCTCCACAGACCGGCTGAGCACAGGAGCTCCTGGGAGAGGGGGAGACAGGGGTAGAAGATTCCAGAATCCTGGTTGTTTTCATGGAAACAACCTTAAATCTGCAGTCCTTTGATCCAAATGCCCGCCCCCTGCACAAAATGATTAGGGCCAATTAATAAGGCTGGCACGCTGCAGGAAACTGCAGCTCCTTCCTCAACCCCAGAGCACTAAGCAGGTAAGAACAATCTGTTCCTCTGAGTACACTGGCTTAGAGCCCAGAACATCTAATAAGGTCTTAGGGCACTGACTTCATTTCTTCTAAAATCTTTACCAAAGGTAAAAAACAAAACAAAACAAAAAAACCCAACAAAACAACAGTTCCAGCTCATCCGGAAGCAGGGCTGCCATTCCTGTTCCATACATGTCTTAAGGTAGGCAGGAAGTGAGGGGTTTGCCCAGGGAGAGGCATCCAGCACACAGTGGCTCAGAGCTGGAGAAAATTCCCAGCTCATTTCCAACAACCAAACCTCAGACACTTCTTGCTCCCTGAAACCACCACATTTCTAAACCCTTCCACTCAAGACTACTGAAACCAGACAGCCAACCCATCCTTGTTATCCTCAGTTTGGAGGAGAAAATCCCCACAGCAGTAACTTGCCCAAGGACACAGCAAGTCTGGAGCAGAACCCTCTCAGTGCAGCTACTTCCCCCAGTAACTCACACTTGTTCCAGTCCAGCACACCTGACTCCCAGTGACAATAATTAGAGCTTCCCACAGCATTCCATTTCAGGAAAGTACAGTACGTAATGAAGTACTCTCCTACACTATTTTAGAGCCAAGCACACCAAAGCTCTAGTTTGGGGGCATGTCCTCTGCACTGCATCACTGCACACCTCAGCTGAAGAGCTGCACCAGTTTCCAAACCAAAGCAGCAGAAGTCCCTGCTGCCCAGGAGCTGTGCTTCTCTCCTTCCCTCTGCAGCTTCATCAATGATTGAGAGCAGCTACTCCTGGAGTCACTTCTCACTTCTAGGCCTTAGTGCAAACAGCCTATTTACTGGTTTACTTCCAGTTGTATAATCTAAGTTACTTCCCAGGAAAGCAGAAGGGTCCAGGACACACTTCAGCTCTCAGAAATCTTTCACAGCTGGGAGCTTAAAGCACAGCAAAGCACCTGGGTGAGTGCTGAGAGGTGTTAGGATAAGCTGCTGATCAGCTCTCTGCTGATCCTGGTGTATTATATGCTAAAAAGATTCCTCGTAAGTACACGATGACAAGAATGCCTCTAATTCCCAGCCTCATCCCCACCAATATTCAATCAGATGAATTATAGGATGAATCCTTCCTTTCCCACATGACAACTGACAGCTCCTGCCCACACTAACTCTGCTTCGTGGCTTCACCTACAGCACTGAACATCACCAAGAACTGCCTGCTGAGGGATCCTCTGCAGCCACATGTCTCTTCTTCTCTCTGCTCCCCACGTTTGATTCTCATCACAAAGCATCTCCACGGCATCAGGAAAAGGAAATTCATCTTCACAAGCTGAAAAAAAGTTGAGGGTAAGAGGGAAAAGCATTGCCATGCCCACACCCACCACTTCCCCACCCCCAGGTTGCATCCCAGCACACTGTGATCTCACCTCCGAGTGCCACGAAGTCACACAAACACCAAAGTTTTAGAGAAACATTTATTATAGGGTTGCAGAATTTATGCCAATATAAAGTCCCTTAATAAAACTCTCAAGTCCATCAACTGCAGGACACTAACTCTTCGTTATCTTTACACTGCAGCTTTCAAAAAAAAAAAAAATAAAATAAAAAAAAAGGACCAATGCTCTGACTGCAGCAGTAACACTACTTGCTCATAAAAAGTTGATCTAAAAAGTTTGGATAAGCTGAGTAGTTTTAAGTTTACAACTACAGTCACATTCACAAGTGAGCTCTACCAGAACATATTCTTGAAATAGGAAGTTACAGGATAAACCAACTCATAACCAAAAATACTGACAAGCTTTAAGAGCAACTCTATCTGAATCTAACAACTAAACACCACAAAACCAAGGTAGAAGAATTAAACATAAGCTCGGGGAAGGTTCCAAATATACATACGAATTCAATACAGTAATTGCACAAAATGAAGGAGGGTAGTGTTAGAGGTTTGTCATCACTGAGCCTGGATTTTACATGCTTCACACATGGTAGTTAAAATAAACCTTTAGTGATACCCATTGGGGAGGTTTAGCCAGGAGAAGGAGTGCAGAGCTATTCTACAGAACTACACAAGATGTGCAAACCACAGATTATTAATAGTAATCATTCTGTGAAAGTTAAGGTGAAGAGAATGGGTTCAAGCCAAGGAATTGGTTAACATTTTTTTATATATATATATATTTTTCTGCCATTCCCAGATTACACTAAATCAAACACATCTGACAAAGAAACTGATATTAACCTTCTAAAAAAAAACCTTACTCAAATATAAGTTTTACATGAGACAACTAAAAAGTTATACCAAGGATCAAAGAAAGCTGAAATGGTAACTGTCTTCTGAAACAAGCAATACACAGAAAATGCATAAGGCTTTTGATTATCACTGCACATTTTAATTTAAGAAGTCGACGTCTAATGCTCAGACTTCTCACTGAAGGTGTGACCCAAACAATCACCTCCCATCCAACACCTCTCACTGCTGACAGATCTTTGTTTCAACAACAAAAGAGTTTTCAAAGTGTCTGATGGAGTGACAGTTCTCCACTGAACGCTTCTGCAGACCTGGGGATGAGAGAAGGTGAGAGCTAAAGTAAAACTGTAGAACCCCCCAGCAAGAATTTACAACATCATCACAGAGACCAGCAAGATCCAGTGCTTCTTAAGTCTCTCCCCAGCCACAAATTGCCACCAGAGCATGAGCTCAGTTTGTTTTCTACCAGAAAGCCTCCCTCATTTTCAGAATGGTAACAGCAAACCACGGGGCACATGAAACACAGACAAAACAAGCATGCACTTCTTCCTAGTGTCCCCACCATCATTTTAGTGACAGAGCAGACAACACTAAGACCATTTATGGAAAAGTTTCTCAGGGACTTTCCTAGAAACAAAGCAAAACAAAGCATATTGAGTTTCAAAGCATCAAGAAAGGGTGCAGGAAAAAAAACCTAGTTCTGTAACAGCATTCCTACCCCCCAGCATGTGCTAACACTGAGGGTGCTTCTGCAGAGCAGTTCTCACCTCACTGAGAGCCCTGTGAGAATGTGCCACTCAGTTGACGACCTCACTGAAGTTTTCTCCTAACACTATTAGGATTTCCTCTATTTTGGGACATGCCAGCACTGGATTTGACACATGCAGTTTACCTGCATCAGCTGTGAACTTTTACCAGCAGACAAGAACACAGCAGTCCTGCACACAGGGGTAAGCTGCTCAACTAAAGCAGCTTCAATACACATGCACTAGAGAAGATTTATAGCTTGCTTAATGAGCAGAGAATTGTTAAGGTGAGCAAGAAGAGCTCCCCATTGAAGGTGAGAAGCACAAGCTCTGAAACCAAAGCCAGCCTAAAGCACTTTAGGTTGTAAACACTTCACAGGTAAGGCTGCTCTTCAGTTCATTTCAATCTTAATGCCTGTTCCTCACATGCTTTCAGTTACAGCTGCAGGAACTGCTGCAGAATAGGAGGTCAGTTTGATCTAACAGATGACCCCATGAACTCTACAGTACCTGAGAGCCAGTGCAGCACCAGCTAAATGAGAAGACTTCTCCACAGAAGTTCCAGGAGTTCATCCATTTTTGTCTAATTAATTACATGTGTGTGGCCTACACACACCAGAAGAAAGGCGTGCTAGAAATCTGAGCTGGAAGGCAAGACAAGCCTTGTCCCTGAACAATTTTCTCCTCAGCAGCAGTCTTCCATTTGACTACATTTCCCACCCCCAAGGGCAAACAAGGTTAGTTACAGAACAGAAGCTGTACCAAGAGGCATTATTCATTTACTAGAATCCTTCCATGCAAATATTCTGTACAAGTCTTTTACTGTGCAGCAAAGATGTCACCAGTGTGCTGCAGGAAGATGATTTAAGGAGACATCATAAACACTCTTGGCAGTACTGCCTGTAGACTGCAGTTTTTCAGTCACAGCAGCAGTCAACTTAGACTTGTTCACAAAAGCTTCTTCCCAACAGCTAAGAGACACACTCCTTCCTCCCACGAAGGCAACATTTACTGTTCCTTCACGTGCTCTGCACTGTCAGTTCCACAGCATCACTTTTATGCTCCCATACCTTCCATCTCATAGCAGCAGATGTGGCTCCTGATGCTGCAAGCTGCAACTGGGCTGAGGAAACTCCTGCCCAAGAGCTTGGCAGGAAAACCAGAGCAGACAGTTCTGACAAACCAAACATTTGCATTCTGAAAGGCTCCAAGGATTAGTTCCCTGGGTGTTCCCTGGTGTCAGGTTCCTGTACCCCAGGCCTCCTTCCAGTATGTCAAACCACTGACCCTCCAATTCAATCCTGTTCACAGAATGGCAGTGGGGTAGTGAGAGGAAACAAGCCATAAAGAAACAGAGCTCAGGAGTTCCTATGACATGTTCTTCCCTTTTTACAGAGGAAGTTTGGGATGTCCAGAACAAGCTGTTCAATTTTTTCATTTTTTGTTTTTCATAGCAAGTAAACCAGAAGACAATTCTTTTACTTGGTGCTCCTGTAATGCAGTTTTAGACAGGACAGTGACAGACTAAACTGCACTTACAGAGTCTCTATTAGGGAATTTTGGGGCCAAACTGACTTACAACTTCAACCAAAAGATGGAACAGAAATACCCTTAAGTTCAAATCTGGTTTGGGCATGCTGCCAAATTCCAGAACTGAAACTCTGTTTTCAAATGAAACTTTAGATACCTAGTTGAAAGGAGGGGAAAGTACCTACCAGTTCTAGGAGCAGTCTCAGCTCATGCTGAGCACTCAGATTTCCAAGTCTAAAAACTCCAAAGGTTTAAGTATTTATGCTTTCCTTACTCAAAGAACAGAAATGAACTTACCTGTTATCTGGTCTCTGCGTTGAAGTCTGAAAGTCTCTTTTCCAACACAAAGTTGGTAGATGAAGATACCCAAATCAGAGACATTATCTATCTCCTCAGTAACCACCATTTCTTCACGGACTAGGTAGGTCTGGGGCAAGTAAGAGCCAGTCTAAAAGAGAAAAAACTCTGAGATATTGAATTCTGCTAACACTGGACAAGCATCACTGTATTTTTTTACTCATTGCTTTGCAAGGGTTTCAAGCCCTACATTTCAGCTTTCCCTCTTTTTAATACTAAAATATGCCAGACTTGAACAGCTGCATACCAGAGAAGTTAAAAGCTGACAAAGGCTGTTTCAAACAGTTGCAGTCACATCCAAACAAAGTTAACCTTAGCACTGTTGGCCTCACATGAAACAAACAGAACCTGTTCAAGTTTATTTGTGTGCAACAGAAAGTTAAAAGAGGAGAAAAATTATTACAAAAGTTCCCATGTTTGAGACAATGTATTTCTAATGTAAAAAAACCCAAAACGCTAGCAGCATGACCTACAAAAGTTACATCTTCACCACAAAATTACAGCACCAAAGAAACAAATTCCCAGCCCTCCTGACCAATGCCTGAAAATGAGGGCAGGAAGACACATTTAAAGCTTGTCTTCATGAAGCTAAAGAAAATTCATCAATCTGAACTAGATCAGGTGGCCTCTAGCACTAGGTGTGGAGGAGTCAATGACTTTCTGACAGGTACATCTGACACATGATAGCTCAGTATTGCCCTTAATTTGAAAGTAGCAGCAAGCTCCATCAATTTGACACATAATTCTTCTGGGGAAATGTTTAGTCACTGAAGAGACAAAGTGCTTGTGGTGAGCTCATGACTACAATGGCAACAGAAGAACAAGTTTGCATTTTTCTTTTAATCAAAACTCTCATGGGGCAAGCGAGCTTTCTGGTAGTTATTTCAGGTTTAGGCTTTTACTGATATTTGGAGCTTTATCAAATTCCTTTACAAAAGCTAAATTTAACATTATTTGCTAGTTGCTTTCAGCTTTCATAAAGCTAGGTATTAATAAGAGCATTAAGCATGAATCTGCTCAACATAACATACACTGACAGCTGGCCTTAACTTCAGCACAGGGACTGAGCTGGGGGGATTATGGACTTTGATGGCAAGAGGACTGTTCTAGCAAGAGCCTGTCAGAAACACCCAGCATTTGTATCAGAGTGTTCCTGGCAGCACAACCAAACAGCAAAGTTTTCCACCTACCGCCAGTTTGGCAAAGAGATCCATCAGGTTTCTTGGTGGCATCACGATGGATGTGTTCAGGGGGATCACGTAGCAGTTGTCCAGTTGCAAGTCAAGATAGGCTGTCAAAAGCTGTTTTGAAAACAGGTTTTTGATGCATTAAGTGTGGCCTCGGATTATTACAGCACGGGTCTACAATGACTAAGAAGGAAGCTCAAAAAGCTGGAGAACACAGTGAGGAGTCAGGAACCATTTAGCATAGGAACTTGGCTATTACCAGTTTTGCAAACAAAGTGGTTCCACCTAGGGTTTACAACAGGACTTTGAGAGTCACCTCATTTCTGTACACAATTGGTTTTTATCATCATTTTAAACAAGTTCAGTTTGTACAAATACAGAGCAAATACTTGGGAGCACGCTCTCATAACTGAAGAAGTGCAATTAAGCCCAGTGCAAATAAAAGGTATCCAAGTGCTGAAAAGGAATCATTCCCTCAGAAAAAGTATCAGTCTACAGAAAATCACACCAGTGTTACTGCTGAGTGCAAGGACTGCCCAGACTAAAATTATCAGCAGTCTACTTCTTTTATTATGACTCTGCACAGCACTTGGCCAGAATCAACTGAGCCTCTTAAGTTGCCTGAATCCTTTAAGCTATAGCCAAGATTCTGTCAAGACAACACAGATAAAAGCTGCAAATCCTGTGATCACAGGTAGCAAGGCCTCCTCTCTACACTACTGGTAGAGGCAGCAGGCACAGAGCTCAATGTCTTTGCTGGGATTCTATCTGCAGGGCCAAGGTATGCTTCACAAACAACCTCAGAGTGCTTTTACAGCTGACTAAGGAGAACTGGAAACACTATCGATGCAACTTTAATAACAAAGTCAAATGAAAACCATCCACTCATCTTTGCATTACAGAAACTATATGCAACTAGCACAGCATTTTCAGCTTCTAGGTTCTAGCTACTTTTAAGTGTTTTTTTTTCAATCCACTTATCCAAGGAGAAGCCCATAGCTGTCTGGAATTCTATATTTTGCTGTAACATAGTCTGGTAGAAACCACAATCATGCAAAAATCTGTTTTCCCGTTTCTTAATTCCCATTTCCCATATTCTCCTACCCTCAATTTCATTCATGTTGGATTCTTGACCAAAAACCAAGTGTAACTTCCAGACATCCCATGGGCAACAACACTTAAAGCAGCACAGCACTGAGAAACCACACAGTTCAGAGTCTGTGGGTCTGAGCTCCTCTAACAGTCCTGCAGCACTGCTCCCTTGCAGAAGTCTAAGAGTTAAAACGATCAGATTCCTCACACTTAGACCCAACCCATGGAGCTGTTTGGGTTACCACTGGCTCCACAGTTCCCCAGGAGCACCAAGGCCCCTTCTTCCCCCTTCACACCCACTCACCCTGTCAAAGTCATGAACGATGGCTGCTGGGTCACTGTCTGAGAACTTGGGGACAGGGACATCAATGATGGCAATGTTGTCATCCTCTCGGATATCAGCTTCTTCAGCGATGGGGAGGAAGTAGGGTTCCACTGCACGGTCACGGTTCTCGTTTTCAAAGTAACACATTTCACCACGGTAGACCTTGTGCTGGAAGGGAAGAGCAAGGCACTTATCTTCCCAGGAAATATTGCTTGAAAACTGTGTTTCTAACACAAAGCATGGGGCTCTAAACCAGAGCTTTTTATAATGCACACAGCAGCCTTCATGTCCCAGTTATTGAAGGTTTTCTATCATAGCAGTAATCCATTTAGAAGTACTTTTTTTTTATATATAATGCTTAAAGAAAAAATAGCTTTCACATTACCTTGGGCATGAAGTACTTGTAGATGCAGGCTCCACCAACAACAACTCCTGCCAAGATGAAGGCCAGCCCCAGCAGAGTCAAGAGACATCTTCCAGAGGAGTTTTCAGCTCTATGTGTGGCAACTTCTGGATCCTTTAAATAAAAAGAAAGATGAGAATTTGAAAGTGTATCCACTTAAATTTAAAAGTAATCCATTATCTGCTGCTTCACTTTGACCTCTCATCTTCTATTTCCTCTGTGTGCACTGAAAATTGTAAGTCAGGCATCATATAATAAGAAAACCCACATGAGATATTACTGCACCATATGAAGAACAGTTTTCAAGCAGCAATGAAAGAGGGTATTTTCTCATAGAATACTTCCTAGAAAAGCCTTTATCCAGAAACTATTTGAGATGTGAGAAATTCAAACAACTGTAACAAAAGATACAGTGCTGCAGTCACAGAATGGCACAAGGAAAGCAAAATTTGTAGAGCAAGGTCATTTTAAGGTACACAGTGTTTTCAGGCCTCTTCCCTGAAGCCTATTTCCTATCCTCCTCTTGCTATCAGGAGGAATAAGATAACATTATTTTTTCCTTACAAAGCTAGACTAGCAGAAAAAAGCTAAGATGCAACTTTGTCTCTTAGCTAGGAAACATCTGACATTTGAGTCAAACATTCAGGTTTTAGAACCTGAAACATGCACAAGTGGACTCCCCTATGACAGAACCAGTCATCAGCTTAAAAGCAGCTTCAAATTACACCAAACAAAAATAAGTCTCTGTAGCACATCCTACCCTGCAGCTTCAAAATACTCTTTCTTCCACCCAAGTCTAAGTTTTGTTTATAGCAGTCTGTAACTTAGTTCAATGATTTGGGGTTTTTTCTCCCCCACAGCACTCACTCAAACAGAAGATGACAGGCATCCCCTGGAAACAACTATCAACATCATCACCAACACATAATGTGGTGATGAGCTGTAGAACAGCAGTTGCAAAATTGGAGGTGGTGTCTGAATGGCAAGTTGTAACAACCAAGAGTTCTTTCAGTGCCTCCCAGACTTGCAGGTGAAAGGCTCCCACAAGCCCAGCTGAGCTGACAACAGCAAAAGAACTGTCAAATACTAAACTATGAGAAGACAGATTCCCCTTGGGCAAACACAGTGGTCTTGGGTTTAGATTATATATTTGGTCAAGTATATCCCTTTAATGATTCATGACTCGGGTATTTAGCAGGTCACTTATGCTCTTTGTACTGGCAGGAAGCAAAGTTGGATTTCACAGCAAAAGATCTTTTTCTTCGTGTTATTTCTAGAGTCAGGAGCTAGATTTAGCACAGCAGATTCCATGGGTTTTCTTTATTTGGGTCCCACTGTTTGCACTCCTGTAGAGCACAAGATATTTAAGTGACCTGCACCACAACAGTCCCACAGTGTCAGTACAAAGGCTGCACGTATTTCCATGCTCAGCAAGATGCAGCAGTGTAAAAGTCAAAACACATCAGCTATGCAAGTCCTGAAACAAAAAACAAGCTGTTTTGAGAAAGTCACTACTCCTACATTCCACTCTTGCATCCTCCAAAGAGAAAAATGTTGGTTCAGCAAGACATAAGCTGTCACAATTGGCTAGTGAAGCACTTGCCAAAAAAACAAAGTAGTTGCAAGTCAGATTATGCCACATTCATATGCCATGATGTGAAACCCATCTTTCAGAGTTAGGCTGCTTTTCAGATCAAACCTCATTTTGTTCTCTTTGTATTCTACCACCTTCATTTACACCTCCCAGTTAACTTACTCACCCAGCCTATCATCTGAACACAGCAGACAGGTTTTGGCACCACAGGCACCCCAGTGCTTGGATGATGTCGACATGTAATTAGCTACACTTGCACTGTGCCTATTTCAAACAAAGCAAAGGTATTTAGCATTTCAGAAGCCATGTAGGCAGCCTGAATGAAGGAGTTGACAGAGCTGATAAGAGAACACAATACCAAGACTTGGGTCCAGTTAGGTTACAAAGCCTCTGATAAGAAAAAAAAAAAAAAAAAAAGGCCATGAAAAAAAAAACAAAACTGCAGAGAAAATGCAGTTCTGAGCCATGCAGTAACAAGCAAAGCAAAGGGGAAGTAAATGTGAAGAAGAAAAATCACTTGTGTTAATATCTGCAGCTAGCTCAAGAGACAGTGTTGACACAGTCAGCTCCAAAGAATCTGCAGGGAGTGTATTCTGCAAGCTCAAGTGTTTTGTGCAGATATTCCAGGAGACTTTTATTGTGCTGTCTCAGCCAAGATGAGCCATTAAGCTTGTTTGCTCCGCACAAATATTCCTGCAAAAGGCGACATTAACGACCACTAGAATAAGTTTGCCTTGGAGTAAAATTGTGAACTTGATGTTTACCTGCAACTCTAAGCCCTGAAGCCAGAGTGAAGAGTTGTTAAAAAACCACCTAGACACGGGCAAATATTGTGACAGGTAGAACAAAACACCCCGTGCTTTCTCTTCGAAATTGAGAAGCCCTCGTGAGAAGCAAGGGTGGAAGGGTGTATTAGAGCTCTTATGCTCAGAACTTGCACAGCAAAGGGCCAATAAAAGCATGCATGACAAGCTGCCTCAGGAGGAGCTGATGAGTTGGTTCTACCAGAAACCAGCCAGACTAACGACCTTTTCAAAACTTAAAGTACTCCTCTACCTAAACTGCTTACCTACTTTCTCTCCCTTCCTTTTGACCCAGTAATTCAGTGTTACCGCATTAACTGTGCACACACACATCTATCCACAGCTCAGAAGAGTCCCCTGAGCAGCACCGCAGCTCTGCATCCCTTCGTTTTTCAAAGGGAGGCTGGGAGGCTGCTCCAGGTGCTGCAGAGGCTCTGCAGGCTGGAAGGCAACCTGCTTTCTTGATTACAGATTACAAGAAGAAAAAAGGATGAAAAAAAATAAAAACTACGATAGAAAACCACAGCAATTTTTGTTTGTTTGTTTTTTACAAAACACAAGTTTTATTGCCGAGCCTGTTTTGTGTTTTTTTTTTACTTTCTCACTCCCTGATGACAAATAAGCTCAGACCATCCTATACTCCTGCTCTAGAACTACTGATTTATTTACCGAGACACTGATCTTCCTCATCTGACTAAAAACGTCAGCGGCTAAGCAAGACACCTTCAAAATAAATTCTCCCACAGCTTTGGAAAGTTCAATTCAAGTCAGCGACGCGGCAACTCGTTAGGAAGGAAAAGACAACCACAGAGTCCTTGCCTGGGTTTCTATTTAAAACGCTTTATGGCAGGTTTCTTAATTTAAGCTAGACATACCAGGAAGCCAGGCACCTTACCGCAGCGCCTCTCTCCAGCTCGCTGCCTACGAAGGTTTCAGAGCAGCAGCGAGAGGAGGATGAGCCCAAATCAGACCCAAACCCGCAGTAGGGACCGGGCTGCCGCCGAGGCTACGGGCGATTTCCCTGCGCCTTTCCCCAGAGCTTAAACCCGGCGGAGGACTCAACAGCCTGCGAGCTACGAAGGTTTAAAACCCCCGTCAGGAAGCAGGGCCCTGGCAGGGGCCCAGCTGAGAGATAAACACCCGGGCCTGCCCCCGGCGTGCGGGCCCGAAGCTGTCCCGGCTGTGTCATTCCAACCCGGAGCTCGGCACCGCCCGGGCCCGGAGGGAACCGCAAAACTGCTGCTGCTGCCGCCTGAAGCGCTCAGGCCCTCCCAGCCCCGCAGCCTCTTTCGGCTGCGGCCCTGAGGGGACCGAATCCCCTCTGCCCCCAGACCCCCACCCGCACCGAGTGGCCGCCCCCCCCCTTGCCAGTCTGCCCCAGAGAGCGGCGGGGAGGCCACCGTGCTCGTCGGGGGCTCATGGGGGGGTTCAATCGGGCTGCCTTCCCCCGAGCCGCTGCCTCCGTGAGAAGATGGCGGCGGCTTCCACCTCCTCCCGCACACCCCTCACACACACACGCACACCGCTGCCGCTCCTCGGACCCGCTCCACCCGCCGCCACCCGGCAGCGGGCAGGCCCCGCTTCCCGCACCTTATCGGCCACTAGAGCTTCGGCCGCCTCTTTCTTGGGCTCGTCCTTCTGGGCGAAGGGGGAGTTGAAGGCGATCTTCACCATGGCGCTGCCGCTGCGCTCCGCTCCCTCCCCGCTGAGGAGCCTCGGGCTGAGGGGGCGGGGTCTGAGGGGAGAGGAGACGCCCCCGCCTCTCACTTGCTGCAAGCGGGGCGGGGCGCCCAGAGCGCCGCCCCTCGGGCTGGGGGCGGGAAAGAGCGCCCCTTGCAGTCCGGGCAAGCCACAAAGGCTCGTCCCCCGCCCGGCGCCATGATGGGGGTGATGCTGAGGGGGGGATGTGCGATAAACTCCTTGGGGTGACCCAAACCGCCTTTTCTTCTTCTTCATCTCAGCCTGCCTGAGGTGTCAGGTGCTTCGAGCCGCTGGCAGTGTGATCTGGGGAGTGCCACTGCTCCCGGGTGCTGGCCCCGGCCTGCCATTGCATTCCCTCACACAGGGAGGTTGTGGCTGCCTTCTTCCTGAGGGAGCTTTCTCTCTGTCCGGGGCTGTGCGGCTTTGTGGTTTCATGTGGAGCTTCCCCAGGACTCAATTCTTGCTTTGAGAGACTAGCACCCCAAAACCAGCCTGGAATTCAGGGGGCAGTGTGGGAAGATGAGGTGGCAAGGGGAGGGCTGGATGTGGTGGTCAGAAGCCGTGTCCCTCGCAGGTTTCTCCTGCCTCAAACAATTTAATTTCCTTTGCAGCTCTGAGACCTCTTCATGCAGACAATCCTACCTCTGTCTTAAAACTCTTTCACTCTGGGGAGAAGGAGCCACGTTCAGTATGGCACCAGGATGGAGATGGTTTTGGCCAACCTATCTCCCTTCTGCCCGAGGGATCTCTGACAGACAGCATCACCCTTCATTAAACATCTCTAACAGGGGAGAAGAAGAAAAGGCCTCATGTATGAAACTGTCTGAAACGATCTTCACCTTCATATGGATGAAAGTCTGGGTTGGTCTCACTGGAATTTGAATTTATGGCTCCAGAAAGGAATCTGGTTTGAATCTGGTGCCTACCCCACTGAACTCTTCCTCGCAGACAGCTGTAATTAAACAGAACTGAGCACTATGCAAATATTGCAATAAGTAATTCTTCTGAGTGTAAACAAACTGTGGTGTGTATTCCAGCATCCCAAGCATGTTCCTGTTGCTCTACAGATGCTCCACCACTGTTATTTCCTTCCAAGATCATAGGCTTGATTTTGCTCCCTTTCATGTTAGTAAGAATTTTGACGACAGTCAGAGCAGAACAAAGTCTTTTCTGTCTGTTTAAGCTGACTTTATCAGTAACAGAAAAAACTTTTACCTCATTTTACCAAGAAACCACCAAAAAATTAGTTTTCATGCTTTCTAACTTTAGCGTGTAAGGAATAAGTTAAATCTCATCAAAGTCTGAAAAACAGATTGAAAAAGAGATTATGTAAGCTTCCTTTATGGCTGATGCACTATCTGTACCCTACAACCTAGCAATTTATCTATGACATGAACAATGTTTGTATCCTAATGTAGCATAAGCACTTAATGCTTAAATGAATTTACTTTATCTTCTAACTACTCAATACCTTTACTTGAAAAATACACAGAAATAGAACTGAAATAGGTCCATAATATTGCTGATTTTTTTCTTGCTGCTTTTAGTTTATTGGTATTTACCCTGAGATCCTCTTTACCACCTTGAAAGGCAAGAGATTATCCCCTTATCCTTAATTATCCTGTTAATCCTTCTGGTGTTTGTAATATTAAAGCAACACTGCTTGAAAACTTAACAAATATACACACTGAATTCTCCTCCAGACAGGAGGAGTTTGGCCAAAAAGAAGGGGAAAGATTCTGTTTCCTTTAAGCTCTCTCACTAAGACCAGAAAACTTTATTTCTTAAAAGAGACATAAATCCCAGATACCTCCCTTTTCAGTGGCAGCCCAGACAGTCTAAGAATATTAAAGAACAAGGTTGGTGAGGTCTTTTATTGGACCAGCTGCTGGTGCAGCAGATGATGCCTCTTGAAGCACCTTTTTGAGCAATCCTGCATAGCACTAAAAATCATTTTCACTGCAGAGGACGTTTTTGAGTAGTCTAAACACAGACTTCAGAATGCTTCCACGTTTATTCTCTCTCCTCATGTATGCAGGGGAGGGGAGAAGGCTTCTTGCATACAGAATAATAATTACCATAATTAATACATGTAATTAATAATGATTTTAAACATATGCTACATCCACCAATTGAAGTCTTTCATGAGTTGCCTCATAGAAGGCCGAAAAAAAGGTAAACAATAAGTAGGTCACACAGGGCTGTTTAAAATGAAAGAGAAACTACAAACTTTCTCCTTTCCTTCTCCAAAGTTAGCGTTTTATGTTTTTCCAGGTGTCTGAATTTCCACTTCTTCCTCCCAGTCCTTTTCCACCTCTTTTTCTCAGGTGTCCTCCTTCCTCACCTCAGCCCATTTCCTTTTGCTCCTCTGTCACTGACCCCCAAACCTCTGCTGCATTTCTACCTCGCTCTGATTTATAAAGCAGTTGGGAAAACATCTCTCTGTGTTTCAGCCTAGGGAGCTGCCAATAGAAAGATTTGTAAAGTTTGGAGATGAATTTGAGTCTCCATTTCTGGGCAGGAATCAGAGTTTTTTCTCCCTTGGCTCCCCTCCCTGCCTGGTGTGCTTTTCTTTGCTGCAGCACTGTTAGATCAGGATCTGTGGCCAAGCCAGCACACACCACCCACTTCTACTGATCCCCTGCTCACAAAATTCTGTAGCAGGAATATTATTCACATGGAAAAATGACCTGTTTACATGCAGGGGAAAGTCACCAGCCTGTCTTCTCTGCAAAATGGAAGTGACCAGCAGAAAAGTGACCCTGAAGGAGGCAGAGGGGAGGAGGTGATCACCCATTTAGCAACAACAGCTTCGAGGGCACATCCTTTAATAACCGTGCCCACAACCATGCTGGAGAGGACTCCCTGCCCACGCAGCCATTGCCTCACAGAATGGAATTCCACATGAAATTCCAGTCCTCCAGAAAATCTGCAGAGCAAGCAGCAAGCCCAGAGCCATCAGCAGCCCCAAACGATTAGAGGGCCAAACTTGCCTCTGGTGTAACTGCAGTGTGGCAAGCAGAATTACACCAGGGACACATTAGGAAGCCCTGAGCCTTGGCAGATCTAAAAAAAAAACAACATTGCTAAACTCTGCTGTGAGAGGAAGAACAGCAAACACTCAAAGCTCAAGCTGTTTGCTACTGAAATGACCGAATACACATATCTGGAAACAGATTAATGTTTACCTTGGCATCCAGGGGTGTCATCTCCATTTGCCTCTCAGGGACAAAACAAAAAACACCCTCATGGAGGCCATGAGGCAGCAATCCCTCTGGCTCCCTCTGCTCCTCACTAGCACCCTGCCTGGGGGCCACTGGGCCTCCCCTGGGCTGATCAGGGCTGGCACCTGCATGGGAGAGCCCTGGGCTTAACCCCACCCCTCCATCCCCAGAATTTTCTCTGGATCCTGATCTCTGCTTTTTGGAAGAGTTCATAGAAGGGAAGGGACCATCCAGTGCCACCCCTGCCATGGGCAGGGACACCTCCCACAGCCCAGGTTGCTCCCATCCCCATCCAACCTCCAACACTGCCAGGGATGGGGCAGCCACAGCTTCTGGGGGCAGCCTGGGGCTCAGCACCCTCACACCAAATAATTTCTTCCTAACATCTCATCTAAATCTGTCCTCTTCCTGTTTAAAACCCTTCCCCCTCATTCCATGCCCTTATCCAAAGTCCTTCTCCACCTTTCCTGGAGATCCTTGAGGTACTGGAAGGAGATTTTGAGTTCTCACTGCACCTTTTTTTCTCCAGGCAGAACAACCTCAACCTTCTCATCCCACCTCCAGAGCTGCTCCAGCCCTCTGAGCTGCTGGCTGGCAATGCAGCCCAGCTGCAGCAGATCCCACCCCATCACCCCACACTTAGCAGACACCCCCACACCAACAGCAAGACAACAACCCAGCACTGCCTGTGCCCACCACCACACTCAGAGTCTGAACACAGCCCAACAGTGAGCATGGGCACAGGGTGCATCTTGTTGGGCTGTGCTGTCCTTCCCCAATGAATTCTGTTGTGGTGCAGCTGTCTGTCTGTGGAGCTGGGTGTCCCCTCTGGCTGGCTGTTGGTGTTCCCAGCTCAGCAGAGGTCCCCAAGGTGCTGGCAAAGCCCTGTGGTGTAGCTTGTTTGGCTCCTTATGTCTGAGTTTACTCTGTGCACTCTTTTCTGCCCAATGAAAAGAGCACCTGGAGAGATCACGGGTGCTCCTAAATTATGGAAATGATTGCTCTGTGGCCACATCATCAATTTAACATCAATTAAGGCTTCCAGTGAAGATAGAGTTCTAAAAAAAAAACAACCCAAGAGCTCTGCTTTGGGCTGTTTGCTTACATCCATGTGTGTGTTGCATGCCCAGGATTTGCATATTGAGTAGTTATGCCTGTTAATAAGACATTAATGAAGGATCTATAGCCAAACGACATTCCAGTGGCAAAGTTTTCTCATTTACAGGCTGAGGTAATTAGGTACCCAGCCAGAGCACTGCCCTGAGAGGCTGTCAGAGGTTTGGAGTTAGGGTGAAAAATCCCAGGTGAATCTTTCAAGGGCTTTAGCAGAGTTTTGTTAATCATGCAGAAGTGTTTCAGAACTGGAACTGATAGTATCTAGCTATTAAAAAAACCCAACAAACTAGATCTCATTACACCTTCCCTGCACATAACACCCTCCTTTCTGTCACTTTTCTATCTAAATAAGAGCAAGTAAATATTTTAGACATCACAGCAATGTAATTTAGCAAAATGTTGGAGAACAAAATATTTTAAGATGTCACCTTACCCACTGAACTTTAGCCTATTGATGCTAATAAAAATCAACCTTGTCCTTGCCTTTGAGTAGGAGCACATCACCAATTTTTGCACTACCTTTTTGCTTTCTCTTTGTTACCTAAATAAATAATACAAGATTTCCAAAAAGAAGCATGTATGTTAGCTGAACCTGCCTGCACCCTCACCAACTCCAATGTGCTGTGTTGGGGTTTTGTAGCACACAGGTGTCCCTTTTCATCTGTCTGAAGCCTACACTGTCAAAAATAGCAATGTACCACAGCACACCTGTCTGAGCAGCAGCTTGGAGGGCAAGCAGTGTCACTTCAAGAGATTTGTTGTTTTGTTGTTTTTTTTGCCAGAGAAGGGGTGCAGATTCTCTGCCAAGGAACAGCCCAGGTGCCACTGGCATCCTGTCCCAGTCTTTATCTGTCAGCAAAGGCACTGGCAGCTCCGAGGGGCAAAGCTTGGGGTGCCTGTTCCTGGGTGCAGATGAAATCTGAGGTGCTGCTCAGCTTGTGTTTCCTCTTGGCAAGGCAGAGAGGAAGAAGCCCTGATCACGATCACACACACAGACACACACACACGAGTTTCCTCTTTGCAAGGCAGAGGAAGGAACACAGGCACACACACACACACACACGTGCTCACACCAAGTTTAATCCTCACACCAAACTTGAGGGTGGCAAACCAGACCCCAACAAAATAGTTACTTTCTTTAAAAATGTCTTTTTTTTTCTGAGAAGGTGGCTTCTGATCATAAGGGAAAGCACATCTCCTATCTGCACGCTTTTTACAGATTAAAACTGTGCTGGTTTTCCTGCAGAAGGTGTTTTCTGTTCACAGGACAGATCCCACCTCATGGTGCTGTAAAGCTGACTGCAGCCTCCAGATCTCCCTGAGTAGAAGGGGATGGTGGTTTCCCTCAACCCAGTGTAGGATCTGCTGTGCCTACAGTGAGTTTACTTCCACTTCTCTGAGGATTGCATCACTGAGTAGCAGAGCTCTCACCAGTTCTGGTGCAACATTTCATTTTCTGGTAATGCTCAGAGCCAAATTATGTCCCAGTTTCCTGCAACAAGAATCTCAAAATCCACGTGTTGGGAATTCACACAGGACAATTTTCCCAAAGGCCCATATATACTCTTTGTAGACCCTTCTCTTGGGATTTTCTTTTTAAAATATATATATTTTCAGAAGAAAACAGAGCTGCTTCCAGCATTCACAGCCTGCTGCTCCTGCCATGCATCCACACGCCTGTCATGCTCAGCAGGAAAATCAGTTCAGCCTCAGCACTACTTGAGTTTCCCATGGGGTTGTCAGGAGAACAATGACCTTATTTCTAGGTTATTTTCTTCTCCTTCTTCCCAAGTGAATATTCCCATTAGTGAAGGACATGACCTGCCCTACTGTATCCTCCTTACACCGGAGGACTGGGGGTGATGCCACCCTGAATCCCGATTTAACCCCATGACAAGTGTGCATCCCCACTCTCCTGAAACCCAGCTGCTTGGGGTGGTGCCTGCTGATGGGAAAAGATGCCACTGGGATCAATGACAGCAGAAATTCCTCCACTTATATCCTGTATAACCTCCTGGGACCAATAAACATGCAGGGTGTAACAAATAGAGATGTGGTTGGAGAGGTTTGTTGAGAGCATGGCTTCATTTTCTGGATAAGCTGCTTTTTCACCTTAATTCTCAGAACTGTGTCTGGTTCCTTTCAAGATTTAATGAAAAATGAAAATCAACCAAGGCCACTTTCTGTTCTGTTCCTGCACGAAGAGGACAAGGTGTAACCTCCACCCTGCTTCCCATCAGGCAGAGGCTGGAGTGATGTTGCAGGGATTGCTTTTTCCATCATCAGTTTGCTCACGGGGTTTTAAGAAGAGCAAGAAGGGGAGGGGCTGGGAAAACCTTGGGCACAGCAAAGACCTGGGGGAGGTAGGCAAGAGGAGCAGGGAAAGGGAAAGCACTGGGGAAGGAAGTGTTGCTGTGATGTAAAACGCAGCTCTTGAAAAATATCCTCCACCCCCCAGACATCCGTTTGGATCCTTTGTGCAAGTTCCTGCAGCCTTCCGGCAGCCTGGGAGCTCTGTTTATGCCAAGGAAGTGTCCTGGGTGTACCCAAGCATCTCACTGTCCCCTTGGGTCCCTGGCTTACCCAGGAACAGCTGATGCTTGCAATTAGAAAACTGATTAAAAGGGAGAAATTATTTACAAGGGCCCAAAAGGACGGGTTGGGCAGAGGCACAACAGAGTTGTTGTTGTTGTTTACGACTGGGTTGTTAATTTGGGGGTTTTTTTGGTAAAAAGGAGCTGGGACCTGAAACGATGAGAAAGGGTGTTGGCTTTTTATCTGCAAAAGACAAGAGCTGTCCAAGGGTGGAGCTCCTGGGAAAGGGATTGCCCAACTCCTGGACCTGGGCAGGGCAGGGAGGCAGCTGCCTGTGGGAACCACAGAATCAGAATAATTTGGGTTGGAAGGGACCTCTAAAGATCATCTTTACCAACCCCCCCCTCCTGCAGTAACCCTGCCTCTTCCTGCTCTTGCTCTCCTGTGCCTGCACAAGCTCCACAGCCCCTTCCCAGCCTGACAACTGGAGATTGTGCTCTTGGGGCGTGGTGGCCAAGGGACTTGGATGAAAAGCTGGCCAAGTATTTTGGGCCACTGTTTAGCACGGGTTCCCCACCAGCTCTGCTGAAAGGATGGCACTGGGCTGAGCTACAGGGGACTGGGAAGCTTGGAGTGATGAAGCCCAGGATGGGGTTGACCGTGGCAATGGATGTGGTGGCCCAGCCCCACATGTCTCTCCTCCAACCGTAGCAAGCTGCTGGGGTCCTTTGCTGCTCCCCTCTGATCGAGGCAGAAAAGGTGGAATTTGAAATAGAAATGTAGACTGGCAGGTTGGGAGGGACCTCAACCCTCATCTGGGCCAACCTTTTTTTTTGTTTGTTTAGATGAGATGGCTTAGCACCCTGCCAGGCTGAGTTCTAGGAGTGTCCAGTGTTGGGCAATCCACCACTTCCCTGAGGAGATTGTTCCAGTGCCTGACTCTTCTTATAGGGAAAAGTTTTCCTCTGATGTCCCACCAGAATCTCCCCAGCAGCCCCTCACCTTTGCCATCTGATTTCTTGGAAAAAGAGAATGTCCATCTTCTTGGTAGCCATCCATCCATCCCATTCCTTTGGAGGAGGAGATAGGAGAGCACAGAGAAGTGTGAAGGCAACAAGAAGGTCCCAATGGAAACAGGAGCTGGGGGATTACTCAGCAGCTTTCTATTGACTCAGCAACTTTTGTCTGAATTTAGACATTTCCTTGTCAGACCTGAGCAGCAGAAAGCCCGTGGGGAGCCCCAAAGCCTTATCAGCCCCTGCCTTCTGCTCAGCTCCCACTTGGGTTCAACATTTGGCTTTTTCTCCTCCAAGTCTTCTCCTTGCTGGCCCAAGTCCCAGCAGGGTGGGGACCTCTGGCTCCACACAGCTCTCAGGAGTGATGCCCAAGTGCAGAAGACTTTTTTTTTTCCCTGAAAAACCCCCTTTTAGAGATTTCTAGAGCTCAAAGGAAAATCCAAGGCTCCCTTCTTTACTCAGTTCTTCTAACTTCAACTAGGAAAAAAAAAAAGACAAAAAGTCCCCAGAACAAGCACTTGCAGAACAAAAAGCCCAATTCCTCCAGGGCGAAGGGAAGTGAAATCAAAAGAGAAATGAAATTCATACACATAGGCTTTCTGGTTTGGAGAAGTGCCTGGTGGCAAAGGTCAGGGAGGGAACGTGCTGCTGGGCTGCTTGTCTCCTGGCAGTTCTGCTGCTGCTATCAAAGGCAGCAAAATATTTGCATTGATCCTTTCCTCCCATTTGTCAGCAAGAAATGTGGGATGGGGAATCCGGGGCTTTGGCAGAAGCCAAACTGAACCACAAGGTCAATCACAGAACGCTTGAGGTTGGCTGGGACCTCAAAATATCGACTCCAACAGACTCACCTAGTGAGGGGAAGAAAAAATCCCTCTGCTTCCTAAATATCTTCCTTTTGTCCCTCGCTCATGGCTCAGCTTTCCCACAGAGTGCTCTTTCTTCCACCACCTCGTCCCCTCCCAAAGCCTCGCGTGGAGCTGCCAGATGATTTCTTCTTGCAGAAGAAAAACCCCATTGTTCAGTTATGTCCCAGTGGCACCTCTTTTGGCAGAGTCTCCAGAGTTTCCTCATATCTGACTAATAAGAGACGATGAAAAAAAAAAAAAAAAAAAAAAAGATTCATTAAAAAAACCCCACTGATAACAATCTGAGAAAATGAAACACGGGAGCTCAAAAAGGGGTTTGGAGTTTCTTAAACCTCAACCGAATGGTTTAATCTCAAGGCTCCATCTTGTGGTAAAATAAAGCAAAACCACTTCTTCTAAAATGAAAATTCACCCTGAATTTCCACCAGTTCTGTAGTAACTCACACTGCCACGTGTCGGGATAGTCAGGACACATCCCCAGGCTCCTTCTAGATGTCTGCATCTGGTGGTGCTGGAGTGCAAAATCTCTTGCAGAGGGGTAGGGTTTGGCTTCAGTTTTGGCTAGCACAGTTTGTCTGCCTTCCTGAAGTCCTTCATCTAGGATTCCATCAGTGGTGCAAAGTCTGGAAAAGTTATTTTCATCATCACCTGTATCATTATCATCATTATTATTATCCCCATTATTACTACCGTTGGTATTACTACTTCTACTAGGAACGTTTTGGATCAATTAGCAGAAATTCTGAGTTTTCAAGTGAGAGGGTGGCACCCAGCAGAGAAACACAACAGCCCAGCCAGGGCAGGCATCACCTTGCCCACACCAGAGCCCTTTGCCCACCCCTCTGCTGTTAAATCCCTGCAATATTTCCTTAGGCCTTCAAAACTCTGCCTGGAGGAGCTGGATAACCATGAGATGGCCATGGGTGGCTGGGATGAAGGAGGGAGGATCTCTGCCTTATCTGCCTTCCTCCAGCACCACGTGGGAGTGTGACAGCTTCTTGGGTTGGGTTCTTTTGCTCCTTTTTTCAGTTTATTTTCTGAACACAAAGGCAAACATGAAGAAACTGGTGAGGTTCCCATGGTGGGTAGGACCTTCTGGTTGTGCTGCAGGGGAAGAGAGGGTGCAGCTCCTGGGCTGGCCTGGATGCTAGTTTGCTCCTGGTAAAATCAATATTTTAAAAATAAAAAATCTTATTTAAAACAGTCCAGTGGAGGGCCAGGAAGATGATTAGAGGGCTGGAGCACCTCACCTAAGAAGACAGGATGAGAAAGCTGAGGTGGTTCAGCCTGGAGAAGTCTCCAGGGGAACCCTAAAGCACTTTCCAGTACCTGAAGGGCTCCAGGAAAGCTCGGGAGGGACTCTGGATAAGGGCATGGAGGGATGGGATGAGGGAGTAGGGGTTTAAACTGGAAGAGGGGAAACTGAGATGATATTTTGGGAAGAAATTCTTTGGGGTGAAGTTGCTGAGCCCCTGGTTGCCCAGGTTGCCCCCAGAAGCTGTGGCTGCCCCATCCCTGGCAGTGTGAAGGTTGGATGGGGCTTGGAGCAGCCTGGGCTGTGGGAGGGGTTCCTGACCATGGCAGAGGGGTTGGACTTGGATGATCTTTAAAGTCCTTTCCTACCCAAACTAATCTGGGATTCTATGATTGGGGTTTTTTTGTGATGCAGCATGCAAGGCAGCATCTCCCAAATCACATCTCAGGTACCCACGTGGGTTACAGAGTGGGAAACAGTTCCTTACATGTTGGTCACACCCTTAATGATCTCCCTAGGAAATATTTACTCTGAGGAGTTTGGTTCTGAGCATGCCAAGTGATCAAAACCAGGCAAGGCAGGATTTGCTTTTGTGTGACTTCAGTTTTTCCTGGAAAGAAAGAGGAGCAAAAAAACCAACCAAACAAAAAACCAGTAAAATAAAATAAAAATCAAATCTTACTTCCAAAACAAATGTGAATCAGCTTGAAAATCATCTTGATAAGTGAACACTGTTCTCTTTTCAGGCAATCAGACAGTAACTTTGCTGGGAATGGAAACTCAAGGAAGAAGAAACACTGGGGAAAAGCGAGGTCTGTCCTGGTGGTGCTGGCAGTGTCCTGCTGTCACCTCTGCTGCCTCAGCAGTTTCTTCCCAATAAGAAACTCAGAGCTTGGCCATGGTCTTTTTTTCCAGGATTTTAGGTAGTGGCTTTGCTCACTGAGATGGCTGCCTGGGGGCATGGATCCAACATGGTCCCAAGGAAATGTGGGTACCTCTGGCCATTCCCAGCCCTTAAAATCTGTGTCCTATTGCTTAAAAACCTTTCAGGATGCTTGATTACCTTTGAAACTCCCGACACCTCCTTCAAATGCTGCTGCTTCTTGGCACTCGAGGTGTTTGGTTACAGCTGAGACCTGGATGAATCCCATCTGGAGTTGGCTCAGGTGGGGAGAGCATCCTCAGGTGGGTGCTGAGGGTGGGCTTGAGGGTCTGCAGGTTGCTGAGCTCTGCTCTGCCTCTCTCAACCTTTCTGGCCCTAAATCCATCTCTCAGATGAGTTTCACCCTCTCAGGGAGTTTTGTCCCTTCTGACTTACCCATCTTCCTTACCTGTTGTTCCTCGGGTGGGGACATCTGCTCCTTCTCAGTGCTGTGTGGAGCCTTCCCCGAGGTCCCCGGGCTATTTGCAAAGCAGTTTAATTTTATTAGCTTGTCAATAAAGCAGCAGGGCATAATTATACCCCAAAATGCTCTGGACTTGAAAGCAGGGCGATCGCTCCCTTCTTCTCCTTCAGCTGTAACTTAATGCAAAAATCCTGTGTCATTTTCCATTTTCTGGGTCTTTCATTCATCCCTGCTGAGTAATTAAAACTGGCTTAGAAATAAACACTGGGGATGATTTCCGAAATGTTCTGTATTTCCTTGCAAGGCTGGGACCTCTGTCATTGGCCCCTTTAAGTGATTTTGAAAGATTGTATACAGGTTCCTTTTACAGTGCATTTGAAGTTTGTAATCCTGCTTAAATACACAAAAATAGGAAGGATTAACAAACTGCCAGACTGAGGCCAAAAGAAGACAGAGCTAAAAGCAATCAAGGATCAGCCTATCGGGTACACGAAATAAATTGGGGGAAAAGTGGAAAACTGTCAACAAAAATAATATGTTATGGATCCTCAAGCCTTTGTGTTTATGCTAGAGGAAGCCTAAAATAATCTGTGGTTTCTGATGCTTGATTTAGTTTTCCACAAGCCTAATTAACACCAGATTAAGTTTGCTGCCACTATAGTTTATTGCTGAGATTGACAAATACTTGCTGTTTATTTGTTTTCTGAAGGAACGACTGGAGGCAATAACAGTGTGACACAGTTAATAAGCTTGAACACAATGCCACAGTCCTCATTTTTATAAACTTTGTCTTTAGGAGAAACCCCCATGACTTTCCATATTAAATTCTGGCCCTACAGTCCTGACAAAGGAAAAAAAAAGAAACCCATTGATTGAGTCCCAGTGATTTCAGATACAGCCCTGGCAATTTAAATGAAATTTAAGGCTGTGTTGCAGCTCCTTGGATGGTACCATACCTTGAAACTGCCTCCAGGGCTTGGTCAGGTGTGGTGCTGAGGGACACGGGGTGGTGGTGGCCTTGGCAGTGCCAGGGTCCTGATCCCAAAGGTCTGTTCCAACCCAAACGACTCAGTGAACCCCGATGTCTGAGGATTAGGGGCAAACACCAGGATTTAGTGGATTTCTGCCCTTCTTCTCTCAGTGTTATGGCTCACTGCAGCCCACCAGGAATCAGCTCACACCTTTCTTCCTGGCCATGAGAAATGGAGGTGACACCTCTGAGCATCCTGCATCAGGTCCCCACTGCACGGTGCCTGTGGAGAGCATCTTAAAAGAGTTCAGAGGGTCTGATAGTGGCTGATTAAAGGATTTCTGGGGCAGCCCCTTGCTATCAAGTGCTCTGATCCATACTGGTGGTCAGGAGCAGCCCCCATCCTGTCACCCTGAAAAAGACAGGCCTTCAAGAACAGAAAAAAAATTCTTTTCTTCTAGCACTCAGTGAACATCAGGCTCCAAACCTCACTGAAAAAGCCATCACTTTGCTTAAGGTGTGCCTGGGGAGCAGCTCCTACAGCTCTGCAGTTCATCAGGCCCCATAACATTGTTAAGTTTTGCTCCAAAGTGAGTAAGACAGGCTGGGGCTGGAGCTCCATTTGGATTTAATAACACACTTCCAGACCCTCTCAGCCCAGATTTCTTGACCAACTGTGTGAGGATTTATCGTTTGCTAAGTGTAAGTGAATTTACTCCAGGGTAACTCAATCCCAGTTGAATGCATAGGAGGGATGATGGCTTTCAGATGGCCAGGGAGAGACCACCAGGGGCTGGGGCTGCATCTGCAGGTGGCTCCTGTTCCAGGGGACACAATTTTCTTTCAAGGCA
The DNA here is from genome assembly GCF_003957555.1 of Calypte anna. Classification (NCBI taxonomy): domain Eukaryota; kingdom Metazoa; phylum Chordata; class Aves; order Apodiformes; family Trochilidae; genus Calypte; species Calypte anna. The sequence continues at coordinate 11,503,650 of NC_044247.1, read as the reverse complement.
AGAAAAGGAAAAAAAAGAAAAATAAAGACAAGAAGCCTTTCCACAGACATCCACCTCCTCTCCCCCAAACCCATTTGGGGCAGATGACATCTCCCCAGGGCTGGAGGCCATCAGGGACCTCAGCAGCTTCCTTCAACACCAAAGGCTGCTGCAAAGGCAGAAGTCATGATGGAAAATGCAGCTTGCACTGAAAGAGGAGATTCATTTTTCAGTGCTGGATGTTCTGAGCTGGGGAACATTTATCTTGAATCCATTTTCTGACAGCGTGGTAGATGCTGACTTTATCCTGCTCTTTACCCTCCTCTCTTGGCTCCTAAGCTGCTCCCCACATAGCAGCACTTCCATCCTCCCTTCCATGATGCAGCATCTGGGAAGATGGAGAAGGAGAACCACATCTCCTGCAGAAGCAGCTGCAAAGCTGGGGCAGCCACGATTGTGTTGTCCCAACCAGGTAACCCCATGGGCTGAAGGTTCCTCTTCAGACTGCCCCCTCCTCCTTCCCAGCCTGGTGTGGGCATTATTTATGGGCTGCCCCCTCCCTGCCATCACTTCATCACCTGTAGGAGCTGCTTCTACTCCCAGGAGTTCATGACAGCTGTGTGGGAGGTCAGGGGGTGCACCCTGCCTGCTCCCTGTCACCTGCAGTGCTCACCAGGTGACTTTGAGGTAAAGAAGATTTGGTGGCCACTCAGCTGAAGCCAAAAGCCAGGTCAAGGTTTTCTCTTACTCATCCCTCTGAGGCTTATTGATGGGCCAGAGTCAGAGCAGGACTTGGGTTCTCATGAACATCAAGAGATCAGTGACACCTTGGGTAAAAATTGTCACAGAGTGACACATGGGTCACCCTTGGCAGTGTCCAAGGCCAGGTTGGATGGGGCTTGGAGCAACCTGGCTGAGTGGGAGATGTCCTTGCCCATGGCCCAGATGAGCCTTAAGGTCCCTTCCAATCCAAACCAGTCTGGGTTTCATCCTGTAAAACAGACCCTAGAGATCCCTAGGACAGATCTTCCAACTGAATGTCACTTGTTCCTTACCACCCATTGCACAGAACCATCCTTACACTCAGACTCTCTCCGTTAATTGCCCTGGAAATTTGATAATTTCACCCTAAAAGGAGAGAGGAGGAAAACTCAGGAAGAGCTCCGGTTACTGAAAACTGGAAAAAATTAATCTTGATTAAAGCACTTCCCCCATCAAAACAAGGACCTCCTGACCTCTGCCCAGATGATTCCTCAGGAGCCATTCCCTGGGCAGCATCACACTGTACTTCTGCCACTTTCTCCTGCAACATTACAATAAAAGAATCAGTCCAGCAGGAGACAGGGAAACATAAATACCTTTAGGGTGCCATTCCCTGGGTTATTGCTCCAGTTCCTCCTCAGGGAAAGTCCCAAATAAGCACCTCCAAACACAGAAGGGCTGGGGGGATGCCCATCAGCTGCCAGCACCCCAAGAGCTTCTCAGGTGAAAAAACAGGAGTTGAGCAGCAAAGATGCTTTTGCCAGCACCAAAAGATGGAGCAAAAGACAAAAGGCACCCTGGTTACGTGGGGGTTTTAAGGTGAGGAGGGGGAGTCCTTGTCTTCTCCTGCTTCAGAGTGTTTAAGCACAGCTGGAGTTTAACCAAAGGGTTTCTTTGATTTTTACTTTCCTGCTTTGTTTGATTTTCCTTTGTTTTCATTTCACTGCTTCCTTTAAGTGGGTATTTTTCTTTCAGGCATTCATTTGCCCAGCCCTTCACAGGGTACCTGTGCTGGTGACTCTTCCCCAGCCTATGCCACATCCAAACTTCCACACCCGGGAGATGACCCAGAGGAGTGTGTGATGGGTTTTTACCTATCCCTATCCCTATCCCCACCCTTGCTGCTCCAGATGCTTACAATTATCTGCAGATGCGGGAGGCGAATGCAGATTTTGTGGTTACAATTTGTACCCCTCCAAATCAGCCTTTTGAAGACTTCATCTCCCAATTTCTCCAGGCTTTCAACACTGTTTATTCAGAAATTGCCTCCCGGCAGAGGAGAGCAAACACCCCCCTTGCTCCCAAGCCCCCTCAGCAGAGTTATTGCCTCATTCTGCAGAAATCTGCTGGCAGGGAGAGGGAACAACCTCGGGGGCAACTTGGCCTTGGTGAGAAGACCCCAAGGACATGGCAGAGGTAAAGCTGCTTTTGCCCCCCAGCCTCAGGGGTTTGTGCTTGTCCTTGCCAGAGTTCAAGGCCACTTGATGGGGTTTGGAGCACCCTGGGCTGGTGGGAGATGTCCCAGCCCATGGCAGGGGGTTGGAACAAAGTGATCTTTAAGGTCACTCCAACCCAAAGCCAGTGAGACTCCATGCTTTTCTCCCTCCCAACAAATTCTTGCAGCCATTTCTGCTGAGAGCTCCACGCTGCTGCTGGATTTCTGTGTGGATCTTACTGCAGAACCCCACGGCTTCTGCTCCTTCCAACTGCCTTGCAGACCAGAAAATGATGGAAAAAAGCATGGATGAAGAAACAAAAGCTCACTTCTATAGCTGAAATTGCTGCTGGGAGGGAGCACTGATGAAAACCCAGCACCCCAGGTGCTCCAGAGCCCAGCTGGACCTGTGATGGGGTCTGTTTGGGTCTGTTCTGGGTGGGATAGGAATTTTCTTGCCAGGTCATTTTCTGGCTGAAAAAAAAAAAAAACAAAAAAACCCCACTCAAGAGTTGTATTGTCCCCAGAGAGCTGCCATTTCTTGCCCATCACAGAACATTTGCACTTCCAAAGCTTTGCCACAATTCATCTGGGATCTGTCCCCAACCCTTGCCTGTCCCTTCCTCAGACCCACCTCAGTGGAGACCTTGGGACACCTCGAGTTCATAATTCAACAAAGCAGTGAAAACTGAAGGAAAGCAGAGTCCACCTGGCCAAAATCCTCACCGAGATCCACAACCACCAGCAGCTCCTCTCAGCTTTCCTTGCCCCAGGTCAGGGTGATGCCACCAATCTGTATTTTCCCTTGGGCAACGTTTTGCTGAGAGACACCCAAAGCAGGTGCCTGGGGGCTGGATCCCCACCAAACTGGGGTGCAGAGATGCAGGTTTGCATCCAGGGCTGCACTTGGACAAGGCCCCTGTTAGATAAAGACCCAACACATCACAATGCAACATCTGGAGAGGCATTTCCTGCACCATCAGGATGAGGTCTGATCCACCTAAGTGGAGTTTTTCACTCTCCTTTGGCAAGCTGTAGAACAAGCTGCAGGACAAGATGAAGGCTGGGACCTTCTACACCCCTTCTGCAGGAGCTGAGACCTCCTACACCCCTTCTACAGGAGCTCTGCTTCTCCCTTTCAACTCTCTCATTCAAGATATTTCCCCCCAGATGCCACAAATCACAAACACACTCAGCTTCATCTCTCCTCCCTGTCACTGCCAATGCTCCCGAGAGGTGGCACAGAGGGTCCCAGCTCCTCCATCCCACCCCCATCCCCAACCCTTCTGAGCCCCAGAAGGACATCTCCAAGGCTTCCTGGCCTTCATTATTCCATTGACAGGAGTCAATAGCCCCTCACCCAGGAATGTATTTACTTCGAGGCACATAAGTAATTCATTTATAAAATTGAATTATCTGACTAGGGAGATTGTGTGTTTTGATTGTGGAGCAGTACTTCTGAAACTGACTTAAAAATTGATAAAAGCCAGATGGGAAGCGGAAACACTCCATTTCATGACTCTTTAAACGTTTAAGTTGGTTAACCCTTGGACTGCACACTTGGGGAAGTTGGGGGGGAGTGTGGAAGCAATTTGTTGGTGAGCTTGCAGGATGCAGAGGGAGCTGGAGGTGTTGGGTGCCAATGGTAGGGGGGGAAAAGGACTTTCAGCAGGAAAAAATACTCACATGGGAGCTGTTTCATCCCGGGAGCTGGAGCAGACAGAAGAACTTCAAAAAGAAGGAGACAAAAGCCCAACTAAAAGGTGTTGGGGTGATTCCTGAGCATACACCCCCACACCAGGCTGGATCCAGGGCCCACAGAAACTCCCAACTAAATCCCAACCCAGCCCTACACCCACCCCTTTCTTAAGTACCAGGGCAATTAAAACCTGCCTTAAATCCCCTAATAATTAAGGAAGAAAGTGCCAGGGTGGGTCCAGCTTTTGTCTCCCCAGCCAGAGGGGGGAGGTGGATGCTGGGGCACAGCTGCAGCAAATCTCTGTCTGCAAGAACCTCCCCAGGTGCTGGGGGTCGGTGTTGCTTTCCCTGCTTTCCCCATCCCCAGCTGCACCCCGGATTTCTTCCCACCCTGGGAAGGCTCTGCCATGAAGCTGCCTTTGGGTACTTCCCAGTTCTGCTCCTGCTGGAAAACCCAAAGCTCTCCAGACCCAAATACTGTATGGGCTTGGGTTCCAGTTCATTCCTGTTTTCCAAGCTGGTTTCCCATTGCCAAAAACACACATGGGGAAAAAAAAAAAAAAAAAAAAAAAAAAAAAAAAAAAAAAAAGGACAAAATAATTCACATACCAAATATTTGAAACCATTGTTTCTGCCCAGAAATTAGTGAAAACCTCATATTTATTCCTGTTTATCAGCAAACCCGGATGCAGTCCTGCCTCTCCCAGCAGATGGGTTTTTATCAGAATTTCTCAGGGATGGGAGGAAGCCCGGGGTGACCAGGCTGTGGGGTTTGGGTCCATAACTAAAATTCCAGGGTCTCCTTTTCAGTGGGGGAATTCTGTTCTCATCAGATATTTTGTTGGCGGGCAAAACCAACAGGGAAGATGTTACAGAACAGGAAAAGGGCTCCAGGAGTGGAGAATTATTTTGCTCTGCTTAAATAATTCTGCTTTCAGGGCTCAATTTGGGAGAAAAAAGAAAATTGTAGTGGTGTGAAAAGCCATGAAAGGAAAAACCTTTTTATGGTCTTGCACATCCCAGCAATTTTCAATGTATTTAAATTATTATTGAGCTGCTTGTGCCCTGACTGCTCCTTCCCTGCAGCTCCCGAGATGCAAACCTGGGAGCTCAGAAAATTTCTGAAAAGCTGGTGATTAAAAACTAGAAGTCTTGCAAAAGTCCCTTTGAGATTTTCTTTTTTTTTTCCCCTGCAATCTGAACCCCTGGGAGATGCTGCTGGAGCATCCCTGACCAGTGGGATGAGTGGCTTGTGGGGTGCTGAGTACCTGGTAAATAAAAAAATCAAATATTCCTCCAAATCAGGTTGGTTCATGGCAGGGATTTGATAAATTTCAGTGCTTTCTATTTGTTTATTTTTATTTTTAAATATAGGAGAAAATGTAACTCTGCCCTCCACTACAGGCTCAGGGACTTGGATCCACAAAGAAAACCAAAAGGAGGAAATGAGACATCTATAAATGTTTATGAATGATAAGTTTACAAACTAAACTAAGCAAATAAAATAAAATAATTAAAAAATAAAATATCAAGGAGCAAATGATGGGGTTTGCTGGTCAGTGGCTACCTCCAGCAGAGCCTTAAAATGTAGTAGCAGGATGTGTGACTTATTTGGGACAAATATAACCCAAAACTGATGCAGTTTGATTGCAATCTTATTGCAATAATTAATACAGCTTTAATGGACAAGGCAGAGAAAGTCCAGGCTGATCCTAGTTTGTTTTCATGGTCATTTTCTGTTTCATTGAATAAATTTAATGGAGTTGATTCTAATTTTCACTGGGAAACCCAGAATCAGGATGAAAACTTACAAAACAAAGAATTGGCAAAAAAAACCTCTAGAACATTACAATATTTTCTATTCCATGGCTGAAAGTCCCTGTCTGAGGAGGGGCATCCTCGTGCTGACTGTTTTAAATATGTGAATTAAATTCTAACTGGAATTAAACCAGCCCAGGCAGCCACCAGCTTTTAGAGGCAAAGATTCCCCATTTATATTTCAGAAACATTAATTAATTTGATGTTTGGTTTGGTTTTCCAGTAAAACTGAAGCTGCAGAGAAACAAATCCAGCCTGAAGTCTGTCCCTGCTTCTCCTCCTCTGAAAAGAAGAATCAAGGGCAGTGCTCACGTCCTGTTCCTATTCCAGGACATTTCAGTTTAAAACTTACAGGACTCAGGCATATAAAATACTTTCTATATGGAAAGGAAAAAAAAAATTAAAAAAAAGGAAAGAAAAGAAAATTAATTTCCTTCACCCTGCTCTGGTTTCAGAGGAAATTCCACGTTATCACTCTGGAGAGCACCCACAAAAGAAAACAGGGAGAAATAATTTTTTTTTTTCTTTTTTTCTTTTTTCTGAGCATTAAAAATAACTCAGCCACATTGCTGCTTCCTCTCAGCTGCACACGCCGGCTTTGGGATCCTCTAGGAAATAGAATTCACCAGCAAAGAGGAAAAGGGAGACATTTATCTTGACATCTTTGCTCCCTCCAGTCCCCTGGGCTGGGGGAAGCTCGTGTGAAACTTCCCCAGCCTTCAGCATCACCTAAAAACATGGACCAAGCTTGGGATCCAGCCCCCCCAAACCTCACTGGCAGCACCCACAAACCCTGGGGCCAGCACCCTCAAACTTCTTTTTTCTGGCACCCCCACCCCCCTTTTTTTTTTAGCATTTCCAAACCCCAATGTAACACCCCAAATCCAGTATCAGCAGCCCCAGACCCTGGACTCAGCACCCCTAAACCCCTTTTTTTTAACACCCCAAAAACTCAATATCAGCAGCCCCAAACCCTGGGGCCAGCACCCTCAAACCTCTTTTTTTAGCACCCCCTGCCCCTTTTTTTTAGCACTCCCAAGGCCCAGTGTCTGCAGCTCCCAACATTGGTCTCAGCACCCCCAAATCCCCCCCAGATCCCACTGCCAGGCCCCCCTGTCCCATGCCATCATCCTGGTGGCTGTTGCCACCACGGCTGCCACCATCTAGGGACACACTTGGCACATGGCACAGCTGTCCCCAAGCTTCTGCCCCATCCAGGTGATGTCCTGGGGAGGTGAGCACGGTGCTTGACAGCAGCACTGCAACTTTTTTCTGGGTTTCTGTCGTTTTGCTCATTGGTGCCAGCTCAGAAACTCCAGGAAGGTGCTGGCTGAGAAGCAGGAATTTGTCCCCTCCCCAGTGTCACAGCTCACACCTCACCCTACACATTCAAAAGAGGTGGCATCAGGAGATGCCAGAGAAAAACCACTGGCCTGAAGCTTACTTATTGCAACCAAAGTTCACTTTCCTGGTTGAAAGCAGCTTCAGTTCCACCTGGCCACAAGCAGTTTCTTCCCTTTTCCAGGAACCCAGGATCTGGATGGTGTCACCCAACGTGATGCTGTGGGAGGAAGGGGACTTTGGAGGTGCATGGATTAATATTGGATCAGAAGGATCTCATCATTAGCCCTTTAAAGCATCTTTCCTTCAGTCCTGAAGGAGGCAGAGCTGCTGTGGACAAGGTGGCTGATGCCAGAAGATCTCTCAGGATCTGGGATCAGAACTGGGTCAGGAAAACTCAGTCATCTTTGCAGAACCACAGGAAGCAAATTGCACCTGACAAATACTCAGTTACAACTCAGAGCTAAAACAAAACAAAACAAACAAAAAAAAAAACCTGACCAAATAAACATCTGCTCTGCACAAAGTCTCTCTGAGCCTCAGGAACTGAAAGCTGAGCAGGATGCTGAGCAGCTTGGTGGCCAAAAAACTCCAAGGCTGAGCTCTCTGGGAGTCTCCTTGGTGCTGGAGGATGGAGGGGATGGCTGATCCATGCTCATCCCATGTCTCCTTGCCTTTGGAGCCCCAGCCTGGGAATGCTATCCCGGGTGTTATGGATCCCATCCATCCCACAGCTCAGCCCATGCTGCCTCTGGTGGGACCCATCTGGGCCTCGTTTGGGACCCCTCTGCCTGGCAGGGCTCCACGTGCAACTGATAAAGCCCAATCTGGGGTGGAAGGGGTGGGGGGGGAGAGGCCACTTCTCCCCAGGCAAACCCCAGAAGGACGCCCTGGATGTTTTCCTAAGTGTTAAACCCCAGGGAAATTACTTCATCAAAAACCTGATCCAGGGCAGGGTAATGAAGGCTGTGATGTAGCCGGTGTTCAACCATGTTGACTTTACAGTACTGGAATTAATCCATCTGCATTGCAGCTTGGTGAAATCATTTCCAGCCTTTAGCAACTCCGGGGCTGACTTCATCCTTCCAGCTCCCAGATGGAGAGCTCTGGGAGGAGAGGGAATTCCGGAGAGGACCAAGAGGGGACAGATGCTTGTCCCGGTGGGGATGGCAAAGGCTCTGAGGTGGCCAAGAACAGGGTGACATCCACCTGCTCCCATCACTGGGCTTCCCTTGAGGCTGGAGAGGAGGGGGATTTGCTCCTTTGCTCTCCTCCTATGAAATTATTCCATTTTAACCCCTATAAAAATCCCCATGGGGTCTCCAGGGTGCAAATCCAACCCCGTGCTCTCGGCTGCGTCTCAAAGGTGCTGTGCAAGCACCAGGGCTTGCCCTGATGCAACAGCTGCTGTCATCCCAAGGAGCTTTTTCCTTTTCACACTGAGCCCCTTGGGTTATTTTTGTGTTGTTGGCACCAGGGACATGCAGGTGATGGGATGCCCTGGTTGCCAGTGTCTTCCCAGCAGCTCAGCCCAGCTCTTGGAGCAGGGGATGTGCTCAGAGAAGCCAAGAAAAGCAGAAATCCCTCCAGGTCTGCACATGCAACCACTGCCCAACCCCATTTCACCTCCTTTCCCTTCATCCCCCCCCCCTTTTTTTTTTTTTTTTGTTAACATTTTCTCTTTTAAAAAGCAATCCCCTCTTTCTTGGAAGCTTCTGCAGAGCCCGAGCTCCTTTGCTTGCTGCGAAAACAAGGAATTCTTGAACAGCAAAAAACCACCACAAATCCCCTGATTTTAGAACAAACTACATCTGAACCCTGCTAGGGAGGGATGCTGGCTCCCAGGGAAGGTTCCTGAAGTCCCCAAGATATCTGCTGCTTCCCAGGGACCCCCTGGATCTCCCTCACTGGGGCTGCTCTGGCAGGAGGGTCCCTGGGGTGGGCACCTGCAGCCCATGCACTGCTCCTGCCTCTACCATGGAGGGAAATCAGTGGGAATGCAGTGATGCTCAACTGCCCCAGGAGCTTTCCAAGCTCTTTAAGCTCTCTGTGAAAACAGGATTCTAAAATATACAAAATAAAGGCAAATGCCAGAAGCAAGAGGGCTGCGGGTGCTGAGTGGCTCAGATGCCACCTCCATCCAGCTGGCTGCAAGGCTCCAGGGTTTGGGAGAAGGGCAAAATGTGAGTATATCCAAAAGGATTTATCAATCCTTGTATTTTTCCTGGGCTTTTTGCTGTCTTACCTAACCCCTGTCGTGTAATTTAATTAAGTTTGTTTAATTTCTTTTTTTTTTTTTTTTTTTTAAATGCATGTGGGACTAGTAAACTTAATTAAAAAGAAACATTGTTAAGCAGCCTGATACAGCTATAATTTGATTTAAAGTGCTGGATGATACCAACATTAGAAATGTAAAACAATATGCCTTTAAAAAAAGAAGAAAAAAAAAAGGAGAAAAAAGATTTACATGGAATTTAAAATCCTTCTCCATTTGCAGCAGGGTTTCTGAGCTGGGGTTAATTGCAAAGTCTTTCCTCCTCCCCTGCTGGGGCTGCAGGGCTTTTATCAAGCTGGGTAAGAAATATTTCACCCTCAGACAAAAATTCCTGCTGGCTGATTTGTGCCTGGTGTCCTGCCTAGGAGCCAGCTTTCCCTGTCCTTGTTCCTTCAGTGCCAAGTCCTGGCTGCTCAGGAGGCAGGGATGAGCTCCCATTGATGGCAGAAGGTTTGGGACACCAGAAAGAATTTAGATTTCTTCTGGAGTAACCTCTTGGGTCTAGTGGAGAATATTCCCACCTGGCATGAGTCAAATTTGTCACCAAAACCTGTTTATAGTGTTATTTTAATGCTACATAAAATATATATTATATTCCCCCCTCTCTATCAATTGTTTCCAAATAAATTTGGTAATTTGAAAGCAAAAAGCTTTTTTGTTTGGTTGTTTTTTTCCCAGCAGTGAGGTTATTTGGGATGAGCTGCTGGTTTTAATCTTATTAATAATTATTTGCAGAAACTTTGAAGACCAGGGAGGTGGCAACTGGAGGATGGGACCCACAGAGGTACCTTGCAGAGCTCACCCCTCCCTTCCTGACATTTAATCACTGGTGCTGCCCCAAGGCTTTGCCACCCACATCCCTCTGGAGCTGGACAAATCAAAAGGTGCAAGAACTGCACCAAGGGCAGTTTGGCACCAGATGCAACCCTGACAGAAGAAAAACAAAGGCAAATAATTAAACAAATGATAAATATGGGGCTCTAACACCAACCCCATTCTGCAGTTTGTTCTCCTAAGCATGAGGCAGGCTTTGTGCAATGCCACTTCAGTAAAAATATGAACACAAATGGAAATATTAATTGAAAAGATCACAGGTATTATATTCTCCCTTGGTTTTTTGTTTTGTTTCCCCCAATTTCTTTTGCCTTTAGCAATAAATACCACCAGAGCTGTCCCCTCCTTGCTTTCAACCCCAGCAGGAGAGGAGAGGAGGACCTGGCTATGGATGCAGAGGAGCAGCCCGAGAGAAGGGAAATGAACAGCTAAAAGTAAAAGAAAAATAAAATCTCCTTTCCCTGCCTCCACATTTGATTACAGGGATCTGAGATGCCAGTGCAGCCAGAAAGCATTCCAGGTTTTTAATTTCACTTTTTGTCTTTTCTTTTAAACCTCAAACTCCCCATAACTTTAGGGCTGAGGAACTGGCCCAGAGCTCTGCAGCAGCTCCAGCGAGTGGGAAATCCCAGCCTGAGGTCTGCAGCTCTCCCCGGCCTGGAAGGGATTTCATATTATTTCCTGAATGGATTGCTTGAGCTATTAAAGTGGGTTTTTTTTGTCTTGTAGATGATTCCCAACGGGTCCCTGATTTTTTGGGGGGACAGTGAACACCCTGGGGTTGTTTTCCATCCTGGGTGAGTTTGCCTGTGCAGTGACAGGCAGAGATTTGGAGGCTCTGCTTGTCCTTTCCCCAACACTCAGCCCTCTGTCCCCGCAACCTCACCTCATTCCCTCTTTTCTATCACTCAGACTTTATTTTCAAGCCATGGAGGCATGATTTTTCTTAATATTATTTTTTTAATCCTCCTATTTGCTTTTAATTGTTGATATAAATTACAAGGAGGAAAAAAATAAAAAACAAAAACCATCCCAGTGTTGCCATTTGAATATTGATTCCCTAGGATCTGCTGGAGCCTGGATTCACTCCATGCCTCATGGCTCTACCCTGCCTTCTAACAAGTAGAGGACAACTCATTTTTCAACACTCTTACCTCCAAACTCCAGGAATGGGAACCACATTGAGCCAGGCCAGGCAGGACGAGGTGCATCCAGTCCTTCAGACAGGGACAGGATCTCTCCCATCCAGCTGGGATTCATCAGCTACAGTGAATTGAGCTCTGGGAAGCAGGAGGGCTCCCATCTGCCAGTAAATCCTGAGCCCTTCTTCTCAATGGGATGCTCCAGCTCTGAGCACTGGAGATGCTGGGAGGAAGGTAGTGCCAGGTGAGTGATGCCAAGAAAACCCCTCCTGAAAACACAAAAAATAAACCATATTTGAGTTCTTCCTGCCCTCCTGCAGCTCTGCAGGCAGAAATAAAAATATTAAAATTATAGATAAAAATACAGATAAAAATATAGATTATAAACAACTAAAAAATAACATAGATTAAAAAATATAGCCCTGACATTCACAGAAACTCCTCTGCCCAACATGTGCTTTCTGCCAGGGTCTGTCCATCCCAGGAGGGGGAATAGTGGAGGGAAAAATAAATTCAAGGTGTGTGGGAGCCCAAGGGCTGTGACTTTTGCAGAGGGAGCATCTCCTGGGGCTGTCTGCTCCTGGGAAATTCTTTGGCACCTTGGTTACAACAGCCCCCCTGTCATGTATGGTGCAGGGCATGGGGGAAGAGGCATTTTTCAAAAGTTTTTTTTCCCCCAACCCAAACCCCTTTTCCTGGCAAATCAGGAGCCATCCAACCCTTCTCTGCCTTTGGAGGAGAAGCAGAACCTGCCCTGGGACTTATGCCATGCTCAGTCTTAAACCTCCAAACACCAGCTTGTTAATGAATTACCAGTTATATTTCCCTGTCAAATGGCCAGCAGGTTCTCCACTTCTCCATTTCTGCTGATTTTTACTCCTGTAACTGATGGGCACACACAGACCTGAGCACCCCAAACACAACCAGGTGAGCAATAAATACACAACTGTTTTTGTGGATAAAATTCACTGCAGAGGCAGAATCTGATAGTTTCAGGTCTTAAAGGCTGGAAAGAGGCAATTTTTTGGTGGGTGAGCTATCACCAGAACTCAACCAGAGGCTGTTAATGGAAGTATTAATGGAGCAGATGCAACTCCAGGGCAAGGGAGTTCCTGGGGTCGTGGTGGCCAGAGGCTCAGGGGCTGTGAGGATTTCAGGGCTTCTTCTGCCTGCTGACAAGGCTCCTCAGTGAGATTATCCCCATCCTCCTACTTTTAAATTGCAGTCTGTCTTTAAAAAAAAAAAATATATATATATAAAACACACAGAGAGGAGCTGAGCTCGATGTGTTGCACAGACAAGGAAAACCCTTTTGTTCCCTCCAGATCTCCCCATTCTGCAGCGTGGGCTCCAACTAAGGGTGGAGAAACTCTTTGCAGGTCATAAAAAGCCCAGCTGGAGTGGAGGATTTTATGATTCAGATGGGAAGATTGTTCCTTTAGCACCAAGGGCTTGGCTCACTTTGGTCCCAGAGACCTTAGAAAGAAAATTCCAGCTGATAAATGTTGGTCCAGGTCCACGATGGCTCTGGGGAACCCCAAGAGTGTCCACAGAGCCTTGGTGCTGGGACAGAGGATGCTGGTGGAGAAAATCTGTGGGGCTGGTGCAGAGTTGGGGGGGTCAGGACTTGGGAGACTCCAGCCATGGGATGAGGCACCAAGAGCCAGGAAGAGGGATGTTCCTTGTTCCCCAGTGGATGCTTGGCCAGAGCCAGCTCCACTTCCCAGCTCTGCCACCAGACTTCTCCACCTCACCTTGTTTTTCCATTACTCGAAGGACAGAGCTCATTTGGTGGAGTAAATCCCCTGCAAATCTTTGCTGGGATTTGAATTTATAGCCACGGGAGGTGTTGAGCCAGCAGGCCAGATGGTTATGTGCTAATTGGGATGGTTTGGAATGGTTTTGGGGTCTCAACAGGACTGTCCACATTTGCAACCAAGAGGAAGCCATAGGCTGGACCATTTTCATGTATTAAATCACTGCATGGTTTTCTTTTCCCTTATTGAAAAAGATGGTTGGGGTTGGTGGTTTTTTTGCTGGATAATTTATAGCCCACAGGCTGGGACCCTGTGCAGCCAGAAGGAAACTTTGGGAAGGGAGACAATGCCATGGAGAGAGATTTTCCTCTTCCATGAGCTGAAATTCCTCATGAAGATGGAGCTTGTTGACCAGCTGAGCTCAAGCTGAGCTCCTTCTGCCCCATCCACACCAGCCCCAGGCTCCTTTGGCAGAGCTTGTGCAGGACCCACCTGTGCATTCAGAGGCACTGGTTGCATGTCCTTGTTTTGCAGGGTGGAGAGTCAATCATAGTTATTTATGACTTGAAAATTAAGTCCAGAAAGTGATATCCCTCACCCCTAGAGGGATCCACACGAAAGCAGAGTTTCACCCAACTCTGCGCGGCGAGTTCATGCGGTTTGAATTACAAACCCAAAGAATCTTTAGCTGGCTGGGGGGGTGACATCACCCTCAGCAGAAAACTCCATGTGATTCTTTTTCCTTGTTTTTAAAGCTATTATTTTACCTCTCTGCTGACAGATATTTGGGTTGGCAGATCTCACCAAATATTAAGATTTTTATCTTTTTTGTTTCAAAAGCCATTTCCTTCGCCAAAGCCCCTGCCAACAGCTCCAAAACCTTGGTGCTTCCTTGCACACCTCTCCATTTACTGCCCTTCTCCTCAAGACATTAAAACTTTTATTCTCAGCCCTCTCTATTGGCATTTATGGCAAGAATTAGCAGTGATGAACATGGATGGGACAGCCAAACAAAGCTGTGTTTCCCCACGGCCGGTCGATCCCATCCAGGTGTGGGCTCGGTTTAAGGCCAGAATTGAAGTTTCTCTTTCCAGGCAGGGAAGGAAAAGTCTTGGACCTGTCTTGGGGCTGACTCTTCCTGCAAAGTGCTGGTGGTGCAGAGATGTCAGTGGTGGAAAAGCATCAGTCGAAACCAAGCAATTAGAAAAGCATCTGGGCCAGAACTGCTGGGGCTGGGGATAAAATATCATGGCTTGTTCGGACCTATCTTCTCCAGACCCCTGCCAAGGAAGGAGCAAAGCTTATTGCAGCCATCAGGATTTGGTGAGGGAGAAGAAAGCCCCAAAATCTTACAATCTCTGCATCAGCATTAAATAAACCTGCTATTTCAAGAGCCACCACAGGACCTTCCTCCTGGCCACCAGCACCGAGGGGATGCTGCAAGGTACCCAGTTACTACTTAAAGTGAAACAAACCCAAAATTAGGCTGCATTTTGTAAAAATAGCATCACCTTCCTCTCCAAAAAGACTTCCTGTCCTCAGATTGCTGCCTTCCAAAGGGCTCACAAACCCTTAGAAGGTTCCCCAAGCCCTTGGGATGCTCCCTGGCCAGACCCTGCCCAGCCCCGGCGCCGAGAGGAGAGTGCAGGAAACACGGCCCTGGGGCTGCCTGGGAGTATTGAATAACTCAATATCAGCTTCCCCAGAACTATTTTTAATTTCACTTCTCCGGTGTGGTTTCCCTGGCAGCTCAACAGAGACCTCGGGTTCTTCCCTCCCCCTTTCTCCAGTGGGGGAAAGAGCAGGGGTGGCCTTGGGGACAAAGCTCCTGACGGGTCACCCTCTTGTCCCTGGAGCATTTCCCTTCCCTAAAGCAGGACAGGATGCATTTGGGTGCCATTCTAAAGGTTTTCTGCTTTGTCCACATGGTTAATTTTTGCTCTCTCTAAATCCCCCCTTATTACACATTCTTGAAGTATTTTCTTTAAGTATTATGAGAAAAGTTCAACACAGCAGGAATTTTCCCCTTTCCTTCGAAGGGGAAGGGGCCAGATCTTGGTCATATTTTTTGGCTCTGGAGAAGCCATGATGAAGTTGGGGAAGCTGCTCAGTGGGATGGTCTGGCTTGCAGGAGCTTTTCAGGTGGAGATGGTTGGAGAAGTGATGGAGCAGCTTCTGGCTCTCACACTTTGCACCCAGCCAAAAGCCAGGAGCTTGGAAAGGTGACCTTAAAAACCTTAAAAATGGGGATACAAGTCCTCATGGTAGCATGTCACATCTTGGTCCTGGAGATACACATACTGGTCCCACCCTCACCCTACCAACCAGTGGACAGTCCAAACCATCCCTCAACTTCCCCAGATGTGGGGAACTCCACAACCCCTTCATCCCCATGAAATGATCCCAGTCCCCTCCTAATTTGATTTGATGTTGTCTGGATTGGTTTTACTTCACTGAATCATTTCCTTGAAGTTTAATCCTATTCTTTTTTCTTTTTATTTTTCTTTTTTAAGGTTTTTTTTAGATTTAAAATAAACAGAGATTTATTTTAATATATCTTTAACTAATTCAGCACAAAGGCTTCAATGCTGCCTGGCCACCACTGCAATCTGACCTTTCCTTCCCCAGATCTGTCATTTTTGCCAATAAATCCATTTGGGGTGTTGCTGAGAGCAAGGACTGGCTGACTTTTTCCATCACCTCCTGCTTGGGATGCTGCAGGAGGTACCACAGTGGACACCACACCTTGCTTGGGTGGAAGAACAGAGGGTTTCCAAAGTTCATTCTGAGGAAATGAAGGTGGAGAATGAAATTAAAGTATTTCTGGGGGATGGGACATTTGAGAAGGTGAGGGAAAACAACCTCTTAAGTGCTGCAAGAAGCTACTAGGGGTGTATTCTGCCAAGATTCCCTTACTCTTCAGGAGGGTTTGGTTAAAACTTTGGGGTTTTAGCAAAAAAAGAAATATTACTGCATTAATAAGTAATAAGTAATTAGCTAATGACTCACTCGAAGCAGTAGTTACAATTTTTCTTCCAAGGAAATGCTGTTATTTGCCCACTGGAATATTAGAGCTCACATTTCTTCACCACTGGGTTTATCCTTCTTCATTTCTATTTCCAACAAGCAGACAGGCTGGGATCTGGAAAAAGAAATTAGTTATTTGCTAATGATCCGTGCAGCAGAGAACAAACAATCCCTCCAGTTTCTCCATGCCAGAAGTGAAAACATCCTGGCCCCCAGTTTGTAATTCCAGCTTTTGTATAAATCTTGGGCCATGTCAGATAGAAAAGAGAAAATATTAGATGGATAACTGATTGTGGGTGATATTAAAATGTTATCCCTGAGCCAGGTTCAGCTTGCTTTGGGTTTGTTTTGTTTTGTTTTGCTAAATGCAAAATAAATCTTGGCAGAATCTAGAGCAGCTTGAGGACAATTAAATGTCCTGGAGCCTGTCCCTGCAGTGGGCAGCAGAGCCTGGGGCTGGGACTTTGCTGGGTGCTCGAGTGGATTACTGGGTGGGATTAAAAGATCATTTTCAAGTTAAGCAAACATTGCTGGCATATTGTATAGCACTTGCTTGAAAATCGAGTTAGTTATCCTGAGCTCTCTGCCAAATGATTATTTGCTCAGTCTGCTGATGAGGTTTAATTCGTGACATCCTGTGGCATAATTTGGTCAAGACAATAAGATCACAAAGCCCAAGAAGGGTCTGAGTCAGTCTTTGACACATGAAAGCTCTCCAAGTCCCCTGAAAACCCTCCTCTGACATATTAATTCGCCCTAACCCCTCAAAAATGTTCCTGATTATATCATCTCAATCGGATTTTATTTTGGGGTATTTTTTTTCCTTGTAGGAAATTAAAAAAAGGGTCGGTTGATCCCTGGCCAAGTTCTCAAAATGTGTTGCAAGGCAAAGGAAATAAAAGATTACTCAAAATACTTTTTAATAATATGTCATGTCAGCAGAGATAAAGGTTCACACTTCATGGCTTCAGCTGGCTTCCATCAGCTCAGGGGAGCACCGTGCCAGGCCTCAGGAAGGACCTGCTGCTCACCTGGCTTTTAATCCATGAGCTTATGCTCTTATAATTATCAACATGTTGATGAGGTTTGTTTCATGTCTCTTGGTAAGAAGAAACAAAGATCTGCAGAGGTTGGCCTAGGGGCAAGGGCAGGGTGAAATAAACCCCCAAAATATCCTCCCCTGCCCTGTTTTCATCCCTTCCTCACCCCAGTGGACAGGGGAGGCTGTGGGACAACATCCCAAAAAAAATACCCCAAAGTGGGTCAGGCACCCATCCCCTGGAGATATTGGGTGGGGCTTCTGAATGTGGCTTCAACCACATCACCAGGGGCTGGGGTTTTGAAGGATGCTGGAGCACCATGGGGACCAACCCACCATGGAGTCCAGGTTATGATAGAACGTTGATGGTCTTTGGACTCTGAAACACTCTGTGGAGGAAGATTAAGTACTGTTGCCCTCAGTAAAAGTTAAATCAAAAGTTAACAACCACCAGCTTTTCTGAAGGCCATGTTAGGAGATGCCTGCACTCCCACCAGGGTCAGGGCTGACTCCTCCTGCATAACCCCAGGTACACACAGCTCTGTCAAAGCCTTGGGAAGGAAATCTGAGCAACATCCTCTCATACAGTTATTTTATAGCTCCTCTGCAACCATCCCAGCTGCCATTATGAACAACATTTGTGTGATTTCTACCACGAGTGGGGCCTGAGCTCAGCTGGACCTTCCAGAGCCCCATTTTGCAGAGATGTTAAATTTCCACTCCCAAACCAGAGCTGACACCAGGGCTGTATACATGGGAAAATTGCCTCCTCCCAACCAGGTGCCCCCAGCTGGATGTTGAGCTCTGGACCTGCACCCGTTCCCCACCTCCAAGGTCTCTTCCTCAGCCAAACCCCTGTCCCAGCAAGGTATGCCAGGAGTTTGGGGAAGAAATGGGTGTCAAAAATGGTTATAAATGTAAATAATTTATAAATTAGCATCAATGTGCAAGGCTGAGCAAGGAGCATCCTTGGGATGGGGGTTTGAGGACTGTTGTGTGAGTGTGGGATATTTAAGACATTAATTTGTCACCAATTTTGCCATGCTGACATTTGCTTTGGGTTGTCTTACAGAGCCAGCTCAGTTTCCACCCTGCTGCCTGCCCAAGGCTGGGAGGAAATGTGTGCACCAGAGCAGAGACCCAACAAAATAAAGCAAGAAATCCAGAAAAGGGAAACATTGGAATAAACCAACGCTCCCCTGGCAGCTCTGCACCCCAACCCCACAGCCACAAGGCCCTGTGGCAGATCCTGCAGCACCCCCACACACACTTACCTGAACCTGCTCTCTCAGCTGACCTGGGAATTTTATCCCTTTCCACTTTTTTTTTGTTGTCAAGATTCATCCACCCCAGTGGGCAGAGGGACAAGGGGTGCCCTGGGGATGGATGGGGGAGGCAGACACCCCCCCTGCTCAGCATGAGTACCACTATTCCCCACAAAAAAATAAAAATAAAATAAAATAAAAAAGAGAGAGCGAGAGACAGAGCCCCAGAACGGCTTTTAGTGCTCCGGAAATGGAAAATACATCCGCGCGGTGCCTTTAAGCCTTTGCAAGGTGGGGAGGAGGTGAAAATCACAGCGCAGCCCCTTCCCTGCGCACCTGCGGGACTCCCCCCCACCTTCCCCAGCTCGGAGCATCCTCCCCCCCAGCCCTTCATGACTGGGAAACTGGGTTTTCTGCCCCTAATTCAGCGCAGCTGCCGCTGCGGGGACGCGCTTTGAAGAGGAGCCTTGGAAAACCCCCAGGGGTGATGCCGGGCGGGCAGGGCTGCTGTCTTTAAGGGGAAAAAATAAATAAATAAAAAGACAAGCAAAAACCAAACAAACAAATAATAAAAAAAAGAAACACATCAAAAGAGGGGGACGTGCCGCCATCCCTGTCCGGGGTGGTGACAAACCGGGGGTGACACCGCGGGGGACACCGGAGGGGCCACGGGTAAAGCCCCCTCCAAGCCCCAGCCCTGCGGCTCGCAGCACAGGAACGGCTACCACCTCTTTTAGCCCTCCTTTTCTCCCCTCCTTTTTTCCTTTTTGCCTCTTTTTTTCCCCTCTTTTTCTCACCCACCCCCCCCTTTTTTTTTTTTTCTTTCTTTTTCTTTTTTTTCCTTTTCCTTTCCCCCTTTTCCTTTTGTGCTGGTTCTGGTTAAACGTTATTTGCACTTTTGTTGGAAAAGTGGCCCCTAGTGTGCAATTATGTCAAATTTCTTTGAGTTTTACAATTTAATGGAGAACAGTAACTCTTTTATTGATCCTAGACGGGGCCGGCTCCTCTTCCCCCGCTCTTCCCCTCCCTCCCCACCCCTCCCGCTCTTCTTTTTCCCCCCCTCCCTCCCCCCCGTTCCCCGTTACTCCTATGAAATGTCACTCAATGTTTCTTATGCTCCCACCAGTTTCCAAAACAAACAGTGGAGGCTGCAGCCGTCTATTGACTCAGTTGGATGCAAGAGGATCCCGCCGTGGCCGCTGCCCCCCGACGGGAGCCGGGTGGCTGCCGGGCGAGGGTCTCTGAGTCCCGGCCGGGATGGAGCCCCCACCGCCCGCCTGAACCCCACAACCACCCGAGGGGGACCCCGGCCTTGGCGGGGGGATGGCGCTCAGCTCCCGGGCTCACGCCTTTTCCGTGGAATCCCTGGTGGGACCCTCGACCAAGAGGAAAGTGCCGGATGGTCGCGAAGAGGAGCCCGGGGCCGGCTGCAGGCAGAGCCGCAGAGCCCCGGAGGCGGGTTGGTAGCCCGAAGAGGAGGGTTGGTAGCCCCGGAGGGGATCCTCGGGGTTCGAGGTGAGGGTCGCCTCCCCCGCCTTGTCCTCGCAGCCTCCCGATCGTCCCCTCCCGTTTCTCGTCCCCGCAGAGAAGCGGCCCAAGGCGGGTGCGGAGAGCCGGGCGGCGGGGGTGCAGGTGGAGCTGCAGGGCTCTGAGCTCTGGAGGAGATTCCATGAGATCGGCACCGAGATGATCATCACCAAGGCCGGCAGGTACCGCCTGCCCCCTTCCTTCTGCCCTTCGTTTGTTTTTTTCCCTCCTATTTTTCTCTGTCATTTTCTTTTTACTTTAGGGTATCTCCTGTTACTTTCTTTTCTTTGCCTTTTTTTTTTCCCGCTATTTGATTTTTTTTTTTAACTTCCTCATGTCCCTTTAGATATTTTTTTCTATCCCCTTCCTCTCTGCCCGCAGGAGGATGTTCCCCTCGGTAAGGGTGAAGGTGAAGGGGCTGGAGCCTCTCAAGCAATACTACATCGCCATCGACGTTGTGCCGGTAGACTCCAAGAGATACAGGTACCGCGGGGACACACACACGCACACAGACACGGGACTGCCACCCGGGACCCCTCTGTCGGGATGGGTGCTCGGACCCCGCGCCTTCCTGGGTCCCATCTCCACCGATGTCTGTGAACACGGGGGTGCAGAGGTGTGAGGCGGGGGGGCAGGGAGACTACCTATAGGTTCTATAGGTGTGGACGGGCATGGGGAGGGCTCTCCGCAGCCTGACCACGGCCCGGCCCGGGTCAGGTACGTCTATCACAGCTCGCAGTGGATGGTGGCGGGGAACACGGATCATTCCTGCATCACCCCCCGGCTCTACATCCACCCCGACTCCCCCTGCTCGGGGGAGACCTGGATGAGGCAAATCATCAGCTTCGACCGGGTGAAGCTCACCAACAACGAGATGGACGACAAGGGGCACGTAAGTGTGGGGTGCACCTACCGGGGGGTTCCGGGAGGGGGTCAGAGCATCACCCCGGGGTGCAGAACTCACGGTGCAGCTGGATGGTCCCTCTCCACCCTGGGCTGAGGGCTGGCTCCCACTCGACTTCCATGGGGTTTTCTCCTTGTCCTTCTCTCCCTCGGGGGGCAGGAGGGGCTCAGCTTTCCTCTCCCTCCGCACAGATCATCCTGCAATCCATGCACAAGTACAAGCCCCGCGTCCACGTTATCGCCCAGGATTCTCGCTTCGATCTAGCGCAGATCCAGTCGCTCCCGGCCGAGGGGGTGCAGACCTTTTCCTTCCAGGAAACCGAATTCACCACCGTGACGGCCTACCAGAACCAGCAGGTACCCTGGGGCTAGGGGGAGCAGGAGGCTGGAGAGCCCCGACGGTACCGGCAGGGCGAGGGATGGAGAGCCCCGATGGCACCGGGGGGATGGAGAGCCCGAACGGTAGCAAGGGATAGTGGGGTGATGCAGACCCCCGACGATAGCGGGGGAGATGAAGAGTCCAACCGGTACCGGCTGGTACGGGAAATGGGGAGCCCCGCTGGTACTGAGGGGATGGACAGCCCCGGTGCCGGTCCAACCCGACAGCCTCTTTCGTTCCCCCTTCCTCCAGATCACGAAGCTGAAGATCGACAGGAATCCCTTCGCCAAAGGTTTTCGGGACCCCGGGAGGAACAGGTAAGGGCCGGGGCCGCCCCCCCTCCAGCCCCGCCGGTCCCCCGCTCAGCCCCATCTCCCCTACCCTGCAGGGGGGTTCTGGATGGGCTCCTGGAGACCTACCCGTGGCGGCACCCCCTCGCCCTGGATTTCAAGGCTTTCGGCGCAGATAGACAGGGTAAGTCCCGTTCGCTGCCTTTTCCCCATCCCGCCTCTCCTCCCGGCGTCGGGGCTGCGCAGCGGCCGCACTCCAGGAGGTCCCTGTGGGAGGGGGATTCGGGGCTTTTTAACCATTAATATGATGAGGTGGGTGCAGAAAACGAACCTGCGGCCACCCGAAGGCTGCGGGAAGCCAAATCCACGTGTCCGGGGCAAAAACTCCGGTTAAAATCGATTTGAGGAGTCGGGAAGAGAAGGGTGACGGCGCGGTCTGTCTTCATCACCGCAGGAATCAGGTTGAGATGATCTGGGGAAAAAAAACAAATGAGTAGGCAGGAGGGTAATTTAAAGTTGGGTTGTGCCGGCTTTGATCCTGTTACACTAATTGTTTCCAACCCGTTTGAGAATATTCGCTAAAACTGGGATGCTGAGGACCGGCCGTGCATCCTGCAGCCGGATCCGTCGGGGCGACCAAATGCTTTCTGCCAGGGAAAATGAGATTATTTGCTCTTTCGGATGAAGCAGTCCCACAGAACTCTGCAGAAACGCGAGAAAGAGGGAAACGTTTTAAGTGCAAACGATCTCCCTCCTCCAGACAAACGCCCAGCGCTCACTTCCAGCCCTTTGCACGACAAACAAACAAACAGAAAACCCAACCCAAAACAAAAAGGGTTTTTGGAAGTATTATTTGAAAACTGTTTATTTCTCCTGCCGAAGGGGAAAATTAACCGAGCATTTGCATGCTGAAGGGTTCCGGTTTGAGGTTAAAGTCGCCGATTTATGTCAGGAACTCTTCAAAGTATCGGGGTGCACCAAATTATTCCCATCTCTGCAGGGAATTCCTGCAGAAATCACGGCACAAACCCTCGCTGTGCAGGTGGAGAAAAGCAGATATACAAAAAAACCCAACCCAAAACAAAACAAAACAAAAAAACCAACCAAACCAGCGAGGCTCAGAAGAAAATAAGGGGGTTACCAGGTTGCAAAAAGAACTAGATATTATTATTACTACTAGTAGTAGAGGTAATATTAATTTTAATTTAGAAAAGACCTTACACAAAAAAGCCCCTTTCAAACCCTTTTTGCAGGCTGCAGAAGCAGGGTGAGAAGCTGGTGGATGGGCTGTGATGGGAATGAGAGAACAGAGATTGAAATCCTTACTGTACAGATGCTAAAATATTAAGGCTTCCTGGGACTTATTTTTATTTTCCTATTATTTTTTTTTTTTGCTAGGCTTAAGATAGTTGGCATTTTCCTTCAGACTTAGTTTTCTGGACCAATGTGAATATCACAAAATCTCCACTTCTACTACTGATAAAACTATTTATAAAGCTGAAAAATAGAAGTCCCAAAGCCCAGGAACCTAGGAGATAAATTAAAAGAAATAATGAACAATACTCTGAAGAAAGGATTAGCCAGAAACTCGGGCTTTTTAGGCTGGATAGAAATTGCAAAGAGCATGAGGTGCTCAGACTCACGTACATGGGCTCAGCCCCAGCATTTTCCATGACAAAGTCCTGAGAGGACATCAGGAGAGGAGCAGCTCCCTGTCCTGCTGATGTCACCCACGGGGAAGGGGGAGACGCCCGAGCTGTAAAACATTCCAGGATTCCTGTGAATAAATTGCCCAACACTTCATTTGCTGGGAGTTTGCAAAATTAATCTGCAGCACACCCAAAAAAAGGGCTTTTTTTTTTTTTTTTTTAAAGGTTGGGGACATGAGCAGATATGGCTTGGTTAAAGAGTTGATTTCGTGTCACTGGTGATACCTCAAGTCTGGCCAGATAATATTAATTGGATAGATAATATTAATTGGAATTGAAGGTGTTTAGAGAAAAATAGAGAGCAAAAATGGATGTGCATTCCCCTCCTTCCTTTCCCAGCCACTTTGGTGAGAAATTAAAATAAAGGGAGAGGGGAGAAAACCCCACCACAGCTCTCTGGAAGAATGTGGTAATAATGAATGTGCAGCAGAGACATCCAGCTCTTGAATGGTGTTTGCTGAAAGCAGCATCTGTTGAGCACCAGGACCAGCAGCTCCCGAGCACCATCCCCACCCCAGAGCAGTTTTTGTTCCTGATGTTGCTGCGGAGCAGGGAGGTTCCACCCACCCTTCCCTGGGTGAAACAAGCCTGGTGAATTATGAAAGTGTTCATTGATCTCTTTGGGAAAGGAAGATGTCAAAATGCCACGTGCATTTTAAATTTCTGGAGACGCTTCTCATTTTCAAGGATGTGTTTCAAATTGCCTGGGAAGCCAAGGAGAATGAGTTCATTTGCAAGCAGGAAAGTACAGAAAAAAAACCCCTAAACCCAAACATTTCACCATCAGGCTGAATACATTTTTTTGTTCTTTTATACAAGGAGGGAGTGGGGGGGAAACTGCCTGTAATTTGCACCAAAAAATAAAGAAACTGGTGAATGTCTAACAGGAGAAGGTTCGTGGTCATCCAGTGAGGCACAGACCTGGAGAGCACCTGGATGTGTGGAACGGAACCTCAAGGTTGTCCTGGTAAAATAAATGGGATTAGACATGTGGGAAGAGCAGTATTAGACAAATGCCAAGTGATAACAACGAACAATTGATGGACAGATCTCCCCATTTTCCAGGAGAGGTTTCTCAGAGGGTTTCTATGGGTTCCTCAGCTGCCAGCACCAGCCTTGCCCAGCCTGGCCCATTCCTGTCTCTTTTTCTTCAGGTGGAAGCTCCAGCTCTTCTCCAGTGACCTCCAGTGGTGGGACCCCCTCTCCTCTCAACCCCCTGCTCTCTCCATCCTGCTCACCTCCAACCCTTCACTTGTCAGCCAGCAGCATCGGCGTGGCGTGCCCCGAGCCCTACCTGCACCCCCTCAACCTGCCCCTCTACTACAAGATTTGTCCCACCAACTTCTTCAGACAACAATCCCTCCTCTTCCCCAGCCAGGAGAAGCTGGGAGGCACCAACCCACACCTCCTCCCCCACTTCATGGTGGACGTGCCAAAACTCTCTTCCCTGGGCATCACCAACCTGAAGAATGCCAAAGCTGAAGACCTAACTGGGCAGTGTCTGCAAGTCCCCAGTCCTGCTGCCCCAGTGCTGTATGGATTACATGCATCTGGAAACATTTTCCCATCAAGCCCCGTGGCTCGGGAAGCACTTAATTGTTCCCTACATCCCCCCTATGGCTTGTATGGCTACAACTTCTCCCTCCCATCCAGACTGGTGAGTGGGGTGAGCCCCCACTCCAAAGGGGGGGACAGCACCCCAGCTGCTTTGAGGGAGGGCAGATGTCACCACTCGAACTGGCACCCAACCATCAACCATTGCCTGTAGTGGAATTACCTGCTGGTTGTTAACGGTTGCTATGGAAACCAAGCTTTTCCTTCCCTCCCACCCAAGGGCTTGATGCTCACTGACTCTGAGCCCCTGCACAGGGGGCTTCACGTTCTGTCAAGGCCTTCAAGTTTGTTTTATTATGGGCAGAGGTGTTGGGAGGGAGGAGGATGGGGGAGCCTGGAGGGTTCGAGGTGACCCACAGCAAGGTGATTCCTGCTGGTTGAGGTTTGTGTTGTGGTTGTAGGTTAAGAGCAAACTGTGCAGTCACCTTTTTTTTTTTTTTTTTTTTTCATATTTGCACTCTGAAGCCCAAACGCAGACATAATACAGTGCTACAAATATGTTTTCCTGAAACTCTCTAGCCCTTAGTTAGCTCCAAGCTCTGGTGAGCTCCTGCTCACCCTACTCGAGTATTTCCACTGATCTCAAAGGGACTGGGTGAGACTTTGAGTCAGCAAAGGAGCTGTGTTTGCCTAAGTCCTTGAGCATGTTCTCAAGTTCCCTTGGCTTTAACAGGTCCTAATTAATGACATGGAAGTGCTCTGTTGCTCCAGGACCCAGACAATTCTGTTCTCAGAGCTGGCATGTAAAATCAAGTACTTGCTGCCATGGTAAAGAAAGATGGGTAAAAAACCAGATGTGTTCCTACCTTTTGGGGTGAGGCAGTGGAGCCCAGTGCACGGCTGTTCCAAGAGCCCTTCTCTCCATGCTCCTGCTTCCAGAGGTCTCCAGGATGTGGTGGTGAAGAGCACTGGCAACATGGTGGGAAGGAACAGGGGATGAGGAATCCCCCTTCTCCCTCGTGGTGAGCTGGGTCCACACTGTGGGAGTATGATGGATCCGTCTCAGAAGGCTGTGTGGGATGAAGCACCTCCAGGAGCCCTGCAGGACACCTCTCCTGCCCAGTGCTTCCAGGCCTGAGGGACACAAAGGATGCCCCTGGGACTGCATCTATCAGCCTGGGTCCCAGGGAAGGGGCAATGATGCTCCTGGCTCTGTCTCCTGGAGGACACAAACCCTTTCCAGAGAATTACAGCTCTGTAAAGCTGTCATTTCAAAGCATGAAATTTTCAATCCCTTCCTAAAGTTGTTTGTTTGTTTGTTTTATTATAACCTGTGGATATTCTTGTTATTCCTGTAAATAATTTCTAGCTCCCAAGGGCACAGTGTAACTCGCAATAAATTGGGGCACAGATTTTACTATTTGATTGATGCTCACTCCCTCCCTGAAGCCAATTTTTATTCCTTGATACATAACAGAGATATGAAAATCTTGCTTGACCTACCCAGCCACATTTTGGGATGAAAATAAGAGAATCCTGTACTTACAAACACAACCCAGCACTGTATAGGAACTGAGCACAAGCTGAAGGATCAAAACTGCTTCCAGAGTCCTGGATTTATTTTCATCCGTAACAGGCAACAAAGGCATCATCAAAAGCTGTTAAAATAATAATAATAATTAAAAAAAAAAAGCCACAATTTTAATCCCTGGAGACTTTTTTAATTTCCTTGGCTGGAGTGTCTGCAGAGTTCCCAGTGACACCAGGATGGAGCAGTGGGCCCTGCTTGCTAAATGGGCTGTACCACTCTCAAAATGAGCAACTCTGCTTTCTTGTGCTGTTTCTTAGCAGTTTATCTCACTATTTTTATTTAAAAAAAATTTTTTTTTCACTGGGGAGTCCTTATTTCCAAGCTGTCCCTTATCACAGCCAAGTTCTGGGACAAGTCCCTGCAAAGAAATCCCTACAGATCTCTGCTCCCCAGGGGAGTAGGGACCAAGCACCCCCCCTCGCTCCCTCATGCTGTTCTGGGGGGAGCTGGAAGGTTCTTCCCCATCAGTCACGGATTTGTGGGTGGATGCAATGGGTAACTTCCAATTTTCCAAATGTCTGCGGTTGCCTAAAATATTCCGGAGTTTCCGGCTGGTGATCCAACAGATCAGTGTTTGTCTAGTTAAAAACTTGCCTGATAATGCCTGCAATGGATGTTTCCAGCACAGAGAATCTTACGGGGCAGATGTTTAAACAGGGATCAGATAAATCACCCCAGCTCCAGCCACCCTCCTGATTCCCACTCAGAGCAAGGTCACAGGTGGGAATGGGGCTTCCCAGAGCTCCTGGTTTCTTCTCTGCCTTTTGGCACGAAGCTCCAACCCCAGCAGCACATGAATTAAATGTGAAATTGGGGGACTTGAGGTCAATACTTCCCCTGGGCCATGCTGACAACATATCCAATACACAAATGTTACCTGGTCCCATTAATGTGGTTTGGGAACCTCTGGAAGTTCACAGTTCTTTAGATTTATGAGGGGTATATAAAGACAAACCCAGTATTAGGAAGGTGGTTTTAAGTGGAAGCAGGGAGGAAATAATCAGTTTGTTTTTTTTAAGATTAAAATTGATGACCAAGCTGAGCTATTAGTTGCTTGGTCTTTACCAACAAGAGGCCGAAGCTACTCAGGACTATATATATTAGATTAACACTATATATTTGATATTATATGTGATACCATATGTTAAATACTATATAAAGGATATAATACATGTATATATCCCTATGGTATAATATCTGCTCCTGTTTACAGCACTTGGCTAAGAAACCAAGGGGGCTGCATCCTCACTCGACACAGGGCCATGGGTTGGGCTCTGTGCTCAGACACCAGGAGGCTGATTTAAAAACCAAGGAGACAAAAAAAAAAAAAAACAACCCCAACAACCCAGCAGTAATGTTTTTAATCAAAGTGCTGTTTCCCCTCCAATTCCCCCCAAATTCAATCCATCTCCTGGCAAAGCCCAAGGCACAGAGGGTGGAGCCTTGGCTGCTCCATGGGCTTGGGTTTATATTTGATCTGCTGAGGTCTGGGCTGTAATTAGATGCTAATTTGTAGTCCAATTAGGCAGAGCAAAGGAGGATTGGCTGGCAAAGAGAGAGCAGAACAAATAAGCACCCAAACCAGCTGAGATGGAGCCAGGATGGAAACGCTGCCCATGGGGGGCGGGCAGGGAACACACACACACACACACAGTCACACACATTCACAGAGAGTAGCACAGACACACACAGTCACACACACACAGACAGTCGCACAGACACAGTCACACAGACACAGTCGCACACACGCTGTTCCAATCAAGCAGCAGAAAGGGCCCAGGCTGGTATCAGATCCCACAAAGGTTCCAAACCCCCGTGTTTACAAATTTGTCTTGCACATTAATGGGTAAACACGGGGATTGGAACCAGATGCTGCTGCCAGGACTTACGTGGCCCTTTCCTCGTGGTTCCGTCTGGCTGGCTGGCTCCTGAAAGACAGAAAAGAGGTTTTGACTCATTTAGAGGAGGCTGAAAAAAGAGCTACAGCTCTCCCAGCCCCTGGATGTGTTTTGGGGATGGGGATGGGGGAGGACATGTCCCCAGCTCCTCCCGGGGCTGTGCCACCAGCACCCGATGCTCCAAGGGACAATTCCTTCCTTGGCTTTACCCCTCTGGATGGATTTCCCAATTTTCTCTCTGGCTGTGTCTCTCAGAGGCACCAGAGCCAGGGCAGGGGGTCCTGGCATTGCCCAGCCCTGGCAGCAGTCCCCTCCTTAACCCCTCCAGGTGTCTGCTGGAAAAAATAATAAAAAAAAGCTTTTAAAATGTAGAATAATCAAATCATGGAATGGTTTGGGTGGGAAGGGACCTTAAAGCTCATCTAGTTCCAACCCATGAGGAGCAAGGACACCTCCCATCAGCCCAGGTTGCTCCAAGCCCTGTCCAGCCTGGCCTTCAACAATGCCAGGGATGGAATGGGGTGATGATAAAGTAATTATCTTTTGAGAAAGTAATTTGAGAAAGTCATCTTGCAGAAGAAAATAAATTAAAAAAACCTCACCTTCTTTACAGTCAGTAGAAAACCTTGGGGCTTGTTAATCCCCTTTTCTTGATTGGCATTTTGGGGATGCAAGCTCTGTGCCCCCCTTTCTGTGGCTGTGGAGGTCCCAGGGCAGGCTGGCTGCAGGGACTGGCTCCAAGGACTTTTGCAGGTGTTGGGTATTGCTCCAGAGGCTCTGAATTTGATAGTTATTCATAACCCCACTTCTCCTCTATGTCCCTCCAGGGATTTCCACAAGAAGGACTCACATTCTGCTTCCACACACCCAAAAATCCCCCCTGAGCTGCATTTCCAGAAGGACCCAGTTCTAAGTTGATGGCAGTAACTAAGGACACGTGGTGCAGGTTTTGTGATGGAGCCCTGAGCTTAGAAATCAAATAGCAGAAGCCAGCAAGAAAAAGTCAAGAGCATTCTGGAGAGGAAAGCACCAGAGAGAAGGGAGAACCCTCAGGACAAGTGATTTTTGGTGCCAAAGGAGGCAGATCCAGAACAAACCCAGGGCTCAGAAGGGCATCCAGACCTCTGAAGATAAATCACAGAATCAGCATGGCTGCCAAGAACCTTCCAGATCAGATGAGAAGCAGTGAAGAAGTTTTCAGCTATTTTCTCTTCTTTTAAAGGCCTCTCTCTTTCAGGGTTTTAGACACCAGCTTTTTGGAGAAATTGATTTTTTCCTTCTTGGTGCTGGCTCCAGACCTCCTCCCTGAGCTGGGTCCCAGCTCCAACAATTTCCTCTGGGCCCTGCCTGGCAGCTGGGAACACTTAGCAGCTCATCCCCCTCACCTGCCCCAGCCCTGACAGGTCCATCTGCTTCCAGTCAAATCAAACAGGATTTCAACTCCAAAAGGAAGAAAAAGAGTCATGGACTTACAGGGTTGCTTGGAATTGCTCTCACCTTTCCTCTAATGATGCTCCAGGGATGGATGTTGCCTTCTGCTCTGGTTGTGAGTCCATCTGAGAGAGCTGCTGCATCCTTCCTCCAGGGACCTGGAGCCTGAAACCAGCAGAAAGAGGGTGTTTTTGCAGGTTGCTCACTGCAAGATTTCAAGTCCCCATCACCATGAGAGAGCCCCCAGCCCTGGCTCTGCCCACCCCCAGCACTCAGGGGGTTTTAACCATCATCATAGAATTATAAAAAAGGTTGGAAAAGACCTCTAGGAACAGCAAAAAGCCATCCTAAACTATGTCCTGAAAGTGCTACAGGGGGTTTTGGAACCCCTCCAGGGCTGGTGGCTGTCCTGGGCAGCCTGTCCCAATGCTTGACCACTCTTGCAGTAAAGAAATTATTCCTAATATCCAACCTGAACCTCCCCTGGTGCAACTTGAGGCCACCTTTCATCCCTTAAACTCCTTGGTGAGTCTGTTTTTGATGGGATGCTAAATGCACAGCAGGAAAACCCTTGAGTACTAAAAGCAGATCCCATTCTCTGGCAGGACTTGAGGTCTAGGGGCTGGAATTAGGGATTTCCTCCCTAAAATGAGAGTGGTTTCCCTATGTGTTTCCCTATGAATATTTGCTCTGGGGGGGTTAAGAGCAAGGGGGTTTGCTACAAGGACCACCACCTCTTCACAAGAAAGAGATTTAATTTAGTTTTACACAAAGTTCTTTATATTTCTCCAGTCTTGCAGGGAATCATTACCTATGAAAGCAGGGAACTAATGGTCTTTAAAAAAAATAATATTACAAAACATTTTACTCTCATGGAGTAAAAACCACTCTGACTTAACACTGCCCCTCTGAGGATGGGCAGGTACCACATATCTCCATCTGCCAACAGCACTTTTAGCTTCAGCCCTTTGCCAAATTCTTCTTTTATCTTAATTAAAAGGCTTACTGTAAAATTAATCGAAGTTGATAAGCTATTTCCTGCATCGTATTCCTTCTAACGTTATCAATATTGTTAATAAAAATATAGATTGAAACAATATGTTGTCATGGCCAGGATAAAAGCCAGATTCTGCTGCAGCTCCAAGAAATATGAATTGAGCCTTTAGCTTTCAGCAAAGCAGGAGAATGTCTCTCTCTGGGCTATTCTAAGGGATAACATCAGCCTCCCCCTTGCTTTGCTTCTCAGTACCACCAGAATTTTAAAATTTAGACTGGCAGAAGGAACACAACTTGGTCTCCTGGAGATAATTTTTGAGATTAAACCAGATCAAAGCAAAATGAAGCCCCAAAGTTCATTTTCAAGTTTCAAATCCAACATTTCCAAAGCCTTCATGCTTTGGAAGTGCTGACACTTGCCATGCTGGATGCTGGCACTGGAGAAGCTCTGGAAGCAAGGATATCAAGGAGAGGACAGGGAGAAGCTCATCTGGATCTGGCCAGGTCCATGGGCTTCATCCCTGCTCCTGGTTCTCTTTCCCAAGGCCATGAGCTGACTTTTTGGGATGGTTTTGGGTCAAGCTGATTTGGGTGGTGTTTCAGAGCCACTCCTGCCAGTGCCAGCCTCTGACTGGTTCCTCTCTCTGCTTTGAAGACCCCAGGCAGAGTCAGGATTTTTCCAGTCCAAGATTTATGAAAGATCCATCCATGAATTCAACCCAGGAGCTGCTGATCTCAGGAGTGTGGTTACCAGGTCTGCCTGCTCCACCCTGCTCCAAACTTCAGCTTCCCAAATGACCCAAACAAATCGCTTCTATTTCATTTGTTTTCAAGCATCATTCCTGCAGCTGGAGTTCTGGCCATAAAAAGGAGGAATTTCCCTGGGTAGGTCTTCTGGACACAGAACAGAAGATGGAAATGAGATCCAGCTCTGCACAAGCCCAGACTTTGGGAGGCGATGTTGGGCACCTCTGCAAGTCAGGGAGCATCCCCAGGGGCAGGGATGCTCCTGCATCCACCCACAGCTTCCAGCACTCCACATCCAATCCAGACCCTGCTCAGGTGCCCAGAGGGAAAATCTCCTGCATAAAATTTGGAAGCTTCTGGGTCTCCCCATGGATGCATCCCTCACAAACAGAGCTGTGGCTACCAGGGAGCCAGGACCAGGGGGGTGTCCGCAGGGATTTGTTTCACAGCAGGTGAAAACCCAGATGAGTGATTTTTAGCTAATTTGTCAGATTTAAAAAAAAGATTAAAAAATTAATCAAAACATGCCTGGAGTAGGGGGAAAACATTTTGAGGGGTTTGTTTGGAGTCATTGGTCCAGTTTGATCTCAGCATTTCTGCCCTGACATCCACACTCTCCCCAGCACAGCCCCATGCTCTAATTCCTCTTTTTTTTTTTTTTTGCTTTTTGCTTTTTTTCTTCCTTAAAATAGGACACACCTGTGAGGAAGGCAAGTTTCTTCAAGACATTCCTGGTCTGGAGTGTATTAAAGCGATATTTTTGTGTTTTGCATTTCTGATGATTTGCTCCAGTGATAACATAATAGCATGATATTTTGCCTGGGACTGATTAAAACATTTCTTTTGATCAGTGTAGCAGATTGAAACAGTTGTTTATTACTGGACAAAGCTTGGAGAAAGAGGGGGGGGGGATGGAAATAGAAATGAAGAAGAAATAAAAGGAGTGGCTGCTGGGGCTACTTTTTGCCTGAGGTTATTTCCTTTGCTTTGGGAAAATTCCTCCTTTCCAGGCAGGGAGGGAAGGGATGATCCATCAGGCTGATGGACAAGGGTTGAAAAGCAGGTATTGGCTGTCAGAGCCACGCGTGTGCTGAAGGAAACTCAGCTCTCTCCCTCTCAGGGCACACACACCAGGCCCCCAGATCAGAACTAATGAATTTCTAGAACTCAATTTAATGCTTCCTCAAAAGGTCGGCCTTTGGAGGGGGCTTCATCACTGCACATTTCACAAAATCACAGAATGTTAGGGGTTGGAAGGGACCTCAAAAGATTGGCTCCAACTCCCCAGGTTTCAAAGCTCCCTAAATTAATTAAAAAACCCTTTTTTCTTGGTTTGTTTTTTTTTTTTTTTTTTTTTTTGGTCTGGTTTATAAACCAAAGGCAGAGTCAGATTGTTACAACCCAACCCCATCTGAATGCAAATGTGTGATTTTGGTTCGACTCCAGTTCCTATAAAGGCTTTCAAGACTATAGATTTTAATTACACCAATATTTTTAATAAAAAAAAAACCACCCTCATTCAACTGCTGGCAAGCCTGGAAGGGAAAAACCCAATAAACTCTGGCTCTCTCTCCTTGACAGAATAATTCTTCAAGTTCCATTTGCCACATTCTCGCAGCTGCGACCAATAACGCCCCTGTCTTTATGATTCTCCTACCAGATGAAATTAAAATGAACTGGAAATGTTTACGCCGCCAGTGGCGTGCAACACATTTCCCAGATAACACCAGATGAATTCTTTTTCTGTGAACAGGAGGGTTTTCTCCTTCAGCCCAGCCAGTTGGTAACTTAATCCCCTCTTTTCCCAGGCAAGCGGAGATTGCTGCTCTGCCGAAAGGCTCTGCCGCAGAACA
The DNA here is from genome assembly GCF_003957555.1 of Calypte anna. Classification (NCBI taxonomy): domain Eukaryota; kingdom Metazoa; phylum Chordata; class Aves; order Apodiformes; family Trochilidae; genus Calypte; species Calypte anna. Next base: position 11,470,400 of record NC_044247.1, on the reverse strand, counting down.
GCATCTTCATTAAAGAGGAATTCCTTCCATCTCACCATCCCCAGGTGCTGCTGAAAGTGGAGCTTTGTTTCATGTGGCCTGTCCCCATTCCTGTGTTTTATATCCCTGGATTCCTTGGCTTCACAGGACATTTGGAGATAAATATATTTGGGGGCTTGTTTGCTTCCCCTTGGCTTGTCCCCGCAGCGTGTTTACAAGCTGCACATTAAACCTCCAGTCATGCCTTTGGTATTTTTTCACCACTTTGCTTTTTTTTGCTTTTTTTTTAAAAAAAGACCTCATATTTCATCATCTCAACCCAATCAACTTTGAGCTTGTTTGCACCAATGGAGCTTCATCAACTTCATGGGGTCCCTTCTGCAGGTTGCAAAGCACCTGCCCTGTCTTTTCCTTGCAGTTCTCCATGGAAACCCAAGCCCTTGGAGATAGCTCCCACAGAACACAAGCTTAGATTTAAAGGAGTACAGTGATATTTTGGGCTGGGTTTTGGTGGGTTTTTATTTCCAGGCTGTTCTAAGCAAAGCAGAGCTTAATTAGCACCCTCCAAATCTCACCAGCGAGGGAAAGAAGGGACCTGCAGCAGGGGCTGACAGCAGCTCCCCAGGATCTGACAGGGTCCAGCAAATCCTTCCCCCACCCTGACCCCTCCTGTCAATCACCTTTCCACTCCTCTCCCTGTCAAGGAATGGCAGCCAGCTCCAATTTGGCCAATTTATGATGATTTGGGGGCGGAAGGAACCCAGGAGGCACCTTCACCCCCAAGGTGCGAGCAGAGCAGAATTTGAGCTGATGGATGGGGATTTCCACTGGCACAAATGGGAATAAGACTGAGAGCTTTGCAGGCTGTCCAAAACATAGAGGACCAATTTCAATCTCAATTACAGCTCGGGAACCCCAGAGGATAATTCAGGAGTCAGCTTCTAATATTTCAATTCAGGATGAAGAATAATATCCCACTTCCCCCTCCGCACCCCGAGCGATTTTCATTTCACAGGGGCTAATCTCCCCTTGAACACGTGTTTGGGTGAGATACTGAAGGTTATGAGACTGCTAAAGAAAATATGTGGGAAAAAAAAAAAAGTTCCTTACTGTGTCCTGCAGAGGAGTCAGGTTAGGAATACAGCTCTTTGCAGCAAAACATTCCATTTAGCAGAGGAAAACAGGACAGGAGACTTGTTGGATGCCTGCTGGGCTCAGGACAGGTGCTGTGGGCCTGGTGACATCTCTGCTGATTGTAGCATTTTGAAATGACAGCAGCAAAACCAACAGCAGGCAATGGATGCATCTTCCTCTCATGCACATGAGGCTCCCAGGCCAGCAGATAATTTAGTCTCCATTTTAGAAAGCATTCCCTTTCTTAGGCTTCCAGTCAATATTAGCATTCTACTGTTAAATGGCTTTAAGAATGAAGATTTTAAAAAGCCCACTTGAAGCATGCTTTTTGCCTTAAAAAATGAGTCTTAATCTGCTCTCTTTCTGATGAGAAACTGAGTCTGCTATTTAAATTAACATGGTTATTTAGAAAGATATCACACCTACCACTCCCACACTTCACCTGTGAGCATTTCTGTGCCATGCTTTGCATCTAAAAAACCAAATCTGAACAAAGAGATCGATGCCTTGGGTGGGTAGAGGGGGATGCTGGAGGTACAATCCAGGTTTGTGCTCTTCCAACAGCAAATACTGACTTTCTGGACTTTTTTGAGAATTTCTACCTCTACAAAAGGTAGAAAGGCTCATTTGGGGGTTTCTGCTCACCCTCAGCCCTTCCTGCAGCCTTGGTTTATCCCTCCAAGAGAAAGGCACACAAAGTGCTCCTTCCCTGCACTGTAGGACTTCTCTCTTCGTTACTAAATCATCTGTAATTATCTCCCGGAGTTAATTCAGTTGGTGCATCAGTTTTCAAGCACAAGAGTCATTTTTATCAGTCCTGTTTATTTAATCTTAGCTGATTAGCTGAGAACCTAACAAGTGGCTTAGACCAACAGCGTGTCCCTGCCCAAATACTTTGTAGGTAAGGAGAAGGCAGGGCCCAGCCCACATGTTGCTTTGTCTGCATTAATCTATTTACATTGTAATTCTTCAACTGTTTTTAATGGCTGGTTCAGCTGGAAGCAATTAGTTGTCCAAATTAAAGCCACATTTCTCACTTTGTGCAGGAAGGGGGGGAGGGGGGGGGGGAAGGTTTTTAGCTGTTGTCTTTTCCTTGTTTTTGCGTTTCCAAATCAAGGTGGATCCTGTTTGACAACTGATGAAATCCCACAGAGGGGATTGATCCAGATTGATCTCAGAGCTGTGTTACCCTCAGATTTTTCTGGAAGCAGCTCCTTGGAGGGGCTACAAACTGGTGGGTAGCAGCCACTTGTTTATAGATTATTTAAATTAACAAATATGCTTGTGACATGCACAAGATAATTTATGGAGAACTTCAGACCCGAGTGTTGGCTTATGCTGGGTCTCATCCTCCTTTTTGTGTGTGTGTGTGTTCTACAGGAGAAGAAAAGTCCCATTTGTAAAGCAGTCTTGAAACTTGGAGTCAACCTGGCCTTCCTCCAGGATCTGCATCTGAGCAGCATCTCCATCTCCTCTCATCTCCCTGTCTGAGGCTTAAGGAGAGCAAAGCCCCACTGTGCCCAACTTAAGGTGGGATCCAGGGCATGGACCTGGGAGGGTGGGTACAGGGGAGGAACCTTCAGAGAACTGAAGGTTTTGAAAGGCAGCCTCCCAGGGCAGTGCCTTCAAAGGCTGTTGGACAGATTTCATTATGGGAGTCATTGAACTCAGTCCAGTTTCATTTTAGCAATAAAAAATACATATAAAAATTCACATGTGGCATAGTCCAAACACAGCCTTCACTTAAACCAATCTCCAGACCAAATAAATCAAACCTTAGCCCAGAGTTACTCCTGAGGAAGCCCTTCTCCAACAGAACAGGGTGAAAGGAAGGACTAACACACCCTTGGCTCCTTTTCCTCCCCTCTCCCACACCACCTCCAACCCTTAGGATTACCACCCCAACCCTGAGTTTTCTGCCTTCACCAGTTTGTCACAACAACCTGAAAAGTCCCCCAAACCTTTGTGTGGCTGTCCTACCCCTGGCATCTGTACCTCATTACATGCTCCAGCTGGACGGGGCACGGAGTCGGGTTGCGACCAGGCAAAGGTCAGAGGAACCTCCAGCCTGGAGTTTGCCATCGGGTGATTATTCAGATAACAACAAGGCACGCAGGGCTTGGCTGGGGCTATGGACAAGACCCCAGGCAAAAGGAAAAGCAGGTATTTAACACCTCTTGACTACCCACCCGTTTGAACCTGCGAGAAGAAGAAGGAAGCAGCTCGGGGGTGGTGCTGAGGGCTCGGGGTAGAGCTGGTCCTCAGCAGTCCCCTTCTTGCCCTGCTCTGGCTTGCCTTTAATATACTGCCCAGCATTAATCAAGCAGATCCCAAGCATCCTGTATCAGTTCTGCAGAAACGAGCTCGGGTGATTTACTGTCAGATTCTTTCAGCTCCTGTTAGCCTCCTGTTTTTCTTTCATGTGGGTAGCAGAGGTCAGGAGCAGCAGGAGCTGAATGCTTTCACTTTGTCTCACATTTGCTGCTGTCATTCTGAGCTTGCTCTGGTCCCCGTGGAGCTGCAGGATGTGTTCATGCTCCCAGCCCTGGATGTTAATTGATTTTAGGGAGCCCATTCATCAGTTAAATTTAGTAGATCACCCACCAGGTTTGCTGTTCACTGTCAAAGGTAATTCAATTAAAACTCCCCGAGTGTGACCAGCCAGGGGATGGTCAATATGTTTAGCAGCTGTGTTGCTGTGTCTTCTCCAGCCTATTGTGTCTGTGCACCAGCCCCTCCAGCCACATACCTTGCTTGATTAATGGATACAAGAGTTTTGCAGCAGGGCTAAAAATTAAGTCCAAATGCCTTCTTGGGGATGCAGTGACATGCAAACGTCTAAACCTAATAGCTTCAGCAAAGAGAAAAGCCACAATAGTGCTGAAAGGCAGCAGTGGTTTAATTAATTCCTGCATCCGTAGAGCTGGTTGGTTTGGATTTTTTCTTCTTACCTTTCAAAATAATAAAATTTGGATTTTGAAATTTAGTGATAATTTGGGACCTCCTCATTCCTACTTGTAAATACCCAGGCTCCTCTCAGCCATCAAAGTTCACAGGGAAACCACAGATACAACTCCATCCTTCTGCTGGGTACAAACCAGTTGGAATTGCAGAGCTCCCATGGAAAGATATTCCTGTTAAACCCTGGAGCATGGGAAGCTTGGATTAATTTCTCCAGCTGACAAGCCTGGCTTTGGGTCTTCTTGTCTGCTGGCATCAGTTGCTCCTCTGGGATTTGGTAGTAATTAAACACATCATTAGTGATCCCGTGGTAAGGCAGGGGACAAAATGCTGTGTCTGCTTAATAGATTAAAGGAAAACATCATCTGAAAAGCACAGGTAAACAAGAGATACATCCCTCAACCTTTCATCCTTGAAGAACAAGGTTCACATCCCACTGGAGCACAAATAAATAGGAGATGGGACTCTCCTGACTCACTGCTGGGGGGGGGTATATTTATGGGGAGATTATTTTGGAGCCCAATGGACTTGTTGGTCCCTGTGCTGCAAGAAGAGGAATGGGATGCAGGTTTGGACAGGGTTGGAAGTAGATGTGCACCAAGAAGCTCCCCACATCACTGCCTGTCCAGAACCTGGCATGTATTTACTTACAGAACTCACCTGGGATTGTTCTTACAACAAAAATTGGGCACTGGTGCAGGATTCCCAACAGCTCCCATCCCACAGGTCCCTTTCCATCAACCTTCCCTGCAGAGTCCAACCCCACACATGCCCCAAGGTTTCCTGATTTCCATGTGGCTGCAGAAAATAAATGAGATGCAGCCACAAAGCACTGGCCTTCCTGCTCGTCTTTTAGAAGCAGGAGGAGGAATACCCATGGGGTTTGGTAAATAGGATCCTGAGAAAACATCCAGATTTCCCCAAACATCACCATAAACCTTTATGAAGAGCTTGGGAATACCTGGCCTGTTTAATAGCCTAACCACAGGTTAATTGAAGCTGTAAAACTTCAGCCAAAGCTCTGTGTTTGAAAGAGAGCCTGGGACATTCTGGATTTGCCTCTTTAAACAAGACAAGCTGGGGCTTTGGGAAGTATTAACCTTTGCTGCCCAGTGTATTTTTAACATATCTGGAGGAAAAGCAGTGCCATCGTTACATTTAATAAGTTAACATTACTGTACAGTGATACTTCTGTCTTTATAAATAGAATTTATAGAACAGGATTATCTCTGCAGAAGTGGTTGTTAGAAGTCCACATTTTCTATAGAGATCTCGAGTTTTTAAGTGGTGGTCAAATACTTACAGCAACGTAACTGGTTAAGTAATGATTTTGATAAAAGGTTGCTGCCAAGAATAGGGTTTTTTTTGGGGGGGGTTGCTGCTGTTGAATCTCTCTCTTCCTCTGGCATTAACAAATTAAGACACCTGCTATAGAAATCAGCAGAAATCTGGAAAATCATTATCACTTCAGCATGGAAACGATGCCCATCAGGAAAGAACAAATGGGGAATGTAGCCTACACAGGACTTCAAAAAAAAAAAAAAAAAAAAAAAAGAAAAACGTTCTATTTGTCAAATTACTAGAGGAAAAGTTGATCTTACTGTTAGGGACTTTATCCACTTCCAGGTCACATCCATTAGTCACAGCAGTCTCTTAGAGACTGGAACTAATTTACAACACCCTGAATGGGACTGCCTGCTCCTCCTGCAGGGGTTGGGGCTTCATTCTGGTCCCTGGAAACTGAAAATCTCCAGCCCCAGGAAGAGAGCCTAATGGTTCCAATATTAACCTGTTTTGTGGGAAGAGACAAGGAACAAAGTCCTGATCGTGATAAGAACAAAGTGAAATATCTTCTACAGAGACTCTGGGATTATGTGAAGGGAAGCTCAGAAAAAAAGAGCTAAAAAAATAAATAGCACGTATTGGGTGTCTTTAAGTGAAGTTTTGAAATGTTTTCTTATCCCCGACAGCTCATTTTGACAGAAACTGATTGTAATGAAGAATTATGAATCAGATAGCAGGGAAATTAAATTAAGCTGATTAGTATCATGGCAGATCCATGCATTTAGTGGTATGGAGCAGCTATTGCTTCAGACTTCTGCAAAAAAAAAAAATTGTTTCACTCAGAACTAAAAAGTTTAGAATAACCCTGAGCAACAGGCAGAGGTCACAGCACCAGGAAACCATCTTGTAGAGTAGAAATGTGTGATATTTAAGCACTTCTGGCTTCTGAAATCCCCTGCTGGGAAGCAGTCTGTCAGCTGCAAGATGCTGTGGTTCAGTTCTGGCTACTTCTCATGGCAAGTGTCCCCACTGGAAAACACTGGAAAGCTTCCCAAAGAGCTGGGATCCTCCAGCCCATTGATTTTCTCTGGTGAAGTGTGCATGGTGGCTGATCCAGCGTGGATTTCTTAATACAGAGCAGGAAAGGTGGAGGGAAAGCCTTCAAGCCTTGTTCACCGCATCTTCCCCCAAGTGAAAAAGGCTCCCCTGGCACTTGGAATGAGCTGCAGATTGCTGGTGTCAGCCTTTCCCTTTATTTGGATGGGAAGGAAGAGAGCTGCATCTGATACAAGCAAGGCCACTGACCCTTCCTGGGCTTTCATTGAAAAAAAAAAATTGTTTGACACACACACAAAAAAAAGGAAGCAGGAGTAGTGTGCTGCCCTTAGTTCAAACCAGCCCTCTGCAAGAGATGAGTGCTCATGCTAAAGGCAAAAAAAATGCTACATGGCAGAGAGAAACCAAAGCAAATACTTCAGCAAATCAAACCTCAAGGTGGCAACACCTCTAGTAAGAAAAGGGAAATTTCTATTACAACACATTCTCCATCAGCTCTCAGTGTGTTTTTCCCCCTCATCACAGGATGAAAAAAAGAATGACCCAATACCTAAAGAAACTCAAGAGAACTGAACTAAAATTTAAACCAAAGTTATCACTCTCCCACTCCTCACAGTACATCTCCAAGTCCCAAATTAATGCCTAAAGAAACGTCTGAAGCACTTCTAGTGTAGGTTACTGAGGGTTCTGTGAGAGTCCTCTTTGTTTTAAGAATTTTTAAAAATAATAATTTATGTAGGACCAGAGGAAAAGCAAAGCCTGAGGCTCCCTCTGCTGGTTCCAAACAACGATGGGAGGGAAAAACAAAATTGGAAGTTTGTCAGCTCAGGGAAGGACAAATTCAAAACCACCCCTTCTCCTGCCAGTTTTCCACTTGCTATATATAAGACACAAAACCCTCTCAGATGCTTAATCACAAAGGATACACTTTCTATCAGACTAAGGATTTGCTAAAAGTCACACACTCATGAATAGACTGTATTTTATATTATACTCATCTTAATTACTCCCTAAACTGTTGTCCCAACCTTCCTCCCTAGTACTCCCTTTGCTTTCTTATCACCATAAAGATTTAATTTCCTGACTGCCTTCTGACAGGAAAATCCTGAGGACATCTGCTTGTGTATGCACCTCCTGAGCCTCCCCAGAGAACCTGGGAACACAACTGAAAGAAGTTGTCTGTACAATTTTATTTACCACTTGCAGTTACATTTACAAATTGTCCCGTACAAGTAAAGCAGTTTTCAAAACAAACTCTATCAGAGCTAAAAAAGTTATTCTCTTCTCTATACAGACCACCAGCTTCAGAACTTATTTCTGTACACAGTTGCTTATTTAACAAAAATTTCACTATTTTTTGGCTCTGAGGATCTCCACAAAGGCAACTTGATCATTTTATCCCATTGCCACCACAGAAGTCAAAGTTCTTGGTTCTTTCTTCCCTCTCCTTTCATCTGAAGCTCTTCATGGCTTTCAGTTTTGGAATTCAAACAATGAAAAGTCATGGCCACACATCAGCAGTTTCAGTAACCCAGGGGAAAAAAAAAACAGTGGAGCAAACCCATCTTGCAACATTTCAAGCAATGTTTTCATTTTAGATGTGTCTGCCCATGAGCATAAATACTGATATAATATCTGGCAATAGTTACATAAGAGCACATACAGTTTCTTACACATGAAAATAATTTCTATAAACACATACAACCAACTTACAAGAAACACCAGCAATGCAGGAGTGAGGAGCCAGAGCTGTTCAGAAAAGAGGAAATGTTTTGAGTAGAGCCTGAATGGAGGAAGCCCAAATATTGCTCTAAAAGAAGCTTCCAGTTTTGAGCCCTTCCAAAACACGCGAGAAAAAGATACACATTTAAAATGTAACTGTTAAAACTTTCTGCACGCCAGCTCTCAGCCACCGGTGCTTCTAACGCGAAACGAAATGGTTTTCCCCAGGAGAGGGCAGAAGCAGGCAACATTTCTGGCTCCGCTGAGACACGTAGCAATTCTTGTCCAAGCCAGCAGGGAAAAAATTCCCCATTCCAAAAACTTATTTCCCCCCCTAGGTCAGCTCAGCCTGCCTAGCTCTTTGCATCACAACCCCGCAGAGGTAAATTTAATTATCTCAAATCTCTACGTTTCCTTGTTAAACTCTTTAAAAAAAAAAAACAAAACTAAAACGAAAAATCCAACACTGAAACTTAATTCTGGTAGTGGAGTTAACAAGCCTGGGATAAGATCAAAACTACAAACCAGGCTGTGCCCTGCCAATATGGAAGTTTATTTAACATTTACTTTGTAGCAACCTGATCTGTCTCATCTCTCTCTGGTTTAAATGCCTCCAGAAGACCAAGGCTCACAGCAAAGCGAAAACCACCAAAAATTCAGTATACAGGCTCTCAGAATTGCTGTCTGCCCCCTCAAACAGTTGTAAGACTGGCCAGGAACAGCCTAAAAGCAGCATGATCTTCAACATCAAAATGAGCCAGGGGAGCTAACTGGAGCACCAAAAAAGCACAGCAGTTCATGGTACAGCTCCATCAACAAGCAACCACCAAGTAATAATGGAACTAAAGTTACAAAGGAACTAAATCTCAAAAAAAAAATAAAAGCTCAGCAAGGCAAAGGCACACACAGAAGCAGTTACCACGGGTAACCTGGTTGCATAGATTTACCATTATGGTTTTGTTGTGTTGGTCAGAAGGAGCCAAAAGGAGGGGGGGAAAAAAAGCAGCGAATAGTCCCCCTCCCAAGGTGTTTTTTTAATAACTGGAAAGGACTGTACCAAGACTACAGATGCAAACACGTGGTTTGAAACACCTTCCAATTTCTCCTACTTAGAGGAGGAACACTGAAGATGTTTATAAGAAAAGTGCATTGCAAATAAATGTCAACAACCAAGAAAAAAAACATTTAAAACAAATTGTTTTAGTTTAGAATGCCAGTGAGAAAGACAGGATTCCACAACATTTCAGGTTGTTTTGTCTATTTTTCATATCTTATTTTTACAGTAGCCATGAATATTTCAGAAGATAACAGCCTGCTAAACCTTCTAGTGATTTGAATAAAACATTCAAAATACTGTTTGAATAAGATCTGAAGTGTTTCATCATTTTTAGCATGTTTCCACTGAAAAAATCCTGCTGGAGTACAAAAGCCAAATTGTTGTTTCTTTTTTTTTTTCCAAATATTTCCCCAACACGGGAAAAGAATCCATGTGATCCTGACCACCAGCAAATTAAGAGCTACTCCTAGAGTCTTGTGCTTCACATCTTCCCTCACCCATACAAAGATAAAACAAGCCTAAGAAGTCAGAAAGAGAACTGTAACATCCCTGCTTGTCACAACACATCACAAATGGTCTCAGCTATAAACTTCTGCAACCATTTCTTTACTTCACAACAGCAGCCAGAGTTTGCAGCTCTTGAAAGCAGCCAGTGGATTCTCTGACTGCACAGAAATATAAAGGGAACACTAAAACCAAAGCTTCTCCTATGACTCCAGTATTACAGATCACATTAGAGAGCAACGTAACACCTTACAAAACGAGATAGCTGGTTTTAATCCAAGATAAACCCCCTGTGACTGAGCTGGTCTGTGCTGCTCATCCACAGCTCACCTGCAGAGCAGGAAAAGTGGATCCACAGGAGTTCCCTGGTTTGAGAAGATGGGGTTGGGACCTTGACTGAGGAAGGAGGAATGTCAAGATCTGAATCTGAGGAAAAGCACTCCTGGATTTATCATATATGGAAGAATACCAAAGGGTGGGATATGACCACAGGACTTAGGCATAAAAAGGTGACTGGATTAAAAGCAAAGGCAGTGTAAGGAGGAATAGAGAAAAGCAGCTTCAGTTACTTCATGGGAAGCTTCTCAGTCTGAACCCAAATAAAAATAGATAGCATGAGTTCCCTGCTAGCAGGAACTAGATGTTCTGGTGGTAGAAGAGAGGTGAGTGGAATGACTGGCAGCACCTCAGGATACTGAGAAGAAAGCAAAATGAGGAAGCTACAGCACTTGACATTAAACAATGAGCAAGCTACAACATTCAACAGAAGTGACAAGGAGTTGAAAAATACAGTTTATTCCTCCTGTACTTAAGTGATGACACTATACAAGTTCCCAACTATATTAAAACAGCTTTTGGTAATCTATTTTTTAACTAAACCATTAATTCCAGTACAATTACCCTAACTTTAAAAGACTAGAAAACCTCAGAGTATTTTAGAAACTCAGACTGAAGTCCACTTATTTGTTTCAACAAGCATATTTTCCATCAGGTCCAAACTGTCCATCTCTGCATGTCCCAGGAGTTTGGCTGTGTAAGAAGTTATCTACAGCAATCACCTGAACTGAATACAACAGTGATCTCCAACCACAAACAGTTCTTATAATTAAAAAAAATCACTTCATAATTTAAAATATATAACCATGACACTCTTGCCTTTCTTTTGGCTAGAATGTACCCACATATTACTAGCTGACTTAGAACATCAACTTGATTTTGTGAAAAAAAGCTTGCAAAAAAATATATCAACTTCAAAATGTACAGAAAAGGACATTAAAGAGCTGATATTTTTGGGTTACCTACTGTATTTGAGAAAGAGCAGCAAGCCAGGGGTGAAATACCCTATCTTACAAATATTCCACCAGCTAAGCCATCCTGTACACACCTCTCTGGTGTAGTGAAGGGTTAGTTACAGACAGGGCACTCTGGAAGCATGTACAAAGAACTGCAGCTTGGCTCAGTTTAAACTTGATCACGTAGGCGGGCCAGTCGCTGGGACAGCTCATCCTGCAGAGTTGTCAAACAAAGCAAACCAACCATTAGTCATGTGGAAAGTCTTTTTTGGAGAGTTCTGCAATGGGCAAGCAAGCTCAGGTCCTGAGGAATTGCTTATGAAATTATCTCCTGGAAGTGTCTTAATTAAGATTTGCTTTAGATCTCAAGAATGGAATCACTTTAGCTGATGGCTGTCCAGGAAGGAATTCAGAACACAGAGATTGGGTTGCTTTGGGCTTTTTTTTTTTTTTTTTTTGTAAATATGATTTTCACAAGTGCAAATCAGCTCTTAGAGACCTGCATCCTTATTTGGATGCAGCCTTGACTGCCCAAGGCTGGAATCCAACTAAACCACTACAGCAAGAGAGCAGGAGGTCTGTTTGGTTCTGAGGGCTTGGGACAAGGTGAAGCTGAACTTTCCAAAGAACATGGAATACTCGGGGCTTCCCAAACACTCTTAAGATGAGGCTCCCTAAAGCCTTTTCCACAGAGGTGGTATGGCAGAAATAAACTGTTCTCTTTCTGCTCTCTCAAATATATTGCCCTAGAATGGAAAAAGCAATTTGCCAAAATATCTGTGCAACACTGATATTGGATTTTCCCAGGAACAGGATATTCTGATCCACCCACTTAGAGCCAACGTGGAATCCTTCCCACTAATCCCCCAAAACCTTTCACACATTAAAGGGAAAAAAATCAAGAGGTCTCCTGCATGCTATGGGAGATGGCTGGATGCATTCATGTTGGAGAGGGAACTGCTCTGAACTCTACAAAATAACTATGAAAAAACCACACCTGAAACAGCAAAACTGCCTGGATTTACTGAGCACACAAATGTGTTCTTAAAATTATTTTCATTGCAAGGGTGTTTTAACTACACACTTTTTCTTCTGGACAGCTAAAATCTCATTACCATTTAGCAAGCCTATTTTGACTGAGTGAAGCATTAATTTTTATACCCCATTTCTCTAGAAAACATGGATTTTAATTAACATTTACCTGTTCTGCTGAGGCAACACTTGTACCAACCGAACCTGTCTGCCCTTGAGGTAGTTCCATGTTCAGATCAAGACTAAAGGGAGAAAACACAACAAAAAACCCCAAGTCAGGCACTTCTGGCTAAAGGCAGCAGCATAATCATTGGCAAGCAGAGCAATACTGAGATAGCGTGAGGCCACCAGCACCCTCTGAATGTTGTACTCCAGGTAATTAGACAACTTCATCAGTAAAATTAACTAATTACTATGAAAACAAGTCATATAGTGTAACCAGCAACAGGCAGATAAATTCTGCTTAATCAGGACTGAGCAAGAATTCTCTTTAACAGCAGTACAGACATTGCACAGGAATAACCAAAAAATGCACTCGTGCAGGAACTTTAACCAAAAAATTTGTCAAAAGAGTGACACTGCCAACTTCTGCATCACCAACAAGGCAAGTAATGTTCTGGGAAATATTTCAGCACACCCCTAAAGGCTTAAGTATGTCATGACAACCTGTTTTTGGCAAGTCTAGCTCGTGACAGCACAGCTGTGGAAGTTTTTATGTGGTATGATGGGAAATGGAGAGGAAAAGTGTGGAGCACCAAGGATTACAAATGCTAAAGCCAAAGCAAAGAGAAAAGGCTGGTATGAAAAGTGACAGGATTGTAGGGGTTTGCACAACCACCCCTCTGTGCTGACACTCATGGGAGCTTGGAGTGAAAACAGAATGAAATAAATTCAACTCATACAAGAATGATGCCCAGAGGTGAAAGAAAAACAGTGATTCCTCTCTGCTTCCAAGAGACAAATACATGCACAAGAAGGGATTTGACTTACCCTGCTTCATCTGCCATTTCCTGTAGAAGCATATCCACTTGGTTCTAGGGTGAAGAAAACAAAAATTGATTGCTGCAGATTATACTTTATGACAAGCTCTTCTCTTAAATCTCCAGAGAAAAGAAATTTAACAAATTTGATTTGGAGGGCAGTTTTCACAGAACGTTTTTGTGTTTAACCACCAGAGGGCCTTCTAGGAACTCAAAAATAAGGAGCAGAGGTGCTCAGGCTGTTAAAATGCCATTAATTTAACTCTAGCTTCTGAAACAGTGCTTCTAAAGAACTGAACAGCTGCAAAAAAACCCCTTATGACACACTTGGGTATTTCAAGTTCTGATTATTAGCTACTAAAACACTGCTTCACACAACATGATAAAAAACTCTTTTCCCATAGATCTGGTTTATTTGATTTGGGTTTGTTTATTTTATTTACAAAGCACCATCTCTAGTGAATTTCTCTCTCTGACAAAACTTCTGTTGGAACAGCACAAGAGGACAGGTGCAAGGGATTCCTAACCACAGCAAGCATTGTAGCAGGATTATTTTAGTAAACTCATACTCACAAATTGAAAGCAGATGATTAACAACCTTCCCATTGCACATGCTGCTACTAATTTGGTGGTGACTAACGTCATTTTGTTAATATCAGTGACACATAACTATGGACAGCATATTCTGCTTTGATAATTACTGCCTTCTGGTTCAGAAGTTCATTAAGAACTCATCAAAACACTGCTTGTTTGGTAGAAGAGGGGGAGGTTAAAAAAAATATAGAGTCTGCTTTTAGAGTGAGGCAGACTGAAATACATGTGATCTTCTGTACTTGTGACTATAATTTGAAATAATCTCATCACAAATAAGCACAAAGCAAAAGGCTCCTGTTGCTGCTGTGTCTCAAAGCAGGCAGAAAGAAGAGAATCAGACATTTCCATACAGTTTAAACACATAAGTCAAGATCACCTTTCAAAAGAAAAATCACTATTCTTACTTGTGGTGTTGTTAGTGTAGTGGTGTTGCTCATTGTGTCTTCCATCTGTTGTGTCTGAACATCTAACGTCTCAAACTGATGCTCAAATTTATCCATTAGTGCAGATATCTATAAAAAAAAAATAATCAAACCCATGATCTGCAGGTAATGGAAAAGAAATATTTCTCAACTGGCAGAAAACAGAATCACATTACCAGGAAGTCTGTTTACCTTTTCCAAGTTCATGCTCTTCAGTGTGGCATCCATAGACTTAACAACCCCTGCCATGGACTTCGTTACCTGAAATGAGGTAAAGGAAATCATCACAAAGAAAAAAGAGCAGTTTCTTACCAAGCACTTATCTCTATTCACAGAGTTTCTACAGTGCCAAACAGTGGCACAGACTATTGCCACCTAGAACCCCACTTTTTTATGGCTCCTCTAATTTCAAATTCTATACATTGACTTGAAAACTTGAAATACACATTATGAGCTGAAATTCAGCAAAAATGGAGAGGTACATGGCATTCACTTTTGTGGGTCTTAAGGCCTGACAAATATTAAGGGATACATTTGGTGTACAGATCACATGGCAGAATAAACTTTCTGGCTGAAGAGCAGTACAGTAAAATACCTTAAAAAACTACCCAAGCTAAAAAAGATTTCTGGAATCCCAAGTCTTAGGTAATGCTTTTAGAAGAGGAGCAACATCTTTGCATCACAATCCTGACAGCCTGCAAAACACACTGCATCCTTAGAAGCATAACTAATACACAGCTAAAAGAAGTTACCAGCAACAAAACACAGCAAAGAGCAGCTGCCAGGGGTATGTGATTTACCAGTAGCTACATCAGAAACTGTAGTGAAATGAGGCAACCAGGTGCCACTAATTACCAGGTAGTGGGCATGAGCTTGTGTTAAGCCCACCTGTGCCTGATTAGGGTGGGCCCCCACTGCACATGAGCAGGATTAGGGGGCCAATAAAAGGTGAGGCTTGAAGCACAGGCTCAGCTCATTCCTCAGCAAGCCAGCAGAGGGGTCAGTCGAATCTGGAGCAGTAGCACTGAGCCAGGCTAACCAGTCCTGAGGGCAACCAACTCAGAGCACTGTTTGTGCACTTCTGCTGGAACACCTGTTGGACCTTGGAGCTTGGCCCTAAAAGAGGTTCGTCTTGCTACAGAAACCAACCCCAAAGCTTTACAGCCCATTACAGACAGAGTGAAGTCACTTGTAAGGAAATCAGAGGTCTGGAGCACCTCCTTGTGAAAGCAGATTTACCTTGCCCATTGTCACAGCAGTCTGTACCCTTGCTGCCACAGCATCCACCCTGGCACTCATACGTAAGAAGTTGATGGCCTGGTTCTTCTGGCGGATGGCGTTCTCTGCGTGGATCCGCGCCACTTCCATGTTTCCCTTCTGAATTGCCTGTTGGAAACCAAACCCCTTTCACCCTTCCCTGCTCTGTACAGGGGGTTTCTGAACAGCCCATTTGATTTTGGAAATACAGCACCAATTCCTCACAATAGCTTTTCTGTTAAAAGAAAAATAAAACCCCTCCCTCCCATAGTATTCGGACGTTTCCAAGGTGTCAGCCCCTGAGCTCTTCCCAAGGAAGGGTCCTGGCAGGCACTTGGAGTGGGAGGTTTTACAGACCTACAGAAAATTTTCTCATTCCTAAAATTGTTTCAGTAGCAAGACCCAAATACAGGTACAGTCAATATGGCTGTTACCTCACAGAAAAACATACAGCCAAATTTAGTTTCTCTTTACCACTTCAAAGACTCAAAACTATCTTGAAGTTCCTCTTCACAAGCCCTTTTAATACAAAATGATAAACATTTAATATTAATGTTTTTAACTTTAGGAAAACAGTCTCTAACAAAATACATACAAAACAATCTTGTCAGGAAGCAAATGCCACAACGCTCCCCAAGAATGCATCCTCACATTTATTAATAATTATAGGAAGCTTTAGTCACATATTTTAAATCACATCTATCACAGTATCATTGGCCCGCATACCAGCAAAATGGTACAACCACCAGATTTGTTTCCATGTTATAGCAGGAAAATGGGACCTAAAGAAGCTGGTTTCAGACTCACTGCTTACCTTCTTAATTTTAGCTTTCTCTGCCTTTTCTTCTTTGTCGCATTTTTTGGAGTTTCTGTTGAGTTCCTTTGCAGCAAACTTCAAATTGAACAGGTGTTCTGCAGCACAAGTTAAGGGTTTAACCACAGGACTCATCCTTTCACTGTAGTATTTTGCTCTCCTGTTTGAAGTAACACCACATCCACCCTACACTGAGTTTCCCCGTCACTGGTATTAAAATTTGGAAAATGTTCAAGCAAGCCCTTGAAATTCACACCATAAGGAGAGCAACCCTGCTGCTTTGCAATCCTAATGCCACTCAGCATCCAGCTTCTAAAATAACTGTTTCTCATCTGGGTAAGGCCACAAAAAATGAGTCCAAATCCCCAAATGGTTCCACTTTAGACTGAGAAACACAAAACCCAAACATCCTCCCCCCCCAAGAGGAACTGAAAGCCTCACCCATCCAGTCACTTTCACTCACACACCCAGAGCCCTCGACTCTCTCAGGGAAGCAGGGGTGCAGTTTAGTGGCTTGCCTGGAACCTCCCCCTCCCCTCCCAAAAATAAAAATCCACTGAGGAACAACAGACAAGTGAAAGCACAACAGCAAAGGGGCCTGGGTGAGCATGCCCTGGTACAAACCTGGAGACAGGGCTGCCCTTTGTCCCCACAGCATGATCTCAGGTTTAAACGGCTCATGCAATGTCTTTACAGAGCAGCCACCCAGCTCTGGGTCATGTGGGAGATTCTGGGGTCCCTGACAGCACCATCATCTGACTTTGGGGGAAAGAATACTTCAGTCAGCAAGAGAAACTTTACTTTTTAGAATGTTCAAGTCCTGGTTAAGCTGAAAGCTCCAAGAAGACAGTAGAACAAGCCTTCATTTGACTCAGAATGATTGCATTAAACTGACTGACAGAGATTAAAGTCTGTGCTGTAAAAATAACAAAGAAAACCCAACTTAAAATACTGAAAGCTTCCAAACAGTATCAGCCTTTTCCAAATAAAATGGAAGCTCAGAGCTTCTTTCATGTCACCTTCTGATATCCCAAGAGGAAAATGCTGCAAGTATCAAGCTGTTTAACAGTTACACAGAAGCACATAAATTTAAACATTGAGGTATTTGAGGTTTCTTTAATATTCCAACTGCATAAATAATTCCAGAACTTTTTTGTTTGTGGTTTGTTTTTTTTTTCCTTTAAAGTCTAGCCATCCATCTTAGAGCTCTGACAGCAGACTGAAGACATTAGAAGTCGCTTACCTGGTCTATAAACATCCCAAGCTGGCTACCAAGAGGCAACAGCTGTGCCTATACATCTCTGATCTCTCTAGAGGTAGCAACCAGCAACATTGAAATTGCTGCTTGTATTTGTATTTCTGTGCTTTAAAACCTAGGTCACCATCCCTGTCAGCAGCAATAAGCATACAGTGCTGAGCCACAGATTAGGTAATTTACCAAGCAGGAAAGCACCTTTAGGTTGTCCATTACAGGTCAGAAACCAGACCAACCAGGTAAACCATGACATCACCTATTTACACCGACTGCTCTGAAACTGCATTTCCGAGCAGTTTATTTGGAAATTACTTCCTCACTTGGGGTATTCACCCTGGACATGAACTCAGCTCACCCTGCCTCCTCCACAGCTCCTCCATGCAGTAAGTGATGAGCACAAACTCCAAGTGTCTTTCTTTGTGTGCCACAACCCAAGAGAAGCCAAACTTCCACCATGAACCATGACTCACTGTCACCTGCTCCAGCCCTCCAACAACCAGCAAACTGCCACCACACATCACCCACACTGACAACTCTGCAATTTTTAAGGTTTGGGGGGGTTTTTTTGGTTTTTGTTTGTTTGTTTGTTTTGGGGGTTTTTTTGCCTCTGTGTGTCATCACAGAATGGTTTGGGTCTGACACGACCATCACATCCTCTCATTCCAATCTCTTTACCATAGCCAGGGACACCTCACCCTAGCACAGGATGCTCCAAACCCCTGATAGTTAAGTTTTATAAAGCAAGGAATTTGCCCATAAGGGTTTTTTTACCCCTCTTTCAACCTCCCCTCAGCAGCAGGGTCAGCAGCCAGGCCTGCTCAGCCAGCAGGGCAGTGCTGACACCCCCGGGCTCAGGGGGGCTGATCTTGCCTTAGGAAGAGAACCTGGGCTCCCCGTTCCCTTCCCCACCCATGCTGGGGGGGTGAGGAATCCCCACACCCCGAAGGCCGAGCTCCTGCTGCCCACAAACCCCGCTCCTCCTCCTCCTCCTCCTCCTCCTTCTCCTCCTCTGAAGGGAGGCTCCCGGCTCCCGGCTCCCCACCCACCGCCGCCATGAAAGAACAAACGCCTTTCCCCATTCCCACCACGTCCCGGGGCCTTCTTCCCGAGCGAAGAGGCCTCCGGCACCGCCCATCCCCTCCTCACATCCCCTCCCCGGCCCCCGAACCCCCGGTCCAACCCTCCCGGCACTGCGGCCTCACGGCGGGGCGGTACGGGCCCAACACCCGCTTCCCTGAGGATACTCTCCATGGTGGACATGGTGGCGAGGGGCTCCGCGACGCTCTGGCCGGGCCAGACGGGAGAAGGGAGAACGGAGAAGAACGGACCGGGTCGGTTCCGGGCCCCAGGTTGGGCGATGAGGCGGTTCCGGCTTCCGGATCGCCCGGACCGGAGCGGCTGCGCGGGGCGGGGACGCGCATGCGCGACCGTTGGTCCTCTCAGACCCTTCCCGCCCCTCAGACCCTTCCCGCCCCTCAGCGCTCTTCCCGCCCCTCAGACCCTTCCCGCCCCTCAGAGCCCTTCCCGCCCCTCAGACCCTTCCCGCCCCTCAGAGCTCTTCCCGCCCCTCAGAGCCGTTCCCTCGCCTCAGAGCTCTTTCCGCCCCTCAGGCTTCGCTGGTGCTTCCTCAGCGGGATAAGATTTCCCCTTTTCCTGAAATTCCCCGATTCCCCTTTTTATTTCCTGAAAAAAAAAAAAATCGCAGCTGGTATCCTGTGTTCTCCCTGTCCTCCATATATCAAGATTTCATTTCTGTAGATAAAAATACTATATACTATTGTATAATAACCTGGCTTTACCTAGAAGCGCAGTAACGTAAACTATGGCAAATTGAACATATATTCATTATTAAACATCTACTTTAGACTCATTTCTCTTTGGGTTTGTTGGAAGCTTACATACATTTTAAAGTCTGATGAGCCAAGGATGTGTTCTTAATAAAATACAGTGATATAATCTGCTTCCCTGCCTTCTCAGTTTGGTTACATACCTTGTTTATTTTATATTATTATAATGAAAACGTGTTTTATATTAATTTATCTTGATATTAAAATATTCTAAGCTATCCCAAAACTTGGCATATAGCATTTCTGTGTCAAACTGGAAACATCAAGTCAGCATTTTTCACCTTTTTCCAAAGGAAGGTGTCTCTAAACAACTCTGTCTCCTTTACAAAACAAAGAAATGTAATCTTGATTTTTTAACAAATACTTAGGTGAGACTTGCAAATCCTGAGGTTAAGATTCTCACTGCCATGGTCCTCACTCCTCATAACAAGTTGTTTTTTAGCCCCCGATAAACTCCAAGCAATATTTCTATAAATGTTGTGTCCCTGCACTATATTCCTCCCAATTCTGTGACAGAGCAGCCTTTGGTCTCCCCTTTGAGGCTGACCAGAACACAACTAGAACAAGATACAGGATTTTAATACATTGAGGAAAAAAAAAGATAAATACTGCCCCTATTTCAGTGTACTGAAGCAGAAGGTTCCCCACTGAACGTGCAACATTTTTCTTTGGGCCACTTGGAACACAAAGATTGAGCGTGAGTTGTGCTCACTATTGAATTGCTGGAGATGACATTTTTTTATAAGTTGGTGACAGCCTGAATAATAATTGGTAATTCCTCCAGCAGGTAAATTACTGCCGTGAGTCACCTTGCTGAGTCACTCTGCTATCTTCAGATGCAGGTTGTCCTCCTGCATGGTGTATCTTTCAGACTGAAGTAAATGTTGCCATGCCTAATTATCAAAAGGTTGAGAGTCTGAACCAATAATTTTGAAAGAACCACGGAGGACTCTGGTTTATTGTATGCTAACAGCATGACTTTATGCTGTTCTAAAAGGAAGACCCCTCACCCAAACCTCACCTCTCAAAAAAACCAAGAATAAAATGACAGCAAACTTCAACGTGCCTGCCTACAAAAGAATGAAAAATTAAGATCTTCTGCCTTTGAATTTACTGTGAGGGAGAATGTAATTACAGGAGCAGAACTCCCCAAAATAAAGTTCACAAGTATACCAATAGCTGAAGGGCTTTTGCCACTCTTCAAACCACTTTATGAGAATGTATTTCTGATGGCCTCCAGCTTTCAATTAAATAACTATTTTTAACAGGATGAAGTAAAAATGAATAGTTTTAATAAAAAGTTAGACATCCTAAAGGGTACAAAATACAGATTGTATGTTTTAAGATGTACGGGTTTTTTTCCATCGCCTTTTATTTCTTTAGATAAACAGGCATGGGGCTCACCTGCTGGTGTTCCAAACAGCATGTCAGCTGGTCTTGCTGGAAGGAAGAAGGAAGAAGGAAGGTTTTCTTTTTAATTCATCACCTCATCTACCTGAAATGTTGAGTTCTTGGCCCAGGTTGCCCCCATAAGCTGTGGCTGCCCCATCCCTGACAGTGTTGAAGGTTGGATGGGGCTTGGAGCACCCTGGGCTGGTGGGAGGTGCTTGAAGGTGTCTTCCAACCCAAACCAGTCTGAAATTCTATGAAATAAACAGCCTAACTAGGGCATTTTTCCTTTTGCAAATCATTCCAGCTAACACAACCATATTAATCCTGCTAAAACCTGACGAACATTCTTGCTGGTTTATTCCCTAAATCTCGTTGAGTCCCATTAGGCTTCAACATAGAGAAGTGGCTGCATTTTTCAAATGGAATGCATAAAACTCTTTCGAGTGTACAAATGGCCTTTGTTCATGTGCACTCATCCGTTTGCTACTCAATTCTGTGTGAAGATTCTGATGTTTCTTCCAGACTGAGTGTAGGCTTTGGATGTCTTAGAAGTTGTTAGAAGCTGTAAGAAGCAGTGAATATTGGATAATGTTGAGATGGCTCATCTGGAGTATTTCCATCAGAGGAGGCTTTCTTCAGATACCAGGATGCTTTGGGAAAATGCTGATTTATTAGTGGGGAGCTGTCTAATCTTTCAAATGTAGACATCACATTTTTTCCTCATCAGACTGAACTTCTCCCTCAGTCCTAAATAGGGGTCCCTGTATTCTTCATAACTCAGGTGTTCAGAAAAGACATTGGAACAGGAAATTTAATCCTGCTTTGTGTTCTTTCAGGTCTGGTTTTATTTATTAGGATCAGTCTTTTTGAACCCTGACAAATTAAACAGGATTTCCTGGGCATGCCTCTGAGTGTTATTTAGCTTTTCATGGGGAGACCACAGAAATCAATGATTTTGTCACTTCTGAAAACTATTTATAAATTAAAAGCTTTCATTCCTGGAGGTGAAGACCAGAACATGAAGTCTGAGAAGTCCAGAGGACCCAAAACTTTTCTTCTGCTGAGGGTGGGAGTGCTGCACCACGGGCTGGTGGCAGACACAGCTCGTGCATTTTTAATCTTGTGTTCTGCTGAAGCATCTGAGGCAAAACCCTGCCAGTAAAGTGACAGATCTGAGCTGACAGCTTCCTCCTTTACCCCTGCTGTGCAAAATTCATATATGACCATCTAGAAATGGTAATAATGGAGGAGTACTTCCAGCAAATTAAGTGTAATAAGTGTGGCAGGAGACACTTTTGAGCAAAGCCAGCAACAGTAATTATTCCAGCTTGTGTCTCGGGAGTCTGAATTCATAATGCTAAAGATTGCTGAATCCTGACTGTAGAAGCTTTGAAATCCCTCCTGGTGACAGCTCTGTGGTGACTTGCAGCTGCACTGCTCTCTGCTTTGAACAGGAGAGCTCTCTGAAAAAGGTCTCCCTTTACAAGAGATGAGAAAAGAGACAACTCTGAGGTGGCTGATCCACCTTGGTAGGTAATTCTCAACGTCAGTAGTTCACAGAAGCAAGTATTACTGTCTGTGGTTTTAAAAGCAAACTGGTGGAGAGCTGCCGCAGAGATGTAACATATTTAATATTTAACTGTGAGCAGACAGCTCCTGTGTGAGCGTCTCTACTGAATCCAACCTCCTAGAAGCTGAGACAATAATTCTTATGAGTAATAGTTACTTAAATGAATAAGGTTTTCCAGGGTCAGAAACAGATGCTCATGGTTTTTTCCTATGGTATTACTGGCACTCATTAATTAGGACATGATTTGGAGGTGGCAGCAGCATTTGATAGGAACTGTTGGAATTATCATCTACTCGGAAAAAAGAAAAAAAAAAAGATTAATTTCATTGATGTCAAAGAGAACTAAAACTAACCTAATTATCCACAACAATGTCAGAGAACAAAGCAGCAGAAACTGCTCACAAATAGCAGGATGTAATATTTTTCCTCAATCAAGCCTGCAAAGGTATAAATCAGATCCACACAGCTGACACGGGAGGGAGCCAACTAGGCTACAACCTCTTCAGTGCTCCTCAGGACGTCAGCCAACAGAGCCAAATTCCAACTTAAATCCCTCTTCCCTCTTGACTACTGAAAAAATACCTTGCTTTATTAACAAGCCAGAGGCAGTTTAGAAGGGTAAGATCAAGCCATGAAAGCCTTGCAGATTGAAAACCCTGTGAGTACCATGGCACTGCAAATAGAGAGGATGTTCTTTAAAAGCTGCCAGTTATTGCAAGGGAAATTTAACATCACAAAGTTCAGAGGGCTGGGCAGTTTGAAGAAAAAGCTTAGCCTAGGCATAACACCTATGGAATACTGCAAAATGCTGCGTTCTAATTTTAAAATAGTAAATAGCCTGCTGGGGGTTTGACTGACATTATTTATACCTTTTTTTTGAAAAAACAAACCCAAACCTTTAAGCGGCTGGAGGATTGCAAATGAAATATTGCCAATGAAGCTCAATCATTGCCATGGCAACATTGAGGTTGTGGTTGTGTCAGAAGAAAAAGAGATTTTATTGCTTTGAAATTATTTGGTTGGCTCTGTCAGTTTACAGTGTGTGGAGCTCCTGTTATCTCACAGGGAGATGGATTTCCCTCCAAGCCCCACCAGGTTTCAGTGTAGTTATGCTTGAGGTGGTCTCCACTCTGTCATCCACCCATTACTTTTGAGATTTTCTGCAGATGCTGTGGCTTATTCTCTACAGACTCCTGTTGCTTTTACCATTAAACTGCAGAGCAGATTGGAAGGATTATTGACCTATTTAGTATCAAATCCTATCAGTGTTGCAGTGATTAAGAAATGAGCAGCATTGCTAAGCAAATACAGGGGTTTTGTTTTGGGTTTTTTCTGACTTACATCTCTGAGTTTTCATGACTAAAAACCCTGAAGAAATTTGTAAGAGACATTACCCAGCACTTGTCTTCAGCAACCTGAGTTTGATGTCTCATATTCTGTGGGTGCAAACCCAGACACATACCAAGATGTTAGCAAAGACTGCAACCAAATTTACGTATTTTATATAGTTTCAAACATTTGCATTACAAAAACATATTGGAAGTACTCTAAAATACACAAATTAAGTATTCCTTGCATGCTTTCAGCTGCAACCTACTATTTCATGGAGAAGGGAATAAATACTGCAAGACAGATTTTATCAGCTGAGGCTTCTCAAAATGCTGATCTTGCAGCTCAGCTGAAGCTGCAGATACCGAGTCCTGGGCCATTTCCAGGAGTATGGGGATAATTTGGATCTCTGCTCCACCTGGGCATCCCTGAAGGAAATCTCCCATGGAAGAAGCAGAGATTAAACCATTTTGGTCCTACAGCTTAAAGGTCCAAGTGCAGGGATTGATGATGCCCCATCTCCCCTCTTCCCAGGCACAGGGAACCCCATCCAATGTCAGTCCACTCTGACAGATTTTCCCTCAGCAAAAGCAAGACAAATTCTCTTTCTCCTTGCCCAAGGTACTTCCAGTTGTTGCTGTTGTAATTGGAATGTTTGCACAGAAGTTACAGAGTTAAGAATTTGCTTCTGAATTTCCAAAGGTTACTTACGGTAGCTCTGAGAGTTCAAAGAGACTCTCCAGTCTGTCTTATCCTAAAAAAAAAAAAGAAAAAAAAGGAACAATGATAATTCTGACATCTGAGTCAGTGGTACTTGGCATTTGAATGACCACTTCTTTGACATGAATAAAGCTGTTGACTAATCTCTGAACTATCAGTACAACCCTGCTGCTTCTGTGAAATCAGGAGGAATTTGCTGGATCTTGTGGTTTGGAACAATGAAGATGCAGTTGTTGGCTTTTTCCAGCCAATAAAATTTTAAACAGATTGGTTTACCTTACTTTAAACAAATTGTAGATTTCCGGTACTGGCTGCTTACTTCTTATTTGCCTCGAATCACCCTGCACAGCAACTCATTTTGAATGCTTTTTGCATTTCAATTCTTTATACGTCCACTTTAGAGCCTTATCCACTCTTTACTCTGAGTTATCTACTCTCAATTCTTAAACCTCTTCCAAAAGAAGCCATTTAAGATCTGCCTCCTGCTTCCTCCCCTTCCCTTCCCTCCTACACAATTTCCATCTCATCTTTGAGGCAGCAAACATCTATTTTACCTTAAACTTTATTGGGTTGTGAATTAGATGTTCTTCCCCAGTGTACTTTGGAGAAATAAAACTGACAAACTCAGCTGCACAAGAGGATGAGCGAGAAAAGTAAACTGAAAATATGAAGGGAAAAAAAAAAGTAAAAAAAAATCTGAATTATTAAATAAGAGTGCCAAAGAACTACAGCAGAACTCAATTTCCTGACAAAATGGCAGTATCAGGATTTGCCATTTTAATGCATGCACTTACAGGTGGTGATGGCTTTCAGGTCTGGAGTGAGGAAAGGAGGTTTAACACATTCATTACATGAACACAATTCTACTCTCTCTGTGGTCTTTCAGCTCAATCTTTCTCTGATTCTTTCTTCTCTCTTTCTCTTTCTCTTATTCTTCCTTCATCATACCTTTTCCTTTCTCCTTTTTCCCTGTCCTGTGTGCTTTACCATGCAGGTACCAACCAGCAGAGTAGTTACCACAGCTCAGTTGTTCATGAGGAGCTCATCAATGTGATGTCTTACAAATAATTAGCATTTATTCAATGCCTTCCAGCTAAGCCTGCAGAAACAGGTGTTAAGACTTTATGTTTCCTAACAAAGCATTTTATTCTCATGATACCTGAGGTCCCATATTGCATACTCCCCCCTTCCCTCCCAAACATTGACTCTTGCTATAAATCAGCTCATTTCTAGAACGCTTCCAAAACCAAACATAACTTTACCACTGTGTATAAAGCCCATAAACACAACTTGCTTTTTATCCTGAAACATCCAATAAACCAGATCCAATACTGGGTTTTGGACAGCAATAATTCTACTCTCCTCGGTGAAACTCTCCCCACATTGAACGGTGCCAAGCCCGAGCCAAGCACATTGCTTCGTGAGCAGTGACGCCTCGAGGTGAAGATCAATTTTAATCACAATAATTGATCCATGCCCTTACTCATTCCCTGTGTCAGTCATGTGTGACGTGGAGAAGAAAGTAAATGTTAAGAAGAAACCCAGGGGATAGAACTCTTAGAAGAAGTAAATCTAGGTATGATACCAACGTGCCTGAGAACTTGAGAAGCAATGCTGAGGAGAGCTGTGATGTGATTAAAATCTTAGCAGATTCCAAGTAACAGCAATGCAAGGATTTGACTTGAATTGTAGATGAAGTCCTCACAGAGCAGAAGGAAATGAAAGTGATCAAGACAGTCTGAGGATCCCTCATTCCCATGAGGATATTTGTTTGCCAAGACATTGATAAATCTCTGAAGCAGAAGGAGTTGGCTGCAGAAGGATGGGTGATGGAAGCTGCTGGGCTCAGCCAGGCAGCTTGGCCTCCTCACTCTTTTCTGAGGGAGAAACCTTGGCACTGGAGTGTGCCCTCCCTGCCACCCACCAGGTGGGCTCTGGAACTGTGAGAATGACTGATACAGCCCCAAATATTGGGGGTTCCATCACAAATGGTTGGCAGCGAGTTCGGTTCAAAGAGTTAAGCACAAAGTGCAATTAACCCTGGTGCTGTCTGGAGGGGGGGATGATGGCAAAATATCAGGCTGTCCTCTTCCTCTCCCTGGGTTAAACACAGATGTCCTGGCTACAGGGGGCCAGATACCTGTGGGTGTGAAAAGCCTTGTGAAGCTGGGCAACGTTTTGTACCCCAGACTGTGATCCTTAGCCACAAAATGAGCTTTCCCATTTCTCAGTCCTGTCACTGTTACTGTGAGGTGACAGCAGGAGGCAAGGAGGTTGGCAACCTGAGTGTCACTTCGTTCAGGACTGAAGTACTCCTTCTTCTTTCATGGAGATACTTCTGGAATATTTTAACTTAAAAGATGCTGCTGAAAGTGGAGAAAGCTAGGAGTTCTATTCCACAGAAATTCCAAGTTCCTCCCAAATCCCTGGATTCTAGAAGATCAGAGTGCTGTTGACAGACCTAGTGAAAGAAATTGCTTTTCTTATACGTGGCAGGTTGCAAATACCTCCACGTTTTGGTCCATAATTCAGCTACCAAACTGTATTTTTGAGGCCAGAGAACAAATTACAAAATCAGGACACCCTGCAGATATCAGGATTTTATGCAAGTAAGCATCTAGTCCTTCAAGCCTACAAAAAATCTGGTTATAGCCCAAGGCTTCCTACTGCTGGGATACTTTTGCCTTTGAGATATGTAGGAAGCTTCATGGAAAGAAAACATCTTCCATTATGGGCTTTCTCCTCTTTCCTTGGAGAACAATGAAGGAAAACAGGAATGCCAGCCCTCTGTAACTGGAAGGACTGTTTGGGTATTCAGACCTCACCTGCCAGGATCTCAACAGCAGACAGACAGAGGGCATGAAAGAATCAGCTCAATAAAACCATTTAACTCTCCAATACTGGCATTAATTATCTGAATCTCTGTCTCTGAGGTCCACCAGAGCAATGCACTTGATTTGAAAATGAGAACAGTTCACTCTCTTTAAAAACAAAGAAGGTAAAATGCCATGGGAAACAGGTTCCCAGGGAATGACCTGCCTGCTACCATTTGAGAAAGCTGCCCAGGCCCCTTGGGAGTTGCTCAAGGACCCTGCTCATTCCCTGGGTTGTTCCAGCTCCAGGACCTTGCTTGTAGGTCACATTGGGGGCACAATAAAATAAACTGTGCTTACGTGCAGCGTGTGTCAGATGTGTTCTTGACATCAGAATGGCAGCTCAAGATTTTTCATGCTCTTGGATCATGTTAATTTCAGAAGAACTGCTGTAAATCTGAGCTAGATCCTTTTGCAAGCTTTACTTCCTCTGCAGCATTTGTCAGGATGCCACTCACCACTCATTCCCCCAGATTGCTCTCCATGCCTTCCCTGCTTGCTTTTACCACTGCCTCTCTGCACACTTAACCTCTGGAACTGTCTCCTCGTCTCTCACAGAAAGAAAAGTTTAAGAGGCTGCTTGACACTGGAGTCAGGAGCTCACAGGACCAGCAGAAGTCATGGCCCTTGAGGCATTTTTATGAGTCCTTGCATCTTGCTCCTCATCTCAGTGCCAGAGGACAGACAAAGACTGAGACAGCATCACATCCTCTGGTGCCCAAGGATATTTTTTTTCCTTTGCCTTTCAGAGGATTACGTGAATTCACAGCCAGTTCATGCTGTTACAACAGCACCAACGAGTGGAGCACAGGAGAAATCTGCAGGAAGATGTGCAGCCAGGTGGAACAACATTTGGGGATGTTTCCTGCTGTCAGTCCACAGCTGAAATGCCTGATCCAGGCTGCAGATCCAGTGCCAGAGGCATGAGAGTGCTGCTCTGCTTCCTGCAGGCTCTGAGAGGCTCTGGGGTGGCTGGAAAAATCCCCTGGCAGGAGATCACCTCGGTTTGATGGTGAGCAGCAGAAATCTCATGATGTGACCTCAGCTCTGATGCAAGGAGGCATTTCAGCAGCTCCTCTGCTCCTCCACAGTATTTCAGCAGGATTTCATTCTCACCCCTCAGGTGCTCCAGAATGCCTTACACACACAAAATCAAATTATTTGAGCTTGACTTGGAGAGAAGACTGGATTAGCAGCTAAACGAGCCAGCTTGGGTTATACATTAATGTGCAGTTTTATTTTCTTCCTACCACCACAGAGATATGTATAAATGGGAGTATATAGAAAACCACCAGCATTTGCCTTCCAGGGAGAGCTTGTTATAATGGCCACACATTTCTTAAATGCAATCATTTTTTCCTAGGTTCTGATCAAGGAGTCAGAGGCAAAAGGCACACACAGAGCCTCTTTCCTTTTGAGAGGACAGTCAGGAAATAGCATTTTCCTGAGCTTCCCATCTGTCCTTCAATGACAAATTGCTCCTTGTTTCCATTTAGCCCAGCTCCAGCTGGTCTGAATATATTCTATGTACAAGTGCCCTGAGATTATTAGTTCAGGTTGCTCCAGACCTCAGCGTGGTGACGTTGGAGGAGATAAACAGAAGTAATTTGCTGATTCACCATAACAATTTTCATAAAATATGAGTCAGGATTTTCTTCTTTCATGTCATGATGAAATTAGGTTAGCATGCTTTGCTGAGCACTTAGCTCTACTATGTGTGTTCCCAGTAGCATCTAATGTTCCTGCAAGATATTTTTGGAAGTATAACCAGATTTATAAGGCCACATGTTCTCCTGTTTCCCTTGGCTTCCCAATAAACTGACATTCACCACTCCATGTCTTCAATTAGAAACCTCCTTTTCTCTTCCTTCTGTAATCATGGGACCAAGTGGATTTTCTGCAGGCTCTCACCTGCTGAACTCCTAAACCCCCATTTAAATTCTGAGCCCATGTCAGCTTCTCCAAAATGGGGACAGCTGGAGCAAAGTTTGCTGAACATCCCAGGATTTACCCCAAATTACAGACACCTCTTCCCTGATTGCTCATTCTCCTTGGAGCAGGGTCTTCTCCTCATCCCTTTCCCATGAGACCTGGCTCATTTGTTGACCCTTCAAGATGTCTCAAGGCACATCTGCCCTCACAGCACTTCTACTCCAGGTCCTTTCTTGTTTCCCACAGTTAAAGGAAGCTCTTTCAAAGTGAAGCAGTTTACTGTAGAAAAATGACATCATAATTTAAATAGATTTCCTGAGGAAATGTTTTAATGGTCATTTTCATAGCTTATTTTGTGCCTTTTAACTTTTTTTCCTCCCTGGCCGAAGGTCAAGAAATTATTCCATACAGACCAGAGCTTGATCATCAGTACAGGAAAAGAGCTAATCCTGACTAATCTCATGGGTTTGATTGCTTTGATTAATTTTCATTCCAAGCACCAATGACAAAAGAAAAAGTTAATTGCATTCTGTCTTCCAAGGGACCTTCTGGGATGAAAGAAAGCGTTCTCCACTTGGAGGTTCAGGCAATAAATAAACTTAACAAGTCTCTTCACATTTAAGAATAAAACCGTAAAAGGTAGCAGGAGCTGTAAAACCTCTGACCTCAGAAAACTTCTCTCCTTCCACTTCCTCTAAGAGCATTTGCACACCAAGTTGTTCTCAGTAAGTTTATGCAGTAAATTTAAAAATTTATTTACAGCAAATTTAAAAAATTCATCCTGCTGCAGCTAAGTTGAAAAAACAGGCAGGGACAGTGTAAATTCCTTGTGAGCTCAGGCTGAGCACTCACTGCAAGGTGCCTGGTGGTGAGAGGAGCTTGCAGTGCTCTGACAGTGGTGTGTGAAATCTGCTGGCTCCACCCTGGCAGGCTGGAAAGAAAATTTCTTAGGGTTGTGTTTCTTTTTTTTTTTTTCTGGTGGGTGCAAAAGTGAATGTCTACTTAACCTGGAAAGGGCACCTTCCCCTCTGCATGTTGTCTCAGAAGCATACCTTAAAATTTAGGCCATGGGTGTTGTTTTTTTTCTTTTTTTCTCAGCTGATTTCCTTTGAGGCAGAATATGCATCATTCATGACATGAAATTCTGGAGTTTCAGGAGGAAAACGTAGCCCTGTGATGGAATTTTCCAAATGGAAAGCTGATTTTCTTCCACCCTCCTTAACTGCAGAGCAGAGAGCTAAATGTGCAGGCTATCTCAGGTCTAAATCCACACGAGAATTGGGGGAGTGGAGCTGAGGATCTGACCTTTACAGTTTCAAGACTGGTAATCTCCAGCATTTTGCAACTGCTTTTTTATTGCTGTCGCAGTCAGAGCTTGCTCTGCACATCCAAACCTCTGTGAAATTTGACAAAACCTGAAAGTAGGGCTGGACCCCATCGTCAGGGCTGGGGATTTAGGTGCTGTTATTCCTGTAGAACACGACCTTGCCTCGTGGTACCCGCTGCACGCCACGGACCTTGAGCTTTGCATTCATAAAACCCCATCCAGGGCACAGTTCCAAAGCTCTGTGAAAAACTGGCTGTGCTTCTGAAATTTTATTCAGCAAGAAATCAAGTGCTGTGCGTCACTGGTCAAAAGATGACTAAGCTCTGAGTATAAATGATATAAACTATAAGGATTTACAGTGAGATTATCTCACTTTTTACCCCTGTTGAATAATAACTTACTTCTTAACCAAAGAATTAGAGAGAAGGGAATATTTAAACCAGGTGTTTGCTCCAAGGCTTTGCTGACAAGAAATGAATTTATGTCTCTATTAAATACCAGGACCAGAGGAGGAGGAGGCAGCAAGGCTCCAGGCTTTGGAGACACTGTCAGAGGAGACCTGGCCTCTGAGCTTACCTTGAAAATCCTCATTTCCCAAACAAAGGGTTCTGTGTGAAATCCCAGCTTTACTGAACTCAGCCCCAACAAGGTCAGCAGCCCCACGTTGTCACCACACAATGTCCTTCTCCTTCCTTCACGCTTCTGCTGCTCTGGGACCTGTTGAAGAACAGATGCTGCCAGCCCTGCCAGTGTGTCCCTGGCCTGCCCCGTGGCTGTCTGTGGCTGCTCACAGCAGCCTGGTGACATCAGGATGGCACAGATTTACGTCCACCTCCCCCAAAATGTGCAGAGAGGTAAAGGCACCATTCCAAGAAAACCCATCTCTCCCTGCCTGACTTTATATTAGGTTTATCAGCCACCAAACATCAGCTTTTCCCTGCATGTTAAACATGATTCCCTTACCTGCTGCCAATTATCTGGTGGGAGAGAGTGGGGAAAAGAGACTCAGCTTTTACTAAGTCATTCACTCTTTTCAAAGTGCAGTGGAGCCATTAACTAATTAACTTGCCCAGTTAATCACTGAGTAGCTACACTGAGCAGAGCTGTGGGTTTTCTCCTGGCACATCTTCTGGCTCAGCTGCTGTGGTCCAGAAAGTGGAAACTGGCAAAGTTATTGTAGCTGAGAACTGGTTTGTGTTTGGAGTTTACGAGGGTTTGGGAAGCTACAAAAGTCACATCACCTTTTTTTTTCTTTCCTGTTTTGACAACCAGGAATTGAAACAAATATTATAATAAATGGTAAATAATAAGCAATGAAACAAATAAGCAATAAATGAATGCAATAGTAACTCATTTAAATAGCAAGCTAAAAGTACCTACGTGGCTATTTAAAGTTATATTTATTTGCCTACAATAAAATGCAGCTTAAAAGACTTTTTTTTTTGGTTTTGCCAAGACACGCTCATTGTTCTGAGTCACCGTGGTACTAAATCTGCAGGTTTTCAAACCTAATTATGACTTACCCCTTTGGCATGGTGTCTCAGAACAGGAAAGTAAATTTCCTCTCTTTTTAGTTCTGTGTACTTAGGCACTGTACAGCAACAAATGTGAGGGACTGCATATTGCAAAGACCTTAAAAAAAAAAAAAAAAAAAGCATGAATGCCATAGCCTCATCCTATGCAGGATGCCAGCCAGTTAAGTAAGTGAGCAAAGACAGCAAATTTTAGTTGTAAAGTCTGTTTTTTCAAATCTGCCTTTTAAACCAGGAAGGACTCTGCTGCTGGTAAGGCAGAATTTGGAGGTTTGAGTGACCAAACTACATCATCAATTTCTTGCATGTATTTAGCTAAACCACCTGAGTCCTGCTCCCTGAAAATTCAGATTTCCTTGCTGAGATTCCCTTGGCAACTTCGTGCCTTCTTGCTGTGCAGATACATGCGTGCACAGCATTTCTGTATCACCTGTATCATCAGGTGAGGGGCTGACCTCAGCCGCACCTTCCTGGTGCTTCTGTGATACAAGTAACGAGGCCCAAAGCACAAAGTCTTCAGGCAAGAAGGACCTCAAAATCAAAGAAGTTTTGTTCTGACATTTCTTTAGGTCAGTGAGCTGAGAAATGGGTACAGCAGAGGATGAAACTGTCCTCAAGGGCATGAGACCTTCCTAGCCCGGGGCGTAGGGTTGGTGGGATCTCTGATGTCCTGCCAGGAGATGGACATTCCTCCACAAGTCCTACAAAAGTGGGACTGTTTAGTTTGAAGAAGAGGAGAGTGAGGAGAAGCCCTCTACAACTACCAAAAGGAGGTTGTAACGAGGTGTTGGTCTCTTCTCCCAAATAACTGGCGATACGAGGAAATGGCCCCAAGCTGTGCCAGGGAAGATTTAGATTGGGTATTAAGGAAAAATTCCTTTATGAAAGAGTGTTCAAGCATTGGAACAGGCCACGTGGGAGTCACCACCCCTCCAGGTGTTCAAAAAACACGTAGACAGAATCTCAGAATGTTTAGGTTGGAAGAGACCTCCAAGCTCATCCAGTCCAACCTTTGACTAACACCACAATCAACTACTAACCCATGTCCTTAAGGACCAGGTCCAAATGCCTTTTAAATGCCTCCAGGGATAGTGACTGTCCTGGACAGGCCATTCCAATGCCTGACAACCCTCTCAGTGAAAAAACATTTCCTAAAATCAGCCTAAACCTCCCCTGGCCCAGTTTCCATCCATTCCCTCTGCTCCTTTCACAGCTTACTAAGGAGCAGAGGCTTTTTCCCTCCTCGCTCCGACCTCCTTTGAGGAAGCTGAAGAGATGTGGCAGTTCAGGACATGTTTTTGTGGCCATGGTGGGGTTGGGCTGATGGTTAAAGGTCTTTTCCAGCCTCAACGATTCCCTAAGATTCCCAACCTGTGCCTGCCAGGATCTCGCAGGTGAAGCCTGAGGACTGGTGGCCTCAGGACCCTGCTCCCCTCTCCCTTGTGAAGCCGATGTGATCCTTTAGGCACAGAAAACCCCACGGGAGACTCTTCCCATGACACATTCCCTCTCTTCCACCGCGGCCATGCTCGGGGGAAGTCCGGAGGGGACCGGGTTGATGGGAGGGGGTGTGGGGGTGGTCTCGGGGGTCTCCGCGGCGCTCGGTCTCCCCCGTCAGGCGTCGGGCAGGAAGGCGGGAGAGCGGGAGGGAGCCCCGGCGTTCCACCCCCCGCTTCCCCCGGGGCTGTGTGACGCGGGTTGCCATAGCCACGGCTCCGGGCTGCCGGGACCGGCGGGGGAGGGAGGGAGGAAGGGGCGGGAGCTTCAGCACCCGGGAGGCCGCGGACAGCAGCGGCGGCCCCGGCTCGGCGGCGCCTCACGGAGCAGCGCCGGGGCCTGAGGCGGAGGGGAAGGAGCGGTGAGTCCGTGTCTGTGTCTGTCCGTGTCTGTCTGCCTGTCCGTGTCTGTCTGTCTGTCTGTCTGTGGTTGTCCCGACACCGGGGGTGCCCTCTCAGGGGTGGTTCCCAGCCGCGGAGGGAAGGGGGTTTGGGGGTTGGGGGTCTCTCTCACCTCAGCGTTGTAGCGGGAGAAGCCGGGAGCTGCTCCGGAGGTGGAAGGAGGGGACCCCCGGGGGTTTCCACCCGGTTGGGAGCGGTTGTGCTGAGTTACAAAACTTGGTGGAACCCGGAGTGGTTGCCGCGGGGTTTGGTCTTTTGCTGCTGAGGCGTTTTCTGTTAAACAAAAAAACCCTAAAAAAACAAAAAGAAAGAAAGAAAGAAACGTTTTATCGGTTGCTAAAAAGCGCGGTTTGGCCCCGCGGTGTGGTCGTTGCCTGCGAGCACCCCGGGGGTTCCTTGCGGAATTTTGGACAAGGTTCCCCCCGCTGCATTTTAGTGGTGGGAGTGTGGGGACCTCTCTGTCACCTCATGCCCCCTCATCCCCGGGATCTGGGGTCTTTTCTGGGCGTTCTGAAAGGAGCCGCGTCCTCCCGGGAAGTCAGAGCCCGGAGGGGACAGGCAGGGGACAAGTTGGGATCCTCTACCCTGACCTGTTCGGAAGTGGTCATCACCCCCGTCGTGCCTGCCTGCAACACAGAGCTGGTTTCCAGCCACTCAGAACCAGTATCTCGAGTCTCCACAGCCAGGAGATGCTTCCCCTCTGCTCACTGCCTTCTCCTATCCCCAACCACAGCTTTTCAGTCCATCTGTAAACCCCTGGGAATCTTTACCTGCATTTGTCATTCTATCAAAAAGAGCAGGGCTGACTACAGGGGTGTACACGTTGTCTCTGTGTGCTGCATTAACAATAAGTTTGTTCGTGGCTCCCATAAAAAGCAGCAAGTCAGGTATGAATGATGGTGGGGATCACTGTTAAAGGCCAAGAAAGGAATAATAAATGAATCGAGAGCAGGGACTCTCCCACACTTCTCCTTAAACTATAGAGCTGGCTGCTTGTCCCATTCATAAATGTTAAAATGCTCCTCTTGTCCTTCAACCCTCCTGTGTGCCGTGGCTGCAGCAACCAGGAGCAAGGAATGAGGGGACGATGTGTGGAGGGGAGAGTAGGTGAGCCTGGCTTATACCTTCTGCTCCTTTATACCTTAGTCCCCTTGCATTCCCCCAGCTTAGTTTAAAGAGAACAGGAATAATTCATTTTCAGTTGCTGCAGACATTAAACCTCGTGGCAGTGCTGCTTGCACAGCATCCCTGCTCTGCTGTGCATGAGAGGAGTAACTTCACAGCAAATTTCCTTGTGGTGCTTCATTAGGCATCAGACATCCTGCACTGTAGTAAGGACTGTGTGCTCTATAATGATTCATCTGCCAGAACAAGAGCTGTCAAACATCCACCCTTGCCAGCAAAGACCTGAACTTAAATTCCTGCCCTGGAGAGCCTATCAGCAGGCTCCTGCTCAAGTTCAGAAGTAGCTGCTGACGCAGTAGGCACTGATAATTTATGAATCCTCTATAAATCAGGGAGAGATAAGTGGACCAAGTTCCTTGAAAGATCACATTGAAATCACATTGAGTTATTTTGGAGAGTAAATTAAGCAGCATTTAGGCTGGCAGTGGAAATTCACTCATTAATTAACACTGCTTGATGGAATGGAATCCTACCTGTCATTTTTAAAATGCTCCTCATACAGACTGGTTTCATAGCCTTCCTCCTTGGTGGCTCTGATGATCAGCCTCCATCCTCAGCTGGAGCAAGGAGTGAGAATCTTGGTAGCTTGTGCTTCATTCATGCTGAGCAGCCCTTGGCAGGTCACACTGGGGTTTGTTGGATCTCCAGTACCTTGACAGTCATCTGCATTTGGGTACAGAATTTGTTTTACGGATTTAAGACATGTCTGTGTCTTACACGTCACATATTAGCCTTATGCTTAACTCCCACTGGTTTAGTGGATGAAGATCAATACACAGTGAGAAGATTTCTAGGGAAATCTAAGTTAAATTTCACCATCAAACTATCAGTAACGTGGAGTGAGGGGTGGTCCACACAGAGTGGAAGTGAGCTGAGAGTTCTCTCTGTAAAGTCAGCCGTGCACTCGGCCATTCTGCTCCCATTTGCACCAGAGCAATTTCTGGTGTGAGAGCTGGATTTGTGCCATTGAGATTCAGACCATTAAAAAAAAGCATTAAATAAATAGATTTTGGAATTTACAAGTATATAATCTGGTTTCTCCCCTTTGCAAAAATAATCTCATGCAAAAACAGTTCTTGAAAACATCAGCCCAGAATCTGAGATGCCAGAGGGAACCAGCAACCTGCCTGTGGTCGCCTGTCCTGCAGGACTGGGGTGCTGTAGAGGAAAATATTGAAAGCTGTGGACTTGGAGCCTGACACTGACCATGGTTTCTGTGAGCTGCAGAATTGCTCTCAGAGAAACCACGGGGTTGGTTTTTTTTCCCAGCCAAGATATTTTCGTGGCCTTAAAACCTGTTTCTTCCAGTGCATGCTAACAGAAGAATGGTTTCAAACCCCATGAACTACAGCAGGTGTGGGTTTATGTCAACATCAGCTGATTTTCTTCTCCATTACCCCTCCTGCTGGCTCCCTGCTTATCAAGCAGCTCCTCTCTTCTTGGCATCCAGTGTCACGTTGAATGTTTTTTCAGCTTTGGTGACAGAAAGCTTGACTCAGTCTTTCTCCAAACTTGATGTCATCGTGCCCATGGTGGTCACTGGGCGTTATTAATGGGGATGGCAGAGTCACGAATGCACAGGGTTTTGCTGCAGGGCTGGAGCTTTTTCCTTTGCTTTATCACTGCTTTATCTTCTCTCTGCATTTTAGCAGCCAGAGACACTTTGTGCTGCCACAGAGGAGTAGCAACACCCTGGTCCTGGTGCTGCAGCCAGAATCCTTTTTCCTGATGCAGTCTGAGTGGAGTTATGCAGGTTTATTTATCACAGAATTCTAGAAAACCTTTCAGTTATCAAAAAAAGCTTTTTTTTTTCCCCTAGGGGAATGTTAGCTCCCACTGATGCAGAATTAAAAGTAAACTCTTGTGAAGCAAGTACTTTGAAGGTTATAAAGAATTCATGTAGTTTCCCCAGTTTTCCAGTGTAACTCATACAGCTGGGGGAAAAAGCATTAAAAAGAAATCCCCACTGCTGTATTGCATGGTCAGGGAATAACTTTCTAATTCAAAAGTATGGAAAATAATTCATAAAAATTATGAATTACATGCCACCATTATAAACACAAATAGTAATAGAAACAAACAGTGGAAGACACAGTAATATTTGAATTTTTTTTTTACCCAATTATCAGTTCTGTGAGACAAATTTCTGCAGGGAATGCCAGCCAAGCATGGCCCAGAACACAAAAGGTTTTTTCCAACTCCATTTAAACTCACCAAGAGCCTTGACCTGGAGGGATCTTGGGCTGCTTAACAAGTCTGCCTGGATCTGGTGCCCAGAATTCATGTCTTCAAATGAAAACACTTCTGAAGGGAAACAGGATAATTGCTTAATAGCAAAGACTTGTATAAAATATGCAGAGCAGGAGTGATGCAGAGCTTTATGGAAGATGAGTGCATTTGTCTTCAGCTTTCTGGCTCACCCCGAGGAGAACTCTCCAAACCCGTGGTGCTGCTGTCTGTGCCATCACAATCCACCCTGGAGACTTCCCTGGCTCAGTACTGATTCAGGGGAAGAAAAAAAAAAAACCAAAATAACATTACATTGATTGAATGAGCTAAATGCAGCTCCCAGCAAGGCAGAGCAGTTTGGGTACATTCAGGAGCAAAAAAGAGAAATCCATTCAATTTCCTGCGTGTGCTTTGTTGGAACCCCCTCAAACCAGGCATGGCTGAAGGCCTGGTGCTATCATCTCATGCTTTTTTGCCCAAGGACATCCCACAGGATGGGTTCTTGGGGGCCATTCTGCCACTTTTGTCACTCAGCAGCTTGGTGTAGGTGATGGGAGGAAACCCCCAGAGAATTTCTGATCCGTAACAGCATCTGTCCCCTGAGCAGAGCCCAGGACTGGGCTGTAATGACTCCCTGTGCACCTCATCCCTCTTTGCTCTGGCATTTGAAGAGGAGAGCTATTAATGAAGATGGTTATGGATGGAAAAGGAGGATTGTTTCAGTCTTTACCTTTCCTGCTTTTGCTGCAGTTTAGTCATAATAAGGAGAGTTTTTGATAAGTGAGCTTCGGATTGAGTCACCGCTATCTGGAGTGAGTAAATAGATTTTGGTATTAGGCTGAGGAGCTGAGCAGAGCAGTCATGCTCTTGGAAGCTGGCAGGCAAAGAGAGGGGGAGGCAAGCATTTCTGGAGAAGGGATGGGATCCTTGGCTCTCCTTCTTGCTCACTTGAAGGAAACACCTGGAAATGCCCCAAACCAGCAGAAGAGGCATCCGAGCAACCTCACCAGAGCCCTGGGAGCTGCAGGCACCCAAAAGTTTTGGAGTCAATATGCCTCATGGTGGGACCTGGGAGTGGGGACACCCAGAGGTGGTCACCACCTGTAAGTGTGCTCTCCAGTAGGGTTTGTGGCACAGGGAAGGCTGAGGGCAGAGCTGGGCCTTATCTCCCAGCTCCTGCTGCTCCTCCTTGGAGTCGCTTGCTCGTCACGCACAGACACAAGGGGGAAAGGCTTTGAAATGAGTTTGTGGGTTCCTGTCATCCCAAGTCAGACTTGGAACTCAGGGTGATATTATAGTTGAGGCACAAGGTAATTGTTGTTTTTGTGGGGTTTTTTTAATTTCTGTTTTTACTTCAGTGAGAAAAATCCTCAGAACCAGGAGTGCAGGATAATGAAGCACTGCACTTTTCCCTGTAATGACAGTGCCAACAAAAGGCATGTTAGAAAAATGTCCCAACAGCCAAAGCATTTCATCAGTCTCAGCTGCTGCTTCTGTGAACATATTATACAAAAATGAGAGTTCTCCATCAACAACAAAAAAAAAAATACAGAAAGATTCCTCCCTCTCCTCCCCTAAGTATCACCAGGGGAAGCCATTAATTCTGCTCTAGTGTTAATCTCTTGGAACATGATGATGTATCTTGGAGTGGATATCCTATAGCCATTAAAACTTCCAGCCTCACACAGAAAGAAATAATAATTGTTCACTGTTAAAAAGACTCAGTGATGTATTTTTTTTTTTTTAAGTAACTGATTATATATTTGTCTGGCTTTTCCTCCAGGAAGCCAGACTCCAAATGCTGAGACTCTTACCTAAGCAATCCACAATCTCTCTTCCTTGCCACTGCAGACATAACTTGCTTCTCACTTTCAGGCCAGCCAGTGTTCAGCCCTTGCCAGACTTAACTCTTTACTCCCAGCAGCTAACATGAGCCATCACTGCAGGGATTTGGGGAGCCAGTCAGGGAACATGGATTCATTCAATTAGCAACCCATCAGGAGTTGGAAAGTAAATGAAAGCTGCTGACAGGTCCTGGCACAGAAGGAGGAAAGCAAGTGCTGGGCTTCTGGCAGCAGTAAAATGGCATATCCAGTGATAAAATCTGACTGCTCTGCATGGGGAAAAACCCATAATATTCTTAATAAAAGAATAATACAGCCCATACCTCCTTGGGCTAGAATTTCAGCTTTTCCTGCAGGCTAAGCCTATGCTGACACTGCAGGCATGCTTGCAAAGGGATCTTTACTCAGAAGCATAAAGGATTCTGGAGCACATCCCTGCAAAGAGGTGTAAATTCAGAGATGTTTCAACACACAGAGTGGACAGGGCCCTCCTTGGGATAGTTAAGGAACCTTGTGGTAGGGTGTAATGAACTTTGGAGCATGGAGTGCTGGAATGGAGGTCTTGGAAGGAAAGCCTAAAAAAAAGTCTGCCTTGCTGTCAGCATGTCTTTGCAATAAGAAATATTTAAAAGTACCTTTCTACAAGCGTAGTAATGGTCAGAAAAATAGTTGTAATTCCTGCCTGGCTGTTCAGGGAATGGAAATTCCAGCACCAGGCTGAGTTCTGGGCTTGCTGTAAATGAAACACCAATTGGCTCTGCTGGGAAACGAGACCTTCCTGTCATCCACCCGACTTGTTAGAAAGAATATGAAGCCACTACACAATTCATAATATTTCATTTTGCTGAATTGTTATTTGTTCTATTTTTTCATTTGATCCCACTGTGTGCCTGCTCATTTGCATGTCTATTAATAATATTAAATGCTTATTCAAAATCCCATGGAAAAAAAACAGCAAGTTTTTCAACATTCTTGCAGAGGATTAAGTATGACCTGAAACCCAGAGTCTCTATAAGCACTTCTGTGCCTTTCTGCTGCTTCTACCTTATCACTTCCAACATAAAAGCCCATTGTTGGGGCTGCAGGACTGCCAGGTTGGAATGCATGATTTATTATGTACAGCAGGTGACTGGTAGTTAACATTTGTCTCAAAATGAATGTTATTGTTTGTTGTTTTGTTTTGTGGTTTGTTGTGGTTTTTTTCCCCCTGCAGCCTTCCCTGGGAGATTCGTGGGTTTGTCAGTGACAAGATGACAATTCATATTTTTACCAAAGGATCCAGTGAGTCATCCTGTTAACCAGACTGAAATACATGCTTGCCTATCATCCTGCCACAGTAAGTCTGGGGAATTTTGTACTCTCTCTGGAAATACTATTCAGGAGTTAGTCCCTCGTATGCATTCCATAATGCAAACAATCTAGATAGAACAAATATTGCATAGCACACCTAGCTTTTTTTAATTATTAAAGTATTTTAGTGCAAGTGGGAAGACTGAGTGTGCCTCACACCATGCTCTTTATATGGGCTTGGGTTGTTTGAACCTGGAGGTCATGGAAAAAGGAACCCTGAGTATTGTGGGAACAGAGGCAGAGGCATAGGAGAGCTGGCCTTGAAAATGTTGCCCTGTGAGGGGATTCCCATGCAGCTAAGAATGAGAGATGGAAAAAAAATCCAGCATGCAAAAACCCCCAGATCTCCAGGATGACACAACATGGATTATGTATCCATACTGGTTGTCTGAAGTAAAATCCTTAATTATTTTAACCCCCCTTGAGAACTTCCAGCTCATTAAGCCTATATCCAGTAGAGTTCCAAGAGAGGTGTAGGCACCTTGGTTCCTTTTCCCAGGACCTTGCCCTGCTCTGGAAATCATTTCCATCTGGGAGATGGGGCAGTGCAGGCTGGTGCATGGCTCTGTTGCTTTTCCCTGTTCCATGGATCAGGCTGGAGAAAAGGTAGGACCCATTTTGCTTGCTAAAGTCTCTTCTTCTTTTCTGCTAACTGGTTTTACCCTTGAAGGTGATACCCTGTGGCACAGTCCAAGCAAAGTGCCTTCTCTTTAGATATATTTTTGCACTCCATGCAAACCTTATCTCACAGGAGAAGAGCATATGGCCTTGAGCTATTATTTGTTATTTCAGGGTAACTAGATGGCAACTGGACTGAAAACTTATGGCAATTCATGCATTATCTCATGATAACAGGATAAATAAACACTATCTGCACTGTGTGCATTAACATTAAGGGAAGGGAAGAGGTGAAAAATGCTGTCAAAGCAAGTTAAATGTGTCCCCATTTAGGATGCCCCAGGTGCTTTACTGCTTCCACTTGTCTCACACACATTTAAATTCTGACTGGGACTCCTTCTATGTCTGACATTCTTTAGAGCTAATGCCATCTGCAGCCCTGAAGTCAGGGGGTGTGCAAAACACCCCCAAATGTCCATCTTAATAGAGAAATGTATCCTTGGATTAAAGTAAAGCTTCAGGAAGATCTCATGGAAACCCTCAGTGCTGCATATAAATATTGTGTATACAGCAAAACCCATACAGAGATGGCAGAACCCCCCCAAAAGCAAGGCTGCCACAGTGGCTGAAGTTTTGTTTTGCTCTGTACAAGGCTCCTTTGCACTTCAAGAGCAGACAAAGTGAAGACAATTGGAGCATTAAAGTATTCCAGATAATTGTTGTAAAACAAATAGGGGAGCAGATAAAAGCAAAGGGAAGAGAATGGCCCTAACACAGCTGCACAAAGGCTACTTCAGATGTGCTCTGCTGGAGAATGCCAGCACACTGCAAACCCTTTGAAAATACACTGAGGCAACATTATAGAGTATATAAAAAGAGAATCTTAAACAGTGTATTGGTGAAATGTGAGCTAAATT
Source organism: Calypte anna (assembly GCF_003957555.1). NCBI lineage: Eukaryota > Metazoa > Chordata > Aves > Apodiformes > Trochilidae > Calypte > Calypte anna. The sequence goes on along the minus strand of NC_044247.1, from coordinate 11,428,494 downwards.
TGATGAGATTGTCCTCTAGACTGCAAATATCTGTCTCTATGAAAGTTTTGTGGAACATGAAAGCTACCACTAGCACAGCAGATTTTCTCCAGTCAGATGGAAAGCCAGCTTTGCTTTTATTTTTTTTTTGATGAAGCTGGTGCATGGCAGAGTGCTATGAAGTGGTAACTCAGCATCAACTTGCAGCATCACTGTAAAACTACACTCTTTTTTTTCTTTTTCTTTTTGTCCAAGCCCCGCTGAGCAAAATTAGAGCCTCTAATTTCAATACAAAAATAAAAAATAAAAATTACATTTCATGATCCCACAGTAACTAAACCTTTTCCACACTTCCCCCACTTCATTGCCTGAAGGTGACCACTCAAGGACAAGCTGGATCTTGAATCAGGGAAATATTTTTCTAACCTTATAATAAAGATAATATATCACAGGACTTGACTAGGTCTGATCCATCTCAGTCAGTGCTTCTCTAGCCAGCACATGTAAAAGAAAACACCCTGAAAGCAATTTTTCCTCATCACCTTCTCTGGCAGAGATCTTAAATCAGGCAGGATTCAGGGACCATTGCAGTTTATGGCAACATTTTAAATTGCATAAACAAAATACTAAGAGGAATCACTAGGAAAGAGTTTCAATAAGTTACAGAAACTGACAACGTGAGGGGAAAAAAACCTGACCCCAGCTTTCAATACACAATTGCAGAGGCTTTTTGTTCCTTTCCCTGGGTTTATACTGCTTGTCATTTGTCTGTGCACAGACTTTCAGATAAGAGAACACTGAATGTGAAACGCATGAAATGCTTTTAGGTATTTATGGGGCAGAAGTTCCAGAAAGAGAATTCTTTGGCAGGGTGCAGCGGGGCAGAGCTGGGGAGGCTGGGACTGAGGGTTCTGGGTCACCTACCTGCTTACCCTGAGTGGCACAGGGCTGCTGCTGTCAAAGGGGCAGTGAGATGCTGCTGCCTCCAGGGACTGCAGACACCACCAGTTTCCAAGGACTGAATCCATTCTCCAGCCTCACTTTGAAGAAATTACGTTTTGAGCTGCAACACAAAGAAGATGTTTACTGACATTGCCTTTTCCTGTCATTTTTATATCTCAGTTTATTGAAATCACCAAAACCATGCAGCAATAAAGGAAGGATTTCTAAGGTTCCACCTTCTGGCTTTCCAGAAGTGTTTGAAGAGGATCCCTCTGCTAAAAAGGGGATTGAATTTCCAATTTCCCTTCTTGGCTTTAGCCCTTTCTTTTACCTCCCAGCATTAACCTGGGAAAGCTCTCCCAAGGTTGTGCAGTATTGACAAATCACCTAACAAAATCCACTGCTAATGCAACAATTCTGACAACTCTTCAGCTTGCCAGTAGATCATGAAGATGATCCACAGGGACTGAAGTACTTCTGAGGGATGTGGCTAGAGAAATGATAAGCATCATCCCTGCTTTTTAAAATAACTCCCTGGTCTTTCAGTGCTTTTAAGTATTCAAGTGATGAATACAGTGAACCACTGAAGACAGAGATTTCTAGGCAAGACAGAAAGAACAATTTTGCTCCTTTTAGCTCTTCACAGTGAAATTTACTTGGAGTTTCATTCTAACGGCCAAGTATTTCGTGTTATTAACCTTGGAGTGGTTTTAAATGAAGTCTGTATGGTTTACTGCATTTACTTTGAGTCATGGATTGCACAGCAGCACAATGGTTTCTCAGCAGGATTAAAACCCAAGGACATTAAAATTCAATTAAAAGCCTGTGACAAGTGCAGTGGTTGAGTCAGACTGTTAACTGGGATGGTGTCTCTGTAAAATGCTTTGTCACCACTTCACCCAGAAAGGAAGCCTGGTGACAGCCTGGTGACTCGCCAGGCTCTTCTGTGTCTGAGCATCTTCTAACATCTGCTTCTTAACTTCTCTTTCTCCCTAGTTAGCCAACCAACATCACAATGACTGAGGAGTTGGACCACAGATTCAGCAGTCTCACCTGGGATCAGATTAAAATCCTGGATCAAGTGTTGGCTGAGGTCATCCCTATTCACGGGAGGGGGAATTTCCCAACCCTTGATGTAAAGCCCAAGGATATCATCCACGTGGTGAAGGAGCAGCTGGTTGAAAAGCAAATCAACATCCGAGACATCCGTCTGAACGGCTCCACAGCCAGTCACATCCTGGTGAAGCAGAATGGAACCAGCTACAAGGACCTGGACATCATTTTTGGGGTGGAACTCCCAAGCGAGCTGGAATTCCAGGTTGTTAAGGAAGCGGTTCTCCATAGCCTGTTGGACTTCTTGCCCAAATGTGTCAACAAGGAAAAAATCACCGCTCAGACCATGAAGGATGCCTACGTGCAGAAGATGGTGAAGGTCTCCACGGACCACGACCGCTGGAGTCTCATCTCACTGTCAAACAACAGCGGCAAGAACGTGGAGCTGAAGTTTGTCAACTCACTGAGGAGGCAGTTTGAGTTCAGCGTGGACTCCTTCCAGATCATCTTGGACTCCATCCTCAAGGTTTACAGAGCAGCAGACTGCAGGCTGACAGAAGACTCTCACCCCACCGTCATCGCCGAGAGCATGTATGGAGACTTCAACGAAGCCATGGACCACTTAAAGTACAAACTGATTTCCACGAGGAACCCCGAGGAGATCAGAGGAGGTGGCCTCCTGAAGTACAGCAACCTCCTGGTTCGTGACTTCAAGCCAGCGGACGAGGCTGAAATTAAATCTCTGGAACGTTACATGTGCTCCAGGTTCTTCATTGATTTTCCAGACGTTGCCGAGCAGCAGAGGAAAATCGAGTCCTATCTGCGCAACCACTTCATCGGGGAGGAGAAGAGCAAGTATGACTACCTGATGACTCTCAGGGGAGTTGTCAACGAGAGCACAGTCTGCCTCATGGGGCACGAACGAAGGCAGACACTGAACATGATCACAATCCTGGCTTTAAAAGTGCTGGGAGAACAAAACATCATCCCAAACGCAGCCAACGTCACCTGCTACTACCAGCCTGCTCCCTATATCAGTGACAGAAACTTCAGCAGTTACTACATTGCTCATGGACAGCCTCCAGTCATCTACCAGCCCTACCCCTTTCACATACAGATGCAGAGCAGCATGGTTTAGGAACACAAGAACCTCCTCAGCACTCACCCTCCGTTCCCTACCCAGTTCTCTCTATAATAAAGGCCTCATTAAAGCAAGTTTTAGCATCCATTTTGATTTAAGGACATGGTTTTTGTGCAAGTTGCCAAAGTTATTTGTTGATCGGTGTTGGAATCACTGTTGTGTAGGCTGTCAAGTAAGTGAGAAAGCTGTCATGATTCATGAAGTATTTATATCCCTATGTGTGTTTGGGCTATGCTTTTTGGGCTTTTTTTTCCATGAAAAGAGAAAGATATAAATTATTCTAATTTTATAAAACGAAATGCACTAAGTTCTGGGTTCTGAAAAATTCTTAAACAAAATTTAAAGAGTGCAAATGCAAAATGAAGCCAATAAAATACCTCTTAGTAGAAATGCCTGATTTTAGAAGTGAGAGTGTTCTGGAGGTGTCAAAGATCATCCATCAGTTACAACCATGCAAGGTTAATTTGCAGCACCTTCAGAAAATGGGCTGTCTCTTGGTGGTCGGAGCTCTGCTTTACAAGCTGATCCCTTCTTCAGCTCCCATGAGAGACCTGAGGTCCCTCCACTCCCCAGAGCAGGAGCAGCAGGAAACACCCCACCAAGAGCAGCATTTTACAGCCAAAATTTCCACTGATTTGAATGAGACATTTGGCTGCTTAAGTGATGCAGTGCTGGATCCCAGGATCTGCCTCACAGATATTGTGAAGCTTGTAAGAGGAGCAAGTCGTCTGATTGACTTGGTCTTGAAAAACAAGGTAATAAAATGCACAAGAAGGTGAAAAAGGAGCACATGGAGCTTGCTTCCTATTGCTAATTTGTTATTGATCAGTGATGCTTCAATGCATAATAAACAGTCAGGAAAAAAAAATACCCAAAAAACCCAGGACTAAATTGTTTTTAGGTAAATTAAAATAAAATCCTTGGCAGTGGCATTTGGAAAAAGAAATAAATAGTATTTTCTGTCCTGTAGATATTTAGATACCTGCACACATCCACCAGGAGCAAAAGAGTTCTCCTACAATCAGCCAAACACGAGTTACAGGTTTCTGTGTGTGTATGGGAGTGTTTACCAAAGATAAGTTTTAACCATGTCACATAAGTGCCTCCCTCTGCCAGTTGCTCCATGAAAGCTGGAATGCTGTTGGCAGCCATGGTAGAGAGCTTTGGAATTATGGAAAGGGAAACTGCTGCCCTTGGTCCACCAATGGGTCCCAAAGCATTTGTAGGTCAGAGAGGTGGGCACCATGGGGGACAGGTGGATCTAAGGGGTTTTCACCAAAGCTCCTCCATTTTAGATGCTGCAAATGGTCTAGGAATAGTATAAGGAATAGTCAGGAAAAGGAGCTGTAAATGGGAGCAGTTGTAAAACTGGAACAGCCAACTGGAAATGCAGGAGCAGAGTTTCTCACGTCTGATGCTTAACACCCCACTGTGTCACACCATGGTGCATCACTTGGGTCCTTCTTGTCATCTGAAAATACTGACCACGTTCTGTCTGTTTACACAGGGTGTAAGGCCTTAGCAACTCCTGCTACCCGGGAAAGAGTGTTGGATTTATTTAACCCAACCAAATGCCACACACCACTATTTTAAATCAAAGAGTTCTAAACTTTATCTAAAGTCTCTAAAGTCCTGCAGTGAAGTGTAGCTTTCCTGTCTCCCATTATATGCCTGTACAACAGAACAAAGAGCTCTTTAAAGACAGCTTTGCTGACCATCATCACTAAAATCAACTCTTTTCTGTAAAATATACTTCAAAAAACACCATTTCTGCAACAAAAGAAGGGTGCACTAATCTTACTGGGGAACGGATTCGTTTTGTGATGTCTTTCATCAATATTATTTCTGCTGATTTTTTCAAGACTGTCCAGCCCTGTCTCTAAAAGCACACTTTATTTCACTTCCACGAGGATCTTTCCATTGGCTAAATTATATTGAATAAAACTGTCAACTCCAGTGCTCTGTTACCAGCTAGGATAACACTGTATCTGCATGTGAGCACTTCTAGGGAATTCCCCCTGTCAGAAGCAATCTTGGGGTTTTTTGTTTGTTTGTTTCTTTTCAATCGAGCTGCTTAGATTACAAATGGAAACTTTAAATTTAGTTTGGCATTTGCCAGACTAAAAAGCACTGTGAAATCCTCTAAGAGCCTTATGAAGGTTTCAGTCCCTTTTTGCTTCCACACTTACCCCTTGGGATCTGCAGGGCTCAAGAGCCAAATGTTGGACTGGGCACAGCTGGGACTTCCCAAGGAATCTTGTGGGATTAGGCACCCACAGTCCTCGAGGTGCAGAAGGAAATGGGTTCCTCAGCTCCCTAAATTTTTTTGAAAATTTCAGTCCATCTTCAGTGGCCTCTGGCCTTAATATGATGTTGCCACATCAGCTTCTTCATCCTCTACTCCTGCTTCCTTCTTTGCTGGGGGAGAAATGGGTTGGATCTTCTCCAGAACCAGGGAACAGGTCAGCCAAGAAGGAGCATTTTCAACATGTCACATGTAGCAAACGATCCATTACCTGGAAAATACTGCAAAAAGTTGTGTTTTTTAAATCAACAAGAAGAAAGTTTCTCACCCTGTATAAAGGACTTTAATTCTTTTTTTTAGATTGGACATTGTGAAAAGTATCAGGAATGATCAGCTAGCTCTGGATTTGTATAAACCAGGCTGCCCACTTGTACAGCAACTGTTTATCTGAATATATTTATTTAGCTGTTTTGTCTCTCTTTATACATCCAGGTTAGGTAAGGAAGGGCTCAGCCAAAGTCCACGGAGTCAGTGGGAAGAACCCACCCAATTCCAGTGGGCTTTGTGTGACATCCCAAAAAAGAGCAAAGGACTTAGGGGTGTACCTATGGGTAAAGGTACAAAGACATCAATATGCAAAAATGTCTCAGGTATAAACAAACCCTTTAAATTAATAGAAAAAGGTCTTGTATTTCTTACCTAGAGGTAGTTCAGTCTCTAAGGTTAAGTGAGGTTCATGACTTTATAAATATTTCTATAAAATCTCACATATCTCCAGACACACGGGCAATTAAAAGTATCTAATTGCTTAAAACATTTCCTTCTGACTCCTCTACTGATACCTGGCAGCAGTATTGGACCTGGAGATTTTTTATTTTTTTGAGCTAGTGGTGATTCTGTAAACTAATATTAAAAAGGGGATGGTGAATAGGCTGCTGCTTGCAAAACATTGATGTATGAGGTGAAATACTGTGCCAGCTTTCCTATCTGCAAATATAAATCTACAAAGAGTGGAGAGAGTTTTCTCAGTACCAGTCTCCTGAGCTTCATGTTTACAATCATCTGTCCTTGTTACAATCTGTTTGATAATTATAATACCTGGAAATTGTAATGCTGATTTTATTTAATCACCTAAAACTTCAAGGTTTACAGCTTCAAGTAATCTCTTATGGTCAGGCCCTAAGTGTGAGAAGTTCCAAGTGCTTTCCTGAGAAATGTTTGAATTTTGTGTTATGTTGTAAAAGGTCTCTTTGAAGCATCTAATTCATGGCTGTTCTTTTCAATTGTAATTTGTGAGCTTTACCCTCCACACATCACAAAGGGGTTTGCAATGGGTAAAGGGAATCTGAAATCCTCCCCAGCTGAGGTGTTGCCCCCAGCTGTGGTGTGACACTCAGCCTGCACATCTGGGGGACAATGGAGCTGATTCCCCACCAGTTTCCAGCTGTGCCACTCCACTGATGACAATGAGATGGCATCAACAGAAATTTGGGGTTGCATAGGTGTGTATCCAACAGGATTTGGAGAGGGAGAGCCTGGCAGGGCATCTGACTCTTACAGCTGGGGTTTGGTTTGATTTGGTTTTTCTGTTAAACTAAACCCAGGGATGGGTGTTCAGGACAAAGCTGGTCCAGATGCCAGAAGTATTTCACTCAATGTGCCACCTGAAGCTGTTGGGGAAAAAATATTGTCATGCTGAAAATGTGTATTAATCACACAGATCTGTAAGTCATTAATCCACAGTGTTGACTCTGTGCCTTTGGGTATCTGGGGAGAGATCATTAAAATAATTTTCTTGTTTAACCTCTGGTTTGCTTGGAATACCTTCATTACTCTGCTTGGAGCTCAGTCCTTCTAAGCAGCCCAAGTGGCTGATTGGAACTCCAAGGTGCTAAAGATTTGGCTGCAGTTTGTTAGGTCAATAAAGCACCAACTGGAATTCAGCAGGGTGACAGAGCAGCCGGATGCTCAGGAATATCTGGGATGCATTGGAATGGCTCTGTGCTAGTTGTTAAACAGTCTTGTGTCAAATATTCACATTTTAAGTGCCTAGATATATATATTTATATAATAAAAACATGACTGTCTGCCGGGTAAATAAAATTAATACTGAACTTAACAAATTATTTGACTTTACATATGCCTAAAAATGCATTTTACCTACGCTGAGTGCCCACTCCCATGAACCCAAACACAAATTTATCCAGGCTGTAGAATTTCTGTCAAGTACAAACATGGCCAATGCCAATGATGTTGAACCAAGGTCAGGGAAACTCCTACAATTCTGAGTTTTCAGCTGAGTGACATAACCCCATTCATCCCAGTAAGATTTCTGGTTGCTGACTTGGTTTTTCCAGTTTTTGGAGGGTTGGGGTTTGGTTATATTTGGTTGGTTGGGTTGCTATAAAACACCTGGTGAGGAAAAGGGGGGTGGGAAGAACAGAGATTTTTTGTGCAGGGGAATCTGGCAATCCCTCTGCCTTAGGGATACTCCTAACTTGACTGAAAATGGTCTTCAATATTTCACCTCTTTGCTATGTCCTGAGCTCTGGGTCTGGGAGAGCAGCAAGACACCCCCAGCCTGAGGAAACCTTTTTTTTCCCATTTTCTTTCAATATTGCTCAAAACACTTCTCACCTAACAGAATAGATCATTTTTTATAAACACTTTTTTCTTTTTTTTCCTTTTCTTTTTTTACCAGCAACCATTTAACCATCATCTCATTTCCTGACCATTTCTCTTCTTTTCTACAGCCAGATTTGTAATAATCTGCCTCTTAATAAAACAGTGAGTGGGGAAATGGCAAGGCAGCCCACACAGGGGGTTTTCCTTTCCTTAAATATTCACCAGATGCTTTCCTGAGGAAATAAAAACCTGAGGAAACACAGGCAGGTACCAGAGGGCTGCCTTGCTTTTTCATCCCTGCCTCCTCCCATTCTTTCTGCTCCATCAGTCTCCATCATTAAACACTGATTCATAAGCAAGTGGTTTTCATCTTACCAGCTGCTTCCATATTCAGCTCCATTTCATCTTGTACCATGGCAGAACCTGTTTAGGAAATCACAATCAGTTACCATGGAAAGCAATTCAATACCCTAATAAATCCACTCGAAGGCTGCTCAGTCAGCCATGCATTACAAAATAAAAATAAATTAAAAAAAAAAAAGGCCTCCAGAGAGCAGCATCCAGATCCCCTGTATATTTGGTTAGGAGTGTGTGCCTGTACCTGCACAGGTTGAGGGCATTTTTTATTCTCTTTTCCTCCTCTGCTGGTTGCATGTGAATGCAGGAGGCAGCACAGCCAACCCCAGTGAGGTGCAGCCTTCATTCCTCACAAGCTGAGCCCCTTCTCCCTGTTCCTACACTTCATTTTCCTGTAAATATCCTCATCCTGTCTCTGATTCCCACTTCTCACTCCTTCTGTTTTGCTTGCTGGAGTGGGCAGGGAATGCTCCCACATGTTCCTGTGTCTCTGAGCAGACACAACCAGTGGAATTCCAGCATCCCCAGCAGCTCCTGGTGGTGGCTTTGCTGTCCTGTTGTCCCCACAGAGCAGAAGCACTTCTGGGAGCATCTCAAGCGTCAGCTCAAGGTGTTGGTGCAACCCTGCCATGCACTTGCCTTTGATGCCAACAATTTCTCCAGCTTTTTATCAGCTCCTGACATTTTCCAGACAATGGGCTGAAATTGCAGCTGGTAGTTTTGCCCAAAGGATAAAAAAAAAAAAAAAGGATGTTGATATTGATCTCTTTTTATTTTACTGCCTGCTTCTCCCTGGCAGTTCCCAGGTAATGACATTTTCCAGCCCTGGGTCTGGATTCACTCCCTGCCTTAAGCAGCTCCTAAATCCCATCAGGTCAGAAGAGTGAGCTGTGAACTTCTTGTGTTAAGGCAGAAACAACTCCTTCCACTTTTTAAGAAGTTGATTAAACTCAAAAGTTCCTGCCCAAACACTCAGTCAGTTTTTCAGTGGAGAGGCAGAGAGATGACTGTAAGGAACAGCATCCTAGCTGTGGCATTCAGTTGTGTGGGACACACACAGCTGGTCTAATGCTAAACTCAAAATAATTTATTGCATCAATTAGTCCTTTCATTAAATAATAGATTCAGTCAATTAATTTCTTAGCTCTTATTATAAGCAACAAGAGCATGGGGAGTCTCTACATCCAACGTGCTCCAGCTGCCTTCCAGGGAGGCTGCCTGCAGAGACCCAGCCAGGGGTAACTTTCATGGAAACAGGAGCATTCTCCCATGGTTTCTACATAAGGTCCTAACAAGAAAACAGCTTATAGCACCAAAACAACTGAGAATTTGTGGGAGAAGCACATTTTAGGGAAAAGATGTGGTCACTGCTGGAGCTGTGATGAATCTACCTCTTATTGTGTAACTGGGACTACCCAAGCCACAGCTCTATTTTCATTTATTATCATTTCATTAATAATCCCTTATTAAAGGGACTTCTCTGCTTTCCATCACCAAGTGTATCCTTCACACAAACCTGCAATTGAAATGAAAAGCACAGCAGAAGGCAGGTGACAGCCTGGGCTGGGCACATGGCAGAGGTTCTTGGAGCTGGGGAGGCACAAGGATGCCCAGGGAGCAAGGGATATGTGTGACAGGAGGTGAGGAGGGGACACTCCTCCCTCTGGACGTCTGAGCTCCCCTGCCCATGCAGCAACCTGCCCCAGAGATGCTTCTCCCCCAGAAACTTTTGGCCACAGCAGGTGAAGCCCATGTTCTTCCCCATTTTGACAAATCAAGGCTTCTCCCTGCAGAATCTCCCTCTTCTCCCTGCCAGGTGTGAGGAAGGCTGGAAGCAAGGACTAAGGGTTGGGTTCCTGCTCATCCATTTGGTGACCAAACTCCTGAGGTTTCTCCACCCCAGCTATCCGTGGAAAGCCAGGGCAGAAAGATCCCAGCCTGGAGCTGCTCTCTCTGTCAGGATGAGATTTGTTGGGCTTGGGGTGGGAGGCAGAATGGAAACTTTTGCCACGTCCACCTCCTGCCCACTGACCGTGAAGGACCCTCTGCCAGGCTCTATGGAAACCCTGCTGGACATCATTAGTGATGGGGTTTTAGTCACCTTGGATACAAAGTATATGCTACCAGGCATGACTTTTAACACAGCTAATTATGTCATTAGTGTCACTGCCACTTAATGACTGGCAAAGACCTTCCCTGTGCCAGCACTGGTGATGTTGCCATGGGAATGACCCAGCTCCACACCTCAGGGGATACACCAGCACCGTGGCTTTCTGCCACCAACCCCCGGGCAGGCTTGCTGGGTAATCTGACTTTTCCATTAGCTAGAAATGACAAGAAACCCCTCATTGTTTCAGGGGAATTTTGGAAACCACTCTGCCCAGAAATACTTCAGGCTGCCCTCCCTATGTGTGATGCTTCAGCCTCTTGTTTCCCAGCAATTAATCCCACCTCAAAATCTCCTGAAGGAAAATAACTCATTAAATGAACAAAACCCAATTCAAGAGCAAAGAAAAACCTTTACCCCCCTTTACCCAGTAGTTCCTGACTGGTCCCAGCGACGTCCATCAGCATTTCCAGATTACAGAAGGACTCAGAGGAGACTTTGGTGAGTGTCCAGGGGGGTGATCTGACCACATCCAAGAGCCACATCCAGCCAGGACATTGCTGCCACGAGATCCCAGGAGGCTCCTGAGGTCCAGAAGCAATCAAGAACATGCTGTTTCTTTCTGCTCTTCAATTGCACACACCTGAGGCCAAATCATTGCTGCTGGAGCTTCACAAAGCTTAAGGACCCTACAACCACACACAGGTGAAGGAAGTTGGCTTTGGTTTCTGAGTTCAAAGCCAGGAGGTGTGTAATGAGCTAAGAAATGAACCTTGGAAGCAAGAAAACCTTGTTAAAGCCCTGTCCTGAAGGCTTAGTGAGCCCCTGAGCCCCAGGAGCAGCTGGCAGGGATGTCTCAGCCTCTCCATCACCACCCAGTTATATCCCAGCAATGGTGGCACCACAACCTGGGAGCAGCTGGCTGTGGTTTGGGGGTGAGAGGGGTGTTTTGAGAGGCTGAAACCCCCCCCAGAGCAAGCAGCAGGTTCTGAACGGGGGACGAGGGGATGCTGAGGGATGGGCAAGGTGGGGTTTGAAAGGAGAGCCCTGAAAACTGTGTTTGTGGCATCAGAGAAATCAGTTTAAAAAATGAAGGAAACGGCTAAACTGCCACTGAAATCCATGTTTGCTTTCCCTCCCCCAGGAGAGAGGATCCCTTAGTAGGTGGTAGTGACCCCCAGGTCCAGCATGGTGAGGGGAGATGGCCCAGCCTTGGAGGGGGAAGGTCTCAAATAGTGGGGAGACAGATGTAAGGGAGATGTGCTCCAAATCCCAAGAATAAATCCACGTGCTCAGGGGATGTTCCTCACCAGATGCAACCCCTCCCTTCCTTGGGGACATGAAAAAGAAGAAACAAGCAAAGCTAGAAGACAAATTTGCCCCTGAGAGTGGTGTGAAGCCAAAGACACTTGGCAGAAGCATCTCTGCTCCTGGGTGTCCATAATTTCCAACCTCCAGCTGAGGAGCAGCTGCTCATAAACACCCACGACTCCCCCCACATCCCCCCCATGCACTTGGGTGGGAGAGAAATAGAAGGAAATGACTCACAAGCTCTGATCTCTCCCAGTTTTGTGCCCTTTGAGAGTTTTCCTTGTGTTTTCCATTAGGATGCTTTTATAACCTTCATTACACAGGAGGAAGGGTGCCCACAGCCTCAGAGAGCTCTGGGATTTATAAATAGGGAGGAATCAATGTATTTTATTTTGCAATTAGGGTGATGAACAAAGGGGGGGTTCAGCAACACCCGAGTGTGCTCTGTAGGTAATGCCTCTCATTGGCTTTTAATTGGATGTAGTTGGGAAATGAGCTCTAAAGGTTCAATCAGTATTCATTAGGCAGAGACTGCCATACATTTGCTGCAAAAATTAATGAAATCTCACTTTTTCCTCAGATGGTGACAAAGCTGAGTCACAGCTCGGGGCAATGTGCTCTTAGCATGGGGCTGTATTCCCATTTCTTCCCCAAAATCCAGCTGTGGAGGTCACAAAGTTGCTATTTTTAGTTACTGGGTGTGTGATGAACACAGAGGGCTGCACTTCCCAAATCTCAGACCCCATTGCCAATGAGACTTGAAATCCAACCTGCTCTTGGAGCTAGGGTGCTAAAATGTTCACATGGGTGCTACCAAGCTGGGCTTAGAGAGGAAGAAGGGTTTGCTGGGGGTTTGAAGGGTTGTTATGGGTTTGTTGTAGAGATTTTAACATGGATCCTGCCGGGAATGAAAAGCTCTGTCAATCAGTTTGAGGAGCTGGATGACAAATGGGCAGGGGTAGAGGCTGCAGAATGTGTCTGCTTCCTTCAGGGGTGAAAAATGACAGAGGGGAAGTGTATTGAAGAAAAAAAACCAAAACAAAAACCAAAACACAACAAACCAAACAACAACTCAAAACCAATCATGAAAGCTGTAAAAAAATCCATGAAAATACAAGGAAAGCAATGTTACCATTTCCATCTTCCCAAGCAGGCTTCCCAAAAGGGCTGCTAAAGCCTGGGGAGGTGAGGAGTGGGGCCTTAGTTCCAAAAACACAACTGAGAAAAGTTCATAACTATGGCAAAATTCCAGTGCCTCCCCCCACCCCAAAAAAAAAAAAAAATCCCAGCAAACTGTTGGCTCTAAATCATGATGGAAATGGAAGAAACTCTGCTGATGTATCAAGGAGGAGATATTTCACACATGGGTCAAGCAGCTGATGGCTCAACATAAATATTTAAATGGGAAGAGAGCAGCCCACCCTGTGCATCACCCAAGGATTCAGATAAATAAATCCAGTTGGTTTTCCCACCTTGTCAGTAAATATTTGGGGTACAGATGCTTTGAGAAGGAAACCCACAACCCTGCACTGAATTTTAAAAGCAAATTAACTTCATGCTCCCTGACTCAAAAGGAAGAAGTGACTGCTGGTTTCTGTCCAGAACAGAATAATGAAAAATGTGGTTAATTTGTTGCTTAAAGGCAGCTGAAATTACAAATTAATGATGTGAACTGAAATCTTCCTGACCTTCTCTTGATCCATGGCAGGGTCAGGTGAGGAGATGCTGATGGCAATGGCACTAATGCAGGGAAAGACAAACTCCAGGCTGCTTCTGGTTTTCATGGCCATCCCACTTTGAGGCATCTGGAGAATTATGTTTAGGGTGTACGAGGGCTGTGTGAACAATTCTGGGGATTTTCTCTCTTGGATAAAGGCAAGGAAGATGTATGGAGCACCTCACACCTTTCAAGGTCAGAGCAACAAGTCCCTTCCCCTCCTTACCCAGACTTTAGGAGCTTCCATGTCACCTTCCCAGGCTCAACACTGAGAATCACTGGACATAAGCACTGAGTAAAGCTCACACCCAGCAGCTTGGAGGCACCAGAAGAAATCAATCAGATCATGGAATGATGGAATGGTTTGTGTGGAAAGGGATCTTCCCCCTGGTCCCGACCCCAGCCATGTCTGTAGCATCAGGAGGTTGCTGCATTTCATCATCTGCTGGTACTGATCCCTTCTCCTCTGCCTCTGTGGAAGCTCTGAGCAGTGAAACTGGGCTGGTTCTGCTCTGGGGTGTAAAGGGAGAGTTGTTCAGTGGCATGAGGAGAAGAACAGTTTGGAAAATCCCCCCCCCTGCTCTGCTGGGTTGGTGACTGCCAAGATCAGGGGGTAAGCACAGCTCTCAGGTTCCCCTAAAAACTGGCAAGGTTTTCTCTTGAGTTTCTGTGGGGAAAGAAAAGCTGAGTGAGTACTTTACACAGCAGTTAGGAAGAGCCCATTTTAGCAGGGAAGAGAGATATCCCCTTCCCCTCCAAAATCCTGCTCCTTCCTGGACCTCCTGCTCCTTCCTGCAGGACCTCTGGACTCCTTCAGCAGATCCAAACCACAAACTTTGAGCAATACCATGCAGAACCTTCTCTGCTGATGACTCTGAGCTCCACAATACTGTCTGACATATATTGATTCAGCAAGAAGTCTATAATATGCAATAATGCCACTTTGTCATTTTATATTCAATTATTTCTGCTCCACATGGCTCGGATTTCCCAGCCAAGTGTTATGAAGTGGGCAGAGAGGAACTGGTACTTTTCTCCTTGCTCAAAAAAAAAAAAAAAAAATAAAATAAAAAAAATTGCAGCTGATGCTGGAGGAGCTGCTGAATTTCTTCAGTGTAGGCTGGGCAAGGACTCAGTTCCTGTCACCAAGATGATCCCTGCTGGGCTCTGGGGTTCTGCTCCCCAAACTTTTTTGGTCTTTGCTTTTGTCCCCTTGCAGGACACGAAGCTGGAAGGGAGCTCAGGCTCATCTCTGAAGGCCAGCACTGGGGTGAGGGTGCAGAGCAGCTGCTCCAGCCACCAAAACCTTAGGGCTGAGGGCACGGTGAGGTCAGGAGATGTTTGGCTTTCTGGAGATGCCCACCACCCCCTGGAGTTTTGCTGCTCTAACCTGGAACAGCTTCAGTCACTCCAAAGCACTGCCTGAGCCAGTGCAATCAATTTTATGAATGAATCATTAGTGATGCTCAAAAGCACTGCAGCAAACACCGTGTGCTGGGGACCAGCATTCCAATTAAAAAGCCTTCTGCTCTTACCACCTCAATGAGACCATAAAAACAAACCACAAAGCAAAGCAGTGCAGGAGAGTCCAAAGTGCCACCTCCAGATGAATCATTCCTCCTCCTGAAGCTGGGCAGATGTCCTCCACAAAGGAAAGGAGAAGGACCCAGCATTAAGAACATCTGGAGTCAGCAGGGGAAAGAGTGTGCCCAATGCAAGGTCTGCTTCCTACTGCTTGGGAAGGAAAAAGGTTCTCAAATATTAAGAAAGATCCATACAAATGCCAGGTCATCTGCACCTCCACCTCCACCTCCTCCTCTTGCTTAGTGACAGCAAAGAGAAAAAGCAAAGTTAAGCCCTGCAGATGAAGTGAACTTTCTCATCATCTCAGCTATTTATTTCCCCTGAAATATTGGGATTATTATTATTTCTCCTTCACCCTCACTCCTGGCTGTGTGAAGGTGCAGGAGCTCGGGCTCCTTGCCCAGCTGGGTCCCACCACCCAGGGAACATTTCCTCTGTGTGACACTGGGGACACAGCCAGGAGCTGGTGGCAAATTCCTATGGTGGGGCTTGGAGGGGACATCAGAGCCTGCAGCACCGTGGTCCTTTCCAGTTGCCCATGGAGACAGAAGTCCAAGCTGATGATTATTGATATTCCTCTTGAGCTCCAGCAGTTTCCAATGGGTTTTTCTTTCTCTGTCTTCTGCAATCATGTTGTCATGGTGACCAGAGAGGGATGCTGGACACCAGCCTGGCTCCCCTCCTCAGAGGATGGGGAATGGTGGAGCTGATGGGTTCCAGTGGGGTTTGGCCACCTCTGTGAAGAGAGAGAAATATTAAGAAATAAAAGGGACACCTTGGCTGTTCTAAACGTAGTAAGGCACAGAACAGTCCAGATGCCTGCAGAGATGCCTCACCCTGAGGAATGGAGTGCAGGAGCCATTCAAACAAACCAGGCTTTGTTAGAGGGGAAAAAAATTAGGTAAGTTAAAATCAGATAAAGCCAGAGCTTAGTCTTTGATAAATGAATCCCATTCAGGTTTTAATTAGAATATGCCCACGTTGTGTGACACACAAGGTACACGTGTTCAGGACTTGCTGTACTGTCAAAATCAGCACTTTGAAACACCCAGGAGAGCCAGAACACAACTCAAGATCTCATGGACCATTTAAAACAGCATCAAGGCAGGTAAGCAGAGCTGAGACCCCAGGGTGCCCCCCATAGCAACGTGGGGGCCAATGGTCCCATAGCCCCAACCAGCAGCAGGACCTGGAACAAAAAAAATTTTTTTTTTTAATTTTCCTTTTCTAGACCACTTAATTTTGTGTCCAAGGAGGGGGACACAGGGAGAAAACCACCAGTTTAAAAGCTGGATG
Organism: Calypte anna; assembly: GCF_003957555.1. Lineage (NCBI taxonomy): Eukaryota > Metazoa > Chordata > Aves > Apodiformes > Trochilidae > Calypte > Calypte anna. The sequence continues at coordinate 11,412,137 of NC_044247.1, read as the reverse complement.
TGTTTAGATATCACCATCAAGCTGGGCAGGTAGACAGAGATATTCTCAGGTCCATGGAGAGCATCCCAGTAGCTCCAAAACCTCCTGAGAAAAGACTCTCCTGAACAAAGCTGACAGTCTGGTTTGTGAATCTTTAATATGCATTTCTGCAGCTCCCTTCCCCACTCAGTAAATTCATGTTCTCTTTGTCAGAAGAGGCATTTTCATCAAGTATTTATAGCAGCCAAGTGAAATAACCCCATTTCTGCAGCTCTTGATTCACCAGCATTGTCTTGAAAGAAATGGCTTTTGATCTGAGTTTTTTGTGAATCTGGCTCCAAATCCTCAATCTTCCTTCTTTACCCTAGGAAACAGGGATCAAATAATAAAATGGAAGTGCAATTCAACTGTTTTTCCCAGTGGAGAATGTCTGCATCCATAAAAATCCCTCTAAATTCTGACTCCTCTGTACCTCTCAGTCACTTCTGGAGCAGGTGCTCCAGTTGTTGAACCTCAGCCAGACCCCTGGGCATGTCCAGAAGAGTTTGTTCTTCAGAAAACCAGGCTTTGATCCATCAAATGATGCAAATCACCGCCTGCCACAACCCATGGCCTTCACCTACACAGCTACTTTTTTTTTTTTTTCTTGAGCTCTGTTTTCTTTGAAGAAGCCCCAAAAATGAATCCTAAGCCTTGTCACCCTGTTACTGGTTTCTCTGGTTCTTTGGTTCCTGCATGAAAAAGCCTCCAGGGAACAACCCTGAGCTGGGCCAAGATGCACAACCTGATTTTCCTCTGGTTTTGCTGGGATGCCTCTTGAAACACTCAGCCCTGTAGCTGCCCACCTTGGCCCTCCAATATTGGGAATGATTCTTCTTAGCAGACTGGGAAAAGCAGGGGAGAAACAGGGGATCCTTCTTCTCACAGGGGATTTTATTCCCTTTCACAAAGTGGAAAAAATGCTGGTTGGAGAAGACTCAGAGAGAGAAGCCTGGAGAACCAAGGCTTCTCCTCAACCTTTCCTTCCTGGGGGCGGTTTAGGGGGGACCAAGTCCTCTTTTTGTCCCTTGCAACATCACAAATATTTGAGGCTTCAGACCAATCAGCTCTTTCTGCTATAATCTTATAAACTGCAGGGATCTGATTTGCTGCCACTAAAGTTGTTGGTTTTTAAGTGACCTCAGTGGCAGGGAGATGAAAAACCCAAGAGCTGTAAAAGCCTCTGCCTGAGCATCTGCATTTCGTAAGTCCCTTGATATTTTTAAGTGACACCAATAAAAGGAAATGCTGGTCAGCTGAGCAATAAAAGTGCTTCTGATGAGCTCCCAGTGCCTTATATAACCCAACATAGAAATCATTAAAAAATCAGGAATTGTATTTCTCCCGAGCCACAGTTTTGTTTTAAAAGAAATAAATGAAAATATTAGTTTCTTGTTGGCTCCTGGGGGGGAGAGCACTGGAACTCAGGGATGTTCCTTGTGTGCTGGAAAACAGGAAAGTGGTGCTGAAGCAAAGGAATTTGCCAGCACAATAACTCTGCAGTAAATCTTTCCTTAATTCCTGGAGTCCTCTGGATACCCAGGACAACACTGACAAAACTAATCCCAGCTCCTGTGTTTGTCTGATTGATATTTCTCCTCTGTATTCCCACAGGTATTCTGGGTGGATCATCAGCCCCCAAAGTCCAATAGCTCCAAGCTCACAGTTTGGTTTTTAGGAGGGTGATGTCCAGATCAAGGGAAGTATCTTAAAAATTCTTTTTTGCTGCATCTGGAGGAAAAACCCATGAAGACATCAGCCCTGGCATGGCTATTACACTGTGTGGCAATGCAAGCTGCTTCTGGGCTGTGTAAGCAGCAAGAGGCTGCTCCAGTTTTGATGGGTATTCCTGCATTTTGGAATTCTCCAGGAAAATACCCAAATCCCAGCCAGCTTTCAGGTCCCTGCAACATCCCCACCTAAACCACAGCCATTTCTGTGAGCCCAGCACTGCTTTGCAGCTATGGGAAATAAAAATGAGAGATCTATCTCTCTGAGAGATCTAACTGCCCCCCTCCAGAGCCAAGGGAGTCATTACAAGCCTCTAACTCTGTGAATTCTTATTTTCATTAGGGTTTTTCTTTTATTTAAAGAAGGAATGAACCTCACAGACTCCGGCGTGCTCGCAGAAGCAAAGCCCCAGGGAACTCTCTTTTAAATAAGAAATTTTTATATCATTTCATTTTGCAATTTCATTTCCCCAACCCTTCCCCCCCCAAAAAAAAATCTGCTGGGAACCAGGGATTTCCAGCAGGACCCAGAGCCCACGAGCAATGCCAGGCAGAAGATTTTTTTATGCTGATGGAACAGGAGGAAAACCAACACTGAATTTGTTTCCATGCTTGATGGAGTGGGAAATAATTTCTAATATAAGAGGTTGCAGGGAGCTCCTTCCTTGCTGGTACCAGAGAGATGAAAAGTGGTTTTGAAGGAGAAAATAAGCAGCAGCTTCATTTGCCCTCATAGTACCAAGTGAACAAGAAAGTTTTAAGCTCTTGGCTCAGCACCTGGCAGGCTGGGATGCAGGGATGGATGTTGTATTCAAGAAGCATTCAGCACGCTCCTGCTGAGCTTCTGAAGATCTTTTCTCCCCTTTTTTTGGGCTGCTGGATGAGTTGTGTGACTTGTTATGGAATGATTTGCTGCCTTTTGAATCAAATCATTCCATGGTCTTCAGTGGAACAAGTTGGGAACAAGGGGATTAGCTCCAATTGTCATCATTCTGGGCTTGTCCTGTTCCAGCTCAGATTCCAGGCACTAGGCCATGGCTCGTTTCCAGCACTCCCATCCAGGGAAACGTTACCCACCAAGTCAATTCCAGCTCAACTTCTGCCTTCTGTGGCCACAGAACCACAAGTCCTGGTCTTCAGGCTGTCCACAAACAAACCTGCCCCAAAAATCTACATTTTTTTGGCCCCATTTTGCTCCTGAGTTTTCTCAGGGTGGAGGGAGAATGAGAGAATCACAAGGGTTGGAAAAGTCCTCTAAGATCACCAAGTCCAACCATCCATCAACCCCACCATGCCCACTGAACCATATCCCAAAAAGCCACATATCCACACATATCCAGGCCACCACAGCCCTGGGCAGCTGTTCCAATGCTTGACCACTCTTTCAGTAAAGAAATTGTTCCCAGTTTCCAGCCTAAGCCTCCCATGGCACAACCTGAGCCCATCTCCTCGCAGCTTAAAAGGTCACAGGGCAAGCAAACAGGAACCCCCAGCTCATAGGATTGAGTATTGCCAGCAGCCCTGCTGCAGAAGGGGTAAAAAAAAGCACCTACCAGCAGCAAAATCAAACTTCTGATTTTCTTTTTGCCTTCTTAAAACTTGATGAGTCCTAAGTCACTCTAAAATCAAGGGGAGAAAAAAAAATAATCTTCCCAAGCAAAGACTTGAGCCATTTTTTGAGTAAAGGTTTCTGGCTGAGCTATAAAGTGCTTGGCAATGGCTGCAGTGGTCCCTCTGATGATAAATCACACAAAATAGGAATAAAAGGGACTTTCTGATTCACCAGACTGACTCCCTGCACTACAGTGGTAAAACCAAGCTGGGGTTTCAGCACTGCCTCATGGTTGGGTTTTTTTTCCTCCCAATTTCTATTTTGCCCCAAAGGATGGAATGGTTTAAATTACTGCTCAGATTTTATACAGTGAACATTTCAACATAAATGAATCTTTACCACTGCTCAGCTGAGCTCAGGGAATTTGGAAATTTTCATGTAGTGACTGTAGAGCTCTCATAAAAACACCAGCAAAATAACCTGAAATTTCTCACAGTGCTGGCTGCACACTTCCAATCAATTTGGCTTTGTCCAAATGCAAAAATGTTCCCCTTGGGAATGTGCTGGATATCAGATTTGTTTTTTCCAGTGCCTATGGAAGGGATCAGGAGTGCCCCAAACCAGCATCCACTTGGAAGTTTCAATGCATAGTCTGTTAAAATGTTCCCAAATTAAAATACATTGGGCCAAACAAGTGAAAATGCTTCTCTTACGCCTCTTCCTTCTCTTCCCACTCTCTGCCCTGGCACTTTTCTCCTTAAAAGTGCATTTCAGAGCTGTTTTGGACAGGTTCTGCTTCCCACCTGCAGGGCAGGAGATGGGGCTGCAGCCATCCCTGTGGGAACTTCAGCATCCCTTGCCCAGAGAGTCACTCACTCCCCATCCCTCAGCTCTGGAGGTGTCTAATGAGGGATTTGTAGCTTTTTTGGAGCTGTCAATCTGCCCAGGCTGTTCCAGGAGGAAAATGTGTGAATCCACACAAAACTAACACCTCGTGCCATCCCCAGTGGGGACACAAGTCCCCAGCATCCCTGTGGCAGATGGGCTGGAGAAGGCTCCTTGCACCCTCATGGTTCAGTGGCTGAGTGTGATGTTTCTACATGGGAGGGGAATTTGGGGACTCTGCATGTCACTGGCAGGAAAAGAAAAATGATTAAAGGATTGAATTTACAGCTCGGGGCTTAGCCCTGACCAAATAAATTGAAGCAGAATGGGAATCCCAGGGTTTCCACCATTCAGGTTTCCCTCCAATCCGAAGCCTCTGCTGGGACCCCCACCTGCCCCAAAACCCAGGAGGTGGTTTCAGGGCACAGGAATGAAAAATGTCTTCCAGCTTTTCCAGTATTAGATTTGCTCAGGAATTTGTTATATTTAAAAAGAAAAAAAAAAAAAAAAATCTTTCATGGTTTTTTGATGTTGTTTTTTTTTCCAACAAACTGTTTTTCTCAAGAGAGCATTTTGGAACTCTTGGAGCTTTTTGTTTTAGCCCTTCCTAAATGAGAAGCAGCCATTTCCAGACTAAAGAATAATACACACCCCTAAAGCCACTGAGAACACATTTAGCAGGAAGATTTACCTGGAATGTGTCCCTGTCCATCTCACCATGGGGACAACAGCACATGGAGCTTCAGGTTCTCCAAAGCTTTCCCTGCTCTCCTGGTTGCCTTCAGCTCCCAAGTCAATGGATAAAGGGTCATAAATTCCAGTGTAAGGGAATCTGTGCTTCCTCTGTGGGCTCTGCTTCTCTGTAAGATGCAAAAACCCCATGAAAATAAATTATAAATGTCTGGGTTTATAACAAATTCAAATTTCACAAGTTTGAAAACTTTCTTGTGGAAGGCATTTTCCTCCTGGAACTTTGTGCTTCTGCCTTTACTCATCAGAAACATTTTAGCCTTTAATTGAAGATGATTCTGTGGCTGCTTTCTAGATGAGAAACCCAGTGCTCTCCCCCCCCAGCCCTGCTGGCATCTGCAGTGACAACAAAAAGATGAAGTTCTGCACCTGTCCCTGCTTCCCAAGCAGCTGAAACAAAATTCCATTCATCACTAAATAGAGTGCAAGAAATGACTCAGTATGGAAATCAGACTTATTTCTTTTTATCTCCATTATGTGGCAGCACCAGGGAGCAGCAGGCTTGTGGCACAGGGGTGGATATAGCTGGGGGGCTTATTTCCAAAAAACTCCTTCCAATGCTTTTCCAGCAAAAGGGACAAAAGGGAAGAATTCTGTATTTCTGCTCCCCAGTTATGTTTTGTAAACCTTAAGGTGTTAAAACACAAGAAAACAGAACAAAAATAGAGGATGTGTCTCAAGTCTCAGGCTGCCAACACTTGAATCCAAGGTGGGGAACATCCTAATAATTCATCCTAAATTATCTCTGGTAGATTTGGTTCCAGCTGACAGCAGGAAAGAGACAGGGACATCAAATTTCATCCCTGCCAGGGAAATCCAGGAGCAATATTTTAACACCTGAAAATGAGTTCATGCATGTTTGAGCTACACCCCCAAAAAGGACCTAAAATGAAGATGTGACCTGCTCTGTGCTGCCCAGCTCAGGCTGCTGGGACACCAAAATCATCCTGGTGGAGCAGGCACTAAAACAATTCTGAAAGCAGCCCAATTTGGGAAAAAAAAAAAAAAAAAAAAAAAAAAAAAAGCAAGGATGGGGTTTCCAACCTGTCACTAGGAAACAGAAAGTGGCTCCCCTGAAGGTTTTGGCTGTGATCCTTCCCCTGCAGAAGGGCTGGCAGCCAGAACTCCACATTTCCCAAAGGCAGGTGGCAGCAGAAGCTGTTTGATGAGCTCCATGAATAGAGTTGTTGATTCACTGGATAACACAGGAAAAACCAGGGGAAAACAAATCAAGTCAATTTAAACCACTGAGACCTTTTTTTTTTTTTTTTGGTATTGGTGAATGAAATGTAAAAAGTGTTTTGAAGCATCACAAAAACCCCAGAGCCCAAACAGAAGAATGAATTTCTGATTGGACATGAAGTATACTCTGAATAAAAATACCAAGTGTGATTTGGTGGACAAAAAAGCTTTCTGAACACAAAAAAGAAAACAAACTAAAACCCTTTCTGGAAAACTTCTGGGAATGGAAATATTGGGGCATATTTCAGTAGGAATAGGTTAAAAAAAAAGGAAAAAATAATTCATTAAATCTCTCATATTGAGTGAAAATATAGAAATATTTGGAATTAAGACTTTATCTTTGCACTAGGGTGTGTTGTTGCTGGAATGCAGCAAAATGGAATTACAGCCCTAAAAACTGATGCATCTTTCCCCTCCACTTTTGCCAATAAACAGGTATGTCCAGAGGTTTGGCCAAAGAGATGGTGCAAATTGAACAGAAGTCAGGGAGTTTAGCTCCTGTTCAGCCTTCAAGAGGCTTTTAAAGTTGCATTTTGAGTAAATTATTCTATTGTGACACGAAAAAAAGTGTTGGGACTGGAGTGCATTGGACTGCAGTCCTGGGTCTCTGGGCAGGAAACACAGACTGTTCAGCTGCAGTAATCGACCTATAAAAAAAAAAAATAAAAAAAAAAAAAGAGTGATTAGATTATTCTGGAATCACTCACTTGCCTAAATGTCAGGAAGAGATTTTGCACTCTTCAAAGAAATTATTTTCTGTGACATTTCTTCAAGTTAAAGATTCTGCAAGTGAAAACCAGTGTGTGCTGCCAGCAGTTATAAAGGTTTTGGACTCTTAAACCAGCTCCTTCTAACACATCTCCCAGAAAGGTTCCTCTTGGAATGGAGCACGTCCTGACTTCTTCTGAGTTTTCCCCTTCGGTGCAAACTTCCAAAATTGACAATGCTCATTTGGGAAATAATTAAAGCAGCCTCCTCATGTATATTCCTTGAATCATTACAGCAGGTCTGACACCTTGGCTTCATCACCCACATGAATATTCATGAAGCAAACCTGCTCCAAATCAAGCCCCAACCTTTGCTCAGAAGAGAAAGGAAACGTCCCCATCCTCCTGAACATTCATGCCCACACTACAATATTATTAATTACTCTGCTCTACACTCATCAGCCTCCATCTCAGGCCAGGATTTAATGACAGGCAACCACGTATCAGAAAAAAAAAACCTAAAAAACCCTAAACTATGAATCAACTCATAAGGTCCCATAGGCTGCTGAATCCATCAGTGGGAAGATCTGCTCTGAGGTGCAAAGCTTCTCCTCTCTTTCTGCTGCTTCTTTAACTCCTCACCCATCCTCCTGACCCAAACCAGGGCTATTTTATTTTCTTGCTACTCTACCCAAAAAGGAACTTTGTGCTGCCAGCCCAGGAGCCAAGGCTCAGAAACCACCAACTCAGCACTGGGGTCTGGAGGAGGTTGTGCTCCCTGTGAATACACCCCAGCTGCAAACCCTGACCATAACACAGGTTTGTTGGTTTATTTTTTTTTCCCCTGTGCTTATCAGGCAATCATTTATGGAGCAGCTCAACCAGTTCTGCAGGGCTGGGCGTGCTGGATGCTGCCCAGGAACCAAAGCCAGGGCTCCCCCAGGGCTTTCAGGTTGTTTGCACAGAGCCACAAGAAACCCTTCCTCAACAGGAATCACCTCACAGTCCAATTTGTCACCTCCTTGACCTCACTGAGAGTTTTTCCCTTCTCTGGTTGTCCTGGAAGCTTGTAAATAGCCTCGGGTGCTTCCCAGGAGGCCACTTTTACAACTGCACATCAAGGGTGGCTTGCATTCTCATCCCACCCTGCACCCTTTGGGATGCTGAGCTCCAGCTCGGTGTGTAGGGAACAGCATCCAGGTTGCTTTTGCTCCTCTTGTTTGCTTACATTTTGGCATCATCTTCAATGACACAGTTGCCTCCAGTTTCAGCAACAAACACAAGCTCTGCCCTCCCCCAGTGCCTGTCCCCACTTTCAGGAACAGATGTTCATTGCCTCCAGAAAAAAAAAAAGTGATTTCTTCTCCCAGGTAAAAAGCTGTGGGTTTTTTAAAAGTGAAAATGAAATCAAGAGGTAAATTCCACTCACCAAGTTCTGAATGCAAAACGTAGAGATCATTTAGACCTCACATGCACAGGAGAGGGAGGGCAGGAGAAGAGGGCTCAGCCTGGAGACCCCCATGCTCAGAGGGATGGACATTCCTGGTGCTGGGAGCCCTCTAGGTCAGCAGGAAATATCCACAGAAGGAAAAAAGGTGCACTCGTCAGCCTGAAAAGTAATTTTTTTGAGATTTGTAAGAACTGAACCCAACAAATACATTCAAGGAGTCCCTCTGTTTCTGCTCTGTGTTAGCCCTGCTGCAAAGAAATAACTCACCCACCCACACTCAGGAGGTTTATTGAGAAATTGTTTTATTAAGGCTCAGCCAGGAGATGAAAATAAACCTTAAGGGTGGGCAAGACAGCTGAGACCTGACCCTGGGAACCGCCAGGTCACCAAGGGACTTTCTCTGCAGGGTCCCCGAGGCACTTCACCAGCCCAAGTCTCTGATTTGAGAAGCTTTGGGGAATTCAGGTGGTATCACCACATGGAGTAGAAGAAATGATCAGCCCCAGTCTGCAGGGCACAGGTGATCCTGGCTGGTCTGGCAGGGTCTCCATCAATCTCCCCAACAATGCATTGACTGCATAAACCCCTTCCCAGTGCCAGGAGAGGACACAAACCCAGCCCAAACCAGCAAAGGAGAAAATGCAACGTAAATGCAACAAAAACCACCCAGGAAGTAAAAATGGCTGAAAGAAAAAGGGAGAACAGAGATAGCAGCATGGTGCAGCAGCCCTCCTGCTGCTCTGTGGTGGCACCAAGCCACTTGGTCCCCTCACACCTAACAACAAATGGTTCAAAAACCTCAGCAGTTTTTTTTTTCCTCTCCTTTTTTTGTTTTTTTTAAATGAAAGTGTCTAAGGTAGCTTCCATAAAATTAAAAGTGCTTTCCTTGTTCTGAGCTGCTGAGCCAGTTCTGCAGTGCAGGTGTGCTCCCCACACCACCGCGCGAGGTGTGCAAGGTCCCCGTGCTGCTCTGCAAGGTCCCTGCACCATGGCACATGGTGTGCATGGTCCCTGAGTCACTCTGCAAGGTGTGTATGGTCCCTCTGTCACTTTGCAAGGTCCTTGCACCATGGCACACGGGGTGCGTGGTCCCCGTGTCACTCTGCAAGGCGTGGGTGGTCCCTGCACCATTGCACAAGGTCCTTGTGTCACCATGCAGGGTGACCATGCCAGATGTGCTGCCCTGCGAGGTGTGCACGATGTCTGCACCATCCCACGAGGTTTCCGTGGTCCCTGTGCTTCCATGTGAGGCATGCACGACGCTTGCACCATCCCACGAGGTTTCTGTGGTCGCCCTGCAGCACCGTGCAAGGTGCTAAGGGAGCAGCAGCAGAAGCAGCAGCAGCACCTCTCTTGACCCCGTTTCCCGTCCAGACAGAGCGGGGAAATCCCCAGGACCCCCTCGGGAGCCCCCCTGGCTCAGGGGAGGGCAGACCCGAGGCAGGGCAGGCAGGAGCAGCAGGGGCAGAGCCCCAGGGCAGCCGCCAGCAGAGCCGAGAGCCTCGACGGCCGCTGGTATTTCGAGGCTTTCTTCACCTCCCCGCCCGTCTGGGCCACGTAGTCGAGGGTTCTCAGGACGTGCTGCTCCACGCTGTCTGCCGCCCCGTGGTGCTCGCCCACCAAGCCCTCCAGCCGCAGGAACAGCCCGTGCAGCTCCTCCATCTGCATTTCCAGCTCCAGGAGCTGCTGCTGCCGGGCTCGGGCCGCCTCCATGTGCTGCTGCTCCGCTTTCAGCTCCTCCAGGTCCCTGCCGACGATGCGGAGCGTCCCGGGGCTCTGGGCCAGACGCTCCCGTTCCTCCGCCCGCAGCTCGACGCCCGCCAGCTCCAGCTGCCTCTCCATCTGCTCCATCAGCCGCTGCCGGTACCGGTTCTCCCGGGCGTAGTGACGGGCCAGGAGGGTCCGGTACCGCCGCAGCAGCAGCCAGAGTTGGGTCTGGCGGACGCGGGGACCCGCTCGGCTCGTCCCCATCTCCGGTGGGGCGGGCAGGGCCACCAAACGGAGCTGCAGGGCGACCGCCTGCCGGGTGAAGGCGGCTTTGGCGGCCCCGAGGCCCCGCTTCTCCCGGGCGATGCCGTCCGGGGAGGTGCAGCACAGCACCGTCTGCTGCGCTCTGTCGATCCTCTCCGAGAGCTGCTCCAACCCCTCCAGCACCCGCCACAGCTCCGCAGCCTCCCGCAGCGCCCGCCCTACGGGGCCGCCGTCGTCGTGGTCCCCCCCGAAGGCCGCGTTGTCGAAGCTCGGGGGTTCCTCGGTCGCGTCCCCTTCGGCCGCCACGCGTTGCCGGAGCTCCGGCAGCCGGTCCCGCATGCTGCCCGCACGCCAGAACCTTCGGTGGGACGGGCAGAACATCACCCGCACCCCGGGGAGGGAAGGAGGGAGGTGCGAGGCCGGAGCCTCCTGCGTCAACTGCGGGAAACTTTCCCCGAGCAAATACTGCGGGAGGCGGGGAGAGGACGGGACCTGAAACGGGAGGGGAGGGGACAGAGGGGGCCCGGGCAGGGAGGTTCGGCAGCGGTAAGGGAGAGGCTCACACCTGGGCTCGATATGTGATCTGTGGGGGTGGAAAACTAAGGGGTTTTATTCACTGAAAAAGGGAGAAAAAGGAGGGAGGAAAGAAAGGGGAAGAGAAGGGGGAGGGAAAAAAAGGGGGGGATAAAAGCGGGGGATAAAGGGGGGGAATCAAAAGGGGGGATAACAGGGGAGGGACAACAGGGGGGGAGGAAAGAAGGGAGGAAAGAAGGGAGGAAAGAAGGGAGGAAAGAAGGGAGGAAAGAAGGGAGGAAAGAAGGGAGGAAAGAAGGGAGGAAAGAAGGGAGGAAAGAAGGGAGGAAAGAAGGAGGAAGAGGGAGGAAGGGTGGGGGGAAAAAGGGTGGGAGAGGAAGAGAGGAAAAGGGAGAGGAAAAGGGAAAGAGAAGAAAAGGGAAAGAACAAAAACCACAAAAACCCCACAACACCAACAACAAAACCAAACAACCCCCCAAAAAACAAACAAGCAAATGAACAAAAAAAACCCCAAACCCAAACTCCTCAATTTTAAATCGTGTTTTTTTTCCTTAACATTTAAACTCTTTAGCAAGTAACGCAAAGCCAAAATAAGAGTTGTTTTTTTTTTTTTTTTTTTTTTTTATTTTTTTTTTTTTATTAAGACAATCCCACAGCTGGAAAATGAAACATCCTAGATTACATAAGTGACTTCAAAAAAACTCTAGAAAAAAAATCTTTACAAATTTACATTTGTACAATACAAAAACTAACAGCTCATTGCATATAAATATTACATTTGGTCTGCCAACACGTGGCATCAAAATCCCTGAAGTATTCATTTAAAGGGACCTGAGATAGCGGATGTGAAGATATGGGCATAAATATCACCTGGAAGAAAAAAATAATCAATATAGAAAGTAGACATAATTCTAATAGTTTTGTGCATTTTTTTTTTTTTTTGGAGTATTTTAAATCACCCAGAACATGAACTATAGAGCCTAAATCATGTGAATTTCATCACTGCAACACGGACTGGTGTTTCTAAATGAAGTCTGCTCTAGTGACTCATGGAGGAATGAATAGCCTGTGTTAGGATTCCTACAGAAAAATAATCATCAGACTTTGATTTCGGAATATATCCAAGAAACCACCACTCTCCTAGGAGGCATTTTTAGGAAGGAAAACAGAGGATTTTGATTTTATCAGTCAAAGCCTCAGGGACACCAACCCCTTCTGCCAGCACCCAGGCTCCTCTCATCACCCCATCTGCTTCTCCCACACCCAAAAATCAGGAGAAAATGCAGTGCCTGCCACTTAAAACAAAACCCAAAGCTGAGATTCTGCTCTTAATTGTCCACTGGTTTAAACATTTCCCAAATATTCACACATTTGGCTATTCCCAAACATGGCTGCAGTTATCTACCCAGGAGCATTGAGTCGCAGGTGTAGCACTAAGCTGCTCAGGTTCACTTGACCTTCTCACAAACTCAGATCAGGTACCCACATCCACACACATCAATGTATTCAAGCACCATTTTTATAATACTAGAGTTAAGGCTGTGACAGCAATTCCACTGGAAATCTAATTTTTCAGGGATTCATAGCACAGTTGTGTTAAAAGTCTGCTGTGGGCTGAACATGACTTATTAAAAATGTCCAAGCTTCCAACAGGTCTTTGCATTTCTAATTCTAAAAAAGACAACTTTTAGACTAAATTTTGCAGGCTGTTACTTACTGTACATAAAGGAGTTGAGTTGTAAACCTCTGATAAACTAATATTTGAAAATTATCTATGAGCAGTAATTTTCTATAATACATCCTTGTAAGAACACAGTGACAGCTCCCTATGCATCTAAAATGGAGATTTATCCTTGGACTGTTAACTGCTCCTTCCTGTAAATAATTCTGGTTTCATAAAACTTTGCATGGTGTTTGGTTTTTAAATAAAAAAAATCAAGAACTGTAAACACAGAAATTTAAAACACTGAATTCATGAGGCAAACAAGAGCAGGAAGCTCCCAAGTCAGGGCTGACAAGACAACCTTAAATCTACAGCTACTCCATTTTTCCTGTCATTCATTGCTGGGATTAAAGATGAAATATTAATCACTCTCTGATCAAAAAAAGAAAAAAAATCAGCAATTTTTCAACTTATTGCCTCATGTTAATACCGTGTGATGGGGAATGGTTGTCAGAAACATCCCAGACACCCAGGAGCAGCCTTTTCAAATGCTTGCCAAGGTTCATCTTGCTTTTTGTGGTCAAGAGAGGCTCCAAACATTGCCAAGAGCAATCCACTGCATTTTAAATGACCTGAAAACTCTCTGAACTCTGTGCCCAGTGTCAGCTCTTTGCAGTGCTGTCTACTACACACTCCTTCTGCTTTTGGGCAGGAGAAGCAGCTGAGGTCTTCACATTTAAGAAGACACTCAGGGCAAATTAAAACAACACAACAGGAAGCAGAATTTTAACCAGCCAAAAATCCTCCATTAATTTTTTTTTTTTTTTTTTTTTTTTTTTTTTTTTTTTTTTTTGGTGGTTCTATTCAAGCTCGTTGGTCTGCAGGGTGGGGTTGGTTGGGAAAAGGGAGGGGTGGCTTCTGCTTGGTTTATGGAGAAAAGAGTGATGAAAAGAAAGAGGAGTGATGAAAGTGCCCAGACCCATCTAAGTTCAAAGACTGACATAAAAAAAACCTCACAGGTTCTTTCAAACAGAAACATCTCATGAAGCTGGAAGCACACAACTTCTACACGGGGTACACTGACTGCAATTCACACAGCAAGGGGGAAAAAAAAAAAAAAAAAAGTCATTCTGAGATGGAATATCAGGTGGAACCAAGTGTTACTTTCTGAAGCCAGGGGTGAGGCAGCACCAGGGCCACAATCCCCTGGTGCCAGAGCAAGGGAAGGCACAGGCTGTCCCCTGGGATCTGGCAGCACTTCCACTCAGGGCACAGGTGGCCACAGAGGTGTGAGCCAAGAAGCCAGCCCTCAAACCTTCCATCTTTTTTAAATCCACCCCCAGCAAGTTGTAAACGAAGAAAGGAGGAGATAAAATGTATGGAAAAGTCTGTGGATGGGGTAAGAGATGTAGAATGAAATCTTACAGCCTGAGAGAAATAAAACTCATATTCTCATTTCCCAAAAGAGCATCCTGAATAACCTACGGGGCAGGCAAAGCAAGGCAAGGCAAAGAGAAAAACAAAAGGGGACAGAGAAAATAAAATGCAAGCAAAGTTTGGGCTGAACTGAGACAACACCAAGTGCCAAATCAGCTCTGGGGTTGATGCCCCAGGAACACCAGAGACAGCAGATATGGAGCCAGGAGAAACCCAGGAGCCAAACTGCACACCCAATGTTCAGCCCCAGCTCAAGGATGGAGCAGGGGGGGCTGAGACTGCTCTGGGTGAAGCCCCCCGGGGTGTGAGCCCTGTTTTCCAAGGTGTCTCCAATGCCTCAGGAGAGGGATGATGCAGCCAGAGAAAACCTTCCAGCACCAACGCCTGAAAATTCATCCTAGAGCAGCAGAGGAAGCCCTGTCCTGCCTGCACACCTTGGGAACCACCAGAACCTGATCCATCACCAGCCCTTCAGACCCTTTTCTCAGGCAGAGTTTTGGAGGTTTTTGTTAAGAACACAAGGAGAGGGAGCACCCTGTGGGCAGAGGAGCTGAGGAGATGCTGGCTGAGCATCTCAAGCTTGGCTCAAGGAGGGAGAGGGTACAAGGTTTAAATCATTTCACTGCTGCACCTGCTGGGTTGCTATGAAATTCTCCACAACTTTAAGTGGCTCCTGATAGGATTTGGGTTTTGAGAGAAAGCGCCCAAGTTACTACAGAATTGTCATTATTTCACAGAAGGTGGCTATGAGAAATCAATTGCCTAACTCAGAGAAAGAATTCAGATACAAAACCAAGTAAAAGTAACAAGTTATTTCTTTCATGCTTATAAAAGGTACTCATGCACAAAAAAAAAAAAGCTTTTTTTTTCTTTTTTTTTTACAATAAGCAATAGTTCTGTTGCTCTAGCACACCCTGCTGTCTAGCTCTTAATCATGTAACATGTTTGATTAATACTTACACCACAGCAAAGTGATGCTTCACTGTTATCTTCACAGTACTTCATTACATAGAAAAGATACATCTAAGAACATATTGAATATTATTCTAATTGCAGCTAAAATACACAAACTTATAAAACGATTTTTCTCTGGAATCCACGTGTTTTATCTCTCCCCAACCCATACACAAAATAAATAAGTAAGTGGATCTTCGGCCAGCCAGAAATATACAAAAAGCATTTCTTTTGTATTTCAAGATTTTTCAGGCTTTAGGACAGAGACTTTAGTGTTTACATCAGCTCAACAGGACTGACCTAATAGGGATATGGTTCTGACTATGGACTGATGCCTACATACTATTCCTGGCTACCATATGGAGAAGGACCAATCAAAGAAATAATACATTTTTTTTATAAATATATATGTGTGTATATATATATACATATACATGAGAGAGATGATAGGACAGGTGTTTATATTTTAAAGCCCAAGACAGAACTAGGAGAGCCTCTGCACTTCCCTCCCACCCCCTTCCCCATCAAAACACAACTGAATCAAATCCAGAAATGGATTGCAGCCCATTCAAAACATTACTTAAAAAATTAAGTGTGATTTTTGCACTGTACCATAAACTCGTATTAATGCTCTGAGCAAATTTAGGATATATTCTCCTCCATCACAAAACTAAACCTCTGCATTTTTTCAAGTCATTTTGCATCTAACTAGAATTTTTTGGAAAGCAAGATAAAATAGCTAGTGCTTAATATAGAAAGTCAAAAATTAAATTCCTTCTGCATCTGAGAATACACATGGGTCACTCTTTGCTGCCTGAGGTTTTCCAGAATTATTGACCAAGCTGTGCACAGAAGAACTTTAGGGTATTGGATGAAAGCTTAAAAAAACCCAAACCAAAACAAAACAGGAAACAAATCTTAACAAAACTCCACCAAAACCTTTCTAATCTCCTTTGTTGTTTGTTCTCTCTGTGTAACTGACTCAAATCTCTCACCCAAGCTACAACTGTCAGGTTGGTTTAGACAACAGGAGAAAATCCCAGCCCCACAGGTACTCCAGCCAGAGCCTGCACAGTAAGAGTCAAAGCCCCATCCCTGGAAATTTTTAATGCCAGGCTGGATGGGGCTCTGAGCAACCTGATCTGGTGGGAGGTGTCCCTGCCCATGGCAGGGGGTTTGGAACTCCATAATCTTTAAGATCCCTTCCAACCCTGACAATTCTGTGATTCTATCCTCACCTCCAGCTCAGCCCAACCCCAACTCCTGCTGCTCTTCACCAAGGAGCAAGACTACAAACATCATCCTGTGCTGTACAACTACCACTACCACAACCACTTCTGCTTTCAAGTTAGCAGTTTTCAGGATAACAAGTGCAACACGAATTCTCTTCTGGAAGCTTGAGATACAAGAGTCTGTCTGGAGGACATGAGCAGGAGCTTATTGGTACTGCCAGCCCCAGGGGTACCAGAGCTCTGCTCAGCTCCTTCATCACCTTTCAAGGGGCAAATGAAAACAAACACCAATTTGCACCGAGGAAGTGGCAGCAGGAAGGTGGGGGAGACAGTCAGCCTATCTGCACAACCAAATCACCATCTGCTGGAAACATGCTGCTGAAAAGTCTGAGAATTGCTTACATTTGTTTTCATTGTGTCAACATAACTAAGAGACAGTTAACTCTACAACTTGGCAAGCAGTTCCATCCCTCCACGCTCCTTCTTGCCTCTTCAACACCTACTGAGTAACAGCATCTATTTTCTTTTAAGTTTCCAGTAGTTGTAAATAGAGGTAGCTGAGCTACTATTAAAAATCACTTTATGCTTTGAAGAGGAGGAACCTTTCAAATGTTGAAGTTACCCCTTAGCTGCACAATCTCTATTAATACTATAAAAATATGAGAGGACAAAAAGAAAATAGATGCAAGTAACTTTTGCATTTGGCACCTTTTGTCTAGATATTCATACTTCTCAAGTATTCTCTTTTTAATAAAGTTAATGCACACATAGGACACACCACATCAAAGGTTTGCTACATATTTACAAGGCACCAACCCTTTGTCACTTTTTACACAAATAAAGAACCGATAGAAAGCACATCAGGACCCCCCTAACTGTAGTATAGACATACTTCAGTTCAGCACAATTCATCAATGCTTGGCCTGGGAAGATTAAAATAATCCAGATCCTTCTTACACTATAGAAACTGTAAACATTTTATAGCTGCCTTTAGGATTGGTGTATTGTGCAAAAGTTATCATTATTACTGTGTATAAGGATTTATGGCAGAAACCACATAAAAACTCTGTAAGAAGGTGCTATTTCTATAATACAAAAACAAAACAAGGGAGAGAAGTCAGAATCGTGACTCAAAATGTCATGTTCTTACTGAGAAGCTGGAAGCCTCTTTAATGTGATGAGCTCGTAGTGTGTGGGGAAGAATTTCTGTAATTTAAGGCCTAATGACTAAGGCTTGATTTGACCAATGAAGTGTGGCAAGCTGAAGTTGGGAAAGAAACACAAACTGACAGAATGGAAAAGCACCACTGTGAAACATGACTGGAGTCCCCGCACAACTTGCTTGGTAGATTTTTCTGGTAAAATCCCTGCAGTAGAAGGCCATTGAAGTTCTTTTAAAATTGTTCCAAAGTTCGTGGGGTTTTTTGTTTTTTTTCATCAGTCAATAATTCCATCCCATGAGATGGCTGACCCTGGCTTTTTCTGTCATTTTCCGCACCCTGCCTGACCTGGAAGTACCAAGGTTCAAAGGATCCTCGGTGTGCACAAAATTGTCATTATCAGAATCGTCGTTGTACAAGACAGTTCTCCTGCCCTCGTTCCTTGTTTTGATTCGAGGTGGCCTGCTGAACCTCCCTCCAAACACGTTCTCACCAAACTGTCCCCCAAACAGATTTTCAAATTCATCATCCGTAATCCGGGCGCGCTTCGCTCTGGTGGCTCCTCGCGAGGCTCCTCTGCCTCCTCGGCCTCTTCTTCCTCCCCTGCCACCACCTCTTCCTCTGCCACAGCCTCTTCCACCTCTACCACCTCTTCCCCCTCTGCTCCATCTCCCCCACCTCCCCCATCTACCTCTCCTCCCTGTCCCTCTGCCTTGCCAATTCCGTTTCCCGCCGGTGATTTTCCTTTTGATTTTCCGCTTGGGTTTTTTGGACTGCACAACTTTGCTGTAGTCGTGGTCTCCATCAATGTAATCCTGATCTGTTCTGGATGTTGATTCAGAGTCTGAATCGGAGCCACTCCTGCTTTCAGAACTCGAACTGGATCCCGAGTCCCCGCTTTCTGATGAAGACAAACCAGATTTTTCCTTCAGTTCCCTCTTCTTCTTTTCCTCTTCCTCCCCCTCCTCCAGGTGCTCGTCTTCTTCTGATGCACTCAGCAACTTCCTCTTGACTCCTGTCCGAGGTTCTCTGCCATCACCATTTGTAAGGGGCCCATCAGGAGAGTGATCTAAGCAAACACAAAATATCATCATCACACCTGAGCCAAATAAGACACAAGAAGTGGAATTTGCCTCATCTGCCCTTGAGCTGTGCTCTGAGCTACTCACCACGGGTGACCTTTGTGTGCTGTGGAGGCAAACGGGTGCTCTTAGGGGAAAATTTGTCAGACAAAATAAACATAGTTCATCTTCTCTAACAGGAAGGATACAAACTCTCCTTACTAAGAGTTCAGTGAAGATCCAGTCACAAAGGGATCCCAGACTGACTAAGTTAGACACAATCATCTAACATTTAGTCAGATGAATTCTACCTTAGGCTATCAAGGCAGAAAAAAACCCTCTAAAATCCATTTCAAATCTACAGACATTAAAATAACACTCTGCAAGCAGTATTTATTCCTTATCAAATGCATTTTCTCAGAAGGCTTAGTCCAGGACACACTTGGGGCAAGCACAATGTCAAGACAGTAAATAACCCAAGGAAACCCACAAGGATTGCTGAACACCTTCATTTTGAACTGCATAAAGTATTGTGCTGGCTTGGGACCCAAAGCACTATATGTTTTCAAAGTTACAAATCAGAAAATGGAGATTAAATATCTTTTTATAACATGGGTTATGAAAAGCTCACCCTGCAACCCCCAACACTGCTGCAGCAGTGTTGCAGTACAGACGTGACAGAAGCTTCACTGCTTGTTTGATGCCCACTTTAGTGGGCAGTCTGCTTAACAGGACCCAGAGATAAAATAGCCCAGTTTCAAACACTGCTTCCCTTCTCATCACAACCACTTACTCTTGATTATGATTAAAATATTTAAATTTTTTTAAAATTTCACTTTGGTTTTAACTTCATTAATCAAAGGAAAAGTATTTGAGGTGGAGATTCTGGTCTCCTTTTTTTGCACCTCCTGAGGGAATTGTAATTCCCAGGAATATTAAGTGCAATCAAGCTTTTCCAACTGGGGAAATTTTGAAGAAATTCAAACAAGAGAGCACAGACTGCAAGAAAGTAAACTGAATTCCTTGGTATGGTTGGGGGAGACACTACAATGCTCACATCAGGCAAGACAAGGAGAAGCAACACTTTCATTTCCAGTGCAACCAATCATTCCAAGAACAGAGTATGTCATTTCTCACCTTGTTTCACTGGTGTAGATTTACTCCTGACTGGTCTGTTTTTCCCTGCATCAGTGCTATTTCCACTTCTGTTCTGAGCATTTGAGCCTGAGGAGGATGGATGACCCTCCATCTCTTCACCAGTGGCTGAACCCAGAGGTTCTTCTGCTGTATCTGAAACTTCAGACAGGACACTGCTGATGTGACTGAGTAACTTTTCTCCTCCATTTCTAGGGTTGTAATGCAAGGCATCTGGGGGAAGTTTCCTACCACCTGAGTTAAGGCTAAGTCAGGACGTTAATCTCACCAAGCTCCCTCTGCAGGCATGAAGAGATACATCCCTCCAGGGTGTAATCCAAAGTAATTTATTTGTAATTGCTGTATGAGGGAAGCCCATGTACAGGAAGGTACAAGCTCTTGTCACTAGGTTAATTCTCACCAAGGTCAGAGCCAGGCTCCCTGTTCTCTGACCCTTACCAATAACTTACCAGCAGCTGGAGGGCCAAGTTCAGTGAACACAGTCTACAGATAACATATTCACATGCCCTTGCTTTCAGCAGATGTATTGATGTGACACACAAAAATCCAAGATTTAAACTGAACATTAAATAACCTTCAGCTTTTTCATCACTCTCTACACACAAGTTGCTGCAAGAGAAAGGATGCATTTTATAAAAATTTTCCTCACCATGAGATGAAACTGAGGAGCTAGTCCTTGTCAAAGGCAGTGAGGTATTCTGGTTGGGTTTAGGTTGGATCTTCATTTGTTTCTGTTTCCCTTTTGGGCTGAAGACACAAAATATCCCAGAGATCAAACCATTAGTACCAAAAGACTCAAGCACAAAACAAATTTCCCTGCCAAGTGTCTTGCTCCTCACAGCAAACATGTAACACAAACGATCTCTTCCCAGTGCTTGGGCAGGTGTAGTGATACTGGAAATAGTGACAGCATCATTCTCTTTGTTAAAGGTTTATGAGCTTGCAGAAACAAGATTTCACCTCATCTTTTAAAACACAGACTCACTTTACTTCAATAACCTATCATATGGAAGTCAGAAAAGTGTTATCCAACACTTTTTTCAACAGTTACTAAACAAAGGCAAAAAGAAACTTGCTCTTCTATTTTCTCCAGGGGGAATACTTCTAATTACATAGTCTTGCACCTACCAGAATTATTCACAAGCTACGAACTGAGCATGGAATTGGAGCTCACGATTTTATCACCCAAAAGAGCAACTGCCTCAGGAAGCAAGCAATACTGTTACTGCCTGCTTATCACAAAGGCTTTTCTGCCACTGTCATCTCAAATACCACCAAAAGCTAGTGGCAATATCTCACTATCATGATGTTACCTAGATGCTCTGCTAGTTGAGGGTGAACTGCTACTGCTTCTTAGCCGCTTTCGGTACCGTGGCCTTTTCCTCTTCTGACATTGCATTGCTGACTTGTACTCAGAGATGATATTTTTCATATGGTTTTCAAATAAGGCAGATAATCGAAGTGTCATGCTGTAAATCTGCAGTGAGAAAGCATTGTTGTGCTCATTAGAATGTGGGTCACTAGAAGATGAGCAAAAAGGAAAAATCACAAAGAAACCCAGACTTGGTAGCACAAAAGAAAAAAATGTTCAGCCCTGAGGTTCTGCACAGATAATTTCCTTCATGGTACAAGGATATGCTTGTTGTTTTCATAGAAGGATTCAATTACTGCTCCAGGAGTGAAAGGCAAATGGATATCTGGATTACTGAAACAGAGCTTCCCTTTAATCACCATAAAGCACAGAAGCACACCACAAGGTAACTCGAAGTACCAAGGGGTGACCTTTGCTGCCCCCACACCTTTGCTTTAATTCCCTCCTGATGAATCCTCACACCATCCCTACAGAGCTGCACAGAGATCCAACAAAAATGTCCTCATCCCTAATTTCTGTGATCCAGATGTCGAAATCCTCACACCATTTCCCTGTCCTCTTTCTAGGCCTTGCTTCTGCATAGCCTCATCTACAAATGGACTCATGGCAATTTCTCCATGTTCCAGACATGTATTTAATAAATGTATTTATTTCTGGTCAAGATTTCACCCTGGATGTCTTTGAATTTTGGCAAACTAAGAGCTCAGACCTGGCATATACAAAACAAAGTTCTTGATTCCTTCCTCATACCCACACCCTTCTGCTGCATCCAGTCTTCTGAAAACTGTGTAAACACCACCAAGGTGTTATCATCATCTCAGACCTCTTCTCATTTCCTGCAGTCTGCTGAATGTAAAATCTCTGATACAGAGTTTTCTTTATATTTATAGAACCTCAGTTTTGCCCAGACCCTTATGTTTTAGCAACATCCTTCTCTTTAACTCTGGTAGCCTGCCCTCCTTGCTGCTGCAAAGGAGGTAAAATGGGCTAGAAAAGCTCAGGCTGTTACACAGATCTGGCAGCAGACAAACCTGCAGTGGCAGAAGGTCCAGCAGAGAGCCCCAACCCTCCAGCAAGGCTCACCTCACTGAGGCACTTCACAGTAATTAAGCAAATGGATATTGATGGGCTACTCCATTAAAATAATTTGGGAGTTGACTCACAAACTGCTCAGTTATTAATACACAGGGAAGTTCCCAGGGAATGTGTTGGCAGTAAATATCTCACCAAATTTACTCCTGTATCAAGCACACAGAAGAACCCCTGAAGTCACCTCTCTTCTTGCAACCCTCTACTGGTTTCCTTTCTATTAAAGCCAGCAGAAGCTACTGGTCTGGTATGCATTTCTTAATAGTCATGCACTTAGTAGTCATTTTATCTAGCTCATAGAAACCCATCTGTATATAAACATTTTCATCTCTATTTTCCCTCTCCCCATACCATGTTTAAGGCTCCAATACAGCACTTTTCTTTCCTACCTAAGTAGGTTCCTATTCCTGCATGCAGAAAAAAGCAAGATGAGTACCTGAGAAACACAGGCAACACTGTGCAAGTCTTGCCAAGCATACCAACTAGAAAAAAATAGAAGTATTATAATGCTCTCATCTCCTCCCCTCCAACAATAGAAATATTGCATGAACAGTAGATTTTTAAAAAAATCCTATTCTATATACATGCAATTATCAATTGCTGACAGCCTTATTTTCAGGAATAAATTACTGAAAAAAATCCAACAACTGGCAATCAGTTTCCTGCTACAGATGTTTAAAGAAATAGTAGCAATAGTAACCACAGAATTTCTCAGCAGCTCTAAGTTCAGGAAGTACAGGTGAAAATGAAATTCAGAAGTGATCTGTGTGAGCAGAACAAAGCAATTTTATAACCACTGCTCCCAGAATTGACACGTGCTGCTTCTTTTTCTTTCACAGGGTTTTGGTCTCCAGCTCCAGACCTTATTTCATGCACTGTATTCATGTGGGGCCTTTGTAAAAAGGAAAACATTCAACTTGATTACTTACCCGAGACTTTTTATTAGGAGTGTAAGCTTTTGAGTTGCAGAATATTAAACGAATATCTTTGTAGAATTCCAAGGGACTAGTGTAGTTTCCTGCTTCCAAGGTTTCTTTCACAGTGCTGAAGTCCATAGGAGTGTCTACAATATCTCGATAATCCTGTAGGAATCCACAAGAAAATCAGACAGGCTGATAAACCCTATGGCAATAAACACACCTAAGTGTTCACCCACAACAAGGAATTATTTCTCCTTGAGAGTTACTGCAGATAATTCTCTGAAAACACCTGTGCCCAGAACACAACATGTCCCAGCTCAGAAAGGGAGAGGTCAGAAATGTGCCCAGCCTGGATGTTTTGCCAAAGGATGAGGAATAGGCTTTTTAAAAATTTTTAATAGGAAACATGTACTTACAGGATAGGAGAAGAGATCAACTGGCTGTCTAAAAGGCTCTGAATCCTCTCGTTCATAAATGAGGTTTAGCAACTGCTTGCACTGCTCTTTCCAAGCATCAGGACTTGCTTTTATGGGCTGTCTTTTTATTCGTCGTCTCACCTGCAGGGAAACAGATGTATTTCATTATTTTTCAGAATATTCAGACTTTTCACTTTAAGGTTAATAATTTACAAGCCTTATTATTCAAAGTAAATTTTCACAACTAAAACCAGTGTTTTTGTCAGCCTTTGTCCAGTTCTGATTGAAAACTGAACCTGTTCCTGGCATCTTTCAAATCAAATTAATGAAACTGATTGCTTAATTTTTGAAGAATCTTCCCTGCAGTGACTTCCTTGGTCAGTGAATACTTAGGCACACATGTGACAAATTTCAACTCTTCCAGATCTAAACCAGTGTTTCAGTACCTGGGTCTATCTCCCTTCACAAGTGAGCCCAAGGAGGAATGTTTACTCACTCGTCTTTTGCCAGAGGAAGTTCCTGGAGCATCTGAATCCACATCAACTTCTGCCACCTAAAGGCAAAGGCAACGATTACACCCTCCGTGACGGATAAAGGGCTTAAAAACCAGACACCAATTACCAACACAATTTTCAACTACTCGAATGAAATCAATGGCTCAAGCCAAACAGAAAGGAGTCTCAAACTAGAACTTGCACAACTCCAGGAAAAAATATTAGGTAGATCAGCTGTTCCAGCTCTTTTCCAAGTTTGATTCTAGAGAAATTATACATGAACACATGAGAAACATGAATGACTTATATTTGGCCCTGAAGACTCAGCTAAATTCATTCCTCTACCTAAATGTTCACTCCCTGAGCAGCTGCACTGAGTTTATTCAGGTTTCATGTTGTGCCTTACCTGCATTAAGTGTCTGTAATATTCTTTTCAGAATCTAGATTTAGAAATTACAACAATAATTCCTCCAGACACAGCTTTCTATGCTAACTAAAAATATTTCTACACTCATGAAGCAAAACACTTCTGATCACTGCTTGACACAAAACAGATGAGATTCCCAACTGGCACAAGAAGGTTAAGTTGGGAAAAGGAAGGTGTGCTAGTCAAGTCATGGAAAACCTTAATTTTCTGCAAAATACTCTTTTAATAGTCTGTGAAAATAGATGTTGCCAATAAAAGGTAGGTAAATTATTACATTGAAGGATTGACTTTAAGTTTCAATACAAACCCAAGACAACAGAACCAGCATACAGGTGTTTGAGCAGTATGAGGAATAACTTAAATATTTCAAAACTGCAACAAGGGAGTCTGTCTTGGTGACAGGAGGAGGTGACAGTTCACTTTCTTTGCAAAAGAAGCTACAGTACTTCCCAAAATGCTGACAAACTGCATTTCATGGAAAAAGGAAGAAAATGAAAGGTGTAAGAAGAGAAAAAAAGTTCAAGGAAGTGATATCTAAGCTGGTTTCTACCTGTCATTTCACTCCACAGTGTGACTGATGGGCACTGACACACAATTATGTAAGAAAACCAGCTCTGCTGCCTGGCAGACAAAGGGAGAGTTGTTGTCCTGCTTTGCAGACTGAGTAATAGCCCCAGCTCATATTCCCCTTACTTACTAATACTGCCTCACACAACAAAATGTCATGTACTGACAGGAGATTAAAGATAGGCAGTTCCAAGAATAATTTTTACTTACTTAAAGGAGCTTATTGCCCCAGGTGAGCAACTCAAGTGACCTAAAAAGGCTCATCTTAAAAAAACTCAGTGCAGCTCCCCTGAAAATAAAAACTCAACAAAAAAGCTTTACTCAGAACTCCTTCCAGGTGCTGAATTTTAAAAAGGCAAGAAGTTCTGATGATCAGACTTAATGGTCTTACCTCCTCTTCTTCATCAGTACTGCTGAGGTCTTCTGCTTTCACCTTGTTATATATCTCTAATATATCAGTACAACTCTGATCCCTGTAGGACAGCAACAAAAGCCATAATATATCATCAAATCTCTCAGAAACTCAGGATGTCAGGGCTACAAAGTTAAAACCATGCCTACCCAATGAACCGAAGCAAGACATCTGTTACAATTTTGGCTGCTTTGACTATGGGACTGTCTGGCTCGTTAAAAGTCCTGGCATTATGTTCAATGTATCGTACCTCCCACATCAGTGCAGAGATTCTCCTGGAAAAAGAATAAACAAATAAGGGAAGGGAAGGGGTGGAGAGGAAAGCACAGGTTAATTTCTTTCTGAGTTCAGAAGTAAAAAAAGTAATCAGGTAACCCAAGTCTAAGGGATACAAAAGTTGCCAGACATCCACCCTGCCAGGCTGCAACAGCTTTGTGGAAGAAAGATGTCCCTCTTCAAATCAGCAATGAACAGAATCAAAAGAGCAATTCAGCCTCCTGAGGGAAACAGCTGCCTGTTCCCACTTAGAAAAAGCCTTCAAGTGGTCCTCAGAGGGAAAAAAAAAAAAAAGAAAGAAAAAAAAACAGGCTATTTTTTTATCCCCAGGTTAACTGAGATTTCAGTTTATAGCACTATTTAGCCCACTTCTGGCAACTGCAACACAAGCAAAGCATCTGGTTCAAAGGCTGTAGATACAGATGAAGCAAATATTCTTCAGATATATCAATTTTTACCTTAACAATGTGGCCCAAAGAAATTATTATTCAGCAAAAGACTCACTTTGCCCAAGGCAAAAAAGAATCAGAACATCTGCTGTCAGCCCACCAAAGAAATGTGTAGCTATAAAGCCTGTCCTTGGCTGTAGTAAGTGGAGATGACAAACAAAAAACCCAAACCAACTGACCTATAAAACCTGTTTTCAAGCCTCCTCCTGATTGTGGTGAGGTCAGTTGGATAAGCAACAACAGTGCAATACATGGGATAGGCACTAAGGTCCACTGGAACAGCAAAGGGATTAGAAATGTCTGAAAGACAAAAGATCAAAAGAATTTAGATGCCTCAGAAGATACCAGGAGGAAAGTTGTAAGTTAACTAGATGCCTGGTAGTGGGTTTTTGGCTGTTTTTTGAGGGGTTTAATTCCATGTTTTATCACATTTAGATATGACCCACTAAGGATCCCCAATTAACTTGAAAGAGAACAGCTTAAGCCACAGAAAAACAGGAATAAAACTGAAAAGGAGACCCCTTGGGATTGAAAAGGCTCTTTTCAATGATTTAGTTGAGCATATTTCAAGCACCCCACACCAACTCCCAGTGCTCCATCCTATCTACTCTTCAGTCATGTGCCACCACACTGACATTCTGAACCCTTCTGCCTTTTTTCTTCAAACATACCAAGGGAAAGAAGTTGCTCAATCCCTCGGATTACTCGCTCACATTCTTCATCTCTGGAGTGGGCCCCCCATTCTCCTTCCTGGGGTTTGTAGAGAAGAGCTGTCAGCTCATCTGGAGTCACAGGAACTCCAGCACCAACCTCCTCTGGATAAGCAGCTAAAGATGAGAAATTCAGCAACAATAAGTACTAGCAGTGGCCAAGAAAAGATATTTGTTTTTTATATGGACATGAGCTCAACACACACTTACTTCCTTCTGGAATTGGTTCCATGTCCCATGGGCTCATCCTCTCTCTTTCATTATTATCCCAGCTATTAAAAAGAATACAGTCAAATGCCTAAGTTAGAACTGAAAATAACAAGACACCTTTTCTCTACCAGACATAGAAGAAAATGGTCATGCTTACTAGAAACAAGACATGTCACTGGCTATGTGCATACTGCTTATTTTTCTCTCGTACCTCCCATTTATTCACTGCATTGCTGCTCACACTGGAAGGGTTTTATGACTAAGTTCAAAATTAATACCTAGATACAAGTGCCTGATGATGTTGTGAAATGGGGAAAAGGATCCTAGTTCTTCAGGCACACATTTAAGTTGCATGTAAATGTCCAGGAGACTCAGA
This sequence comes from Calypte anna, assembly GCF_003957555.1. Lineage (NCBI taxonomy): Eukaryota > Metazoa > Chordata > Aves > Apodiformes > Trochilidae > Calypte > Calypte anna. The sequence goes on along the minus strand of NC_044247.1, from coordinate 11,384,918 downwards.
GCAGGTGTGCGAGAGGTGTGCTAGGTAACAGCTGTGTTAAGTACTCACTGAACAGAGTAGCACTGGAAGGAACTATCTGGATATTCTGCCTGGAAAGGCTGCTGACTCTCCACAGTTCCAAACCACCAAGCATCATCGATTATACTGCGAAATCTATCCCCTGGAAAAGGGAGAAGATTGCATTCAGCACAGCAACAACACAAACAATTGCTGAACAATTCTTTTGAGAGAATCAACTTCATCTTTCATAAATTCACTGCTTTGGCTCTTAAAATTTTGCACTGCAGACAGCGAGCCCTTCCCTTAAAGGGAGAACTTTCACATCTCTGCTTAATTAGTCACAGCTGCCTCCAAGCCTCAAATTACAATCTAACAGGACATTCTTCTGCTATCACAGCCCTTCTAACAAGATTCTCTCATTTCTCTCTTTTTTTTTCTGCTACAGGAATTGCAAACATTAAATAAAGTGTCCAATGACCACAATAATATCACTACACATGGTATAGTCCTTTACATCATTTAAAAGAGATGCTGTATCCTATTAAACAGCTGCAGAAATCTGGCAAAACAAAGGGAAATGGGTAAAAAAAAGTAGTAAGTAGTCACCTATTTGCCAGTTCCTTTCTTTGGCTTCATTATAAAACTGGTGCAGCACAAGGAAGTCAATAACATCTGGCATATCATGGTACCTTCATGAAACAGACAAAAAAAAAATATTCTATTACCCAAAAACATATTCCCTCATGTACAATAGTCTCCAAACACAGAATTCCAAGCATTTTGGTTTTAAGTTTGGCAGAATAATTAAGAAATGCCACCATCATGCCTCGCAAGAGTAAAAAAGAAAGGAAGTTTGGTGAAGCTTCTAAACTGCAAGAAGTTCTCTTGAATAATTGTCACCAGCATTTCAGTTACTCACTTTATGGAAAATGATTCTCCAGTCATTTTGCCTGTGATTGGATCTAGGAATGCAAGCTTCAAGCAGCAGAGCGTGGGAGGCCCAACTTCATACTTAATTCCTACAGTCTTCACAAATTCTTGTTCCTATTTATCAAGAAGTGAAAATACATCACTTGCTAACAAAAAACCAGCCATGATAAAGTTCTAAATGTATTAGTAAAAACCAAATATGTTTCTGCTTTACAGCCCATGCAGTTTCATCACTAAAATAAAATCAATCACAATTACTACCTTAAAAAAAATGAAAAAGATGTAAAATGCTCATTCTCTTCATAGATGTGTGAATAAATTATTTAACTTCTGTAATAAGTTTCTAAGGAACAAACCAGTCTGGTTTTAACCATGCTAAGGGCACCAAAGGGCCTCTCATCCTTGCATAGCAGCATAGAGGGGAAATAAAAGGAAAGTTTTTCTCTTAAAGAGGAAATTCAACAATAGCTTTTATTTTCACACCCTGTCAGACAGCAGCAGGTGGTTAAGATCCCTGTCCTAAGTGAAATACTACTTCCTTTTCCTTCCAAACTGGTGATGCCTTTGAAGGTAACAGCTGGAATCAGCAAATACCTAGGACTAGCAACTCCCTGGGCAGCCTGTTACAGTGCTTAACTACTCTTATTCTAATTGATTATAAATTTTATTTAATATTCTAAATTTTCTTTTATCTATCAGGTAAGAATACCACACTAGATAAACTTTCATATGCTTTAATACTCTTCTGGCTTCTTATTATCAGGAGCTGAAGACATGTAAAGGCTTTGTGCTAATGAAAAAGTTAACTTTAAGATTTACAATTTTAATTTTGACATTAACATTATAAAGTAATGGGCTTTTTCTCATTTTTCATACAGTTTTTTTAGCATCAATTTAACATTACAGAGTCATGCAGTGCTTTCAAGTATTTATTTAACTCACCCTGAGTTCCATTTTGTTCCATGGTTGCTTTTGCATGTTAATACTGTAAATTTTTGCTTTCCTTACTGCCCTCACATAAGCTTCATGGCCTTGCCTAAAATATATGATCTTAAAATAAAAAAAAAAGGGAAAAAAAAAAAAAAGAAGTTAACTTCATTTTTTCTGATAGTTCCCTTCCAGTTTGTTTCCAGAAGCACATTCAGGACATAGGGCAGATGTCTTTCTTTCAATTCAAAAGCATAAATCAGTGAAAATATTGCTGGATGTAACAGTCCTGACCACCACAAGCTCATCAGCCCAGGCTGGAATTTCAGACTTGTTCTGCTCCTTACCTCATCTCCCATCTGGGGGACAAAAGGTGAGCGGCGGGGTATGGTATCCAAGATCCACTGAGGGGCAAGCCACTCCTCACTGGGTTCTCCTTCCATGGAGAGCAGGCCACTGGCTTTCTGAAATGACATTAAATGACATTTCATGACATGAAATTTAGAGGGTAAGCTGTAATCACCATGGCAAAACATGACAAACTGAGCATGCAGCAGTTCCTGCAGATATAAAGGCAAAGCAAAGGCTGGAACCTTCCAAAAACATCAGCTTTATAGCAGAGCAGAAGACATGTTCTTTATAAATATAATAGAAGAATAACATCTTGATAAATCAAGAGATTATACCTCTTCCCTTAGAAATATTCCAAGCATCTTCTTTAAAAAAATATTAGGAAAAAAGAAACCTGAAAATGTAGATGGTATATAGATGCATTAGAATTTCACAACAAAACCACCTTGGAGTAACTCTGCAGTGAAGAGCATAAATCTGGGAGAAAACATGCCACCTGTAATGGAGAACTACCTGCAGGAAACACAGAAGTGTGTCTGTACCACACAGCAGCAAAACAATTAAAAAATTACCCTGATACCACTGCTACTGCAACTACTGTGCTGTCCACAGGCTTTCTTGCTATTTAATTGTTTGTGAAAAATTTTACTTTGAAAACAACCACTCAAAAAAAAATCTATATTCCTAAAGTGAAAAAGAGACTAAAAAAAAAAATGAAAAATGCTGACCTTTTTTCTAGGCTGTTTAAGTTTCCTTCGTTTTGGCTCCAGTCCTTTTGTTCCCTTCATATTTTCATCTTCAGAACTACTACAGATTTTCCGAGCTGCCTGCCTGGTTTGTCTCTTTGGAGGCTGGAGATTAATTCCAGCATCTGCTGTCCAGTCAGAATATTCACTTGATGAATCACTGTAGATAATAAAAAAATTGTTAAGAAAGAAAACAGCACTTCAGTTTTCACACAATGGAGTGAAAGGTCCAAACATTCAACCTCCTCTTCTGGCTATGTGGAACAGATGTCAGGATTAGCACAAAATCCCATCCTCATGTGAATTTAAAGAAAACTTAAGTGCCTTCTAATTTGTGTATTTCAGTAAATTACTTTATTAATTGCAAACTCCTAGAAAAACTACAGGAAAATACTGCAGTATGAACAGAAGATATGTGTGCCTTTCTACCAGTATTTCTCTTGCATTCCATTTTCACCCTGTTTTTCTGTTAAATACTCTGATAAAAACTACTACAATTACTTAAGTCAATCAAATCCATAAAAGTATTTGTGTGTTCATGGAAAAAAAATGTTTATACTGTTTTAAACTAAGTGTACTAAAGACTGCTTCAAGCTGCCACAAGGTGTAACAAATCTGCACTGACTTCACAATAGTAAACGTCTGCCTTAAATGAAATAATCAGCTCATGTTAATAATGAAGAGAGCAGTAAAGCTACCTGGAGCTGCTTTCACTTTGCCACGCTGCCACAGGATCATCCAGAGATGCATCACTTGTGCCAACAGTCTCATCTTCCTATATTAAAAACAAAATGTTTCACTTTGGGGCCAAGCTGAAAATCTGCCATTTTTTCTCTGGAAGTTGTATGGCTTGTTTCACCTGAGGAAAACTTTGTAGTTAAGGACTGGTTTAGCTTCAAGTAAGTCCACAATTTCTTTCTGTATCTTAGTTAATACTATACTCTAGGCTTATATGATTTCTATAGAAAGAGATGGGAATTTTTAAGTATTAGGAGCATAGAATGAGTTCTTATTTAGGTGTCTAATTAATACATTGTAGTGTCAAGTGAGCAACTTTATTGCTGTTATGTACATTCAATGCCATTTACAAAGAAACAAAGTTTGGTGTCTCTTTGCATGCTTCCTTAATAAGAACAAGCTATATTTAATCTGGTATATTGTAAGTTCTTCCCTATTAATCAATGGTTAATACCAATTCTAAATCTCTTTCAGCAGCAGCCTACAGATGCAGATGAATTCAAAGTACTGAATGTGACCCAGAACATCTGTGCAGAACGAAACCCCCACAACTTCCAAGTGGTTTAACCCAATCCAGGTAAATTCCCTTGGAAATGTCTCAGATTTCCAACAATACCCAACCTGTTTTAAGTTAGTTTTGAACACTGTACTGGCACTGAGGTAAATGATCCTTCTCTCTCCAACAAGATCAGCCTACTACACCCAGCACACAAATCCAAAAGCCTCAATGCTCCGAGTGTTCCTTCCTGGGTGCAGAAACTCGGAGCCTGAGCAGTCCCAGTGCTCTGAGCACACCACTTGCCAAACCACCTATTTGTGAGCAAGGGAGGGGAAAAAAAACAGCATTTGATGCAGCAGACCTCTGAAGAGCTCTCTGACTCCTCCCGTGCCCGTGCATTCTGATTTGCTCCCTGCTGGTTGTGCTCGATGGTGGAGCGGGTTTGGTAGGCGTGCTGCCGCTTGCGTTGGTTCCTCCTCAGAGACCTCCCCCCTCCTGGCTGGTAATCATTCTTTTATCACAAGAAAAAGAAGGCCAAAAAAGAAAAAAAGATTAGAGATTGCATGGTGAACGACACAGTTCAAGTGCCTGAACATTGTATCACATTTACAAACCACAACTAAAAAATCTAGAATTAGAGATTTGCTTTTCGTGCCAGAGCACAGGCAGGTGGGTTTTTTGGTTCAGCATCAATTCTGCCTTAAAAAGGAAGTTATGAAGATATTTGTACTTTTTTTTCCCCTAAAAAAATGCCTGCAGTCTCTGAATACAATAAAAGCTAGGCACTTAAAAAAGTGCAGTACCTCTAAGATTTCTCCTAGTTTCCACAAGTCAAACTGCACACCCTCTGGGGCTCTGCTCTTCCCCTACCCCAGCATCTTCCCACTACTGAAGCCTTAAGGATGGAAATTCCCCAGTGCTGTTTGCATATTAGAGTGTAAAGACAGACAAATCACAGTTACAGAAGGAAGAGAGCAAGCCAGAGAAACAATTAGTACTATTGATCTTCTAAATAATTTTTAAAAATTGGTTTGGGTTTTATTTTTTTGGCTCTTCTGCTGAATGAACTCACCCTCTGCAAGGTGTGGGATGGCTTTCTCTTCTTTTCAACAGTGTACAAACTAATTTCAATTTCACCTTTGGCAGCTCGACATTCTTCCTGGACCCTAATTATACACAGGAAACATCCATTTTATTCAATAAATCATCACAGAACTTGACAGTTTCATTAATACACACTCTAAAATACTCCTGGTTCCCTTGCTAGAAGAAATTGGTCCTTTTAGCAGCATCCAAGTATACTCCTCTTCTGGAATCACAAGTTAAGGAAGCAAACCTCTCAGTTGAGCATGCTTAATTATTTTCAAGAAGACTGAAATGTAATAAAATAATTTTTGTGGTTTTTTTTTTTTTTTTTTTTAAAGCTTCAGGAAATACTATAGGTGAACAACTGAAGAAAGAGTCAGCTGTGAAGAGATGGAATTACCACTCTCAACTCTCCAGAGGCTATCACTCTACTCCTAATATCCAGATTTCAAAACAAACAGTTTTAATATCCAGATTTTCAAAAAACAGTTCTGAAAAACAATTTTTAAAAGCTTGTAAGAAGACAGAGAAGAATCATTAAAGATTAGACGACCTGATTTTTCTTTTCGTTTTTTTTTTTTTTTTTTTTTTTTTTTTTTTTTTTTTTTTTTTTTTTTCCCCCCTGTCTCACTTAGCATCTTACTTGCTGATGCCTGGAGGAAGCTCATTCACAACCACTCTCCTGCTCCATGCCATGAGATCTCTCTCTGTGGCCATTTGGCTTCGGGGAGCATTGTGGTGCATCTGCCGGACCCCCTCGATCTGACCGCTCCTCCGGAGACCAACGTTGGGAGGAGATGTGACATCCAACCCTGGGCTTCGAAGACCTAGGGAAGAAAGAGATTTACTTTTTTCTCTCTCCACTTCTATAAACAATTCATAAAAGCTGGAATTTCAAGCTGCACAAGCAAGCTGGCAATAAACAACATATTTAATGTTAAATTGCTTTGTGTTTGCTTCAGGTGAACATTTCTGTGTACTGGAGATGTGCATGCCACTGTAACATCACTATGGTTTTGCTTTATCTTCAGATTATCTGAGGCAAGCAAAGAATATAATCTATGAGAAAAGTTTTAAAGGCACTCAAGGGATCTTCAAATCAAAGTCTTGTCAACTGTTTGTAGGCCCTGAAATCAAGAATCTCAAATTATGTGATAAAAGGAGGGACAAGGTTGACACCTATAGTGTCTGTAACAACAGACTGCTGCCAAGGTCAAGGTTTCTCCATTTTTTTTCTATTTTTAATGTTTACTTGCTGTGTCCCACTGTGCCACAGGCACTGCTCCTGCTCTAGGCTTTCCCATCAGGAAACAGAAACTTCAGGAAGCAAAGTGAGACAAAAAAACTGGTAATATCAAAAGCACTGCATTCATTGCCTTAATTTTTCTCATCATGTTGGAATGCAGGGACACAAATTCCATGTGCTTAAATTTACTTAACCACATGAATAAATTGCATTCATGGTTGTGCAAACCTAAATAAAATTACCTGGCTATTTAAATATCAGGCTCCTTATGCATTAATGAACTCACAGAAATGGGCAGCTCATGTAGCAAAACCCTGGGTCAGTGCAAGTTCTGGAAGGTAAGTAATTTCTCTGCCACTCATATCTGGAAACTCCCTTTCACACAACCACAGGGATCTATCAATAAAACTGAGAACATCAGCTTATCACAAGAAGCAGAAAATACTTCTTGTGAGCTGAAGCTGACTTCTAGGCCACTTTCTTGGAAATACCAATTTAGATAAAAGCAAAAGCCTATTCTTAGGATTTTTTTACTATTTTTCCTATTTCTTCTTGAATTTAAAGACACACAACCCCAAATCTAGCAATCCTAATGAGCTTCTCCAGAAAAAACTAATTCAAATGTGTGCCACTGGTCATTTAACCCAGAACTAATTTACTAACAGATGTAAAATTTCCAAAAGCTGAGGGTGATTTACAGCACAAGTCCCCAGCATCTGCTCTCTGACATCAGCTGCTCTCAGTCAGCTGTCTCATAGTCAGCTGTTCACGTATCATTGAGTCTGTTTTAAATTTTTAATCACTTTTGTGTATTAAAAATAAAATCACAGTAGCAGAACACTTACCAAGAGACTAATCCCAAGCTTTCTAAAGAAGCAGCCAGACAGAGCAGACATGTTTATTTTATAAACACTGATGCTCAGCCTTAGCATTTGTGCTCCAACAGGAAGCCATTAGTCTGTCACAACATTGTGTTCCATTGACATTCTCTAATTATGCAGTGTTATCTTGACATTAAGCAGTTAAAGTATCATCTCTGTAATGACTAAGTGACATCAAGACAACACACTGAACTTTATGTTTTAGGAAAGGTTTGTAACAGAAATAATTACAGTCTAATAGCTCTAGGGAATCAGATGCAACCCAGTTTAGACCATTGTGTGCCCTCAGCTGCACCTTCAGTCTTTTAATTCCTCTGCTGGCATCAGCAGATCCTGCAGCTGCTCCACACAGGTTACCAGTAAGAACAAGATAAAAGCATCCTGAAGGAGACAGTCACAGAACTTGCATTAACACATTCAGATCAGTACCTTAGTGTGCTTTAGGAAAAGAAATGATGGAGGTAAAGAAGGGACACTTACCTCCATTAACAGAGTGGGATCTATTGGGTGGAGGGTTTGGAAGAGTTTCTCCTTCATTAATTAGTCTCAGGTCTTGTTCCCTCTGTAGCTCTCTGATCATTCCATCAAGGATACTCTCATCCTGGTCATTAGTTTGCTGCCCAATGACTTGTTCAACAACTTCACCATCACCTTGACAGGAACAAAGCAACAACTGCTTATAAAATGAGTTCAATTTAAAAATTTGAAATTGTGTACAATTATTTGCCTGCTCTGCAAAATGTCTGGTGAGCAGCTGGCCCTCTGCACTTGTGTAACAAATGGAGGCAGTGTTTAAAAGTGAAGCTACAATAAGAACCTAAACTTGCAGACCCCATGTAGAATACAAACACAATCCCTTGGAAATGGCAGAATGTAAAATCTCTTTTTGCTGAAGTTTATATCCACCAGAAAAAAAAAATCTGTTTTAAAAAACAAAAGCTATTTCTTTCCATGCTTTTCTTACCTGCCTGCTTGCTTACTTGAAGACATAGGTAGAGAGGTTTATGGGGCAAGTCTTTAAGCCTGCTCTCCTAAACCTGGTAGGAACCCCCAGATTTTAGAATACTGCAGTCTCCTCATCTTGCCCCCAGTCCAATTGATTCCATGCCCCTCCTTTATGTCACAAAGCCACCCCATCTCCTCTTCTACCTCTACACCACTCGTTTCAGGAGACAACTGAAACAAACAGATCCTTAGAGCACAATCCTACTGCTCAAGGCTCTGCAGTGCATGTATTATCCATGAGTTTCAGACACCATACCATTAGCTACATAGCCCAGCTGAGGAATAAGTTGTTCATCCTTGCAATTTTCCCTCCCTGGTACCAGCCGCTGGAATCTTGTGGGATGAGGATTTCCATCCACATCCACCAGGAATGGTGGAGGCATAAGATGAGGAGCCTGTTGGGTCTGCTCATCCAGCACATAGTTGTTTGCATCACGGATCAGTGGTCTGTAATCCGTATGGAAGAACATCTGATCTGGAATCTGCAGGAAAAGCAATTCAGTAAACGAATCCATGGCCATTTGCAGCTGTCTTTCAGCTCTGGAATGGGTCCTGTGCCCATAAACCACAACTGCCACACTTATGATCAACAGAAGAAATGTTATGACAGAGAACAGATTCCTACCACAAATGTATTTCATTACCAAGGCAAAAATGCAATAGTAAAATATACCAGAGGAGAACAGACAGAAGTTAATGCTTTTTTCCCCCCTGTCTAGAGATTCTCTTGCCTAAATCTGTGATTGAGCTGAACAGCAACCCTTCATGATCTAATTATTATTTTGCCTGGGGCAGGGTTAGGGAATAAACACTAACACAAAGACTTCTAAGACAAAATCAGGTCAAGACACAGCAAAGTTTAAAATTCATTCAACCTACCTTTTCATAATATTTATTGCATCCAAACCCAAATAGTAGCAGATGTCCATGAGAGTCTGTGCAGGCAAAATGCTGTCCATCTGGGGAGAACTTGCAATCAAAAACAGCTCCATGGCCTTGGCCCTCAATCTGTGTACAAGCACAGAGCACTCCTGTCACAACCATGCATTCTTTGAGCATTTTTATCAAAATGTCACCTGTGCTCTAAAGAGTCTTTAATCCCAATGCTGTGTCATTTCTCACTCAAGACTGACTCACACTTCCATTTTCCCCACTTCATTATTAAAGCTAAACCCAACAGTGCAGTACAGCTTTGCATTTCCTCTTTGTCCTGAAATCTCAGTACAGCATTTAATGCACATTCTTGATACTACCACCTAGAAGTCTGCATTTTATGTTAATGGCAGACTCAGGGCAAGCCTGCACCAAAGCTCTCAGACACACAGTGGCTCCACAGAAGCAGGTTTCACAGCCCCATGTGCCAGGAGGCTCCTCACCTCCTGAAGCAGTACAGCTGCATTTGCTCACCACTGGAACCAAACCAACAAAACTGGCACTGGGTGCAGTAAGATAAAAGCAGCACAGAGCCAACCAGACCCTTTGCAAGAACACAGCATTGTTCTTGCCAAACACTTGCAAACCACACAGGTTTTCTGGCTTTCATTGCTCTGCCCTGGGAGTCACTGTCATCTTTTGCATGATATAAGCATACCCATGCACATGAATGATATTCAGATGTAAGAGATCCCATGACAGACTTGTTGCTGGACTTGAAATATGCAAAACCATGCCTTGATACTGCTTGCTGAAGAGCACAGGGGGTTGTTTTCAAAGTGTAGAAGTTTTCCCCTAATCCCATGGTAATGTTGTTTGCAGCAGGTATACAATTAAATCTCTTTATGCCTCTTTTAAATCACACCTTACAAACCCCCACTCCCTCCCCTCACCATTCTTACCATGTTGAAGTAATTGCGAATTTTTGTTCCTTTGTCTATATCCCAAACAAAAATATTTCCATCATGACCTGCTGAGAGTACAATCCTTTGGTCAAATGGATGGGCCTCCAGAACAAAAACTTCATCATCATGACCCTGCAATAAAAGCAGGATAAAAAAGAAAAAAAAAAAAAAAAAAAGAAAGAAAAAAAAGTCACATTTCTCCATGCATTAACTCCAAACGTGAGCATTCAGTGTGAGGACATCTCAGTTCAGACAGTCATTCAGGCTTGGGATTCAGATTTGGGATTTTAGACTAAACCTGTCTCTGTACTTAGGCAACATTTCTGTCAGAGGCTTACTCACAGATAAGCTATGGAGAAGCTGCCCTGTAGATGAGTTCCACACTTTGAGAAGGAAATTGTTGACTGCAGTGATGACAGTGGCATCGTATCTATCCCAAGCCACCATAGTCACCTTCAGCTTAGTCACCTTGTCCTCCCCAGATGCTACATTGTTTCTAAGGAAAATAGTAATATAAAGGAGAAATAAATCAGTTAATACAGACAAACATTTAAGAGCAATAATTCAGTATGAAATAAGGGAGAGAGTGGCTGCCACCACTGCAACTACTGGCTAATGGAGGAGAAAAAAAACAGGTACAGAAAATATTCAGCACCACTAAGATTTATAGTATTATTTCCAAAAAGGACAGGTTGTTCTTCTGTTCTTAAGTGACCAACCTTGCCAATCCTAAATCTTTCTCTGAGGCTATTCAGTTCTATTAAGTTTTTCCTACAAGGCATTTTTCTTATCAGCCATCAATATGAGTGAACTCTGTAATGAGCAAAAACCTGCTAAATAAATCCAAATCATCCTTTGACAGCTAACTTATTAAAAATGTAACCACATGAAATATAAAGAATTCTGCAAAGCAAAATGCCTAATGGATTCTCCATCTCTGCTTTTTGTTATTGTGCATATCCTATTACAAGGCCACTTACAGAAGTCACTTGAGGATCTTGGAAAATCAAACCATTAATTGAACCTGAGAACCAAACTGAAGTATCTCATCTCTTGCTTCAAAATTTTAAGGCAAAATACGTTAAGAAACATTCTGGATATATGTTACAAGAATTCTTAATCTCTACAAGGCCAATGCAGGCTTTGGAATGAAGCAATCCAAAAATTAGGTTACAAACAACTGTTAGGGAAAGAACCTGAGTCACAGATCACATTAATTTTCTGCTGTCATTTGCCCTCAGGTGGCAATGCTTTTGGGTTTGTTTTTTTTAAAGTAAATTAATATTTTCTTTTGGGAGCTATTTAACTGTGTAACATAACAGGCATTGCATTTTCAGTACACTGAAATTACCTCAAAATGAAACTAAATAGTTTTCAGTATGAGGAAAGATTTTATTTTCCATGTAAATGTTTTATGAAGTGTGTTCTGGTTTATTTTACCCTGTCATTTTGGTAGCCATATCCAGGACTACACTCTTCCAGTCCTGCTGCTGATAGTGCCATATTCTTGCTGTTCCATCTCTGCTTCCACTGACAAACCTTAAGCTGGTAAAGGGGAAAAGAAAAAACTTTTTAAAAGTCATGAAATTCTGAGTAAGGACAAACCCTTAGCAATGGTGTGGGCATGGTAAATCCTGTGGCAAGAATATAGATTGCCTTGCTCTGTACATGCCCAAACATAGGTGTGTTTGACAGCTCCTAAAGCATCCATGAACTGCTGCCAGAGGCAGCTCCAAACCACTGGCAAGCCAGAAGCACTCCCAGTCACACCAGCACAGGAGCTAAAACATATTTCATCTTTTTTTTTTTTTTTTTAACACTTATTTTTTATATTGTTTGTGCATCTCTGATCTAGAGAATGTTGATTAGAAGGCAGCAAGTTTACAGTTTTCCAATAGATATTGTAGGGTACAAGAAGAGTTTCTAGCCCACAACACTCATTGGGTTGGGTTACAGCTTGCAGATGGCCTTGGAATGACTTCAATGTCATAACTTAACCAAGCTGCACATTCCTTTTTTCATAACATCAGCAAATCTCTGCAGCAGTTCATAATGGCAGCAAAGAAACAGAAACTGCAAGCCAGGGCCCTGGCATAAATTCTAATACATTAACTCCAGGATAGGGTGAAGACAGAGAAGGGAAGTACCCAAGTTGAACACAAGCAGGTAGTCCTGCTCTGCCTGGGAAGCTGAACATGAGTGTTTTCATTTTAAACCCCTTTTTGTTTAAAAATTTCAAGCATCCTACTAATGCATTTATCTACACCATAATGCTTTGGCTGCCACTGTTGCAGAAATAACTTCTAAGAATTTTTAAAAGAAACTCCTCAAGTAACATATTTTTCCCAGGGCAGCAACACCTTTAAAAGTATATTCTTGTTATATAGAGGATTACATGACAAAAGGCAAGCTTATGGAAGTTTATTTAATCAGTGGTTGTTTCACCTTTTCAGTTTCCCTGATATAAATTTTTTTCATCATGCTGATTGTGACATTTATTTTTATATCTTCATATTAAAATAAAAAGGAAGCTATGATTTTTCCACTAAAAGCATTACTGTGGCATATGATTCCCAGGGACTGTGTGACCCAATCCCTCAGTGACACCTGTGCTCTGCCACTGCTTGGAAGGAACTGTTAGAACAATTATACCAGGACATTCCCACATCATTTTCCATGACAAAGATCTCCAAGTACAGGTGCAGCTCCACTTGGCAAAGCTACAGTTTTGCTTGGAAGTCTCCTGCTTGTTCATATCCTTTAAACCTCCAGCCAAGGAAAATAAGGAACAGGAGGAAAAACTGGCTAAAACACCATTTACATTAAGATGTTGATCACCAGTCAAAGCTCATCCTGCTGCTCTCCAGACAGCTGTGCTCCAGAAGTCTGACACATGCCAAGCCCACAGGCACCTTTACATCTTTTATATTTCTATAGAAGAGAGAGCAGTCTGGCTGAGCACAGCTCTAAATTAAATCTGAAAGCTCTGCAGGTTGGAAGGGTTCACCTCATAAATTTTAAGACCACTGGATTACTGCTGTCATCAACACTAGTTAATTATAAATTCATATATTTGCCTAGAAACACACCTATTTGTCAGGGATGTCATCAGAGGTAAGTGAATTATTATGGATTATAAAGAAGAGTAATGAAATGATCAAGACCCAAAGGTCTTTAGACTGTGTTTCTGTAACTGGTTCTGGACAGATGGCAACAACCAAGACCTCTCACGTTAAAAGCCCAGGAGAGCCACTCACCTGTCACCATTGTTACAGAACTGGACTGCAACCACTTTGTCCTAAGTAGGAGAGAAGAGGAAAACAGTAGTAAGTGCTTTGTAAGCTGAAACACTCATCCAAAAACATCTTAATGATGACCTTCTATTTAGCAAATTGCATCCTCCCATACATCTCCTACAACATCCTGTCTCACAAGAACAGAAAAGTCACCCTTAGAGCAAAAGCTAACAAAATAAATTATGACAGCTTGTTTGCAATTTTTAGACCTGACACTGAAGCACATCAAAATATATCACACCCCTCCCCAAAAAATGCAAACCTTGGCTTTATTGCCACTTCTAAATCCTTGATAAACAAATGTTATGTTTTAGACATGGTTTTGTTGGTTTTTTTTTATTTTGCTAAACACTTGCAATGGCTACAGGCACTTGCTATCTTGATTCCCACTGAGGTGGGAATTCCCACTAACCCTAACCCTGATAACCAAGTGGGATTTTTTTTCTATCTCAGGAGTGGGGCTGACAGCATTCTGTTGAATTACAAGAGTAGATTTTCAAAAGTTAAAGCACTTGCAGTTTATTCCAAGCCTGAACTGCTGAATATAGAACAAAAATTGTTACTTTTGTGACCAAAATACTTGTTAGGTTTGTCAGTTTGGAGACCCAGGACTCCCACTGAGGTTCAGTGAAGCAATTCAGATCTCAGCCTTAATCCATACAATATTGTTAAGGGGGGCAGCTGGGGTGTTAAGGCTCAAAGATAAATGCTCCAAACTCCTCACAAGAGACAGCCTTATCAGTGTTGCTGCAAGCTTCCCTTCTGACAGATTGTTTACCATGCACATAACAATTAATGCAATCATCACCTGCTCTCAGTAACAACTAAGAAATGAAGAAAGATTTGATACCACTTTAATGAAGCTTCTTAAAAATTAAATTAAAATTGTGACATTTAAGGGGTTTAAGAAAACCTATCATAACTCAAACTTGAAAACTATAACATTGAAAGTCATTGGACAAGTATTGTAAATAGTTTTAATTTTACCAGAGCCCTTCTGCATCACCTGAGAAAGGATACTTTAAGCTTGTTTTATTAAATAATTGAATTTACCATCATGATCCATAGTTTGAGTGCTTGTTCTGAAGTCAGAACTAACTTTGTTCATTCTTATTACGTGGATTTGTGGTCAGAACCAAAGTTAAATACTGAACAGTAAATTTAATGGGAAAATGACATTGTGCAGGAAAACTGCTTTAGTTCCTCTAACATAAGACTTTCTGCAAGAATATGGGACAAATCACCTCGTCCCTCAGTTTGCTGGGGGAATGAAATACATGATGCTTATTTAGCCCACACCTTCTGCCTCAGAGGAATTTTGAAATAAACATAGCACAAATTTCCAGGCATTTCAGAACCACACTGTTGAGAGCTAACTGAGCTCTAAACACAGGCAGCAAGTGGAATAGGATGTGCAAAACCCCAGTTCCTGAAAGAAGGTTAAAAAGGGAACAAAAAGATTTGCTTTCTGATACCGTATGAGATTCCAGCTCAGCCATTTTCTCTGGAGATTCAGAGCCCAAATAATAAATTCTGATCACGTGGTCAGTACTACCTGTTGCAATGAACATGCCACCTAAGAAGAAAAGGGTTTTCTGTGAGAAGAAAAGCCATCCAAGGGACAAGGCATTTTAATTACTTCTTTATTGTCAAAGCAGCAAACTACTCGTGTAACAAGAAAAATTTCCATGTAATTAAAACATAGATCCTGGAATAATGAGATTAACTCTGGCACCCTCTGCTTTGATCTATAATTTCTCAGACTGTATCAGCTCTACAATATTTTCCAGGTGCAAATCTTGCTGACCAAGGAAAAGAATATTGCAAGTTACAATATTCATCCAGCAAGCTCTAGACAGGGAATAATTTAATATCCCCACTGGTACATAGCAAACAAAATCTTTAAGATCATCTTCAAGATCTATTTGAAGCACATCAGAGAAATTATTGCTGAACTGGGAGTCAGTGATTAAGCTATTTTCTTCTGAATTTTGTTCTATTTACAATCTGGCACAAAAAGAGCACTACTGTGTAGTTCACAGCACTGAAAGGGTTTTGGCAATTTCTGGATTTCTGGCTTTAAAAAAAAAGGAATGTAGGCAAGGATCACATGGCCCTGGAACAGCTCTCAATTTCAGAGAGCAGAAGTTAATGAGAAATGACATCATTTTGCTTGTAACACTCACTATTTTTGAGAATTCAAAGAGGCCACAAAGGATGTCAGTTAGGCTGATATTTTCCAACACACTCAATTGATCCTGCCAGAACTGAGCCAAATTTGGAAGCTGTGGAACCTCTGAACAGAGGCCACCTGTCTGCCAGATTTCAGCAACTTTTCACTCAAAAACTTGACCACATGAAAGCTTAAAAGGATGTTACAAAGCAAAAGCTCTGATGTGCAAAACAACTGAAAATGTAGTCTTCCTTGGTCGAGACATTTTAGCCTAAATTATAGGAAAAAAAAGAAAAAAAGCTGCTTGAGGCAGATGCTTACCATGGAAAATTTCAAACAATTAACTGTAATTAACTGAAAAAGGCTTTAATACCATTTGTATTTGAAAAGTAAAAGTCCTGTCACCAAAGGAATTGCAGTTCATCAAACAATTTCAGACACCTTGCAATCCATACGTACCAGAACTGAAAGATGAACAAGAGATCTGAACACCAGGCCTGGACCTCTCTGCAAATTTGACAGGGCGATCCCTAGGGGCAATAACAACAACATTTTTACTTTTCATTACTTTATTCCAATGTCATTTCAACAAGAATAGTGCACTGCAGCTCACAGATGCTCATCCTAAATCATTTCAGGATTCTCACCCAAGTTTGCTAGAACTTATTTTTTACCGTATAATTTTCTTCCTTAGTTTAGCAAGAAAAACCTCATTTTCTGCATTGAAAAGAGTATTTATGACTATATTCCTCAATTCTAATCTATTTAAAACAGAACCTGGAAAGCATTTAGCACAGCATAGCATTTAGTCCCTGCTAAGCAGGGTCTGATGCCATCTATATAATGTCTGTTCTTCTGATTAAAAACACGGAAATCCCTTTGCCTCTACAGTCTGCTAAGGATTTAGTGCTAAACATAAAAGCTAGAAGTTCTTCCACAATACTGGCTTGCAAAGCACCAAACCCAGAAATAACAGCCCTGATCTCTGTCTCCTCACTGGACTTTAAAGCAGAGAACCCCCTCTGAGAACCCTTCCTTGCCCCACATTCTGCCCCAGCACTTGTGTGCAGCGTGTCCGTGGGAGAAGACATCCCAAGGAACTTGTTTATATGCCCTCACCTAATCATCTCAGCTCTTCTCTCAGTGCTAAAGCTCCAAATAAATCTGTCCTTTCTTTCAGATAATTATGATTATCCAAACAGGCTTACTTACTTAAATTTCATGGTGTTAGCATGCCACTGCCAGAAACAGATTGTTCCATCAGCACCAGTAGAAGTGAGGTATCGCGTTGTTCCTTTCCTTGCTGGAGAGAACTAAAAATAAAAGTTGTAAAAGTTAAAGCAGCTGATTTCTGTCCCTCCATGCTGGAAACTTGTAAATGGACCTTGATGAGAATCTCTCTCATTAACATATTAGCTTAGTCCCCAGGAGGAGAGAGGATGAACACAAGCCTGAACGTCCTCAAAAATAAAGCAGAGGAATGGAAAAAAAGCTGCATTTTGATTAGCAAGTCTTTGTTTCTACCACACAAAAGTTAGCAAACTGGAGGAATGAAACAGTCTTAGACTTTCCCAGTGGGAGCAACCATAGGAGGAAATATTTATTTCTAGGACAGAACTGGATCAAACAAGGTAACAAAACCAGAAGTGATTCCTGCAGCCCGAAGAACAGCAGTGGGGTAGGACCCCCTGTCCCTCCTTCCCTCTTTCTGAACCTCTCCTCTGCCTCTCTGAGGAGCAGGGAAGCTTTTCATCCTGTGGTCCATCAACTTAATTTCACAACTGCTACAAAACATTTAATCTTCTGGCTACTTGGCATCTGATAAAGGAATGAAGCCTTGTTTGATGAGAAACCATGACTGGTTATGATTATTATTACATTACCAGAGTTCAACAAAAACCTTGTGGGGATTGTATATAAACATAAAGAAATAACAAACAAAACAAATAACAGGTTGCTACTATGCCTCCAAAATAATCACCTTAAAGTAACTTGTGACATAGTTAAAATCAAATTAAACTGGAAGGGTAAGCAGGAGGGGGAGAAATGAGACTCCCAGGGACAACAGGCAAGTTGGAGAAGACTGTGATGAGAAAACAGAAAGCTCCAGAAAAGAGGGATTCTGAGCTAAACATCCCTTCTTGCTCTCCTCTCTATGTGCCCAGCCTGCCAAATTGCAGGGATTATATTTTTTATCCCAGAGTTTTGTGTTGTTGGATGTTTCTGCCTGGATTTTGTGCCTTGGGTTTCTTTAGAAAGCAAAAAAACTGCAACTTATAACCCAACACATTATTGACTGTGCCACCACTAGAGAACTGAGTGCTGGCAGTTTCATCTTTTTTTATCCTGCTCTGCTCTTGCTCACCAGGCACTTGCCACACAACTGAACCTGCCTGGGCACAAACACAGATTCTTTGTGACCCCTGCACTGTGGCTGCTGCACTGTCCATGTACAACATCCAGATCAGCCCTCACAGGGCAGCCTAAAACAAGGGGCAAATGAAGAGGAAGGATTTGTAAATGGCAATATTCCTCTGAAAAATAAACATTCTCTATGAACAAATGACTGTTGGGTCAGTCACAGAGCAAGGACCATTAGCACAGACAGCAGCCACTTCTCCCTGGCTCAGCTGGTTGATTTGGTGCTCTCCATGACCATGGATTTCTTAGATGTAAGGAAGAAGCAATAGGAGCAGAGTTAAGAGCAGCTGAAAGAAGCAGGATTATCCCCTTAGGCAGTATTGGCCACTGCACTGGAGTGAATTTGCCAAGAAACAACCCCCTGGAGGAGATGGGGCAAATCTACAGTGCCAAGCAAAGATTAAAAGATAAATTTTATCCCTGGTTGCTCATCCACATCTCTTATTACCTTTTTTAGTTAAAGAGTTTAGGATTAAAAAAAGGAAAAAAAACCCCAAAAAACAAAAACAAAACAAAAACAACCAAACAAACAGAAGACAAAGCTTATTCCTTACCTGTATGGAAGTAATGGAAGCAGAATGGCCCTGTAGCACTGCCACTGGGGCACAGGTTCGAAGACACCAGACTCGGACGACTTTGTCACAGCTGCCTGCAGCAAGCAGAGTGTTCTCGTAGTTCACAGCCATGTCTGAGATCTCAGCTGAGTGACCCCGCAGGGTGGAGAGCAGGCGCCCATCATCTGTAGCCCAGATTTTGACCAAACAATCATCTGACCCCTAGTGCCACACAGAAATGCCAAAAGATTACTTTAAATAAAGCATTGGGTGCAGGTAACAGGCAGGGATGCTGCAGACGAAGAAGTGAAGCATCACTGAGCCTGCCAGAAGAGCAGCTTGGGTGGGATTCCAGAGAAACACAACCATGGGAGGTTGGGATCATCTTGGGGGTCAGGGATTTAGGTATTTATAAACCAGAAGCCACTGGCATATGTTTCATAAACAGATGCAATTATTGCTGCTAATGCAACTCCTCCCAGTCCGGTTATAATTAAGGCAAGTTTAAGAAGATGTTTCATTACATGCTACCAAAAGACATTTTCCTGTGTGAGCTGGATCAAGCTAATATTAAAAAAAAAAAAAAAGAGCACTGAAGCACCTGAGGGATGCCAGAGCCCCTGCCCAGCTGTACCATGAGGTTCCATTTTTGTTAGGAGGAGAAAGTTGACCCACTCAAAGGGAGGAAGCACACATCCCTGCAGCTGGAATGCTGTGTCACAGCACCCAATTCAACTGACAGCCAAGAGATCACTGCCAAGTAAATGCTTGAACCTATAGTAGCAGCTCCCTCATTTCATATTCAATATAAACACTGCAAGTGATTTTTAGACAATTCACAGACCTTTCTTCTACTAAGAAACTACAAAGAACAATAATGCTAGTAGCTAGCATTGTCAGTTATACTCAGGAACATAACACAATAAAATTAACTGCTGTATCAACATCATTTAACTTTAAATTACATTTTATTGACTCAGCTCAGCTCAAACACAAATTACTTTCAGTTCTTCGTATAACTGCAGATGAAAAGAATTTCTTCATGGCATAAACAAAAATGGAAAGGGCCTTACTCTGACCCAGAGTAATTGCCATTAACAACATCTCTATTTGACCAGTTTTCAATGAGTGGAGAAACAAGCAAGAACACAAAGAGAACAATTAGGCTGCCAGGTAGTCTGTTTCTGAACACCTACTGATAAGAGACAAGGGCAAAGACAAAACAGGGATTAAAGTTAACAGTTAAAAGATGCATTGTTAGTTTAAAAAATCTTTATTTTAAACATGCGCTACAAAAAACAAAAGCTGCATCACAGAAATGTATGTTAATACATTCTGGAGGAAAAACTTCAAATAATATTCATATATGCACTGAAATACTAAAAGTTCTATAAAGAAAATTTTAGTAGAGAAGTAAATTGCAGGTGAATTAATGCAGTCTTCTATCTAACATCAGGTTTTAACTGAAATGTAAGGAAAGGATTGCCAGCATTTCCAAGGTTATCAAAACGTAGTTTTTAAAAAAGTGTTAAGATTTAACCCAGCAAGCAGCATGCAAATTAATCCCAAATCCCAGAATACTGCAGGTCCATTGGGCAAGAAAGATGATGAGTAAAGAAAAATGAGCACAAGCTTCAAGTAGGAGCAGCAAGGTCTGGACAAGAACAACCCTTCTGTAAGGTTCCACACGGGGATGCAAAGAGGTGGTGAAGTTTCAGCCTACCAGAGGCATGAGCAAGTTTAGAAGACCAACTAAGTGAAAAGTGAAAATCAGCATAAAAGGAGATGGGGTTTTCATACATTTTCTTCCCTTCTTTTTGTGGAAGCCATGTCTCTGCACCTCGATCAGTAACTAAGAACCTGTTGAGGGACTCTGGAAAGAGCAGTCAAACCAAGGAAAGGAATATTCTAAGAAAAGGAACACTTTTAAACTTACTGTAAAAATTCTCCTCCCGCTGCGATCAAAGGCAATGCAATAAACAGATGAGAGATGCCCCAAAATCCTCTTGTGCATCTTCATGTGTTGGTAGGTGGATGTTGGGAACAAGTGGCTGAAACGTCCACATCCAGTTAATTGTCTGGCAGAAATTATATTTACTGGGAGAGAGAGGAAAACAAAAAGAAAATGAAGACATTAATTTTGCCTGAAAATCAAAGGAAATACAAATTACACCAAATACCATGTTTGGCTAAGGAATACCTGGCACTGGTGGAAAAAGCCCCAGTGAAAAGAATGGCAGGCAAGAAGCATCATTTCAAAGGGTTTTACACCCTGCCACACACTTCTGTAAAAGATTTAAGTATTCACACACAAGTAGAAAGAAAAATGAGCAAGGAAAATAAATTGTCTCCAGATTTACAGAAAATATTCTTGTTTCTCAGTTTTAGGCTCTGAAATTGGGACTGTTTCTAACCACTCAATACAACTGAAACACTACAGACAAGAAAAAAAAGGAGCTGCATGAGAAGTGGAGATGGTTGCAAAAGTCACCAGGCTTCCAGCCCCACCTCACCTTCAGTCACTGTTTGTTTCTCATGTCAGAACACATATTCAGCAGCACTAAAAAAGCAAAACACACAAACCCAAATTCATTTACTATCTACCTACTATTGATACCTGATACTACACAGGAACTGTTAAATAAAACTTTCTGCCAAATTTAAAATCCAATCTTTAACCCTTTTTCCCCCACCTCTTCCTGGAGGGCACAGAGATCCTGCAGTGATGTGCAAATAACATCAGGTTTGCCTACACACTCTTTTATTTAGTATTTAAGTACTCCTGCTTAAAAACTAAGTCCTTAAAAATATTCTATCTCCCTTTCCCCCACACTGTGGCCACTGTTGTGCCAACACAGAGGCAGTCACCCAGCAATATGGTAGTTCTGCTGTGCCTTTCAATGCTTAAATCCTGTGAATACATAACATACCTGTTGGTTATAGCAGATAAACAGCTGAGAAAAGATCTCAGCTGGTTTTGAATATTTTTTTTAACCACACCAAGAGCTGTGTGAATCCAAAAGCTATACTGCCATTGCAAAATACTCCAAATAATCACAATATTTTCTATGTACTACAGCAATCCCATGCAATCCTCCTGAAAATTCACCTCTGCTGCTTGTTGCAGTCACACAGAGGAAATACTACAAGGTGTAATGCACACTCAGGCCCCTAACTCACACAGCCTTTCATTTCACCCTCCACACCCAATTTTTCCAGTCAATTCTCAGACTTGCACTCAGTTCAGGCTTTAGAGGCTGTGAAAGTAATTTCACTGGTTTTTTTTCCCCTCTACTTCCCTGTCTGCACAATAGGGACAAGACTCCTCAGGCTCTCATGGGTAATTGTAAAAAACCAAAAGCACTGCTTATTAAATGCTTCAATCACAAGTTTCAGATGAAGACAGAAATAGCTGTGTCATAAGGAGCACTGTCTTTACCAATAAAAAGCAGCAAGTATCCAATGTATCTGGCCCTCACTAGAAAAATGCTCAGGCAAGTGCCAGGCACACAAATCTCTGATTCAAATTTTTGCCTTCCAGCACTTCATGAAAAGAAACACATCCCCCCCACCCCACAAAACAACATAAATATCCCCACTTGCAGTTTTGATGTTTTGGGTGGAAGATTAATACACAATATCTGAAGAGAGAATTACACATCTGACACAAAGCCCCGTGAAGTTTGCTTTCTTGACATTATTGTACCCCAAAAACCTAAAAGCATTCAAGAAGCCCTGATTCCCACAGGGAATTAACAACACAGTAGCCCTAAAAACTTTTTTAGCATCCCATCGTCTCAGCTGCTGCACTTCATGCCACACTGGGCCTCACACTGACAAGTCAGCCCCCTCACTATTTCCTAGCAGGAAAAAAAAACCTTCTAAAGCTACACTGAAGTTATTTCACATAAAAAGTGAGCATATGCAGCCTCCTTGATAAAAAAAAAGGGAAGTTTTATCCACAAACATTCACCCCTTCAGGAAATCTACAGGCATGCAAGTGTGGGTTCAGTGGGAGAGAGCAGACACATGGAATCATGGAAGCATTTGGGTTGGAAAAGACCTTGGAAAGCATCAGGTCCAACCATTGACCCAACAGGCCCAACAGCCACCACCCAACCACATCCTGCACAATGGTCATTCTTAAATTCATGATCCATGCTCCAAGAGATAACAGCACAAATGTAAAAACCCTTCCAAGAAAGCTCACTCAGGAAGGATAAAACTAAAACCATGCAACGTTGACCCATCAGTGAACAAAAAACCTGGAAATGCAGTCAGACACCACCAATTCCAACATGAAGTCACAACTGCAGAAAGAATTAAAGACATTCCAGCGTGGACAAAAATCACCAAACTGCAGCAGCTTTCCAACCACTTCCTCAACCTTCCCTCACCCCATTTTTGCAAGCAAAATCAGGAAACAGAACTCTGGTTACAAATGTTTGGTTTAAAAACTGTTTCTCCAGGATTAAGGAAGATGATTTCACACCCCAGTCTTTTACCTCTTGAGATAAACACTGACTTGGTAATGAGGATGTAATTTTACTGAGGCAGGAGGACAAGTAGTGAGTAAGCTCTGACCTCACCCTAGGGCTTGATCAGGCACGAAGTTTGGGTCCCACTCATAGTGTGCAGAAGAAACACAAGCCTGGGTTTTGTAAGAACACCAGGAAATAAACACAGTTGGCTCAAACATGTAAAACACCTTCTGAGAGAGTGGATGTGTGGCCAGGGAGGCAGTGAGACCCAGGCAGAGCACCAAGGGAACAAAGCATTCCAGCTTCCCAAGCTGCTGACCTCACCCAACTCCTTCACAGCAGAGGAACTGGATTGATTTTCTGACCTCATTCAAGCACTGCTATTTGGCAGGCCCAAGGTAGCTGGATCACCTTGACTGTAAATTTCCATACAGCTGAACTGCTTATTCACTGAGACTGGGCTGTGAAAGTTCTGCTGCCACACTGGGTCACTCACAGAAGGCTTTTCACACTCAGGTTAAAACAGCTCTAGAGACCAAGCAGAGAGGGAAAACAACCTTCTTTCTAAACTGCTCTGTGTTGTCTGCAAGGACAAAGAAAAAAACTGTGTCTGACAAAACCCCAATAGTTTGCAAAACCAAATTTATCACACGGGAACAACTCCCATTGCTGAGGTACTGTACGTCCCATCTTCCCATTTTCTGACTGGGGGAGCACAAAGGGAGTCCTAAACACACCACTGCTGCAAAAGCTGTGAAAAAAACACCTAGAAAGCCATCACCATCTTATCCTCTCAGCAGCAGAAAGCTAAGACAGCATTTTCCCTTCCTTTCCTCCCCCACAGATCACCACAGACCTTCAAGACCCAACACACAAACACCACATTCCTGAGCTTTCCCAGGTCAGCACTTTCTTGGAGACTCCCCCAGCCAGAAGATTCCCAGGCTGGCACAAACAGTGTAAAATGGCAAAACTGATCTATTTTCTTCCAGTTCCACTGTGCATGACCCTTTAGTTGGGAGTAAAGATCACAAGGTCCCACCCACCCCAAGCTCATCCAACTCCTCCAACTGTGAGGACAACCACAAGCAACCCCCTTCCTGCAGCAGAAAAACACACAGGCAAGTTTAGATCTTTATCTCTGGAAGGGAAATCATATAGGAATACTTTTAGCTGCTCCTTCTGTACCTTCTTGACCTGTCCACACAGGCAACTGCACCATCATTTCACCTCAGCCATGAACACACTTTTTTCTGGGTGTCCATTACCTCAGCCCAACTACTTCAGCCAGTAATTCCAGACAGCCCCATCTGCCTAAGCCAGCACACTCTGGGAAGTCACAATTATGCTGAAATATTAAAAAGGTTGGGCATCCAGCTTCATCTTTTATTTTAAAACAAGACACACACACACCCTGCAGCATCTGCAGCTGTCGCGACTTGCCAGAAAAACCCCCACCAATTTTGAACAAATATAGAGAAGATTTTTGTGACTTCTACTTCAGGATTAACAAGGAGGAAACCCAAATCCAAACTCCTGCCTGCTGTACAGCTTCAGTATAGTCAACTTCTTATTTTATTCTTTATACACATTTTTGTCTCTTACCAGTGGTTTCTGTACCTACAGCACAGAGGATCATATCCTTCCAAGAACCAATACTTAAAAAATTAATTTAGGGCTACAAAAGACCCTTTTCTGTACAATACCTTCACATTTCTTAAATGTTAGCCCAGCTGCTAACAAAAAGTAATTGCAGAACCCCCCCAAGAGAATAAACACATAGTTATGTACATAAGTAACCATATTAGTAAATGGAAATGGTTTTCTTTTTTCATTGTCCATATTCTGACTCATAAATTGACAAAACCCAGGAAGAGTACTAATGCACTAAGTCCACCAGTTCCATTTATTTTTTATCCAGAAGACCCAAAACTAACTTTGTTAGTCTGTCACCCTGCTGCCACACCACTATCAATTCCAACCACAAGCAGCCTGGGCTTTGGCACCTTCATGGCTGACAAAGATTATTTTTTAGTAATGAAAGAGAAAGTGTGGAAGCACAAACAGACATGGCAGAAAGAGAGGACTGCCACTATCATCCTCATAAACCAGGAAAAGGCTATACTTTTACACAAATGCAGAAAAATATAGATGAAATACCCTAATTAAAAAACCACGACCCACATAACTGACATTGATGTCTGCAAGAATCCAGTTTTTTGCTACCAAAACAGTTACTGAAAGTTCAGACCATACA
The DNA here is from genome assembly GCF_003957555.1 of Calypte anna. Classification (NCBI taxonomy): domain Eukaryota; kingdom Metazoa; phylum Chordata; class Aves; order Apodiformes; family Trochilidae; genus Calypte; species Calypte anna. The sequence goes on along the minus strand of NC_044247.1, from coordinate 11,359,489 downwards.
AGAAAAATCCTTTTCATTTAAAGCAAAACAGAGAAGCTCTTTGATGATCTCTAAGCTGAATGCCTGCAGATACCACCTTTCTACAAGCTCTTTATCAAACTGTGGGGACAACTGGAACTGAAATAACACAAACAGCTTTGGTGATCATTTCAGTTTTGGGGAAAGATGTTGCAAGCAGTCTGTTTTCCATTATAATTCAACTAAAATGAGTTCTTGATTCAAAGAAGGTTCTCTGGGATCCAGGTGCTTTGTTCTGGCTCAGATTCCTGAAGGAAAAGATTGTCTATGTGCTCCTGTGACCATGCCTACTCCATCTTGTAAGCATCCATACATACTATCATAAAAAACACCTAAGCATGTTGCCCTCCAAAAAGGAAGATGCCATGCAAAGCTTTCTCATGTGGCCACAATGCTTTTAACATGTATACAAATATTATTGAGGATCCAGGCTTAAATAATACAAAGAGAGTTATTCAATCATTGCTGAGAAACCTTTTGTAGGCAACATCTCATGAAATGTCCAAAAGAAAAAAAACAAAAGCCATTAATGCAAACCCATAGCAACATTTCAGCCAGTAAGAGTAACTTCCAGCTGGAACAGTAATAAAAATACAAAGAAAAACCAACTAAACACCTTATGTATGTCAAAACTCACCCACATTTGGTGGTTTCCCATAATTGACAGGGAGTTCTGGGGGCCGGCCCCTGTGCAGAGCTGCAAATGCAGATCCTTTCCATAGTGTGTGTCTGAAATCTGCACCAACAAGATGAACAGTGGGTTAGTGAAAGCAGCAGCCAAGCCAGCACCAACTGACACATGCTGCTTAGAATCAAGAGCACCCCACACCCCAAAAGCAGATTTGTCCTTTTAAACAGTTTGTCAGAAATCTCACATGTCAAGGAGATTGCTACTCAGGTTTCTAGGTGCTAAGCAAGATGACTGTAAATGGTTTCAGCTTATTTTTCCTTCATTTTGGAGTCTAAACTGATGGGAAGAAAACAATGGAAAAAGTGGGTGCATTTTGTGTTGAAGTGAGACTGAACTCTGCAATGTTTTGTGCCCTTCTGCAATCCCAACACATGCAGGATCTCTCCTTAGGAGAATACACACGTGCACATTGCTCCCTGGAAGTGGGAAAAGTGAGGGTTTGTTGGGGTTTTTTTTCAATAAATCTGGTTTCCCACAATTGGTGGCAATATGCCCTCCCTTCAGATTCTCCTCTGCACCCCACCCCCCAAAAAACATTGTTTTTCAAATGAAGGCTGTTTTCTTTAAAAGGCTCTCCAGCTATCTGCTGCCAACTGGCCTCAGAGAGCCTCCACTCCAGAACAATAGTGATTTTTCTGAGACTGTTCAGACTGCCTCAGAAATTAGACCTGGACTTCTTCCATTTCTGGCCATCTGGAAAGAGAGAAATGAGCTTCCAGAGTGAATAAGGACTGCAGCAGAAGGATAGTGCCCCAGATTGGTGGATCTGTGTATCACCATTTACATCTCTGAACATGCAGTGCACAAGCTGATGTGACTCTGAGTCCTGAGAACCCCTTCTGATTAAAACCCAAACTGTACCACAGAGTATTACACTGATACACATTCAACCCAGCACTCCTGCTTTTTAAAATAGAACAGAATAGCTTTAAACACTTTACAGTAATTGGAAAATTCATGCTGACACACAACAAGGGGGGGTGGAAATCCATGGGTGTCAATTCTGATTAAGATGTGAGTGTGGTTTACACACCAAATGGCCCAATGTCACAGCACCTTTTTCTGAAGGGGAAAAAAACCCATCATAAATCTAGTCAAAATCTCTTGGCAATTAATTTCTCACATCTCTTAGAATGCACTACACCTTTCTGTGAGCCACCTCAACCTCCGTCCTCAAATTCACCCAAGAAACTTCTGTTTCCTTGCACAAAAACGTTTTGTTTTCTCTTTACATCTTGTTGCCATTTTCTTCCAAGATGCAAACTGAAATGTGAAATGAAGGAAGGTTTCTCTGCAAGCCTGAAACTCCACCCAGGGACAGCAAAGCACAGGCAAGACAAGACTCAGTCCCAAAACTCTGCGAAAAGGAAACCTTGTTTGCAAACAGCACATCCCTCCAGGTGCTCCCCAGTGGATGGGGCAGAATGCCACAGTCCTTGTTAGCACCAGAGTGTGACTTCCCAGGATGAGGGAAATGAAGTGATCAAATAAATGCCAATGGAACAGGAAGAGCCTGCTCTGCCATCCTTCCTCCTCCTCTCCCGAAAGGATGCTCCTGCTGCCTGTGTCACTTCCAGCACTCTCAGCCTTCCATCAGCTAATTTAATGAACTAGGGCTGCAACAACAAATTTTGCAACATTTTAGCTCTCTGAATCAGCCTCTCGCAGGCACAAATAGGTTCTGGTTCCTACAGAGAGGAAGTGGCAGGGGCATGGAGCAGGGAGGGAAGGGAGGAACCACTCTTTTCAATAGCAGATGGCTCTCAGATCTGTTGAGCTGTAACACAAAACTGTGCTCTCAGGATCATTATCTCAAGCAGAGCAGTTTTCAAAAGGCCCAGGACTGGTACACTATTCATGAGAGGAATGGGGGCTTTCCTTCAAATTAACTTTAAGGCAGGACAAGCAGGAATTATCCACGGAGAATCAGTCTCTCCTCCTCCCACTCTCTAAATGCTGCCCCAAATGTTACCCCACCCTCCAAGCTGACATCTGTCTGCACAGCCAGGGCACCAAATAATGGAACAAATCAGCCTGAAAAACAGCCCAGCAAAATATAGAGACTGCTGGCTTGTTTTAGACACAGGGCCATGTGTCTAAAACCAAAAAAAAACCCCAAAAGGCTGTGTTTCTGATGGATGAGATCTCTGCTCTGGTTTACCAAAGGCAGAGGAAACAAGAAACAAGGTCAGGCAACTGTGGGCAAGAGCTGCTTCAAGCATTTTCAAGCAAAGAAAGATGTTCATAACATGGGAAGTAATAACTGCACCAAGAAGCAGGAGCTGACAAATGTAGGAAACAAAGCAGAGGTCATGCAAACATGACCAAACATGAGATACCACCATGTGAACCCAAACAAGACTTTGTGGACAGGAAAATAGAATTAAATCACAGAGAAATTGAGAATCTTACCTTTTGCTGCCCTTAACAGAGACTGGCGCCCAACACCTAGCAAGGTCTGCACCCCCAGGACACTCTGTGGGATTTCCTTGTCCAAAAGGGGTCCAAGTCTCTCACAGATCCTAAGAAGATAATCCGGAGGGATGTGTGCATTGACAGCCACCTAAACATAGAAATAATGCAGATGTTTGAAACTTGTTCTGGTTTTGCTTCCATGGTTTCCTACTTGAGCATTAAACACAGATCTTGAAAGCAAATCTAAACCCCCTGAAAACTCCTCAGAATTAATTATCCCAAAGATGTCTTTTCAAGTTACATAGTGTTGGAAAAGTCAGACCAGAAATTCCAGGTGGTAGCAGCTACAGGTGTAATTCAAACAAAAATACCTGAAACTCAAGAGTTTCCAGTGCAATACTCTGATGAAACAAAGGATTGCCTGGAGACTTTTTAAAGTCTTTTTTACCCTTTGGTTCATTCTTTTCACATTTCTTGTGAAACACCCTTGCCAGACGCTCACATTACTGCAAGCAACAGATGTGCCAAAACCTAAAAACCCTAAAAATTACCCTGAAAGCAATACTCAGTTCTCCAGTTTTTAGCTACTGGGAGTAGATATCTTGAAGAGCCACATGTGGAGGCTCCCAATTTGTCATGTTGAGGAAGCTTTCTTCTTTTTTCCCCTTCAGAGACTGCTGTCTATGGAGAGACATTTGCTTTTCCAACAGCCTGTTCTTCAAACAGCAAATCAATTGTGCCTCACTCTCCAGAATGTCCTGCACTTCCCTGATTTCTCCCCTGTTTGCTATCTGGCAGCAAAAGCACAAAATCAGAGCTTACTTAGCTCCATCAACACAGGACACACAGCCACATCCATCTCCTTTTTAAAACAGAGCAGCTGAGTAATAGCTCCTGAGTACCTGTGACGGACAATGGGAAGCACAGTTGTATCTGCTGCAATATTATGGAGAATGAGATTGTCCCAAACCAGCTTTTTGTTTTGTCAGGCCACAAACTGATGCCAAATAACACTGAAGCTGATCTGAAAGGGGCAGAACACTGCTCCCTGAACAGAAATAACAGTGGCCATGTGCCTGCCTACATCCCTCTCCCCTGCATGACCACTTCCAAGGTCCCCAGTCACAGTGCTGGGGGTGCTCACCACCATCCAGTTCCCTCCTGGAGGGGTAGGACAAGTGTTTGAGCAGCTGCAGAGAGACAGAATGATTCCCCAGCCTGGCTAAAACCATCACCAAGCTCCCCCCTGCATCAGCTCTGGTGTTCTTCTAGCATGGAGAGAGCCACTTCAGCTGTCCTGGCTGGGAACCTTCTCCCCAAAAAAGGAGGAAAAGGTTTCTCAGCCAGTTTTAGACTGTGATTCAGATCAGCATCAGAGCTGGGGGAAAGCAAGGACCAGCACCACTTCTGCTTTAAGCAGCAGAGCAGCATCAACCAGGCCCAGGTATCCTGGCTCCCCAGGGATCTGCCCCAGCACACCGGAGGGGAGGAGGAAAAGGTGAGTCCTTCACAGGTGAGTCCTTCACTCAGAACTGCTGCCAGAACATTGTTCCCTCAACTATGTCATCAAATAAATTATTACTACATGGCCCATTGGGAAACAGCTCCTTCCAATTGGGCAGCAGCAGTGGTGCTACCAGGCTCCATGCAGTGAGTCATGTCCTGGAGAATGTAACCACCTGTGACACCAGCAGGAGCAACACCACCCCACAAAAGAGGTTTTAACCAAAAAAAACCCAACAACCCTCCCAAAAAAATCCAAAAAAAACCCCCTCTCAAACCCAAAGGCTTTTTCTAAGGACACATACAAATTATCATTTAACTAAAGCCAACCAAAACTCTCCCAGTATGAATGAAACTCTTTCAGAAGAGAGCCAGGTTTCCTCACATACCCTTAGAGTATGGCAAAGGTCTGGCTCTGGCCTTTTGATGGAACAGCAGAATTTGTACCTCTGTACCTATCATATCGTGACATTTCATATCATGAGCACTGAGGAATGATCCCATGAATGGAGTCTGTTCCCATGAATGCTCTCTTGCACTGACTCATTTCTTTAACCACTCTTTTTTTTCCCCCAAACCACAGAGTTCCAAAATTCCATCGGTGCCTTCCCAACTGTAGGGCCAGGGGAGTTCAGTGAATGAGCATGAATTGTCTGTCATGGTAAAGTAAGTGATATAACACAAGTCAGCAGGAGAGAAAATGATTATCCAAACTTTTGTACCTTCCTATTGTTCTTACTCATTCCTAAAATGATATCAAATGCATTAATGCCATGAAATGTTTTATTATCCTGCACTAGCCTCCCTTCAGCATCCCAGGGATCTGAAACAAAGGCAATTCTAAAGAGAGAACCTGCAGTTTGAGAAAAGCTGAGTATGAAATCCTTTTTTTACACCTCTGATAATTAGTAACATGTTTCTTAGTCAATTCTAGCAACTTATCAAGCTTAAGATTAAAACATATATATATAAAAAAAGGAAGAACCAATCTAGAAGCTGTGGAATTTTACTTCTAGGGCAGCAGATAAAAAAATAAAAAAAAAACAAAAACCAACAAACCATACCACTCTCTATGGAAACAAAATTTTACAGAAAGCCCAAACAACTCTCCTAGTGCAATGCAGCAAAATGCTTCCCCTTTTGCCAGGAGCACTCTGTTTTTGAAGTATTTTATGTCTAGAGAGAGGTGTTGAATTAAGCCTGGCAGCAAATCTCCTGCTGTGGAGAGAGTTACTCACCAAGCAGTCCTGACTAACTCACTGGAAAGGGACTCAGTTGCTTCAAGATCCTCAGATTAAGCCACGGTTTTATGGGAGAGGGAGAGAACATCAGCCCTGCAGACTGGGCAGCATTCCAAGATAAAAGGTGGACATGCCAGCCCCTGGGATGTGGCAGCTCTCTGCTCATGCCTGGTGGTCCCACGCCTGGGACAATCCAGAGGTTCTCCAGCAGCTCAGGATCCCAGACATCTCCTTGATCAACACCCAGAGCTGGAAAGCTGGCAAATCCATCACGGAGCCAAACTGAAATCAGCACGAGTGAGCTGCCCCAGCATCCAGATTTGAGTGCAGAGTTTTATGAGATTGTAAACTTTCCTCAAAGAGGTTTCATGTGGAGCACATTGCTCAGAGCAGGCACATATCAAAGGGACTACTCACTTCCCTAACACATCCTGCTCCCCAGATTCTCCACCTGCCACCAGAACCATGCCATGCCACAGAAGGCTGCACCACACTCCTTTCCCTGCATATTTTCCTGTTTTCACAAGCCAAAGCAGCCCAAATAAGTAGCCCTCAACCTGAATATTATCACTGTTGTTACTACCAAACAGCCACAGTGGAAGGCAGCAACAGCAGCAAATTTTTTTTTTCTCTAATAACTTCCAGATAAAAATGCTCAAACCACAGCCCAGAGCATATTCTACTGTCAGATTCCCTAAAGAACCTGAAACAAAAATCCTGCTTTTCACCTCTGCATGGGATAGCTGTGAATGGACTTTAAGTATCTTCCCATACCATGAAGCTGCAAACATACAGCTGAGAAGACAAAACAGTTGAAAAAAAGGCAAACAAGATGAAAAAAAGGCAAAGCTTAGCATCAGTTACAGCCACACTTCTCAGAGTATTCTACTCCATGCAGCAAAACTAAACAATGGCAAGGATACTGTTAACCCCTTGGATATATATTTAAAAAAAATTAGAATATTAAAAAATATTTTAGAAAATTAGAAAAAAACCTGAAGTCGATTAATCAAAGCCAATTAACTTGCTTAAGAAGAGCTTTGAAAAGAGCATGTTAAAATAATACACAAGAGCTGAAAACATGCTAAGCAGAAGCAAATTCTGCACTCTGGGATAAATTACAAAGAGGAAAATGTTTTGTTGCCTTAAAAAGTGAAAGATCCTGTAAAGATTAAAGTGTGAGGGCACGAGAATGCCACAGCACCAGGGAAGAGTCCTCTGACACATTAACCACCCAGGTCTTGGGGACCTGAACATTTTCAGGGAAGTCAAACCCCTAAACCTGTTCATGCTTCTGCTGTTGGAAGTGTTGCCACATAAATCTCAAGGACTCCTGAGCAAAGAGTTCACACCAGGCAGCTAAGAAGGAGGCAAGAAGCTTGTTGAAAAAATAACAAAATCCCCTGGTATGAGTGCTGGCAACTGCTCTTCCAAGGAAGCTTTCAATAAACATGAAGCAAACAAACAAACAAAGACTTTTGGTGATTACTACTTGTTATAAGATGTCTGTCTCTTTGGGAAGCCCAGTGAGACATTGCTCCAGACTAAATTTGCTGGGAGAGCTGAATAAAAGGAGTAACCCAGGGAGCAACCCAGACCCTGTAGGGCTGCTCCATCCCCAGACCCCCTGGGCAGGCAGTTGTCCAGCAGCAGCAGATTTCTGACCCCCAGGCAGTCAGACAGAACTTCTCTCATTTGCCAAAACCACCAATCAATGTGGAATCCATTGATAACTCCATCAAAAAGCAGCAGAGGAGACCAAGAGGACCAAAGCAGCTGAGCAAGCAGGAAATTACTCAAGACCTCAAATAGAGAATCTCAGCAAAAGGAAGCTCAGAGACTGGACTTGCAAAAAATGCCAGCAGTATGCAAATACACATTAATTTTAAAAGCTCTTGTTCACTCAGTTCCCCCAGTGGGTTGGAAGCACCAGATGACATTTTCCTGAGGTGACAAAACTGTAACATTTCTCTCCTGCTAATGCCTGGCTTGGCCATCTCTATAAATAACAGCACCTCTGACTGGGAGCTGGTTTTAAATCAATGCAGATGAGGAAGGCAGAAACTCAGAGCCAAATCCCAGGAGCTGTTCCATACCAGCACAGCCAGTCACAGAGGCAAGTTCTCCTCAACAGTCCAACAATCACTGATTTGCAGGTTTTCCTGTGAATTACAGACATCTTCAGCACAAAGACCAAATGGAGCTGAGCCAGAAGAGACAGCCCATCCAAAAAAAAAACCAACCAAACAAACCAACAAAACTTCTTGAAAACCAGAGCAGAGCCAGACATCTTTATCAGGGATAAAGAGGGATAATTTTGAACAGCAGCCTCCTGAAGACTCTTCTGATCAACTGAGTGGGTTCAACTTGACTTGTCTGTACAACAGCTGCCTCCACACTCAACTGCTATGGTTAATTGAAAGTAAAAGGGCTAATTGTGTGGAAGTTTGACAGACCCTCCCCTTTACAAACACCTTTCATGCCTCAAGACCACCAGCAGGCTGTAACACAGTAAAAACTGCTTTGGAGTACACCTGGATGATTGCCTCAGACAGGCAGCCACATGTTGCACATAAAAAGTACTCCACAGTGGAAAAAAAGCTGAAAAGACAAAGGGAACACAAATGCACATAAACTACTGCTCTCTGGGTGGTTTTGCTTGCTGGGCATGATTCTTCTTAGCATGTCTTAAATTCCCCTCCTGCCTCGTGGTACCTGACATTTAAAGACCAAGTTAAAAAAAAAAAAAAAACAGAGAAAAAAGAAATCTCAACAGAGATCTGGACTAAAGGCTGGAGTGAAGAGGGAGTAACTGCTCCCTATGGTTGTTACATCTGTATCGTTTCCAAAAGCACAAAGAGCAATAAAACACCCTCAATGGCAGTAAGATACCCTCAATTTTCTGTAAGATACCAACCTGAAGGGATAAACTGAGAATGGAAAACAAAATTGAAACCTCAGCAATTGCAAGAAATACTTTCTCAGTTTCCCAAAGCAGAATGTTGGGACAAGAAACAAACAAGAAAATCTGGGCTTGTAAACTTTCCTTGGATGTGATTACCTCAAGCCTGGCTGGAGGTGAACACCATGGCAGGGCTTGTGACTCTATTTGGTTTTCTGTCTGACAGTGTTGAAAAAGAAGCAAGAGGTAGGAAAAAAAAACAACTTTACCCTCAATTTCTAAAACCATTTATTTTTGGTTCATTGTGTGCCTGAGATAAGGAAAAGGAAGGTCAGAGTTGCTCATGTCCTTCACAATCCTGGCTTTGTTCTGAACGTTGCATTCAGACATCCAGCCAGCCCTGAAGCTGAGTACTTCAGGTTAATATACAATCATCTGCAACCCATGGTCCAAATTCCAAATACATCAGAGCCCAAGGAATGTGAGGAGAAAAGGCCATTCTTCAGCATCTTCAACAGTAAAAGGTCCAGCCTGAGGATTAACAGCAGCTCAGTCCATACCACCTAACATCAGCCTCTCATTGTGATGATTCATCTATAATCCTGCTCCTTACAGCAAATCACTCAACAGTTAAATGATATTAGACCAAAAGGTAGGCTAAAAGGATTAATTTCTGTCCATTAATTTAAGACAGAGGAAAAAAAAAACCCAAAACTAAATTTTGATAATTCTATACAGTGAGTGAGAAGCAATTTCCCATTCAGCTCAAGCCTCACTTCACAACAGTTTGCCTCCTGTTTCTGAAATTTTAAAGACAGGGTTTCAACACCACCATCTAATACACAGAGAAAAGGTTTTCAGGGTTTTTTATCTCTGTGCCCCACAGAAGGAAAAATTGTATACAGAAATGTAACTGATGAAGCCAAACCCATATGTCTGAAATCAGACTTCATGCTGCCACTGCTAAGATTCCTTAGTCACAAGCTAACCCTGAAACCACCTCTAGTGAGACTTCAGGCTCTCTAGGAAGCTCATACAGCATCAAAATGTACTCAGTGCAGTACTTACTCAGTGTCTCAATACACAGGCCCTGGAATTATCCACAGGAGGCATGATGAAGCATAATGTTCATCTTAAATTCTTAACACACCTTGGAAAGGGAAAGGCAGCAGGTACCAATGTCTCATCTCAGCACAAGCTGCTCTCTCCTTTGCACCTCAGCTTCTACAGTATTGCTAAAGTGGAAAACTAACTCTTGAGCAAGCTACACAACAGTTTGAGCAACAATCCTGTGGGAACCCTCACATCACCACATCACTGGGAAAGCTGAGGACTGGCCTTTCAGCTCCTTCCAGGTGAGGACAAAGCGGTGGTGACACACGTGGTGCACAGCATTATCAGAATTGGTGAATTCACAACATTCCAGCTGCAAAGCACTTCACCAGCACTGGATGTAATCATCCAGAGCTCCTGGAACCCAAAACAAAGCTATTTACACCCAGAATGGCTTTCCAGGTGGGCAGGACCAGGAGCATCCCAGGGGGGCAAACAGCCACCCCCCTTTCCCTGGGCAGGGCCTTTCCTAGCGACATCCACACCATTTATACCTAACAAAAGCAGAGGCTCCCTGCATTTCAGAGCCTTTTCACCGTTTCAATATGACATTTCCTAAAAAAAAAAAATAACCCAACCTTTTTTTTTTTTTTTTTCCTTTTTTTGGGGGGGATGTTATTACAGCAGGCCTAGCCACCCCGCTGAGGCCGGGACTCCCAGCCCCATCCCCGCCAGCTCTGCCCGCAGACGGGCCCGGCCGCACGTCGACATCTTAATCCCCCCCCCCCTCATCCCCCCCCTCGCCGGGCCCGCACCGCCCCCCGGGACCGGGACCGGGCCGTGACAGGAACCCGCTCCCGGCGGCCTTCTCCACCCCACGGGCCGGGATGTTTTGCCCACTAAACGCCGTTCTGGGGAAGGGGGGATCTCAGCCGCGGCTCCATCAGCCCCGGGAGGATGAAGGGGTTAAGGGGGGGGGGGTGTCTGTCAAACCCCCGCCCCGGGGAGCGGCGGGGGGAACGGGGGCCGCCGCGTTGCCAGACCCGGCCCAAGCGATCCGGGAGGCCGCGGGGAAACCGCCCCCCGCCCCGGTTGTGGAGCGGGTAGGGCGTCGGAGGGGTAAAAACCGAAGGGTGTGTGTGCGGTCCGTGACTGTGTGAGGAAAGGGGTGACCGGAGCCCCCCGCCCCATCCTTCCCTGCCAGTTCCTCCGCGGCGCCGCAGCCAATCAGCTGCCGCCTTTCATCGCCGAGCGCCGCTTTCCGGTTTGTAAGACGCGGCGCCATTGGCCAGACCGGGCCCCGGGACGTGCCCTCAGATAACCCCTCCCGGCCCCACAATAGCCCCGCTCCGCTCACCCGGACCCCGAGAAGCCCCCGAGCAGCCCCCGCGGGGACCCCCACAGCCCCCATGGGTCCCCCAAAACCTCGGCCCGGCAGTGCCTCCCCTCCCTGTCGCACACACACACCGTCCCCGTCCCTCCCCCCACCTCGGTCCCGGCCGCGGCCTCGGAAGGGCGCAGCCCCGTGCGGGAGAACGAAGGGGAGCGGGGAGGGAAGGGGGGGTAGCGGCGGAGGAACGGGGGAACGGGGAAACTTCTCTGGGAATTGGGGAGGGAAACTCGGCTCACCAGGTCCTCGAAACTCCGGCGGTGCTCCTTGCCCTGCCAGTCCAGGCGCCGGGGAATCAGCTGCGGGAGGGAAACGGGGACAGAAGCGGCCGTCAGACCCCGTCGGGTGCAGTGGGAGCCCCCGCCGGTGCCAGCCCGCCCCGGGGAGGAGCAGCCCCTCCGCCGCTAACCCCCCACACCCTCCCTCGGCCCCGCAGCGGGGGCACCCGCGGCCTCCCGCAGGGTTTCCCGCAGCCCCGGGAGGAGATGGGCTGGGTGAGACGGGGCAGGACAACCCCCGACTCCCCGTCCGTCCCCCCCCCGTCCCCCGGGCTTCCCCCGTCCTGCCGGGGCGGGCGCCCTTACCTGGTGCTCCTCCAGCTCCTCCACCAGCACCTGGGGACAGACGGACACACAAAGGACGTGAGTCCGGCGCCCGCAAAGCAGCGGCTCCCCCGCCCGCCACCCTCCTACCCCGGCCCGGCCGGAGCCCCCGGCTCCCCCGCTCACCTGAGCTGATTTCTTGCAGGGTCCGGACTGCAGGAACCGGGCGATCAGGTAATAGAGCTCTGCGGGGAGGGGGAGACGAGGGGAGGGGAGAAGGGGACACGGTTACAAGGAGGGGGCTCGGCCGGCGGGGCGCAGGGCAGCCCCCCCGCCGCCAGCGATACCCACCGGCTTCGAGCTGGGTCGGGGCGGCCGCCGTCGCCATCCTCCTCAGGAGGCCCGAGGGGGAGGGGAAGGTGGCGGATGGGCGCCCCGAAGGAGACGCCGCTCCTACTGCTGCCGAGCCCCCATGGAGGAGCCCCGCTGCCTTTTCGCGGCGTTAGCCCCGGTCCGGTTCCCGCCCGGGTTCATCGCATCGCCGGCCGCCCCATGGCTTATCCCGGCCCGAGAGGAGCAGCCGCCGAGCAGGGTGCAGGGCGCGCCGCCCGCCGCACGGGGGCGATGCGGGGCCGGAGGCGGCGGAGAGGGAAGCGGGGCCGGGGAGGGGAGGGGCCGGGGACGGAAGCGCCGGGGCGGAAGGGAGGGGCCGTGACGCACGGGGACGACGCGCGGCGTCAGCGCGGCACTTCCGGGCGGAAGCTGCGGGAGGAGGAAGAGGAAAAGGCGGAAAAGGAAGAGGCGGAGGGGCCGCGGCCGGGCCTGAGGGCACCCAGGGCACTTCTCATCCCCTCGGAGATTCCCCCCTCCCTCCGGTCCCGTCTCCATCCCTTTCAGCCTCCCCGAGGTGCCAGGGCCTGGAGGAAGCCTCCTGCCCCCCCCCCCATCTGGCAAATGGAGCCCCTCGGGGGCTGGAGGGCAATGAGTTGTTAAATGAAGCTGGGGCTCCTGGTCAAGCAGGACAAGGGGGGTGTTGTGTGCAGGGGAAAGGCAGGAAAAGGCCGGCAGACCTGGCTGAGCTGTAGGGAAAGGAGGTGCTGGGTACAGGAGGGTCCAGAGTGGGAGATGCTGGGGCACCAAATTACAACTGCTTTGCTCCCAGTGTCCAGGGAATAAAACTAGGATTAATGTGGCTGCTGTTCTCTGGGAAGAAGGGGTTCAGCACCACTTACTGTAAGGGGAAACAAACACTTCATCCCATGGGAAGTATCCTGTCAGAGCTCTGGAGCTTTGTGTCACTCGAGCAATCAGTTCCTGAAACAGAGGAAGTGAACTGACAACACTGAGTGTGAAGCTGTGTTTTGCCACCCAAATCACCTGGCATTTGGTGTGAGAACTCCCTGAGCCTTGGCAGCTTAACAATCCCTGGTGGTGCTGGAAAAATCCGACAGCTCATCCTGGTGCTTGGAATACCCAGGGCTGAATCATCCCCAGGCAGTGCTGTTGCAACAAGACGAAGGATCCGTTCATTTTTAGCCTGTGTTTAGAGCACCTACTCCTGGGGGAGGCTTTCTCAGTGCTGGCCCAGAGCTCCTCCTGCTGTTGCCCTGGGGGTGATGTTCTTCCTCTCCTCGGGAAAGCTTCCAGGTTCCTGACCCGGTGCCAGCAGCTCCGGAGGAGGATTTGGGTGCTTTGAGCTTCAGCTGCTCCACAGAGTTCACCCGTGGAGGTTCCTCATGTTGTGCCACCAGTGGGTTACCTGCCTGCTCTGTGGACCTCATTCTTCCTCCATCCTCTGAAGTTCTCAGGTTTCTAGGTGAGGATTTAAAGGTGTTTTTTAAATCCCTCACCGTGCTGGCTTTGGGAATCTGCTTTAGGGAGGATTCACTGCTGGAAGTGCAACCAGGTGCCATCTGCCCAAACCTCTGTTCTGGGGGTAACAACTCCCCCACCTTCCCACAGTTACCACTGCTTTAATCTGCCCCTGTTGGAACACAGCTGCAGCCAGGATGCACAGATCTGCACCCCAGGTGCTGCCAATCAAAATAAACCCAGAAAGTTCAGAGTGGAAAGGTGCAGGTGTGCCAGGTTGTGCCTTTCCTTCTCAGTGGGTGCAGCTGGAACTGGGTGTCTGAGCCAGTCTGGAGTGAAAGACTACAGCAAATCAAGAATCTTCAGCATTAAATTTTTTTGCAGTGTTTTCTGTGCACGTTTTTGGGTCTGTTCTGCTCTACTTGGGCCTTTCGTGTCCCTGGCACACAGGGGCAGTGACTGGTGCAGAAATAAATGGCATTTAGAAGGAACTTGGGCTCTGGTGACTTCTGTAAGCAAATATGGATATCATAGAATCATAGAATTGGCTGGGTTGGAAGGGACCTCTGAGATCATCAAGTCCAACCCTTGATCCACTACTTCTGCAGTTCCCAGACCGTGGCACTGAGTGCCACATCCAGTCTCTTTTTAAATATCTCCAGACACGGAGAATCCACTACTTCCCTGGGCAGCCCATTCCAATGCCTGAGCACCCTCTCCAGAAAGAAATTCTTTCTAATCTCCAACCTAAACCTCCCCTGGCACAACTTGAGACTGTGCCCTCTTGTCTGGCTGAGAGTTGCCTCAGAAAAGAGACCAAAAGCATATTGAGAAGTCAGGGTTTAATTTAACATCATCTGCAAATGCAGCAAAGGCAACATCAAGGTTTGGTTTCAGACTGATTCGATTTTTAAGGCAAAAAGAACCGAGGTGAAAAATAATTAACAGTAATTAAAGAGCCTCAGGTTTCGCGGGGTAGATCTCCAGATTTCCACTCCTTCCGCCGGTTTTCTCCCTTGATAAGAGCTGTGAAATAACAACGAGGCAGCTGTTAGATATTATACAAGACTGCTGTAGGATTTTTTGGCTGTTTCCACGCGTTTTCTCCCTCATTTCCCTGCTGCGTCACGCCAGCCTTTCCTCTAGATGGTGCCCGAACCCCAGGAGCCGGATGCATCCCATGGGAAAGGCTGCTGGGAAACGGGACGCCGCTCGCCTTTGTTTCTAAATTTTATCTCCTGGTCGTTCCCTAAACTGATGGATGATTTCTCCCTCTTGCTGCGGGGAGGGCCGTGTATTAAAATCCATCCCTTAAAGCCTAAAATGCCCCCAGGCTGGAGCGGTGCCAGCTCCCCATCCCCATTCCCTCTTTCTGCTGGCAGCCATTAACTGCTGGGAGCTGCTGGGAGCATCCCCGCCGAGGCTGGGGAACCTGCTTTTTGCCCGCTTCGGCAGGGAATGAAACCCCTGAACGTTTCTCTGTGTCTCTTATTTTACAGCAAAACGCAATCCTGGAGGCAGGGAGGAGAGGCAGCAGTGGTGTGTGTGTGTCCCTGGGCAGGAGCAGGGAAAGAACCTCAGGATTCCAGGATTTGTATGTTCAGCATCACCAAGTTGCACCTGAAAGTGTTTGTAACCCCCCCCCCCCCCAGGTTTGATAAGCAGGGAAGTTACTATCAGTTGTAAGGGACAAGGTGGGGTTTGTTATTGTTGCTGATCCCTCTACATCCCTGTCTAGGGGTTGGGTTCTGCCCCCCAGGAGCCCCCCTGTCCTCACCCCTTCTCCTGAGATGGCCCCTGCAGGGGGCACAGAGGGGCACAACCCCCCCTGGGGCCAATTCAGCAACTTCACAGTTTGTAAAATAATCCTTTGATGTTCAGTTTGTGATCAGATGTTCAGAAAGCCACAGGGCAAAAACTCTTGCTGGAACTTTCCTCCTGCAGCACTTTTCATCCTCTTCACCCTGAGAGCAAACTGCAGGACCCCTCCCACTGCCTGGCCACCATCCTGGGGGGACCTGGCTGTCCCCAAGCTGGGCATTTGGCTCCCTACACCTCTTCATCCCCAAAGGAGATTTTTAAATTATTATTTATATTTTTTTCTGTGAAATCCCCCTGTTTCTGGTTTCATATTAATTTTAGCCACCTCCACCCAGACTCTGAGCTGCCTTCTCCAGGAACCAGCAGGGCAGCCCCGAGGCTCAGCCTTGTCTGAGGTGACAGAATTTCTTCCCTTTGATAATATGGATTTCAGGAGCAGGCTGCCTGGTGCTGGGAACCATTTCCCTCAAACAGCTGCAAAAGAAATGATGGGACATTTTCCAGTGCAATGCCTGCAACCACCCAAAATACCCCAAATCCCACTGGAAAATTCACAGCCTCAGAGTGCCTGCTTTAGCAAGGCTTAGGGGGATTATGGAATTAAATTGGTCGCCCCTTCCACCCTTCCCCCAGTCAAAAGACATTAGAAATCTAAACACAGACAAAAAAAGGGATGTTAAAACAACACAGGTTGTTTTATAGGTTTTAAAAAAACCTATAAAAGCCAGGGGACTCGTTGTTAAGGCTTATTCTAGGATGCTATTGTCTTTCCCAGGGTTTTCCCTTGGGGAGCCAGGGGGAATCTCCTGACTCCTGCTCTAAGGCTCCCAGCAGGGCTCTGCCTTGGTAATTCCCCTGCCCAGAGCCACCTGATGCCACAGGAGCCCTTCCTCCACCACCACATCATTCTGCCTGACCTGGACCCTGCTTATTCCCTGCCTGGTATTCCCAGCTCCATCCTTTCCCCAGGGCAGCATCCTGCTCCTTTTCAGGGAGAGTTGCTGCCACGAAAGCTTTGCTTTAATCTCTGCTGGATTTATCTAGATGCATCAATCTCTGGAAGGCTTACAGGGGTCTCAGGTCTTCTACGTGCACACAGCCTTGGTTTGTTATCTGGATGTGGTTTATTCAATATTAAATAAATAAAATAAAAAAAAAAAGAAAGAAAACAAACAAAAAAAGCCCTGTAAAAACTGCTTGCTTTGAACTGCTTTGGCCTGGGCAGTGGAACAAGTGCTGCAGCTCTCAGTCATGCCTGGCACCCATGTAATGTGTTTTAGGCTAATATGTGGCATGTTTTGTCTGTTTGAAATGAATTCTAAAATAAATAAATAAAAATCTTAACTTTGAATATTTCTGTATCTTCACACCACATTTTAAAGAAATCATTTCTAAAAAGATAAACTTAAATATTAATTTCCTATGCAGTGACAGAACTCATTTCACCCAAACAACCCCAGAAATATTCCCATGACCAGATCACCCCCTTTCCTCACACATTCCTTGATGTCATGACAGACCCTCCTATCTGAAGTCTTTTAGTCCAGTTCTCCTGATTAATAAAATAAATTCAGGAGGCTTGGGGTGAAGCAGTGAGACACCTGTGCAGCAGCCAACAGGATTTACAGAGATTTGGAGCTCTTTGGGGCAAACACAGATTTATTTTTGCCCCTGCCAGCACCTGGTAGAGGCCCCCCCTGAGCACCCCAGCCAGGCAGCCAGCTGAGGGTTGTTAATAACTGCTAATTAAAATTAGTTACCTTGCACCTTCTCAGAGCCTGATTGCAAGGGCTGGGGAGGAAGGACAAGAAAGGAGCAGGGGAATTTGTTTTGCCCTGGTCACAGTCACCCTTGCTTGCCCTGCCTGGCTCTGTCCTCTGACTCTCTGGGGTCCTGTGGCCCCTCTGTGGCCCCTCCATGTCACCTCTGTGTCCCCTCCCAAGCTCTCCTGCAGCAGGGAGCTGTGAGGCTTCGTTGTGCAGATTGGAGCTGAAGTTTCCAGGAATTTTTCTCCACCCTGGGAAGCTGCTGGCAGGGCAGGCAGGGGCTGGGGACACTGACTGCTTGTGACAAGTCCAGCCTGGAAGGAAACTCCAAGAGTGGAGGATCAGAACCTGAATAAAACCTACTCTGGCAACAGAATAACTCACCTTAAAAATCAAGCCTGCATTGGGAAGTATCCCTAAGTGTTCAGGGAACAGAAAAAAGATAATTTTTAATCTTTTTTTTTTCTTTTAGCTTCGTGGACTTTTGATCTATTCCCAGGCTTGGAGGCAGATATTAAAAAACCAGAAGAAAACAGATTTTATCAGCAATAGGAGTGTACCTGAGCACTTTCTTTCTTTGTCTTTCAATGGGGGAGAAAAGAACATTTCCTTGCATACAGGGAAGGACAACATCTCCTTCCCTTTAGCAGAGGTGGCCATGGAGCTTTCCTTTAGCTCTTTCCCTCACCTGAGGTTTTAGGGCTGGTGGCAGTGTCACAGCAGGAGGGGAAGGACCCTCCCAGGCAGGACAGAGACCCCTAAGGAGGAAAGCCAAAACCTAATGAATTTTCTGCCACTCAACACTTAATTTCAGTGCATGAAATGCAGCATGTGGGAATTCATGAACCAATCTGATTACTGCCAAATGTAATTTGAACAGTGATAAAGTCAAGACCCGTTTTTTTTTTCCTGGATAGAGATAAAATGTCTCAAAAAACTCTCTGGAAAACTGGTTTGGTCCCAGGGCTGATCAGCACAGCTGTGCCCTGCAGCCAAGAGGGAAAGGTGGTGGAGATCCAGCTGGGCAGCCAGATGCCAGGGGTGCTTCCTGCCTCTCACCAGGGGAATGGATTGTGGGGTAATTCAGAAGCAGTGGATGCCTCAGGAGCAAAAAGAACCCACAGCCCCTACCTTTCCATCGTGTTCAGCCCCAGTTTCTCCCCCGTGCATCTCAGTATTCAATCCCTGGAGGTGTTTTGGTTCCTCTGAAGCTCAGGAGAGGTAGATCTCACTCCTGTGGAGCATCTTGTCCAGAGCCAGCTTGTTGAAGGCACCTGATGAGCCAAGAAAGAAAAGGAAGGAGGTGGAAGGGGGTTGGGTGTTCCCTGCAAACACTGAATTCCCAGCCCTGGGACCATTCTCCTCTGCTGCCATCAGCTCCAGCCTGGGCTGAGGGGTCCCCAGGGCTGGAATGTCCTCATCTGCTGCAAACATTTGCCCCAGTGTTACCCTCCTGAGTCCTGCAGGTTGAGTTCCAGCACCACAGCATCACTGCAGTGTCACCCTGAGGGAGCACATTGCACCAAGCTCAGGGATTTGCTCCTTCCCAACCTGTTGCTCCTCTCTAAATAACTCCTCTGTGTGCTTATAAAGAGAGGAGCCGTGTATTTATATACACAAACCATGGGTTTTCTTTACTTTGCTTATCAGAATTCTGTATAAGAAGCTGTCAGAAGCCATTCAAAAGACCTGATGTATTCAGTGCTTCTCCCTTCCCTACCAGGCAAACTATCTTCTCCCAAACTAAATTACTTTGCTTTGACAGCATTTGTTCTTGACAAATCCATCCTGGCTGCTTTTTTATCATTTTATTAATCTCCAGGATCAGCTTAATATTTTCCCCTCTATCTTCCCAGGTATCAGGGTTAGCCTGACTGCTCTGGCATTCCCTGCTCCTCATTTTTGAGGGCATCTGAGTCTCTGGGATGTCCCTGTCACCTTGGGCTTATTGTGGATGCTCACTCCCACTGATGTCCCTGTCTGGGAGGTGATGCTCCCCATGATCTCTGCTCCTCATCCTGCTGCTCCCAGCTGGAGACTTTGCAGCTGCCTCTCCTGCTGCCCCTCTGACCTTGGGCACTTTCTTCTCTCCCTCACGGGACATTTCTCGTCCCAGTTTGGGAAGCCTCCCCTACGTTCCTCCTGGAAATAGCCTGGAAATTCCCCTGCTGACACCAGCTGTGTCCTGTTTTGATGGGAGCAACCAAGTCCTGAGTGTTCCTTCCCTCAGGGGAGGGGAAGTGGGACAGATGCTGCCTGGGCTGCACCAACTTCTGCACCTGAAGTCCAACATCCTTTGATCAGCATCTCTGCTGAGCAGCTCTTCCCAACCCAAAGCTTCTGCACAAACATTTCTGCAGCCTTTCCCTGCTCTGCCTTTCCCCAGCAGTTCTCCTGGGAAGCAGAGGGGCTCTCCAGACCATGCTCAGCTCCATTCAAGCCAGTCCCATAGAGAAACCCAATTGCCATTTCACACCTTCCCTAAAAGAAGAGGGATTCTCACCTAAAGAAAAGGTGAGGGGTAGAAGCACCAGGTCCAACAAAAATTAATATAATTGTTAGGATCTTAGTGGGGAGCTGCCTCAGATCTTTAAATCCAAACCATTCAAGGTTTTAGTCTTTAATGAACATTTCTGTGGTGGGTGCTGTCTCCCAGGCAAGGCTCTACCTGAGCTCTGCCCCAGCTTCCTGGCTCTTTTCTTGTTTGGATTTAAAAAAAAAAAAAAAAAAAAAAAAAAAAGGGAAAAGAAAAATGAAAAGAAAGGAAAAAAAAAAAAAAAAGAACCTGGCATACTTTACAATCACAGGGCAGAGTTTTCAAGGTAAAGAGGGAAAAGAAATCAGCAATTTAGACTTCCAGTGCATTTTCTGCCCATTTCTTGCTAGCATGCTGCTGCACCATTTCCATGTTCAGCATTAGCTTTAAATTGTGCTTGAAATTTGGAGTGAAATCCCCTTTGTACAGTAAATAGGCTTAGTGCTGTGCTGCCAATCAGCCTGCTGGCCCCCCTCCTTCTTTTTTCAGGGCCGGGGGGGGGAAGGTATTTTTCAGGAAAAGAAAGAGCCCACTCATCTGACATAATTTCCTAAGATTCTCTCCACCAGGAGCTGAAATAAATCGGGCCATTAAAGGCATCATTAGGAGCAGATGTTGGCTGCTTTGGGGCTGCCACTGCCTCCCCCCACATTCCTCACCCCGGCAGCCCCAGTGCTGCTGCCATCAGCTCTGGCTTTTTTCTCTTTTCATAAAAAAACCCCCAGCCCCCCTCCACAAGCCAGAAGTTATTAGAGGTTTGCTACAGAGCAGGAGAACCCTATAGCTGCTGCTGGCTGGAAGTTGTTCTGGGGAGATCCAGAGGAGAAATCTGTGAAGTTCCAGGCAACAAGAGGGGAATAATTACTGGGAAAAATATCTCCTGGACGTAGTGTTAATGTCTTTCAAACAGTCCCATGTTTCTTCCCTCCAGCCAGGTTTGCTTTGCCACCATTTCCACATTAAATAGGAGCAAGAGGTGGGAATTCAGTGGTGTCTCTGGGAGCTGCCAAACTCTCCCAGGCTCCTTTCATCCCAGCCGGCTTGGGACCAGGGTGGTTTGGCCACAGCCCTGCTGGTGAAATGCTCCCCAGTTTTCTCATAATCCTGGCTGCTTTTCCAGTTGGAGTGGATCCCTTTGGCCATCTCTACATCAGGGAAACCTTGGGAAAGGCACCGTGGTGCAGGCAAGGCTGAGGCTCAAACCTCACAGCAAACAGGAGTTGTCTTGTAGGGCTCCTGGCCTTCTCATCAGAGAATATTTAAGGGGGGGGGGGGAAATCACAAGACCCCTGTTCCTGCCCTGCAGCTGATTCAGTGAAAGAAATAAAAAATAAAATAAAATGGAAATTGTCTGCTGGGAAGCAGAGATCTGGTGAGATTTGAGTTTGTTTGGGGCAGCTGCTCTCCTGAAAATCCAGCTTGTCCCTGGGCACTCTCCTGGTGATTCCCATGGAGGGATGGACCTGGTGGTGCTCCAGCAGGTGCTGGGAGATTCCAGAGCTGGAGTTACCTGAGCTGGTGACTGGTGGTCCCAGAGCTCAGCTCCTCTGCCCGCCTTGGGTGCAGCTCATCCACACCCCAAGCCAACACGTGCTGAAGGCTCCTCGGAGGCACAGATTTCTGTAGCGGGAGGAGCCATTCTTGCTCCTGAAGCTCGACAAGCCGCTGGTCTCTTCCAGGACTCCAGCCACCACACAGCGCTTCCAGGGTAGAAGTGTAGCAGGAAGAGCCTTTCTTGCTCCAGAGGCTTGACGAGCTGCTGGCCTCTCCATGCCTCACACCAGAGTGAACTGAGGTCCCTTCTGTGGGTGTGTGTCCCACCTTTATTGGCCCCCTGGTCTTGCTCATGCCCAATAGGGGCCTGTCCTAATCAGGCACAGGTGGACTCACACCCACTCTTTGGCAACTCAAAGCACCTGGTTGACAATGTTTCTCTACAGATTTCCCCATTTCTTTCATTGGGAAAGTTTATCCAGTCCATAAATAAAGGAGGAAAACCCAACGCACCCTGGCCAGAATCACCAGCAGCCTAAGCCAGGCTGGGCTTTTGAGTTTTTGTAGTGACAAACAGCTGCAAATATTAATAAGGTTTAAACAAGTGAAGTGCTTCCTGGATGCTCTGCTGCTTCTCTCAGCTCCTCCAGGGGAGAATGAGACTCCTCCATCATCTCTCCTCCCCAAAAAGTCATCACTTTTCCCTACTTCCTTATCCCCTCCCAAGGTGGCTCCAGCTCCTGTTGCAGAGCTCTCCAGGGGCTCTCAGAGCAGCAGTGGTACCCAGCGACACAGCTGAGTCCTCCTGTGATGCCAGTGAATAAAACACTGGGATGTTGTCTTCTCTCCCTGCATTTCACCCCAGAAATCTGGCTTTGGGAGAGCTTCACACCCCTTCTGATGGCAACACAAATAACTTAACTTTCAACAGCTTCTTGCAGAGGGAACCAAGGAAAGTGGAATAAAGAAATGAGGTGTAGAATAAGAAAATACTCTAAAAGAGCTGATGAAGAGGAAAGAAGAGGTACATCTCTGTCATCAGGCTGGTTCACATAAGGGCAGGGAATAGTTGGGGCCATAGCAGACCTAAATAATGGAGAGTTTAAGGTTTTAATGCAATGGGTACAGAATCCAGGCACTGTCTCCCTCCTGTGCCTCGATACTGCATTTTATTTTGTATTACACAGCCTGAGGTCCTTCAGGGAAGAAGAAGAAGAAGGGGCAGCTGTTGTGGTTTCCCTGCTCTGGCAGTGCAGGAGGGCTGAGCAAGGTGAAAATGATTTTCCAGAGTTAACGTGGGGTTGGCTCTGGCTCCTGCTCCAGCTCTGCCTTCAGCTACAGCTCCATCCAGCCCTGGGGCAGCCTTGCTCCTGCATCCCATCCCTGCCCATCCTTCTTTCCCCAAGCACCCACTGAGGGAAAGTAATCACTTGCCTTACCTCTAGGTTTAATTACTCTCTAATTAGGAGTGTAGTCCATCCAGAGGTCAGGATGGAGCTTTGTGCCATCTGCCATTGCCAGGCCACTGCTTTGGCTTTGCATGCCTGGCTGGGTGTGCTGGAGGCTCTGAAATGGGGGCTGGTTTATTCACCCTGCCCCCCCTAGGTCTTTGGAAAGGAAATTTGAAAAAGAAAAAGAAAAAGAAAAAGAAAAAGAAAAAGAAAAAGAAAAAGAAAAAGAAAAAGAAAAAGAAAAAGAAAAAAGAAAAAGAAAAAGAAAAAGAAAAAGAAAAAGAAAAAGAAAAGAAAAGAAAAATGGTCAAAACTGCTGCATGCTGCCCTCTTCCCTTCCACTTTTGAAGCCTTTGAGCATCCAGTTTTCCAGCAATTGGGAGGAAAATTGCTCTGAGAGAAAGAAACAAAAATCTGTCTGATTTTTTTAAACAAAACCCCCCGTGCCACACAAGCAGCTGCAGAGAATTTCTCTTCCAAGCAGATGATGTAATGAGCTTTGTCAGCCAGTGCTGTAATGAATAAAAACCTTGAGCCTCAAATCATCTGAACTGCTGATGAAAGTGCTGAGGTTCCTGGTGCCAGTGGTCACCAGAAGGAGCTGGAGCTGGTGGCTTTGTCGTGCAGCCCTTGGCTGAAGGGAGCTGGAGAGCTGAGGGCTTGAACCTGGCAATAACCAAACCCAGGATCTGGAATTGCTGAGGGAGAGGAGAACTGGAGAGAAGTGGGAGAGGAGGCTTCTGCCCCTCTTTGCATGCCAGACACATGAATTTCCCATGGCACAAGAGGTAGCAAGGCTGGATGTGCAGAAGACCTTTCTCCAACCCCTTTTTCCTTACATTTTTTCTCTTTTAGCTCCTGGATGGCCTCTCTGTTTATTAAAGACATTTCTTCTTTGCAAAGCAGAGGAGAGAAATGTGAGGTGTACTGAATAAGAATCCATCAGGCAGAGCTGTGATGGTCTCATGAGCAGGCTCTGCTGCCACGGGGATGGTGCCACCAAACTTTAACCAGCCAGGGCAGGCTTTTTCTGCCTAGGTACTGGCCTGAAAAGTCCAAGGAAGAAGTGAAATGAAAAGAAAACATCTATTTATGAGGCCTGGACCAGACAAGAGGTCTTAGATTGCAACTGAAAAAAGGAAGCTGAGTCTGTAGACTGAGGATGATCCTGTGTGATCCCACCTGGATTTCAGCTTCGAGCAAGTGGTAGGTGCTGGTTTCCACCTGCTATAGATGGAAAACCTCTGGAGGAAGAGTACCACGAGGGCTTTGCTGTGTCTGAACTTCTATATCCTCCACGAACACCCCTGGTTCCTGCCTGCCAGCCTTCCCACAGCTCTGGTTACAAAGCAGGACAAGCACCAGCTACCCAGCACATCCCATTTACACAAAGATTTAAAGGATCAGATCTTCACCACACTCAACCTGATGGAGAAACTTCTGTTGACTTCCAACAGAGCAGTGGCCTCACCTCCCTATCTACTTGGATTTTTACAAATCTGCTGTTTCTTTCCCTTCAAGCTCACATCCTCTAGTAGTCAGGGCTTGCAAAATGAAATGAGTATTTGCTTGCCACTTATCCCCTGCAGGACTGGCACAAGCCACTGTCACCAGGGCAGGAGGACAGCGTGGCCACCCCCCTCCCCCCCCCCAGTCCCCACTAGCCAGCTCTTACAGGTTCTGCTTCATCCCAAGGGAAAGCAGATGGATTGCCCAAAACTCTGGTCCCTGAGGGTGGGGGCACATAAACCCCAAATTTCTATCCTAAAGAGGCTGAAGAGCAGAGCAGGGCAGGGCAGGGCAGGGAGGAGCAGCCATCCTCCCAGGGGAGCTGGGGTACATCTCCTGTTCACAGTGCCATCCACTCTCCCAACCTCCAACTCTCAGGGTCCTCCCTGATTATCCACTTCACTTCACTTTGCAGTCACACAGGAATACTCAGACATGACCACCACCTAGAGGCTGGAGCACTAAATGAAGCTGGAAAGGTTTATAGGCAATGATGGGCCCCCCCCCCAAAAAAAAGGGGGTTAGGAAGATTTTATGAGCCCAAATTGAGTGTCTGGACCTCCTTCCTTCAACCCAGTGGTAGCCCTCACCTCAACATCAGCTGATGGCAACACCAAAGGAACCTCCCACCCTGCAGAGATGAATTTAGGGATGGAATTTGGTGAAAAGCAGAAGATTGGGGTGCCCTGCTCCTCCCCTGCAAGGAGAGGTTAAGGAGGAGGATGAGCACATCACTGTGTTCCACAGCCCCCCCCCAGTCATCTTCCAAGGATTTGTCTGATCAGTTACCAAACCAGGATGATTTGGGGCACTGAGTTCCATGGCTTAATTAGACATTGTTGGGTTTGCATCTGCCACTGGGTGATTTCTTCCTCTTTGTTGCCTTTGTCTTCCAAGCCCCCCATTCACTTTCTCAGTGCCACTGCAGAGTCTGTGCATCTCCCTCCTCCTTTCCTCCCCCCTTGGCTGTCAATTCTTTGCAAGACAAAAAGGGTAATTTATTTAATTGTTGCTCAGAGAAGGCGCTAAAACTCTCCTTTATCCTCCCAACAGTTAATTACACTTGTTAATTGTTTTAATGACTCCCAGGGTAATGGTCCAGGTATAGAGGAGGACCCCATAGGGGCTCCGGAGGCATAAACCCGGAGCACTCAGCCAGCACTTCCAAGAGCTCTGGTGATAAAACCAGTCCCTAACAGCCCGGGTGGGGAAACCAGAGCAGGGAAAGCTTGGCCTGGGTTTGCAAATTCCTGTTTGCAGCATGGAAAGATTTATAGGAGGCAGCCTCAGGGAAAGGCAGATCCTGCAGGGTTTCCCTTGGATGGGGCCATCAAGGCTTTGGAGAAGCAACTCCAGCCTCTCCCTCTGCAGCAGAAAGGATGTGCTGGTGGTAGGTAGGGTTGGAGGGAGGGAAAATAAAAAGAAATCCAGCAAACTTCTGAAAGCTGAGGCTCAGTCCTAAGCTTAGCAACCACCTCCCTCTGACTCCATGGGGAACGGCAGCCCCCGTATCATATCAGTAAAACCAAAAAAAAAAAAAAAAAAAAAAAAAGATAATTTGTGGTCTCACAGAGCAGCATCTGCCAGCACCCTTGCAGCCAGGGTGAAATCTGAGAGTTGCCACAGCCTAAACCTTCCCTGCAGCTGCTTTTATCTTACCGGGAGGAAAACAAAACGAAACCCAGAAAGCTTTGTGGCTAAGATGTCTCACATCTGGTTTCAGCTCCAAGAAATGTACTTCCACCCCCTCCCTGAATTGTTAATGTTAAACAAACAAAACTCTGGTGATTTTTTTTCTTTTTTTTTTTTCTGGGTTTCATCTCTTGGGTAACTTACAAGCAGCTTTGCCTGCCAGTTCCAGGCTGGAGCTGCCCTTCATCTCTCCTGACAGCAATGCACCTCGCTCAGCCCACGGGGAGGGAAACCAAAAGCAAGTCCAATCTGGGACAATTCTTCAGGAACTTTCCCTCAGGAAGGCTCTGATGGAGCTGTTGCACAGCTCTGGGATGTCCTCTGCTCCTCACTTCAGCTCCAGGAGGGACTTCAGCCCCAGAGCTGGGGGGTGACACGGATCCAGGCTCTCCTGGGGGGAGATGAATTCCCTGTTGGCAGTGAGTTCCCTGCTTTGAATCTTGACCACTCTATTTTTAGGTTTCAATACAGCATTTTTGCCTGTGTTATTTATGCTCCCCCCCAGACACACACACTTTTTTGAGAAGGTCTGGAAATGTTTAAGACGTGCCCAATGGTATTAACTTGCCTTTCAGAGCCTTCTGATGTCAATTCCATTTCCACTCTTTTGGGAGCAGAGCGAAGTTGTGACTTTTTTATACCTGTTCAATCACATAAGGACCTACTTTCTTCCAGTGTTTTCAGGTGTACGATGAAGCTCACACTGCTGGGTTTGGACCTGACTGACACCTTTTCCATCTGACACCTTCGGAACCATCATCCCCTGGCTGGCACCGCCGGAGCCAGGCAGCTCTCCAGCCCTCCAAGCTCCTCTCCCCCTGGCTCCTCGCTTTCCACTCTCACCAGAGCTGGCAGAAGGAGCTCAGTTGGGGCAGATGAAGGGGATGGGAGCATCACAACCATCCCTTCCCCATCCTCACCTTCCCCCAGGCCCCAATCCCAACCACATCCCTTCCAAAGCAGGAGGCAGCAGCCACCCGAGCCCCCGGTGCCTTCTGCCACCCCCTCCCACGCTCACTTGTGACCAGTTCCCCTCTCCCTGGGACACTGGGATGGTCTCTGGCCAGAAGCCACGTTAACAATTGTTCTCCCCAAATGAGAGAGGCTCCTCGAAAGCCAGGCAGCAGCGGAGGGGCCCGGGGGGGGGGGATTCTTGGCTCTTTGGAGCATCGGGTTTCATTGCAGGGGCTCCAGCGTCAGCTGCAGGGGGGAGGAACAGCACCACGGGGACATTTGGAAAGAGAAGCCATCCGCTTCTGGTCAGGGGGTTCAATTTTCTTTCTGCTTCAGCAGATTAACACCACTGTAACTTTATTCACTACAGGAAAGTTGCTCTTGCTCTCACCCATCAGATTTTCTGGCTTGGGAAGGGAAGGTGGATGCAGGATGTACCTACTAAACTCTTCCTGCTGTGTAGTTTGGGATAATTTTTTGTTTGTTTGTTTGTTTGTTTGTTTCTTCTCCCATTTTAAACACATAACTTGGTTATTTTTTCCCATCTCATTGTGATTCTCATTTTCTGCTTGCTGATGGCAGCCTTGCTCTTCCTCTCCTGTTCCTCTCCCTGTGCAGGGTGAAGTCTGGAGGAGCCTCCTCTCACTTCAAACCTCCCTTTCCAGGCTGATGAGCAGTGTTTCTCTAAGCCTTTCACTGTTCTGACAAACAAACAAAATGCTCTCCCAGGTTCTGCTGAAGATCCTGCAAGAAGATGAGTTACTGCCAGGAAATTCTGATACTTTCTCTTAAAATTTACAGGCACCCTGAGCTTACCTCAGCCCTGGGAGCCTGCACCACAGGTTGTGCTTTGAGCCCCATCCATGCACCCCAGGCCAAGAGGATGTAAAAGTTTGTCCAATTTCTTCCAATGGAGATCTGAAACATTCTGACCAAGAATATCACCTCCTGCCACCAGGCTTCAGGGCCAACTCCAACTCAACACCTGCACCTACATCTTGCCCAGGCACTGGGCTCTCACCACTGCAAGTGGTTCCACCTACCAGGGAAAAAGTCCCCTCTCCCTCCTTCAAAACCTCTGCTTTTGGGGCAACCAAAAACTTGGGAGCTGACGTGGAGCTATCCTGCAATTCCATGTCTAGACAGCAACAGATGAGGAGGGTCTGGCAGAAAGCAGGCAATCTATTTAATTGTGCAACTGCCTCAATACCCCATTGCTCTGAGAAGTTTCTGAATTTGAGCAAGGAGGTTTGTCTGAAGAGTTCTTAAGCAATTTGCTGTCCTTATTTGAAACAGGAATCTGATTATAACAATGGTTATAGAATTAAGAACAACTCTCGCCCTGGCACTGGAAAAGGGAGGAATAAACAAAAGCAAACACTCAATTGTATGTTTCTGTATAATAACCTCCGGATTAAAATGGAGAAACATGACACAGAGAATGACCTCAATTAGCATATGATGGGCTGATTATGCCTTGGCACATGGGTGAGCCCTTTGCAAAGAAAATACCAACCCTCCTCATCCTCTCTGCTGTTATTTAAATAACAAAGCTCAGAACACTCACCAAAAGCTAAACCCAAAGAGAAAAGGTTCAAGAGAACCAAGACCTGGAGAAGGAGCTCACCTTCCTCACCAAACCACATTTGCTGTTTCAAACCCCTTTAGAGAACCCACTGGGGGTGAGGAGGAATATGCAAGCAGCAAACATTTCATCCAGATCTTCAGTTTCTCTCTGGAGCAGCACAGGCCCACTGGAATTTCTCCCTGGCTTCAAGCAGCATTCAGTCAGACCCAAAAACCCAGAATATTGCATGGCCAAAGCAGGCTGCTGTTTTTCTCAGTGAGCTTTTATGATACCACAGCAGGCTGAAATCACTGAATCATTTTGATGTGTTATAAAAAAAAAAAAAAAAAAAAAGTGTCTGGGTTAACATCCGAGCCACTGCCTTCAAACTGAAGACACTGAGATTTTATTTTATTCCATTTTTATTTGATTTTATTCCATTCCCCTCAGTTTTCCAGACCCCCACTGATGCATCCCATGGGAAACAATCCCAGGAGGCAAAAATGTCAATGGAATATGTGCAGTGATACTGTGATCCCACACGTGGCAAAAAGATCCCCAGGACAGAGACAGAAGATCCCAGGAGCAGATCCAGCACCCACATCTCTCCACACTTCCACCAGGGAAGGGATTTCAGTGCCTTCTCTCCATCAGTTTTCACTGCAGGAGAAACCAGGGTGCATCCCTGGGAGTCACCATCTGGGCTGCACTGGATCAAGGGAATATTTTGAGAAGGAAAAGGCCCCCAAATCCTCTCTCACCTTTTTTGCTCAGGAAGATGCAGCTCGGTTAACCCTGATGCTTTGCTGGAAGAGCTCTGCAGAAATGTCAGGTGGTGCAGCAGGAATGAAAATCCCTCTTGCTGCCTGCCTGGGAAATTAAATCCACATTAAACATCATCAATGTAGTCAGGGCCCTGGGGTACTGAGCCTGAAACACACATTTAACACAAGACACCACATGCTGAGATGCTGAGTGACCAGTTTGGAGCTGAGATTAAATGTGCCAGCTCTTGGAATTCCCCATTTCTGGGCTGTGAAACAATTTCATGCAAAAGATAAGGTTTCTGCAGTGCAGACATTTTTCTTCTTATTAAATATATAATGTATATTCAGTCATCAGTGTGGAGAGACTTCATAAAAAAGGAAGCTTTTAGAGGAAAACTTGAAGTGTCCTTGATAAAGTCACAGAGAATAGCTGTGGCAAGAAAAATGAGGGTAGGTAAAACCAGAACTATATTCCCATTTAACTCCTGTCATTTCCCAGAAGAGTGAAGCTGGTGTTAATGGAGAGCACTCCTCTACACACAGGTGGATGCTGCTAAGGGAGTTCAAGAAAGTGGTTTGTGAGTGATTCCTGCTTAAAGAAGCAAACTGCAAACACCAGTTATGGAACTATGCACCTTAACCAGGCCTGCAAGCATTCCCATATCAACAACAAAACCCAAACCATTTTATACTCTGAAGGGTTTGATGCAACCGTGGCAGTCTCTGAGCTGCTGCAGGATTCCTGAGCACAAAGAGCTCCCCTCTTAATTACAGCCAATTAAAAGGCACATACACCAATCCTAGACAATACCTTCAGAGTTTGTAAGAACATCCAGAAGGCTCCAGGTACACTGGACACCACCAATCATCCCACCTTCACTGCAGAAGCACCAGCTGGCATCACCTCTTCCCATTTTGATCTTTAAGGTCCCTTCCAACCCTCACCAAACTCATTCTGGCTGCCCATAAACTCATTTTTGTTCACACAACTGAACAAGCCCAAAGCCTTCCAAGCTGCACAGGTTGTCTCCACCTGAAGCCCTGGACCAGTGCAACTGGTCTGGAGTTGGGGAGCTTCCAAGCAGGATGTTTGCAGCACAAGCAACAAACCACAATCAGCTTTTGAGGAGTCTTTTTTATTAAGATAAATCCAGCAAAATTCCTAACAGTGGGTACATACAACCAACCTGCCCTTTTAAAAGAAACATTTGTATTTCATTTAAAAACATGATTACACTTTTTTTTAATTCTTTATTTTTTTCAAAACCGACAAAATAAAATTACATTTGGGAAACAACAGATTTCCAGCTCTTAGGTTTTTTCATGAAAATAGCTCACCTTCTTTATAAAAGCAACCCACAGAACCACTGGAATGTTTAACACGGTTATTTGTTTTGAGACCTCCCCACTTTAAGAAACCATACAACACATACAAGGGAAAAAAATTAAAATCTGAAGTCTGTAAGCATGACTTACACAAAAAGGGACACACTGACAGAAGTCAAAAGCTACCACCACTTATTCTTTCCATGTACCATACAAACTATTACAATCACAAAATTTAAAAACAATGATTTCTTTTTTTTGTTGTTGTTGTTGTTTTTGTTTTGTTTGTTAGGGATTTAATTCCCAAGTAACCGAGATGAAGATGTTCCATAATTAAATTCATGCTAAAAAAACCTGCATTTATAAAATAGTTGATAAAAATATTCCTCTCTGTTAACAATACAGCATGGAGGTACGGATACCAAATGATGGAGATATAGGGCAGGGTCAACATTACTCGGACTTGGCTTCCTTATCATCAGATGCTTCAGCAGCTGGTGCCTAGAAAAGTGTTTGGGAAGAACAGAAATATTATTTGTAAAGCTAATTCCACCCTGACAAGCATCAAAGAGAGACAAGTTTGTTAGCACACACACAAGGACAACGTTTTGTGCCTGCAGAGGTACTACAGAGAATACCAACACACCCACGTGGTGGCTGATCACTCCAAAAACTAAAATACAGATGAGTTTTAATTGGTCATCGAGTTAATTTTGGAATGTTAAGTGTCTCCTTCAAAGAGGCAGAAGGCTCAAAGGCATTTTAGATTAGGATCAATCCAAAGCTCAGTCTTCATCCCCCTAAGTCAAAGGGAAGTGTAAGAATTACACAAAACAACCCCACAGTACTTGGCTGTAGTCCAGACTTTGGGGAAACTGAGTCTCACCTTCTCATTTATTTTTCTCTATAAAAATGCCTTCTATTACTTTTTAAAGCCAAAACAGAAAAATTGCAAAGCTCCTGTCAAAGATCCTTTGAGGTACATTAGCCCTGTATTAATCTTTAGCAAAGAAATGGTTTTAAAAAATGAAAGAATAAGCAACCCATTAACTGGGTAACAATACTCCACATGTGAAGAGATCACTGTGAATCAAAAACCAAGAGAGAATACACCAGGCCAGCCTGTGCCTACAGGGGCAAAGGGAGCCCATAGGAAATGCTGCACTTTTGCTCTCAGCAAGACATCTTCTAGGAAAAGGCCACCAGGAGCTGCCTGAAGCTTGTAGCTACTCCTAGCAAATGGCAGCTCTCAGGTATGCAACTGACACATTCAAAATCTGTCAGAAAGAGGCTTGGAGATCAAGAGACAAGACCAAGTTTATTTTGCAGATCTCTTGTAGAACTGTTCCCTGGTGAAGAATTGTTTTAAAGTTGTTTTTAAAGCATTGTGTAAAACTTAAAAACAGACTTCTGGCACAGCACCAACCCGTGCTGAGCAGAAGAGGCAAATCCAGCAGACCAGAGAGGATAATGCAAAGTCAGCTCAGGGTTGGATAGCAATCTCACTGAGCTCTATTGTTCCCCAAATATTCTGCATCTTTCTGGTGCCAGCCCTGCCAGGGACACTACCATAGCACAGACCACCTGTGGAAGGGCTCCAGCAGGCAGCAGGAATGGTTGCAAGGAGAATGCTGTTCCTTTAGGCTCTCCCTGGCCTGTCTTTACAGGGTAGCAGGGAAACCCCCCCCCTCCTGACAAGCAGTTCCTGCAGATGTGTTACCAACACATCTGGGTTGATGCCCATCTGTACCTCATTAGTTTTGGTATCTCCATTTTCAGAGTGGTTTTCTTCTTTAGCATCCTCTTGTTTAGTTTCATCTTTGCCTTTGGCTCCTTTCTTCCCTTTTGTTGCTGCCTTTTTGTCCTCCTTTTTATCATTTGCTGCTTTTTCTTTCTGTTAAGGAAACAGACAGGGATATGGTGAGCTCTGATTTCCACCTCCTCCATCTCTGCACATTCTCAGCTCTCAACCCACCTGCAGGACCTGCTTCTCCCCACTGAACTTCACACAGACAAAGAGGAGATGAAAGTTTCTAAGGAAAGGAAAGTTTCTAAGGATTTTCCTTCTATTCTGCCCTGACTGTGCTACTGGGAAGTGGATAATATAAAAGCAGCCATGGTCGGGGTTAAAAGAATTCCTGTTTTAAATAGGCATTCAATTCAATTAGCTAAAAAATGCTGGAGTTGAACTGGCCTGTATTTCTGCTGTGCTGCTGAAAGGCCTAGCACAGAACAAAAAGAACATGTACAACCAGTGGAAATACCAGAATACTTCAGATGTGCTATTAATGCCCATTTAGGAGACTGTAACAAAGCTGGAGTCAAAGGACTTTCCCCCTTCGCTGCCAGAAATATTCCTTACAATAATAAAACCATTTGTGTGATGGGCAAGTTGGGGGCTCAACAGCCTCACTCCAGAACTTTGGATTTATTATTTAAGAGTGATTTCTTAGATGTGGATCAGGCTAAATCAAACCTAAACTTGACACTGCAACTTCTGCAGTAATATTAAGAGAGATTAAAAAGTTCTATATGGCAAGGTCAGATCCCAACCCCAATGCAGGGACATGACTCTTGTGAAGTTTCACTCTGGAGGAGCTGCCTCTGGCTGCCAAGAAATACTGGCACTGAGCAAACTCATTTAGTTGCTTGCTTGATTAATCTACTTCCAACAAAGGAGCCTCAAATATCTGCAAAATCACTATTCTCAGTGAAGATAAGCAGAACATTTATGACTATTTAGACCTCTCTGCTCAGAAGATGGAGTTGTCTCACTGACTACCAGCTACAAAAAGTCTACTCTCCTATTCCAGCATCTTGCTTAACAGGGCCTCAATTAATTCCCAGTAAAAATGAGATGCTGCTAAGGGTACACTCAGGCACAGAGTACAAGGTGCTGATTCTTCAATGATATCAATTTAAAAAAATCACCAAAATTAAACCAAATCCTGTTATAAACACAGCAGATGTAAGAGAGGAGGTCAGCAGCACTCAGATGGGTGAGGGTCTCTTTCTGCAGTCTGACCTTGCTGTGGGATTTCAACCCACCTGGGAAACTCTACCACAACCTGGTGCAAGGAGTCTCCTGGCTGAGCCTCTCCTCCTCCCTGGGGACTTTCTGATCAGAGATGCAGTGGCTCTTTCTGAGAGAAAGGAGCAAAGAGCACTGTTCCACTGCCTGCACAGTCCTCCAATTTCCAAGAGAGGCAGAAGAAAGATAAATATCACAATAAGATCAGCACCCAGCTGCCCTGGTCCTGTTTGGTGGGAAGGTTTGGAGCTGCAGCACTACTCTGGCCCTGGTTTGCTCTCTGCCTGACCTAAGGAGTCCCCTGTGAAGGGCTCCTCCAGCAGCACCAGCATGCTCATGAGCAGAGCGTGTTGCTGGGTTGCTCTTCCATACAGGATTCTGAAAGGCTTGGGGTATCTTTTCCTTTACCCCATGGAAAAAAAAAAAGTGAAGTACTCACAGAGGTAAAACTGTAACACTTTGTAGCCCACCCTTTGCTGGTAAAGCCTCTCTTTAGGAGGGATTTGAGGAGAATCCACAGGAACTGCCTGCCTGAGCTGGACTCTAACTGGAGAGAAAGTGTCTCCCAGCACACAGCTGAGTGAGGATCCTGGGGCTCTGCTCTGCAAACTCCATCATCACTTTTGGGACAAGCTAACAGCTACTCTGGAAGGGATCAATCCCCCTTCCATAACCAAATGAGTTCAGGGAAAAAAATACCCCAGCAGATACTGTTCTTTTCCAGTTTCCAAGTTTCTTCCATTCTCTCAGCTCAGTTCTGAGCTGATTCCACTGAATTCATTTTCCTGAATAATTTTTCTATACAGCTGGCAACAGCAACTCAGTAATCAGGTCACGTTTTATAAAGTGATAAAACTTTCTTCCCTGTGTCCTTCAGCAGAGGTAAGATGAGAAGGTGAAATCTGACACATAAAGAACATTCACAGAACCTGAAGGGTGCAAAGTTAAACGTTTGGGGGAAAGAGGAATGTCAGACGCCTGCCCAATTCTTATCACACCCCTTTGCACAGATATTGATCCAGTATCAGGAGCTCCAGAGGGCACAAAAAGCAGCTCAGGTGTCCTGGCTTCAAACCAGCACCTTGGAAGCAAGAGGACCAACATCTTCCCCATGCCACCTGAGGGGGACCATTCCCAGCAGAGCTGAATGTTCCCAGAGGGAGCCAGCACCACACAGCTTGTGCAGAAGGGGACCTCAAGTAAGTCCTGACAGTCACAGTCTTTAGCTTCCCATGGCTTCATTTTGCAACTTTTCATCCAGCTTGTGTATGAACCCTGAGATGTTTCCACAAAAATAAGAAAGGAAACTTGACAGAGAAAACACCAGCCCTGGGGATCACACACAACTGCACTGACCTCTGCGTGGGTCATCAGCAGAGCCTGAACCCAGGGCTTGGAGATGCTCCAGGCAGCTCTCAGGCTGGAAGAGCAACCACCAGCAGTGGGCTCCCACTAGAGGGAGATAAAATCCAGAGTGTGCCAACCACTGGTGCCACAGGAATGTGGAGCAGCAGGGTTCTGAGGTTCCCCTGCAGCTCTGGAATGGGCCCTGGGAATCCTGCTGCAGGACCAGGTCTGGGAATCCTGTTGCAGGACCAGACACAGATGTGAAACATTTGCTCTGCACACCCCTGAGATGACAGAGATGAGAGCAGTGTTCCCCAAAACAACGAACAGGGTTGTCCTTCTCATCCACGTCTCCTGGCATCTCTGCTGCTCCACAGAGCAGGGCTGGGGAGGCAGAATGGTTTCCACCAGCTGGAAGGCTGCTGTGCCATAAGCAGCTGCCAGGTCTTTTAAATGTACAGAAAAAAGCTCCTGGTTCCCAGCCCATCATCCCCTGCTGTAACTACAGCACCTCTGCTTTGTCCAGACCACCAGAGAAAACAAAACAGGGGGATAAGGACACTGAGGGTTTGTTGTTGCTGCCTTGTTTTCTCCAGCTACAAAACTCTCCATGCAATCTGAATATTCACAGATCTAAGCCCACTCTGACTGCTGGGGAAGGGGAGAGGGGTCTAAAGAAATCCCTCCTGGCTTGCAAACTGCCCCCTTTGAAATTCCAAACTGTTGCTCCAAAGGAGCTTTAAGCAGTTTCTTTTTTAACTCCCTTGCCTACAATATGCCAATATTTTGGATGCTGCCAAAAATATCCAGCTTAGGGTAAGGTGCATGTAGAACTTTATCTCCAGTGATTAAAATTTAATATACTGGAAACTAACTGCAAAAAGTGCTTTTGAATGAAAACATAGTAAGGAACTGTAATTAAAAGCATGATTTTCAATGCCTCCTCTAATTGAGTCTCTGATCTCTATTCAAAGCATCATTTTCCCAACAATGCACTATATGAAACTCCAGAACAGCCTTGCAAGGGAAGCAGGAAAGCCTCACCACAACTGATTTAAAATCTGCTCAGTTTGCCACATCCCTTCAGTAGGAATTGGATAAAATTCTCTTTACATCTCTCCTGTCCTTGGAACTCATATCATTAAATCTTTAAAGAAAATCAAGAAAATCCCAAAATGATTGCTTGGGGAGGGGTTTTCACCCCCTCCATACACCCCCTGAGAGAGAAAAGCAGAACTTCAGTTGAAGATGAGCTCAGGCCCTTACCTTAGGTGCTGCCTTTTTGGGCTTTGGCTCCGGTTTGGGAGGAGCAGGTTTCTGCACAAAACACAGAAAAACAGTCAGAGGAAGGCCTGCAATGTTTTAGCAAGACTACTGCTAAAAGTATTGGGAACTATTCAAACCAGACACAGTTTTGAGCTCTCTGTTTCATTCAAACAAAGGAGGAAATGTCAAAGGGGGGTGTTTCAGTCTGTTTCAGCCTCCAAACCCATTTTTTCTCATGTGGGTAACTCAGGTTATGGTACAGGAAATGGATCAGTAAAGTTTCAGGGTGTTCCTGACTGCTGTGAAGGGAAGGTGTCAAAAAGCAAAGGTGTTTGGACAGAACTGTATGGATGCACATCTTAGCTTTCACTAAAACAAAGTACTTTCTGCTTTAAATAGCAAATGTTATATATATTATTATGTATAAGTTAGATGTATTATTACATACAACTGTTATATGTACCCTTGGTGTATCTAAGATGAATTTAAAAAAAAAAAAAAAAGGCCTGGGACCAAATGTATATAGAAGAGAGTTCCAAGAGCCTGTTGAGGGCTGGGACCTTGGGCTGAACCCTGCCAGGTGACACAGATTTACACCCTCTAGGTCTCAGTTTACCAACAGTTGGGTCCCCAAAATCAATGGTCAGATAACACAGCTAATGAGAGAGCAAGTGCTTTACAGAGCTACGAGCAGGTTATCTGTGTGGAGAAGACCTACAGAAAAAAAATGCATCTTGAAATCAATTATTACTGGACTCTGGATTATTGCAACCTTCCAATATCTGAAGGGGGGCTACAGGAAAGCTGGGGTAGGGCTTTTGACACATGGGAGGACAGGGATAAATAAAAGGGAGGTGCAAAACTTGAAGAGGGAGATTTATGTTGGACATTAGGAAGAAATTCTTTCTTTTGAAGGTGGTGAGAGAGTGGAACAGGCTGCCCAAGGAAGCTGTGGCAGTGCTGATGGCTGGATGGGGCTTGGAACAAGCTGGGCTGGAATGAGATGAGCTTTAAGGTCCCTTCAAACCCAAACCATTCTATGTGTCCAGACTGAATGTTTACTCATATGAAATGTCCTAAAGTAAGGGTGCAATGTGTGGATGCTCAAGGACTGGAAAGACAGAATGAGAACTTTACTTTTAGATATTTCAGTGCTCTCACCAGGCCTTTCACAATACCAATGGGGAAAAAAAAAACCCAAATTGCTTCTCTGTAACCCTCCCCCAGAAGCCAGCATCACACAGGAGGTTATCAAAGGAATTATTAGAGGTTATTAAAGGAATAAATCAAGTTACTCACAGCAGATAGTCGAGCTGACCTTCTCTTTGGCTGCGTAAGGAAAGATGTGTCACTACAATTCAGGGAGCACACAAAGCACCACTTTCTCAGAACCACAGCCCAAAATAACACAGCCCACACACCAGGTGATGAAGCCCCCAAAAAACCCAAACTCCAGGATTTACAAAATTATGGGTGTCATGGCAACGAGTTCTCCAGTTTGTTCTGCTGAGTGATAAAAGTTTCTTTACTTCTTGGGGCCTGCGAAGGCTCAGGGATGTTACCTGGAAGGCCCCACATTTGTACCCAGGGCCTCAGGACACCCAGCACCCACCTCACCACGATCTGAGCCTCGATAAACAAAGCAGAACCGAACCTCCCCCCCCCCCTTCATGGACCTCATGATGGAGCCTCTGGCAGCAGCTCCTACCTCCTCCTTTGCCTCTCCTTCCGCTGGCGCCTGCAAGGGGAGAGAGAAACCCAGGTGAGAAAGCAGCACCGACCCCAACCCTCAAGGGGGAAACCTCGCAGCTCCTTTGCTAACCCGGGAGAATGAGAGGGGACAGCGATGGCGGACGCCCCCCCCATTCCCCCCTTCAGGGACTACAACTCCCACAATGCCTCAGCGCGGCAACGCCGACGTCACCGCGTCCGCACGTTTCCCCGCGTTTAAAAACTTCCCGCCAATTTACCTGACACAACAAGGTCGTCGCCGGCCCCACTCAAGGGCAATATCGGCGAGATGGCTCTATCGCGATTACACCCCGCCCATCGGGGGCTCCGGGCAGGCCCCGACGCCCACGGACCCGCCAAATGGCGGGTCCGTGGGCGTCGGGGCCTGCCCGGAGCCCCCGATGGGCGGTTGCGGGGGTCCCAGTGTGTGGGGGTGATGGGTTTGAGGTGTGGGTGTGGGTTCGGTGGGTTCCCCTGGGAGTGAAAAAGTTGGGAATTGTGGTGTGGAATCCTTTGCCCGTTTTCCTTGAAGGCGAGTTTCAAATTCTGCGCCGCCTAATGGCCCCGAATTACCATTGCACAACCATCTGGTATGACAAGAAGTGGGAGAGGAGGAGGGAGAGAGAGAGAGAGAGAGAGAGAGAGGAGGGAGGAAGGAAAAAAAAAAAAAAAAAAAAAAAGAACAAAGGCAAAACGCAGGAGAAAGAAACCCGGTTCCGACATAAATCCCTTCAAGGAATAACCCGATTCGCCTTCAAATAAACCCGCGGGGGTTGAGGGAGGGCTGGGGCGGAGGGTTTTGGGTGCTGGGAGAGCCGGGGCTGCCGCTGTTGTGTTCTCCATAGGGGCAGCAGCAGCACTATGGCTGTTTGTAATCCAGCATGGAGACACAGCTCCAGCCTTCTCCTCGCAAACAAAACAGCCCGAAGTGAACTCACGGCTTCCCTTTTTTTTTTTTTTTCTTCCTTTTTTTTTTTTTTTTTCCTCCCCGCGCTTAACAGCACCCCCTCCTTTTCCCCCCTCTTCCTCTTTCCCCCCCCCCCCAGATACACAACGCCTTTTAAAACCTTCTCCCCTCCGGTCCCGGGTTTCACTTTAAGCCAGAAGAGACAAAAAAAAAAAAAAAAAAAAAATTAAAAAATGCAAAATAAAAAAAAAAAAACAAAAACCAAAACAAACCCAAAAACTCCACATACACACGCGCGCGCAGAAAGAAGGAAAAAAAAATAAATAAATTTACAGCTAATTTTGCAAACGCTGCTTTGATCTCTCCCCTTCGCTCCCCATCTGTCTCCCTTAATTTTTTGGTATTTTTTTTCGTACTTACCTTTCTTTTGGGCATAGTTGCACCTTAATAGTTGATTGCAAAATATATAGGTACAAGATACCTGGAAAAAAAATAAATGTAACCACCGCCAAACTGTTTCAACCGTTCTGCAAAATGGCAAAAAAAAAAAAAAAAAAAAAAAAAAAAAAAAAAAAAAAAAAAAAAAAGATGTTTAAGGGACCAAGAGTTAATTGCAGCAGAAACTGAACAAAAAAAAATCCCCCCCTCTTTATTGCAAACAGTAAAATACACCAACACGCAACCAAACTGCATGAATGGGGACCGCGAGATGGGCCCAGCCGATGAATGACGGCCGCGCCGGCCAATACGAACGCGGGCAGCGGCCCGGGGGGCGGGGCCAGGGCGGGGGTGGGCGGGGCGGCGGCGGCAGCGCCGGAGACGCTCGCAGACGGAGGGACGGCGGCTCCTTACGCCTTCTGCGCGGCTCCTACGCTGCCTGCGCAGCGCCGCCGGCCTAAAGCCCGCGGTGAAGACGGCGCCGCCGCCGCCCTCAGCGCGGCCCCCGGGGGAGCGGGGACGTTCCCGGACCCCCTCGCTTCTCCCAGCAACTCCGCGCAAAACGCGGCCTTCCTTCCCCCCCTTCGCCCCCTCCTCACCGGTGGCTGCAAATTCCACCTCGCTCTCCTCCGGTCTTTCCTTCCCCCCCCCCCCCCCCCCCCCTCCCCCGTCCCTCCCTTCTTTCCCCGCGTCCCCCCAGAGGCCGGGAAAGAAACTTCCCCGAAAGTTACCACAGGCCGCAGGACGACAACATGGCGGCCGCTCCGCGCCTCCCGGCCTTCGCCCTGCAGCCGGGCCTGGCGGCTGAGGGGAGCTGAGGGCAGAGGAAAGGGGGGGGAACCCGAGCCGCTTCCCGCCTGGGCCCTACCTGTGTGATAGGAGCGACCACCCCCGGGTTACCTCAGCCCCGGGGAAGGGGGCTGCAGCCTTTGTGTTCCGCCGGGGTGAAGATGGGGTGAGGGGAGGGTTTAGCTGGGGTTTTTCGGGATGGGTTTCGGTTCTTTAGTTGCCGTCTGGCCTCTCGGCTGGAGCTGGGTCTAGGGTAGGCCGTAAGGTGAAGTCTCCAGGCTTGGTGTGGTTTGGGGAGCGTTTGCTCCTGGCTCCATCAAAATGCAGTTTCTGACAGGAATCCTGGCATCTGCTGTGTGTTTCTTCGGCAAGACACAAGGCTTCAGCTTCAGGACCGAAGGACTTTGCAGCTAAGACTTAAAGCTGGCAGTCCAATATCTTAATAAAAACCTCCAGTAAGGGAGATGTTGCAGTATTCCTAGATAGGCTGTTTCAGGACTCAGCTGTCTTTAAAACCTGCATCTAAACTGTGCTCTGCTTGTAAATGCAAGTTTCTTTCCCGGCATCTAACTGATACAGAGCACAATTAATCAGCATCAACTTACACAAACACCTTGGATAACTATATATAATTTCACATTATATTGTCATATTCTCTCCTAAACTCAATTTTTCTAGACTAAACAAATTCTCATAGGTTTTGTGATTTCATGAGCCATATTTCCCAAACCTTTTTTCATGCCACTCTGGACTCTTTCCAACTTTGTTTGCTTCCCTACATCTCTATCCAATAATCAGGTTAATCAGGGAACCTCCCTTAGTGTGACATTTGTCGACTGCAGCAGCATCACCATATTGGTTCAGATTCTTTTCCTGATCCCCTGTAATCCCCAGATCTCTTTCATTGCTTCTCTCTGCACAGCTGTTCCCCCCGTTCTTGACAAATTCATGGTGACTTTTGGGTTTGTCACTTTTTACATGACTTTCCAAGGTGCTTCCATGTGGATTGTTTGTTCTCTTCCTGGACGTTGGGGTTAAGCTGAACTTTCCATCCACAGGTCCTCCTTTCTGCAGGCAGTATAGAACCTCCAAACACCATGATCTTTTGTAGATAAACACCAGTTATTAAAAAGTGTCTCTAAATGGCCTCCTAAATACTGAGGAGTACATTTTGCAAGCACTGCCAATCTCAGGGTAACCACAGAACCAGATCCAATTGAATCTGTTCTTTGCTGCTGCTACCTGTTGCTTTCATCTTCCTTAAGAGGTCAGGTGTAGTGACTGGCAGCAATTCACTTGATTTGAAGGTTGAAACAAAGAAGAGACAGGGGGATTTCTGTGCCTTCCTTTATTTGTTCTCCTTTTCTGTCAGTAATAAGGTTTTCTTCTGGTTTGCTCTTCCTGCCAATGTGTATAAATAGAACACGTTCCTGTATCAATGGGTTTCCTTCCCTCTCATTACCTGTTCATCATCCCACCTGCAAGTTCTCCTGCATTAATCAAGATTTTTAAATAGTGTTTCCCATAGTTTTCCCCATCTTCTGAGCAGAAAATTGCCTGCAACACACTTCAAGAGCTCTTGGTCTTCTTTCAGGAGCCTGTGTCTGAGAGCAGAAGTTCTCTGTGAATTTCTGAAGATTTGTGCTTTTGCTTTTGTCTGTTGCCTTGAAGGGTTTTGTCTGTCTCCTGGCAGTTATTGTTTCATCCCGCCTGTGTTCTCTGAGAAGAGAATACGTTTGTGGGAAAAGGAAGAGGAATTCAGTGAAGAGTCTGTCAGCATCTTCTCCTGCACGGCAAACAGCTTGGTTGAAAGCTTGGATCAAAAGGTGCAAAACTGCAAATTAAGCACAGTGGATTTAAAACCCACTGCTGATTTGTGCATTGCATTTGCCATGCCTTCTCTTTCACCACCAGAGTTTTTCTGACATTTTGACTTTCTAAAAATGCTCATTAAACCCCAGACTAACCTGAGTGATCATCAGTTAGCAAATCCCTCTGAACAGAGAGGATAAATTGCTGTGAGATGCTCTTCAGCTGGAAGTAAAAATGGTTCTCCCTCTGCAGACCTGGAGAAAATTACAGACCTAGTCGTAGCCTGTGGGTTTTCTAAACAATCTTCCTTTGGGCCAAGTGGAAAGAGCAATGAAATGGAACTCTAACAACTGGAGAGCATAGGAAGTCACCTTCCAGCTCAGTGGGGGGGTGGCCATGGCTGGATGAGTTTTTTTCTGAATCACAGAAGTATCTGTACGTTTATCTGTGATCCCTGCAGTTCACCCTCTGTCTGAAAGCAAAGGAGACTCTGGCTCCACCATGGTCAACCCAGTGGCACCAAGGTGCTGCAGACAGGCAGCAGGGGCACTGTGACATTACTCACCCCACTCCATGGACCTCAGGGTGGCTTTATGACTGCTCAGTAGCTTTACAGTGGGTGTGGAGAGATAAAAAGGGTTTGATGACACGATGGCATGGGCTGAGACACCTAGCCTGGCCCCCTGGCTGCCAGTCCAAAATTAACAACTTTGGATTAATTAGGCCTAGGAGAGTAAGTTTATCCTGGGTTATTGGTTTTTACTATGTGCCCTTTTTGTGTGTTTTTGCCAAATCTGTTTGTTTTTTTTTAATTCAGTACAAAAAGACCTAATGTCAAGAGTCAGTCACAGCAACAAACTAGAAATTAATTTTTTTTTTTTGTGCTGCTATTCCCACGAGAAAGCTTCTTGCTAAAATTTGAATTCTGCTTCTCTAGGCATTGGAACTGGGTTGTAGACTCCAGAGGTGAAAACATCCACTCTGCAAACAGAAGCATACGACTGCAACAACACAAAACAATCTTCAAATGTTGAGAGACTTACAGAAAACTGGGAAATTGCAGGCAACCCAAGTGCAAGACAACACTTTGATGCTGAAACTGTCACAACTCAGTTAAATTTTTGCCCCCTCATCTTTGCAAAATAGGCTGAGACTCAGCCAGCTCCATTTTGATATCCCAGTGTTGCTCTGGGGCTGTTCTGTCCTCTCAGGGATCTCCCTCCAAGGAGCTGTGAACCATGTCCTGAGTGCTGGGTGCCTTTCCAGATGTTTGCTGGTTCACAGTATCTCCTGGAGATGTTCCTGCTATTCCCCAATGATGGGGAAACAGTTCAGAAATATACAGGTTGTGAGCAATCCTGACTTACTTCAATTTAGGCCACATTGGGTTATTGAGGCCTAGTTAG
Source organism: Calypte anna (assembly GCF_003957555.1). Lineage (NCBI taxonomy): Eukaryota > Metazoa > Chordata > Aves > Apodiformes > Trochilidae > Calypte > Calypte anna. The sequence continues at coordinate 11,316,312 of NC_044247.1, read as the reverse complement.
AGGCTTTCTGAGAATGAGCTAATGGGAAAGAGATAACTTAATTGGCAACAGAAGAAGAAAATAATTATGTAAAAAGAAGGTTCCATGAGAATGGTATGTGTAATTGGAATACAAAGCCACCTGCATGATAAGATGGTGTAAACAAGGCTTCTCTATATAAAGTGAGTGCAAGTTGTTAATAAACGATTTCATACAATCATATTGATGTGCACATGGAATCCTTAAGCCTCCGCAGACTGTTTTCCCACACCCCAAGGCTGGAATATCCTGCAGAGGATGGGAGCCTCTTCCTGATGACAAAGATCTGTAGTGCTTCTCCAAGATCACCTCTTTGAACTAAGCAGATGGAGGTATTTCTGAAGGAAGGAAGGGTTGGGATTCTCTGTGCTCATTGTCACGGGACACATGACAAATAAAATCAATACATACCTTGTGTTGTGGCAACATATCACCAAACTGGTTTCATGTGCCTGGCTTTTAAAGTGTCCATTGGCCTTCTTTTATCTAACTTTTGGGATGAGTGGGTTATTGATCGACAGGAGGTGTTTGTGCTTGGTTAATTTTATAGTCCTGGGTAATTTTATGGTTGGTCATGGGTAAAAATTGATTTGTGTGTCAAATTCAGTATTGATTGCAATGAAACATTTAGTGCTTATTAATTGGGGAACGTGAGGGTTTCAGTCTGCTGGTTGGTTTAGAATTCTTGTCTTCATTTCAGTAACACCTTTGGGCTTAGCCACGGTGTCCTGCCTGGTAAAAAAGAGGATGGCTGCAAACACCAAAGTAAACACGGACTTTTCATTAAACACAAAACACAGATAAGAAGAAATTTCAATTTCAGACTGTCAGCAGCAAGTGTGCCTTTTATTTAGTTCTTCCAGTTTTGGTTCTTTAAAAGAAGATGTAATTTGGAAAAGCAGTCAAAACGAAGACTGCTGTTAAAATGAAGCCAGAAAAAGAAACATGAGTATTCCACCTGCTGATCAGTTGCCAACAATGTCTTCTATTTGCCTTTGCCTCTGCAATTCTCTCACGGGTCTCCAAGGGGTGGTGGCTGCCATTGCAGTAACAATTCTCAAAAAAAAAAAAAGAAAAAAAAAAGAAAAAAAAAAGGTATAGTAGTGCAGGTGGGAAGAGAGGCAGGGGTCAGAGGTGTCAGCACAGCACTGCCAGGTCCTGGCCTTGCATGAAGCGCTGCAGGAAGTCCTGACCCCAAAACTGCAAGGGGCAAAAAAATACAAATGCCATCCTGAGGGCTGTGAATCACCTGCAAAATGAGAATGATTTTCAGGGAGCTAGAGGCAGACTTCATCTGTCCAAAAGCAGCTGCTTCCAGCTGAATGAGCTGTCTGGACTCTGGATCAGCAGGTGCCTTCGGGGGCTGCTGCGCTCCATTCCAGGACAAATATTCCATCTGGCATTATAAAGCAGAGAACACATTTCCTCACCTAACACAAGGGAGGTTATTAACAGGTTGGGTGACATCTCGACAGAGAAATAAGTGGGGATGTCTCCTGCCCTTCCAACAAAGGATTAGCTCCATCAGCTAACTCAACGTGATGAAGAGGAGGGAGGTGGCAAGGGCAGAAAACACAGCTGGGATGGGACACACCCCATGTCCTGAGGTAGACCACAGAGCTGCAGCTGTTGCATCTGAGGGTGAATGGTTGGACAATTTTAATGATTTTTATGGAGCAGCTGAAGCCACAAAAGGTGAATCAGCTCTTGATATAGTTGGGGGCAGACAGCTGGACCTAACTGATCATTGAACTGGTGACTGTTGAGATTTACCACACTGATGACAGCAAAAAAAGCCAAAGAAATTCCCTTTTCTGCCCAGGAACTCTGTAACAGTCAGAAGACTTATTGGGAAAAAGCTGAAAGGGGTAGCTAAAAGAATAAAAGTGTTTTATGCAGCATGGTGAGCACTGAAAGAAGTCACATTGGAAGTACTGACCAAATGAATCATCACCTGCTGGAAAAGCTTGTAGGAGGGTCAAGTCTGGCCCCAAAAAATGGCTTAAAAATCAAACATGGCTAAAAGGCAGGACATGGGAGGCTATCAGAGACAAAAGGCATCCTTCAAAACTTTGGGTTTGTGTTTTAATAAGGAAAACAGATTATAAACAATATAAAAATGGTTGTGTAAAAATCAGTCTGACACACAACTAGCGAAAAGACTTCAAAAACCTAAACCATTACATGAGCCAGAAAGCCTGAAACACACATTTTCCAGAACGAATCAGCTATTGAGATATAAAAGGAGTATGTAGAAAAGACAACATTGGAGCAGGAAACCCAAAGGAGTTTTTTGCATTTGCATTTATTGTGGAGGAGGCTGGGGAAGCTCCCAGGCAGGAACTCGCAGGATCGCCCTGAGGATCTCTCTGGTGCTGAAGCATCAGTAAGGCTTAGAGTAAATCAACAAAGTGAGTAAGAACAAACTAACCATTACCAGATGATCCTCACCACACCCGCAGCAGTGTGTAAGGCTTCCTTTAAAGCTGCTTCCACACATCCTTAGGAAGGGGCTGGTGCCACCAGGGATCTGTTCAGGAGAGACTCTGCACCCGAGAGGGTACTGTTTTTGGGTTTTGTTTTTTTTTTTTTTTTTTGGCTTGAAGAACACAAGGAAGAGGGGAAGGAGGAAGTGCAGACCCTTTGACCAAAACTGTCTTAGTTCTACAAAGCCCCAGGCCCTCTTACACTGATGATCTCCAAGTTCTTAAGAACCTCTCATGAAACAAAGGGCATGGCAGGCAGCACATACTGAAGCCTCTTTCCCTAGGCTTTGAGCTCACAGCAAGCAGGACCTGCAGGTTCTCACTGGATGGGCTCAAGGAAGGCAGGATTTAATGTTCAGAGTACAAAAATATGTTCTGTGCAGCCTGGGAGCTGGAGACCAGGCCAGGATGTTGTATCTCCTGCCTTTCAGGGCAGCAGCTCTCTGAGCCTGCTGGACCAAGTGGCCTGAAACAGCACAAAAAGAGACAATTTATCTTATTCTGGCTGAACCCCTGCTATCTGGAGTACTCCAGGTATTTCCCTCAGGTACTCCTGGGTCATTAAATGTGCTTAAGGAGTAAGTGCAGGGCTGGGCAGAGCCTGCACAGGGGAGGGGGATGGAGGGGTCCTGGCTGGGCAGGGGGTCTTGGTCAGGCAGGGGGTTCTGGTTGGGCAGGGGGTCCTGGTCACGTAGGGGTTCCTGGTTGGGCAGGGGGTTCTGGTTGGGCACGGGGTCCTGGCCAAGCAGGAGGTCTTGGTCAAGAAGGGGGTTCTGGTCGGGTGGGGGGTCCTGGTCATGTAGGGTGTCCCGTCCTGAGTGTGGCCTCAGCTGCAGCCTTGCTGCCGGAGCAGCGGTGCAGAACCTCCAGCCCCTGGGTGAGGAAGCAGAAGCACCTCTCGCTTCAGCTGCACCCCTGTCCCCACTGACACTGCGGTCACTTCAGGCACCTCCGGCTCTGGAAACGCGGAGCGGCGTCACGGGGTTAAACCCACGGAAATCCCCGATCTGCCAGCCCAGAACTCAGCCGCGTTCCCAGCCTGCACAGGCCGCTCCTCCGGAACCACCCGCTCTCCTTCCTCCCCAGCCTTGCCGGAAGGTTGGGCCGAACGCGGGCTGAGCTCGATGCTGCCGTGAGGCTCAGAACTACAGCACCAGCCTCCCCCCGACTCCCCCAGCGCACACACATCGGTACCGCCAGCACCGCCCCCCCCATCCCCTCTCGGTACCGCCCGCACCGCCCCTGGTGCCCCCGAGCGCCGGCAGGGGGCGCAGGCAGCGCGGAGGCCGCCACGGCCATGGCGGGAGAGGGCGGGAAGGGACCCGGCAGGGCTGGCATGGGGACAGGGGGAGAGCATGGGGACACACGGGGACAGGGCTGGCATGGGGACAGAGAGGGATAGAGCTGGTATGGAGACAGCAAGGGAGGAAAGAGACAGAGCTGGCCTGGAGACACGGGGGACAGAGCTGGCATGGGGACAGTGAGGATGTCTTCATCCTCTCTCATCTTCCCACTGGGCTTGTGGCTCTGCAGCCCGCACAGGGCTGTCCCCAGAGAGTGCCATGGGCTGTGATGGCTCTTGCACAACTCTACTCAAAAACGAGGAAACGTGGCATTGCTCCGTGTCCGACTGAGAAGCAGGAGGAAAAGCAGATCTCCCGGGCTCCCTCCCCTTTCCAGGAGGACTCTGGAGCGGTGTTTCCACCCCCCACCCATCAGCAGGGGCTGCATGGAGCAGGACACGGCTGTGGCAGAGCATGGGGGAAGTCAGAAGATGTGCTCTGAGTCACAGTGTGCTTTCTGGCTCCACGGGGCTGGAAACGAAGAAGAAATTTCTTATTTCCTACTGAATGTTGAGGTGACCATCAACGGATCCCAAATTCCTCCATTTCAGGAGTTCAGATGGGTCCAGATCATCTTCTCGAGCGGAATCAGAGAGGAACCCTGGCACGTTCTCACGTTACTAGCCAAATATTTGTAACAGAATTCTGAATGTGTTTTCATGGTTAAAAAGAAACTGTGGAGCAGCCTTTGGAGCTCATGTGCTTCCTGACCTTTTGTACCAGAGGGATTTTGCAGTTGATGAGTGTAATATCTTTCATTGCGAGACTCTATTACATTTCTTGTTTAAAAATAGCTTCACTTTTTCAGAAGTCCCCATTCTTGTCTGTGGTTTAAGGAAAAAAAAAACAACAAGTAGGTCTTTGCCATTACTGGCAATATTTTTATCTGAAATCTCTGGGTGATTCTGGTGGGCACACCATTGGGCTCCCCATCAGGGAGCACTTTCTTGCTGTCACTGCAGTCAGTGCCAGTGCTGCCACCCACTCAGTGTTGCTGCTTCATAATAAATAAAGCAATACAAACCAAAATCCAACTGTTTGGTTTTTCACCTGGTGAAAGAGACAGCAATAAAAGGATGCACTCTGACAAGATGGCCTTGTATCAACAAAGGCTGCAGCACAAAGGAATGGAGGAAACTAATTATTGAGTATTATATACAGATTATTTTTTTGTTGGCTGCACAAGAACGGGAGATTTTTCCTCTTAAGAGGCATAATATCAATTTGTTAGTTTCGTTTGAGGTTTTGGTCTACCTTGAGGAGGATAATTAAACACAACTGTTTACTAGTGAAAAAAATAATACCATGGATTTTATATGAGTAGCCTGGGACCAGGAAACATTGTGCTTTTCTGCCAATAGAGTAGAAAATTTACTATTATGAGCCAAGGAAACCTGGTCGTTTCAATAATACCCAATTCACGTATTGCTCTTAACTTAATAAATCTTCTTTTGTGAAGATGAAATGCTTTCTAGAGTGCACTTTTGAGAGCAATGATTATACCAGGTTTTTTTTAGGAGGCAGAAAGACAAGGTGCAGCTCATTGCTGGAGAATTCCAACTCCGAGGAGCTGAGGTGTGTTAGGAGGAGGAGAGGAGAGCTGGGCAGGGAGCAGCAGAGTGACAACTGAGCCCAAAGTTCAAACAAACCAATCTGCCTTGCTCTCCACCTGCATTTTTTTATTCTTTCTAAGGTGTGGTTTCCTTGCCAGGAATCAGATGACAGCCTGGCACATGGTGTGGTGCTCTGGAGGAAAGGGGATTTAACAGGGCACTTGTCCAGCAGCTGTGAAGGGGCAGTACAAACACATCTGAAGAAACATTCCCTAAAGAATTTTAATCTCCTGGATTTAGCTCGATTTGTTTTAAAAAGATTTAAAAGTACACTGCTTAATTTTATTACATTTTGAAATTCCCTGAATCAGGGAATTCTTGTTGTGTACCACCAGCCTAAATAAATTCTGGTTTATTGCTTTTCCAAAGCATACATAAATCTCATTACAGTCTCAAAGAATCACGTAAGTATCATAATATCAAAATTAGACCTGTCATCCTCAAAATAGTTCTCTTTTTTCTTACTATTGGCAAAGTAAGAAATATAGGTGGCTTAACTCCACAGACTTTGTAATTCAACAGACTTTTACAAAAATCTGTGTGGTCAGAAAAAACACCTGACAATTTGAAACAGGAAGGCTTACTTTGTGAAAATAATTTCAGAAATACCTCCCCCCTTTTTGCCAAGAGCAGCATGAACATCTTTCTTTAATTTTTGCTTGTAGGATATAAAATTTCAGCTGTTTTATCACCGTATTTTCTCTTTTCCATGAAGCTGCTTTCAGAATGTATAATAAAATATATATAATGTACTATTTGGAGCAAGAGGGGCAAGCGGAAGGCAGTTTTAACAGTTAAGAACACTTCTCCCTGGTCCTAATTAACACAAAGGATGAAACAGCATTCGGTGGCACTGCAGAACACGATGGCTGGAGGTGTCCCTTTGGGCCCGATGTTTCCTTTGACGCTTTATTGGTGTGAAATACGTTAATTTCGGGAACTCCAAGAGCTCGACTCCGACACCTAAGCAGCCCTGTCTTTTGACAGGGGCGGACACATCGCTTTCAGAGGTCTCACAGCAGGGCAAGGCGAGGAACAGCAGCGGGGCAGCCCCTGCGGGGATGAAGGAGGAGATGGCGGCTTTCCCGGGCCAAGGGGAAGCTGCTGAGGGATGGGGAGCGGGAACGGCGGAGCCCCGGGACGGCTCGGTGGTTCTCGGATCGGGGGCTGTGAGGGGAGGCGGCCCCGAGGGGATCCGACCCTGAGGAAACCCACCTCGAGGAAACCGGCCCTGAGGAAACCGTCCCTGATGGGATCCGACCGCGGCCATGGCGGCTCCGCCCGCCTCCCCGCAGGGCCTGGGGGCCACCGCGCTTCCCCGCACCCCCCCTCCCCGCACCCCCGTTCCCTCAGGCGGCGGCCCCGCCCGGACCCCCGCGTCGCCTCAGCGGGGCTTCCCGCCGCCATGGCGCTGCCGCCCCTTTCCCCCGCACCTCTCGCGTGGTTCGTCGAGAACTCGCCTCGCCCCTTTCTTTATTCCTTTATTATTTATTTATTTTTTATTAATTTTTTTTTCTTTAACCATTTTTTCCCCTCTTCCGGGAGGCGGTGACGGCTGGGCCGGCAGCCCAGTGAGCGCGGCGAGGCGGAGCGAGGCCTCCCACAGCCTCCCTCCTTCCCTCCCCTCCCTCCTTCCCTCCCGCCGCTTCAGCCCCAGCCCTGCTCCTCGCCGTGCCGCCCGCACACACCCACCCTGCCCGGCTCAGCATCCCGCTGCTCCCGCCGCCGCCTCGTCCCCCCCAACATGGTCATCAAGGTCTACATCGCCTCCTCCTCCGGCTCCACGGCGGTAAGGGAAGCTCCGGGAAAGTTGTACCGGGCTGGGGGCAAGGGTGGGTGCGGGTTTCCTTCGCCCGGGGATGGCGGGCTGCGGCCGGGCTGCCTGAGGAGATGTTTGGGGGCAGCCTGAGGAGATGTTTTGGGCTGCCCGAGGAGAGGTTTTGGGGCTGCCCGAGGAGAGGTTTTGGGGCTGCCCGAGGAGAGGTTTGGGGACAGCCCGAGGAGAGGTTTTGGGGCTGCTTGAAGAGAGGTTTGGGGGTGCCTGAGGAGAGGTTTGGGGCTGCCAGGCTTCTCCCCCCTTGTTGGACACAGACAGAAGCAGCCAGCGCTTGCAGGGAGCTGTGTGCTGCAGCTGGCCGTCGAGAATAAAATGTAATTTCTAGGGTGATTTCTTAGCTTGTTCGTGAGTTCTGTGAGCTGCTCCCACACCCGGGATGGCTTCAGCAGCTCCCGAGTGGGTGGTAGGCGTTTGCACCCCTCATCCTGTAAGGGGAAGGCAAATCCAGCAATGTTTGTGGGGTGTTCTTTTGTTTGCTTTTTTTGTTCTGTTATTCTTGAAGTTTATTTCTGGATTGTGTGTTCCCCCCCCCTCCATCTCGGTGTTGGGTTTGGATGAGTTTAGTTGGTGGCAGGCGTGTGTGGCCACTGGCCGAGTAGCTGCAGTTTTTGGCCATGTGGGAATGCTGAGTTTTGCTTCTCCTGGCCCCAGCGAGTTGTGGGCAGAGCTCAGACAGAAGATTGTGCTTTCCCGAAGCAAAATGATAAATGGAACAAAAAACCTGGGGGTTTGTGCTTAGGTTCAGATGTAGATCAGAGCTCTAGTGTCCTCAAGATTCTCCAGTTTGTTTTGGATCTGTGTGAAAGATGCTTGGAGTCTAAAACCCAAGGGATGTTGTCACGCTTGGGATGAATGTACTGGAGACCTACAGAATGCCAGAGATGCAGAAAATGCCACCAATTGCAGTTAATGGTGAGTGACTTTTACTGTAAGTGGGTAAAGAGCCTGAGCTGTGGCTCTGTGATGATCTTTCACGTAGCTCGGGGCTGCGTGCTTCAGGTGCAGGTTCCCAAACTTTCAGAGGAAAGTGATATATAGAAGATAAAAAAAAAAACCACAAAACAACCCACACTGAATTCTTCTCTGTTGGAAGTCTACGGTCTTCAGCAGATAAAATGCCCCGTTGGGAAGCTTTTCTGGTGATGCTGTAACCCCTCGTTTAGCTCTAATGACAGAGACTGAGCCCTGCAGTGACAGAGTGCAGATGGCACAGGAGCCTGCGCCTTGGGTGGTCCTGCTGTCCCTCTCTTCCTCTGTCACTTTTGTTAATCTTGATGTCAAGGCTGACACCGACGTGCTGCTGCTGGTTGTGAAGAGCAGATGATTTATCTGATGCTGCTCTGGAGAGTTGTCTTCAACTACTCTGGAGGGTGATTTCATCTACAAGGGGGGTCCAACGGGTTTTTTCTGCTGGGTTTATGCAAAATGATGATCTGGAAGGAAAGAACCAGCCAGTAGCAGATTGAAAAAGTAATTTTTCCTTTCTAATACAACTGTGAATAGGTTTCAAGTCGACTGATTCTGTTGCTATAGATTTTTATCTGTGACCTCTTAATGGCAGCTATTGATTTCTGCCTCTCTGGTGATACCAAGCTCCAGGGTTGCAAGCAGTGATCTCAACCCTGACTGTGTTTTCCTGTTTCTGAATTTAGGCTTTTAATTATTAGCTTAGTGGTTTCTGTGCTGCTGTCTCATCCTTGTGGGGATTGCAAGGCTCCATTCTGACTAAGTGCTGCCTTTCAGGCTTCTTTGTGCATCCTTGCCTCTGGAATTGGCACATAGCATTGGCATAGTCTGTTTGTGTGGAATTCGAGTGTAACGCTCACATAATTGCCAGTTTTATGACATATATATACATATACACACTCATGCCTGTGTCTAAAGCTAGTACAGCTCAAGTAATCTTGTAATGAGCAGGAATTGCACATTCTCAGTTTACTGAGTACATCGAGGGTGTTTCTGTTGGCAGGCAGCAGCTGAGTACCTCACTGAGTAGCTGTTTTCTTTCTGGTATAAGAATTTAAATTGGTGTTTCAACCTGAAGGAAGGCAGAGAGGCACTGATCTGGAGGGAAATGTGCTTGGTGGGAATAGGTTGGGGGGGGTGTCTTAAGCCACTGGTGAGGGCTTTGCTTGGTAGACCAAGCTTTTCTGTGTGCTGAATTTGAAATAAACCACTTGGGGAATGGAAAACTGAGAGCAGAGGAGGTTGCTGCAGAGAGATGGAGTGGAGTCAAAGCTGTTTCCAGCAAAGTAACTGAGCTGTTTAACATCAGCCCTGTAAACAGGGCTTTCACTCCTGCTAAGTCAGTGTTGCAACTGCCAGTGACACCAGCACTGTGTTTATTTTGGTTTCTTAAAGGCTAATTTGCTTGAGTAGAAGCAAACCAGAAATAAGTATGAAATCTCCTCCTTCCTAGAAAACAACCACCCTGTTTCTGTAAGTTGGCAAAGCTTTTGTGAGACTCTGGAAAGCATCATCTCCCACTGAAGGGAAAAGGGGTTGAGCTTGCTTCACACCTCCCAGCCTGGGGCTGTAAGTCTTGGAGGGTGCCCAAATTTTGTGGTCTTTTATTGGCAAAGTCACACTTTGTTATGCAGTATTATTTGCCACATCACAGTGTTTAAAATGTTCCCCTGAGGCACAGTTCTCCATGGAGTTTATACTCAGTAGTATGTATCTGTGAGGAAAAAATACCTTATGGAGCAAAGGCATTTTTACAAGGAAGTTTCAAAGGATTTTTGGTGAAGTTGACTTAATTCTCATGTATGTGTCAGTCAGAGTTGGGGCATGGGTGTTTCAGTGACTGCTGAGCTGCCCCTTGATAGGTTTTCCAGCATGAGGAGTTAATGCTCAGCATTATCTCTGGTTTGTGTTATTGGTTGGGAACTCCTCTGTTTATTTGTACTTGATCCTAGGGTTGGCTTTATAGTCTGTGTGGTAAAGGTAAAAGGTGATGTTGGCTTGGGGTGGTTCATTGCCATGGTTCTCATAAACAGAGATAACTGAATAAACTGGAAGTTTATAGTTAAGGGCTCACCCAAAATATGATGATTGCAGTCTTGGTCTGGCCTCTTATTTGAAAACCACCCTGAAAATCTCAGTTCCATCCTTCCAGCACTGGTTCCTGCTGCATTTGGGAGTCTTGAATGGAAAATTGCCTCTACTCTTTAATCTTTCTCAGTCTGAGTGTTGTGCCAGTGAGCTGTGCGCTGGAGCACAGGGAGATGCAGGGGATTGTAATTATGAAGATGAGCTGTAGGTATCAAACATGGGAATATCCAGGTGTAGTTTCTGCCCGGGAGCCTTTCAGCATGCTGTACAGCTGAGTGCACGCTTTGCCTTCCTGGGAGACAGCGTTGGGGGCTACAAACCTAAAATGACAGATCATGTTCAGGAGCACCCAAGCATTGACTGGAGCAGGGGCTGCAGAAGCTGGGAGAGTGGTGACTGCAGACTTCTACTGGAATCCTTCAGGAGAGAAAACGAGGAGAGGCCACAGGGTAATTAGACTCTTGCTCCTGGAAGGAAAAGAATAGAAGGAGGGAAGAAGCTGAGACGCACAAATCCAGTCTGTGATTTTCTCCCTTAGCATTCAGGTATTGGATCCTTCTCTGGGTAAGAGGTTGCCTCGGTTTTCCTGCAGCACCAGAAGCACTTGGTGTGTGTCTTCCTGCAGGCAGTTGGATTACCAGTTTTATTGATCCCGTGTGGAAAGGAGCCAGCTGTTTAAATTCTTCTCAGCCTTACTAATGTGCATTTGTTGCCAACAACCACACCGGGCTTGCCTACGGACTTTGTCCAAGAGAATTGTGTCTGATCACCCCACATCTCCTTGCAAGCTCAGGGAGAGCATGGATGAAACCTGGAGGCTGTGGCTATGGAAATGCCAGCACTGGAGATGGTGAGCCGAGCTCTCCCGTGGGCTGCTGCCAGTGCTGGGGGCTATGGAAACTGCTGCATCAAACCTCTGGTGTCCAGACTGCTCCTCAGAGCCAGGCATTTCATGTTTGTGGTTGTCAGCCCATGCTTCCATCTCTCCAGGCTCTCTCCCCTCACTCGTTTTGATGGCTGCAGGGGTGGTTTTCCTTCCCCACCTCCTGCTGTAACTGCAGACATGGCAAAAAATAGGAGATGATCTCCAGAATCTGTGTCAGAGACCCATGCTACACATCTGGCTCACTGCTGTTTAGGGATGGGGGTAGAGAGGAAAGGAAACTTCAGTTTATTTTTTTATTCCCAAAGTTAGGGATGTGGGGAGGTTCATGTTTTTGTTGTATTGTTTTCTTGCTTGGGAAAGGATCTAGGTCTTCTCCTCCCCACCTACTAGGAAATGAAAAGGAAAGTGGCCTGTGGTCTGCAGAGTAAATGTTTTCTTGCAATTACTCTCTTGTTTTTCCCCATAGAACCCAGTAAGGCACAGGACCACTTTCTGGTGCTTCTGATGATATAAAGCCAGTGAAAAGTACTTTTTGGAGGCTTACAGGTTGCAGCTGAGGGAGAAGAGCAACTGGGAACTGTGTAGTCACTAGCTTTGTTTCTGTCTCCCAGCTCTGGGAAGGCTGGAGCTGCTTCATCCTTCTGAAGCAGTCGCAAGTGAAGTAATACATGGAGAGATAGAGATTGTACAAAAAGAACCCCTTATATTTTGCATTTAAGTTTATCCAGAGCCTTCTCCTCTGCTAATCACAACAAATGCAAATATTGCCATCTTCAGAGAGGCTGAGAAACTCTGGGAGCTTTCTGTTCGCGGTGGCTTTGAGGTTTGTGAGCAGCGTTTGCTTTGCCGTGCACACAGACCGGTGGTGCAGGGCTGGAGCCTGGCCCAGGGCAACCACAGCCACAGCAGGAGGGGCTTCTTGGCAGCCAGCATTTTTTTATCAGCCTGTATCTCAAGTGTGCTTTGGTTCTGCAGCTCCCTTCAAGGTTGCAAATGTGTTGTCAAAGCCCGGATGCGTGCGGTTACAGCTGGGGTGGCGGAAGCCCCGAGCAGTGGCAAGCAAAGCGTTTTGGTGCTGCCGAGACATTTCCCTCGGTCCTGATGGCTCTGCCTCTCACTGCGGGAAATCCTAATATGAATCTTTTAGAAATAGTCCTTCTAATATGATGCAAGTTTAGGTAAAGGCACGTAGTATGGGGAGAACAAGCTGCATCTGTAGTTTAAAAACCAAATCATGCATGTGGATGTGGTTTTGGGATACTTAGCTCATTCAGTTTATATATTCTAGGTGAGAACTGACTTGTTGGTAGGCTTGGTATTGGATTTTTAAAACCCGTCTCTTGTGTAAACACAATGCACATGAAGTGCTTCTTGGATACCCAGGTGTCAGCCAAACTTCTCTCAGCAAATGGTAGAATTGTTCTGAATAGAGCTCTCAGGGTGGAAGACAAAAACACGTAACGTGAATCTTGTGAGGCAGTCAGCTAGGATGTGTTCCATCTGCCTCCTGGTTTTTGTTTTCTTAAAGCCATTGCTCAAAACCCTAGAGAAGTCAAATGTTTTTCTTAAAATATTACACTCAAATATTTGATAGCAGCAGAGATAAAATTTGCTGCAGTTGTTGCATAGTTTTAGTATGTCAAAAAAAAAAAACCCAAAACATTCTGCTGTGCTTAAATATAAAGAGTTTTCTGACAGCACGAGAGAGATGGTTTCCCAGTTAAGGCTGGAGAGGCTTTTTGCTGAGAATATTTGTAGATTATATACACAGGTATGGTAATGTTTATTTTGAGATGGTGTATTGAGATTGTGTCTTCTTCATGTGCTTCTTGGGGGGAAAAAGGCAGACTTTGGGTAGAAGCTGAATGCCATCAGCTTGCACTCACTTGCTTGAACCCTGAACTGCTCAAGGTATGATCCTTACAGTGCTGTGTCAATGCTAAGTGCCTCTGCTTTTTTAGTAAATACTTGTAGAGTTGAGCAAGTAATTTTTCTTTTCCTTCAAGGCATTAAAGTAACACATGGAAAATTCCTTGAGAAGTCAGTGAATTGGGGGGAGTGTAACGTGGATGCCAAAACTCAGACAAATGTCAGTAAACAAACAGTGATAGATTTCATCTGTTCACGCTCAAACAGAAACTGAACTATTCCTGTATATGATAAAAAGGAGAGCTAAGGTGCATCTGTCATAGCCAGAGATGGATGAGCTCTGCATTACCCAGCTGTTCTTCATCCAGGAAGTTCTCCAACTCCTGAGCTGCTGCCCTGGAACTGCTGATCTGGCCCTGATCACTGATCTGGAAACCCAAACCAAGTCACCAACGTGTATCAATATTGCCCTATTCAAGAATGTTTCTCCTCAAACAGGAAAACAGTGTTAGCAATGTTTGTTTAGCCCCAATCTCATTCAGGGGGGACCCTTGGTTTATGATGAAAAGGATTTTAACTGTAATGCCTATCTACTCTTGTCCCAGAAAAAAGCCTTTGTCCAGGAGCATGTCCTTTCCAGGGCAGCACCTCCAGCTGACTGTCAAGCCCTGATTTCTGAACTTTGGAGGTTGTAAAGGGGTTAAAGTTCCCAGGAGCCAACATGAAGGGTTAACATCACCCTGGGGCCTGACTAACCTTAGTGCTTGCTGCCTGGATGCAGCTGAAGGAGTCTTTGCATCCTGACTTACAACCCTTCCTGGTGGGCTTGGTTTCCCAGTGAGCAGTGGCTGTGTTGATTGGAGTTCTTTAATTACCTACCTAAAGTTTAGGGGTTTTGAGCTCTTTTTTCCATGCATCAACTCTGCCCCCTTTAAAGGTGCTCAAGTATAAAATTTTAACTACAACTTGTTGAGAGACTCAGGGTTTGACTTGCTAAGGTGTCAGAGTGAAGAAAGGAACCGAAGGCAGCAGTGGTTTAGAAAAGGATCTCAGGGAAATCTGGAAGCTACAAGCTCTCTTCCTGGGCTGGACAAATTGATGTTATTCCTTGTTAGACTTTCCCAGCTGACATGTGGCCAGAGAGAGAACCAGACAAGAATCCCAGGGCTGTTGGGAGCAGAAAGCTGTGCCTCACAGTTGGGTTATCTGGAGCAACCACTGAGTACATGAATCATGGGGAGCCCTTCATACTGAATCCCTGCACTCCACAAAGTTTTGGACAAGCTTTGGCCAGGTTAATTTTTTCCCCCCCATAAAGAAGCTAAGCCACTGTAGGGGGTAAAAGGAAAGGACTACTTTATTTTTTTCCTTTTGGCTTCCATACTTGATTACACACCAGTTATAGGAACCAGATAACAATCAAGACTTTGGAATTTATAGGTAGCTTTGGCAATAAGCAGAAGTGTCCAGGTCTAGGCCCAGTTATCAGGAGATCCTGCAGATATGTGAGCTCTAACCTGGGAGATCTGGAAAAAAGGGGAGGTGACCAGGCTGCTGGTGAAGTGGGGTTGCAGAGTTGTGCAGGGACACAGCTGCTTGCTGTAGCTGTCCCAGGTGGAAAAGTGGGAAGAAATAATCATTGTCCTGTGCAAGAGTAAGGTTTAAGCTCAGTGTTTGGCAAAGAGGTCTTGGAGCAGGAAGAGGTAATTCTACAAAAATATCCTATGAGCGATCATAGACCCCCAGATGTCAGGAATTTTTGGGGTGAGAGAGGGCAAATGGAAATAAAATACCATTGTATAAGTCTGCATCTTTAATAGGCTGGAAGTGTTGTCTTTAAATGATATAAAAAAGAGAGGAAAATACTAAGTAGGGTGAGGTGATCACTTTAGTGGGAAATGGGATTCTGTAGCTGAGCAAGAAAGAGCTGAAAAAGTAGGAAAAGTGATAAAATCAAGTCAGGCCTGGGTGAAGAAATAGGAAGTGATTGTTCATAACTTTTCTTAATGTAACAAGGGGGGGAGAGCAAGTGAGCCTGGCAGGTGGCAGGTTCAGAATAAATGAAGCACTTTGTTTGACAACATGGAGTTTAATGGAGAAACTCCTGCCAGAGAGCCTTGTGAATGGCAGAAAAATGCCTGAGCTCAGGAAGCAGTGAGACAAATTAAGGAGGAAAGTCTATTAAAGTCTATTACACATAATCACTACACCTCTGACTCAAACCTGCAGATTATTGGAGTCTGAGAAATGCTCACGTGGTGTGAACTTCAACCTGCTGGCTTGCTCTTCCCTGGGATCTCTGGCCACTGGAAACAGGTAGACAAGTGTTGGATCTGACCCAGTGAAGCTGTTGTTCTCTTCTGGGCTGAAATTTGGCTCTGCTCCTAAAACTACATTAGCATTTTACATTGAAAAATGTGAGAACATGCCCAAGAAAAAAAAGTTTAATGGAAAAGAGTAAAGAATGTAGGTGTTTTGGGGTGTGCTGGTTTGGTTTTAAGTTGGTAGTTGTTACAAGTAAGACTCTGGATGTTGAGGTGTACTATGACATCTTATCTGTTTTATAACTAATGTGACTGAAAATCTAACCTCTCTCTGCTTTCAACTCAGAGATGCTGTGAGAGACTGTAGATACGGGAGAACTTTCAACTATGTGCCCTGCATCTGAGAGACCAGAAAAAAAGAAAAAAAGAATAATATTCCCCTCTTGATTTCCTTCTGAATAACTGCAGTTTGGTTCACTCTGTTTTCTCTTGGGTGGACAGGGAGGTGTCAGTGAGAGCTTGCAGGAGGGAGCATGGCTGCTCTGCATGCAGCTCCTCATCAGTGTTTCTTACATTCAAAACATCAGTGTTAGGTGACAGGGACAGCAGGTGACTCCAAACCAACAGCATTTTGCAGCATGAACAGCAGATGCTGGCATAATGCTGACCTAGGGAATAAGGTAGGTGTATCAGAGCCCCTGCTGCCTTAGGCATAGGCCAGAAGATGCTGGCAAAGCTCCATGTCAACAGCAAACAGGCAGCCCCTGGGGAAAATCAACAGTTTTCACATAAACCCCCATTTTTATGGGCAGTGGTTTGCAGGTTCAAACAGCACATCTGTATTCACCTCCTGGGATCAACCTTTGGCTGTGCTAATGTCACCAGGAGGTTTGCCATGGACTGCAGCAGGACAAGATTTTACTCCTTAGGAAATACTTAATGCCTCTCATCCCAGATCATTCCTCTGCACGGGGTGCAAATGGACTCAGACAGAGCAGCAGCTGCAGAGCAACTGGCAGAATGGAGAGCAGCAAAATAGCTCTGGGAATGAATTTAAATACATCCTAAACCTTTTCTCCGTGGACACAGATAGAAGTGAAGTTCAAATGAAGCTGATTTATGGATAATGGATGTAGGGTGTTAATTTTTTTTGTCCCTAGGCAGGAAACAGTGTTTGTGAGGAGAAAAAAAAGGGGACAATTTACTTGTTGGTGACCTGATAATCCTGATTAAGATATAGAAATTCTGCCCTGTAATGCAGATAAGCAAGTCTCCTGGTTCTGGTGGCTCAGTCCAATAAACTTGGGTACTTTAGCAATCTTTCTTTAAATTTCTGCCTCCTTTCATGCCATGGAAATGCACCAGCAGGCAGCTGTGAGAGCCTTCCTTCCACTCACAGAAGACTGAGTCTTGGGTCATGGGTGCTGCGAAGAGATCCAAGTAGGTCCATAAAGCTGCCTTGGGGAATGTTCCTTCCAGGAATTGCCACCTGGATAAACTCAGGAGCAGCTGGTCAGCCTGCCCAGGTCTTCCATGTGATGATTTGGGACCAAAATTAGCAGCTTGGAAGGTGTCAGGGTAGCTGTCAGCTCCCACTGCCAGCCATGGAGCATCAGGCTGGGACTGAAGAACATCAGGGGAATGAGGCTATTTTGGCTCTTTACCAGGAGGCCTGGAGAACTCCATCTGACAGTGAATAAACAGCTGGGGGCCTTAATCCTTTAAAAAATAAAAGGCAATGTGGATTTGCCTTGGTTTCTGATTGTGGTATGCAGATGCTGGGGCTTGCATGGAGGCAGAAGGAAGTCACCAGTTTAGAAAAAGACAAAACCAAGATAGCACAAGTGATCTAAAAAATTTAGTGTGGGGGTTGCAAGGTGCCCTCCAGGTCATGGCTGTGTCAGTGGCCATGCCTGCCACCAGGGCTTGGGCATCATCCAGATTGTGGAATGTAAGGTTGGAAGAGAGTCCAAGGGTCAGCTGGTGCAACCCTTCAGGTTGGTTTGGTGCTGTTGGTCTGGGCTGGAAGGTGGCACTTCCCTTCTGGCTGCATCAAAACACTGGCTAAGAGCAGCTTCCTGATGGATAGGGCCTTGCTGTGCTGGAAAATGCTCTGGTTTTTTAAATTCCTGTAAAAAAATGCCTTCAGGATGTCTCCTGAGAACTCCTCTTGAGAGCAAGCCCCCAGGCCTTGGCCTTCCTGTCTTATTTGCAAGCAGAAGTTGGCCATCTCCTGTATTGCTTCAGCTACTGAAAACATTTGAAACTGCGATGTGGCCACTTCCTGGGAGGTTTCAGTTCTTCTCCCCCTTAAAGACACATTTTCTGCAGTTAAAATATTTTGGCCAGGTCTGCATTAAAATAAAGAGGAGATGTAGGGCCCCCAGGGGGACAGGAACTTGAAGTCTTACCCAGGGAAATTAACTGGTGAGAAGACTGATGCCAGTACAGACTGTTGTTCCCTGTAGTTTTAAACAGAAGTCATCAAAAAGACATTTTTTGCTAAATAATGTCTGTGGTGTATGAGTTCTTTGAGGATAGAAACTAATACAGAACAGCAGCACCTGGATTGGGCGTGGGATCCTGGTAGTTATATTCCATTTCTTCTTAAAGTAGTTTTTTATTTAAAGCTAATGAATGCTGGCAGTATAAAGCAGTGAAACAACAATTAATGCTGTAAACCTTTAGGCTTGTCAGTTAATGAGTCTCTCTGTGTGCTAAACAGACAGGAAATAACCTTCCTTTCATTGCAAACCACAGGAGCCTCCTGCAATGCTTGCCCATGCATTTAACTCCTTTCCTAACCAAAGTTCAGCTCCTGTTGGCCAAACAAACAAAAAAATGTTTTCCCTCTCTACTCTCTTTGCTGTGCTGGCTCCTCAGCACCACCATAAATCCACAGATTTTGGGAAAATCATTACAACAGCAGCTGTGTCAGTGAAGCCCCTGAACTGGAAGCTTCTGCTGAGCTGTCTGTGGTGTGTGGTAATCCCAGGCTCTTTCCTCAAGCTGCTTCCCCAGGAAGTGTTGGCCAAGTGCTGTTCAGACCATGGAGCTGGGAGGTGGCAGGGTGGGAGCTGTTGGAGCTGACACAACACCACAGCCACCTGTGTGTAGTTGCTGCCAACATTACATGGACAACAGAGACCTGTCCTGGAGCCCTCTATGTAGTAACAGCCAGAAATGATCCCTAAGCCAAACAAAGTAAATAAGCAGTGATTTGGAAAAAAAAAAATATTCCTGCCAACTAACATCTTAGGAAAGGAAGCTCTGAGGGGCAAAATTGTCCAAGGAGTCTGTGACAGAGTTAGCTTAGACTTAAAAACTTGTTTTTTTTTAACTTCCATATAGCAAAAGCTTCCATTTCCCAAAACTTTTTCATGCCTCAGGTAAGAGAGCAGAGTGAGGTGCTGGGGCTGGAGGGACACCAGCAGCACATCCAACAGTGGTGCCAGGAAGAGAGGTGTTGCTGGAGCCTGCCCTCTGCTCAGCTCCTCTCCCAGTTGCCCATGGAGCACCCCAGGGCTGAAGGAAGGAAGCAAATCCCCTTTGGCACAGCTCACCCGGCTGGCACTGCTGGGAAAAGGGACACAGAGTGGTGGCAGGGAGCCCCCTGATGAGTGATGGGGAGGGGGAGCTGGTGGCTGTGGGGCTGCTCCAGGTTGGGGGTGGTGGTTGGACATTTCCCAATGGGAATGGAGGAGTTTCAGGCACTTGGTACCAGATCCGAGCCCGGGGATGGCATCGGGGGGGCAAATGGGAAGAGGTTGCAGGAGGTTTCTTGAAGCTCAGTCCTCTGCCCTCCCAGCAGACAGCTTGAACACCACCGGTGATTAATGAGGCAAATTCGTGCCAACAGGTTTGTTGTCAGAGTTCTGCTGTCCTGCAGCAAACATTGCTCGGATAGGAGGAGTCACTTGAGCTGCTCTGGCTGATCCAATCACGAGTTCATTCCAGCCCCGGGGCAGATTTGTTGAGCAGGCGTTGGGCTTTGTGGCTTCTTCTCCCAGGTAGAGAAGCCTCGGAAACCTGGTGCTGCCTGCAGGGCACTGCAGCCTCTACTTCCCTCCTTTGTCAGCTTTCCCTGCATCAGGAGTGATGGAGTTTTATCCTGGCTCTTGGAAAGGTGGATCTCTCCGATTTTCTTTAACCCTTCTCAGAGTTGGGATGCAGGGAAGCCCAGCCCCGCTGCCAAGCTCCACGGCTGCTGCAGAGAGAACTGCCTGGGGTAAAGGAGGAGTTGGTGTTCTGCTGCTGCTTTGTGCTTTGTTAGGGATAACCCAGATAATGGAGCCTGTATTCCAGCACTAGGAAGCTGTCTCTCTGTTGGTTTTGGACCAGCCCAGCAGTTTTCAGGCTTATGAAAGTCAAATGCCACGAAATTGGCTTAGAAAATTGCCAAGGGTCAGATTTATTTTGTATTGTAAGGGGGGTGTTTTCCCCCTGATTGTGATGGGTCTGGGGGTCTGTGGGGTGGTTACAGCTTTGGCTTTGCATCACATCAGTGTTTCTGTGCCTCGTCATCTAAAGCAAGATAAGAGGA